>NC_064252.1:24192631-25442631 GCF_003254725.2 Canis lupus dingo | reverse complement strand
ATGGAGCCTGCTTCTCCCTCTGCCTATGTCTCTGCCTCTCTCTCTCTCTCTCTGTGTGACTATCATAAATAAATAAAAATTAAAAAAAAAAAAGAAATTTTTGTGAAGTTAAAAGTCAATGATCTCTATTTCAAATGCCAATGAAACGTAAAGGGCATCACCATGGCCCACCAGGCAGAATGGCCTGCATTCAGAAACTAGGTGAGAAAACGCTCAGAGAAGGAGAGAGTCAGGAGCCAAGGAAAGTCCCCTCGCCTGATAAGCCTTCAATCAAGTCACATCTGAGAGAGAGAGAGAGAGAGAGAGAGAGAGAGAGAGACCTGTATCTATTAAGAATCATATTACCATAAGTATCTGCCTTTTCCCTTTATAGAGCAGTTTTTAAGAAGGTCTCCAAGAGGGCAGCCCAGGTGGCTTAGAGGTTTAGCGCCAACTTCGGCCAGAGGCGTGATCCTGGAGTCCCACATCTGGCTCCCTGCATGGAGCCTGCTTCTCCCTCTGCCTGTGTCTCTGACTCTCTCTCTCTCTGTGTCTCTCATAAATAAATAAATGAAAATATTAAAAAAAAAAAAAGAAAGTCTCCAAGAAGAATGGCAGAACCATAACTAGGCTCCTGGCTACATCTCGAATTCAGCAGGTCCAAAGCAGAACCAGTCTTTCTCCCAAAAACCTAACCTACTTTCCATCCTTATCTCTTTAAAAAAATAGAATCATGATCTGCAATCTACCCCCAACCCAGTATTAAGTTGTTGAGCCAACCTCAACTCCTCCAGCTCCCTCACGTTCCTCCTCTTACCAAGTTCCTGGTGCCACAGTTTTGCCGCGTTGCATAGGCAGCTCCCTGTCTTGCACCTTACTTATAGCGTACCTCTCCCATAGTAAATGCCCCAATTAAGGCTGTCCAATTACCCTCCCTCAAGTACCATGTGCTGGCCCAACCGTTCATTCACTTCACTTGGAAATGCCTACCCTTTTCAACTGACCTTCCGGGCTCCTAAGCATGAAGAATTACTCTAGATCTCCTGTGAGCTACCTGTTATTTGTTATAAAAAGTATAGTAATATTTTGCCCTGTGTAATAGTTACCCCTTGAATATAACACATCTCTCTTACCAATTTATAAACTCCTGGAAGGCAGAGAATGTATCTTATTAATATGTGCCCTGCATAGCACTCAATACACAGAAAGCATTTAATAATTGTTTCTTGGGGGGATCCCTGGGTGGCTCAGCGGTTTAGTACCTGCCTTCTGCCTGGGGTATGATCCTGGAGTCCCAGGATCGAGTCCCCATCAGGCTCCCTGCATGGAGCCTGCTTCTCCCTCTGCCTGTGTCTCTGTCTCTCTCTCTCTGTGTCCCTCATGAATAAATAAGTAAAATCTTTAAAAAAATAATTGTTTCTTGAATTGAACTATATCTTAAAATGATAATACATACAGTCTGAGAGATCTTATCAGGAGATCATAACTATTACTCTTATTTTTTTACAAATTAACACTTAAAAGTAAAGCCTTACAGAATAAATGGATAAAACAACAGCCAGACTAGTGGCTAACATTTATTGATGTGCTTGGTGCCAGACATTGTTCTATGTACTTTCATGTTTTAACTCATTTCATCTTTTTTTTTTAAGATTTTATTTGTTTATTCATGAGAGACAGAGAGAGAGAGGCAGAGACACAGGCAGAGGGAGAAGCAGGTTCCCTGCAGGGAGCCTGATGCGGGACTCGATCCCAGGACTCTGAGATCATGACCTGAGCCAAAGGCAGATGCTCAACCACTCAGCCACCCAGGTGCCACTAATTAATCTAACACTCCTATGTAAAGACATGGGCCTTACTATTCCCATTTTTACAGGTAGAAAAATAAGGCCCAGAGTGATTCAGTAATTTTCCTAAGATTATCCCACTAATAAGAGGCACAACAGAATTTGAACCCAAACATTCTGATTCTAGAACGTGGGTTCCTTACTTCTCTGCTTCTTCAGGGTCTTCTGGAGCCTATGCTGCTAAGACAAGAAGCTTGGAATGTGACCACCTGGGCTGGTTCTCTGGTGAAAAGGGATATAGTTTAGGCCAGGGTCAAAAGAGTTTGAATGATACATCAGTAAAATAAATTTAAACTAATCTAGGAATCTTATTTCAGGTAAATTAGAACCACAGATTATAATATTAAAATGGAAATAATTAACAGCTAGGAGTCACTGAACATTGCTGTGTGTCAGGCCTAGTTTAAGTGACTGACATGCTTTTAACTTTAAAAAAAAGGGAGGGGGG
This sequence comes from Canis lupus dingo, assembly GCF_003254725.2. Classification (NCBI taxonomy): domain Eukaryota; kingdom Metazoa; phylum Chordata; class Mammalia; order Carnivora; family Canidae; genus Canis; species Canis lupus. The sequence continues at coordinate 25,440,357 of NC_064252.1, read as the reverse complement.
CTAAGAGGATGGTACAATTATTATCTCCATTTTACAGATAAGGAAACTAAGGAGTAGACCTTTAAAATTTTGCCTTGGGTCACACAGTTCAAAAGTGCTGGCATGAGACTTCATACCCAGATCTTTGTGATTCTAGACTGCAGGGCACTAAATACTATGCCATACGTCTCCTTGGAGGAAAGAAAGAGGAAAAAGAGAAAATATTTGTCATCTTTTATAGTGTTTCTAAAGCCCAGCCATTCTCTACAGAGAATGATTAAATATAACACATTGATTTGATTTCTAAGAACAGAGAAATCTAAATATGATTCAGTAAGTCTGAACACTTCAAAGAAACAATAACTAATGAAAACTCTGGCCATTATCCAAAAATTTTGAAATACCAATCAGCAGCACTCCTAAAAAAAAAAAACCCATCTACAGATAGGGCCATAAGGGACATTATGCAAACTTCTTGACTAAAAAACTTATTGCCTCATGAGAGCAAACATTTAAGTCTAGGATTCAAGGTTTTTTATGGAGAACACAGGAAAGGCTGATTTAGCTTTTGTTTTCAACATATCTAACTCAAAGAGAAAGGTTTATCTAATAAATCTTTCCATCTGTAAAACTAAATGAAATTAAAGTTCAGTTATCTAAAAATTCCTTCCTGTTCCCTCTCAGCAGTGAACTCCAGGCTCCGTGCTTATCTGAAATCTGACCAACTTCCCTATTCACATAATAGAATTCACCCTTTATCAGTAGTATCTCAGGTATTGCTACAACCTGACTACAGATATGTTACTGTTTTTTATACACTGCAAAGGCCTCTCCTGCTAACTCAAACACTGTTTATAAAGAGGAAAAGAAAAAAGACCAGTAAACTCCAAATTATAGTTGTCAGCCTCTACATCATTTTACTTTAGTATTGATCTGTTTGGCTGTGTACAGATACAAGGGTCCTTCTTCTAAAACTTCCAACTACAAAGAAATAGGTATTTACATGAATTTCCCCTTTCTTAGTCTATCTTAATTCCTCTAAATTCTAACTAAGCACACTAAATAAAATGCCTTTATGTTTCCAGACTTCAGGGATTCTTTATTTTATTTTAGTTAAGTAGGCTCCATGTCCAGCATGGAGCCCAACTCGGGGCCTGAATTCATATCTCTGAGATCAAGACCTGGGCTGAGATCAAGTTCAAATGCTTAACCAATTGAGCCACCCAAGCACCCCAAGGATTATTCATTTTAGAAGCAGCCATTTAATAACTCACTTGCAGTAAATAGCATAAGGGCCATATGTGCTGTATTCACTGCAGAAGGTCCCAAATCAGACGTACGTTTCAAAGGCCATACATTTTTTTTTAATTTTTATTTATTTATGATAGTCACAGAGAGAGAGAGAGGCGCAGAGACACAGGGAGAGGGAGAAGCAGGCTCCATGCACCGGGAGCCCGATGTGGGATTCGATCCCGGGTCTCCAGGATCGCGCCCTGGGCCAAAGGCAGGCGCCAAACCACTGCGCCACCCAGGGATCCCAAGGCCATACATTTAATGCACATCCACCCTCACCAAGAAATACCTGACATGAGTTCAAATGGTTATACTTACAGACAGTGCTAGACCAAGGAGATTCAAAAGAGTAGAAATTTGACAAAATCTCTCTATTCATTATACATCACCATTTAGATTTCCTCTCCACTCCCCAAGTGGATAAAAACTAAACAAAAATACCTATTTGTGTACATGCACAAGTCTTTATGCTTTCACTGTTATTAATTCCACAAATTTAATATATCATCTGTTTCTAAATGGGTCTGTGTAAGCAGCCTATATATAGATGAACAGATGTCTTTAAAGCTGATGGATGGTGAATCGACGGAGTTGCCTGCCAGAAAAGGATTGGAATAAAAAGAAACCAAATCATAAAGTAGGGAACCCTAGGTTCTCCACTCCCCACAGAATTAATCAAGTTTTCCACCTGTTTCAAACAAAGGTCTGAATAACTGGCTTCTTGGGAAATCAAAGCAAAAGATATTTCTGCCCTGTAAAGACCAGGGAAGTATGTTGATGACATTCAAGAATCAGAAAGAAAAGCAAAAAATAAGTGATGTGTCCTCAAGCCCAGCTCTGTGGCTTCCACTGGTCAAGGGACCTGGATTTCACTGGGGAGGGAGATGTGCAGCTTGACAGGCTATTCTCACCTTATTTATATTTATCCATTATTGATTCCACAAAGGCTTCTAGAGTGGGGAGATGAAGTATTTATGAGGGAAGTAAAAAAGAATGGGAAGGAAATTAGTAGGGGAATGATAGCAAAAGAACAAAAACCCTCCTTGACATCATCCTTTGTTCACTAAGACCTCTTTCAAGGAAGATTCTAATGGCAAGGGCATTTCTTAAGCCTGATCTCCTAATAACTGGTTCATTGTTTTCTCCTCAATAACCTTTAGGTACCAGTCCAAGAATAAATAAGCAAATACAATTTTATTCAGCAACAGACACCATTACATCTACTTTCAAACTGGAAAATCTGTTTCACTGGGAAGATCAGAGAAGGAACAGAGTAGGTGAAGCTTAAGCATGCTAATAATTCAAATACTCATCTTTGTAGCAGTGAATTAGACCTATTTTATTTTATTGGTGTATTTTATACTTCAGTTTATCCTATATGCCTTAAAAAAAATCATTTAGTGACACCCAAATTATAAAACCACAACACCTATTATTTAAAACCAAAGGCTTGGGTGTGTCTCTACCTCTCTCTCTCTCATGAATAAGTAAATAAAACCAAATAAATAAATAAATAAAATAAATAAATAAATAAATAAATACATACATACATACATACATACATACATACCAAAGGCTAGTCCCTGAATACTGACTAGTTTCGTCCTTAGCATATATGGTTAAAAGTAGGTGAAGGGTGTTCCCAGAAGAGGGTATTACCCTACATGCTCTGCTGACTGGGTTAGTCTACAGCATCACCACCAAAATACAGATTGAGAGTTGGGATAGGGGGATGGTTTTCTACTCAATCTAACAAATGTTTACTATACAACTAACATGTGTCGAGCCCTGTGCTAGGTGTTGGATATACCTGTGGTCTCTGCTCCCTTAAAGCTTCTGATCCAGTGGGCAAACAGCAAATTACATATAAATAAGTATAAGTTGCGATTAATGTTTTACAAGAAAAGAATGAAGGGTATGAGAGGTCAGACCTTGGAATTCATAGTTTCTCCTTTATATGTTCTGTAATAACTAACTTTTCATACTTCTTCCTTACTACTATATATAGTCACTTGTTTAAGCTACTAAAAGTCCTTAAAAAAACAGACCTTGGGGTAAACTATATTTAAATAGGTAAGCTAAGGCACACAGTTTCATTTATTCACTTTATGCTTATTTGCTTAGTTGCTCTACAGTTCACATACTAGTTGGTAAGCATATCAATTCATCACAATATTCATGCCTTCCTCAGTTCTTCTCTAGTTTCTTGTCAAAACTCTCCTTAGGCATTCATTCAAGAATTATGAGGCTCTACTATATATGCCAGATCTTTGCCTGCTACTGGGGATAAAGCAATGACCAAAGTTACTGCCTCTGGTGGAGTTTACACTTTCATGGAGGAAAACAAACATCAAATAAGTACTTGTAATAGTGAAGAGTATTTTCAAAGAAATACTCAGACATCACATCTCAACTAAGGAGTTAAACTATTCCCATTATTCAATTCATCCAAGTGAAGGTTTGGTACTAGAGTACTAGGTACTACATATGTGAATAAGACATGGTTCTCATTCTCATGGATTTTTTTTTCTTTTTTTAAAGATTTTATTTATTCAGGAGAGACACAGAGAGAGAGAGAGGGAGGGAGAGAGAGAGAGAGAGAGAAAGGCAGAGATACAGGCAGAGGGAGAAGCAGGCTCCATGCAGGGAACCCAACATGGGACTCCATCCCAGGTCTCCAGGATCAGGCCCTGGGCTGAAGGTGGCACTAAACCGCTGAGCCACCCGGGCTGCCCTCTCATGGAATTCTTATATCTAATGAGAAATAAAGACTGAAAATGAGTAATATTATAATGCTATAAGGAAGACTTGATGTCTATAATGCAGACTTTTAGTTAAAAAGTCATAGGAAATGCAACTTAGCTAATACACAGACAGATATATATACACACACACATATACACATTAGCTATATATTAGCTATATATATATATATATATATATATATATATATATATATATATCCTACTATATTAAGGGTCTCTGCCAATATGTGTGATATACATATGTCTGCATAAATAATAAAAAGAAATGCTGATTTCCTAAAAATAATAAAAATCCAAATAGATATACATAGATACAGATATTTTCAGGTGCTATGACAGTGAGAAGGTGTTAGTATCCAACACTGGAAGTCACAGAAAAACAAGATCTTTCCTACATGGGGTAAGAACAGTGAACACACAAACAGGGCCTTAAAATTTTTATCCTCTTGATAAGTTTGTACTAAAGTTTCAAGTAATTTCTTGACACTACTCCCAAAAAGTAGTATGTTCTTTTGGGTCCCTATCTATTATAATTTTCCACAAGTCTTTCCTGATAGAGACCAGATAGATATAAAAAGGAAGTGAGGCGTCTGCACTCCCTTACTCCTTCCCAACACCTCTTCTGCATTCTGGTTCTCAGTCCCTATTCTATCCTACAGCATCCCTGGGACTATTTTCTTCTCCTGCACTTTATGTAGATTTCCTCCAACTTTCTAAACTCCAAGTTTCTCTAGACTCTTTCATGATTAATTTTCTTCCCTCAACTTGGGAAACCAGCCTGAATGGGTTAGCACAGTATACACCACCCCAAAACCGTGTTTCTGGCTTGTGCTTTTAATATAAACAGCAGCATTTTTAAGGCCCCAGGGTATTCTATAATTAGCTCTACCCTTAACTAGAAAGGGTTTACTGTCAACCTAACTATAATTTCTGGGGAATGAGGCAAGTGATGCATATTGGGTTCGTTATATGAATATTTTGTAAGTTCCTAGTGAATTCAATACACTTGTAGAACTGACCTTTAAGGGAAGAACAAAGGACAGAGAAAGAATCGGAAAATACAAATTCTAGTCCTGGCTCTGCTGCTTCCTAATCACATCACTTCTTTTAGCCTCAATTTTCCCACTATTATACAATTGGTAAAAATAATTCCTGCACTTTCAGCTAAAAACAAAAACAACCCACAACGTATGTGAAAAGTGCTTTGTAAAACTGTAACATGGAAAATACATGTTTCACTAGAATATGAATCTTTATCTCAGGTAGCTTTTCTCTAGGACAGGACTAGGTACTGTTAATAATCTGGTACCATACCTCCAACGACATGTTTTATTTTGCAAAATAAAAGGGCCTTTCTATCAAAACATCCTTTCTTAATATCATATTCCATGTTGTTCTGGGGCAGAGGGAACCAGAAGGGAGCAGCAGGGAGGGAGAAGAGGGAAGGGTAGGAAAGGAGGAAGGGAGGAGGGGAAAGGAGGGGAGGGAAGTGTCTCCTTTCCGAAGGCAGTTCTGGCAGTGAAAAAGTACCCTCTATTTTCAGACTCTATTCAATCTGGTATGTCTAAAGGGGCAAGACCCTGAGAAAGGCAGAGAGATCAGTACCCATTCATTAATAAAATTAAATATATGATGAGTGTTCGAAGCATGCTCCTGAAATTCTAAGCTACCCTTAGATTTATAAATCAATTACTGAAATATATTAAGGGTCAGGTTTTTCAAACTGAAATGTTACCATCTAGTGGACAGGATTACTGATTAATTCTTATAAATGAATAATTAATTATGAAGAATATTGGGCTTTCTGATAAATTCAAAATATAAAATGATTTGTGGTATAAACAAAATACAATGAACCACAATGTAATGCTGAAGAAGAGAGAAGTCCCCAACTCTGTTTAAAATAGCACATCACACATGCGAGGAGCACCTGGGTGGCTCAGTTGGTTAAGTGTCTGACTTCGACTCAGGTCATGATCTCAGGGTTGTGAGAGAGAACCCTGCTTTGGGCTCCCTGCTCAGTGGAGAGTCTGCTTCCCCTCTCCCTCTGCTCTTCCCCCCACTTGCACACTTGCTTATACTCTCTAACTCTGAAATAAATCTTAAAAAAAATAAAATAAAATAAAATAAAATAACACAAGTAAAAAACCACCTATAATGGGATTTCAAATTTGATTGCTTTTATCACTATACTCAATCTCAATCATTCAACCTTTTCACAATCCTATAAAATTCTCTCTCTGTATATATTGTATAAACATGAGTTAAATTATCTCTGTTTTAGATATCAGAGGTAATATCAAAAAAAAAAAAAAGATCAATATTATCTATTTAACCTGAATACTCTCAGAGATTCTGAGGTATCTTCCTGGAGTGGCAAATCTGGGTTACTCATATATCTACCCTAACACGTATCTACAAAGGATAAGCTTACAAAAATCTAACTTGAGTCACTGAAACATGTAAAATAAAAGGTCTTTGCATTGTGAAATAATAAAATGGTGAAAACATGCATGTGCCATCTTATTAAATCCTTTCTTCTTAAGAGAGGGATTGGAGGAGGGGCAGAGGAAGAGGGAGAAAGAGACTCTTAAGCAGGCCCCGTGCCCAGCTAGGAGCCTGACTCAGGCTCAATCTCACAACCCTAAGATCGTGACCTGAGCTGAAATCAAGGTCATTTACCTGAGCCACCCAAGCACCCTATCTTATTCAATTCTTAAAACAAAGCTATATGAAAGGTTCTATTATGATACTATTTTGTAGCTGAGGAAATTGAGCATAAAACATATTAAGCAACTTGCTTAAGGTCACCCAGCTCCATTTTGATCTACAGCCAGAGCCCTTAGCCATTATTAAATGTTGTGTTTCTCTTCCTTCATAAAACAGATCAGTTCCTCGTGTACAAAAATGGCACTATTAATAGTGCTTTCTGCATGATGTGTCTGGAAAAAAATGATCTATCTACTTATTAACAGGGAAAGTCCAAGTGATTTCAGTGAATAGTACAGGGCATTTCAGAACTCTAGAATCTAAAAGCCTTCTTATATTAAAATTCTAAAAGGAATAGAGACTAACAGGATTAACAGTGGCCACATGTAAAGGTGATTCAAAGGGGCTCCTCCCAGAGACAGGAGGCTAAGGATACAGAAGAACTTCACCAGCCTACTTCCCAATTGGCTCTCAATGTAGAAACATCCACACTGAAAAGCAGAGGGCACCTGCTTCCTGCTACAACTTCATTCCTGCATCCTGCCAGGGGTTTTTCCCTGGTATTAGAGAGATTCTGAGTTCATTCATTCACAGAACTAATATTTATTATGCCTACTATATGCTAGGCACTATTCTAGATGATACAGCAGTAAAATGGAGAGATGAGGTCCTTGTCTTCACAGAGCATGTGTTCTGGTGGGAGAAACATATTGAGTTATTTATGTTATAATTTCCAATGGTACATTATGTGAAGAAAAATACAGCAGAATAAAAGAACAGAGAGTGACTGAGGGTGGTAATTTTACACAGAGTACTTAGGGAAGGCCCTTCTGAAAAGACAGATGACTCTTATACAGAAACCTAAATAATAAGATAAACCATGAAAAGATCTGTAGAAAGAATGTTTCAGGCAGCAGAAATAAAGAGCAAGCACAAAGGCAACTGAGGTAAGAAAAGGCCTGTCTTGAGAAGGAAACTAAGATACAAAAGATGAGGAATCTAATATGTTGAACTCCTACCTTAGCAGTCACTTGGCTAGATGTACCACTACAGTGACTCATTTCATCTCAACAGTTATTTGAAGTATGTATTACCTCCATTTTATAGATGAAGAAACAACAGTTCAAAGAGGTTAAGTAACTGGCTGCACAATTAGTAAGAGGTAGAGCCAGAGTTCACACACAGGTCGGACTGATATCAAAGCCTGTGCTTTTTCTGCTACATCACATTTAATGCCAGTCGTAACAAAAATATTAATAATTATGCATAAATAAATCAAACTTTTTCCCATATCCTCAAAATCTGGGGCTCACCCATTTCATTTTGGGTAGCTGTTCATCTCCCCCTTGAAGTAATGTCCTTCTTTAATTGCAGCGGGCAGATCTCAATTGCCAGCTATGTCAATGTCATCAGTCTCTTTCCTGAGCACCTACAAGGCAATGCTCAAACAACTAACTCCATCATATAAGATCTGAGCATAGCATGTACTTGTACCAGGCATCTGAATGGGGTGGAGATACACTGGGAATGTGCTTTAGACTGGCAGGACCATCTGAACAAACACTTCCAAAGTTAAAGGCACCAGGAACAGTGTTTTCCCTGCCCCATTAGTTCTGCACGTTCACCCAGGAAATGTGGGCAGCCTTGAATCTCACTTGATATTCCCTGCTGGTATTACTGGTGCTGACATTTTGCACTCAACTTTGTTGAGCGTAGGTGACAGGTGAACAGATTCAAAACCTGGAACGGGGTATTCTACAGCAAGCCAGAAGTGACAAAAATTCTTTCCCTTAAAACTGTATTAGAGTACTTACTCTTTCTAAATCTTTAATAATGTGGACTTGAAAAATATAGCATGTAGAATACTCATGACTGAAATAACGAGGGAGGCCTATAAGTAAATACTTAGAAAGTTAGTTTTTTTCTATCTCTTTCCATAGGCTTATCCTATTTAGCCTCTTCATATTTTTGAAATTAACTTTCAGTGTTTGTAGTAATTAATTTTGAGACAAAAATGTGTGGTTGGTTTGTTTTAAAGGAGGCTGCACATCCAGTGTGGAGACTAATGCAGGGCTTGAACTCACAACCCTGAGACTGTGACCTGATATGAGATCAAGAATCAGACACTTAACCGACTGAGCCACTCAGGTGCCTCTAAAATAATTTTAAAAATGAAAACAATTCTTCTCTAGGACAAGGATTAGGAAACAGAGAAGTGATTAGAAATGAGAAAATTGATCAAATGTGCTAAAAATACACACATACAAAATTTGCAAGTTCTTCAAATATTTTTTTTAAAGATTTTTTTAAAATTTATTTATTCATGAGAATACACAGAGAGGAGAGAGAGAGAGAGGCAGAGACACAGGCAGAGGGAGAAGCAGGCTCCATGCAGGGAGCCTGATGTGGGACTCGATCCTGGGTCTCCAGGATCACGCCCTGAGCTGTAGGCGGCGCTAAACCACTGAGCCACCGGGCTGCCCAAGTTCTTCAAATATTTATGTGTAAACCTTTTCTGGGTATTTAAAGGAAAAAACAATAGTTTCTCCCCTTAAATCCCAAGGGATGTAAAATTTTATGTTTGTCTCAAAAAAATTAAAGGAATATTTTGAAAATTAATTTTGGCGCCTGGGTGACTCATTTGGTTAGGTGGCTACCTTTGGTTCAGGTCATGATCCCAGCCTGGGATCAAGCCTCAGGGTAGACTCCCTGCCTGCTCGGGGGGGGGGGGGGGCAGCCTCTCCCTCTCCCTGCTTGTGCCTGCGCTCTCTCTCTCTAATAAAATCTTTTTAAAAACTTTTTATTTTTTGTAAAAGCTACAGCAAAATTTTTCTTTTCTGTAGAAGATGGAAAGGCAAAAAAAAGGGAAAATTAAATTTCATGCAGCATATGAAATATGAAAGCTCTAAGTCTATCAGCTAAAATTGCTGTAAGAGTTACAATTCTCAAGATCAAATACATAAAGGAAAAGTCAGTCTGTTAAAATACAGTAGCCCATTTAACTAGGAAGGCCCTACTCTCCATTCTCCAGGTTTAGCAGAGGCATCTCAGAAGTAAATGTACATGTAACTGTAAGGGAGTCCATGTTGTTTGAAGAACTGCAACTCTGTATTTCCTGAAGTTTGTGTGGTCAAATTTGCAAGTGGAACATTTCATTACTGCAGGTTTTTGCACAAAATTTTACGAAACAAACCTGCATTAAGTTAAAGCAGAACTGAAATCAATGCCTTTTCGGCAGGAATGACTTCGATATTTTCCTATCACATATTCCTCCTTTTCATGTAGATGTTTGGCTCCTTCAACACACACCATGGGTGAAGGGGACATTACAGCTCCAAAGCTAAAATGGAGGCTGAATGCAGAGCAATGAAACAGTTTACCTAGTTACCACATACCACATTTTTCTAGCATAATTTTGAGGGATGCAGAAGGTGCCACACCTATCAGCAGAACACTTATTTTTAAAATGTCCTGGATACTAGCTTGTAGTTTCCCTCCTCCTGCATTTTCAAATTATCCCAGTATCAACATCCGTCTTTAAGAAGTTTCCCCCTAGTTTTGAAAAAAATGCATTACGTTTGTCTGACACTCTGTGTAATACACAAGCAAGACCCCTCTTTCTCTGGCTCTTATGCCTCATCAAGGCATGAAAACAGCCAGAACTACAGCAACAGCTGGGGATCATTAAACCGACAGAAATAGCTTAGGAGACTCCATTGGTGTGAGTGGGGGGAGGAGAGGCTCAGTATCAGATTAAAAAAATCAAAAGGGCAACAGGAAAGGGAGGGGGTTAAGGTGAAGTATATCATACCCAAATTTCCTTTACACAACCAAAGGGAGGCACTGAAGCCAAAGAAGGGACAGGTGACTGGCTTAAATTGCCTAGCCTCTACCTATTCTCATATGGAAGGCTTCGTCAAACATATAAATGTGAGTCAATGAAGACAGGTGGGGGTGGGAAATAGATGGGTGGGGGTGGGAAATAGAGGAATCGTGGCATCTCAAAGGCTAACCCTGGGTCATCCCCAGTCTGGAGGAATCTCTTAGGATATGAGTCACTCCTGAGGCTGTGCTCACAGTAAAAATCAACTCCAAGAGGGGCAGGGGTATGAAAATGTATGCCAGTACCTAAGTGGACTCCCTTAGTCCAAGTCATCCCTTCAACTGGGAGGACCAAATGCTAGACGAAATGCAGGCTGTCGGGGCTGTTCATGCCAGAGCACAACCACGCCTCCAATGCTAGCTTTGTAATCTGCCAGGCCTCCGAAGGTCAGTACAGGAATGTGCCATCTGCCTGGCTCACTGCCCGAGTGTGTTCAGCACATATCTGAATGCCCTACAGCAGCTTTATTCAGATCACTCCATGGAGTGGGCTTGCATATACTGATCTCTATACCTTAGTCTGGTTAGTTGTAGGATCCTGGGGTACCTTCTCCAACTTCACACTTGCTAGGCTGTCATTTACTATCAAAGCCTCTCCCACCAAGGCATCTTCTTCATAACTAATCTCACAGGACTGACTGCAGTTTCAGAAAGTTCCCCACCTGCAAGCCCAAACAGGAAATGATTCGATTGCATATATTATGATTGCAACTCTCTTTGGCAAGAGTGTTTGGTAACTGTGGGATTGCATGAACTTCAGCCGAACATTTTATTTGATGCATCTAATGATTTACTAGAGAAGGCTCCAGGCTGATGGCTGTTCTCAACGAAAGAAACCACTACATTACCCTCTTCTAGAATGGCTTCTTTTCTAACCCACAAACCTGGCAGGAAAATATGCCTCTGCATATTTCCAAACTACACCAGTTTTGGCTAGCTAACTGTATTTGAACATGGTTTTCAAAAAAAACACAATGGCTTATTCTGAATATTTTAAGTTAATATTAGGAAGGGTAGGAAACCTACAAAAATAAACCCACTAGAGAGGAGACTAAAAAAGAGTTTATATAGATATTTAGTTTACACACACACATTTACCCACATATCTCACATACAGTTCGTTTTAAGGCTGCATAACACCAAAGAACAGGATATATGTCAACCAAACTGTGTTGACTATTATCACTTTTCAGTGTGCACAGCCTTGATGGGAACAACTGTACTAATATATCTCTTATCAACCTTTAACAGACTATATTAAATATAAAATATAAAAGGGATGTCATAAATATTTATAACCACTTACTACATACATCGTAGGACATAAGAAGAAAAATAAATATAATAAAAAATTACTAATAAAAATAATATGTAATACTTTACAAAGCTTTCACACATATGATCTTATTTGACTCTATGAGTAGGATGGTAGATATTATACTCATGATACTATGAAAGAAATTGGTTTGCCAAGCTTAGAGCAATTTAGCCAAACTCATATTTGCAAGATCAAACCAAGAACTTCAGGTCTTGACTATCAGCTCAAGGCTGGAGCACTAGCTGCCTACCACAAAAAGGCTTTCAGCCCTCAAGGAATTAATCTCTGACACGTAACGCCTTGGCCAGTATTTCTCAGATGTACCAAGTTTCTTCCCAGTAAGAATCTCACCAATCTCCTGGACCAGTGTCATATTCTGAATCTAATTCAAGACAATTGTGAGGAAAGGTTAATTATTAATACCACTGATAATTAAAAGATCTGAGCTTCTTCTAAAGGCTAGAATTATTAATATGAGATACTGAATAAAACTGAATTAGGACAGAGTGCTCAAAATATATCTGTCATTTAGGATGAACATATTTTGCTTATGGGCACGACACTGCCCTCTAGTGCCAGGAAGCACAATACCCTCAACAGACTAACTCCGCTAATGCATTATTAACCAACTACTATGCATAAACACACTTCACTAATACTCACTTTAATGGGGGGGAGGGGGAGAAATGGTTACGCCTATCACACACATGCAACCATAAAAACTATATCAGCCCCTCAAGGAATTTATAAATATAATAGAGAAGATAAGAAACATAAATCACTGTAATCAAAGACAGTGTTCTAAGTGCTTTTAGTTTGCAGAGAATAAATCACTAGAGTACAAAAAGAATCAGGCAAGCTTTGCAGCAGCAGTAGCATATAAACTATCTCTGGAGGGCTTCAAAAACTAGATATGACCAAAAAACAAAAACTAGATAGGAGCCAAAACCTAGAGGTAAGAAATACTGTAAGGATAAGAACATAACTAATACACTTCAATTCAGATGAAGAATTAAGTTTGTGAAAGGGAGTAGAAGGCAGCTGGAAAGGCTGGCAAAGGTCAGACTGTGAAAGGTCTAAAAACTGTGCTATCCAATATGGTGGCCACTTGCCACATATGCTATTCAAATTTAGTTAAAATTAAATACAATTAAAAATTCAGTTTCTTAGTCACTCCAGTCACAGTTCAAGTCTCAACAGCCACATGTGGCTAGTAGCTAGTGTACTGGACAGTGTAGATACAGTATTGGGCAGTGCTGTACAGAAAGTTGTATTAAATAACAAAACATTGGGATCCCTGGGTGGCCAGTGGCTGAGCATCTGCCTTTGGTCCGGGGCGTGATCCTGGGGTCCTGGGATCAAGTCCCACATCGGGCTCCCTGCATGGAGCCTGCTTCTCCCTCTGCCTGTGTATCTGCCTCTCTCCCTGTGTCTCTCATGAATAAATAAAATCTTTTAAAAAAATAAATCACAAAACATCAATCTTTCAAAGCTTCTTCTAAAAAAAATGCAGATCTGATCCTTGCCAAAATCTAATAATAAAGAAAACCACAGGTCCTAATGCCCTAAGGCATTAGGCATAAAAGTGTGGTCCCTATCCTCCTAGGCATTTCCAACTGCCAACTAAAACAAGAAAAAGATCACAGATGGCGTCCTATAATCCTAATCAATTATCTTTAAAAATATGTGCCAGTTTTTAGAATCTTTTTTTAACTTAGGAAAAAGAAAAGACAAGAGCTAAAAAAAACTATGAAAGAAGGAAAAGATTAGGCATTTACATATAATAATAAAACAGAAGACTGAGAAGAGTCACTTTCATTGGGTAATTTTGAGTATGTGAAGGAAGAACTGCATCCCTCAAATATCTGCTTCAGCCCAATAGGAGCAATACTGGACATCCTTTATATTTTCACTATCTAATGCACAATCTATTTCTTCTGTTACAAAATGACAATCATTAAAAAAAAAAATGTGTACTGGGGATCCCTGGGTGGCTCAGCGGTTTAGCACCTGCTTTTGGTCCAGGGCGTGGTCCTGGGGTCCCGGGATCAGGTCCCACGTCAGGCTCCCTGCATGAGCCTGCTTCTCCCTCTGCCTGTGTCTCTGCCTCTCTCTCTCTCTCTCTGTCTCTCATGAATGGGTGAAATGAAATCTTTAAAAAGAAAAAAAAATGTGTACTGATAGAAAACATAAAATGAGTCCTCTCAAGATCCAACAGACAAAAAGAATTCCATGTACAAAGTTCCAAGTACAGTATAAAATCAGAAAAACATATAGTCAATTGGTTAGGCTAGTTGTCTAAAATTACCACTCTGATCCTACTTAGACAAGTCTGCATCTCTATTTCCTATACACTGCTACACTCGAAACAAAGATATTCTTAATGTTCACACTGGGAATCTGAAACACTATAAATCCTCTGGTTACAAAAACAGTAGCAGCCCAAAGCTTTAGGTCCTAAGCCATACTCTCTCCCTGCCTTTCAAATAATCTTCCCTGAAATGTTACTGTCGTGTTTGACTTTATAATCCTAGATATTCAAAGAAATCAACTGCCTTTCAATCCATTTTTTAAAATACTCTTTTTGCAAACTGGACACTGATAATCATTCATCTCCTCATCGGTAGATTCATTCATTGCTGATGCCACAAGTTCAAATCATCCTGTTAAATGTTAGTAAAGTTCCAAAGAGATCTCAAGAATTCAAAAGAAACATCTGAGTTTTTAGAAAAGTAGCAGTTATGTAATCAATAGTGAAAGTTGTATGTAAAAACTGCTAATGGACAACAGGTTTTCCAAGCTAGGAGAGGGAAAATGTTGAAAATTCTTTTCCATTCATACTGTTAGAATTTGAATGAAGTCCCTACCCACCCCCACTTTTTTCATAACTCAGAGTTCTTCTGAAAGAATTACCAAACTTGGGCAGCCCGGGTGGCTCAGCGGTTTAGTGCCGCCTTCCACCCAGGGCCTGATCCTGGAGACCTGGGATCAAGTCCCACATTGGGCTTCCTGCATGGAGCCTGCTTCTCCCTCTGCCTGTGTCTCTGCCTCTCTTTCTCTCTCTGTGTCTCTCATAAATAAATAAAATCTTTAAAAAAAATTTTTTTTTAAATTACCAAACTTTTCTGCAGAACTCAAGAGAACATTTCTTCTAGCAGCTTCAAAATACAAAAGATGGGGGATCCCTGGGTGGCGCAGCGGGATCCCTGGGTGGCGCAGCGGTTTGGCGCCTGCCTTTGGCCCAGGGCGCGATCCCGGAGACCCGGGATCGAATCCCATGTCGGGCTCCCGGTGCATGGAGCCTGCTTCTCCCTCTGCCTGTGTCTCTGCCTCGCTCTCTCTCTCTGTGTGTGTGTGTGACTATCATAAATAAAAAAAATAAAAAAATAAATTTAAAAATACAAAAGATGGATGTTCACAAAGGAAAAATCCTTGGTGGATGTTAACCTAATAAACACTTTCCTGCTATCATTCATACACGTGGATGTAATTCTATTGTGACTCTACAATTACTAAAAAGATTGGTAAGGCCAGCCCAAACTGTTTACCCTAACCCCAACTAACATGCAGTATAAGTAAAAAGCCTTTCAAGTATTACTTTATTTTAAATTATTATATCTTAGTGTTATAAGATCTCACAGGTTATCTATACACTTTCAGTATTTAACAGAGAGAAGAACTGAAGTCATCATCACTGGCTCCCTATTTATTTGTACAGTACCCATGGCCAGAGTATGTTTCATTGACAAAGCACTGCATTTGACCTACATAAAGAGGCAGAACCCTACTTTGTAAAGTTTTTTCTTTCTTCTTCCATAACCTAGGTTCAGTACATGAGCTGTGCATGGGTGGGAGGAAGGAAGCAAGAAAAACATCCTAAACACTGTCTCCATCAGGTCATGAAGTACACCCTATGGTACTATGCTCAGCTGTCTACCTCTCGAGGGCTCAACAAGCTTTAATAAAAACCCAGGGAGAGTAAATCACCCAAAGTCAAAGCCTGGATGGCTACAGAGGAATAGGGAGAGGAGATAAAAAGACTGTAATAAATTAAGAAGGAAACAAAAGCATGCAAATCCCAACAGGAGAAATATGCCAACCTTCCCGCAAACTGTGATAAGGGGCCAGGCACACTGCGGGGTAGCTGTCCTTTCCCGGCTCCAGGACAATCCATGAGAGAGGCAGAATCCTGCAGGTGGGCTGGTGAATCTTGGTCTTCTCCTCCAGCATGCTGGGGGAGATGTGAGGCTCCAAAGGCCAGTGTTGCAATACACTTGTCTTCCTTACCTCACTCCTTAAAGAGGCCATTTATTATTTGCTGAAAATCTGATTACCATTGCTCTTTAGGTTAAAGTGGGTACTTCATTTCTGTAGTGCCAAGGGTTGTAAGAACAGCTAGATCCCGACTTTACTTAGGGAGTGGGGCATTAAAAGCAGTGACAGCAGAAGGTCAGAATCAGTAAGTCTCCTGGAAAACATTTCTTCCTGTCAGCACTGGGCCTCGACACAGACACCTCCCTCCTCTACCCAAATGCCAAAAAGCAGGACTGGGATGATTTCAATGTGTAGGGCTGGAAGAGAGGAGGGTTCCCTTAGAGAAAATGTTCGTAGCAACCAACCAACCTCATTCACCCAAAATAGTAAACAGTTGGTTTCTCTGCTCAGAACCAAAAGGCTTCTGCCAGACAAGCAGTATCACATGACCAGGTTCCCTCTTCTCTCCTCTGCCTCCCTCCCTTCCTGTGCAAAGTCTACACCAAAGTGGAACAAGGACCTATAACACTGTACTATTTTATTTCACTTGACATTTGTTTTTAAAATGTTTACAGAAGAAAGATACCAAATTGGGAGGAAAGGCAGTACCAAGAGAAAAAGTCAGATGAATTTACTTTGAAATAAGCCACATCACAGCATCAAAAAGGGGTACCATTAACAAGGCTTAATTGGTAAAGGTGCTCAATGAATGAATGAGTGAATAGACAATTAAGCAATTTGCAGATATTTTGGTGATAAAGTCCCTAAAAAAACATATAGCTCAGTACATATTTGACTTTTTCATTTAGAAGGAAAATAAAGGCTCTTAAGGTGCTAGCTAGTATCACAGACAATACACTGCAACAATAGTAGCAGCCCATCAAAAGTTTGAGATTCAAATCCTTATTGACTTCAATTTACCTCATCATTTGATTCTACTCCTTAGAGGTCTGGAGGTGCATAGAAAATCCGGGTAACTATACCAACAGACTAAATCAAAAAACCTACACAGCTAATTATGGAAAGAGCTGCCATCATGACACTCACTGGTATTTTCACCTAAGGTGGTCAATAAGGATAGCAGCACAGCTAGAGTGAGATGTGCCACCATATTTTTCTCCTCACAAGGTCTCCCAGCACTTAAAGCTGAGCAAGGCATAAAGTGTAGAGGCATGGAAGCAAAAACCCCTAGTGGAGCAATTTGTTCTACAGGTGAAGCGTAAGAATCTACTGTGTCACCATCATCAGCTGTGGTCTCTACTCAAAAGGCCAACCAGGGGACTTTAAGGTAAGAGTTGCTCATACTCATCCATCCCTTCACACTGTAAGATGTTCAATAATATTTTTAATATGGAAAAGAAAGAAAAAAATGAAAAAGAAAAAAAACATACCAGAAATCCTTAACTTAAGCAACACCTTTTCCCTCAACAAGACCATGTGAAGATAATTTGGCCAATGTCAAAATACAAATACTACCAATAAAGAATTTGCTGGTGAGGATGAGGAGCAATTGAAACTCTCAGATATTACTGGGAGAATACAAAATGATTTGGGAAACTTAAACTTGGATTTATCATACAACTCAATAACCCCATCCCTTTGAAACAAAGGGAAATGAAAATATATGTCCACATAAAGAGCTGTACATGAATATTCATAGCAGCTTTATTTAAATTGCCAAAAACTAGAAACAACTGAAATGTCCTTCAACTTGGAACAGAACAAAAAATGGTGGTACATCCATACAACGGAATACTAGACAGTGATAAAACACATGAACTACTACTACAGGCAACAGCATGTACAAACCTCAAAAGCATTAAGCTAAGCAAAAGAAGGCAAATGCAAAAAGCTACAATACTGAATGACTGCATTTATGTGCAATTCAGGAAAAGACAAAACCAGAAGGGCAGATCCAGGAATGGGGGAGGAAAATGTCTACGAAGAAGCATGACAGAACTTCTTGATGGAAATATTCCATGTATCTTGATTACGGTGGTGGTTTACTTTTTATCAAAACTCACTGGACTGTATCTGTAAAAGGGATGACTATTACTGTCTATAAACTGATCCCAACTTTTAAAAGAAAAGCAGATTACAAAATACCATCCAGAGAGACAGAATAGAATAGTAACTAAAAATACAGGCTCTGGAGCTATCTAGATAGCCAGGTTTTAAATCCTGGCTCTACCACTTACTAGCTGAGTGACTGACCTGAGAGCTTTAACATGCCTGTGCCTCCCTTTCCTCATCTGTAAAGTGGGGATAATAGTATTTACCTCACAGCATTACTGTAGTAAATGAGTCAACACATGGAAAGCACTTAGAACGGTGCCATTCCTGCAAGCATTCAGGAAGTGTAAGCTGCTGTCATCACCCAGTTATGTAACACATACATAAACACGTCACTGTGCACAGAAGTGATTGGAAGGCTGCTTCTCATCTGGGTGGTGGGAATAGGCTGATGGTATTTTCTTTTTCTCCCTTCTGTTTATCTGCATCTTCCAAATATTCTACCTTAAATAACTATTGCTTTTGTAATAAATAAAAAAATTTTTTCCTCAAAAAACCGTATTCTGAAAACGAAAGAAAAGAACACTGGGCTGGGACTAAGGAGTTCTGCTTTTCAGCTGTGCTGCTAATTACTTAGTTGTATGACCTCAAGGTGTCACTTTCATCTCTAAAAAGGAGGGGCTAGAGCAGATAGGGTGTCCTCCATCCCCAAAATGGAATAGTTCTCTAAGATTTATGGTGGAACTGGGCAAGCTACACCCTTTATTTTGTTTCATTTTTCTTTCCATATTTACTGTCTGCCTACCATGTGCCAGGCTGTGATACATATGAAACACCCAAGTCCTCTGCCTTCACGGAGTTTACAAGAGAGGCTTGTAAACAGACTTGTACCCAATCATACAATCTGCCAGCATGGTAAGTGCTCTGATGGAACTCAAAAAGAAGACCTAGCTGGGTTTGGAGGAGTTAGAAGGCACCTGACCTGAGACCTGGATGGTTTAAAGGGGAAAAAAATGTCAAACTAAAGATGGGGAAAGGACCTGCAACCAAAGGGAGAGGAATATACAAAAGCAAAAGGTGTGAAAATAAAAACGTCTTGGGGAACAGAGGATGGAGAGAAAAGAAACAGAGAAAGAGCATTTTGACAGCAGTATGGAAACAAAGAGGGCCAACCCCAGCAGTGGGGAGGTTAGTCAGGAAGAGGGAAATGGGCACTCAGACTGTTGATAATCTCCAGAATTCATATGGGACTGTAAATGGTTTATTCTTCTTCAAATGTCTATATAAGCAACAAAGAAACCTAGTAAATATTAGTCTAACATGTACTTTACTATACTTACAAATATAGCATATACTTTAAAAATTTTACAAACAAAAAAAGTCACTTCCATATTCCATGGTTAAGTGTACATCCTTGTTTATTCAGTAAATAGTTATTGTGTGTTATACATACACTAGGTGCTGGGGAAAAACGGAGACACAGACAGAAAACAAATGAACAACCAAAGCATGCAAGAGAACAAGATTCACTTTTTATTCTGTCCAAGACCTATTGAGATCTTCTATTTCTCAGAAGCAGGACAGAGGAAATGTCACTCAGTGGCTGAGAACTCTGACTTGGAACCAGAAAGATCTTTGTGTAAATTCTTGCTCTTACCACCTACCACCAGACTGACTTTGGCTAAGTCATGTTCATCTTGCCTGAAAATGGGAATAACATCACCATATTCATATGGTTTAGGATTAATTTAATGAAATAAGTAATAATCGGTATGTCAGCCATTCAGAAAAAGTTCCAGAAATGGTTCCTTTTACTAATTTTAATTTTCCATCTTAGAACAGCCCAACATCTCCAATTATAGACACAGATATACTCACAGGGTAGGAAACAAGGGGATTAAGGTATAAAGGTCTATTTAACATTACTGAATTTACATTTTAGTAAATTTACAACTGTTTTCTCGTAAAGGTATCATGCTTGGAACTAACATTCCTGAACGATTTCTCAAACTGTTAATACCTGCCTATATTACATGACCCAGGAAATTAAATAAAAGCCATCACCCAAAATAGGGAGCCAGTCACAATCTCTTCTGGGATTCCTCGTTCTGACTCTGACTAACACTGAGTCATTTAGAGAACTGAGACAACGCAGAGTACTGATAAGCAGTCTGAACACAAATGTGGAGCAGAGGTGCCAGAGCGCACCGCAGACCAAAGGTTTACTGCAAGTAGACTTTCTGAAACAGAAAAACCAAGATGGAAGGAGAGTTTTCTAACTGGCTGCACATTTTAGTAATGTCTTTCAGGAAAAAAAGCAGCACAACAATTAGTATGTTTCTCAACTGCGCCTCCCTATAATCACACATACTCAAAAATACTTTAACCATCTTTTTAAAATGTTTATTTCTTATAAATGACTTACAAAATACTTTAACCATCTTTTTAAAATGTTTATTCTTACAAACGATTTCCACTGTAGTGGTCATTTAAAGATTTTAAAAGCAGAACATACCATGCAAAAAGAAAATGTCTTTGTGACCCTAGAGCTTAAGAGCCAAAATGATACTATTTAAACATCCCCCATAAAGTTTCTTTTGCAATGAAACCAAGTAGGGATACTTCAGTCCAAACAGAAGAATTTATTAAGAAGCAGAGCAGAACTTGGACAGGATTTTCAAGTACTATTTTTCAAGTCTACAATTTGTTATATGTAGGTAAAGTCTATGCCTATAAGCATAAGAAGACCATACTTTTATATCTCTTTCTCTTATTAGTGGTTTACAATCTCCTTTATAAAGATCAGTCTCTGTAGAGAATTTTCATGCTACCAGTGAACCTCTCTGCCTACCTAATCCTACAGAGGACATCTTGCTACTCCCCACTCCACTCTCCATCCTGTCTTCAGTCCACAAGAGAAGCTGGCAGCTAGTGAAGCTTCTGAACCATCTGAACATCCCTGCTATGCTCCACTCTGCTTAAAGGTCTCCAGTACTGTGTATTGCCAAGAAGAGCCTAAAGAAAACAAAAAAACAGGTTCTTCCTTTTAGGTACAGGAAAGCTGAGCTCATGAAGAAATCTGTTCATAACTGCTTGCGATATATTGGCCCAGAACATACTACCATTTGCTCTTTTTCAGTGATCCAGGTGTCTCCAGCCAAACAAGCTCTCCACATAATGAACTGGCAACAAAATTAGAAGTGCACAGTTCAGAGAGGAAAAAACTATCAGATGGTGTCAAGCTACATTTCTGCTGGTACTTTCTCATTACTTCATAGTCTTTGATTCCTTACATCTCTCAAAGTTGAAAGCTGCCAGAACTCCTCTAGCATAAGGCTGTCACCCCCACTCATCTCTGAAGCAAGAGTACTTGCAGGCTAATTTTTCTGCTAACCCAGACATTCTCTCTAGAAATCAGGCTGCCCAGCAGTCACTTGATCATCAGGATTACACATTTTGCTTCATAGACATCAATCCTCTAGTTTACATAATACACAGAAGCTCCAATCTGAAAATAGTACAAACAGGAGAGCCACTTTCCTACAGTGTTTGCAATCTGGGAATCTAAAAGTTTTGGCCCTTTAAGATAATGAGTTTATTGAGCTCCCTAAAAGGTACTATACTCAGAGAGTCAGTTCCTTTGGAATGCTTCATAATTTTAAAAATAATGGTGTCCTTCATCACAATTTTGAGACTCTGATACTATTCAACAACAATAAATTAATTTAAAAAAAATTAAGTAGGCTCCATGCCCAGCATGGAGCCCAATATAGGGTTTGAACTCCACCCTCCTGAGATCAAGACCTAAGCCGACATCAAGAGCTGGTTGCCTGGGGAACCTGGGTGGCTCAGTTGGTTAAGCATCTGACTCTTGGTTTTGGCTCAGGTCATAATCTCAGGGTCCTGGGACTGAGCCCCATGTTAGGCTCCATGTTCAACAGGAAGTCTGCTTGAGATTCTCATTCCCTCTCCCCTCCCACTCACATACTCCCTCTCTCAAATAAATAATCTTTAAAAAGAAGAGTCAGATGCTCAACTGACTAAACCACCTAGATGCCTCCTCCAAATTTTTTTGATCAAGATTGTAATACTAGGTGCCTAGGTGGCTCAGTCAGTTAAGCATCTGCCTTCAGCTCGGGTCATGATCTCAGAGTCCTAGGATGGAGTCCCACACTGGGCTCCTTGTTCAGCAGGGAGCCTGCTTCTCCCTCCTACCTGCCACTGCCCCTGCTTGTGCTCTATCAAATAAATAAATAAAATCTAAAAAACAAAACAAAGAAAAGATTGTACTACAAAGAAGGTACCGACATTCCCAGGATACTTTTTAAAAATAGAACTATCTAAGGCTGCATAAGCCCACTGTAAAGACTCAGCGAAATTTAGATGAAAATAATTGCATAAAATGTAAATAGTAAAGAACTCAAAGTTGGACTGGGGATAATCAGCTTTCTTTGTAAAAGTTTATTATTTTAAGAAAATAAATATATTGTTTTATAGTTGAAAATAGATTTTAAAAAAATTTTAAATGAACACAACTTGCTTTGTAATTTAAAAAAAATTAACTCAGATTTCTCAAATTTCTTAGGTCTCAAATTCTCAGATAATCTCATGATAAATCCTCCATCTGTTCAGAATTCAGGCCATGGTTCTGAACATATCAATGTATCAGCCTTTCTGTTACAGAACAGTAACTTTTCTGATTAATAAAACTAGGTGAATGATGAGGAACAATTAAAATGATCTTTAGCTCTTATATTTTTGTGAAAAGCAACAGAGAACCAAAAATTACTTTATGAACCCAGATCTTGTATTTAAAATTCATCCCTGGGCAGCCTGGGTGGCCCAGCGGTTTAGCACCACCTTCAGCCCAAGGCGTGATTCTGGGGACCCAGGACTGAGTCCCACGTCGGGCTCCCTGCATGGAGCCTGCTTCTCCTTCTGCCTGTGTCTCTGCCTCTCTCTCTGTGTGTCTCTCATGAATAAATGAATAAAATCTTTAAAAAAAATTAAAATTCATCCCCACAAATTTAAGCAATTAAAATGACAAGGGGAAAGCAGAGCAAAGCAGTTACTTAAATAAGTAAAAACCTAGAAAAGAGTTTGGTCAAACAGAATCTTCAATTTACAATCTCAAGATGTGTGATAAGGGATACTCTACTCTTTTTAAAATTGTGAAACATTCCAACTTGGAACTGACTCTCTGAGTATACTATCTTTTAAGAAACAAAGAACTGCCACCTGTTCATGTCCATCATCTTAAAACCCTGGCTCAAAACTTACCTTTTCCAAGAAACTTTCCCAAATTAACTTCAAAAAAACTCTGGTCACTCTAACTGCTATATTTTCAGCATACAATTTTCTCCTATTCTGTAGCATGACTACATCTATCTCCAAATGAATGCTAAGCTCTTTGAAGAAAAGGATTAGTATCTTCTTCCTTATTTTATAAAATAAGGCTCTACCCAACTGATACTGAATAAACATGATCAAATACCCACAGCTTCCAGTCCACTGTCTTTCTTTTTTTTTTAAGATTTTTTTTTAATTTTTATTTACTTATGATAGTCACACACACACACACACAGAGAGAGAGAGAGAGAGAGAGGCAGAGACATAGGCAGAGGGAGAAGCAGGCCCCATGCACCGGGAGCCCGACGTGGGACTCGATCCCGGGACTCCAGGATTGCGCCCTGGGCCAAAGGCAGGCACCAAACCACTGTGCCACCCAGGGATCCCCCAGTCCACTATCTTTCGACCAATGCTCACCAATTATCAAACATTTAGTAATATTATTTCATTGTCAGATTCTAGGGAAAGAGAAGTGGAAAAAGATCATACACAAATTAGTCCCTGGGTACTGATAACATCTAGATTGTATATATTTGTGTTAAAATAAAGCTTAAAAATTATCCATGAGCCTTATCCAAGCTCGTCCACACTAATCAAGGAACTGCATGGTATTAATAGGCAGGTGCTTAGAAGTCACAGGTGTGACCCCTACCTCCAGCACTCATCACTAGGTTCCAGTTTCTCTCAAAGTAAAATTTTACTTAACTTGAAGGACTGCTATGAAATGACTACTATGATAACTATTTAAAGTACTTAACTACAAGGCAGGGGGTGAGTCAATATGGCGTATCTATCATACTGTTAAAATTATGACTAATTATAAGGCTAAGAAAAATTATTCATAATATAAGTTGTATTACATTAAAGTGCACTATGGCATCAATTCTCTGGTTAAATATGGTACATAAAATATAATCCCTTCTTAAATGTGATCTGCTTACCACTGTAATAAACTTTCCCAGAAAAGTGATCTCTGCTACATGGTAATTTGCCAAGGATCTCGGGAAGAAAGTTTTGCACAGATGCAAAGACCTATCTCCCAGCAAAACTCAGCTTTGTGCAACATTTTCATACTAATAGATGCCTTAAAATCTGAATGCCAGCTTTTCAGTGTTAACAAACTATTGCATTTGTCCCCTGATCCCTTACAATCCATGTCTCTCCAGCATTTCAAGATGCGGCTAGTGTCCAAAGGGGCTAGGCTTTCATATGGCTTCTTCAGGAAATTTGTTAAGAATCCTAATAAAGTCCTGATTGTAGAGAGATTAAAGTTAACGATACGCTATTACTTCCCACTCATTACACCAGTCAAAAATTTTAAAGAGTTGTTAACACCTGTATATAGCAGGTGGGGGGAAAATGGTACTCTCAAACATGGCTGGTGAAAATATGAGGTGTCACAGTCTTTTTAAAAAGCAATTTGGGGACACCTGGGTGGCTCAGTGGTTGAGAGTCTGCCTTCGGCTCAGGGCATGATCCTGGGTGCAGGGATCAAGTCCTGCATCGGGCTCTCTGCAGGGAGCCTGCTTCTCTCTCTGCCTCTCTCTCTTTTTCTCATGAATGAATGAATGAATAAAATCCTTAAAAAATAAAATAAAAAGCAATTTGGTTACAGCATCAACTGAATTTGAAAATATATATTCTTGGGGTGCCTAGGTGGCTCAGTTGTTGGGCATCTGCCTTTGGCTCAGGTCATGATCCCAGGACTCTGGGATTGAGCCCTGAGTCAAGACTCCCTGCTAAACGGGAGCCAGCTTCTCTGTCTCCTCCCCACTTGTGTGTGCTCTCTCTAATAAATAAAATCATATATATATATTTATATTATATAAATATAAACTATGGGATGCCTGGGTGGCTCAGCAGTTGAGCATCTGCCTTTGGCTCAGGGCGTGATCCCGGAGTTCCAGGATTGAGTCCCACATTGGGCTTCCCGCATGGAGCCTGCTTCTTCCTCTGCCTGTGTCTCTGCCTCTCTCTCTATGTGTCTCTATGTCTCTCATGATGAATAAATAAAATCTTAAAAAAAAAAATTTAAAAACACAAAATTTTCCCTAACTCATCAGTTCCATGCCTAAGAATATGCACCATGGAACTAAATACAGAAAACATACCTAAAAAAGATGTTTACTGCAGCATTTTTCATAATGGCTAAAAAGGAAAGAAGTAAAATGAATATAATATCCATAACTAATATATAGTCATTAAATAGAACTAATTTGAGCTATCTCACATGATGTATGATTCCATTAAGGATTATTGAGTGAGAATAACAAAAGGCAAAAAAAAAAAAGTATGTAGTGGGATCCCTGGGTGGCTCAGCGGTTTAGCGCCTGCCTTTGGCCCAGGGCGCGATCCTGGAGTCCCGGGATCAAGTCCCACGTCAAGCTCCCGGCATGGAGCCTGCTTCTCCCTCCTCCTGTGTCTCCGCCCCCCACCCCCCCCCCCTTCTATCATAGATAGATAGATAGATAGATAGATAGATAGATAGATAGATAGATAAAATCTTTTTATTTTTTTTAAATCTTTTTAAAAATGTATGTAGTTACATTTAAAAACAAGTCAGTAGCAAAAAAGAAAAAAACACATTGTATATTTGTATGTGCATATGGATCTGTAATCGGATTATATGTGTGCAAAGAAAAATATGAAAGGATATACACTAGGTTGGTTATATGGTTTGGGAGTAAAGACTCACCAGTGTGGTGGGAATGATGAAAAAGGGAAGGGAGGGAGGGAATACTAAGCAAAAAAAGTCTGTACTTAAAGAATAAGGATGAAAATTTTCAGACTTATGTATCTGTAGTAAAATTATGTTTACATGTAGATCGAGGTATGAAGACTTAAGTAAATTTTACAAATAATAATCTACTAAATAGGGAGTGATGAATCATGATTTTAAAAAATTTATCCAATTATCTCATTCTGATTGCTGCATTTGTCAGCTGATTTTTTTACACCATGTCTCTAAAAATAATGACCCCTCTTTTATCACCACCTTTACAGCTTCCACAGCAGTAAGCACCATAAGCAAACAGCTAACCCACTGTACTAGCTACCAGCATGCACAACTGATGGAAAACAAAAATTTACTTTATAAAATACAACCATGGGCAGCCTGGGTGGCTCAGCTGTTTAGCACCGCCTTCAGCCCAAGGCATGATCCTGAAGACTCGGGATCGAGTCCCACGTCGGGCTCCCTGTGTGGAGCCTGCGAGCCTGATTCTCCCTCTGCCTGTGTCTCTGCTTCTGTGTGTGTGTGTCTCTCATGAATATATAAAATCTTTAAAAATAAAATAAAATATAATCATGAAACACTGTTGAAAACACTATTATTTTAATTCTTTAGGGCCAAGTAATACAATAAATGCTGATCATGCTTATTATGGTTGGGGAGTTCTGATTAGGACAGATGTTGGGCCTCCATTAGCAACTTTTTAAAACCTACCATGCACCCAAAGATAAGCATACTCTAATCTTAGGAACGAAATTCTTACATTACAAAAATGTGTCTGCAAACCCCAGTTAGTACAGAAAAAAACATTACTAATGTTCCTCCACCTTAAAGAAACTTCCAGTTGAGATACATCAGAAGGCATTCCACCCATAGAAATAGGCCGAGTGCAGAAATAAATCTTAATGGGAACAGATAAAACCTTTTTTTTCACTCTGCCTTATTTTTAAGTTTGTCTTATTTCCTTAATCAAATGGAAAACTAAATTCTCCTCAGCTGCTGCTAGGAGAAACACTTTTCCCTAGAAGCCACTATGCTAAACTTAACAATAGTACATGTGCCAGGTACTGTTCTGTGTGCTTTACACATATCAACTCCTTTAACCCTCACAAAAACCAGTGGTTCTTAACCCAGGGCAATTTTGCCCCCAAGGGGACATATGGCAATATGTGGAGTCATTTCTGCTTGTTACAACTGGAGTGTGGCTACTGGCATCTAGTAGGCAGCAGCCAGGTAATTTTGCTAAATACCCTTCAACAAACAGGACAGCCCCAGACAACACAACCCCAAATGTCAACAGTGCTCAGGCTGAGAAACCCTGCAGTAACCCTGTGAGGTAGGCACTAATGTTGTCCCCATTTTTCAGATAAAGAAACTAAGGCATGGAGAAGATTAGTAACTTGCCCAACATCCCAGATCTAGCAGATGGCAAAGCCAGAATCTGAACCTAATCGTGTAGCTCCAGAGTTTTTCCTCTTACCGTTTCACAAAAAAGACACTAGTTAGGAAGCTCATCCACAACTTTCTTTCCCCTTGCTAGATTCCAGACTTGTTTGGAAGACTGAATTATTTATTTGTACATTCATTCTAAATTCCATCTATCTGACCATCTATCCATTCAACAAGTATTCACTGAGCATCCACTACGTGCCAGATACTGCTCAAAGCAATTCTAGGTAAATAAGATCTCTGTCCTTGTGGTACATATGTTTCTTGCTCATACTCATTCCCCCACCATCCTTATTAGTCCTTGAACATGGCTAAGCATGATCATACCTGTGCCTGCAAAAGTCCTTCCTCCACAAAAATTTTTGAGCATGGGTCACTCCTTCCACATCATTCAGGTCTCTGCTCAAATTTCCCTTTCTCAAAAAAAAAAAAAAAAAAAAAAAAAAATTCCCTTTCTCAGAAAAGCATTCCCTGACCATCCTTTCTTAAATTAGCTAGACTCTCACCATCCATTTCTCTTCCCTGCTTTCTTTTTCTTTAAGATTTTATTTCACTTATTTATTTTTTATTAACATACACTGTATTATTAGTTCAGAGATAGACTTTAGTGACTTACCAGCTGCATACAATACCCAGTGGTCATTACTTAAAGTGCTCTCCTTAATGCCTGCCCATCACCCAGTTACCTCATTCCCCTGCCACCTCCCCTCGCCTCAGTTTGTTTCCTAGAGTTAAGAGCCTCTTATGGTTTGTCTCCCTCTCTGTTTAAGATTTTATTTTTAGGTAATCTCTACACCCAACATGAGGCTTGAACCTACCACCCTGAGATCAAGAGTTTCATGTTCCACTGACTGAGCCAGCCAGGCACCCCTCTGGCTTTATTTTTCTTAATAACACTTATCATTCCTTTTCTTAAAGATTTTATTTATTTATTCATGAGAGACACAGAAAGAGAGGCAGAGACATAGACATAGGGAGAGGCAGGCTCCTCGCAGGGAGCCTAATGTGGGACTCTATCCCTGGACTGGGATCACGCCCTAAGCCAAAGGCAGACACACAACCCCTGAGCCACCCAGGCGTCCCAACACTTATCATTCCTAATACTATATTACACATTTGCTTGTTGTTACTGACGTCTCTCATGAATAGAACTCCACGAGAGCTCTATGTGCAGAATTGAGAAGTTCATCAGGCACACAATAAGCATTTGATAACTAGGTATTGAACGAGTGGATGAATAAATGTCTTTTCAATCTATTTCCTGATGACTGCCACCTCTCACCTGGATTTCTGCAACTGCCTTATTTGGTCTCTCTGCCACCTTTCTTAGTTCCCTTCAATTTATCCTCTACACTAAAATCAGAATCATCTTTCTAAAATGCAAGTCTAATGCCACACCTCTACTCAAAACCCTTTAATGACCCCCTGCCGCTCTTAGGATAAAGTCAGAACTCCTGACATGGCCTTTTTTTTTTTTTTTTTTTTTTTTTAATTTTTATTGATTTGAGATGGAGAAAGTGCAAGGGAGCAGGGAGCTGGAGCAGAGTGAGAGGGAGAAGCAGACTCCCCGCTGATCTGAGAAGCCTGACCCCAAGATGATGACCTGAGCCAAAGGCAGATGTTTAACTGACTGAGACACCCCAGGGCCCCCCTAACATGGCTTCTAAGGCCCTCTTGAATCTCAGAGTTATGTTCTTATCACTCATTTTCTCAAATTTGATTGCTATAGTCACGAAGTAGCAGTAATAGCTAATATGCATTGAGCACTTGCTGTGCACCAGGCACAAATCTAAGGGCATTATATGTCTTAAATCACTTACTCCTAAATTGAGATAAGAGCTTATGTCTATTTTCAGATGGGGAAACTGAGGCACAGAGAAGTAACTGTCCAAGGGCAACTAGTAAGTGGTAAGGCCAGGACGTAAACCCAGGCGGTCAGGCTCCAAAACCCTCACTCACATCCATGATACTATGCTCTCTATACCAACTGTACCAAAAGTCCTTCAGTTCCTCGAACGCACTATTTCACTTCACACCTCCAGACCTTCACATGTCTGTCTGTCTCTCTCTCTCTCTCTCTCTCTCTCTCTGCTGGAACATCCTTAAGACCACAGCTTAAACACCCCTTTCTTTGCAAGGCCTTTCTGTGATGTTCTGGAGCATTATTTGGATCCCCTTGCCTTGTTCTCCCATGACATTCTGAATTTCCCATTATAACCCCCATTTCTATTTTATACTGTTTTCACCAGTAAGTTCCAGGCTGCACAAGGACACAGAGCATGTATATCCTGTCCAGCACTGTATCCCCAGCACCTGGCCCAGGGACATATGAAGGGCTGAGTGAATAATTCCACATGGCATCAGCACCACGAAGCCTCTCTTAACCCCTTTTCTAAAGTCATATGGCACATGTTTTATGCTTCATATTTTGTTATTTTAGTAGATATTAAAAAGGATGTATATACATATTATTTTTCTGTATGCTTGCGAAAAGCAGGTTATCTTATATATTGATGAGACCTTATGAAGTGACTTTCCTGAACTTAGCACTTAATAAAATATTGTGTACAAAAAAAAATGAAATAAAATATAAAATAAAATAAAATAAAATATTGTGTACAAAGGATGATTGTATTATTTCTTACAACTGCCTGTAAATCAACTATATCTCAATAAAAATTCCAATTTAAAAAGTAATTATGGAAAGAAACAGACTGATAATTTAATTATTCAGGAGCTTAAAATGACCCCCCCACTATCTAGTAAAGGACAAACTCCCCGATTTAACATTCAGGGTCCTCAATAATCCAGCTCCTTGTTACATATTCAACCTAATCTTTTCTTGCAACTACCCTACACCTCCTCTTCTAATCAAGTGAAAACTTTACTCTTCCTCATATACCATGCCTAGTCTAGTTTCCAGATCCTGTCTCAGGATACTCTTCCTATCTGAATACCATCTGATTCGCCCTTCTGTCCTCTCAACTCCTCTTGCCTATCCAAACTGCACTTTTCTCCTAAGGTCAAGCTCTAATCTTACCTCCACTGTGAAGTTTTCTTGACTTCATTTACCTCTTTTTTCTTAGGATTTTATAATCCTTTGTAACCCCCGTACCTCCAATAAGCATATAAATTTCCTGAATTTCAGAATCATTCCTTCTACTTCTTGGGAATCCCCCAGAGTACCTATCAGAGTGTTAAGTATATGATCAATAATTAATAGATACTCACTGATTAAAGGAAAAGTCTCATACTAGCCATGCATATTATCAACCCTCAACCATCCATCCTAACAGCAGAGCCACTGCACAGAAAGACAACCTACTGAAGAGTCCAACTATCTTTCAGGGTGGGAGGAATGCTTGTATTTGAATTAAGTACTATGTAGTTGTTTCCAATTTTCCAGGAAGTCACAAAGCTGCCACAAATGGTCTAACTGCACAGTTCTTCTCTTGTCAGGGCCCAGAGCCTGCTCAGCTTATCATTCCATACTGGCAAACAACTGTATAACTTTTCCTCATCTGTGACACAAAGATAAAAATAAGCAGAGGTAGTCATATTCTAAACATTTGCTGGTTCACACCTTCTCCTAATAGGGAGATCATTGTTTGGGCACAAAAGATCAACTATTCTAACTCTTATTGGGCAAATTATCTTGTTTGTATCAACAAAATGTTTTTTAAATAGAATATAGTGACAATATCAGTAAGAATTTGAAAGAGAGGTTTGCCAAAGAAAACCCCTGTGATGATCCACTCTTAGGATAATTCAGAATTGATAAAAAGCCAAATTCTTCCCTTAGTCCATAGAGATTTGCCTCGGCCTACAGCTATTTTCCCTAAGTGAGAGTTTCTGAACTCCTAAAATTCTTTCTGGTTTGCTTCTCTTTCACATCCAACTGGTCAAACTTTCTTATAACAACACATCCACAACTGAAAAGCTAAGTTTCTCAGCCTGAATTTTTGTTTATACCTGGTAGAAGCTACAGTTTTCTCCCAGAGGGATTTCAAAATGCTTGAGCTTATCTTCAGAAAACTCTTCAAATACTTTCAATAAACTAATGGCAACAGCTTTGCTACCAAAAAAATTTCCCAACGTCTTCCTCTTTTGGCAGGCCCTGCAGAAACCCCCCTCCCCATAAGGGGGAATCTGAGTAAAAACACTGCCAGCTTCAAGTTCCCTTAGGCAAATTTCCAGCCTCAGTCAAGGCCATGAGGTTAAACATTTCTCAATGACGCAGGCTCCCTTGGAGGGAGGAACAAGAAAAAAATCAGAACTTACTCTTCCCAGTGCAGTAAATCAAGAGATAGGGGCTAAGTCCTGAAAAAATGAAATATTAAACTACATACTGTTTGCTCTGCAAAGGTCCCCAGTAGGGATGAGAGCTGTGGGATGGGAGAAAAGGCAACTGGGGAGCCAAGAGTTCAACCAGATGGACAGATAAACCTTTAGGTTCTCAGAGAATCTCTACAATATTAACAATGTGTATGTTTCCGGTCATGGTATAATTTATGGGAACTATAAATTAGCAGCTAAAGCAAAGTGACTGAATTGGTGGTGTGGGGTAAGAAAATGGAGTCCTACATGAAACAAGTCGTTATTTAGGATTCAAATGTGTATTAGATAGAAGGCAGGAAAAACTAAAGAACACTTAATTGACTTCTTCGGGAAAGACTATAGGGCTGATCATAAAGAAAGCAAGCTTATCTGAGGGGCTAGTAGGGCTCTTGGACCTCTGAGTGCTTGCAGAGATAAAAGAATGAAATAAAATCAGAACTGTTCCCCCAAAACTGATTTATAGATCATAAAATTTAGAGTTAAAGAGAGTCTAATCTTGGGCGCCTGGGTAGCTCAGTTGTTTAAGCGTCCAACTCTTGATTTCAGTTCAGGTCTTAATCTTGGGGTCATGAGTTCAAGTCCTCTGGGCCTTGCACTGGGTGTGGAGCCTACTTTAAATAAAAGGGGGTGGGGTCAAATCCTTAAAAGAAAATGCCAGTGATGAAAATACTGTTAACGTCTGTACAATGCTTTACTTCTTAAAGAGCTTTCACTCGTTTAGTTCTTAAAAACTATTTTATACCTGCTGTGTGACAGGAACTGGGGATACAGAATTAAGACACCACCCCTGCATTTAAGGAACTTATTTCTAATGACAAGACCCACTAGGGATAATATGTAATAAAATAATCATTCTGATGATTTGTACCAAGTACAGGGAGAGCATGGGAGAACGAACACCTAAGTCTGTCTGTAATGAAAGACCACATGCATCTCAGAAGAGGGAGCCCTTGCTGGGATTTGAAAGATGAGTAGTTAGTAGCTGGCAAGCAGAAAGAGTATGATCAAGGCGGAGGGAAGGTTATATGCAAAGGAATAGAAAATTAAAAGAGGACAGAATGTTCTAGAAACTAAAAGCAGTTCAGCATTGCTGGAGACTCTGAAGTTGGAAGTGATAGATGACTGAATAATTAGAGGGAAAGAGACAAATGTAATAGTTTAAATTTTTACTCCTTAAGAAATGGAAGAAGGGGTGCCTGGGTGGCTCAGTTAGTTAAGAGTCTGACTCTTGATTTCAACTCCAGTCTTGGTCTCAGAGTCAGGAGTTCAAGCCCTGCATTGGGCTCCACACTGCGTGTGGAACCTATTAAAGAAGGAAAGGAAAAAGGAAAGGAAAAAGGAAAGGAAAAAGGAAAGGAAAAAGGAAAAAGGAAAAAGGAAAAAGGAAAGGAAAGGAAAGGAAAGGAAAGGAAAGGAAAGGAAAGGAAAGGAAAGGAAAGGAAAGGAAAGGAAAGGAAAGGAAAGGAAAGGAAAGGAAAAAGGAAGGAAAAAAGGGAAGGAAAAAGGGAAGGGAAGGGAAGGAAGGGAAGGGAAGGGAAGGGAAGGGAAGGGAAGGGAAGGAAAAAGGAAAGGAAAGGAAAGGAAAGGGAAGGAAAAAGGGAAGGAAAAAGGGAAGGAAGAAGGGAAGGGAAGGGAAGGGAAGGGAAGGGAAGGGAAGGGAAGGGAAGGGAAGGGAAGGGAGGGAAGGAAGGGAAGGGAAGGAAAGAAAGAAAAGAAGAAGAGAAGAGAAGAGAAGAGAAGAGAAGAGAAGAGAAGAGAAGAGAAGAGAAGAGAAAAAAGAAAGCAAGAAAGAAAGAAGAAAGAGAAATGGAAGAAGCCGAAGAACAAAATGATTAGAAATGATTGTTAGAAAAAGCATGTTGCCAGCTGTATGCAGGATAGACTAAAGACGAGTCACGCTATAGATAGGCAGGGAGACCAATCAGAAGGCTCCTGAAACCACAGTGAAAAGGAGAATCTACAAGGAGAATCTAACAGAGGAGAGTGAGACCAAATAAGAGAAGTCAAAGCAGAACTAGCATCTACAGAACTCAGAGATCGGGATCCCTGGGTGGCGCAGCGGTTTGGCGCCTGCCTTTGGCCCAGGGCGCGATCCTGGAGACCCGGGATCGAATCCCACGTCGGGCTCCCGGTGCATGGAGCCTGCTTCTCCCTCTGCCTGTGTCTGTGCCTCTCTCTCTCTCTCTCTCTTTCTCTCTCTCTCTCTGTGACTATCACAAATAAATAAAAATTAAAAAAAAAAAAAAGAACTCAGAGACCAAACAATTAAGAGGAATATCAGAAAAGAGAAATTGAGAGTGATTCCTAATTTGCTGCTTAGGTAACTGGTACCAAGTTAGGAGATGCAGGGGAATGGTGACATCATCTTTAAATACGTAAAAGTCTGAAGTGTGTGTGAGTCACCCAGAAGTTCAGGTGGGAAGAATGAGTGGATTAAATGAACCCAGAGTTCAGGAAGTAAGTTGGGGATAGAGATATAGATGCAGACATCCTGAGTAAGTGGTAGCTGAAAACCACACATTGGGATGGGACTGCTGTGGAGAATGAGGAGACTGAGGAGAAAAAAGGGTCAAGGACTAATCCTGGGAAATACATTTAAGGGACAGGAAGAAGAGTACAAAGAGACTGCATAGTGTACAGAGAAACAGAAGGCAAGCTGGAGAGAGGATAGTATCTATAGTTTAGCTGCCCAGGATCTGAATACCATTCCTATTTGGGGGAAATTCCAAGATAGGGGAAAGGCAGGCCCCTCTTCCTAGTACAGAAGCTGAAGAGGAACAGATAGTCCCTCTCAGCATCTTGGCCTCTAGCTCATAAATATTACCCAAGTCTGGCCAAAAAGATCATCCCATTTAGAACTTTGAAAATTGGGGGAATGACACAAAGATAAAAAATACAACCAGAAATTATTCATGGCACTGTGGCAAGTGTCTACTGGTGGCAGTGCCAATAGCACCAACTGTCTGTGGGAGATCACGACAGTAGTAGTAGCAGAGAAAGTCCAGTGAGCAGTGCGCCAGGGAGAGTCCTAAGAAGACTGGTCCCATGACATCTTCTTCCCTAAGTGCTGCCTCCCTCAATTTCTGCTCATTTTCTGGCCTTTGTTTTTAAGCTTTCTTCTTACAGTTGTGTGCTATACAATACTCTTCCCAAAAATGTATTTTACGCTTAGGTTAATCAAGATTACACAAAGAACCCTGAATATAGAATGAGGAGAGAGCATCAAACAGGGTCAGACGGTAAAGAAAGGTTGAATAAGAGGAGGCTGGCCTACAATGAGCCCACTGTGTAGGGTGACTAGCAAATCAGCTGCTGATCCTGGTGAAGTTGTTCACATGTTATTTTATTCCAACCTTATGATACCTTCTGAGAAAGATAAAGCAGGTATTACATCTTTATTTTAATGATTTAAAAAAGGGGGGGGGGCTAAAAGACACTAAGAGTATTGTTTAAGTCCTATAGCTCTTTTTACTACCCAAGGTTCCCCTCAAGAAAATTATTTTATGAATGTTCGTGAAAGGAGATGTTAAATGTTTATACTAATTCTTTATACCATGTGTCAACAACTATCACAGATGATGACCACATATAGTTCTCAATCCTGGACTTCCAGCTTCTTTAATTTTGGTAATACAAAAGGATCTTAATGCACTTAGGATCCTTGTAGACAACCACCAGAAACATTCCTCAAGGAACGTGAGGCTCCTTGCCATCATCCTTCCACATCTCATTCAGGGTGCTGTGGTCACTACTTAAAGAACATATCGTCAGCTAGAAGGAGTCCTCAAGTGGAAGAAGGGATCTTCTATCCCTGACCATGAGAACCACTGTGGGAATGAGAGGTTGAAAGCTTTCAAAAGAAGATGATTATTTCTCAACTTCATTCCTTTGGGATATGTCACGGCCAGGAAGGGAGAAATTGGAAAAAGCAGCTTTCACAAGCTGCCAAATCCATGTCCTAGTCCCAGGGGATAATTAGCCAATGAGGTTTTGTGGAGTTGATGTAATGTTGGCAGAGGCTAATGTTTTATGGTTGAACATGTAGCCTCTTGATATTTAGCTACAGGGCTAAAAGGATGACATCCTGAAAGGCCAAGAAACTCAAACCCATAACACCACCACTTAGCAATTTGCATTTTAAAAATAATTTGTAAGCTTTAACTGACCCATCTTTTTCATGAATAGTTTCCAAGAACATTTGTTAAACTGTAAATTTTCTAAATCTAAATTTCTAAGTCTAACTCTTTTACTAGGAGAAGAAATTTCTAACACCTCCAAAGAACAAAGATAATTTAGAAAGCTTAAAGTAACAAAAGAAAGAAATTAGAAGAAAGGCAAGTTTTCCAAGAAATAAAGTTTGTTTGTGGTACTTTAATCCCACTACCAGCATACCAAGTTTAAAGCTGTCTGACGTCCTTATGAAAACAATTTTTGAAACTGAGATACTAAGCCAAGAGCTTTCAGGAGCACCACATATCTCACAAAACATTGTCAATCTTCACTTAAAAGTATTCTGAGATGCAAGAGGTAAGAAATCAGTGGGCAGGGAACAGAGCATACAGACACTAACGCTCTTGGTTTGAGCCTGAGCTATTAAATTTCAAAATGAACATTTGCCATTTTAAAGAAAATTGGTAGGTCCTTTTTTTTTTATTTTTATTTATTTATGATAGTCACACACAGAGAGAGAGAGAGAGGCAGAGACATAGGCAGAGGGAGAAGCAGGCTCTATGCACCGGGAGCCCGACGTGGGATTCGATCCCAGGTCTCCAGGATTGCGCCCTGGGCCAAAGGACTGCGCCACCCAGGGATCCCCTTTGACTTAAATATACCACAATGATCTTCCAAAGCCTGAGACAAAACTAATACATTAAAAAAAGAAAACATTTAAATCTCTAACTAATTAGCTGAAACATATATTGCTCCCAAATATGTACTAGCTCCTTACTTAAAACAGGAAACAATTTTTGGTTCAACCCTGGGCAGCTGTATACCTGGTAATAGGGATATAAATACTCCATAGTTTATATAACTTTACATTTCACAAAAATTGAGAATGACTTTTCTCAAAATGAATGAGGGAGAGGGAAAGCTGGTACAAAAAAACCCACGTGCTCTACATTTTATGAAGGAATCAGAAGGCTGTCCTTAGCAGGATGGTTTGTATTTATTCTTCAAGAAACAAGGTTGGAGGACCTGAATACTGAAATGTTCCAGGAGTGGTTTTCTTCTTCCCAGTCTCTCCAATATTTCATGTTCACATCATTCATTCATTCATTAACATACATTTATTCAGCACCTTTTATATATCAAGCTAAACAGATGCTGGATATAAAACAGTAAAACAAAATTAACAGTGACAGACAGGGGCGCCAGGCTGGCTTAGTCAGAGGAGCATGCGACACCTGATCTTGGAGTCATGAGTTTGAGCCCCAGTGAAGTATAGAGATCATTTCAATGAATAAAAAAAATTAAAAACAAAACCAAAACAGGCAGAAACATGCCTTCATAGAGCTTATAATCTAGTGAGGGAAATACACATTGAACAAATGTAAACATATAATCTCCAAGTATAAGTGCATGAAGAAAGAATGAGAAAGAATGAAAATAACCTGAGGGGAGGGGGGGGCGGTGGGCAGGACATTCTCTGAGACCTGTGGATGATAGGATAATAAAGCAGGTGGGAAAAAGGAGGGAGAGTAGGAAACAAAGGTAGATAAAACACAGGAAAGCCAAAAGGAAAAGACTGGTGGTGGTAGGAGAGGGTATTAAGGAGGTAGGCAGAATCCCTTAGTTGGGATTAAACATAAATTTAGAAACACTAAGTCAGTTGACCAAAAGCCTAACTGCAAGGGGGGATCTTCAGGATAAAGCTAATAGATTATTTGCAAACATCTCATGAACTAAACTTCAGCAGATATAAAACTCAGCTTTTAAGAATTTCTAAAAGCTCTGTACTACAGAGCTCAGCAGGAAAGGGAGGAGGAGGCAAGGGATCTTTTTCTTAACAGAGCCAGCAAGGACCTTCACATGGAAAATGTTCCTACTCTAAAGATATACAGGTTTAAATTTACTTCCTACCCACAGAAACTATTTGCTACATCGGAAAAAATTTCTAATGCACATTTATGGCAAGACACTCCAGAGGTTTTGCTTAGTTTCAAACATATGACACTCATTTTTTGGCCATGAATGTAGAAGTCAGAAATCTCACTACATTGTAATTCAAAATAGCATCCTTTCTAATCTTCATGAACAGGTAGAAGACTAAACTGTTAAAAGCACAGAAACTTTCTAAATAGGGTTAAGTATAGAGAAAAGGTCCCTATGCAGAAAGGAAGTCTAGGACATCAGAATTTAATACAAGTATTACAGGGGCACCTGACTGGCTCAGTCAGTTAAGTATCTGCCTTTAGCTCAGGTCATGATCTCAGGGTCCTGGGATGGAGCTCCATATTCTGGCTCACTGCTGAGTGGGGAATCTGCTGCTCCCTCTCCTCCCCCTGCTTGTGCGCGCTCTCAAATAAATAAATAAAAATCTTTAAAAATAACAAGTATTATAAAAGACAAAGAGGTTAAAGGCCTTTTTTTAAAAAGATTTTATTTATTCATGAGAGATACAGACAGAGAGAGAAAGAGAGAGAGGGGGGCAGAGACACAGGCAGAGGGAGAAGCAGGAGGGGCGGGGGCGGCAGAGACACAGGCAGAGGGAGAAGCAGGATCCATTCAGGGAGCCCGACGTGGGACCCGATCCCTGGTCTCCAGGATCATGCCC
Organism: Canis lupus dingo; assembly: GCF_003254725.2. NCBI lineage: Eukaryota > Metazoa > Chordata > Mammalia > Carnivora > Canidae > Canis > Canis lupus. The sequence goes on along the minus strand of NC_064252.1, from coordinate 25,401,502 downwards.
TGGGTGGAAGGCGGCACTAAACCACTGAGCCACCCGGGCTGCCCTGTGGTTGTTTTGGGGTTTTTTTAAGATTTTATTTATTCATGAGAGACACACAGAGAGAGAGAGAGAGAGAGAGAGAGAGGCAGAGACACAGGCAGAGGGAGAAGAAGGCTCCAAGCAGTGAGCCCAACGTGGGACTCAATCCTGGGTCTCCAGGATCGCACCCTGGGCTGAAGGCAGCGCTAAACGGCTAAACGGCTGAGCCACAGGGGGCTGCCCCCTGTTGTTTTTAATGGTTATGTCACAGTATTCTGGGGAGAGGGATAAGGCAGGAAGAGAAGGGGGAAAAATATAGATAGGCAATGTACTGAATGAACAGGACAAAAGAACTTAGACAAGTTGAGTAGGCTGTCAGGAGGTACTATATACATTTGGAGGATAAAAGGATTTGAAATTCACATGGAAAGCAATACAATGTAGTGGTAAAGAGCACAGTTTCTAAAGCCAGACTACCTAGGTACAATCTAAGTTCTACCATTTACCAGGTGTGTGGTACTGACCATGTTTCTTAATCCACTTTGCCCCTCAATTTCAACATCTGTAAAATGGGATAGTAAGAGCATCCATCCCATATAGTTGTTGCAAACATTAAAAGAATTCGTATATATATAAGGAAGCTGGAACACCGTGGCACATGGTAAATCCTATTTGAGTGCTGGCTACTAGTATGTCATTTTAAATATATTTTTATATTTTTGTTGGAATTCTCACAAAATCCACTTAGAATTCCATACTCTAGAAATATGTTTCTTATGTTTTGAGCTTTGTTTATCTTTGAATTTTCCTGTTTGGTCTCTACTAGTTTTTAATGGTTTGTTTTTAACATATAAGGCTGTCTCACAGTAATCAGACAAGAAAAAGAAATAAAAGGCATCCAAATTGGTTAAGAAAAAAGTAAAACTTTCACTGTTTACAGATGACATGTTACTACGTAGAGAAACCCTAAAGACTCCATCAAAAAAAACTATTAGAATTGATAAATGAATTCAATAAGACTGCAAACTATAAAATCAATATACAGAAATCTGTTGCATTTCTAGACACTGATAATGATGTAGCAGAAAGAGAAACTAAGGAAACAATTTCATTTATACCTACATCAAAAATAGCAAAATATGCTGGAATAAACTTGATCAAGGAGGTTAAAGATCTCGACTCTGAAAATTACAAAATACTGATGAAAGAAACTAAAGATGACACAAATGCAAAGATATTCCATGCTCATGGATTAGGGAAAAAATATTAAAATGCCCATTCTACTCAAAGCAATCTACAGATCTAATGCAATCCTTATCAAAATACCAACATTTTTCATAGAACTAGAATAATCCTAAAATTTGTATGGAACTACAAAAGACCCTGAATAGCCAAAGACATCTTGAAAAAGAAAAATAAAACTGGAGGTATCACAATCTCAGATTTTCTTTTTTTTTTTCTAATCTCAGATTTTCTTTTTCCTTTTTTCTTTTTATTTTAAAATAAATTTTATTTATTTATTCGTAAGAGACACAGAGAGAGAGGCAGAGGCAGAGGGAGAAGAAGGCTCCATGCAGGGAGCCCAACGCGGGACTCAATCCCGGGACCCTGGAATCATGGGATTACACCCTGAGCGAAAGGCAGATGCTCAATCACTGAGCCACCCAGGCATCCCACAATGTTTTAAGATAGGCTACAGAGCTGCAGTAACTAAAATAGTATGGTAGTGGCACAAAAATAGACATATAGATCAATGGAATAGAATACAGAGCCCAGAAATAAATCTACAACTACATCATCAATTAATCTTTGACAAAGGAGGCAAGCATATGCAATGGGAGTGGTATCGAATAAAGCCTCGACAGGGCCCTGGGCCACTGTTGGTTTGAGGGAGAAAAAAAGAAAAGAATATCCAATAGGGAAAAGATGGTCTCTTCCACAATAGTGTTGGGAAAACTGGACAGCTACATGCAAAAAGATCAAACTGGACTACTTTCTAAAACCACACACACACACACACACACACACACACACATAATAAAAATAAAACCACACACAAAAATAAACCCAAATGGATTAAAAATCTAATTGTGAGACCTGAAACTACAAAAATCCTAGAAGAGAGCACAGGTAGTAATTTCTCTGACACCAGCTGTAGCAACATTTTTCTAGACATGTTTCCTTAGGCAAGAGAAACAAAAGGAGAAATAAATTATTGGGACTACATCAAAATAAAAAGCTTCTGCATAAAAAAATAAACAACAAATCTAAAAGACAACCTGCTGAGTGGGAGAAGATATTTGCAAATGACGTCTCCAATGAGAAGTTAGGTGTCTAAAATATGTAAAAAACTTATAATAGTCAGCACCCAAATAATCCTATTAAAAATGGGCAAAAAGAATGAGCAAACATTTCTCCAAAGACAACATACAGATGGCCAATAGCTGCATGAAAAGATGCTCAATATCACTAATCATCAGGAAAATGCAAATCAAAACCACAAGAAGATCTCACACCTGTCAGAATGGTTAAAATCAAAAGAAAAGAAGTAACAAATGTTGGCGAGAATGTGGAGGAAAAGGAACCCTCATGCACTGTTGGTGGGACTACAAATTGGTGCACCCACCATGGAAAATAGTATGGAGGGTCCTCAAAAAATTAAAAATAGGATTACACTATGATCCAGTATTTACACTACTGGGTATATACCCAAAGAATACAAAAACACTAATTCTAAAAAATTTATGAACCCCTATATTTGTTGCAGTATTTAAAAATAGCCAAATTATGGAAGCAACCCATGCCCACTGATAGATGAATGGATAAAGAAGATATGGTATACGGGATCCCTGGGTGGCGCAGCAGTTTAGCGTCTGCCTTTGGCCCAGGGCGCGATCCTGGAGACCCGGGATCGAATCCCACATCGGGCTCCCGGTACATGGAGCCTGCTTCTCCCTCTGCCTATGTCTCTGCCTCTCTCTCTCTCTCTGTGTGACTATCATAAATAAATAATAAAAAAAAAATTTAAAAAAAGATGTGGTATACATATATACAACAGACTATTAGCTGTAAAAAAAGAACAAAACCTTGCCATTTGCAACATCATGATTAGATCTAGAGGGCATAATGCTAAGTGAAATATATCAGTCAGAGAAAGACAAATACCATATGATTTCACTCATATATGGAATTTAATAAACAAAATAAAGGAAAAAAAGAGACAAAAAAAAAAAAAAACCAGACTCTTAAAAATAGAGAGCTAGTAGTTACCAAAGGGGAGGCTGGCAAGGAGATGGTGAAATAGGTGAAGAAGATGAAGAATATACTTTTTTTGTGATGAGCACTGATTAATGTACAGAATTGCTGAATCACTATGACATACACCTGAAGCTAATATAACACTGTATGTTAACTGTACTGGAATTTAAATATATATATATATTTATATATATATAGCTATCTTAGCTATGCTTAAGGGAAATAACAGAAGACTTTTCCACCTATAGGGCAGAGTTTAAAATGGGAAACACTCTACCTCAGGTTAGGTATTGCCAGTCCCAAGAACTGAGTGAGGACAGGGGAAGGAAACCTCAGAGAGAAAATTCAGAACCCACCTACAAAGCTGGTTTTTGATCTCCCAGGGCAGCCCGGGGGGCTCAGCAGTTTAGCGCCGCCTTCAGCGCCTTCAGCCCAGGGCTTGATCGTGGAGACCGGGGATTGAGTCCCCACCAGGCTCCCTGCATGGAGCCTGATTCTCCCTCTGCCTGTGTTTCTGCCTGCCCCCCTCTCTCCCACTCTCTGTGTGTCTCTCATGAATAAATAAAAATCTTAAAAAAAAAGAAGAAAGAAAGAAAGAAAGAAAGAAAGAAAGAAAGAAAGAAAGAAAGAAGAGAAGAAAGAAAGAGAAAGAAAGAAAGAAAGAAAAGAAAGAAAAGAAAAGAAAAAAGAAAAGAAAAGAAAAGAAAAGAAAAGAAAAGAAAAGAAAAGAAAAGAAAAGAAAAGAAAAGAAAAAAGAAGGAAATTATCTCCCAGAATTGTTCCTTTGAAGGGTTTTGTGTAATACAGCACATTTCCTAGCAAGAGATCAGGGGCTGGGGAACAGAGTATAGGTAGGAAGAAGTTCACACAGTTGTTTTTGTTTTTAGCATTATCTAGCAGCGCTACCATCTTTTCTCCTTTTGCGTACTTCCTTTAAGAGTGATTTTTTTAAAAAGATTTTATTTATTTATTCATGGGAGACACAGATAGAGAGGCAGAGACATAGGCAGAGAGAGAAGCAGGCTCCCTGCAGGGAACTCAATCCCAGGACCCTGGGATCATGACCTGAGTCAAAGGCAGATGCTCAACCACTGAGCCACCCAGCTGCCCCCCTCCCTTCAAAAGTGATTTTAACTCCAGTCTCCTGGTGCCCAAATTAGCTCTGGGTACTCCAGAGTAGAGGTGAGAGGCAATCAACCTGCTATGTTATACCCAATGGAACATTCTTCTGTTGCACATAAAAGGAAAATAGCAGTACAAACCAAAAGAATGTTCCATAAACTTAACAAAAATTAGAACAATTACACCCACTCATAGTTCTGAAAAGAAGTACAACAGAATCATGCTAGTTCAAAAGCACAAGAACAGAGTCTGAAACTAATCAATCTAATTTTACTCTGTAAATTGACTAGATGGAAAAACGTGAGAGAAATTAGCAATAGAAGAAGTCAGTCCTTGGATTAATTTTTGTAACAGTTGTTAGCCTTATATTAATAAGAGATAAGCTATAGATCACTTTAAGCTTACAATAATTAGAGATAATTTTCTAAGTTTTAAAAATCAATTTTAGTTTAATTTAGATATAATAAACTTCATCCATTTTAAGCATGCAGTTCAATGCATTTTGACAAATGCATATACTTGCATAACTACTTGCATAACTACTATGACAATAAAGATCTACATCATTTTCATTCCCTAAAGTTCTCTTATACGCCCCTTTGCAGTTAACTTCTCTACTTTCGTTCCCAGGCAACAACTAATCTGCTGTTACTCCAGAGAAACCTGCATTTTTTTCTTAAACAATTTTTTTATTGAGATATAATTCACATACCATTCAATTCACTCAAAGTGCATAATCCAGTTTTTAGTACATTCTCAAAGGTGTGCAACTGTCACTATCTAATTCTAGAACATTTTCATTACCCTCCTCCTCAAAATCCCATATCCATGAGCAGTCAAATTCCATCCCCATCTCATCCTCGCAACACCAGGCCCTGACAACAAATGGTCTATTTTCTGTTTCTAGATTTGCTTATTCTGGATATTTCATATAAGTGCAATTTTACAATATGTGGCCTTCTGTATCTACCTTCTTTCACTTTGCATAATGTTTTCAATGTTCATACATTTTATAGACTTTATCTGTACTTCATTTTTTTTTTTAATGACTGAGTAGCATTCCACTGGAAAGGTCTAGCACGTTCTGTTTATCCATTTATCGACTAATGGACATTTGTGTTGTTTCCATATTTGGCTAACACTGCTATGAGTATCTGTGTACAAGGTTTTGTGTGGATAAATGTTTTAGATTTTTTTAAGATTTATTTATTTATTTATTTATTTATTTATTTATTTGGCTAACTGCTATGAGTATCTGTGTACAAGTTTTTGTGTGGATAAATGTTTTTGATTTTTTAAAGATTTATTTATCTATTTATCTATTTATCTATTTATTTATTTATTTTAGACACAGAGAAAGAGAGGCAGAGACACAGGCAGAGAGAGAAGCAGGCTCCATGCCGGGAGCCCAACACAGGACTCGATTCCGGGACTCCAGGCGCCAAACCGCTGAGTCACTCAGGGATCCCCTATTTTTTATTTTCTTGAGTATCCACCTAGGAATAGAAGTGCCGGGTCACAGGGTAACTCTATATTTAATTTTTTGAAAAGCTATCAAACTGTCTATATTTCTCAGGTAAGTTTATGTTGAGGTAATTTAGATTCATATGCAGTCACAGAAAATACAGAGAGATCCCATGTATCCTTTACCCAGTTTCCCCCAATGATAACATCTTGCAAAACTATACTGGAACATTACATCCAGGATACTGACATTGACAGAGTCAAGATACAGAACATTTCCATCACTACAAGGATTCCTCATGTTGACCTTTATAACCACATCTACTTTCCTCCCAGCGTCACCTGGTCTTTAGCCCCTGACAACCATCAATCTGTCCTCTATACCCATAATTTTATCATCTCAAAAATGTCTTATAAATGGAATCATATAGTATGTAACCTTTCGTGATTGCTTTTTGCACTTAGCATAACTCTCTGTAGAGTCATCCAGTGTGTTTTATGTATGTATGTATGTATGTATGTATGTATGAATGATTATTACTGAATAGTATTCAACAGTCTGCATTTTTAAGAATATTATATAAATGGTATAGTTCAGTATGTACTCATTTGAGTCTAGCTTCTTACATTCAGCATGTTTTTGAAATTCGTCCATGTTTTTAAATATATCAGTTTATTTTTATTGCTAGTAATTTTCCAGTTTATGGATATACCACAATTTATCCATTCACCTGTTGATGGACATCTATGCTCTTTTCAGTTTGGAATCATTAAGCATAAATCTGCTATCAATGTTCATGTGTAAATAGGAGTATGTTTCCATTTCTCAAGTAAAGACTTAGAATTAGGACTGCTGGGTCATGTAGTAAATATGTTTAACTTTGTAAGAAATGCCATTTTACATTTCACCAGCAGTGTATGAATTTCCATTGCTCTGTAGCCTTTTCAAGACCTGGTATTGTAAGTCTTTTTAATTTTAATTATTATAGTGGGTGGGTAGTGGTGTCTTGTGGGTTTTAATTTGCATTTCTCTGATGGCCAATGATGTAGAGCATCTTTCCAAGTGCTTATTGGCCTTTTGCATATTTTTTTAAGTGTCTGACCAAGTCTTTTCCCATTTTTTTCATTGGCTTGTCTTATTATCTGAGTTCTAAGAGTTCTTTATATATTTTAGATACAAGTCTTTTGTCAGACACACATATTATAAACATTTTTTCCCATTCTACAGCTTGTCTTTTAATTTTCAACAATATACAAAGTGGACAAAGAAGTATTTAAACGATGAAATCAATTCACAATTTTTTCTTTTATAGTTCATACTTTTTGTGTCTTTTAGCTATCACATTAAGGCCTATGACCCATTTCAAGTAAATTTTGTCTATGCCATGAAATAAGGGCCAATTTTGGGGGAAGGGGTTAACACAGATTGCCAGTCCCTTTCAGTATTCCTTTGTTGAAAGGTTTCTTTTCCTGATTTATACACTTTTATGTAAATGAGGGATATAAAGAAAAATGACACTACTTCAAACACTCAAAACCACTCCCATCTCAGCAGAGGGAAGATTCCCACACCTTCCCCCTCACCCCTGCGCCTTCCCACTTCAGTGAGCACAGGCCTATGCAGCAGGGTGCCCTGGTTCAGAGAAGAAGCAGTTTAACTTTCAGACAGTAAGTAACATCTGTTTCTGAAGCTACTCATGATTTCACACAGAAAGAAAAAGAGAGAGTAAGCCCCCACCATTTTCCCACAATGCTGTGAGGCTACTGTATATATTCTCTTAACTGTTCAGTATGGTTTCAACAAACAACAGAAACAACTAACAATATAGCATTCAGCAAAATAGAGGGATAGCACAGGAGGTATAAAGAGAAGTGCTTTGAGAGTCAGAACATGGGGAGTCCAAGCTATGTGATCTTGGGAAAGTCACTTAACACTCCTAGCTCCCAGTTCGCTCATCTGTAAAATGAAGGATCATCTCCAAGATCCCTTTTCAGGTAAACATTCTGAATGCCAAGAAGAAACCTTTGTTCTTTCTCCCCAAAGTCAAGAAAAATGGCCAAGAAGGTATCAAATTGCGAACATTTCTCAAATGGAAAATACTGTACAAGGAGCAAGTTTTCTTCTCTCTCTCTTTTTTTTTTTTTTTTTGGTTTCCTATTTTATCCAATGCTTCCACACTAATTAGACATCATATAATTCTTCCAACCAGTGCATTCTTATCTTCCCATTTTTATCACTTTGAGCAGTGCTTCCCATCCAGGAAATACCCCAACAAGTCCTCTTTATTTCACCTGTTCACCTCAAAAACAAAGTGAATAAAAATGTCTGTTGGAACAATATTCTCAACTTTAACATGTACCTGAAGACCCTGTCCAAATGAAAATTTGGACTCTGTGAGAGGGGGACCTGAGACATGCATTCCTTTTTTTTTTTTTTTTTTTTAAGATTTTATTTATTTACTCATGAGAAACAGAGAGAGAGGCAGAGACACAGGAGGAGGGAGAAGCAGGCTCCATGCAGGGAGCCCGACATGAGACTTGACCCTGGGTCTCCAGGATCAGGCCCTGGGCTGAAGGCAGGGCTAAACCACCGAGCCACCCGGGGTGCCTGAGACGTGCATTCCTAACAAGCTCCCAGATGATGCAGATGTTGATGGTCCTTGGAACATACTTCGAGTAACAAGGTGTTGGAAGAATGAGGTCACAGTTTCTGTTTGGGCAGCCTAAGTAATGTTAACATCAAAAGTTTTCAATACTTTCTACACAACCAAATATTTTATAAATAAGTCTTACAGCACTGATTTGAGAAATATAATCTGATTGTCAAGAGAATATACTAAGATAACAGTTCACAAAATCAAGGTCAAGGTCAATGTAATTAACATTTTAATTCTTCAGCATAAGGGCTCAAGGTCCTACATTTACAAGATAAAGATAAGGCAATATGAGTTTTACCTTTCTGATAAAGAGCAGATATTGTCAAGAAGATTTTACTCATACCCCAAGGTCAAAGAACAAAATCCATAAGGAAAATGTACTTTCAAATAATTAAAATATTTTACGCCTACGCCATTATTTTATGCCTAAGAGAACTCTATCAAAAACAAAAAAAAATAACTTAGTGTGTTTTTGGTTTATAAAAACTTCTGAAAGGTTCCGCAAATTGAGAGTAGTTAAGTGTGCAAAGGAAGGATCTATAGCTCTGCCAAGAACATGGCCTAATACAAACACTGCAAAGATAAATTTCAATAAATCTTACAAAATAGAAACAAAGGCAAAAAATATAAAAGGGATTTATACAAACTAGACTGGTCAGAAAGAACAGCTTAATGGGATGGAGTGCCTCCTTATCATGCATTGTTTGGTCGGTCAGTGAAGTTTTCTGACTGGTCCCAAATCAACAGTTCTAGCTCTGAATCCAAGACTACACTTCCAGCCATTTTCTCCCTCTTAAAATTAACTGTACTTACAGGTACACACACAGACAAAATTAAATATGGCTTTTATCTGAATACAACAGAAATGTATGTTTACGATAGAAAATCAGAGACATACAGAAAAACTTAAAGAAAAAAAACCCTTGCAAAATCCTGCTACCCAGCAACAGCTATTAATATTCAGCTACGAATATATATTCAGATATATATTCTTACATCCTTTTAAAAAAAATTTTTTTTTTATTTATTTGAGAGAGAGAGAAAGAGAGCACAAGCAGGGGAAGTGGCAGGAAGAGGGAGAGGGAGAAGCAGGTAATCAGCTGAACAGGGAGCCCAATGCAGGGATTGACCCCAGGACCCTGGGAGCATGACCTGAGCCAAAGGCAGATGCTTATTAAGCAATTGAGCCACCCAGGTGCCCCTTACCATCCATTTTTTAAGGATTAAAGGGATAAATAGTAAACAGTTTCCCACATCTTCAAATAATCTCACGACTACATTAGTATCCAACCAGATGAATGCACTGTAAGTTATTTCACCAATCTACTGTTAAAATTTAGGTTTCTGTTTGTTTTACTACTACTACTATAAATAATACTGCTATAAGCATCCTTATATATAAATCTTGCATTTCCTTTATAATTTCCTTAGAACAAATTCTCAGAAGTATTTCAAGGTTAGAGAAGAAACCTATTTTTAAAAAAGTTTAAAAAAGTTTATGGGATGCCTGGGTGGCTCAGTGGTGGCTTAAACACTATATCTACTCTCCTCAACCCCCAATGTCACAATTCCTGTATCTCTTATAGTTACTGAGAACCTCAAATGCTTTTGCTGCTTATGTGTGTTATACCCATCAAGATATTTCAGATAAGAAATTAAAACTGTGAGAATCTTAAATATTTATTATTTCTTCACAATTTTTTTAAAAAGATTTTAATTATTTATTTATTCAAGAGGCACACAGAGATAGGCAGAGACATAGGCAGAGGGAGAAGCAGGCTCCCTGAAGGACTCGATCCCAGGACCCTGGGATCATGACCTCCAGGTGTCCCTCTTCACAAATGTTTTGAAAGAATTTATGTATTTATTTATTTGTTTGTTTATTTATGAGACACACAGTGGGGGAAGAGCAAAGAGAGAAGGACAAGCAGACTCCATGCTGAGCACAGAGCTCAACACAAAGTTTGATCCCAGGATCCTGAGATCATGACCTGAGCCAAAATCAAAAGTTGGATGTTTAATGGACGGAGCTGGCCAGGCACCCCAAAATATCCAGTATTTCTTTAAAAAATAACAATAAACTTACTGCATGCTAATACATTTCTATGAAAAATATGGTTATTTTCCAAAACAAAAAACAAGTAGTAAAAACAGTACTATACTATGGTTTTACCATTTTTACAAATCTCTCTAAGATATAATTCAGGGGATCCCTGGGTGGCGCAGCGGTTTGGCGCCTGCCTTTGGCCCAGGGCGCGATCCTGGAGATCCAGGATCGAATCCCACGTCAGGCTCCCGGTGCATGGAGCCTGCTTCTCCCTCTGCCTGTGTCTCTGCCTCTCTCTCTCTCACTGTGTGCCTATCATGAATAAATTTTAAAAAATTAAAAAAAATAAGATATAATTCACTAAAAGCTGAATTGTCATATATACTGCATTCAATCTGTTGAGATACCATACATCACACAGCTCTGGTAAACGCCAGTGCACACTCATGAAAGGATAACAGTAGAAAAGGTAAGTAGTATTTTAGTATAAATATATAAGAAGTCTTCATCTTGTACTTACTTTTCAGGTCTCCAGGACACCTAGGGGTTTCCCATACCACCCTTTGAAAACCACTGCACTAGTTAGCACAATGCATACCATACAAAATAGCTGAAAGACATGGTCTTAACATATTTGCCAAAAACATCTTCCAATTTTTCTGGTTGATAAACCAGAAACTTTATTTAAGAATTATTAAAAAAAAAAAAGAATTATTTTAAGTGCTTATTATGTGTCAGGTGCTCTTATAGGCATTGGAAACACAACAGAACACAAAAGAAATATCCCCCATTTTGAGGTATTTACATTCTAGTTGGGAGAAACAGAGGCAAACAATAAATGAACCTACAAACAAAGCATGTCTTCTGTCAGATGATAAATAGTATGAAGAAAAATAAAAGCAAGATCTTATAGGGCAGTCAGGGAAGAAGGCCCAAATAAGTGACATCCCAACAAAAGACCTGAAGGCAGTGAGGAAGTAAGCCATGATGCTACCCACAAAAAGTGCCCCAAGGAGAAGGGATATCATCAAGTACAAAAGCCCTGAAACAGAAGGTTCCCTAAGGTATGCAAGCACAGCAAAGAGAGTGTTAAGGCGGGGACAGATCAAGCCAGGGAAGAGGAGGACATGCAAGCTGAGAGTTACAGAGCTGGGGCAGATCATGTAGGACTCTGTAGGTAGTACAAGGACTTGGGCTTTTCCCATGAATGATAACTATTAGAAGGTTCTAAGTGAGAAGGGACTTTCATTTGACTTTCAATTTAAATGGAAAATATCATAACTAGTGCTAAGGAAAAAACCTGAATGTGAACATCGGTTCCATCTCTACTGTGTGTCCCAAAGCCTCTCTGACCCTCAGTCTCTTACTTTGTAAAATGTGAAGATACAGATACCTCAAAGAGTTGTAAAGATCAAAGAAGAATATACATAAACCCCTCAAAATTTTAACACACTATAAACATTTCACAGCTAAGTTTTTTTTGCTATGTAACTGCCATGTATTCCTCTTTGCTAGGCCCTCTATACACACTCAAGTGCTATAGCCACCACACCATCATGTGACTGTCAGGAAATTAAGAGTACTGCAGACCCCTGTCACCGGGAGTTCTGATAATGCCCTTTTAGCTTGTTGAGAGAAAGGCAGAGAAAGTTATTTTTGTTGTTGATGGCAAAGCAAGGGTTTTTGGTATTTTTCCTTGTTATTATAAAGAAAACCCTTTCAAAAACAATGAATGTGGTAATCATAAAAATAAAGTTCCAAAAAAAACAAGAATGTATGAAACTCATCTTTATTTCATTTGGCACCATTTTAATAAAGCTAAAACTATGGCTCATGGTCTTGACAGCCTGCCTCATGCAAAAGGAAACAAAAGGGAGAAAAAAAGGATAGAGACAGATAAATTCAAATTCCTTTCATCTGGGTCCTAACTCTAAGGGGATCCCAGATAAATCAATGAGTCAGAGAAAAGGCAGTAAGATGTAATCCAGAATACTGATGACAACAGCCGTCTGTCTGCCTACCTGTCTTCTGAGATCACCATCAAGGTATGAGATCATTAACCAGGCCAGAGAAGGCAAGGCAGATGGAGACAACCATTAGGGCCTGTAGTATCTAACTCCACTCCTCAAGGGCAGGGGCTAGACACTCAGGCACTAGTTCTTATCCTCACCTCTTAAAATGGTGAGTCAACCTGAGTAGTGATAGAAACCCGCAATGGAAAAACCCAAGGAAAACCAAGATCTCCGGGGAAAATTATAAACATATCTCATACATCAGAGGTCTCCGATGGTTTTTTTGTAAGTGTGTTACAGCAGAAAGAGCACTGTCATGGGAGTAAGGAAATGAATTCTCCTTCTATCTCTGCTACTAATAAATTATGTGACTTCAGGAAATAAATTATCCTCAATGAATCAATTTCCTCATCTTAAATAAAGGAGAAGACAAGAAAACACCTAAGGTTTCCTCAAACTCTAAAATTCTTTAAATATAAACAAAAATATGTTTTTTAAAAGCCCACACTAATAGATAATTAGGAGATCCAAAAGGTAGAAATTGCTGAAAGTTCTGAAGTTTTTCACTGTTCTATAGATCCGAATGACATGAACCCAAACAAGAGGCCCTTCCTTGTTAATAGGAGTTAACCTATTACCAAAAAGGGCAAAAGTTATCTGCCCACCATCTTCCTTCAACCTTATTTTTATGAATTCTTAATCCCCTCTCTCTAACCTGCACTATTATAAAATATACAATTCAGAGGCAAATTGTAATGATCAGGGAACTGGAAGTTAAAGAAATATGTAAGAATTAAGTAGGGGTGCCTGGGTGGCTCAGTTAGTTAAGCATCTGACTTCAGATCAGGTCATGTTCTCAGGTTCCTGGGATGGAACCCTACGTAGAGCTCAGAAGTCTGCATGCCCCTCTCCCTTTCCTTCTGCCCTTCCCCCAGCTCGTGCCCCTCTGCATGTGTGCACTCTCTCAAATAAATGAATAAAATCTTTAAAAGAAAAGAATGAAGTATATAAGCATCAAGTGATGAGGGAGTAAATGGACTGAAGAATGCTTTTTCAATTATTAATTAATATTCTTAAATAGAGAGTATGCATGTGGTATGAAAGATTCAAAAGGCAGACACAGTTAAAAACAAAACAGTTTTCTATTTGATTTAAGGGATAAATCAAAAAAGGCCCTAAGCTGACTTCAGTCCATACTGTGCTCCATTTCTTAGGTTGGGTCATATGTCCACAGGTTTATGTACTCTATATACTGTTGTAATACACACTCTATATACCTTTCACACTTGTATGGCATTCCATAATCATAAAAAGACTCTTCCATCCCAATCTTCTAGCTCTCCATCCCCCTGCCTTGAGGTAGTCACTGTTACCAGTTTCTTATGATCCTTCCAGAGATAACCTATCCACAGATGAGCATTGGGATTTATCCAGGTGCAATGTATGGGGGAGGCACAGGAGGTATGCACACATATGTGCACAAAAGAGAGACAGAAAAAACAGACTCCCTCATTGTGCCTCATCAAGATCAGGTGTATGTCAAAGGACCAACAAAAACCTAGGAACTGCTTCAAACCCTTTCTCTACAAGGGAACTCTGTCCCACTGTTGTAGAGCTAAAACTAAGAAGACTGCACTGGCTGGATATAGGCAGAGACAAGGCTCTGATCAAAGTGTTACAAACTAGCTGGCAAGAATTGAGCCCCAGCATTCCTCTGTTCTAAAATACACCAGTCAGTGCCATGCCCCAACACTCTTAACTTCAGAAATCCCAAATATCCATCTCAGATCATTAGTTTTCTAATTACTGTCTAGATAGTTTTCCACAGTGGTGATAGATGTTTTAATCTTCTCATTGTGGCTTGATCGGAACACTTAAATTTAACAATACATAGGGCACACCGCACATCCTGAGATGTGGAATAATTTCAATTTTGAAACCCAGGCTTTCAACAGCACCTGCTTCCGGCATGGATTGGCTACGTTGGAGGATTCTTTTCTTTTCTAAGATTTTATGTTTTTTAAGTAATCTCCACACGCAATGTGGGGCTCGAGCTCCCAACCTGGAGATCAAGAGTTGCCTGCTACATCAACTGAGCCAGCCAGGTACCCTGAAGGATTCACTTCTTAATGCAACACAGATTTCAAAAAATTTTCGATAAAATCATGATTTAAAGCCTTATGTCTATTTATTGGGGGAAGTATTATGCCAAGCCAATTTTTTTCATTTACTGAAAAAAAAAAAAAAGTTACTGAGCTGAGTGTCTACAATGTGCCAATGTCAGGAGCCAATAAACAGATGAATATATTCCCTTTGAGAAGCTAATCATCTAATTAAAGAGATAGGTAAAAATGATAGTCTACATTGTAAAGGTAGTGCTGTAGGAATGAACAGAGAAGGAAGAGCTGACTCTATTCAGAGAAGGTTCACAGAAAGGCAGCATCTGAACTGGATTTCAAAGAGTCAGTAAGTCACCATCAGCAGTGAGGAGGATGAAGCTCTTTATATGCAAGTATGTCTCGAAAAAAATCTCCCCAAGTTTTGAATATTAAATGAAAACTGTTAATAAATATACAATGTACCCTGGAACTTTGCTATAATATTCAGTATCCTGATGTTTAATAGAGGGTAAAGACTTTACATCTTGAATCTTGTCTAAAAAAGTTTATTTTTAAAATCTCATGAAACAGTAGTTTTACCTATAAATATATATTCATGGAAATCCAAATATTGTACTGCTAGAATAATCTATCACTCACATAGTCTAAAATGTCTTGACTTTTTAGAAATAATGATTGGCTTCTAGTTTATCAAGGTTTCTTAATGATACCTTTTCACTTCTTATCATAAATATAGCTGTCATATTACTGTTGCAATCCAGCATAATGGCTACGGCTTCAGAAGAGAACGGTAATAACTTTACAAAAATTTTGAGCATTTAGGAACCATAAGTACTAGAAAAATCAGTTTGCTATACCCGGTTTCTCTTTTATGAGCATAGGCAAAAGAAAGAGGTACACATACATGCTATTTATTCTCTGCAGGCCTTTCATTCTACCTCTACCAACACCTTTGTCAATTTTATCCATACTTGCTTACATACTATTATCCTTTGAAAGTTTTATGAAGTAGTTGGTCCAACAGATGGGGTGGCTAGCCCTGCCCAACATATGTCATAGGAAAAACAGCTCTTAGGCAAGACAAGTAAGTCTCTTTCCCTTATCCAGCTGGGAACCAGTGAGACCCCCCCCTTAGGGGAAAGCAAATAATCTTTTAACCTTTATTAAGAGAAGTTACAAAAAAAAAAAAAAGAGAGAGAGAGAGAGAGAGAGAGAAGTTACTGGACTGAGATAATCTGTATGTAATAAAACAACCAAAGAAGGGAGAGAGAGTTCAAATGCTAACTTACACTCCCTAAGATAAAATATGCACTTGCCACACACAACAGACAACTAGAGCACAGAGAAGGGAAAGGAAATAAAACAAAACAAACTCCCGAGTCAGTTTAACTGGGAGCTATTTCATCAAAGACAGGTAGGAAACTGTCAGATAAGCATACTATCTTGTTTGAACACAGAGTTCAACAGACCTGGGGGAAGGAAAAGGAAAGGCAGCAACCTAAAAAGTATAGCATATATGAACAGAAGAACTCAACTAATAAATGACTCATCATGGTCTTATTTGTAAAACCAGAAAGAACAAAATGGTAGCAGTATCTTTCCTCTTTGCCCTTCCCTGTCCATAAAGCTTAAGCTGATAGCATCTGATTCTGTCTTCAGATGGATATCTGTGTCTTTCAACATACTATCTAAGTGTTCCCCAAGGAGACAGTAAAACCAATTCTGCCAGACACAGTATCTGCCAAAACCAAGGAGCCTATGTCATTCTAATGAGTAAAAGCCAGTGGATGGGAAGAGGTCTGCAAATGCCACTTGTATGAATCTCTCAAGATATGCTCTGAAACAGGAAAATACAGACTACATTTTAGCAGAAGTCTAAAAATAACAAAAGAACATTCCCTATTTTTAGATATCTAACTTACAAGTTTCAAAACACTAAAAGTAAAGGAAACCATTAAAAACCAACTGGAACTTTAAACTTTTAAAAGACACTTTTGGGTTGAAAAAAACTGTTTTTAGAGACAGAATTTTTAAAATCCTACATTCTTTCTGTTGACTACTTTCTTGCTCAAATGTCCCCATCTTCAAAACTCAGAGTCTCAATCTTCCGTGTTATCATGACCATTTCCAAGAACCAAAAGATGATTCAGAAAGGTTATACCACAAACGAGAAAGATGTAAGGAAAATTTTAAAACATGCTTTCATAGACAGAATAATAGAGTGTGGATTAGTGATTAAAGACAGTAATATATAAAACAGTAAACTGAATTATCCTACATTAAAAGCACTGCTACAGAAAAGAATAAAATTCTTAACTAAAGGGAAATGTTTTGTCCCCTCACTCAACAGTCTTAAGTCAGTAAACATCTAAAGCAAAGCTCTATGTCTGAATAACTAGATAGAGTTTGCAACTACAAAAAAAAAAAAACCCTACTAATTTTTTTTTACAATAAAGACGTGAACATGCAGTACATTCACTGGACAATTTATGTTTACCCCCATCTACCTTCATCCCATCTCTATCCAATCCTAGGACAGATATACCCAACCTTATTAAAGAAACCTGTAGCAAATAGGATCTGTAGGAAATACAGAATTACCAGACTGCACAGCCATCATTAACATCTCAGGTTCCAGTAGAGTCATGATGGATTCTTCTCAGAAACAGCAGCCCATAAATACAATGAAAAAATTCAAAGTCACAGAAGATGTTGTCTTCAGAGGCTACCGAAGCTTTCATAAATTCAATCTGATGCCTATGCTCAAATCAGACTGTGAGAACTCACTCCCCTTCTCAGCGCAGTTACCAATTTATCCACCCTTCAGGCAAGTCAAGATGGCACAGAGTTGAGTTACTGCCGACAGGAAACCAAAAGGCTCTCAAGTTAAGACCTATGAAGTGTGGTTAGAACAGTGAGTGAGCTCCTCCTCCTTGCTGGGGCGGGGGGGGGGGGGGGGGGGGGGGGCGGGGGACACACAGTAAGAGACCTTCAGAACACAGATCAACTGCTTTTTTTCCCCCTCTTTTCAGGAAGAGAAGATGAGGTTTTGTTCCAAACCTGTAGTATAAAGGGACTTTGCTGCTAATGCAGCTTAGAGCAACAGATTAAATACAATTCAAACAACTCAATCTTTTGAAACAAACAGCCCTATTACTGGGAGGTGGGGTTGGGAATTAGGCACATATACAAACAGACATGAATACAGATGAACATGTATGTTGAGTTAGTTTTCTGACGAAGAGTTCTAAGGGCTTTTTCATCTGTGATATTTATAGAGAACAGGCTAAGGAAGTTGAATATTTAACTACAGAAGCACAACTATTTCTGCACCCTGACTCCAATTAAAATATGTTTCAAAAAGTCATCTGAATATATTTCAAAGCTGTAATCTGTCTTTCAGATCTGCCAATCCCCTACAAGAACGCCGTAACTTGTTCCTATGTGAGACATGTGGGCTGTCAACCGGCAGTTTACTGATGCTATTCGACTTTTCTAAAATGCGCTATGATCTTGCTAGATGTACGGAACAACATGAGACAACAGTTCAAATATATAAGAATTTCCCTTTCCTGATAAAGAAACTTCAATTCTTTTTCCACTAGCACAGAGCAGGCTCTTTTGAATACGAACAAACACAGGCATTTTTTACCTTCCACTGCAAAAACAAAAACTAAAATCCTTTCAAATCACAGCAATTTCATTTAAAGTGAAAAACTCATTCACTCCCTTTATCGTCCCTTTTACTAACTGATCATCATAAGATATTAAAATGCCTTTTAGCATACCTGATTGACTTTTAAACAGCCGAAAACTAGAAATCCATGTTTGGTATCATTAGCTAGAATTCCTCAATCTTTCTGGTTAAGTAGCAGCCTCTATCTTGAAAGCCTACTGCTACAAAGGCAGCCCAGCGAATGCCAAAATGCTTACAGAGTCAACCCAATGATAAATGAAAGCACTAAGAGACCTTACAAGAGAAAACAATCTCAAAATGATTGAGGGCAATATTCTGCTATTAGAAAAAAGAAAGCAATGCAGATTTGGGATGGGGGAGATTTTGTGGAGGAGAGAAAAACTTCCTTTCTTTCTCACTCCAAGAACATCATGTTTAAAAGAAAAGCCAGAAAAGCTCTATATAGAACTGTGGGAATGACTCAACAGGCAACTGAGTGGCAGCCAGTGTGGGCTAAATGCTGCTCTGGGAAGACAGAAGCATTCTCACTGGCCCCTTCTGGCAACCAAAGTCTCAACTGTCTTATGGAAAAATGGGTAAATTTCAATTCTCAGACTACAGAGTACTCTGGTCAGAGGTTAGCAACTAAAGAAAAGCATCCTGAGAAGGGTGAATCATTCCTTTGTCCCCATGTGGGCTGTACAGTTTTGCTGTGTGAGGGTTTTTTTAATGAAACAAGTTCTCACAGTCCTGTACTAACAGGAAAATAAATACAAATTATATGATCCCTGCACAGAGGATGGCAGGAAGGGCAGAGGGCTGTGTCCCTCCTGCCAAAATGTCTCTCTTTGCTGAAATAGAGTGCCAGAGGCTACCACTCTCAATACTGCAGCCCTACAGAGATATGACCATCATGTGGTGGTGGCAAGGACATCACAGTGCATCTGACGGCTTTTTCATGGCAATTCTACTCCTATGATCTCCTCTGCAATTTGGGATAAAAAGAGCTAAAGAAAGGGAAAACAAATTTTAAGATAGTAATCTTAAAAATTAATTTTTTAAAAAAGTAAACAAGCAACATAATCTTTGTCTACTGCTAAGATTTTGCATTTACCCAGAAGAGTATCAGCACAGCAACAGGTTCACTGTGAAACTGTATTTAAGACAGGTTCTACAACTCAAAAGTCTGAGCTCCTACGACAGTCTCAGTACCACTATTTTTTGTGCCACTTAGCAAAAGTTCATAGAGACCTAAGTAAACTCTGATAAGCTCTTTGTACAAGTGAACATGATTTTCAAGTTAATGGCACCAAGGGAATGAAAGGTAATGAATGATCTTAACTTCCAATTAAATAAAAGCTCTTTGGTTTTTAATCATAACTCTCTAATCAATACAAATATGCTATAGGCTTTACTAATCCACACTAAAGGGACTTGATAACTGCAGAATATCAATATAGTACATTCACAAAGCTGCCCCCCACCCCCAGGTTCCCCAAAGGCCTTTAATGTTCTTAATCAAGAGGAACTAGACAAGTTCTTATCCTACTTGACCTTCCTACTAGATTTGTCATAGTTTGTATACTCTTCTCAAAACTTCCTATTTCCTTGATTTTCTTAAAAACCGTACTTTCCCCCACTGACCTCTCCTCTCAGAATCCTAATTAGCTCTTTCTCTTTTTCTGCTCTTATCAGGGGCACCCCTTCTATTTTTTTTACATATTCTCCCCTGGGCAATCTCATCCTTTCTTAGGGTTAACTACTACCCACATTCTGACCCACATCTAGCTCTGACTTTACCTATAAGCTACCTACTGTGCATCTCTACTTGGCCATCTGAAACTCAGTATGTCCCCAAAACAAACACCCAATACCAGCCTGCACCAACCCCTCAAGATACATTGCTTCCATTTTCCCTATCTTAGGTAACAGTACTCAGGTCCCAAACCACAAACTTACATACTCCTCCCTCCCGCCCCAGACATCTTATAATTTATTACTCAAATCCATCCTTTTTTCATCCCTATAGCCAGTCCTTCAAATTCCTTGCGCAGTGTATAGCAACATCTTTTTTTTTAAAAAAATTATAGAAACATTCAAACACAGGAGTAGAAAGTATGGAATAAGCTGCTTATGTATGCTCATCCCTTAGCTTCAAAATTGTCAATACATGGCCCTTCACCCTTCCCACCCAACTCCCACCACACATAGCACCCGGCTCACACTGGATCACTCCAGAGCAAATTCTAGTCATCATTTTATTTCATCTTTATTCTGTACATCTAAAAGAACTATTTTTCGGGGGTGCCTGGTTGGCTCAGTTGGTTAAGTGTCTTCCTTCGGCTCAGGTCATGATCCCAGTGTACTGGGATCAAGGACCGAGTCATCAAGCTTCCTGATCAACAGGGAGTCTGCTTCTCCCTCTCCCTCTGTTGCTCCCCCACCTTGTGCTCTCTCTCAGTCTCTCTCAAATAGTATCTTAAAAAAAAATAATTTTTTTAACATATCCCAACATATTACCACCCCAAATTTTAAAAATCTCTTAGTATCATCAACTATCCAATCAATGGTCAAATTTTTCCAACTGTATCATAAATTTTTTAGTGTTGATTTATTCAAATTAGAGCCCAAAAGGAATAATACATAGCATTTCACTGATGTCCCTTTAGGTCTCTTTTATTTATTTTTTAAAATATTTTATTTATTTATTTATTTGAGAGACAGAATGCAAAAGAGAGCAGGGCGGGGGTGGAGGGTTGGGGGTGGGGCGGGGAGAAGGGACACAGAGAAGCAGACTCCCCACTGAGCAGGGATCCCTACTAAGGGCTCTATCCCACTGGGATCATAACCTGAGCCAGGAGAAGATATTTAAAGACTGAGCCCCACAGGCACTTGTTATGCTTCTTTTAATCCAGAATCCCTCCCTTCTTTTTTTTTTTTTTTTTTTTTTTTTTTTGTAGTTTATATGTTAAAAACCCAGGCTGTTTTCCCACATTTTGGACTTTGCTAACTCTACCCCCATGGTGTCACTTAACATGCTGCTATATTCTATCTCCTGTATTTCCAGTAAACTAGTACAAGTTAGATACAGAGGCTTGATCTAATTCAGGTCAAAGTTTTTCACAAGAATATTGCAAAGGTGGTAGTGTGGACTTGAGCAACTTCTAACCTGTGCTCCTTTCTTTCCACCCTTGCCTTTATTAAAAACCATCCCTGTTACCCAGTAATTCTTACTCATCCTTCAAAACTTAGTTTAACTGCTGCCTGGCAATGATCCTGGCACTCTCCCACCCTCCTCACACTCTCCATGGATATGCTAAATACCTCTCATTTATGTTCCCCCAGAACCTGTGCCCACCTCTATTATTACTCTTTACCACATGGCCTAATGCCTCTGCATCAACAGATGGAGCAGTGTCTGACATGTGACAACATTTGTAAATGTATGCCAAATGGAATGAAAAGTCCTGCTTAGGGCACAAAATCCTAACAGTATGGGAAAAGTTCATAACAACAAAAGAATCCCCACCTACCCAGAAAAGGCAGGTAGCCTGTTACCAATTTCATTAAAGCAACGCTAAAGGTGCTATTATTTGGAAAACTATGCGAGGAAAACTAAAATTATCCACAGCATTGAATTATAGAGTTAACATAAATAAGGCCAACCAAAATAATGCCTTTAGGGATATTAAGTGCTAATGACAATGAAAATGCCTAAAGTGTAGGGAATGAGTGGGAGAAACCAGAAAAAGAGAGAGCCTAGCTCACTACAAAATAAGCAATTCTTCAGCCATCAAAAGCTGTCAACTTCACCAACAACTGACATCAATTTCTATAATGTAGTATAGAAGGGCACTACACACAAAGTAACAAATGCTTTTTTAAAATCTGTGGGATTTCAGAATACTAAAATGTAATCTTATTCCAATCTCCATATCTGATTTAGGTTCTCACCCAGTGTATGGTGTTCACTGAGGTTCAGGCTCTACAAAAATCTAATCATCATAATGAAATTTTACAAGTCCCAACCAGTTAAATCTCTCCCCCAGATACCTGGTTTGGGGCAAAGGGAAAACACTCAAAGATAACATAACCCAACACCCAAGCAAGTCACTGCAGGTCCTGGGCAGCTTCCATTTCCTGTGACCAAAACCTACTACTGATGAAAAACTCAGTCAAGACCTGCAAACCTAGGAGGATCACATATCACCATAGGTATGCTATTCTTTGGCCTTAGGATACATGAAGGTAGTATTCTCAGGTAACTTTTCAAAGTATAGTAAATATTAAGGGCTATGATAGCTATAAACAGCCAGCTCATTCATACTGTATGTCTGACATATTGTCATCAGGCACAGTGTCAATGCCAGTGGGGGCACAAAGATAAGGGTAAACCAGACTGACACTGCCTCTGCCCTCAAGGGCCTTTCTTATAAAGAATTAAGATAGAAAATCTCTAACCAACAATTTAAAAAAGAAAAATGAAAAAATGAAGTACCAAATAAGAGAACAAACAAGGGGCTAACCAAACATAAATGAGGCATCAATTTGTTCTGGTTACAAGAGACTTGGATTGCTTCTTAGGGGAAAAATGATGTGAGCTGGGTCTTAAAAAAAAAAAAAAAAAAAAAAAAAGGACCAGAGTTTTTCAGTTTCTTTTTGAATTCCCAACTCACAGACTTATATACCCTCGAATCACAAAATTACGAAACCAAAAGAAACCCTGTCTTGACCTGACCCAGCCCCATATCCTGAGTATATACTACGTGAGACACATGTAAGAAACTCTTCTACAAGTTCCCAACAAGTTGTTCCCAGTCTGTTACAATAGTACTTTTTTAAAAAATATTTTATTTATTTATTCCTGACAGACACAGAGAGAGAGGCAGAGACACAGGCAGAGGGAGAAGCAGGCTCCATGCAGGGAGCCAGATGTGGGACTCGATCCCGGGACTGTGGGATCATGCCCTGAGCCAAAGGCAGACGCTCAATTGCTGAGCCCCCCAGGTGTCCGTACAACAGTACTTTTGGAAAATATTTAAAAATTATGTTTTAATGGACAAGGAAATAAACTGAATGGTCAAAAACTAAACAGTCACTGGCTACAAACATTTGGGGAAAGGTTCTTCCTCACTAATAATCAAAGAAATACCAAAATGAAATGAAAATATTTCATTTATCACATTAGCAAAGTCTTTTACAAATGAGATAATCAATATTAAGAAATGAGCCAGGTACTCATGCAGGGCTGACAGAAGGATAAATTGAGAGGCCACTTGGAATGGAATGGGACAAGGTATTTCTCGAGAATCTGAATTCTTCACAAGGCCTACAAAGGCCTGTGTAATCTGACTCCTATCTATCTTATTTCACATCACTATCTCCTTTCTGCAGTGACATACTGGTATTCTTTTAGTTGCTTTGTGCCAAGTATTCCCCAACAATCCTTGCCTATGCCCAGTCCCCTTTACCTACTCCCCTTTACCCACTCCCCCATTTTCCCCTGCCTTAATATACATGCTTTTCCTTCTTTCCTTTGTTTGGCCAACCACTACTTACTTGTGCTCTGGCTGTTAGCTTCAGTATCTTTTCCTCAAAGAGCCCTTTCCCGACCAACACTCCTCTCTTCCCCCACCTAAATTAGAACCATCTCTGTGACATTTGCTATTGTTATATCTTGTGCTCCCCCCACCAAAGCACTTACCAAAGTCTAACTATAAATCGGTTTGTATAACTAACCTTTCTTTCGTTAAATATAAATTACAGGACAATGTGAACTTTATCTGTCTTACCAATACTTAACATACAGATGGTGCACAATAGACACTGAATACATTTTTCAACATTGAAATGGTGAAATTATTTAAGACAGTATTTCCACTTCTAAGGAAGTAGTCCAAAATGCAGAAAAAGCTCTTAGAAGATTTTCATCTGAATACTAGTATATGTATGAAAAATAAAAAAGGATTCAAATGTCCAATGAGAGGAAAAATTAAATAACTGATGGCACAGAATGGAATGTTATACACCCATTATAAAGGCTAACTATAAAAACATTTCTTTAAAAAAAAAAGATTTTATTAATTTATTCATGACAGACACAGAGAGAAGAGACACAAGCAGAGGGAGAAGCAGGCTCCCTCCGGGGAGCCCAATGCAGGACTCTATCCCAGGACCCTAGGATCCCATCCCGAGCCAAAGGCAGACACTCAATCGCTGAGTCACCCAGGCATCCTCTGAGCCACCCAGGCGTCCCTGTACAAACATTTCAATGACATCTGAAAAATCTTAAGCTGTAATGCTAAATGAAAAAAGTATAGTATTAGTTATTTTTAAAATGTACGTTTAGAAGAAGATGAGGTAAATAAGCCATACACTAACAGCCATTTGCTCTGGGAGAAGAGAGCCATTCATTTTTGTTTCTGTTTCAGGGGCAGGGGGGTGGGTGGGGTATTTTGTTGTTATTTTTTAAAGATTTATTTGAGAGAGACAGTGTATATGTGCAAGCAGGAAGAGGGTAAGAGAGGGCAAATCTCAAGCAGATTCCACCCTGAGCAGGGAGCCTGACTTGGGCTCCATCTCAGGACCCTGAGGTCATGGCCTGAGCTGAAACCAAGATTGGGACACTTAACTGAGCCAACCCAGGTGCCCTGTGTTTCACTGTTTTAAGAGGGGATTTCTATCTGGTATCTGTTTTTCTCCAGGAACCGAGAAAAACATTTGATGAATACCTGAGAATGAGAAATTGATTATTTCTAAGTGCTGAGATAAAGTGGGCTAAGAAATTCTCTAAATCACATTGTAAACAGAATCACTTAATGAATTGACATACTTAAGATTTGGGCATTTTCTCACTAGCTGGGAAAGACCTAATCTAGAAAATCCTTGACAACTAGGCTTCCTGAGGAACATAAGTAACAAGTATCTCCTTTCCTCAAGAAAATATTGTAATTTAGATCAGAAACAGCCCACTCAAAATTTTTACTTGGCTCAGCAGTTATTTTGATACTTCCTGTTCAACACTAAACACTGAAAGGATACAATGTGTATCCTTACAGAGAAAGTATACATGACCTGCCTTTCTTCCAAAGGCTACCCACTTGTGGAAAACAAAAGAGTACTTCCTAAGCTTTACACAAAGGAGGAGAAAAGCCTATGAAAGAGGACCTACTATGTCCTTTTCACTGCCATTCTCTCCTGCTTCCTGTTCCACCCAGCATGGCAGGTAGCAAATACAAACTCTTGTTATTCCTTTAAAACAAATTGGAGATTAGCAACAGTGAGAAAATAAAAATGTTTTCAAGGATAACACAATAGCGTTAAAATATATGAAACCTCTAAAAATATATCTAACAAAAAATGTGTAAGACCAACACAAAGAAAATTATAAAACCTCATCAGGAGACCTCATAGAAAATCTAAATAAATGGAAAAAATATATCATGTTCACAGTACAATGCTCTGAAGATACTAATTCTTTTCAAATTGGTTTATAGAGTTAATGTAATAAATCCTAATCAAAATTCCACAGTGATTTTATAATTCATATGGAAATGCAGAGGAAAAAGAAAAAACCCAGAAAGACACTGTTGGAAAAAGAGTAAGGTGTCAGGACTTACTTTTCCTACATAACAGGGCTTATTACATAGTTATGATAGTAAAGACAGTGAGGTCCTGGTGCAGGCATCAACAAACAAACCAATGGAAACAGTGAGCTCAGAAACACATCAACACATGAGGTAGGTCTTGATATATTCAAGGGTAGCTTTGCTGATCAGTGGGAGAGGGAATATTTTCAATTAATAAGAGTCCATTTAGAAAAAAATTTAAGGGGCACCTGGGTGGCTCAGTCAGTTAAACGCATGACTCTTGGTTTTGGCCCAGGTCATGATCTCAGGGCCCTGGGATGAGCCCCACATCAGCTCCACACTCAGGGTGGAGTTGGGTTGAGATTCTTTCTCCTTCCCTCTCTGCTCCACCCCTCACTTGCACTCTCTCTTAATAAATAACATCTTCAAAAAAAATTTAAATTGGGCTTTACCTTAAACCCATCAAAAAAAAATTTTTTTACAGATGTTATTTATTCATGAGAAACACAGAGAGAGAGGGAGAGACATAGGCAGAGGGAGAAATAGGCTCTCTGCAGGGAGCCTACTTGATGTGGGACTCAATCCCTAGACCCGGGGATCATGACCTGAGCCCAGGGCAGGCACCCAACCACTGAGCCACCCAGGCGTCCCACCCCCATCAAAAAATTAAAACACAAAACTCACTATAAGAAACTCAAAAATCAATTACATTAAATTTAGAAATTCTTCATACCATAAAGAGAATGATAAAGACAAATCACAGAGTGGGAGAAGATATCCATAACACATTTAAGCAGCAATAAACTAGTATTCATAGTATTTAGAATATATAAAGAACATCTATTAGTCAACAAGAAAACACTGATGAAAAGATTTCACCAGACACTTCACAAAAGAAGAAATCCAAATGGCTAAAAAATACCAGAAGAGATATTTAACCTTATTAGAAAACAATAAAATGAAAATTAAGAACATTTTGATATATTTACATAAACAGCAGAGCAGTGAACATTAAAAATCTAATAAATTAAGTGTTTGAAGGATATGAAGCATAACAACTTTCACGTACTGCTGGAGGATATATAAACTGGGTACAATCACTTTGGAAAACAGTTTAGCATTACCTAATAATTTTATAATACTACACATATTATAGGAAATTCCATTCCTGTGTATGTATGCACATATTCATGTACCAGGATACATGAAAAACATTCAGGGCAACATTGTAATAGCCTGCACCTGGAAACAACCCAAATGTTTATCAGTAGAATACATTTCTTAAAAATTATGGCATACTGGGGCATCTGGGTGGCTCAGAGGTTGAGCATCTGCCTTTCGCCTCAGGGCGTCATCCCAGGGTCCTGGGATGGAGTCCCACATCGGGCTCCCCAAAGGGAGCCTGCTTCTTCCTCTACCTATGTCTCTGCCTCTCTCTGTCTCTCATGAATAAATAAATAAAATCTTTTAAAAAATTATGGAGTACTTTTGGTGTATCTACTATATAGTAATGAAAATGGATGCAGTAAGGCAGCCCAGGTGGCTCAGCAGTTTAGCACCGCCTTCAGCCCAGGGTGTGATCCTGGAGACCCGGGATCAGTCACACTCCCTGCAGGGAGCCTGCTTCTCCCTCTGCCTGTGCCTGTTCCTCCCTCCCTCCTTCCCACCTCCCTCTCCCTCCCTCTCTCTCTCTCTGTCTCTCATGAATAAATAAAATCTTAAAAAAAAATGGACGAACTAAAGCTATATACACAAATGAATACCACATATCTTAAGCAAAAGGAAAATACAGAATTTCATTCATATAAGCTTCAACTAAACTATATTGTTTAGAACTATATAGTTGGTAAAACAAATGATTTTCAAGAAGTCAAAACAGTACTTACTCCTCAAAAGAAAAGATGGGGTTGTGTTCAGAGAACATATACAGGAGGCTTCCCTGGGGCTCACAATGAGCTGTTGCTGAGTAGTGGTTACACAACTCTTTGCTTTATGGTTATTCGATAAACTGTCCTATGATTTCTTTTTAAGATTTTATTTATTTATTCATGAGAGACACAGAGAAAGAGGCAGAGACATAGGCAGAGGGAGAAGCAGGCTCCATGCAGGAAGCCTGATGTGGGACTTGATCCCAGGACTCCAGGATCATGCCCTAAGCCGAAGGCAGGCGCTCAACCACTGAGCAACCCAGGGATCTTCCCCATCCTATGATTTATGCACTTTTCTCTATATATGTTATCTTTCCCCCCATAAAAGAAAATATATATTGCCTGGTATTCAACTTCTGTCCATGTCTCAAAGAAATTATCGCCCATAAACAGATCATTAACCCCAAACTTAGTCTGTAGCACCTAAAATGGGGAGGGGGAAAAAGAAATTTCACGTTGATTAGTTCCAATAAAAGGGTAACTAGTGTATTCATGAAAGGAACAGGGTGGCTCAGTTGGTTAAGCATCAAGCCCTTGATTTCAGCTCAGGTCATGACCTTAGTGTCATGAGATCAAGCCCCATGTCAGGCTCCTTACTCAGCTCAGAGTCTGCTAGAGATACTTTCTCTGCCTCTGCCCCTCCCTCTGTTTGCACGTACTCTCACTCTCAAATAAATAAATCTTTAGAAAAAGAAAATTTCAAATTTATAGAGATCAACTTTTTTTTAAAGATTATTTATTTATTTATTCATAGAGACACAGAGAGAGAGAGAGAGAGAGAGGCAGAGACACAGGCAGAGGGAGAAGCAGGCACCATGCAGAGAGCCTGACATGGGACTCTATCCAGGGTCTCCAGGATCACGCCCTAGGCTGCAGGCAGCACTAAACCGCTGCGCCACCAGGGCTGCCCCCTAGAGAGATCAACTTTAAAAAAGTTAAAACCTGTAATCTAAGTGTTCTATTACTAAGTAGGAGAATAAAATAATTAATTCCACACAAAAATAAAATTATGCCACAACATATTTCACCTATACAGGAATGGACTCAGAAAGTCTTTTTTCCAAATAATCTAAACCCTTAATTAAACTGGGTTTCTTCCCCTCTGTCCAGCAACAGAATCAACAATCACCTTCTTAATTGCTTAAATCTAGAAGTCAAAGTTTCAGGGAGTTAAGAGTTCCAGTTTCACCATTTATTTATTCATTTGCTCATACATTCAATAAACATTCATCAAACACCAAATTCTAAGACTTTGCTACTCAGAGCGTGGTCCTCCAGATCAACAGTACTGGCATCATCTGCACACTGGTTAGAGATGTGGAACATCAGGCCTCTCTCTGATCTACATCGGAGTCTGTATTTAACAAGCACTCTAGTTGATTCATCAGCACACTAAAATTTTGGCTAGGCACTAACGATACCACAATAAGTAAAAGAGACATAATTCATGCATCCACAAAGTTTCTCTTCTAGCTAAATATAATAACAAATAAAAAGATATTACACACTGGGTACTCTGGAAGAACACTGAAAGAACAAACCCCCAGCCCAAGCTGGCAGGCAGGTAGAAGTACTGAAGGAAGCAGCATCTTCATCTGATTCTTCACTAGATGGAAAACAAAAACAAAACAAAACAAAATAACAGGATATGAAGTGAAACTGAGATGCAAAACTGTATCTCTTTGGGAAATCCCAAATCTTTTAGTGTGAGTGGGAAGAGATGAGGGGTAGGGAGGAATCTGGCTCTGAAGGACCTGGTTTACCATCCTGAGGAACATAATAAGCTTTATCCTGGAGGAAAGTAACTTCAACCAGAAGAACAGGACATTTACATTACAACAGAAGAACATTTACAGTTAGAAAAATCATCTAGTGGCAACAAGGACAAGATTATAAACAAGGCAAGACCAGTTAAAAGGCCATCATTGCAGTCATCTGAGAAGATATTATTGAGAGTCTCCACTAAGTGGTAGTTGTAAAGATGGCAAGAAAAGAATGAATTCACTGGATATGAACACTGTGGAATCTGTAAAAGGTGGGGACTGGTAACTGGAAAGGAAGACAGAGGAAGCAGGTAGAAGGGAGATGCAATAAAAAAATTACTTCCCAAATAAGCACACTATCATCTTTCTGGAGAACAATTTGGAAACAGTGACTTAAAAAGGTAAAAATTTCACACTCAAACACGTTACTTTTGCAACAGGAAAGGAAAAATGTTCTTTTTTTAATTATTATTATTTTGGGGGGGAATGTTCTTTATGTACTTATCTTGTCATCTACTTTTGAGAGTTTGTCCTACAGTTACTTACACCAAGATTTATATGCCAAGATGTTTACTGCAGTATTATTTAAAACAGAAAAAAATAAAAACAATTAAGGGTCTCGTAATAGGAGACTGGCTAACTATTGTATACACACAATTCAATACACGATTCAAATATGAAGCAAAGGAAAAACTGTTTCCTACGATCACTGAGTGATAAAGGAAAATTTCATGAAATAAAATTACATGAAAATAAGTACACAGAGTATATGTGTTTAAAAATAAATAAATAAACACACAAAAACTGACAAAGATATATTAACTGATGCCACTGGCTATCACTGAACTATGTAACTATGAAGGAATTTTTTACTTTCTTTTTCCTACACTTTATCTGATTAGAAAACTCTTAAAGTCTCCATTTAGGAGGAAAACAAAATAAAACAATCCTTTATTTGAACGTCTAAGTGGAAGGAGGTGCCAATTCCTATAACAGAGAATTCAGCAGGAACTGAAGGTGGATGAGGAGTTGGACTCCAAGCATATGGTGACTGCAGCACTTCCTACGGAGGTGCTGGACAGCTGAGCATGGGAGTCTGGAGTGAGGGAGAGACTCAACCTAGAGATAGAACACAGGAATCAATCAACAGCATATGATGGTGGTTAGAGCCAAAGTTCTGAGAGATATCATTCAAGATAAAAAATACAGAGTAAGAAGTAAATTGGGCAGAGCTCAACTGGGCAGTAACAAAATTTAAGAGGTGGGCAGAGAAAGTTGACAAAAGGTCTGAGCAAAAAAGAGAGTGGGTATAAAAGCAGGCTAAAAAGCCAAAAGGGAAAAAGTTGCAGGTTGGAGGGAGTGGCCAATCACATCAAATGCCACAAAGAAGTCAAGTAGGATGAAGAGTGCCTATTTGATCTACAAGAACACTAATGACTTTAGTGATGGCAGTTTCTGAAGAGAGATAGGGACAGAAGCCAGAACACAGTAAAGTCCCTAGAATAGGGGAAGGTAGAGAGAGATCTAAACTGCTCTTTCAGGATCTTGGGAAGGTTAGAAAGTTGTTATTGTTCAAAATGGGGGGGGAAACCCGATTTATATGCCAAAAAGTTGAGAGAGAAAAGCTGAGGATGCACCAACACCTCTGCCCCAACAGCAACAGCTGCTCTGGACTCCCGGGAGACCATCACAGCTGTCAGCATCAATTTCCTCCACTTCCTGCCCAAGATATTAGCAGTTTGCTGTTTGCTGTCTGTCATCACCTTCACTGCCACTCCTCCTACCCCAGAGGAATCATGGCCCTTACCCCTGCTCAAAGCAGAGCCAATACCTTTAAATCCCATCCTCTCACATCTCCTCGGTTACCCTTTCCCCTTTCTGTCTTCAGCTTTTCCCTCTGGACTAACTCTTTCCCCTTAGCATATAAATAAGCTGAAGTCTCTGCCATCTTGGGGAAGAAAAATAGAAAACAGAAATGGGAAAAGAACGAACACACATGCACATACACACACAAAGCCAGACTGTCTATTATCTCCCAAAATAAAAACTGCTTGAGTTTCCATTACATTTCCCACTATGGATATAAAAAGAGTTCCTGCCTCTAGTGAAACAAATAAGTACACCATTCATCTATTTATTCGACTAATATTTATTGGCTGCCCACTGGCCACATGAAACATACTATCAAAGGTGGGGGGAGAAATATAGACAATAAACATATACACACATATTCAAACACACACATCATAATAATAAGTGCCTAGAAAAAAAACAAAGGAGGATGGAGAGTAATGGGAAGTGCTATTTTCAATAAGACAGGGAAGGCTTCCCTGAGGAAATGACATTGTACAGGAACTTCAGTAAAGGCACAGCAAGTACAAAGGTTCTGGGACAGGAGCACACTTGATGTGTCCGAAAAACAGTAAGAAAGTCGGTGTGGCTAACGCAGAGTAGAGTGAGCAAGGGAACAAAGCTAAGAAAAAATCAGGCCAGAGAGAATACCAGACCCACATCATTAAAACGATGATACTGGAGGGCCTGGGGGACTCAGCTGGTTAAGCAGCCAGCTCTTGATTTCAGCTCCAATCACAATGTCAAGGTTGTGAGATCAAGCCCTGTGCCAGGCTTCACACTCAGCTGGGAAGTCTGCTCAAGGATTCTCTCTCTCTGCCTCTTTCTCTACTCACTTTCTCACTCTCTTAAATCAATCAATCAATCAATCTTAAAAAAAAAAACAACTATGATTTCATTATAACCCTCACAAGAAGATATTGAAGGGTTCTGAGAGAAGTGTAACAGGTCTGATTTCAGTTTCCAAAGGCTCACTCGTGTTGCTGACAGGAAAATTCCAATCACAGTATAGTGATGAAGTATCCCAATAAAGGGTAATTGGTCAAATAGAAAGAAGGACACCTAATACTGAGTCAAAACAGGCTTCTTCTCAGAGAGTGATGCCTGAATAGAATACTGAAGGACAAGTAAGAGTTGGCAAGAAGACTGGGGGTAGAGTGGTATCTCAAGTAGAGATGCAAAAAAGCCACAGGAGTTTTTTTTAAGTTTGGATTTAAAAAAAAAAAAAAAAAAAGTTTGGTATTTCTTTTCCCTAGCATCAAACAGTCAAAAAATATTTCATAAAAATATACCACTAATAATGTCTACCCCCAAAAAAGATACCTAGGAATAAAACTAATAAAATATTTGCATGATCTTCAGAGAAAATATATAGAAAGTTGTAAAATGCTGTGGAAAGACATCAAAGAAGACCTATTTTACTGGAGAGGTAAAACCAACTAGTGGACAGATAAAACTAACTAGTACCCAATATGTAAAATGTGTGTTCTCCCCATTAACCTACAAATGATATATTTCAAATCAAAACCCCAAATACACAAAAAAGACATATACAGGAATTTCATAGCAGCATGATTCATAATAGCCCCCAAACTAAAACAACCTGAATACCTACCAAAAGTAAAACAAATTCCAGTATATTCATAAAATGGACTAATTATATAGCAATGAAAATAAACAACAGCTACACACAATTCAACACAAATGAATTTTAAAACAAAACAAACCAAGAACAGATTACATACAGCATAATTCCTTTTACCTAAAGTTTAGAAACCAGCAAAACTAACTCATGGTGTTAGAAATCAGGATGGTAGTTTCCTTTGAGCAAAAAAGAGGAAGTACTCCATTGGCAAGAAGCACATAAGGTAGTTATGGGATGCTGGGAATATTTCCTCACAAAGTAGTAATTACACACAGGTGTATTCAGTCTGTGAGAATTCAACAACCAGGACACTTAAAATTTGTGTGTTATTCTAGATTAATGTTACACTTCAATAAAATGAAAGTGTGTTAGTGTCTGCAATTTCCTTGGAAATACATCTAAAAGATACGATGGATTGATAGAGGGATGGATAGATATGTTACAAAGCAAGTAAAAGAAAACGTCAATGGTAGCATTTAAGAGGTGAACATAAAGGTATTCATTGTAAAACTCTTATTTTATCATATGTTTGAAATTTTTCATAATAAAATGTTGGAGAAAAAAAAACAATGTTTTTTGGTTTTGTTTTGTTTTTTTTATTAACTCCACAAGCTGATTCTAAAATTATGGAAAATTAAAAAGGACAAGTTCAGCTAAAACAACTCTGGAAACAGAAAAGGCAAGGAGAGACTATCCTAACAGGTTAACAAGAATGATTATTAAACAACAATAACTAAGATGATGTAGCATGACACAAAGATGAACAGAGACCAGTGAAACAGAACAGAGGGCATGAAAACTAATTCATGCACACTGTGAAACAGATAAGGCTGACACTAAAGATCAGTACAGAAAAGTAGGACTATTTGATAAGTAATGAATTACAGATTAGATGAGATGAATTTACAGAATACCTTTAATAACTCTTAGGAAAATAAATATTGAACAATAAACACAAGCTCCAGAAGAATACATATAATCCTCTCCAATAAATATATACATAATATAAAAATGAGAAATAAGATTTTAAATTGATTAAGAATATATTCGTATGTTAAAAAAAAATACAGAAATACTTGGCAATGAAATATCAAATTCAGGGCAGTAGTTACCCCAGGGACAGATGAAGTTCCATGGAGAACAGTACATAAGTCAGATGGCATGTGAGTACATAAGTATTTGCTATATTATTATTTACACCTTTGTTGAAATCTTAAGTTTGAAATTGAAATCTTAAGTTTTTATAACAAATTATAATTTTTTAAAAGATGTTATTTATTTGACAGTAGAGAAAGCAAAAGTAGGCAGAGTGGCAGGCAGAGGGAGAAGCAGGCTCCCCACCAAGCAGAGAACCCAACACAGGGCTTGATCCAAGGACCCTGGGATAATGACCTGAGCCAAAGGCAGACGCTTAACCAACTGAGTCACCCAGGTTCCTTATAACTTTTTATTTAACAAAAGTTGAAGCAAGAGTGTATGGTTTGTAATTGGAACAAAAGAGCAATAACTGGGGATATCCAGGTGGCGAAGTTGGTTAAGCATCCAACTCTTGGTTTCAGCTCAAGTCATGATCTCAGGTTAGTGGGATCAAGCCCCACACAGGGCTCTGCACGCTCAGCACAGTCTGCCTGAGATTCTCTCTCTCCCTCTCCCCCACCTTCCCTCCATGCTCTCTCTCTCTCAAAATAAATAAATCAATCTTTAAAAATAAAATAAAAAGCAAAAACTAGTGGTGCCTTTGTGGCTCAGTCCATTAAGCATCTGACTTGATTTCAGCTCAGGTCATGATCTCAGGGTCATGAGGTAGAGCCCTGCATCATGAGGTTCTGTGTTCAGTGAGAAGAGTGCTTGAGATTCTCTCACTCCCCTTGCTCATGCATATGCATATGCACATGCACGCGTGCACGCGCTCTCTTTCTCTCTAAAATAAATAAGAAAAATCTTTTTTAAAAAATTTAAAAAGCAAAGAGTAGGAATGGGGGAATGATAAGAGAAGCAGTTAACAAAAACACAAAGAGATCAGATCTAGCAAGCCTTGTAAAAAAACATGGCTTTTGTTTTTATCCTATAGTGGTCACTGAACAGTATGAAGCTAGGGAAGTCTAAAAGATTACTCTGACAAGGTATAGGATAGATTTCCTAATGACAAAGGCTTATTTATTTTTTAATCCGTAATCTTAGCACAGTTTATGATAGTGATGCTCAATAAATATTTACTGAATTAATGAATTTATGGAAGGGGTTGGGAGGGAAAAGCAGAGAAACAGAAAGGTGAATCAGAAAGCAGTTTTATTAACCCAGGCAGGAAATGTTGGGTTTATAATGATCACCTAAACTTAACTATTTCTCAATTAAAAACTTTTAAGAGACAGGAAATAAAGCAATAATCTATAACATAAACATGAAGACCTTGGTCCAATTTAGGCAATATAATAATTCCATATGTACTCACCATTCTTCCGCTCACTAAGTGGAGGCAAATTGGGATTCCTGCCAGGGTGGAGGCCTAGGGTCAGCTCGGGCTGCAAGGAGAGCTCCTGCAGTTCATTGGCAACAGCTTCGCTCTGAGGGCTGGGGGCCGCAGACAGGGACACCAACACTGGTTCATCATCATTTTCGCCAGCCCCTCCTCCGTCCAGCCCATTCACAGCAATGACGGAAGGGGGCAGGCACACTACACTGGAGAAATCCACTTTGGCTTTCGTGATGGCAACCTGGAAATGGAAGGGTAGACAAGGGTTTAGATGTAACTGTGAAGAGACAAACTATTCCACTGAACACATGCTGAATACTATTCTAAATTATGTGACTGGCAAGCTACCATTAATCTTAAGCATTTTCTCTAAAGTAAGCCAGCATCGTTTTTAAGTTAATGGTTTACTGGGATGCCTGAGTGGCACAGTTGGTTAAGGGTCCAACAATTGATTTCAGCTCAGGTCATGAGATCAAGGTCCGGGATGGGCTCCACACTCAGCAGGGAGCCTGCTTGAGATTCTCTCTCCCTCTCCCTCAGCCCCTCCTGCTTATGCTGTCTCTCCCTAAAACAAATAAAATATTTTTAAAATTAAGTAATTAATATTTACTATGCTCACAGTGTGCGTGTGATTTCAAGTCTAATACTGTCCTCAACTACATCACTCAGGAGGACAACATACAATTGAAATAAAAGCAGCACACATAACATATAATGGAATAAAAAGAAATAGTGGCTAAGGAGAAATAGTTACAGAATAAATGTGATCTTCCAAATATCAAGGGGAACTACCTTGAGAAAAAAAACACTTTAATGAGTATCCAAAAAGTACTAAACTATTATATTATACCAACATTATCTGGGGGAGAAAATTTAAGAGAACAATTCCCATAGTGCCTGGCTGGCCCAGTTAGTAGAGCCTGTGACTGTTGATCTTCAGGTTGTGAGTTCAAGTCTCACGATGAGTATACAGCTTACATGAAGAAGAAAAAACCCCAATTCCCAAGCCATTAGATTTCATTAAAAAAAAAAATAGAGAAAGATATACATTTGATGATAGATATTTGCAAAATATTTTAACATATGAATATTTAATCATAATACCCAGAAATGGGATACTAAAAATAAAACACCTGACAACATAAGAACAAGATGATAACAAAGAACAAAAATGATAAAGAATACATTTTAACATGAAAATATATTTTTTAAAATGTTTATTTATTTATTCATGAAAGACACAGAGAGAGAGACAGAGATATAGGCAGAGGGAGAGGCAGGCTCCCTGCGGGGAGCCTGATGCAGGACTCGACCCCAGGGCCCCAGGATCATGCCCTGAGCCAAAGGCAGATGCTCAACCACTGAGGCACCCAGGCATCCCTAAACCACCTATTCTTTAAAATGTTCTTTAATTTAGGTTTCACTAATTCAGAACAACCTTCCTCCTATTACTTTAAATTAGATTGTTGTTGTTGTTGTTATTATTATTATTATTATTATTATTGCAGAGATTCAGAGATTTGATATTTATGCATGTTACTACTCAAGGGACAATAAAGATCCATCACAGAATACGAAGCTTTTTCTAATGAAGCTTGAATTTAAACTGCATGAGTCTGTAATTCTGGCATGCACTTAACAGCATAACCAGTCCTTCCAGAAAATATTTTCAAAAATTAAAGAATGGAAAATGGCCCCCATAAGAAAGTCAACCCAGGTCTACTACTAGGCATAAAGGGAAAAACTAAGTTTAAAAAACTATTTTCTTAAAACATATACATTTTTAATAGATTAAAGAAAGGAGCGTCATATTCTGTAGTGACACAGTTATGACTGTGCCTGTCAATATCTGGAATGAAAAAAAATAATGTGAAAAACTGCTTTCTTGAGTGTTCCATTCAGAATTTTAGTAGCTTAGGAACTGATAAGTCCCATATTTATGGGCTCATTAAGGGCTTGGAGATCACTTAAAACTTTTATATATATACTTTACTACATA
The DNA here is from genome assembly GCF_003254725.2 of Canis lupus dingo. Lineage (NCBI taxonomy): Eukaryota > Metazoa > Chordata > Mammalia > Carnivora > Canidae > Canis > Canis lupus. The sequence goes on along the minus strand of NC_064252.1, from coordinate 25,363,880 downwards.
TTTTTATTGGGTAAATTACATGCTATGATAGTATCTATTAATGTTTTCAATGATTACTGATTTCAATGATTAATGATTTCCAGAGTTTCAGGATAGATTATTAAACTATATTAGAACACGTGACACTTGGGTGGCTCAGCAGTTGGGCGCCTGCCTTCGACCCAGGGCATGATCCTGGAGTCCTGGGATCGAGTCCCATATTGGGCTCCCTGCGTGGAGCCTGCTTCTCTCTCTGCCTGTGTCTCTGCCTCTCTCTCTCTCTCTCTCTCTCTCTCTCTCGTTGTGTCTTTCATGAATAAATAAATAAAATATCTTTAAAAAAATTTTTAATAACTGTATTAGAACAATGGGAATCCCTGGGTGGCTCAGTGGTTTAGCACCTGCCTTCGGCCCAGGGTGTGATCCTGGAGTCTCTGAATCAAGTCCCGCATCGGGCTCCCTACATGGAGCCTGCTTCTCCCTCTACCTGTGTCTCTGCCTCTCTCTCTCTCTCTCATGAATAAATAAATAAGATCTTAAAAAAAAAAAAAAAAAAACTCTTACATAAAATCATGGGCCAGGGGATGGGGAGGGTTAGACGAAACAAGAGCGACAGAATGTTGGTAACTGTTGAAGCTGGGTATTGGGTACATGGAGATTCATTATACTATTATTCTCTCTACATGTGTGTATACTGGATAACATTCTTACAATGCTTTCTAAAAAATAAGATTATTCCATAGAACAAAGTGAAGACTTGGTAAGATATAAAGCAAGGCGTACTCAATCTTGACCTTAGAAAATAAGCCAAACAAAAGTCAAAATCAAACACTGACAAAAGACTATTTAGCACAAAAAATATATATTGGGAATATTTCTTTCTCTATCAAACATACTACTTTTCTACTTATTTTTAAACAGCCCACAGAAGAAAGTCCTAGCAAACTGTGACAATATAGAGACAAGATCCAAAAACATGGAGGTAGAGTTATCACCATGGATTAAAATGTCTCCTCTACCAATTCCTAAGCGCTATCAAAGTTTTATTTACTGTATAACCTGCATGAAAAAGAAAATCTGAAAGTATATTTATCTCAGATTATATGTATATTATTTAGAAAAATGTAAAAATTGTATCTCATACAAAATACTTTCTGAAATGTCTCAAAGGAAAAATAATTAAAATAAGCAAAAGAAAATAATCTATGTCACGTTTTAGTGTTGTAAATTTATAACTCCACTCAGTTGGAGATTAAACTTTCTTTTTCATCATAAGATCACCAACTCCAATTTCTTGGCTGCTGATTCGCATATGATCAGTAGCAGCCAGAACAAAAACAACATGGGGGCAGGGTCATCTCCCACAACCCATCTGTTTCACTCTCTAGTTGGCTTGATTCCATCTCATCTTTTCTTCACCCCACCCCCCTTTTGGGCTGCATGCCTTCTGCTGGTGCAGAGTGGCATATGTAACTAGAAGCAACAGCACAAAATGCGTTAGAAAAATGGAAGCACTCAGGCAGACAGCTGATAACTCTAAAAAAAGTATATACTAGCAGGATTTTTTATTATGACCCATGACAGAGTTCATTTCACAAAAACAAATGATATGGTTCTCCTGAAAAAAACCTTTTCTCTATAAAAATTTTTAATCAATTAATGAACTTTTAGATGGGCAGGTTCTTATTTTATCTTCTTTTTTTTTTTTTTTTTTAATTTTTTTTTTTTTTATTTATTTATGATAGCCACAGAGAGAGAGAGAGAGGTGCAGAGACACAGGCAGAGGGAGAAGCAGGCTCCATGCACCGGGAGCCTGACGTGGGATTCGATCCCGGGTCTGCAGGATCGCGCCCTGGGCCAAAGGCAGGCGCCAAACCGCTGCGCCACCCAGGGATCCCTTATTTTATCTTCAATAGTAGATAAACCAGAATCTTACTCTTACTGTCTAAGCAGATATATATACACAAAATCCGATACTAATGAATTCAAGACAAATATTTTCTGAGAGTATGCACTAGGCACTGCCCTGGGTCCTACATGAAGTGAGGAAGACATCAAGTCTTGCCCTTATGTCTGTCACTATCAACCCCATCATCTTCAGATGTCTTAAAAACTACTCAGATGTCTAGGGACAGCATATAAAAGGCCTTTCTGTTCCCTCTTCATCATAGAAATAATCTAAAACCAAGGAATTCAAGAAACAGAAAAATATAACATCTACCTAAAACTAGTGGAAGGCACATGGAAGAGTGGTGTGGCTGAAACTTCTCTGGCACTTGTCCCATTGATAGGTAAGGTCTATTTTCCCTCCAATTAATCCAAGCTGGCCTGACTGCCTTCACCAACAGAGTACAGTGAAAGTGACTCTATGCCAATTCCAGGTATAGACTTTTAAGAAACTGGTAGCTTTTACCTTAGTCTCTTGGAGCCCTGTGTCCTAAAATACAGAAGTCTAACTACTGTACTGGAGAGATCATAAAAAGAAGTCTAGGGGCACCCACCTGGCTCAGTCAGTAAAACATGCAAGTCTTGATCTTAGGAACAAGAGTTTGAGCCCCATATGTTGGGTGTAGATAATACTTAAAAATAACAATTTTTAAAAAAATTTTTTCTAATCTTAAAAAAAAGAAAGAAAGAGGGCAGCCCCGGTGGCGCAGCAGTTTAGCGCCGCCTGCAGCCCGGGGTGTGATCCTGGAGACCAGGGATCGAGTCCCACATCGGGCTTCCTGCATGGAGTCTGCTTCTCCCTCTGCCTGTGTCTCTGCCTCTCTCTCGCTCTCTCTGAATGAATAAATAAATCTTTAAAAAAAAAAAGTTTAAGAAAGAAAGAAAAGAAAAGAAAAGAAAAGAAAAGAAAAGAAAAGAAAAGAAAAGAAAAGAAAAGAAAGAAGAAAGAAAGAAAAGTCGTCATCTAAAGACTATCCTGAAAGGAATAGCGATCCAGTTGAGACTAGCCTTCTGGACATACGCACCAAAGCGTCAAGCATGTACAATCTTGGTCCCTCCAGACAAGCCCACTCATTTGCTGAATGCTACCATGTGGACCCAAGTTAATACCACGTAGAGCAGAACAATCTCCAAGCTAAGCCCTGCCCAAATTCCTTACCCAAAAAACTGAGATATAATAAATGACATCAACACTGGAAACTGAGATAGTATGTATGCTATGCCTTCAAATCCTGAAAAGAACTTTTGAACTTTTATTGTCAAATGAGAATTGGTTATATAGCCTATCAATCACTGTGTAAAGACATTCCAAGCAACAGAAGTTTTATCTCCCAAGTAAATTTTTTTTTTTTTTCAGGAAGCTCCATGAAGCTATGGCCTTTGCTTACTTCAGGTTTTCAACTCCACCTGATCATTCAACAGGGACTCTGTCATCCAAGTTTTCCCTTTTCTCCCAACAAAATGGATAATGTTAATAATTTAACACTGCCTCTTCAATTAAAACAGTACAACAAGGCTCTTCAAAGTAGTTGCTTCCCTTCTCACCATTTTTCTCAAGCACCTTCTGCTCTAACCATATGCACCTGTTATGCCGCTCTCTACATGTGACCACCTAAAACTGCCTCTCCTTCCCCAACCTACTCCCATCTTCCTATTATCCATTCCCTTCTTTTTAAAAAAATATTTTATTTATTTGACAGAGATAAAGAACACAAACAGAGGGAGGAGTAGGCTCCCCACCAAGCAGGGAGCCTGATGTGGGGACACTGGGATCATGATCTGGGCCTAAAGAGACACTGAACCGACGACAGAGCCACCCAGGCACCCTATCCATCCCCTTCTTCAGATCAGCTTCCATAAGATCCCAGGCTTGCTACTACTACTACTGCTTACTTTTACTATTATTATAATGGATTGATCCTCCACTAGATGCCAAGTTTTTCGAGCAAAGGAATTTGGTTCCATTGTCTTTTTAACTCAAGTACTCACAGCAACCACATCACATATACAATCAAAGTCAGCACTGATACTGAAAAAAAGAGGGATAAAAGTTCTGTTACAGATAGGTATTTATACTTAAATAGAAATATACAGAAGATTAGAAAAGGCTTCCTGGGATCCCTGGGTGGCGCAGCGGTTTGGCGCCTGCCTTTGGCCCAGGGCGCGATCCTGGAGACCCAGGATCGAATCCCACGTCGGGCTCCCGGTGCATGGAGCCTGCTTCTCCCTCTGCCTACGTCTCTGCCTCTCTCTCTCTCTCTCTCTGTGTGACTATCATAAATAAATAAAAATTTAAAAAAAAAAAAAAAAAAAAAAAAAAGAAAAGGCTTCCTGAGAGGTAATATTAATATTTGAGAATAGCCATAAAAAATGAATAGGAAAAAAAAAAAAAAAAAAAAAAAAAAAAAAAATGAATAGGATTGACAAGTTTCACTTAATTTTCATTTATTCTTTCAACAAATATCTACTCTGAGTACCTATTACATGCCAGGTATTATTCTGAGTTGTAGAGATACTACAATGAATAAAACAAAGTTCTTGCCCTCAGGAAGCTTATGTTATCTCAGGAGACAAAACAGCATGAACAGGAACATGGATGTGAGAACATGTGGATTTATGTTCTAAAAGGGCAGTCCAGTTTGGTAGATCATATGGTTCAATTGCGACTTATATGAGTTGTCACCCGGACCAGCAAGCTTGAGTTTAGCTCTCGGAAGTAAAGAATGAGATCAGTAAACCTGCTTTAGAGAATTAATCTGGCATTATTAACCTGCTTTACAGAAATACTGGTTTGAAAAAAAGGAACACGAGACTGGGAAAAAAGTTCTGAAGCCACTTCATTAGGCAAAGTATAACGTGTTGAGATCCTGAATTTGGGTAGTCCTCGTAGAAGGGAAATGCCACACAACACAGAACTGTATCTAACACAGAGCAGGAACTCAGATCTTTGTTGAATTAATGTGGGACGAACGAGACAATTTATATGTAGCAGGATATGTTTGCATTTGATTGCAGAGGGTGAAGGAAACAGAAATGTCAAATATGATTTCATAGTTTTGAGCCAGAGTGACTGCTAACAGGGAAGAAGGGAGAAGGAATTTTATCTGAGGGGATGATGAATTTGATTTTGGATGTTGGGTGCAGAAGCCAAACCCAAATAAAGATATCTCCCAGATTTTAAAACTTTGCATTATGATACCTACTTTTATGAAAAACCTAAATTAATACCTGTTTTTGCTGACCAAAAGAAATCTGAAGAGGATTTTTGCTCTTAGGGAAAAGGCAAAAACCGAAAATAGCACTCAGCGTTTGTTTTACAGCCAGCCCATACTCAAGCAGCAACAGCAGCCCCACAAAGCTCCTTCACTGGGACTACACTGGGCATCTCAGCATCCAGCCACGAGAACTTCAAACTGTGTCTGTGCACTTCTGTACTTTATCTCAATTTAGTTTGTGCATCCTTGGCAAAATGTGTCCTAAGGTACCAGAAAAGCCTAAGCAAGGTTATTTTTTGGGTTTGGGAATGCTAAAACATTTTCTTATATAAATTAATTGCTTCTTCATTATATGCCATTTTAGCTTACAAAAAGTTTCATAGGAACACTCTACTTCCAGAGATCGGGGGAATCCTGTAATGGAACATATTTGAGGTTCTATTAGGTATGTGAGAAGGAAAACATGGAAATGAAGGTAGAACGAGAGAAACAGAAAAGAATACAAGAATAGGAAGAGAACAAAAGAAAAAAAAAGGAAGGGAGAGTAACAGAAAGAGGCAGAGGTACAAATATAAGGGAAGGATAAACTGCTATCACATCTGACACCCTTGGTAACTCAGGAATTCCTAGTCTCAGATTGCCTACTTTGGGTCTTAGACCATCCCTCTGACTACTAAAATATCGTATACAGCTGAGTATCTAATTATGTGTCAGTACTTTCTACTCATACTATTTTAGAAGAAGCTCAATAAAGTTGTAACTTTATAATGCTGAGGGACAACCAGCTGTCCCCAAACTTAAAGATACAAGTAGGCTCAAGGGCTTATATGAAGGGACATGAACTTACCAGCTGAAGCAGCAGAAATAAATAAAAACAGAAGACAAATAGAATACATATTTTATCCCCAGGCTCAACCCACTCCCTTTCTCTCTTTCTCTCTCTCTCTTAAAGATTTTATTTATTTATTTGAGAGAGAAAGAGAACAAGAGAGAGATCATGAGCTGGGGGAGGGGCAGAAGGAACAAGCAGACTCCCCCACTGAGCCGCAGGGCTCGATCCCAGGACCCTGAGATCATGATCAGATCCTCAACTGACAGAACCACCCAGACACCACCAACTCTTTTTCTGTTGATGACCTTTACACCATTCTTGACAAGCCCCTGCCAGATATCTGTAGCTAGAACATGATCTAATGATGCTAGGTACACATGGGAACATCTTCCCTCAACTGAGTAGCCCAAATGGCCTTTCAGTCTTAAGTCACCTAAGACGACTTTCTGGGATGGACTGGACTTCAATGAATTCACTCAATAAATATATATTGTTCTAGGCACTGGGAGTGCAACAGACAGAAAACATCCCTGCTTTCATGGAGCTAACATTATAGTGGGAGAGACATAAAAATAAAAGTAAATAAATATACAACAGAATAATTTCAAATAACTATTATATATATAGGGGGCAGGGTAGATAATTTTTATGAAATGGTCAAGAAAGGTCTCATTGAGGGGGTGATATCTGAGGTGAGACTTATTGAATAATAGCCAACACTACACTTCATGTGTATATATTCAATCTTTACAACACAAAGGTATTTACTTGTATTACCCAATTCTTTACAGTTGAAGAAATGAAGGCACTGATAAGTCACATAGCTTCAAAGTAGGCAACTAGGTTTCAGAACTGTGCCCTTAACCACTACACAATCTGGCACTCCTGGAATTTGATAAGAAGCAGCTAGCTAAGCAGAGGAAACAGCATGTAAAAGTTCAAAGCCAGGAGGTAAGAATGAACTTGGCATCTTCAAGGAAAGACCAGAATGGCCAGAGAGCAAAGTGGGAGGGGAGAACTATATTCTTCAAAAAACTGGATGACATTGGAGGCTTAAGTAATAAAGTGATAGGATATGAACTATGTGTTTAAAAGATCACTTTGGTAACTGTAGAAAACCTTAGCCTGGGGGTACCTGGGTATACAGTAGGTTAAGTGTCCAACTCTTGGTTTCAGCTCAGGTCATGATCTCAGGGTCCTGAAATCAAGCCCCACATCTGGCTCCACACTCAGCTTGGAGTCTGCTTGGGATTCTCTCTCTCTCTCTCTTTGTCCCTCCCCTGCCACAGGCACACATGCACATACACTGTCTCTCAAATAAATAAATATATTTAAAGAGGGGGGAGAAAATCTTAGCCTGCTGCCTTACTTTGAGTTTGATATGTAATTTACCATGCTGCTGGGCCCTCTAGTAATTATTGCAATAATGTTGTTTTGGGAAAAAGTTATGACATGCGATCTGTATCTTAATATATCATATTACTGAGTTTGGTGATATGATCTTGATATGATATGATCTGAATAAAAATTAAATTGTCATCCTGTCCTATTATCTTAAAGGGTCTTATGGGAAGTTATTATGAAAAGTATGAAGAGTTTAATTACAAGGTACTATTTTATTGGAAACATTTAACAGAAATTTGAGAATCTGCCTTCATGCCTAACCCAAATTCCCCTTCACCACAAAAAGGCTGCTTGAAATTGAAAGCACTATTTTGACAAGGTGACTTGTTACATTCCTTGAACTATATTCATGCCCACAAATACTACAGGTTTCTTTACAATTCCTAATCCTACCTCTATGGTGTTCAAATGCACTCCAATCTTTATTTTTTTTTTTTTTAATTTTTATTTATTTATGATAGTCACAGAGAGAGAGAGAGAGAGAGAGAGAGAGAGGCAGAGGGAGAAGCAGGCTCCATGCACCGGGAGCCCGACGTGGGATTCGATCCCGGGTCTCCAGGATCGCGCCCTGGGCCAAAGGCAGGCGCCAAACCGCTGCGCCACCCAGGGATCCCCACTCCAATCTTTAAATGTAGAATCATATTAGAGATTCCTTCTCTAGGGGAAGGAATGATGGATGTTTAGAAGTCTACATGGTTATATATAAAAGACCAGAATACCGCAATCACCTCCAACATCATATAATTCATGAGACAGGCCAGGAATTTTTTTTTTCAAGTTAGGAATTCTTTGGTCACTTCCACTCTCACAACAAAAACATACTCCAATAAGCCAGGAAAACCTAAAACATTGCCAGACCATAATACAGAAAACTGCCATAGTTATCCTGTTCAGGTATGAATGATATGAAAAAAGCTACAGCTAACTGTTGAACAATACAGAGGGTTGGGTGTCCTCTGCCACATAGTTGAAAATCTGCATAAAATTTCTGACTTTCCAAAAACTCAACAAAATAGCCTACTTTTACCAGAAGCCCTCCTGATAACACACACAGTTAACACATATTTTGTATACTATATTTTAGATACTGTATTCTTACAATAAAGTAAGCTTCAGAAAATATTATGAAAACTATAAGAAAAATACATTTACAGTACTGTATTGTATTTATCAAAAAAATCCACATGTAAGTGGACTTGTGTAGTTCAAACTTGTACTGTTCAAGGGTCAACTATAGTTATTTTTGAACATACTAACTTTGGAATGAAAAACTTGTTGAGGCAAACCTCACCTAAGATGAAGACAGGCAGCAGTTGGGGGAAAGGGAAGACATTTACAGTATTGTGCTTTGTTTCCACATGACAATAGAGCGTTTGAAGAGAAATCCTATTTTCCAGTGCCAGAGCCTCATATCCTTAGGTTTCCCACTGTGCTCTCTTCCCATATATTAATATGTTCCCTCCTTATAAGAGGAGCCATAAATATTTTCCTGAACTCTTTATCAAATATTTTTAAAAGATTTTATTTATTTATTGAGAGCAAGTGAGAGTGCAAGTGGGGGAGGGGCAGAAGGAGAGGGAGAGAGCAGACTCTGAGCTGAGCGCAGAACCCAATACAGGGCTCAGTCTCATGACCCCTAAGATCATGACCTGAGCTAAAACCAAGAGTGGGATGCTTAACCAACTAAGCCACCCATGAGCCTCTAAATATTCTTTAACACTGGAATTGAAATATCTTGCCACAGAAAAGGAAAAAAAAAACAGAAACTATTGCAGTTTTTAGGAATTTCCAAACACAGCAACCCTCACTCAGAGAAAATGTATACTTAAGACTAGCATGTCTGTGGGTCAAGCATAAAAGGCCAGGCTATAGCTCCTAGGCACATACTGGTTCCACAATGAGGGACCCTCCAGACAATGCACGTACCTATGAGAGCACTGCAGCTTAGAACTCAAACAAACACACACACACACACACACACACACACACACACACACACACAAGAACTCAAACACCAAGGTATATCGCCAGCATACTCATCAATTATTCTTCTGAATAATTATAAAAGCAACCTTTTAATTAAATGAATCTACTCTGGCAAGATCTATTATCATACAAAGTCACCGCCTCATTACATTACACTCATGGTACATGATGAAGAGCTTGCGTTTAAAAATGCATTTTTAGGGGCACTTGGGTGGCATAGTTAGTTAAGCATCTAACTCTTTTTTTTTTTTTTTTTTTATTTATGATAGTCACACACACAGAGAGAGAGAGAGAGAGGCAGAGACACAGGCAGAGGGAGAAGCAGGCTCCATGCACCGGGAGCCTGATGTGGGAATCGATCCAGGGTCTCCCGGATCCGGCCCTGGGCCAAAGGCAGGCGCCAAACTGCTGCGCCACCCAGGGATCCCAGCATCTAACTCTTGATCTCAACTCAGGTCTTTATCTCAGGGTCATGAGCTCAAGCCCTGCACTGGGCTCCATGCTGAGTGTGAAACCTACTTAAAAATATATAAATAAGTAAGTAAATAAATAAATAAATAAATAAATAAAATGCATTTTTGTATTCTCATAGTCATTAAAAGATTTCAGTCAAGGTTAACTCTCTGGAAACATAATAAAGCTCAGCAAAATTTAAATAAAAACAGTCCTAAGTCATAACTCATTATTCTTCTCTTCTGATAGCCTCCTCCTTCAAATAGTGTTATGTTACTCTCAGCCAACTGTTATTTCTAAAAAGGTGCTAAGAATTTTGATGGAGTAAAATGTAAAACATAACTAAATATAATTTTAACTTCAGTATAATTAGATTTAAAACTTTAAAATAAAGGAGAGAGAGCAGACACAAAGAGATTCATTCCCCAAACAAAGCAAATAATAATAAAAGTTTTCTTCAAAGCACTGCAGGAGTTTCCACATTACAACTACACATAAGAGCAATTATTGGAGAATTTATAAAATGCTAAGACACATAGCAGCAGCAGTCAGTGCAGCACATTTTGAAGGCATCTGTGCAGGCAACATGCACGATGTGGGTAGCAAAAAAAGAAAAGGTAAATGAACACCAGCATGAAAACCTTCAAATATCTTGTTGGCGGCATATCTTAAAATAGCAAGGTTCTAAATCAATCAAGGAGAAAGAAAGCACACTGGTGATTTATATCTCAAAGAGCAGAAAACATCTGAATGTAGTAACTCAGAAGTCTTAGATGGTATGAAAAAAAGAATACAATGGAAAGAATTATGGAGCATTTTTAAATATTAGAGACTACCAATGAGCAGGAAGTAAAAGAACCTCACCTGGATGCTTGTGGCAGGCACTGGAGGTTGTTGCCCAATAACAACTTTCCCCTTCTTCCAAGTAACAGAACACCTGAGTTGAGCTAAGTGCACACCAGAATAAAACCTGCATTTCCCAGCCTCTCTTGTAGTTAGGCCATGTGACTGAGTTTAAACCAATGGGACAACAGTAAAAGTATTAAGTGTGATTTCCAGGAAATGTCCTTAAAGAAACTGGGTACATTATTCTTTGGACCCTTCTCTTTCCTGATGGCTGGAACATGGATGAGTTATTGCAATGCAAGCAGCCATGTTAGATTATGAGAAAAAAGCCACATGCTTAGAATGGCAAGGCAACAAAAATAGAAAGAAAATGGTTCCCTGACATTATATAGCACTGCACCAGTCCTGGGCTACCCATCTCTGGACTTCTTTTCAAGAGGAAAAATAAACTTATATCATGTTTAAAACTACTATTATTTCACTTTTGGGGGGTCACAAACGGTTGGATATAATCCTAATACAGAATCTGGTGCCCTGAGTAAGATGCTTCATAAGAAACAATGTAACATATGTGGCATCACTCAATAAAAGGGTAAGTAGTTAAAATAAATAAATAAATAAATAAATAAATAAATAAATAAATAAATAAATAAATAAATAAAGTAAATAAAATAAAAAGAAAAAATAAAATAAAATGGTAAGTAGTTAAGTACTCAAAATTGAAGACTGAAAAGCTAGTGATCATTGTTATGCAATGGCAAAACACCTGGTTATACCATTGCCTGATTATACTGGATTGCTACTATTTTAAGGGAAACAGGAAAAATTCAGAATGTCAAAAGTGTTGTCTGCTTCTAGTAACTTGCAACAAAATTATACCAGAGAGGTAAAACTCAGACTAGAGCTAATCTCATATAAACAATTTAACCTTACATCTAAAGGAGCTAGAAAAAGAAGAACAAAACCCAAACCCAGCAAAAGGAAGGAAATAAAAATTAGAATAGAAACAAGTGATATAGAAACTAAAAAAAAAATAGAACAGATCAATGAAACCAAGAACTAGTTCTTTGAAAAGATCAACAAAATTGATAAGCACTAACAAGATTGATCAAGAAATAAATAGGACTCAAAGAAAATCACTTAATGAAAAAGGAGAAATAACAGCCAACACCACAGAAACACAAACAAATGCAACAAATATTATGAAAACCTATATACCAACAAATTGGACAACTTAGAAGAAATGGATAAACTCCTACAAATATATCAACTACCAAAAAAATAAAGGACAAAGAAATAGGAAATGTAAACAGGCTGATTACCAGCAATGAAACTGAATTAGTACTCAAGAACTCCCAAAAAACAGAAGTCCAGGACGAGATGGCTTCCTAGGTGAATTCTACCAAATATTTAAAGAATAGTTAATACCTATTCTTTTCAAACTATTCCAAAAAAATAGAAGAGGAAGGAAAACACCCAAATTCATACCTAGGCCAGTATCACCCTGATACCAAAACCAGATAAAGACACCACAAAAATAGAACTACAGGCCAACACCTCTCACGAATATAGATGCAAAAATCTTCACCAAGGTATCAGCAAACCAAATCCAATAATACTTTTAAAAAATCACACACATGATCAAGTAGGTTCATAGCCTTTAAATGGCAGAGTTCCAGTCTCATTTCCATTTGGCAGCCACTGTACTTTGGAGTGCAGTGGTTCACTTTTTCTACTCTATAAGGCTTCGAAGTAAGAGGCTTTTAGTCCACTTGGGTTGCAGGCCACAGGAAAGAAATGTATTAGCAAAGATCTATTCCTTTATACCTCTGCTTACTGACTGCTTAGCTCTGGTCAAAGTTTTACTACTCTGGTATAATTTTGTTAAGAGTTACTAACAGGCAACACATACAACATTCTGAATTCTTCCTACTTCCCTTAAAATAGTAGCATTCCAGTATCATCAGGCAATGGCTTAACCAGGTGTTGTGCCACCGCAGAACTATGATCACTAGCTTTTCAGTCGTCAATTTTGAGTGCTTACTATTTACCATTTTATTAAGCAATGAGACATACGGATGGGGGGATGGGTGATATAGCTGATGAGGACAAAAAAGAAAAATCGATAAAATAAAGGCTATAAAACTAATTGCCAAAACAAAAAAAAAGGGGGTTCCTTAGGGTTGCCTTTTCACACAAGCCAACTACTTCAGACAGCTTCACCATAAATGCCATTAAGCTAGAGTGGGGTAGAGATGAGTGAGGCACAGAGGTAAATAAATACCAGAGTCATCAGGCTTAAAAACAATGCTTAATGCAGAAATTTATTCCTCTGCCAGGACAGAAAGTCTTCAAATTTCCTATACAGCAACATTTAGTAATTGCTATGACTTTTATATGTTATTATCTCCCCTTTTCTGCATAGTAATTTTTTATTGCTCTTATCCTATTTCTATTACACCTATTGTACACTAATTGCTTTGGGAATAGTATCTTGTCAGAGGACTGCACATTACTCAGACATCCTAGGCTTTGAGCTGAATGCAATAACTAAATGAAATACTGGAGAAGTCCCTCTTGGGATGAGGTGAATGTGTCATATGTGTATAAAAAAAGGTAGGCATATATATTAGAGCAACCAAAGAGATGGACTATAATAAAAAAATAAAATGCTAACTATATCCCCAAACCCATTCTTCTTTTCTTTTTATTAATAAAAACTCAGACAAAAGGCAATCCAAATTGATGATCACAATTCCCAGACTCCCTTGAAACTAGGAGTAATCATATGATAGCATTCTGGCCAATGGTTTATAAGGGAAAGTATCATATACAACCTCTAGGAAGTATATTTAAAGGGAGTAAGCATGTTTGCAGCCCTTCTTCCTTCATGCTACCTGGAACACAGAATATTATGGCTGAAGCTTGAGTGGCCATTTAAGATTATAAAGTAGAAAATGCACACTGGAAAAAAAAATCACATGCTAATAATGATAGCAAAAGAAATTATCCCTGAGGAAGTCCAAACTTTGGATTTGCAACTATTACAAAGGTCTTAATTATTTCAAATATGCTTAAAGAGCTAAAGAGGGATGGCTCAGCAGTTTAGTGCCTGCCTTTGGCCCAGGGCGTGATCCTGGAGTCCCGGGATCGAGTTCCGCATCAGGCTCCCTACATGAAGCCTGCTTCTCCCTCTGACTATGTCTCCGCCTCTCTCTCTCTCTGTGTTTCTCATGAATAAATAAATAAATAAAATATTTTTTTTTAAAAAAAAGGAGCTAAAGAAAATCATGCCTAAAAGAATTAAAGGAAAGCAAGGGAATGATGTCTTATCAAAAAGAAAATATCAATAAAAACATAGAAATTATTAAAAAAGAACCAAATAGAAATTCTGAGGAAGTAGAATAACTGAAATGAAATATTCACTAGAGGGGTTCAAGCAGAGTTGAGCATGCATATTAAAAAAGCAAAACAAAAAACAGTGAACTTCAAATCAATCAGTTGAGGTTACTCAACTGAAATAAAGAATGAAATCTGAAAACAGCAAGAAAAAAGTGAATCATCATGTACAAGGGATCCTAAATACAATTAACAGCTTATTTCTTATCAGAAACCAGAAAAGCCAGAAGGCAGTGGGTTGACATATTTAAAAATCCTGAAACAAAAACAGCCTGTCAATGAAGGATTCTATATCAAGCAAAACTATCCTTCAAAAATGAAGGAAAAATGAAGACATTCTGAGAAAAAACTGAGACAATTTGTAGCTTGCAGACTTGCCTTATAATAATAAATACTAAAAATGTTTAAGATACTAAAGAGTAACTCAAATCCACAGGAGGAAATAAAGAGCACTGATAAAGGCTATTACATAAACAGAAAGACCATATAAATTATATTTTTCTTTCTCCTGTCTGAAAAGACATCTGCATAAAGACTTATAAATCTAAGTTGACAAGCACATAATATATAAAAATGTAATTTGTGTCAATAACAGCAAAAGGAAAGAAGAGAACAGAGCTATGTTAAGCGCAAAGCTGTTGTTTTATATCACTGAAATTAAATTGGTATTAATCCCAACCAGAGTGTTACATTGTGTAAATAACAGAGTTCTACTTCTGGGATCTTAGCATAAGGGGCTCCCTGGACACACTACCCTGGAAAACAAGCAAAGCTGTTGAAAACTATTAAAAAAAAATTTAAGTCTCGGAAATGTAGTCATATAGTAAATAGGAAAGTAGATTCAAAGGAATCTACTAAAACTCAATAACAGGGATCCCTGGGTGGCTCAGCGATTTAGTGCCTGCCTTCAGCCCAGGGCGTGATCCTGGGGTCCCGGGATCAAGTCCCATGTCAGGCTCCCTGCATGGAGCCTGCTTACCCTCTGCCTGCTTCTCCCTCTGCCTATGTCTCTGTCTCTCTCTGTGTGTCTCTCATGAATAAATAAATAAAATCTTTAAAAAATAAAAAAATAAAACTTAGTAACAGTGAACATCTGTGGCATATGAGCCATCATGATCCACTCCACAGCCCAGCTTGATGGAAGCTTCACTCTAGGTGGGTGTGGCTAAGAAAGCATTCCTTCTGTCCCTGGCTCCCAATCAATCACCAGAAGGAGTAGGCTGCCAGCATTTCTCATCTCCTACAACCCAAGGTGAAGAGGCTAAATTCTTGGTAAGTGGGACCAGAAGATCATGGGCTCCTCCTCTACCCCGCCCCCATCCATTAACAGAGGCTCTATCCAAGGTGCAGCAGTCTGAGAATACTGGGGCCTTGATCTTATATCCTCCGCAGCTCATAAAGCAAAGACTCAATGCCAGGAGATACAAGCCAAGGAGACCAAAAGCTACCACCCTAGCCAAGAGCGAGACTAATAACTGAGAGGTTCTGTCCAAGGGAGAGAGAGGGTCCGTAAGAAAAGACAGCTCCTAAGGTGCCTGGCTGGCTCAGTCAACTGAGCATGTTGATCTTGAGATTGTGAGATCAAGCCCCACACTGGGTGTAGAGATTACTTTAAAATGAAATCTTGAAAGAAAGGGAAAAGGGAAGGAAAGTGAATGGAATGGGAGGGGAAGACAGGGGAGGGAAGGGAAGTTCCAATGCTCTCCACAAAGGAACTAACTTTATTTGAGACAGACTGTGAAGAAATTCAGGCCTAAAGAGATTCTCAAAAAATAGCTCCTCTTAATCAGGAGGAACGAGCCGCAGGCCAGGTAGCTAGTTCAACTAGTAAGAACTAGGGAAAGAGACAGCTGAGAGCCTAGCCTCTTCTAGGTCAGAACAAACCTTTGGCCTAAAAAATTACTCCAGCCCAATGAAAACAGACTGATGAACAATTAATGTCTAGACAATTCAAAGGGAGAAAGAATAACCTTTTCAACAAATGGTGCGGGGGCAATCAGATATTCACATAAAAAAAAAAAGTTGAACCTTTACCTCACTCTATATAAAATGTTAAGTCAAAATGGATCAAAGATTTAAAAATGAGTTAAAAATAACTCTTACAAGATAACATAGGTGTAAATCTTCATGACCTTCAATTAGACAATAGTTAATAGTTAATATTTTAATATTAGTTAAATAGTTAATATTTTAGCTGTACCTAAAATAAAGTAAAACCAAAGAAAAAAATTGATAAACTGAACCATCAAAATTTTTAAATTTTCTGTATCAAATGATACCATCAAGAAGTGAAAATGAAAACCTACCAGAATGGGAGAAAAACTTTACAAAATATATATCTGATAAGGTATTAATACCCTGAATATATAAAGAATGCATAACTCAACAATAAAAGATTGAGCAAACAATTTGATTATATACTTCTCCACAGAAAGTATACAAATAGCCAATAAGCACATAAAAAGATGTTCAACATCATTGGTCATTAGGGAATATGAAATAAAACTACCATGAGATACCACTTTACACCCACTAGAAGAACTAGAACCAAAAAGTTGTTTCTTTTTTTTTAGAACCAAAAAGATTATAAGGATATGGAGAAAGAGAAAACATATGAAATCGTATTCTAGGATTCCACTCATATGGAAGTGCAGAATAAAGAAACCTATCAAAAGTAAATTAGTGGTTCTTTATTAGGAAAAGGGGAAGTAGGAGAAAGACTTGGGAGATTGTGGTAACTAAATGGTTACCAGGTAACACAGGTTTCTTTTGAGGTGATGGAAATGCTCTAAAATTGACTGTGGTAAGGGTTGCACATAGCTGTGAATATACCAAAACCCACGGAATTGTACATGTATGGCTTGTATGGCACTTGAATTATGTATCTCAATAAAGCTTTATTTTTTTAAAAAGGCGGAGGGGACACCTGGGTAGCTCAGCGGTTGAGCGTCTGCCTTCAGCTCAGGGCGTGATCCCAGGTGTGGGGATTGAGTTGCACCCTGGGCTCCCTGTGAGGAGTCGGCTTCCCTCGCTATCTCTGCCTATTTCTCTCATGAATAAATAAATAAAATCTTTTAAAAAATAGTAATAAATTTTTATTTTTTTTAAAGATTTTATTTACTTATTCATGAGACACAGAGAGAGAGAGGCAGAGACATAGGCAGAGGGAGAAGCAGGCTCCATGCAGGGAGCCTGATGCAGGACTTGATACCAAGACTCCAGGATCACACCCTAGGCTGAAGGCAGGCGCTAAACCACTGAGCCACCCAGGGATCCCCTAAAAAAATTTTTTTAAAAGGAATAAAGTAGCTGTTACAACATGGATAAACCTTGAAAACATTATTCTAAGTGAAATAAGCCAGATACAAAAGACTTACATATTGTATTATTCCATTTAAATGGTGAAACTTTTTAAAGTAATCTCTACACCCAATGTGGGGCTCAAACTTACAACCTCAAGATCAAGAGTCGCATGCTCCACTGACTGAGCCAGGCAGGTGAACCTAAGCAGTGGAAAAAAAAAATTTTTTTTTTTTTATTTCTACATCTTGGAGCACCTGGGTGGCTCACTCAGTTAAGCATCGGACTCTTGATTTTGGCTCAGGTCATGATCTCAGTGTTGTGAGATGGAGCACTGAGTTAGACTCTGCACTGAGCATGGAACCTGCTTAAAATTCTCACGTTCCAAAAACATTTTTTTTTTAAATTCTCACGTTCCCCCCACCCCGGCTCTCTCCCTCCACCCTACTCTGTACTCTACTCTTTTTCTCAAAACAAACAAAAAAACTACATCTCCGGGTGGCCCTAAAGGCATACAGCAAACCAAGAAGTATTTATTCAAAAGAACGTACTAAAATTCATTTATCTGGAATAACACAGAATAGGAAAATCCAAAGACATAAAGTAGATTAGTCTTTGCCTAGTGCCAGAGAAAGGGGAAATGGGTAATAACTGCCCAAAAGTATGGGGCTTTTTTCTGGGGTGATGAATGTTCTGGAACTGGATGGATAGTAGTAACAGCCAACACAACCTCGTACTATGATAAAAACCACTGAATTGTACACTTTTAAAAGTGTACCAGGGTACGTACCTGGCTGGCTCAGTCAGTAAAGCATGTGACTTTCTTTTTTTTAAGATTTTATTTATTTATTTGACAGAGAGAGAAAGCACAAGCAGGAGGAGCTGCAGGCAAAGCACAACGTGTGATTTATGTGTATGTAGGATTTATATCTCAATTTTTAATAAAACATACACAAAGGACATCTGGGTGGGTCATCAGTTGAGCGGCTCCCTTCGACTCAGGGTGTGATCCTTGAGTCCCAGGATCCAGTCCCACATCGGGCTCCCTGCGGGGAGTCTGCTCCATCATCTGCCTATGTCTATGCCTTTCTCTCGGTCTCTCATGAATAAATAAATACAACTTTAAAAAAAAAACAACACATATACACTAGAGTGTCCATTCATAAAAGTTTTTACTGCTGCATCAAAGACATCTGTAAGTGAAACTATTTTTTTTTTTGCACTGTAAGTGTATAGTAGGAAAAAAAAAGCCATGACTCAAGTGCAGTTTTATGCCGCTCCATTAATTCATGCTAAGGTGCCAATAATCTTTCCCACCATTGCTTCTGCATCATCAGTGCATATTATGAACACAGTAAAATGAGCAATAACATCTTAGTATCATTATAAAAATAGTTTTGAACTCTGGACTCTCTGAAAGTGAATGAGGGACCTCCACCAATCCATTGCAGAATCCACTTTGTGAACCCCTGAACTAGATTATACACTCCTAGAAACAGGGAACACATCTTAAATTTAGACACAAGGAAGTACAGATGAATCAGAAATGGGGAATGGGCCTTTTTTGTCAGGCAGACTCAGGTTCAAATTCTATAATTGCTGTTTGGGATACAAGAGCTTAATTCTCCATGCCTAACTTTGAGAATACCTATCTAGTAGAATTACTGTATGGATCAATGAGCTGAAGAAATAAAGTAATCTAAGACCATCTGAAATATAACAACTGTTCAATAAATGTTAGTTCCCAACCAGCTAGTACAGTTCCTTGTACGTAAAAGATGCTCAGTCGCTCAGTAAATATTGGTAGAGTCTAACTCATATAGATCTATATAAGTTCTAAGATGCCCGTTAAATGCTTGATTTAGATACTTTGAGATATATTCAGATATTTTTCACAAAAACATATTCACCTTATGGTAGACAGAAAAAGTCCAATTTTTTTAATTATTTGCTTTACAGGTGATATAAATAATCTATGGTAACTTTATTAAACCACTACGGTGAAGAACATAAATACTTGGGATCCCTGGGTGGCGCAGCGGTTTGGCGCCTGCCTTTGGCCCAGGGCGCGATCCTGGAGACCCAGGATCGAGTCCCACGTCAGGCTCCCGGTGCATGGAGCCTGCTTCTCCCTCTGCCTGTGTCTCTGCCTCTCTCTCTCTCTCTCACTGTGTGCCTATCATAAAAAAAAAAAAAAAAAAAAAAGAACATAAATACTTTAGTCAAAGAACCTGATTTTTTTTTTTTAACATGCCTCCACTATTTACCAGGTGATGTGACCTTGGTTTATTTACTAATCCTCATGGAGATAATAACTCTCATAGAGTTACTGTGAAGATTAGATGAGCTAATACACGAGAAGTATTCATAACAATGCGGACACAGAGTAAGAACTCAACATATTATTTTTAAGCAATTTTTTCTAACTTAAATATGATCCAGTGATATTCTTTTGTAGAATTCTTATAGAACATCCTGGGAACACGTATAATTGTAATTAAAAAAAAAAAAAGAAAAAAGGGACACCTGGGTGGCTCAGTGGTTGAGCGTCTGCCTTCAGCTCAGGTCATGATCCCAGGATCTTGGGATCAAGTTCCGCATTGGGCTCCCCAGAGGGAGCCTACTTCTCCTTCTGCCTATGTCACTCCCTCTCTCTTTCTCTGTGTCTCATGAATGAATGAATAGATAGATAGATAAGAAAAGAAAAGAAAAGAAAAGAAAAGGAAAGGAAAGGAAAAGAAAAGAAAGAAAAGAAAAGAAAAGAAAAGAAAAGAAAAGAAAAGAAAAGAAAAGAAAAGAAAAGAAAAGAAAAGAAAAGAAAAGAAAAGAAGAGAAAAGAAAAAAGAGGGGCACCTAGGTCGCTCAGTGGCTGAGTGTCTGCCTTTGACTCGGGTTACGATGCTGGGGTCCTGGGATCAAGTCACGCATTGGGATCCCTGCAAGAAGCCTGCTTCTCTCCCTCTGCGTTTCTGCCACTCTCTGTATCTCTCATGAATAAATTAATAAAATCTTTTTTAAAATAAATAATGTTATGTACATAGTAGGTATTAGCCATTTTAATTGATAATGACTAAATGCAGCAAAATAAATACATAAATAAAATAGCACCTTGGCTTCAAACATGGCATGTTTATGGAAACACTAGACATCTCCAGAGTACTACCCATTTCTGACATGCCTTCAAAAGCTAGATAGAAAAGGAAAGAGCACAGAGAAAATAATCTGTTCAACCTAAAACTGATTTAGGTTACAGCCCTGAAAAACTCCTCAGAGTTCATGATCTTTTTTTTTTTTTTTTTAAGATTTTTTTCTATTTATTTATTCATGAGAGACAGAGAGAGACAGAGACACAGGCAGAGGAAGAAGCAGGCTCCATGCAAGGGAGCCGGACACGGGACCCAATCCCGGGTCCCCAGGATCCCATGCCAGGCTGAAGGCAGAGCCAAACTGCTAAGCCACCTGCCCTCATGATCTTTTCAATAGCACTACTCATCCCCACCCACATACTCTAGCTCAAAAACACTGCTCTAAAGAAGCCAAGAATATACAGTCAAGGAAAGAACAGTCTCTTCAATAAATGGTACTGGAAAAACTGGACAGCCACATGCAAACAAATGAAATCGACCACTATTTTACACTATTTTAAATTCCTGGTAAATTTACTCAAAATTGAATCAACACTTAAATGTAAGACCTGAAACCATAAAACTCCTAGAAGAAAACCTTGACATCAGTCTTGACAATGATTTTTGGATTTGACAGCAAAAGCAAAGGCAATTAAGAGCAAAAAACAAATGAGTAGAACTACATCAAATGAAAAAGCTTAAAAAAAAAAATGAAAAAGCTTCTACACAGCAACGGACACCAACAAAATGAAAAGGCAACCTATTGAAAGGAAGAAAATCATTGCAAATCATATATTTTACAAGGGGTTAATATCCAGAATATATAAAGAACTCAATTAGCTCAAAAAAACTGGACTAAAAAATGGGCAGAGAGGGGGAGCTTAGGTGTTGCAGTCAGTTGAGCATCTAACTCTTGGTTTGAGCTCAGGTCATGATCTCATTCATTGTGGACTGAGCCCCATGTAGGCTCTGTGCTCAGTGTGGAGTCAGCTTCAGATTCCCTCTCCCTCCTGCTCACAGTCTCATTCTCTCTCTCTCTCTCTCTCTCTCTCTCTCTCAAATGAATAAATAAAAAAATTTTTTTAAATGGGTAGAGGGGTAGCCCCAGTGGTGCAGTGGTTTAGCGCCGCCTGCAGCCCAGGGTGTGATCCTGGAGACCCGGGATCGAGTCCCACGTCGGGCTCCCTGCATGGAGCCTGCTTCTCCCTCTGCCTGTGTCTCTGCTTCTCTCTCTCTCTGTCTGAATTTTAAAAATAAATAAATTAATTAATTGATTAATTAATTAAAATAAAATGGATAGAGGATCTGAATAGGCATTTTTCCAAACACATATAGAGACCCAACAGGTAAATTTTAAAAAATGCTCAAAATCACTTATCATCAGGAAAATGCCAATCAAAACCACAATGAGATATAACTTCACACTGTTAGAATAACTATTATCAAAAAGATAAGAAAAAACAAGTGTTGGCAAGGATGTAGAGAAATGGGAACACTTGGGCACTGCTGGTGCAAATGTAAACTGGTGCAGTCACTAGAGAAAACAGTATGGAGGTTCCTTAAAAAATTTTTAATAGAACTACCATATGACACAACAATTCTACTTCTGGGTATTTATCCAAAGAAAATGAAAACACTAACTCAAAAAGTAATACTTTTGAGTATTACTCAAAAAGCATGCTCAAAAAAGCATGTCTGTATTCACGGCAGTATTATCTACAATAGCCAAGACACAGAAATACTTAACTGTTCATCAATGGATAAATAAAGAACATATGATACACACACATACACACACAAATACTACTGAGCCATAAAAAAAGAATGAAGTCTTACCATTTGCAACAACCTGGATGGACCTTAAGGACATTATGCTAAGTGAAATAAGACAGAGAAAGACAAATGCCATATGATCTCCTTATAAGTAGAATTAAAATTTTTTAAATTTTTTTAAGATTTTATTTATTTGAAGGGGAGGGATCTAAATTTTTTTTTTACATTTTTTAAAAGGAGAAAGGTGCCTAACTGGCTCAGTTGATTGAGTATCCACCCTGCATCAGCTTAGTTTTGATCTCAGTGTCATGAGTTCAAAACCTGCATTGGGGGATCCCAGGGTGGCGCAGCGGTTTAGTGCCTGCCTTTGGCCCAGGGCACGATCCTGGAGACCCGGGATCAAATCCCACGTTGGGCTCCCGGTGCATGGAACCTGCTTCTCCCTCTGCCTATGTCTCTGCCTCTCTCTCTCTCTCTCTCTCTCTCTGTGATGACTATCATAAATAAAAAAAAATTTTTTAATTTAAAAAATTAAAAAAAAAAAAACCCGCATTGGGTGTAAAGCCTACTTAAAAAATTTTTTTCTAAAGGAGCTCATAGGGGGCACCTGGGTGGCTCAGTTGGTTAAGTGGCTGCCTTCGGCTCAGGGCATGATCCTGGGGTCTTGGGATCGAATCCCACATTGGGCTCCCTGCTCAGTGGGGAGCCTGCTTCTCCCTCTTCCTCTGCTGCTCCCCCTGCTTATACTCTCTCTCCAATAAATAAATAAAATCTTAAAAAAAATTTAAAAAAAAAGCTCATAGATACAGAGAACAAATTGCTGGCTGCCATAGGTGGAGGGTAGGCCAAATGAGTGAAGGGGGTCAAAAAGTATGAACTTCTAGTTATAAAATAAGCTATGGGATAAAATGTATAGCATGGTAACTACAGTTAATAATACCATATTACATATTTGAAAATTAGTAAGAGGAGTGCCTGGGTGGCTCAGTTGGATAAGCACCTGCATTTGGCTCAGGACATGATCCTGGTCCTGGAATCAAGCCCCACATCTCACTGGACTCCCTGCTCAGTGAGGATTCTGCTTCTCCCTCCCCCAGCTCTAGCGCTCATGTGCTCTCCCTAACCCCTCTCAAATGGATAAATAAAATCTTGAAAAAAAAAAAGTTACTAAGAGTAAATCTTAAGAGTTCTCATCATAAGAAAAAATATTATAACTACATATGGTCATGGATGTAATCTAGACTTACTGTCAATCATTTTGAAACATATGCAAATTAACAACTCATTATGCTATGCACCTGAAACTAACATAATGCTAATACCAATTATACAATTATAATTCAATTTTAAAAATTGCTCTAGAGGCAAGTCTAACTTGAAACTCAATCTAAAATATAAAAACTCATAAGGCTGGCTAATGGTTTATCTATCTTATTAATTCTTTCAAAGAACCAACTCCTGGTTTTGTTGATCTGTTCCACAGTTCTTCTGGTCTCAATATTACTCAGCCATTAGAAACGACAAATACCCACCATTTGCTTCAACGTGGATGGAACTGGAGGGTATTATGCTGAGTGAAGTAAGTCAATTGGAGAAGGACAAACATTATATGTTCTCATTCATTTGGGGAATACAAATAACAGTGAAAGGGAATATAAGGGAAGGGAGAAGAAATGAATGGGAAATATCAGAAAGGGAGACAGAACATAAAGACTCCTAACTCTGGGAAACGAACCAGGGGTAGTGGAAGGGGAGGAGGGCTGTGGGTGGGGGTGAATGGGTGACGGGCACTGAAGGGGGCACTTGACGGGATGAGCACTGGATGTTATTCTGTATGTTGGTAAATTGAACACCAATAAAAAATAAATTTATTTTAAAAAATTAAAAAAATTTTAAAAATAAAATAAAATATAAAAACAAAAAAATAAAATAAAATAAATAAATAAAATAAAATAAAATAAAATAAAATAAAATAAAATAAAATAAAATAAAATATAAAAACTCAGGCAGCCTGGGTGGCTCAGTGGTTTAGCGCCTGCCTTCAGCCCAGGGTGTGATCCTGGAGACCTGGGATCAAGTCCCATGTCAGGCTCCCTGCATGGAGCCTGCTTCTCCCTCTGCCTGTGTCTCTCATGAATAAATAAATAAAATATTTCTTAAAAAATCTATATATATAAAAACTCAATCATTTCTTGGGAAAAAAGCAAACAAGGAAGGGAACATTTTCCATAATAAACAGAAGAGACCCTAGTAACATCTCTTCCTTTAAGAATGGCAGAAAGGAAACTGGTATTAGAGAGAATATCAAGTCAAGTCTGCTCTTTTTTTTTTTTTTAAGATTTTATTTATTCATTCATGAAAGAGAGAGAGAGACACAGGCAGAGACACAGGGCTGCCCTCAAGTCTGCTCTTTAAAAGATAAATACTAAGGAATCCCCAAGTCTTATAAAGACATGCATATCTTGTGCTATCTCAGATTTAAGATGAGTAGCTAAAATAAATATCGTCATCTATCCCTCATTCCATTGTTCAGTTCTAAAAAGTTGTACTCCAAGAAGCTCTTCAAAAAGAACACTTCCATATGGTAATTTACACTCTTACTATAAACAATAAATGTTTATTTAAAATAATATTAATAGCAATAAACTTTTAAGTCATCAAACAATTTTGTAAGTGCCTGCTAACACCATACTCGTCTATAGCCTTCTTTAGAATCAAAGCCTGTAAAAGAATCTGAAGGGAATACTTGCTGGCAACATTCTCACACTACCACTACACAGGTGTTTGCACAGAGGAAAAGCCAAGTCCTAATTATAAAACATAAAAACCTGTGTATGTTTGGGGTTTTTTTAAATTTTTTTATTTTATTTTTATTTTTTTGTTTTTTTTTAATTTAACTTTGTTTTTTTAAAATCTGTATATGTTTAATTAAGTACTAAATCATGCCAAGAACACAATAATGTGTTCTTGCATTGATCAAGCAGTTTCCAATCAAGAAAAAAAACTATCAAAATATGGATGAGAGGATTTTAAAATAAAAATATGATATAATCCACATCACTTACATTGCACTTCTTAAAAAACTAATGTTCATGACCTTTAGAATGAATTATTTCTATGACAGTTAATACGAAAACATCTGAGGAAAAATGTACAAGCCAGCTGGTTATTTAAAAACCAATGTCATAAAAAAAAAAATAATGTCATATAATGTTTTAATTTTTCTTTTTTTCATTTTCAGTTATGAAAGAATTTACAATACAGAAAAGTGAAATAACATAATAATATAACCCAAATATAGCAATTATTAATTATTAATACCATTTTTGCTTCAGATTTTCTTATGAAATAGAAACCTGTTAGTTGGTTTCCGGCTCATACCACTGTCCTCTCTGCCCCCCCTACAGAAATAAAAATCCTAGTGAAATTAATTTATCTCCTTCTAACCCAGGGGTTTTTAAAAAATAATTTTGCAGGGGGGTCTGGGTGGCACATTTGTTGAGCATCCGATTCTTGGTTTCAGCTCAGGTCTCAATCTCAGGGTCCTGGGATCAAGCTCCACTTTGAGCTCAGAGCTCAGGTTGGCTGGGAATTCTCTTTCCCTCCCTCCCTCTCTCTGCTCCTCCACTCAGGCATGCTCATGTGCATGTGCACACATTCTCTCTCTCTCTCTCTCAAATACATCTTTCAGAATAATAATAATTTTGTAGCATTCATGTGTGGATTCATAGACAACACAGCATTGTTTTATTTTAACATTCTTAAGTTGTATCACTTTCAACCTTTCGTAACTTGCTTTTTTTCCCCTCAACATAATGTTTCTAGGATTTATCTATGTTGACACACAGAAATCTGGTTAGTCCATTCTCTGTTATGTAATAAACTGCATTAAAATACTGCTGCTTGCTTATTCATTCCTCTACTGTTGGAACATTTCCAAGTGTTTCCTATTACAAATATAACTAAAATAAAAATGCTAATACATGTTTCCTTTTGTATAAACCCAAGGCTCCTTGGAT
The DNA here is from genome assembly GCF_003254725.2 of Canis lupus dingo. Classification (NCBI taxonomy): domain Eukaryota; kingdom Metazoa; phylum Chordata; class Mammalia; order Carnivora; family Canidae; genus Canis; species Canis lupus. The sequence goes on along the minus strand of NC_064252.1, from coordinate 25,337,602 downwards.
CCCTTTTATAGGATATATATATTTCAAAAAATCTTGCCAAAAATTACACTTCCTTCAACAGTGTATTACGGTTTCACTTACCGAAGGCCTTAACAATTTCTACTATTAAACTTTATGAAGTTTGCACAAATCGAAGTATTTGAAATAGTATCTTATTTATAAATGACCCAATTTTTAGTTTTATTAGACAAATAGGCTTTCTCTTTGTAATATTTCTATTTCTAGATTACAGTTATGCAATATACAACTTATTCCTTTCCTGTGTTCACCCATAAAGTCATATACTACCGAACATAAAATTTCACATTCAATCTCAACAAAACTGAGACTTTTCTTCATAATCATGATCTTCAAGTTAGCATAAGCCTTTAGGAAAATGATTATATAGAGTATCCTTAATAAAGGCATCTGAGAGACGCCTGGGTGGCTCAGTAAGTTAAACATCTGTCTTCGGCTCAGGTCTTAGATCAAGCCTCATGTTGGGCTCCCTGCTCAGTGGGAAGTCTGCTTATCCCTCTCCCTCTGCCCCTTACCTGTTCATGCCCTCCTTTGCTTGCTCACTCTCTCAAATAAACAAATAAATAAATACATACATACATACATACCAATCAATCTTAAACAGAAAAAAGGCATCCCATGTTTCAGATTTTCATATTGTTCTGGGACTCCTGGCTTAGTAGAGCATACACTTCTTGATCTTGGGGTTGTAAGTTCAAGTCCCATGTTGGATGCAGAGATTACTTAAAAATTAAAATCTTTTAATTTTTAATTTTTTATATTGTTCTACTCAATAAAGGAGGTAAATATCACTCAGATGAATAATTTGGTCCTTTTTTAAATAACAGTTTGGGGGGACAGAAATCATATACCATTAATTCAACCTTTTAAAGCATACAATTCAGTCATTTTTGGTATATTAACAAAGTTCCACAAACATTTTCACCACCCTAAAAAGAAACTCCATACCTGTTAGTAATCACTCTCCATTACCTCCCTCCTCCAACCCCCAACAACCATTTATCTACTTTCTGCAGAGAAATTCATCAATGTATTCTTATTCACAGTCTTAAAAACTTCTTTAGGTCATTTTCCTCAATTTAGCTACTTAATAAAACTTTTAACTGTCACAAACACACACGCACAAACACACACACCTTTACTACAGAAGGCAGTCTAACTCCCTTAGGAAGGCACAACTTGTTCACAAACCAGGGGTAAAACTGACGTAACAACATATGAATGCCATAAGCTCCTTTGATATTACAACTATACTTGCCCAAAACTCAGTTCATTAGTTAGATAGCCACACAGTATGCACATCACTGTTCTTTCTTTTGAAAAAGGCTGATGGTAATAAAGCTGAACACAACGCCCTTAGTTAGATACTGCAATGCCAAGTGCCTCACTGGACTGAAGCAGCTCACAGAGTTTAGGGCACATATTTTATCTCTTTTACTAAATGAGATAAAAAGCCTTTTATATATAGCACTGTGAAAGAGCCTGAAGAGTCTAAGGGCCACTGAACAACTCTACCTGATTAAAACACCAGGATCTTAAATAAATAAAAATCTTTTTTTTTTAAGATTTTATTTATTCATTCATGACAGACAGAGAGAGAGGCAGAGACACAGGCAAAGGAAGCAGGCACCACGCAAAGAGCCCAATGTGGGACTCGATCCTGAAACTCTAGGATCATGCCCTGAGCCAAAGGCAGACAGACGCTCAACCGCTCAGCCACCAGGTGTCCCAAATACATAAAAATCTTTAAAAGAAAGGGGGGGGGGACGCCTACGTGGCTCAGCAATTGAGCCTCTGCCTTTCACTTGGGGTGGCGGGATGGAGTTCTACATCGGGCTCCTTGCAGGGAGCCTGCTTCTCCCTCTGCCTGTGTCTCTCTGCCTGTGTGTCTCTCACAAATAAATAAAAATCTTTTAAAAAACAACCAAACACCAGGATCATGTTTTGCCTATTTTCACAGGACTTTAACAGATGTCTACCAGTGCTCCCAAAAACCTGAATGCAAATATAGTCACAAGACACCTCACCAGCATCTTAGAAAAAGAGCTACAATGTCTAGTAAAGAACAAAATGCGTAATAAGGAAACCATAGCTTCCCCCATGACACCAGGGGCACAGTTCACGAATAAGGCAGCTATAAAACTTTGGTAACCTTATCTTTTCTGGTGCTAAATTTTCCTGCAAAACTGCCCTGGGATGAAAGAGGAAGGTTTCCAACCCTCAAAGCAATGAATTCCTCAGCTTTACTACCTCTGGCTGAATTATACACACTCAAGGCACAAAACATAATACAAAGAGAATACTACAAGAAACTAGTCTTGCAACTTAAGGAAAGCATAGTAAAGGACAGATCCAAAAGCTCTCTAAAGTAGATCATACAATCATGACCACAGAGCAGTTCACAGAAAGTACACAGGCAGGGACCACTTAACTACATTTTTCATCCCTGTGGTGGTATATAATAATTTGTCATTTGTATAGTACTTAGATGCCCAAACTATTTTATAATCACAATTCTGGAATTATCTATCACAATAACTGAGTATAACAGATTAAAATTTATTTTCCTTTCAGATCACAACAGATGGGCAAAAATTAGCATGGCAAAATAGGAAAAAGAAGACTTTGTTTCAAAACTCCGTCAAAGGGAACCCTGGGTGGCGCAGCGGTTTAGCGCCTGCCTTTGGCCCAGGGCGCGATCCTGGAGACCCGGGATCGAATCCCACGTCGGGCTCCCGGTGCATGGAGCCTGCTTCTCCATCTGCCTATGTCTCTGCCTCTCTCTCTCTCTCTGTGTGACTATCATAAATAAAAAATTAAAAAAAAAAAAGACTCAAAACTCCGTCAAAAACAAAAAACAGAAAACAAAAACAAAAACAAACAAACAAAAAACCGTCAAAAAGATGGCAGAATTGCTGAATTTTAGGGTTTGAGAAAACCTAGAGTATCCAATGATTTCAGATGATGAAGAAAGTAAAAGCTCAGAAGAGTTATAAGCAATTTCCTCAATGTCACCAAATTAGTGGCAAAGGCAAGAGGAGAACCTCCTGACTTCCAATTCAGCATTTCATATTATCATATTATTTTTCTGTAAATAATTAAAATAGATGAGGAAGATTCTGGACTGTTTGGTTCAGCATGCTATCTTGTCTTTTGATGCCTTTTTTTCCCCCTAAATTTTATTTAAGTAATATCTACACCCAGTGTGGGGTTGGAACTCATGACCCAGAGACCAAGAGTTGAATGTTCTTCTGACTTAGCAAACCAGGTACTCAAGTCTTTTAAAATGACAAATCTTTCCTCATATTGGTTTACAAAAAAAGAAAAAAAAATTATAACAAAATCTAGACCAGCTATCATTTCTGCCAATCTGAAAGGAAGAATAGCACAACAGGCCAGGCAATGCACTGGAATCACAATGAACATAGCAGGATTATAAAGATGGCAAATGAAACAGAGATGAGAGATTCTGTTTAGGCCTCAATACTACTGAGCAACAGAGTTCCATGGTACAACTTGCTCTAGATATCTGAGGTCAATGATAACCACTTTAACTTTGGATTTTTAAATTTTTATTAAAATAGAAACTTTTTATTTTTTTTTAATTTTTTATTTATTTATGATAGTCACACACAGAAAGAGAGAGGCAGAGACACAGGCAGAGGGAGAAGCAGGCTCCATGCACCGGGAGCCCGACGTGGGATTCGATCCCGGGTCTCCAGGATCGTGCCCTGGGCCAAAGGCAGGCGCCAAACTGCTGCGCCACCCAGGGATCCCAAAATAGAAACTTTTTAAAATCACATAAGTTAAATTTGTAACAAAAAAAAAAAACCCAATAGCCATAGAACTTTTTAAACCATCATTCAGGGATGCCTGGGTGGCTCAGTGGTTGAGCATCTGCCTTTGGCTCAGGGCATGATCCCAGGGTTCTAGAATCAAGTCTCACATCGGGCTTCCTGAGGGAAGCCTACTTCTCCCTCGGCCTATGTCTCTGTGTCTCTGATGAATAAAACCTTTAGAAAATAAAATAAAGCATCATTCAGACAGCAAGAATGAGGACAGAGCTGGGGGGAACAAAGCATGAGAGGAAATGGAGAGTGCAATTAGGGTGCTACTGGAGAAGTCCAAGAAAGAGGTAAGAGTGGAGCAGATAGAAACAGTCAAACTTGGTTATCCCTGCGATGCAAAGATGGTTCAACATAAACAAACTACTTAATATGATGGACCACATTAACAAAATGAAGGGTAAAAACCATATGATCATTTTGGGTTGCCTGGGTGGCTCAATTAAAGCATCTGACTCGATTTCAGCTATGTCAGGCTCCCCGATCAGCAGGGAGTCTGCTTGTTTCCCTTTCGCTGGGCCCTTTCCCCTGCTCACATACAGGCTCTCTCTAAAAATAAATAAATAAACCTTAAAAAAAAAAATCACATCATCTCAATAGATTCAGAAAACACATCTGATAAAATACAACACTACTTCATAATAAAAACTCTCCACCAAAAAACAAAAAACAAAAAAAAAAAAAAACCTCTCCACAAACTAAGAATAAAAGGAAATGACCTCAACATAATAAATGCCATACACAAAAAAGCCCATCATACTCTATGGTAAAATACTGAAACTTTTCTACTAAGATCAAGAACAGGTTAATGATGCCTACTCTCACCACTTCTACTTAACATACTCGAAGTCCTAACCAGAGCAATGCAGCAAGGATAAGTAAGTAAACAACCAAATAAATAAATGGCATCCAAATCAGAAAGGAAGAAGTAAAATTGTCCCTATTTTCAGACACAACATGATCTTATACACAGGAAATCCCAAAAACTACAAAAAAAAAAAAAAAAAAAGAAAAATACTGTTAAAACTAATAAACGAATTCAGTAAAGTTGCAGGATATAAAATCAACATATACTAATAAATGATCTAAAACAAAAATTAGTTAAAGAATCCCATTTACAACAACATCAGAAAGAATAAAATACTAAGGAATAAATTTAAGGAAGTAAAAGACTTATTTGCTAAAAACTATAACACCATGATGAAAGAAATTAAAGAGACAAATGAATGGAAAGCCATCCCATGTTTGTGGATTTGTGTTTGTGTATTATTAAAATGTCCATACTACCCAAATCAATTAACAGATTCAATGAAATCCCTATCAAAATCCCAATGGTGGGGATGCCTAGGTGGCTCAGTGGTTGGGCGTCTACCTTTGGCTCAGGGTGTGATCCGAGGGTCCTGGGATGGAGTCCCATAACCGGCTCCCTGTGTGGAGCCTGATTCTCTCTCCGCCTGTGTCTCTCTGCCTCTCTCTCTCTCTCTCTCTGTGTCTCTGATGAATAAATAAATAAAATCTTTTTTTTTTTTAAATCCCAATGGTGGGCAGCCCGGGTGGCTCAGCGGTTTAGCGCCACCTTCAGCCCAGGGTGTGATCCTGGAGACCAGGGATCAAGTCCCACATCGGGCTCCCTTGTGTGGAGCCGGCTTCTCGCTCTGCCTGTGTCTCTGCCTCTCTTTCTCTCTGTGTCTCTCATGAATAAATAAATAAAATCTTGAAAAGAAAGAAAAGAAAAGAAAAGAAAAGAAAAGAAAAGAAAAGAAAAGAAAAGAAAAGAAAAGATCCCAATGGTGTTTCTCACAGAGAAAAAAACAAGCCTAAAATCCATATAAAATAACAAAAAACTCCGTAGAGCCAAAACAATCTTGAAAAAGAACAAAGCTGGAAGCATTACATTTCCCGATTTCAAGAAAGCTAAATATCCACATGCAAAAGAATGATTATGGGGGTGCCTGGGTGGCTCAGTTGGTTAAGCATCTGCACTGGGCTCAGGTCATGACCCAGGGTCCTGGGATAGGGCCCTACATCAGATTCCCCACTGGCATGCTTTCTCTGTCAAATAAATATAATCTTAAAAAAAAAAAAGATCACCTTTAAAAAAATGATTTTGGACACCCATCTTACACCATACATCAAATCAAATCAAAATGGATTAAAGACTTAAATGTAAGACTCAAATTATAAAAGTCCCAGAAGAAAACATAGGGGAAAAGCTTCGTGACATTAGTCATGACAGTGACTTCACAGAAATAGTACCAAAAGCACAGGTATCAAAAGCAAATAGACCAATGGGACTGTATCAAACTAAAAAAGCTTTTGCACAGCAAAAGAAACAATTAATAGAGGGAAAAAGGCAAACTATATAATGAGAATAATGTATCTGTAAACCACATATCTGAAAAGGGGTTAATCTCCAAAATATATTAGGAACTCCTACAACTCAATAGCAAAAAAACTAATAATCCAATTTCAAAACAGGCAAAGAACTTGAATAGACATTCCCCAAAGAATAGCACAAAACCACAATGAGTTACCACCACATACCTGTAAGGATGTCTACTATCAAGAAAACAAAAGACAACAAGGATGTAGAGAAACTAGAACACTTGTACACTGTTGGTGGGAATGCAAAATGGTAGCCATTATGAAAACAGCATGGAATTTCCTCAAAAAAATTAAAAATAAAAACATCATAATATCTAACAATCCTACTTCTGGGTATTTTTCGAAAATAATTGAAGTCGGATTTTGAAGAGGAAGTACCATTATCATGTCAATGCATCACTGTTCACAACAGGCAAGATGTGGAAACAACCTAATAGACTAATGGATTTTTTTAAATGTGGTATATACATACATTGGAATTATTTGTCAGCCTTAAAAAAAGAAGGAATTCCTCTAATATGCAACAACACAAATGAATCTTGAAGACTTCATGCTAGGGAAAATAAGCCAGGACAAATACCATCACAAATACCATGGTTTCACTTATACCAGGTACTGAAAAGAGTACCTTTGGCTCCAGTCGTGATCCCAGGTTCCTGGGATTGAGTCCCGCATCAGGCTCTCTGCAGAGAGCCTGCTTCTTCCTCTGCCTATGTCTCTCTGTCTCTCATGAATAAATAAAAATATTTTTTAAAAATTGTCAGACTCATATAAGAAAAGGATAAAATGGTGGTTGTCAGGGACAAGGGAGAAGATTAAAGAGGAAGCTGCTAATCAATGGGTATAAAATTTCAGTTATGCAAGACGAGTAAGTTCTGGAGATCTGCTATACAACATCGTGCATATTGATCAATAACATTACTATATTGTGCACTTAAAAAATCTGTTAACAGGGCAGATCTCATCTTAACTGTTCTTATAATAAGTTTTAAGAAAAAAAAGTCACAATTGGGACATTATTTTAAAGCTTGCATTATATATCCTACAACAGAATTTTTCAAATTGCAATTTGTAATACACTGGTCACAAAAAAAAAAAAATACACTGGTCACAAAATCAATTTCATAGAGCAAGATCAAGGGGCACCTGGATGGCTCAGTTGTTCAGGTCATGATCCCAGGATCCCCACATCTCCTTCTCCCTCTGCCATCCCCCCTTCACCAGCTTGTGCTCTCTGGCTCTATCTAATAAGTAAATAAAATCTTAAAAAAAGAAAAAGAAAAAGACCAAGATCAACATTTTACGATTAATTAAAATAAAAACTATCAGATTGTACCACACGTAGTAAGGGTATCATTTCATAAAACTTTTGTTTCAAGTATCTGTATGCTTATGCATACAATTGGGTGCCAATATAAAATATGTCTCTTAATTATGAGTCATAGCCAAAAATACTTGAGAATCCTTGCCTGGAAGCTGAGAATACTTACTACCTTCCCTAAAATCTTTGTCAAAGTCCTTCATTAGGCTCAAGTGAAACAAGCCACAATAAGTTTAATTACATTCTTAATATAATCTTATTGATCTACCAAAAAAATACATCATTTGGTCACTGGAGAAAAAAAAAGGAACAGTACGAGCAATATTCAAGCATTGCTAGAATGCCAGGCATAAATTATGTTATTTCTACCAATCATGGAGATACAAAGATTACTAAAGAAATGTAACATCAATTTTCTTTTACCACCACCCAATTTTAACCATTTAACTACTCCAAATTTTAGGGATTAAACACCAATCGATGCATATTTACAATGCATAGCAATACTTTCTGAATTTCCAGTAAAATACCTTACTCTCCCCCAAGTGAGAAAATATGGCCTAATTCTCCTTGAAGAATAGAGAGTATATATTACAGCTCTGAAATATTCTTTCAGAAAACTTCCTGCCTGGGGACACCTGGGTGGCTCAGCAGTTGAGCCTCTGCCTTTGGCTCAGGGTGTGATCCTGGAGTTTTGGGATTGAGTCCCACATTGGGCTCCCTGCATGGAGCCTGCTTCTCCCTCTGCCTATGTCTCTGCCTCTCTCCCTGTGTCTCTCGTGAATAAATAAATAAAATCTTTAAAAAATAAGAAAAAAAAGAAAACGTCCCGCCTTAAACAACAATCCATTTTAATAACTGAGATAAAATAAAATTGTATCTATCAATTCACTAAGCCTTTAGGTTTAAGTAGCTCAATGTCTGAACAATGCTAATGGCATTTGTGGTGGATAATTCTTGTTTTGGACTGTTATCCTTGGTCCCTGACCACGAAATGCTAGTGGTATATCCTCCCTCCTCCATAGACATTGCAACAACCAAAAATGGTCCCATACTTTTCCAATTACCCTCTGGAGATACGGTACCTCTGCCATTAAGAAACACTAAAAAATTTAGCTGATACTCTCCTTAGATCAACTGATTGTCACATAATGAATTGTAGCCTCGAATTCAGGGCAGAGATGTCAGCCAGCTACCAGTGCCTTGAATTTAACTATTTCCAAGGTAGCATTAAGATCATATAGCCCGAAATAAAGAGAATATTTACCATTTTTTTCCTAGCACAGGCAGTCCTTGGCTGTTATTTTTAAAAATGGTATGCAGCAAATGTAAACATCCAAGAAAAAAAAAGATTAACGTATGGATTCTACAAGCCTTCTAAGTTAAATCTTTATCTCCATTTCCGCCAAATTTCACAAAGAAAGGAGAGAATTAGAGAAGAAATATCTAAGATTATTTCCTTGAACAAAGTCTACAAGTATATTTTATATGTTTATGTATACATGTCTAGTGCACAGATTTAAGGGAAAAGTCACTGAATTATATGTGACCAGTTTTATCAGATTGAAAAGAATATGTAACACTTACTAAATACTTGTGACCAGAAAGTAGCAAATGTTTATTCAATTCTTGCAGCAAGCTTATGAGGGCATTATTATTTCCCCCATTACAGAGAGGAGAATATTGAGGTACAGAGAAGTTGAACAACCTGTACAAGATCTCCTAGTGATTAAGTGGCTGAGCCAGGGTTCAAATTCAGATTAATGCCAGAGTTCTCACTAAAGGCTGTATTGTTTCAAGGCACACATAAGATGGGAGGAAGAGATTTTAAAAGCAAAAAAAGAGGGGTGCTTGGGTAGCTCAGTAGGTTGAGTGTCCAATTCTTTTTTCTTTTTTAAGATTTTTTTTTAATGTATTTATTCATGAGAGACACAGAGAGATAGGCAGAGACACAAGCCGAGGGAGAAGCAGGCTCCATGCAGGGAGCCTGATGTGGGACTTGATCCTGGGTCTCCAGGATCAGGCCCTAGGCTGAAGGCAGCACTAAACCGCTGAGCCACTTAGGCTGCCCTGAGCGTCCGATTCTTGATTTCAGCTCAGGTCATGATCTCAGGGTCTGGGGATCAAGCCTTGGGCTCTGCACTGAGTGTGGAGTCCACTTAAGATTCTCTCCCTCTTCCTTTGCCCCTACCCCATCTAAAAAAATAATAAATAAAAATAATAAGTGGGAAAAAATAAAATTAATAAAAGCAGGAAAGAATTTGTCTGAAAACTATGAAAAATGTTAATACTCCACTAAAGTACAATTAGGAAAAAGTTCTCAGCAAAAATTCCTACAACCAAAAAAAACTAGATTTTCAACCCAAGGCTCTTCAGCAATCAAATTTAAACTCTGTACTTAAAAAAAACAAAACAAAACAAAACAAAAAACCCTGTACTTAAAAGTTCACATTACAAAGAAGCTCAAATTAAATGACCTGTGAACTCCATTTTGTACATATTACCTTGCACATAATATTCAACTTTATTTTTTTTTAAGATTTTATTTACTTATTCATGAGAAATAGAGGCAGAGACACAGGCAGAGGGAGAAGCAGGCTCCATGCAGCGAGCCCGATGTGGGACTCAATCCCAGGACCGTGGGATCACACCCTGAGTCAAAGACAGGCACTCAACCACTGAGCCACCCAAATGTCCCAATACTCAACTTTATTTTTTTTTAAGATTTTATTTATTTATTTATTCATGAGAGAGAGAGAGAGAGAGAGGCACAGACACAGGCAGAGGGAGAAGCAGGCTCCATGCAGGGAGCCCGACGTGGGACTTGATCCTGGGTCTCCAGGATCACGCCCAGGGCTGAAGGCAGCGCTAAACCGCTAAGCCACCGGGGCTGCCCCCCAATACTCAACTTTAAAACACTGTTAGCCCGTTTAGTTTGTTGCCTAGGTGGCATTTAATTGTGACAACCATATGTTACTTATGTACAAAAGATATTTTTAAAAAATAATTTTTACTCTAATCAATTATATATTACAAAGGAGAAAAGGCACCTACCCACTGGGTAAATCTGGCAGACAGAAACTTAACCCAAAGTGAGATTTAACGTGAGATTTAATGAAACTACCATTGTGGCCCTCCTGATGTGCAGCACTAAAAAAGACAAAACATCTTGCCTACAATATTTATCCTGAAGCAACTCAGGAGGAGAAAGATAAATTCAAATTGAAGAATAGTCTACAAAACAGCTCATCTCTCAAAATGTCAATGTCATGAAAGACACCTCTCCCTTCTTAAAACCAGGCTTTAGGAACTGTTTTAGGGTAAGAGACAGGACAACTAAATGCAATGTAATCCTTGACTGAATTCTAGATCTCAAAGCTTTAACATAAAGTAAACAACATTATTAAAACCAGGGAAACATACAATATAGACTGTACATTAGATGATAATATATCAATACTAAATAAAGTTCCTGAGTATACTAACTGTACTGCAGTTGTGTAAGAGAAATCTCTTTATTCTCTGGAAATCAATGCCAAAATACTTAAGAGCAAAGTATCATGTCTGCAAGTAACTCTAAAATGTTTCAGCAAAATATAAATATGTGTGCATGTATGCATGTACATGTATGCATGCATGTATGTGTGTGTGGAGAGAGAACACAAAAATGTGGCAACATGTTCAAAATTGATAAATTTAGTCAAAAGGGTATATTGCTGACCACTCTACCATTCTTAACACTATTCTGAAGGTTTAAATGTCATCAAAATAAAAGACTGGAGCAGAAAATAATCCAAGACACAAAACTCAGGAATCTTAATGTAAGTATTACCTAAGGAATTAAGGCAGAATAACAGAATTATTCTCTTTGGTGAGGCTCCTGGGTGGTGCTGTCAGTTGAGCACCTAACTCTTGATTTCAGCCCAGGTCATGATCTCAGGGTCTTGAGATCAAGCCCTGCATTGGGCTCCACTCTCAGCAAGGAGTCTGCTTCAGATTCTCGCTCTCTCCTTCTCTCCTCTGCCTTGCACTGGAGCACATGTTCTCTCCCCTCCCCCTTTTCTCTCTCACAAATAAATAAATTTTAGAAAAAAAGAATCATTCTCAAGCAGCCCTGGTGGCGCAGTGGTTTAGCCCCACCTGCAGCCTAGGGCGTGATCCTGGAGACCCAGGATTGAGTCCCACGTTGGGCTCCCTGCATGGAGCCTGCTTCTCCCTCTGCCTGTGTCTCTGCCTCTCTCTGTGTGTCTCTCATGAATAAATAAATAAAATCTTAAAAAAAAAAAAAAAAGAATCATTCTCTTTAGTAAAAGTAGGAAAAGAAAAGACATGAATCAAGAAGCAGAAGTCATGGGGCAGGACAGGAATTCAGACCACCGTGACTCAAACCTCTATCTTCCTGTCATTATAACCCCAAGTACAAACATAGTATTGGCAGGAACCAAGTAAGCAAAGTTCTGCATGCAGAAACAATGAGTGTTCACTCACCTACCAATATTTATTAAATATCTATGTGCCAGACACTATGGCAGCAGTACAAATAAGAACAAAGGCCCTGGAATCAGAGCGTGCAGGTTCAAATCCCAGCACTACCAAATGCCAGGTCTACCATTTGCTATTTGTGTAACTTTTAGCAAATTACTCAATCTCTCTGTGCTTTGATATTTTCATTTTTAAAGGGAAAATAATAGGGGCACCTGGGTGGCTCAGTCAGTTGAGAGTCTGCCTTCAGCTCAGGTCATGATCCTGGGGTCCTGGGATCAAGCTCTGCATCAGGCTCACTGCTCAGTGGGGAGCCTGCTTCTCCTTCTCCTCCCCACTCATGCTCTCTGTTGCTCTGTCACTCTCTCTCTCTCAAATAAACAAAAATCTCTAAAAAAAAATTAAAAATTAAAAAATAAAGGGAAGGCAATAATAGTACCTAATTTAAAGGATTGTTGTAGAAGATTAGGTAACACAACAAATGTAAAATGCTATAATATTGCCTGGCATCTATATACTAAACAACCCAATAGATACTAGCTACTTTTGTGTGTTACTATTAGGCCTAGAGATACTAAGTCAAAGAAGATATGGCTTCTTCCCTCAGGGTTTTTGCAGTCTATCTAGAGAAGCAAACAGGAATCAATGTCCAGAGAATAGTGTGATAAGCAGTATGGTAAAGGTACTGTAAGAGCACAGGTTTAATTTAAATTAAACAAAGAAAATAAAGTTTACCACAAATGGGACCAGAGATGATTTCTAAAGAACAAGTAGTTATTTCCTATTCAAAGAGAGTAATTAACCGTTTGAGACAATGGTAGAAGCATGAAAACATTAATAGGAAAAAGCATGTCATCAGCTGAAGTTAAGTGAACAAGAATGAAAAGTACAGCAGGAAAAACTTAAAGGAAAGCAGGAGCCAGATCATAAATGGCTTGTGTGATAAGGTGAGTTTGGACTTTTTCCTGAAAGCTACAAGGAGCCACTGAAAACAGAGAAATAGAGATATGATGTGGGATCCCTGGGTGGCGCAGCGGTTTGGCGCCTGCCTTTGGCCCGGGGCACGATCCTGGAGACCCGGGATCGAATCCCACGTCGGGCTCCCGGTGCATGGAGCCTGCTTCTCCCTCTGCCTGTGTCTCTGCCTCTCTCTCTCTCTGTGACTATCATAAATAAATAAAAGTTAAAAAAAAATTTAAAAAAAAAAAAAAAAAAAGAGATATGATGTGATTAAATCTCCATGTCAGCAAAATCACCTGGATAGCCAAGTGAAAGGCAATTTAAAGAGGTGACAAGTCCAGTTAGAATTCTACTACAGTAACACAGAGGGATAAAAATATATAGGCTTCAACTCTTAAGTATATTACCTAAGAGATGAGAAAACATGCATCCACATGAAAACCTGTACACAAATAGTCATAGTAGCATTATTCTTAAGAGCCAAAGGCTAGAAACAACCCAAATGTCCATTAACTGATACATGGATTTTTAAAATATGGTATATCCATACGATGAAATATTATTCATCCTTAAAAAGGAATGAAGTTCAGGGGCACCCAGGTGGCTCAGTGGTTGAGCATCTGTCTTCAGCTCAGGCCGTGATCCCAGGGTCCTGGGATGGAGTCCCACATTGGACTCCCCACAGAGAACCTGCTTCTCCCTCTGCCTGTGTCTCTGCCTCTCTCTCTGTGTGTGTCTCTCATGAATAAATAAATAAAATCTTAAAAAAAAAAAGGAATGAAGTTCTGACATCTGCTACAACATAGATGAGACTTGAAAACATGAGGCTAAGTGAAAGAAGCCAGTCTACAAAAGAGCATATGTTGTATGAGTCTATTTATATGAAACACCTAGAACAACCAAATCCATAGAGAGAGCTGTAGAAGGAAGCCAGCTGCTCTGTCATGATAACACTCAAGCAATCCTACATAGAGGTCTATCTGCAAAGGAAATGAAGCCTCCAGCCAATAGCCAGTGAGAAACCATGGTCTCCTGCCACAGCCATGTAAGTAAGCTTAGAAATGGATCCTCTGGCCCCAGTCAAGTCTTTAGATAACCAGAGCACCAGCAAACATTATGAATACAACCTCAAAGCCAGAATCACTCAGTTAAGCTGCTCCTAAATTCCTGAGCCACAGAAACTATATGACACAATGTTGTTCTGTGTTTTTGGTTTCTTGGTTTTTTAATATTTTATTTTATTCATGAGAGACATACAAAGAGAGACAGAGACATAGGCAGAGGGAGAAGCAGGCTCCCTCTAAGGAGCCTGATTTGAGACTCAATTCCAGGACCCTGGGATCACAACCTGAACCAAAGGCAGATGCTCTGAGCCACCCAGGTGCCCTGAGATAACGCTTATTATTGTTGTAAGCTGCTGAGTTTTAGAATAATTTGCTATGCTGAAACAGATAATTTATTGAATTTATTAATTCTCCAATAAAACTTTTAAAAGTTCAGGGTACCTGGCTGGCTCAGTCAGTAGAGCATTCCACTTTTGATCTCAGGGTTATAATAAGTTCAAGCCCAACACTGGATGTAGAGTTTACTTAAAAATAAAATATTTGGGGGATCCCTGGGTGGCTCAGCAGTTTAGTGCCTGTCTTTGGCCCAGGGCGTGATCTTGAGTCCCGGGATTGAATCTGCATCAGGCTCCCTGCATGGAGCCTGCTTCTCCCTCTGCCTGTGTCTCTGCCTCTCTCCCTCTCTCTCTCTCTCTCTCTTATGAATAAATAAAATCTTTTAAAAAAATAAAATAAAATCTTTAAAAATAAAAAACTTTTAAAAGTCCGTGTGTACTAGTATATTCATTTACCTTATTTACTAAGCAACTGAACATTCATGTACAGAGAAAAATTCTCCAATTAGCAAATAGCTAATCTACATATACAAAGAAAAATAACCAGATAAATGATTCCCTTAATTCTTTTTATTTTTTTAAATGATTCCCTTTAAAAACAAATAAGTAAACAGGAAACCAAGAACACAAGAACTTCGTTTTAAAGATTTATTGAAAAAAAAGAAAGAAAGAAAGATAGATAGATAAGATTGATTTATTGAGAGCACAAAGCCCAATGCAGGGCTCGATCTCACAACTCAGATCATGACCTGAGCTGATATCAAAAGTTAAGTGCTTAACCAACTGAGCCACCCAGGTGCCCAAATACTAAAGCTTTTATTGAAAGGCCTGAAGTATTATAGAATAGTCTTTCAAGGAAAAAAAAAAAAAAAAAAAAACTTCAAATAAAATCTAAAGCCACTATTCAAGAAAGGTTACACTTTTGGGACCCCTAGGTGGCTCAGCGGTTGAACATTTGCCTTCGGCTCAGGGCATGATCCCAGGGTCCAGGGATCAAGTCCCACATTGGGCTCCCTGTAGGGAGCTTGCATCTCTCTCTGCCTCTCTCATGAATTAAAAAAAAAAAAAAAAAAAAAAAGATTAATAACTAAAAAGATTTAGTTATTTACTTATGAGAGATAGAGAGACAGAGAGAGAGAGAGAAAGAGACAGGCAGAGAGAGACAGTTGACCTGCAGTAAGCAACTAATACAAAAATAAGGAGGGAAATAAGCAATGGGAAAACTCTGTCAGAAGAAGATTAAATCTGATACAGAACTTAGCAAAATTTGTATAGGATATAAAGTTAGAAAGTCATGTTTACGAGGGATCTTTTTTATTATTCAATTAATTACCATACACTGTATTTTTAGTTTTGGAGGTAGAGTTTAGTGATTCATCAGTTTTATATAATACCCAGTACTCATTACATCACGTGCCTCCCTTAATATCCATCACCTAGCTATCCCATCCCCCCATCCTCTCCAGCAACTCTCAGTTTGTTTCCTATGGTTAAGAGTCTTACAGGGGATCTTTTTGGGGAGCTGGGAATATAACACCAGAGTATAGTAATAGTTACACAACTCTACAAATTTACTAAAATTATTGACTTATACACTTTAAACAGGCAAATTTTGCAGTATATAAATTACACATCAATAAAGCTATTACTTAAAAAGTGGTATTTGTGGGACACCTGGGTGGCTCAGCGGTTGAGCACATGCCTTTGGCCCACGGTGTGATCCTGGAGTCCCGGGATGGAGTTCCACGTCGGGCTCCCTGCATGGAGCTTACTTCTCTCTCTGCCTATGCCTCTGCCTCTCTCTGTGTCTCTCATGAATAAATAAAATCTTTTTTTTTATCTTTTTTTTTAAAGATTTATTTATTTATTTATTTATGATAGACAGAGAGAGAGAGAGAGAGAGGCAGAGACACAGGAGGAAGGAGAAGCAGGCTCCATGCCAGGAGCCCGACGTGGGACTCGATCCCGGGACTCCAGGATCGCGCCCTGGGCCAAAGGCAGGCGCCAAAACGCTGAGCCTAAATAAAATCTTAAAAAAAAAGTGGTATTTGTCTGCTGAAGCAAGAAGGGAGAATTTTGTTATTAGAGTTCCTGACCGAAGAAAGAAAAGCCAAGAGAAAAAATACAACAATTCATTCTATAGACAGGAAAATAAAAATGAAAATTGTCACATATTAAGAAATATTAATGTTTCCATTTCAGCCCAATAAAGGACAGTATTGTGTCACTAGGTAACTCTCTATAAACCTTGCTAAGACCACAAAAGCTATTTTAAGAGTAAAAAGACAATAGATTTGGAGACATTAAATGTGGAATCAGGGGAAAAAATACTCCACCTTAATTTCCTATCACCTGGGAGAGAGGTAACAATTTATTCTAATCCCATATGTCTGAGATGTAGAGATGGTATCTCCTATCAGAGAAGAATTTCAAGAGGAAATTTTAAAGCAGAAAATCAAATCTAGAATCATTCCAAAAGAATGTATGACAATTTCTTTACCAGCAAGATGACAACAGTCAATTCCCTCAGCCAGCAAAAGATCCAAATGGGGAATTTTTTGGTATTTTTGGAGAAGTTTAATTTGCATTGGTTCAGGGGCTTTTGCAGAAGTTGCCCAACACAGCAGCACTGTATTTTACTCACCCATGTGCAACTACAGAGACCAAGCAAAACTGCACCTATAAACAACCACAATTCACATTTGCTTTGAGCTATGAAAATATTAACCTACTCTGACTTCAGCAAAGCCTGGCTCAAGAGTCTCAACTTCCCAAAACAGCTAAGGTGTCTCTAATTTCAGATCTGCTAGTCTCCTTTCTGCCTTTGGCTAAATCAGTAGCAACTCTGTTTTTATTTTCCAGATAAAAACAAAAACAAAAAAATTCCATTAACTCATGTAGGTATTTTTTTTTCCTTCATAAAAGAAGGTTCTAGCAGACATATATGAAGTAACATGTATCAATATCTAAACCTCTTCCTTCTAAGTGGCTACAAAAAAGATCAGAATAGTTCAAGGAAGTGATATCCATGATGTCATCCACTTAGACTTGAAAAAGTACAATATCAATGAACTTTGTATGTTTCAATAAAAGAACACATTGTGAAAATTTACAGTAGCATGCCTAATCCTTAGGCATTCAGTAAATTTTAGTTTCTTTCCTTTCCATTAATCCTTACAGTATTTCCATGAAATAGTTCTTATTTATACTATCCCCAATAAAAAGCAGGAAAACAGAAAGAAGATAATTTCCTGAGTGACCATCCAGACCAGACATGATATTCAGGCCTCCAGATGATAATGAAGGAAATTAAACTTTCATCAACTCTTCTACCTCTCTTCCTAGGCAGCAGTGTCAATTCCAAGGACCATGTTCCTTTTGCTACAGAAAGTAGCTCAATGGGGCACCTGGCTGGCTCAGTTGCTGGAGCATGCAACTGTTGATCTCAGGGTTGTAAGTTCAAGCCCTACATCAGACATAAAGCTTACTTAAAAAAAAAAAAAAAAAGTAACTCAACTGTTTTTCCTTGTAGCAACATATTTATGATTACTGTTCTTTGTAACTGAGAGCAAGGAATCTCAAGAATTTTTGCTGTTCTACCTGCAGGTACAAGAATCCAAGATTGTCAGCAACCTCTGGACCCTCTACAAAGTTCATAGGATTCCTGGTTGGAGGGATTGTAGGGAGTAGTGTCACCATCTTTTTGGCTATCAAGTTCACTCTCTGAGTGATCCAAGTTTCCTGCAATCATGAGCAATGGGATCTCCACATACCTAAGAACACAGAAAACTAGAACTAGGTGAACCAGCACTACCTTACTTTGACAGGAAATGTTCTGACGGAAATAGGTTTGCAGAGCTGTGTGAAGCTGCCATCTATAGCTTTCTGCAGGCATCTGACACAAGACAGATACAGGAGCCAAAACCATATCTGCTGTATTTTTGTTTAGCCCAGAACTTAAGATAGGAACACAAGCATGTTACCGTCAAATCAAACTTTAGTGGTTGCAGATAGACAGATTCTGTCACCAGTAACAAAATTTATAATTACCATGATGGCCTGGCTACTGTCAAAACAGGCCCTCTGTTGCATTTAGTCTACTATTCACATAAGCTACAGAACATTAAAGTGACCAGAAGAGTTAGCCCATTACCCCAAGTCAGTTTACACAATGGCTCTAATACAAGAGCTTCTGCCCTCCAAGGACTGGATCACGGTTTGTATACACATGTGTGAATTCATGGTTCTGCAATACAACCACCAAAATGCGTAACTGGTTATGCTGTTTCTCGGCATTCAATAAATTTTAACAAGATACTGTATGTAGTCCACAACATTAGAAGACTGACCGTCACAGGGCTATGAGAGTGCATCCTTAAACAATAATCAAATCTGATCTATAATTCAAACTGTAAATATTAACAGAACAGCTTAGGAAAGGAGCAGGGAAATGTAAATAAACCTGGAACCTACCTTGTTTACAACTCCCACAGACAGATGAAATTCAATTCCATGCCAACCATACCCCTCGATCACTAAAACACAAACAGAAAAATAAAAGTTCATGCAATATAAGCAGTTCTTCCAGTTCCTAAAGGGCATTTGGTTTCAAAGGTATGAAGCTGTTTATCTCCTTTCTATCCTCTTCATGCCTACAACAGTCTTTGAGTTCTGTCACTGGCAAAAATGCCCAGATAGGTGGAGCTAAGTGATAGGTAACACTTGACTGAGCACTTACTATATATGCTAGGCACTGTTCTAAGCACTTAAATGTTCTAATTTAATCTTCAACAACCCTGTGAGTTGATTACTCTTAAGTCATTTTACATCCAAATCACAACTGAACTATACCTCTGGAAATTGCTCTTACTGGTGTTAAGAAATGCCTTTTAAATAAATGTAGGTGATCTCGACCACTGTAGCTGGGCTGTCTCAATAGCTGATATATCTACAAATGTTCCATATTCATCCATTCATTATGTATTTCTTGAGTTCTCACAATGTGCTGAGCACTATACCAGGTGCTAAAGAGGATTTATCCTGTCTTTTAAGAGAAACTAGTTGGGGAGATCAGACTATACTACAAGAAATGGTTCAAGAAATGGAATGCCCTTGGGCAGCCCGGTGGCTCAGCGGTTCAGCGCCACCTTCAGCCCAGGGCCTGATCCTGGAGATCTGGGATCGAGTCCCACATCAGGCTCCCTGCACGGAGCCTGCTTCTCCCTCTGCCAGTCTCACTCGCTCTCTCTCTCTCTCTCTCTGTGTGTCTCTCTCATGAATAAATAAAATCTTTAAAAAAAATGGAATGCCCTTTTATGAGGTATACTCTCTTGTACAACTATTCAGTAAAAACAATAAGCTTTGACAAAAGGGGAGGAAAGCTTCACATAAAAGCCAGACCTTTAAAAAAAGGTACATCAGCAAAGAGGGGAGAAAGGCTTTTCAGGCAAGGAAATGTGACCAAAAACAGGGTGGCAGGGACACATTGTGTATCTGAGGTCCTTCATAATCTGAAGCACCCAGCCACTGATCTCCCTCCTCTTTCCATTAGCTGTACCAAACTTCTTACTTCTGGGATATACAATCTTTGATAGTTCCACAGTTTTCTTACTGCATAAAATGCCCCCCTACCCCTTTCCCTGGTAGGTAGCATTAACTAATCCTAGTAAACAGTAGGCACTCAATAAACTACAGCTAGTTAGAAATCATTTTTATTATTAAAGGTTCAATTGAAACATTTTTCTAAAGCCTTTCCCAACTCCCCAGAGTTAATCTACTTGCCTCTCCACCACACTCACATGGCATTTGTCCATTTTTCCATTAGAGCGATAAAACATTTTATTGTCCCCACGTTTCCTCTTTCTTTTTCTCTTACTTGTCTGAACAGGAATCATCTTTCATACAACTCAATGTGCCCTAAGACCTAACACAGTGTCTGGCACATAACAGGTGCCCGTTATAGTATTGTTGACTGAAATACCATTGACCCAAATTTACAAAATAAATAATAAAAGGATTCCTCTAAAACGTCAGTTCCTTTAGTACATTTAAATGATCGTTTGTCAAAATCTCATGCACTTCTACATTTTCATGAATACATCTGCTATATAACTATGCCAACAATTCATGTACAAAAAGTCAAAGTGAAAATAAAAAGTCAAAGTGGATTCACTAAAAACTACCAGGCTCACTACTTTTTGCTTAACAACAAAATGAGGTCTTCATTCATGCCAACTGAGACAGAAAAAATTAACTGAATTGATAATTTAGATATTGTGGCTGGAGACCATTCTCAGGGAAATAGTGCCACAGCTTTGTATGCAGTCTGCATGTTTAAATAGGTATTTATATTGGCTTTAGCCATGGATCGTGGAGGTTACAAATTTAGAAGTCCAATCATAAATCCAAGATTTATTTATAGAAACTTTCCATATGGTAGGAGTTTAAGAAGTAAAACAGCAGCCTTTTTGCCTGCCGAAAGCAGAGAGTAGCAGAGCGCCAAAGGAATAAACCCTCTCCTGACTCTGCTCCTGGCACTGTTCAAAGCAGAGGAAGAAATGTGCAGGGCAAGCAAGAGCCTTGCTGAAAACCAGTCACCCAGGGCAACGGGCATTTTGAATGTCTGTGCTATCCAAGGCTTAAATATTAATTGTATACATGCCCATGTTCATTTAAAGCACAACTTGTGGCTTGGAACTTAAAAAATATTCTAATGTGCTAGTTTGTCCACATATTAATGGAGTCAGCCAGGTTTTAACATGCCAAGCTTAAAATACTCTCTAAATCATTATGCAAAGGTATGAACTCAATCCTTTATTCTCAGGAAAAGGCACTTAAGGGAGAAAGACTAAAGCAGAAGTATTTCTAGGGAAGCCATAACAGAAAAAGCCAACTCCTACACAGTGATGAGTTATCTTTTAAAAATAGATGAATAGAAAGAAGATATAAGATAATGACAATTTACTTACAATTATTAACATCAAAATGAGATCCAGGATTTTAGTTCAATGTTGTCAGAGAATGCATTTTGAAACTGACTTCTAAACGAGACCTTCTTATAAAAAAGTTGTTTTAGTCATCCACTGACTAAGCCCCTTTAGAATCCAGTCTTATGCTACACTGAAATGAATTATATTTTTATGTGAACGGTATTATAAACAAAGTTCTTCTAATCTTTTATATTACTAGCTTTAGAAAAATTCCAATAAAATGACTAAAACTTTATAACTAAACCCTGGAAGTTTACACATCCAATCCCTTCATTCTCAGTTGGGAAACCAGAGTAGAAGAGGTTCAGTG
This sequence comes from Canis lupus dingo, assembly GCF_003254725.2. Classification (NCBI taxonomy): domain Eukaryota; kingdom Metazoa; phylum Chordata; class Mammalia; order Carnivora; family Canidae; genus Canis; species Canis lupus. The sequence goes on along the minus strand of NC_064252.1, from coordinate 25,315,893 downwards.
ACTTGATAACATAAAAACTTGGGCCAGAATCTGATTACTAGTCCAGTGTATTTATCCTACTACATATTACAGAACACACAGCTTTATTAAGATAGAAAATGCTTTGGAAATTATAGCAGAAGAAAAATTTAAATACCTACAAGCTTTCCCTAACTGAAAATAATTTAAAAATTAAATGTGTGTGCCCTGAAGTTTTAGAAAGGCTGTTTCTTTAAAAAATTAGGCATTAGGGACGCCTGGGTGCCTCAGCAGTTGAACAGCTGCCTTCGGCTCAGGACGTGGTCCTGGAGTTCTGGGATCAAGTCTCGTGTCAGGCTCCTACATGGAGCCTGCTTCTCCTCCCTCTGTGCCTCTCTCTGTCTCTGTGTTTTTATTTATTCATGAGAAACAGAGAGAGAGAGAGAGGCAGGGACATAGGCAGAGGAAGAAGCAGGTTCCATGCAGGGAGACTGATGCGGGACTCGATCCCAGGACTCCAGGATCATGCCCTGGGCCAAAGGCAGGCACTAAACCGCTGAACCACCCAGGAAATCCCCCTAAAATATAACGTTTTCTTAATGACTGAATGACTCTCCTATGCTTACAAATATGACTGCAGGAGAAGGAGCTGAATGACCTAGCTGGTTATTGTATCACCCACCAGAAAGCACATCTCCACCATCACTGAAGTCTGAGCATCCGTGTGGGGAACACCTGCCTTCATTGTGGAACAGCATATCTGTGCCCTCCCTACACATACTCCCACTCTCATGCATGCACAGCTACACCTAAAGGAGAGGGGTTCGGGGGTGGGGGTTAAAGTATATGTTAAAATATATTTCACATAAAATTTAGCATTTTAACCATTCTTTTTTAATTTTTTTTTTTATTTATTTATGATACTCACACAGAGAAAGTGAGAGAGAGAGGCAGAGACACAGGCAGAGGGAGAAGCAGGCTCCATGCACCGGGAGCCCGACGTGGGATTTGATCCCGGGTCTCCAGGATCGCGCCCCGGGCCAAAGGCAGGCGCCAAACCACTGCGCCACCCAGGGATCCCATTTTAACCATTCTTAACGTGTACAATTCAGTGGCAACAAGTGCATTCACAATGTTGTGCAACCATCACCACTATCCATCTCCAGAATTTTTCATCATCCGAAATAGAAACGCTACCCGTTAGACAGTAACTCCCCATTTCTCCTCCCTCTGGTCCCTGATAAGATCTACTCTACTTTCTATCTCTATGTATTTGCCTATTCTATAAGCCTCATGTAAGTGAAATCATACAATATCTGTCTCTTTGTATCCAGGAACCTTTCACTTAGCATAATGTCTTCAAGTTTCATTCACCTTGTAGCATGTATCAGAATTTTCTTTTTAATGCTAAATAACATTCTATTGTATGTACATTATCACATTTTGTTTACCCATTCATCAGTGGAGGGACACTTAGATTGTTTCCACCTTTTGGCTACTGTAAATAATGCTGCTGTAAACATTGATGTACGAGTATCTGTTTAAGTCCCCACTTTCAATTCTTTTGAGTGTCACTCAGGAGTAGAATTGCTGAATTGTATGGAAATTTTATGTTTAACATTCTGAGGAACCAAAATTGCTTTTCACGGTGGCTGTACCAGTGTATATTCTCACCAATGATGCACGAGGGTTCCAGTTTCTCCTCAGGTTTTTTTTGTTGTTGTTGTTGTTTTGTTTTGTTTTTGATAATAGCTATCCTAACAAGTCTCAAGTGGTATCTCATTGTGGTTTTCATTTACATTCAAAGGAAAGGGTCCTTCTGTCTATGGCTTTAATATATTTTGTATCTGAAAGTGTTTCTATGGCACTTGCCCATTTCCACTCCACAAAGATGTGTCTTATCTTCTGGCTCTCCATGATGGTTCTCAAGAATCTACCACTCATTCCCTGCACTAGTCACTTCAAATCTTGTCCACTATGACTACCACCATACTCTGCTTTCTCTGCCTTTCTTGCACATCCTTTCACCTATGCTTCTCAAAAAACACTGATCTATTTATAACCAGACATTGCCAGTTTAATCAACACACTCCTTCAACTTCTGAAAGAACCAACTACTCCCAGCACTTTTGGCACTTTAAGTCTTCTCAGGAATTGTCAACAATGCTCAAAAATTCTTTCTTGACTATCTAAGGCACTTCCTTTTCTTTTTCTTGGTTTTAGGTTCTGCATTCTTTTGGATGCTTGAAAATGACAGAAAGTTAGTTTAATAACCAAAGTTCTAAGTCTACCTGCATTTAAGCAGAGCTTATAGATATATAAAATGAATCCATTAAACTCACTTTCAAGGAATAATTATGAGAGAGAAATTATATAGATCTTAAAATATAATGAATGTTTTAGGGGGAAAAGGGTAGATCACAATAAAGGGAATCAGAAGTGTTTTTGCAAAGGAGTTATGTTTACATAAGGTGATTAGGGTAGGCCTCACTGAGAAAGTGACATTGAAGCAAGATTTGACAGTGATGAAGGTTAGCCATATAGGTATCTAGAGGAAGAGCACAGGAAACAGTCACTAAAAAAGCCCTAAGGCAGAAGCAGGACTGTCTCCTTCAAGGAATAGCAAGAAAGCTAATGTGGCTGCAGCAGAGTGAACAAGGGGGATTCAGTAGGTAAGGTCAGAGAGGTTAATAGAAGGCCAGAGAAGATAAGGCCTTATGGGTATTTACTCAAGAGTGTAATGGGGAGCCACAGCACGGTTTCTGAACAGAGGAGTGACATGATCTCACGTAGGTATAATGAGAATGATTCAGGCAGCTGTGCCAAAAGTAAAGAGTAGAAGCTGGGAGATCAGTTAAGAAATGCTACAATAATCCATGCTACAATAATCCAGGCAAGAGAGGACAGTGGCTTTAGACCACTGTCTAAGTAGTAGCAAGAGAGATGGTGAGTTGTTGATTTGGATATATTTTGAACACAGGTCCAGTGAGTTTTCCTGGCAGACTGCACATGGGGTATAAGAGAAATATAAGGTCCAAAGTTTTGACCAGAACTAAAAGAAGAGAGTTGCCATAAAATAAGACAGGGAAAATTGCTGGTGGGGAAAAAGTTTAGAGGAGGAAAATGGATCGTTTTAGTTCTGTGTATGTTGAGTTTGAGACAGCTTCCAAATTTGCAACAAATAAACAGGTTGATGAAATAATGGTTTTTGACATTTCTCTTTTACTATCCTGTATTAGATAATAAACCATAGGTTTAATTTGGTGTAGATTCTACAGTTTTACAACAAATTAATTTCAGCAGTTACCACATACGTGAAAAAAGACATGTTCATAATTTGGTGCTGATTAATTCCCAATCACTGACTACATCTTTTAAAGCCTGATGATCAAGACTGAAATCCACCTCAGTCATAGATATGGAGCCAAATCTCAGTAAATGAGGAAGAGTAACAAAAGAGAACAAGCTCCTGGCATCTATTATCAACACTGAATTCTTCATCCTGACTGCAACTGGAGGATTCCAGTGATCCCAACATATCAACTTCAGTCTGACATAAGTCTTCTTGTTCTAAACACAACTTTTTTTTTTTTTCTCCTTCTATTTCCTGGAAGGTCCCAAAAGAAAAGAATAGTTCAGAGTGTGAGACTAAACACCATTTAGGAAGAAAAAGAATTCAGAGAGGAGCCTATATCAGAATAGCACTATTCCCATATTCTTCTGGTCCAGGCCACTGGAGAAATCACAAAATCATACCATCTCAAGGCTGGAAAGGGATCATCATGTGTCAACAAATATTTTCCAAGTGACCATGTGCTAGATGTTAAGGATACACAGATGATTATGACAAAATCCCTATTCAAGGCACTGTGTACTAAGTATTTTAATAGAGGAATTACCTAAGGGTTATGGGAGTATAAAGGCAAAAATAAGAGTGTATTTTCAAAATAAATTGCCAAGAATTAACTTGGGATGATCATCATATCTACCATCTCCTATCAAAATCATATGGTGATTCAGGCTAAGGAAAAAGCAGAGCTGTAGTCCTAACAGGGCTGGGACTTACACCGCAGCCTCTCAGAATCAGTCTTATTCTCCTATGTGACTAAATAGTTAAAGGTGCTTATGATCATTTCCATCCTCGTTTCATTGCTTTTCCACAAAAAACTGGGATCATGAGAAAACACTGTTCTAGTCCAACCATTTACTCAGTGCCAATCTTCAAATTTTACAAGATAGTACTTAATCCTTTAAAATATTTGCTGAAAGAAAAGAGTGCCTCTCTTCCCTTCCCAAAGGAAATGTTATTTAACCTAGGCTATTTACAGAGGTCTAGGCCACAAGTTTAACTTCTAGAATAAAACTAACCATAACCACTACCGATGCCATGTGACTTTTCCTCTGGCCCAAGTTCTAAACCTTCAACCTTCCAAGGCTTAGGAATCTAACTCTGGGCCTTCTGACACCATTACTTTTCATTTTACTGCTAATTGTGACTCTCAGGAATTCACTCACAAAGAACTACAGGAATTTACTCTAATAATCCACAAACCATATTTCATTTTCATGTTCCAGGCAAAATCTCAAAGGCCTGTAATGCACAATGTCAGAAAGTATCATTCGTCTTTATACATCTCCCAAATTATTTCTGACATATGAGTTTTTACTTATTGGTAACCTCTCTCTACCCAAACAGAAACAACCATGATAATATATTCTAGCAAACTGCTGCTATCTCAGCAATTACAATGGAGTATATGCTTTCAATAGTGAGTCAAGCCTTGGGAGTGGTTTAGCACATGGAAATTCACCAGCTGGCATCTACAATTAGATTCAAGGAGACAAATGGAATTTTTGTATCAGGTTTTTCCAAGAGTTAACTAGTTCTTAAATTGATTATACTCTTCTGAAGTATTTACAGATGAAATGATATCATGTCTGGGATTTGTTTTAAAATATTGAGGAAGAAGGGGGAGCAAGGTTAAACAAGAATGGTCATGTGTTGATAACTGTTGAAGCTGAATGATAGGCACACAGTGGTGGTTCATTTTATTATTCTCTTTATTTTTGTATGTGCTTGAAATTTTCCATAATTAAGATTTTTTTTAAACTTATGTCATGATACTTAACTTGAAAACAAAGAACAAAGTAATTCTTGGGACCAATAAGCTCCATAACCTACCAGTGTAAAAACTGTTCTTAATACCTCAATTTTAACACTTATTTCTCACTGAACCAGTATTTATTGAACACAACTACCATGTCTGAGGCACCAATCTGAGGGCTGAGGATACAATGATAAACTAAATTCTCTCTCTCTCAGGGAATCTAAGTAGGGAGTGTATGGCTATAAAAGGCAAGCACATGGTGTTATAGACCAAACAACAGGGAGATCTAATCCAACCCTGGCCAATCAGGGAAAGTTTTTCCAGCACCATCTAAGTTAATTCTGAAAGATCCAACCCACAGAAACAAATTATTTGGGGCACCTGACTGGTTGAGTCAGTGGAACATGCAACTCTTAATCTTGGCATTATGAGTTCAAGCCCTACACTGGATATAGACATTACTTAAACAAACAAAACCCCACCAACATTAAAAAAAAAAAAGAGAGAGAACCAAATCATTTTTTTTGCCCACCTTGACCTTTATCATTTTACAGGCACCTGTGTGGCTCACTGATTGAACATCTGCCTTTGGCTCAGGTTGTGATCCCGGGGTCCTAGGATCGAGTCCCGCATCGGGCTCCCCACAGGGAGCCTGCTTCTCCCTCTGCCTATGTCTCTGCCTCTCTCTCTGTGCTCTGTGTCTCTCATGAATAAATAATTAAAAAAAAAAAAAAAAGATTCTCTTTTCTACAAAGCTATGGAAGGAGGAGGGTGCCTGAGGCACCACCAAGCCAAGCAGGCCAGGTGGCAGTCTGTGTGGGCCAGTCGCTGGGCTCTTTCAGGTGCTAAAGAGCCTATGAGGTGAAGATGAATGAAGTCCGTCCTCATGTTTTCCAGAAACCACTTAGAGGATGGCTGTGATAAAATCACTAGGAGTATATAAGTAGCTGCAGATGAATATTCAAGTCCATAACTATCGTGGTTAAAATTCTTCAGACTCAAAGGCAAAATGGAAAGAAAAGAATTGGTCAAGAAGATATGAACTGAGGGCAGCCTGGGTGGCTCAGCGGTTTAGCGCCGCATTGAGCCCAGGGCCTGATCCTGGAGACCTGGGATCAAGTCCCACATCAGGCTCCCTGCATGGAGCCTGTTTCTCCCTTGCCTGTGTCTCTGCCTCTCTCTCTCTCTCTGTCTCTCATGAATAAATAAAATCTTTAAAAAATATATGCATTGAAACAAATTATGAAAATTAATATTTTGTTTAACATTGATCACCTCACAGTAGGTTATATAGAAAATACATATTTTAATACTTGCAATTGCTGGGTAATAAAGTCAATTAAGATTTTAAAAATGAACTAAAGAATGTATCTCTCTATAATGCATAAGTTATCAAATGATCATTCACTCAATACTTATTAAAGACCAGTATATATTCTGTATGTTAGTAAATTGAACACCAATAAAAAATAAATTAAAAAAAAAACAGTAAAGTTACTTAAATATAAATATTATTGAAATCAAAATGAAAATTATTCTATTTATATTAACACAAAAATTTAAATTATTATATGTTTTATTTATATACTTTATCTCTATATATATATAAGCATATGAGGTACAATTAAGTAAATACAATATATTTATCACTAATTTGTGATAATCAGTATAATTTCTTTGAACTCTTTTTTTTGTTTTCTTATCTTTCACAATAAATATTTAATTTTAACTTTCCTCTAAAAAAAAAAAAAAAGAGACCAGCATATGTCAGTCAGCATGTGCTAGATAAAAAGAATAAAACATGGTCTCTACCCTCCTGGGGTTTATAAACTTGGAGCATAGGAAGACAAAAACAAGTAAGCAAGCAAGCCATCAAACTACAGATGACACTTGAACGTGGGTCCCTTCTCTTCCTTATGATTTTCTTAATAACATTTTCTTCTAATTTACTTTATTGTATAAATATAGCAGTTAAAACATAGAACATACAAAATATGTGTTACCAGTAAGGCTATTTGTTATCAGGCTATTTGTTATCGGTGGTAAGGCTTATGGTCAGCAGGCTTTTATGTTTGGGGAGAGACAAAATTTATATATGGGTTTCAGCTGTGTGGGGTTCAGTGCCCCAACCCACCCATTGTTCAAGGGTCAACTGTAATTATAAATTTGTCTGAGTTATAAAGGAAACAAAGAAGAGGCTTTGTGGGCAGAAAGTACTTTTTAGATATGGTGGTAAGGAAAGTTGAAAACACTAAAATAAAACCAGCTGTTAATAATGGAACGGACTGAAGGGGAAAAGAATACCAAAGAAGAGGTGACAGCAGTATAGATAAAGAAATCTACATTTTATTCTTTTTTTTTAAGATTTAATTTATTTATTAGAGACAGAGAGAGAGAGAGAGAGAGAGGCAGAGACACAAGCAGAGGGAGAAGCAGGCTCCATACAAGGAGCCTGACATGGGACTCGATCCCGGGTCTCCAGGATCACACCCTGGACTGAAGGCAGCACTAAACCACTAAGCCACCGGGACTGTCCTCTATATTTTATTCTAAAATCTAGAAAAGTTACTTGATTCAGTTTAAGTTTTTAAGTTCATTCCTGCCACCTTGGGGAGAAGGGACTGAAAAAGAATAATAATTTTTACCAAGAAGAATTGTAGATGAGTAAAACCAAAACCCCAAAATTCTGGCCAGTGGAAATTATCTCTGCAATTCTATTACCAACCTAAAATCTTTTAAATTGCTACTCAGTCCAGGCTTCACCTATAGTTTTTTGTTTTTTGGTTTGAGGGTTTTTTTAAAAAAAAAAAAATGCTTACAACTAATGGGTCATGACCATTGAGATCTTTGGAAAACAGAAACAAGCCCAGATGCCTGGGGGTTAAGCATTCTTCTCATTCTCTAATTGCCAAAGTCAGATTAATTTTCATTCACTCATCTCCTATTCCACAATCAGCTTCTTGACTGAAAGGAAGGGAGTAGGGGACTTCCTCCAGCGTTTCAGACAAAAATACGCTTTACGAAACCTCAGATAAGGAATGTATGTAATTGCATAACCTTCCTCCTCACTGCCAACTATGTTCCAGGTAGGAACTCCACTATGAAAGCAATTCTAATTTTCCTGTCCAAATTTGCCAGATCTTAGAAAGCCGCCTGAACAAATCCACTTAATTCTGCTTTAAAAAAAAGTTTTCTCATTCCAAAGTCTGAACAAGAATACATTGCTAATAGCATTTGCAATTGATAAAGAAAGAAAAATAAATTCCACTATCAATCCTCAGGGCATGTGGCTAACAATAAAAGCACTAACAAACTAAGTCATGCAACCAAGATATTTTACTCTGTTATTTAAAAGTCAGAATGGAAGAAGTGAGAGTACCAACATCTGTGGAAAACCCATAAGATTTTGTCACATTATTTCACTCAATCCTGATAATATCCCTACAAGATAAGTACATCCCATTTTACTGATGAGGACACAGGCCCCGAGACGTTGACACTAGTGCCAGCTCACCCCATGATAAGTGGCTTCCAAAGGCCCATACTCTTTCCACTAAACAAATGTTTAAATAAAGATCTAAATTACAAAAATTCCACATGACCAATGTACTAATAGATAAATAAGTTTTGTATATATAGACGTGTGTGCACGTGTGTTTTCGTTTAGAGGCCTAAACATCAACTGCAATACCTATCTTTCAGTGGGGAAAGCATTTCGGATTCCTACTTGGAGACAGACCACCAGAAAGCACCTCCAAAGAGATAAGGGAGTTTGTGCCAGCTATCATGGTTATTTGCCTTTCTTTTTTAAGATTTTATTAAGTAATCTCTATGCCCAACATGGGGCTTGAACTCACAACACTGAGATCAAGAGTCCCATGCTCTTCCAACTAAGCCAGCCAGGCACCCCAAGTTATTTGCTCTTAATGAAGCCAAAGGAGCTCCTCCTTAAAAGCAGTATGTACTTTCTTAGGGCTGCAGTGACTGCAATGAGTCCCTAACAAAAGCTACAGGGAGCCTCATACACAAGGACCATTCCTAAATTCAGGTAAGTCTGTAAGTGACTGAGTTAGTGACAATGGGCAGCCCCAGTGGCTCAGGGGGTTTAGCTCCGCCTTCAGCCCAAGGCGTGATCCTGGAGACCCAGAATCGAGTCCCACAACGGGCTCCTTGCATGGGGCCTGCTTCTCCCTCTGTGTCTCTGCCTCTCTCTCTCTCTCTCTCTCATTCTGTGTCTCTCATGAATAAATAAATTAAATCCTTAAAAAAAAAAAAAAGGTTAGTGACAATGAGTAACAAGTATATACAAAAACAACCATTTTGTCAACAAAATCAAAGACAGCATACATGAAAGCACATAACAGTGGCCAGCATAAAACAGATACTTAATAAAAACTAGTTTCTTCTACTCTCTGCTCCAAGTTCTTTGTGTAAAAAATATTAATACTGGGCAGCTCGGGTAGCTCAGCAGTTTAGCACTGCCTTCAGCCCAGGGTGTGATCCAGGGATCGAGTCCCACATCGGCTCCCTGCATGGAGCCTGCTTCTCCCTCTACCTGTGTGTCTGTGCCTCTCTCTCTTTCTCTCTCTCTCTCTCTCTCTTCTCCCTCTACCTGTGTCTGTGCCTCTCTCTCTCTCTGTGTCTCTCATGAATAAATAAAATCTTTTTTTAAACAATATATATTAATACTAAGTGTGCTGGATGGAGCCATAACCTCTTACTTAGATGGGCAAATTGGTGAAATGTTCTCTCAAACCTAGACAGACGAAGTCTGCCTATCTGGTCCCACACTTGCTAAGAGCAGGGACACAACCAGCCACACCTCAGAAGTCAGAAGTCTTAAGGATTATTTCATTTCCTCTAATCAGCAGCACAGCAAATGGACAGAAAAGTATCTTCAAAGCAAGTCTCCCCAAGTGAGTATAACACAGCTAGCTTAGCAAAACCAACAAACTACCATTGCAATCTACAGTAGAATCTGCATTTCTCCACTTCTATGACCATTGGGTGGTCAAACGCAACCTGGTATACTAAATCATTACTAAACACCTTTCACTAAAGCAACTATTCTTTCACTAAAGCAACTTATTCTTCAATTATCCCAATGACTTAACTTTTGAAATGAAATTATCTTTTCTTAAAAAATTTTTTTTTTTTTTTTTTTTTAGATTTTATTTATTTATTCATAGAGAGAGAGAAATAGAGAGGCAGAAACACAGGCAGAGGGAGCCTGACATGGAACTCGATCCCAGGACTCCAGGATCACGCCCTGTGCCAAAGGCAGGCACTAAACCGCTGAGCCACCCGGGGATCCTGAAATTATCTTTTCTTAAAAAAAAAAAAAAATATTTAAGGGGATCCTGGATGGGCTCAGTCAGTTAAACATCTGACTCTTGATTTCAGCTCAGGTCATGATCACTGCATGATCATGAGACTGAGCCCCACATTGGGCTCTGCATTGGGTGTGGAGCTTGCTTAGGATTCTCTGCTTCTGGGATCCCTGGGTGGCGCAGCGGTTTAGCGCCTGCCTTTGGCCCAGGGCGCGGTCCTGGAGACCCGGGATCGAATCCCACGTCGGGCTCCAGGTGCATGGAGCCTGCTTCTCCCTCTGCCTGTGTCTCTGCCTCTCTCTCTCTCTCTGTGACTATCATAAATAAATAAAAGTTAAAAAAAAAAAAAAAAGGATTCTCTGCTTCTCCCTCTGCCCCTCTCCCTCTCTAAAAAAATAAAAATAAAAAATTATTTTAAGTCAATTCTATCATTTAGATGCTTCTGAGATTCAGACTCTGGGATTAACAATCTACTGTAATTAAAGTTGAGATACTGTAAAGTGGTAGTGATTGCAGGAGTACATACAGTCATAACAGTAGGGATCAAATGAAAATTGCAAGAGGGCCCTTAAGGTTCACCTAACTTAATGCTCTTATTTTACAGAGGAAAAAACCTCAGACCAAAGAGATTAGACCACTTGTTCCAATATTATATTCCTTATTAGTGACAGAATGAGGATCTTTAAACCCCAAGCCCAATGATGCCCTGTTGGCCAGATGACCTTTTTCTAATAATATTAGTCACCCCTCATCAGATAATTAGAATGTGCCAGGTGCTATACTAAGGGTTTTACATGTGCAATCTCATTTAATCTCACCAAAATCCTAGGAGGAAGGCATTATCAAACCTATTTTACATATGAGGAAATCAGAATTCAAACTCAAGTCTGTCTGATGCTAAGTCTTTGGTTTTAACCATTACACTGTGTCTACATTCCATTCATTCACTCATTCATTCATTCACCAAATACTCACTAAAGAAGTGTAACATGTCAGGTACTATCTCAGCCCTAGGGATACTAGTGATGAGACTGGACAAGGTCCCTGCCATTATGGAGTTTACAGTAATAAGTAAAAATAATAATAGTAATAAGCACTTCAGGCATGACTGAGAATTGCTGGGGGGGAAAAGTCACGTGGTAACAGCTACAGCGACAACACTATGCTACCCGTCATACATAAAATTGCTAAATATGTAAGACTACCACCTCACACCCATTAGGATGGCTACTATCCAAAAAACAAAACAACCCACAGAAAATAACAAGGGTTGGCAAGGATGTGGAGAATTTGGAAACTCTGTGCACTGCTGTTAGGAATGTAAAATAAAAGTATATTTAATCTTGGGATAGTGAAAATGACTAAACAAGATTCTGAACCCACTAAAGAGGTATTTGAAATATTATATTCTGAACGGCAGATAAACAAATGTCCTTCTTTAGTCTGATGTTAATTCTAGCTTGGGCTTAAAAAGAAACAGTTCATCAGAGAAATCTGTCAATGAGGATAACAGATTGTTTCAAATTAAAATAAACTACCAAGATTACACACATATGCAATTCCAATACCCACTTCTTATTTCCTCATTCCTACATTCCTCAGTCCCTCTGATGTCTCAACACAGAGACATACTCTGACTACTGCTCAGGTAAAGGCAGTTCATTAAGCTCTCCTACTGGACTCAGACTGCTTCTATGGGAACTGCCTCCTCTTAAGTTTCTGAGCTATTATCAGATAAAAGCAACTCTTAATCTCCTCGGCTTCCTTTTCAGGGTAATGTACCAAGGAAAAATGAAGGAGAAAAGACTGAGTCCACAGTTTTCTCGAGCACTATACTTTCATCCATTTTGGACTCCATACTGCATGTTATTCAGCTTCATGCTAGGATTTATCAGCAATCTTCTTTATTTACTAAACTCACTTGGTACAGCTCTTACATTAGCTACATGGAGAAGAAAACAGCTATCAGGTGCAGCTACTATGCCACAATGAACTATGCTATTAACTATGCTATTAAAAGGTCTTAATGAAAAAAAAAAAAAGAAATGTGACATTGAAAAAAGAAAAACTGGAAATGAGTATTATAGGGAAAGGAAAGTCTGAAAACAAGTTTGAGGTCATGACTCATTAATCAAGGAGAGTTGTTTTGTAAAGGAGTTAAGCCTCAGGCTAACTTTAAAAATGGGCAAGGATAGGGGCTCCTGGCTGGCTTAGTCAGAGATTACAGAACTCTTCATCTCATGGTTGTGAGTTTGAGGCCCACGTTGGGTGTAGAGATTACTTAGATAAATAAACTTAAAAAAAATTCCAATTACCATTTTAAAAAAATGGGCAAGAACATAGTTTGGAGAATTAGGAGGAAGGCGGCTGTTCAGAGAATTCAGGGCAGCCTGATTACACACAAAGTAACAATTATCAGTACAGAATGACCAGTGCTTTTTAAAGTTCTGATTGATGGGACACCTGGGTGGCTCAGTGGTTGAGCATCTGCCTTCAGCTTCAGGTGTGGTCCCAGAGTCCTGAGATCAGGCTCCCCACAGGGAGTCTGCTTCTCCCTCTGCCTGTGTCTCTGCCTCTCTGTGTGTCTCTCATGAATAAATAAAATATTTTTAAAAATAAAGTTCTGATTGAAAAAACATGTAATAATTCTCCTTTGTGACCTATAAAAGTCTACATGATCAAGTTTGATGAAGACAGCATACGACTACAGACTACAAGACCAAGAAACAATTTGGTTCTAGTCAGGCCTCTCATCCCTCATAGACTCTAAATCAGAAAGGAAGAAATCTGCATTTCTACAGCTATACCAGAATGATATTCTGGAATGTTTTCCTTCCTCTCATTTGAGAAGTTATAATGAACAGAGTCTATTGGGATCCCTGGGTGGCACAGCGGTTTAGCGCCTGCCTTTAGCCCAGGGCGCGATCCTGGAGACCTGGGATCCAATCCCACGTCAGGCTCCCGGTGCGTGGGGCCTGCTTCTCCCTCTACCTATGTCTCTGCCTCTCTCTCTCTCTCTCTCTCTGTGACTATCATAAATAAAAATTAAAAAAAAAAAAAGAACAGAGTCTGTTATTAAACCCATGTTATTTTCCACAGATAGCAGTGTAAATGCATAAGACAAAGAAATGGTAGCTAAAACAGATTCTAAGCAAGAGCAGCTTACCCAGCCTTTGTTTTTAAACTGAATGTTAATTTCACATATATATAATCAACAGACATTTGTGTAATTCTTCAGAGTTAGCAATTATTTTATTTTTTTTAAGCAATTACTTTATTTTAGGCAGGGTTTTACATATGGTAGGTCTTCATCAACTATTGGAACAAATGAATAACTTCATTTGTACTCAATGTACTACTGACAGAAGAAGCAAAACAAATTAAGTCCATAAAGTGACTGAAGCTGAAAAGCTGCAGAAGGATGAAGAATGTGGGCATTTTCTTGCAATAGTGTTGCAATTATTCATCCATCCACTCATTCAACAGAAATCTGAAGACCTATTATGGGCCAGGCATTTTTGTAGTGTGCACATGTGTTGGGGTGTGTATAGATCAGCTGTTAGATACTAGCTAACTTCAACCAAATTTGACATACAAGCACCTTGTGTTTAGTCCACAGAATGTTGACCAACAATATTTTTTTAATCAACTCTGATGTTTAATTTGCTTACAACAAAATTCACCCACTTTAAGTGAACAGTTCTAATGAGTTCTGACAAATGCACATTCTTGTGTAATCACTCCCAATCAAGAAGAAAACATTCCCATCACTCCTCATGTCTTTTTGCAGTCAATCTTTCCCCCCTCTCTCCACCCTATAAGCAACAACTGATCTAATACTATAAATTACTCTTGCCAATTCTAGAACTTCAACTTAAATGAAACTAATATGGAGCGCCTGGGTAGTGCAGTCAGTTGAGCATCGACCCCTCGTTTCAGCTCCAGTTGTGGTCTCAAGATCATGGGATCAAGCCGCACTTCCAGCTCTGAGCTCAGCATGGAGTCTGCTTGGGATTCTCTCTCCATCTCCCCCTGTTCTTCCTGCTTGTGCTCTTGCACTCTTGTTCTCTTGCTCTCTGTCTCTTGAATAAATCCACAGTTTACCTATTCACCTGTTGATAATCTTTGAATGGTTTCCAACTTTGGCCATTATGAATGAAACTGCTATAGAGAGTCACATGGTCTTTCTGGGAATATATATTTTCATTTCTCTTAGGTAATAAACACCAAGGTGCAGAACTGCAAGGCTGCATGATTAACTATGTATTTAATTTTACAAAAACCTAACCAGTGGTTGTACTATTTCACACTCAAACCAACAACACACATGAATTACAGTTGTTTCACTTCCTCACCAATACTTGGAATAGTCAGTATTTTTTTATTTTTATCTATTCTAATAGGTTTATCTATTCTAATGGGTATGAATTAGTATGTCACATAGTTTTCATTTGTATTTCCCTGGCGACTAATAATGTTGAGCATCTTTTCACATGCTTTTGGACATTCGAATATATTCTATGAAGTGTCTATTCAAATCTTTTGCTCATTTTTAATTGGTCATTTGCCATATTTTGAATTTTAAAGTTTTTTACAGGGCAGCCCGGGTGGCTCAGTGGTTTAGCACCACCTTCAGCCCAGGGCGTGATCCTAGAGACCCGGGAATGAGTCCCACATCTGGCTCCCTGAATGGAGCCTGCTTCTCCCCTTACCTGTCTCTGCCTCTCTTTCTCCCTGTGTCTCTCATGAATAAATAAAATCTTTAAAAAAATAAAATAAAAGTTTTTTACATATTCTAAATATATAAGTTCTTTAATAAATGTATCTATAAATGTCTACATATGAAATTATATACGTGTATGTATATACACAAATACTGTGTGTGTATATATAAATATTTCCTCCCAGTCTGTGGCTTACCTTTTCATTTTCTTATAGTGTCTTCTAAAGAACAGAAAGTTTTACTTTTGATAGGTCACATCAATTTTTTTCTTCTATAGTTAGTGCTTTTGTTTCCTAAAAAATCTTCGCCTACCTCAAGGTGACATACATTTTCTTATAGTTTTCTTTTTCTTATAGTTTTTTCTATACATTTTATGGTTTTAGTTTACATGTTTAGGTCTATAAGCCATTTCAAGTTAATTTGTGTGTTTAGTGTGAGACAGGTACTGATATTCATTTCTTTTCCTGCAAATATCCAATTGTTCCAGCAACATTTGTTGAAAAGACTACCCCTCGACATTTAACCCTGTGTGGAAAAATTAACTGACCATGTGTGTCTATTTTAGCATTCCCTGTGTTCAAATGATCCACATGCCTATTTTCATACTAATACCACACTGTTGTTATAAATCTAGCTTTATATGTTGAAATCATGTAATTCCTCCAAGTTCTTCTAAGTTATTTTGGCTATTCCAGATCCTTTACATTTCCGTGTGAATTTTAGATTCAGCCTATCAATTTCTACAAAAGGTCTGTTGAGATTTTGATTGTGAACACACTGGATATTGGGAAGACTGGACAGCTTTACATTACTGGGTCTTTCAAACCATGAATGTGGCATATCTCCACATATTTATGTCTTCTTTAACTTTTCTCAGCAACGTTTTGTGATTTTTCAGTCTAAAGACTGAATTATATATAACTAAATTTATTCCTAAGAAACTTTTTTTTTTTTTTAGAAACTTTTTTTTTTAAGATTATTTGTCGGAATCCCTGGGTGGCGCAGCGGTTTAGCGCCTGCCTTTGGCCCAGGGCGCGATCCTGGAGACCCAGGATCGAATCCCATGTCGGGCTCCTGGTGCATGGAGCCTTGCTTCTCCCTCTGCCTATGTCTCTGCCTCTCTCTCTCTCTCTCTCTGTGACTATCATAAATAAATAAAAATTTAAAAAAACTTTTTTTTAAAGATTTATTTGTCAATTTTAGAGAGAGAGAGACAGAAAACGAGTGTGCGGCGCAGTGGGAAAGAGAATCTCAAATCAGACTCTGCCCTGAGCACGGACCTGGATGCAGGACTCGATCTCATGACCTGAGATCATGACCTCAGCCGAAATCAAGAGTCATATGCTTAACCAACTGCACCACCCAGGCACCCCAAGAACATTTTTAAATTTTAAATGGGGATCCCTGGGTGGCGCAGCGGTTTAGCGCCTGCCTTTGGCCCAGGGAGCGATCCTGGAGACCCGGGATCGAATTCCACATCGGGCTCCCGGTGCATGGAGCCTGCTTCTCCCTCTGCCTATGTCTCTGCCTGTCTCTCTCTCTCTCTCTGTGACTATCATAAAAAAATAAAAAATAAAAAATAAAATTTAAATGGGGGGCACCTGGCTGGCCCAGTAGGTGTAGCATCTGCTTTCAGCTCAGGTCATGATCCCAGGGTTCTGGGATTGAGCCCCCTGCTTCTCCCTCTTCCCTCTGCTTATGCTTTCTCTCTCTCCTATCTCTGCCTCAAATAAATAAATAAAAATCCTCAAAAAATTGCTAATTCATTGCTAATACTGTGTAATAGAAAATTTACAATTTAAAAAAAATTCAGATTTTTGGCTTCCCTTGAAAAATATCAAAAGATCAGCAATTGTGGGCCTACAATCCCACATGTCAATAATATCCTCAAACTAAACTGGCAACCCTCTTTAGATAGGGCATGTCCTCTCCAATTTGCCACAGTTCTTACCACTCCTTATTAAAAATCCCTGATCTATCCAACTCCATTTATTTAAGTTACCTGCTTGGTAACTTAATGTCTTTATGTCTTCTTTAACTTTAACTAGCATATAACCAGTGAAATGCTTAGGGGAAGAGGCAAAAGTATAATTATATTTGCATTTTAAAACTCTGGCTTCAGTGTAGAGAATTGATTAAGAGTCAAAAAGACGAATGGAAGCAGTATAACTAGGTAAGAATTTTTGACATGGTCCTGGAAAGAACATGGCCTGGCCTAGCTAGAATGAGTTTAGTAGAAATGGGAAGTTAACAAATAAGATTTATCAGTATTTCTGGAGTGATTACCAACAGAAATTGATGATAGAATGGATGTGAGTAGAGAGAGTTAGATGTCAAAGATATCTTGTCAGATTGCTGGCTTGTGTAACCAGGTGGACAGAAATACCATTAACAGAAATGGGGAACACTAGAACAGGAACACCTTTGGCAGTACAAAAAGAACGCTAAGAGGAAAAGAAGAAATGAACAAAATATCAGATGAACTAGGAGAATAACGTCATACCAAGAACATAAAATGGCTTTAAAAAGGTGATCAACTATGTTAAACAGCACATGAGAGGTAAAATAAGAATGAAAATGGCTGCCCCTTCATTCATTAATCTGTTCAAAAATATTTATTAAGAACTTATGATATGGGATGCCTGGGTAGCCCAGCGGTTTAGCGCTTGCCTTTGGCCCAGGGCGCGATCCTGGAGTCCTGGAATCGAGTCCCACATCAGGCTCCCTGCATGGAGCTTGCTTCTCCCTCTCCCTGTCTCTACCTCTGTGTCTCTCATGAATAAATAAATAAAATCTTAAAAAAAAAAAAAAGAAACTATGATATGCCAAGTACTGTTGGTGCTGAGGATACAGCAATAAACAAAATACCTGCCCTAATAGAGACTATGATCTAGTGGGAGGAGACAAACCAAATACATGTTGGAGCACCTGGGTGGCTCAGTCAGTTAAGTGTCTGCCTTTGACTCAGGTCATGATCTGAGTCCTGGGATCGAGCTCCATATCAAACCCCACATCAAACCCCACTTCAGGCTCTGTACTCAGCAGGGAGTCTGCTTGTCTCTCCCTCTCGCTCTGCCCCTCCCTCCCACTTGTGATTTCTCTCTCCCTCTCAAATAAATAAATAAAATCTTAAAAAAAAAAAATGAATTCATGTCAAGTCCTGTAAAGCAAGTGACACAGGGTAAGGGAAACAGAAGCTGCCTCAGATGAAGGAGTAAGATGACTTTTTAATACGTGGTGGTCTCTATAATAAGGAAATAACTGAGCAAA
Source organism: Canis lupus dingo (assembly GCF_003254725.2). NCBI lineage: Eukaryota > Metazoa > Chordata > Mammalia > Carnivora > Canidae > Canis > Canis lupus. Next base: position 25,297,504 of record NC_064252.1, on the reverse strand, counting down.
AATCTGAAAAAAGTGAGGAAGTAAACCATGTGGAGATTTAGGGAAAGAATATTTCAAGCGGAGAAAACAGCAGGTACAAAGACCTGGTATACCCAGGAACAGCAAGGAAGCCAGTGGGATTACAGTAGAGTAAGCAAGGGGGAGAGTCGTAGATCATGAAACTGACTCTGGAAAACAGAGCTTAAGATCTATAATCTATATGGAGAGAAGAATAAAAAAAAATCAAAAAAGGAACAGGGAATTCAGTGCAGAGGAAGCTATTACAGTAATTCAAACAAGAAATAATGATTATGTGATGGGTCAGTTGTATGGGTCACTTGATTACACTACTGCCCCCCAGTTATCCAAACATTGTTTTTGTGAAGATATTTTGTGAAGATTTTATTTTGTGAAGATGTGATTTTTTTAAATATTTTTATTTATTTATTCATGAGAGACACACAGAAAGGCAGAGACACGGGCTGAGGGAGAAGCAGGCTCCATGCAGGGAGCCCGACGTGGGACTCGATCCCGGGTCTCCAGGATCAGGCCCTGGGCTGAAGGTGGCACTAAACTGCTGGGCCACCCAGGCTGTCCTGTGGATGTGATTAATATTCATAATTAGTTGCCTTTAAGCAAAGGTCATTGTTCTAGATAACCTAACTGGGCCTGATTCAATCAGCTAATAATCCTTAAGAGCAGAACTGACATTTCCCAGAATAAATTCTACCTGTGGATAGTAACCTCAACTCAAGACAACCTAGCCGTGTATATCATATCTGCTTAGCCAGCCCCTACATCATGTAAGGAACAAATCCTTAACATGAATCTCTTAATGTATATCTCCTACTGATTCTGTTTCTCTGGCTGAACCCTGGTATAGATTTTGGTATCTGGAAGTGAAGTGTTCTGTTTAAATACTTAAAAATGTGGAAGTGGCTTTGTAATTGGATAATGGGTAGAGGTTGAAAGAATTTGGAGAAGCATAATAGAAAAAGCCTAGGTTGCCTTCAAAAGACGTTGGTAGAAATACGGACATTTCCTGGTGAGAGCTCAGAAGAAAGTAAGAAGTACAGTAGAGGGCAGCCCTGGTGGCGCAGCGGTTTAGCGCCGCCTGCAGCCTGGGGTGTGATCCTGGGGACCCTGGATCGAGTCCCACATCGGGCTCCCTGCATGGAGCCTGCTTCTCCCTCTGCCTGTTCCTCTGCCCCTCTCTCTCTCTCTGTGTCTCTATGAATAAATAAATAAAACCTTTAAAAAAAAAAAAGAAGTACAGTAGAGAAAGTCTTATTGTTTTAGAGAATACATATGTCATCATAAACAGAATACTGGGGAAAAGATGAACATTAAAGATGAACATTTCCCCAGTTCATTAAAGATGAACTGGGGAAAAGATGAACATTCTAGTAAAGACTCAGAAACAAATGAGGAACTTTACTGGAAACTAGAAGACAACCCTTTTTATATAGTGGCAATAAAATTTGGCTGAATTGTGTCCTATAGTTGTGTGAAAAGCAGAATTTCTAAGTGATGAACTTGAATATTTAGCTTAGGCAATTTCCAAGCAACATGTTGAAAGTGCAGCCTAGTTTCTTCTTGCTGTGTACAGTAAAATGCAAGAGGAAAGATAAATTGATGGGTGAGATGTTAAACAAAAGAAGCCAGGACTTTAAAAAAAAAAAAAGAAAGAAAAGAAACAAACAAATCAGGACTTGATGATTTAGAAAATCTTTAGCTTACCTGGACCACAAAAAAAAAAAAAACACTAAAATAGAGATGCATGATTAAGAAAGCACTACTGTGGAGAGAAAGCCAAGGATGTGTGGCTGGACAACCTTTTTACTAGTGTTGATGATATTACACATGTAACTCGGGGATCTCTTCAACCAATCATCTAAAGAGAAGCTAGGAACAGAATGAGATAACCAGGAAATATCTCTGGAGGATCCTCCTGTCTAATGATAAGAATCCCCAAAACATACAAATGAGACCCAAAAGGTTTCTAAAAATGTTTTGTCAGTAGAAACACTGCCAACTTGGCCTGACACAGAAAGAAAGAGAATGAAATAAAAGAAGGCTATCAAAATTCTACAGGCAAGAAATAGGCTACTAAACTATTCAGTTGCAAAACATGCACTAACCTTCGAGAAAAGTTAGGCTAGACACCAAAAGCAAAGACAACAAAAGTAAAAATAAATGAGTGGAACTACAGTAAACTAAAAAGCTTCTGCACAACAAAGGAACCCATCAACAAAATGAAAAGGCAACCTACTGAAAGGGGAAAATATCTGCAAATCATATATCTAAATAAGGGGCTAATATCCAAAAAATATTTTTAAAACTCTACATCTCAGGGCACCTGGGTGGCTCAGTGGTTGAGTGTCTACCTTTGGTTCAGCTTATGATCCCAAGGTCCTAAGATCGAGTCCTGTACCGGGGTCCCTCTGGGGAGCCTGCTTCTCCCTCTGACGGTCTCTGCCTCTCTTTGCGTCTCTCACAAATAAATAAATAAAATCTTTAAAAAACAAAAACAAGGGGAGAATCTTTGCAGATGTGATTAAGTTAAGGATCTTGAGATGGGTAGATTATCCTGGATTATCTGGGTGAGCTCTAAATGCAATCACATATCTTTATAAAAGGGAGGTAGAAAAAAAAAAGAAAAAAAAAAAAGGGAGGTAGAGAGAGATTTGACACAGAGCTAAAAGAGATGTGCATAGAGATCTGAAGATGCTGCTCTTGCAGACTAAAGTGATATTGCCACAAACCAAGGAATGCTGGCAGCCACCAGAAACTGGAAGAGGTGAGGAACTTACTCTCCCCTTAAGCCTCCAGAAGGAGTGCAGCTCTGCTGCTGACACTTTGATTTTGGCCCAGTAAAACTGATTTCAGACATCTGACCTTCAGAGCTCTAAAAGAATAAATATGGGTGTTTTAAGCCACCAAGATTGTGGTGCTTTGTTACAGTAGCTAGCCACAGGAAACTAATCTGATGGCTTGGACAAGGATGATTACAATGGAGGTGGTGAGAAGCAATCAGATATGGATATATTTAGCAAACAGAACTAGCAGGATTCACTGATGGATTGGATATGAAATGGGAAAGGAAGAGAAGATGATGCCAAGGTTCTTGCCTGAATAATTTTAATACTAACCATTTTACTAAGCTAGGGACAACTCACTGGCTCACGAACATGCAAATCAGTGGTGGCCTCAACAATAACTGTTTTGGTAGAATTTGGGGCTGACAACCCTCAGATGACAGAGGGTTAGAAAATCCAGAGTACTGCTATTTTATAGTATTATTATTTATTTTGGATATTGTCATGTTGTCTTTCTGGTTGTTACTCATCTGTTCATTGTCTTGCCCTTTACCTAGCTCTAGTCATTAATGGACCAAATATCCAGTAAAAAGTTGATTAATTCTCAAGTGGGCCAAAGGAACTCAGTTCAGGATGTTGTCTTTTAAGGCAAGAGAGGATAGGATGAGAAGGGGTGGGTCACTTTCATTCATTCAACATGTATTTATTGAGTATCTATTATTATTTGCCATGCCAAGCACTATGCCAAATGTTGAAAAAATAGCAATGAAGAGGCAGATATGGTCCATGGCCTCACAAAGCTTATAAGAAAAACATAAAAACAATTATTTAGCTGTAACCATAGCTACTGCTACAAAAGAAAAATTCTGGATGTTAAGAAAATTAACATGCACAGAATGCCTATCATGTGCAAAATGTTTTATATGTAATTTATTTACCTCTCACAACTAAACTATGAGGAAATAGGGATTTGGAAAGATTAATTCCCTTGCCCAGGATCACACAGCCAGTGAGAAGTAGAGCCAGATTGAAAACAGGTGCATTCAACTTCAAACTAACTCATCATTTCTCTCTAAACAGTATGAAAATCTACTGTGCTTTTTCAAAAGAAAACAAGGAAGTAGCCAGAAGAGGTAGAGAGTCATGCAGGTAAAGTTTTGAGGATCCTTGCTCTAGAAAGAGCTTTCTAAGCTTACTTGATGAAGGTGAATTTTGGAGGGTATTCAAAAATCCCTTAACACTCTCCAAATAGAACAAAAGGTTACACTATAATTAACTCAGTTTTATTTAGGCACCCAACAGGTTATTAAACATGTTGAAAATAAAATGTCATGAATACCTTGTCCAAACTGTACAGGTCATGCCCAGTTTTCATCAAATTGTTTCTACTAGGCTCACCTTCAGAATCAGCATTCAGGTATTAAAAAAAAAAAAAGTCAACTATGTTAAGTAACTGATTCAGGAAAATGACTAAATAATCATTACACTCAATGTATAAAAGATTCATGACAAGACAAATGAGCCATACCACCCTATGATGTTCTACTGCATAAAGGAAAACTTTGAATTTATTTAATTTCAAGCCAAATCAATAATCTATGATCTCACTGTATTTTTGGTTTCCTATTCTCGCCATTCCAGGACTCCTCAATCCTCCCTTGCAAAAAGAAAAAAGATGTAAATATACATATAACATATATATATATATATACACACACACAGAGAAATGAAACGTCAACAAGAATGTAAAATGATCCACTGAATCTACAAAATGGAGAATTTATTTTTTTTCTTTTTTTTTTCAAAATGGAGAATTTAAAATACCACTACATCTTTGCTTTTCATGCCACCTTAGGGCATTAACCTGGAATATTAAAAGCTCCTGAATGGAATCTTTAACTGAAGTAAAAGAGATAAGAAAATGGCCCTTACCTTTCATTTCTAAATTGTTCTGAAAGGCAAGATGATAAATACAAGGCAAATTTTAAAAGACTATTTTTTAAGATTTTATTTATTTAAAAGAGAGAGAGAGACTATAAGCAGAAAGAGGGGCAGAGAAAAGCAGACTGCTGCTGAGCAGGGTGCTGGACCCCAGAATCCTGGGATCATGACCAGAGTCAAAGGCAGAGCAGATGCTTAACCGACTGAGCCACCCAGGCGCCCCTAAAAAGCCTTTATTTTTTTAAGATTTATTTATTTATTTATTTATTCATTCATTCATTCATTCATTCATTCATTCATTCAAAGAGACACAGAGAGAGAAAGAGGCAGAGACACAGGCAGAGGGAGAAGCAGGCTCCACGCAGGGAGCCCGATGCGAACTCGATCCAGGGTCTCCAGGATCACACCCCAGGCTGCAGGCGGCACCAAACCACTGCACCACCGGGGCTGCCCTAAAAACACTACTTTAAATAACCATCACACAGAGGCACCTGGCTGGCTCAGTCAGTTAACCATGTGTGTGACTCTTTGATCTCAGGGTCATGAGTTCAAGCCCCATGTTGGGTGTAGAGCTTACTTAACAAAATAAACTAAAATAATCATACCAAAAAATACGTTCATCATATAACAAAAATATAAAGTCAGCAAAAAGCCAGTTTCACCATGAAATCGTTAACACCACTCTCATACCAAAATGCAACATAGTGTGTCCTAAAATTGAGAGGAGGACAACTTTCCAAGTTCCTGTAAATTTTGTGGTAGTGAAAATATGTACAAATTAACCACGATTAGGAGACTCTGGCATTGCTTATGCCATTTACTGTTACAAGGATAACTGAAACATTGACAAAATATGTTTAAAATTTGGACACTATAGTATGTCCTTATTTAGTATTTACTGAGCAATTTAGGATGTGAAATCACTATTATAGCTTTCTATTTCAAGAATGGCAACAAGATACATATAAGGAATATTGCAAAGAATACTCTGAAAGCTACAACACCTTGATTACTACTATAAAGAATCCTCAGCATACTAACATTTTCACAAACTATGCAAAAGAAAGTGAATAGGCACAGACATTTACTTCAGGCAAAGTCAGGCACTTCATACATATTATCATAGAGAGTCAGTATCTTTTACTTCAAAGACAGACCTGGGGGAAGCCTGGCTGGCTCAGTTGGTAGAGCATGCAACTCTTGATCTGAGGGTTGAGAGTTCAACCCCCACACTGGGCATGTAGCCTACTTAAAAGAAAAAAGGGGAAAAAAAAAAAGACAACTTGGTTCAAATACCGATTACAATCTTTTTAAATTAGTGAATCTCTCCAAGCTTCTCTTTCCTCATTTACAAAATGGAGCTAATACTTACTTCACAGAGCTGGTGTGAAAATTAATGAGGTAGCACAATAATGAATCCACTGTGACTCCACGATCCTTGTAACACTCATGTTGTAAGAATCATTAACCCCATTTTTCAGATGCAAAACTAGTCACAAGAAAGTTAAGTAGTGGGACGCCTGGATGGCTCAGCAGTTGAATGTCTGCCTTCGGCTCAGGTCCTGATCCCATGGTCCAGGTTCAGGTCTCACATTAGGTTCCCTGCAGGGAGCCTGCTTCTCCCTCTGCCTATGTCTCTGCCTCTGTATCTTGTGTTTCTCATGAATAAATAAATAAAATCTTAAAAAAAAAAAAAAAAAAAAAAGACAGAAAGTTAAGTAGTGAGCCTATGGTTACACAGCTGATAACTGTCAGTACCTAGGTCTCATGCTCTTAAACTTGACATGTTACTTCAATGGTTATTTTACTCTCTCTCATACTACAGAGTTTATGATTTTTTTTTCACGTTATACCCATTATATGTTAAGTTTTGATACCAGAACAAAAATGTTTCAAAAAACAAAAATTGGGACGCCTGTGTGATTCAGCGGTTGAGCGTCTGCCTTCGGCTCAGGGTGTGATCCCGAAGTCCCCAGACCGAGTCCCACAGCAGGCTCCCTGCATGGCGCCTGCTTCTCCCTCTGCCTGTGTCTCTGCCTCTGTGCGTCTCTCATGAATAAATAAATAATCTTTAAAAAAAAATCACCCATAATTCCCACTGATAATTTAGAGGTCAAAGACCCATAAGTAGCCAACTTATCTTCAAATTCAGTAAGAGTATACGTTTCAGATTTCAAAATGAGCTATCCAAATTACTTGTTACTAGCACTCATATAAACAGGAAATGATTTTCAAAAGCAAATGAATAAAAGCGACTAGGGAATCAAATAAATCAGATATACCACAAAAGTAAAAATATGGTATATGAATGCTCAATCTTCCAAAGATTCTGCAGATCTTCTACTATGACTATGTGAGCCAGCCTTAAACACAGGGTGAAGAACTGACCCAGGCTCAGCCACTAGATTATTGTGGAACCTCAAAGCACTTAATTTCTCAGTGCCTCTGTTCAACTAACAATGAGAGTTGGACTGAAGTCCCCGAACCGCAAAACTGAAGGCAATTTAGGCCATTAGAGCCACCCAAGGTACCCTGACAGATCACCCAATTCCTGTTTTAACACCTGCAGAGACATGGAGTTCAATGATCTCTCTTCACAAAAGTGACATAGTGTTAAGAATCTCTGAGGAGGGACGTCTAGGTGGCTCAGCAGTTGAGTGCCTGCCTTCGACTCAGGACGTGATCCCAGGTCTGGGGATCAAGTTCGGCATCGGCTTCCCACAAGGAGCCTGCTTCTCCCTCTGCCTGTGCCTCTTCTCTCTCTCTCTCTGCATCTCTCATGAATAAATAAAATATTTAAAAAACAAAAAGAATCTCTGAGGATTCTTTTGTGACTGAGCACAAAAGTGCCCACTCTGGTATTTTTACTCTGGGTCCTGGTTCCACCACTAAGATCTTCTGAAGATGTACCTTTGAGTACTGCTTCTGGCTAAACCCATTAGGTAATTTAAAGAGGGAAGAGAGAAGAATGCAAGATACCCTTCACAAACAACTGTGAATCTCCTGAGGAATTGTTGCAACTGTGGAGTTCAGCTAAATAAAATCACTGGTTTACTCTATTTGTGAAATAAAAATTATCTTAACATAAGTAGTCGAACGGGGAAAACTGATGCTGAAGCACCAAATGATTACATTTAAATGGCTGACATTTAAAAGCCTCTGAATACTCACATTATTCCACATTCATTCATCTCTGACTTCAACCTCATTCACCCACAGTCAGTTCTATGCTATGGCCCAAAATGAACAATGACGACGACGATGATGATGTATGTGAACTTGTTCCAAGGACTTGGCATATTTTTAACTTAGTTAATCTTTATAGCAGCAATATAAAGCAACCACCATTATTAACCCCATTTTATAGTTAGTGAGTTACCAAGATGTGGTAAGAGTATACAGTCACACACCCAAGGTCACACAGCTAGCATGTGGTGACTTCCAACCCAGGAAGTCTGGCTCTCGTATTTATGCTTTTAACTACTTTGTTTTGATAAGTTACTGTTCTCAATATCAGAAAAATTACTCCACCCTCACCTTACACACAGAATTTAATGTTTGTGTTTCATATCAATGCTGGCCTAAACTACTTACAACATTTCATAGAGCCCTAATTCAGCGTCCACTTCCACATATTAGCCTATCATGTTGAAGGCACACAGTAAGCACCCAATAAATACCTGTAAATATCTGTTAAGGGCAGCCCGGGTGGCTCAGTGGTTTAGCGCCGCCTTCGGCCCAGGGCCCGATCCTGGAGACCCGGAATCACGGAATCAAACCCATGTCGGGCCCCCTGAGTGGAGCTTGCTTCTCCCTCTGCCTGTGTCTCTGCCTCTCCCTCTCTCCCTCTCTGTGTCTTGTCATGAATAAATAAATAAAATCTTTTAATAAATAAAATATATATATATATATCTGTTAAAAGAATTAAATCTTTCCCAATTCCCTCATTTTCCCAAAAGTAACCTTTCCCACCTCTGAATCCTTCCTTCCCCTCCCCCAGCACTTTGCACCTTCTTCCAACACTTTTTCTGTTCTATGCTACCACTGTGGTAGCCAGCCTCCAAGATGGCCCCTAAGGATCCTCACCTCCTCTATTCATACCCCTGTATAATCCCTTCCCACGATGTGTGACCAATAGTATAATGGAGAAATGATGGTATGTGACTTCTGAAGCTAGATCAAAAAAAAACAACAACAACACAACTTGGTCTCTTGGATTATTTGCTCTGGGAAAAGTCAGCTGCCATGCACTGAGGGCATTCAAGTAGTTCTACGGAGAAGCCCATACTAAGAGAGACCTCCCACCAATAGCCTACAGCAACTTGTCAGCAATCTGAGTAGCCACCTTAAGAGGATCCACCAGCCTGTCTTCAGATGACTGCAACTCTAGATGACATATCACCACTGCAATCCCTTGAGAGGTCCTGAGCCTGAACCACTGCTCAAGCTGCTCCCAAATTCTTGGCTCACAGAAACCGTGAGAGATGATGTTTACTGTTATCTTAAGCACTAAGTTTTAGAGTAACATGTTATACAATAATAGGCAACACACCTAACAGTCTCTAAAACTCTAAGTTCCTTAAGAGCAGAAATTTGATTCACAAAATTTGTTAAAGCCTTAGAATTAAACAGTACTTATATATAATGGTGCAGTGGGCCATTCCCTTTATTCAATGTTCCTTTTCTTCCAATGTATAAGCGTTTATTAATACCTATATGGTATATGCCTGTACCACTTCATCTATAACCTGTCAGTGTCCTCCCTCTTTTCTTTCAAGACCTTCTGAAATATAACCTCCTGACCAAAGATTTTTTTTCAGCAGACGAAAATGTTCTTTTTTTTTTTTTAATTTTTATTTATTTATTTATTTATGATAGTCACACAGAGAGAGAGAGAGAGGCAGAGACGCAGGCAGAGGGAGAAGCAGGCTCCATGCACCAGGAGCCCGACGTGGGATTCGATCCCGGGTCTTCAGGATCGCGCCCTGGGCCAAAGGCAGGCGCTAAACCACTGCGCCACCCAGGGATCCCCGACGAAAATGTTCTTAAATCAATTCTATCAACCTTAGTATTTACATAAACATGCAACTCACTGTAAATATGTATTTATTCATATTCACCTTTTAGTCAACAAATATTTACTGAGTATCTGCTATGTCCCAAGAATTGCTCTTGAGCTAACAGAATAAAAGAAACAAATTGCCTTTGTGGAGTTTACCGTTCATAGTGGGTTCTCTAAATATAAAAACCTCTGTTATTAGGACTTCAAAATTCTAATTGCCCTTTCAAAAAAATTCATTATTCACAACCATTTTACCTCTTTCCTTTTCTATTTCATTGGCCATCCTTTTCTTTATACACTTAAATATTTAAGCTATGGCCTCAAGAAAAGTCCATATCTGTTTAATAGCTTTGTTAAGTGCCCCATATAGAATCTGTATATGTCAATGTCTTCCATTAAATGTTTCCATGAACCACTTCTTAGAAAATATCACCACACTTATAAACATAAATACCACTTGATAGCCTTTATTATACACGTTTTAGCAACTCTAAATCAAATATGAACATTTATTTCACAGAAAGTAATTTGTAATTTATGTAGTAATATGACATATATATGTCATATATATATAGCTGGAACAGTCTCACCTCGTTTATTTCTGTACTGTTAAAAGGAAATGAGCATACATACTTTTAAATCAGAAATTCAAGTCCTGGCTCTATCACTAACTGTGCAACCCTTAGACAAATTATTTAACTATGCTGAGCCTCAGTCTTCCTATCCTAAAGTGGAGGTAATATCTGCCTCATAGGGTCGTTGTGAGAATTAAGTGGTAATATTAAAAGCCTAACTTAATGCCTATTATATAATGGGCATCAAGAAATGTCAGTTTCCTTCCACTTCCCTAGGGCTTATACCTGCAGTCAGAAGATCTATCAAGAAATATTTCCAAAAAAAAAAGAAAGAAAGAAAAAAATCTTTCCAAGCTCAGTTACTTCTGTTTGGAATGATCTTCCTCTCCTTCATCTAATGAGTTAAGGATCAGCTCAAATGCCATCTTCTCTTTGAAGTGAAAAGGAAAAGCTCCCTTGACCCTCCCATACAGTTCTAGAGTTTATTTCAGTGTGTTACAATTATCTGTCACTTTCTGCCTCTCCCACTAGATAGACTGTGAGCTCATATGAGCAGAGACTATACCTCACTTACCCTGATAAACTCGGCTTTTAGAAAAACAGCTGGTGGAGGACCTGGGTAGCTCAATCAGTTAAGTGTCTGCCTTTGACTTAGGTCATGATCTCAGGTCCTGGGATCAAATCCAGCCCAGTATTGGGCTCTCTGCTCAACAGGAAGTCGGCTTCGCCCTCTCCCTCTGTGCTCTTTCTCACTCTCAAAGAAATCCTTTTTTTTTTTTTTTTTTAAGATTTTATTCATTTATTCATGAGAGACACACAGAAAGAGGCAGAGACACAGGCAGAGGGAGAAGCAGGCTCCATGCAGGGAGCCCAATGCCGGACTCAATCCCGGGACTCCAGGATCACGCCCTGAGCCAAAGGCAGACACTTAACCGCTGAGCCACCCAGGCATCCTTCAAATAAATAAATCTTAAAAAAAAAGAAAAATACCTGGCATGTTATAGGCAAGGAACAAGTTTACTGAATGAATAAATGAATGAAGTCATTACTTAAATAGTACCCAAATGTACTGAGTGACCCAAACTTTATGGTTTTGCCCTTTATGGGCTGAGATGCTGTTTCATACTTCTTTTGAATCCCTTCCTCATAGCAGTCAGTAGAGGACTAAAGGATGTGGAAAGTCTGCAATAAATACTTTTGGATTATGGGATACATCTTACTCTTCCATCTCATGATTTTACACCAAATAAAAAACTTAACCAAAGAGATGTGACTTGTGGAAGCCTTTCTAAACAGGGTCTCTTCCTAACAGTTACTGGCAAAGAACTGAAGCCAATACTAGAACAGACTATAGTCAGTTTTTCTTTGCACGGGCTTTTGAAAAAAGCAGTAATGGTCTGCCTCTTTTAAAATCATTTCACTAATTAACTATCATAAAGCTCTTTGATTCACTATGAAAAATGCAAATGACATTAAGCAAAACTTAATTTAATAACTTTTAGCCAAGGGTTCCCCACCCTGCAGTCCCAGGGCCATGTGCCAGCTGGCTGTACCACCTCACTCCTGGGAGGTGGCTGCTTTTCAACAGTAAAACTGCTTAAGTGAAATTTGTGGAGTTTTCGGGGTCCTCTAATATGAAATACATGAATTTCACTTTTTACTAAAAATAGTATGTCACGAGTTTTGGCTTCAGGTAGAAAAGATCTTGAAAAGATCTCAAAAGTTGGCAAGCTGGGAACATTTCAGACTTCTTACAAACTTCAATGTGAAAACACAAGAAGCTAGGTGTAATCTCATTATTATTTTTAAGTGACATCTTTCATATTCCTGTATACACATACCTCATGCCCAGTACAGCTGAGTGTCCACCAAACTGCCTTTTTGTTACGCTATATAATAGTGAGAAAACAGAGATCCGGACAAAGCCAATTTGGGCCGGTGCTTGAATACAAACCGATCTACCCGTCGTTCTCAACTCACAATGATCCCATGTAGTAGGTCTTATGCCCATTTTCCTGATGAGGAAACCGAAGCCCAAGATTACAAAGCCGGCGAAGGGCAGCTTGGCGAACCTGATCTGAAAGCTCCAGCCCAAGCTACTACAGAGTATCAGTGCTTTCCTACGGCACCGGCCAGAGTGGGAGGTGGAATCAAAGCGTCCTGACACTTTCTTAGAGGGTCAAGTTCTTGGCCGTCAAGTTTCAAATCGGCCAGAGCCCTTACACCTGGCGGCATTCAGGTGGCCGACACAGGCATCAATCAACAAGTCCAGGTGAGGCTCCCTCGCCAGGGAATCCTAGGATTGCACATGGATCCGAAGGGTCTGCACAAGACCCCAGGACCCTGCGGTCAAAACACACCCGGGCGCAAAGGGTGCGGGACCGCCCTCATCCCCTCACCGGCGCTGCCAGGCAAGGCGGCTCACAGGTGCACGGCCGCGCCCCGCGACGCCCGCCGCGGCTGGGGGACCCGGCCGGGAGGCGAGGGGCGGGCGAGCTGAGCGGCGACGGGGTAGGGGCCGAGCGGCGACGCCCGCGCAGACACACCCCGAGGGCGCGCGGCGGGGTCGCGAGGAGAAAGGATGCTCGGGGCGGGGCCGCGGTGGGGGAGGGGCTCCCTGCCCGGACTCTCACTCACCGCCTCGCGCTCCTCCCGGCCAGAGCTCCGCGGCGGTCCCCCTCCGGCTCTCGCCGCGCGTCTCCCCTCCCGAGGCTCAACGTCTCGCCAGTGCGCACGGAGCTGAGGAGAAGTCTGCACGAGAGGAGGGTGTGTGGCGAGCGGAGCCGAGGGGGTGGGGAGGATGGAACGGTCGCTCTCGCCGCCGCCTCGGACACCACAGACACGGCCGCCGCCGGCTCCTCTCAGCCACGGAAGCTGCGGCCCCTCCCACCACACCCGCCTCCCGCCTCCCACACCGCCTGCTGGAAGAGTGACGGCGGCGCTGGCCAATCAGAGGCCTTGCGGAGGCTGGGACGGTAGAACTAAAGGGAGGGCGGGAAGGGAGGGGTACGGAGGCGGTGAGGACGGCGGCGGGACTTCCTGTGACTGACGGCCAGGCGCAGCCAATGGGCAGCGAGAAGATGACCTCATCGCCAAGGGAAGTCTGGAACTGGCGGAGCAGCGGCTGGGAGGTGGGAGGAGGTCGGCGACGAGCCGGAGGCGGGGCGCCGGGGCCTTAAAGAGACCGAAGCCCATTGGTCACCCCGCCGAGGGAAGGGCGGCGGACCGGCTGGACTTCGCCAAGTTGCCAAGGGGTCAATGCCGCGAGCCCTTAACTGCATTAATCCTCCTGACCCAACCCGATCCTTCTAGGGGCTAAAGGGTCCTCGCCTGGGGCTCGTAAGTTGATTACTTCACTTTCACGCTTCCCCAGAGGAGGCACAGTAAATTCCACATTGGCCCGGAGCCCTGAATTCCCGTTACAGCCCCCGCCCCACCGAGGCCCGTCGCCTCGTTTCTCTGAGTCAGTTTCCCCTAGGGGAAAAGGGAGGATATTAACACCTACCCACTTCTCCCTACCTGCCTAGAAGGTTGAGATCATCAACAGCAAAAGTGCTTTGGGCCTCGGGAAGAAAAGGCGCTGAATGAACCCAAAAGCTTCTCCCAGGGGACTCCAGGAAGCACATCTGTAAAAGGGAAGGTGTCACTAGGTGACTCCCGACGACTCTTGCAATTGCAAAATTCTAAAATGCTGATGTCCTACTCTTTCTGGCATCCTCTCCTGTAGCAAAGGGGGCGGGGGGCATGCACGCATGTGCACGCGTGGGTCTCCTGCATTAGGCGCGGAGGCCACACACGGACCCGGTTGGCTTCAACAAGGAGAAAGCAGACTTAAGGGAGAGAGAAACAAGTAAAGCGAGATCTGCGGTGGGAAGTGCCTTGGTGCCGGCAGGCCATTTGCTCCCTCTCCTCCCGCAATGGGAGGGAGTCCAGAAAAGGAGAAATAACTCCAACTTGGCGGGTGGAAAAGAGGGGGGAAGTGCTTTCCCGAAAGCTTCCTCGGGATGGTGTCGCCTGGCAGGGTTGGAAGGAGGAGTAACAGTAGCTAGAGGAAGAAGGGAGCTAAGTAAGACGTTCTTCCAGGTTCCGGGAGGAGCAGCCAGGCCAAGGCCCAAAGATTGAGAGGGACAACTCAATGTTCCAGAGTGAATTCTTACTATGATCCCCTGCTCTCCCCCAGATCTCCCATGACCATGACGGCCTGTTGGTCTGTCAGAGAGAATGCCTCCTTTTCGTCTCCAGCCGACAGCTGCAAAAGCCAAAGTGGCCCTGGATATTCCCAATTATTTATCTGTAAGTCAGCTTCAAGTTTAGCGCAAGGTGCTGCTGGGCACAGAATCTTGAAGTTCAGCGGGATCCCAGTGGCCCCTTAGTCACACACCTTCCCTCCAAGGCAAGAATCGGTCCACAAAAGACGGGATAAAATGATTTATTCAGCAGATATTTCTTGAGTAAGACGCTGAGCGGGTGCGTTCACCAAACTGGGGAGAATGAAGGCAAATGGTGAGGTGATTGCAATGCCAGGTAGCATATCCCGAGTGTCAGGATTAAAAAGAGGACACAAAGGTGAACCTTAAAGGAGAAAGTACTCTGGTTTGAAATTGGTGGGGTGGGGCAGGTTTCTGCAAGACAAGACTGGGGCGGGGCATTCCAGATAATATCTACCTAGACACAGCCTTTATGAAAAAAACAAAGCGAGAAGGAAGCACAAGCATATTTTATGAGTCATGGTAAGAGTGATAAGCCTGTTCCCAGTCTGAGGCATGGCAAGCTTACCACCTCTCAAATAGGTCTGTTCCTTTTCTGGACAATTTAAATTGCAATTATTTTGTATCCATATGCATGTACAAGCTACTTATTTATTTACATGTCTATATTTTATGGATAATCTACATCCATCCCTCTAACCTCTGAGTCTAGGTCCTAATTATCTCCTAAACCTTCAGAGAACATGTCTAATCCCTCTTCATAAGGACAACATCCCAAATATTTGAAGATTTGTCATCTATGCCCCCCTTTCCACACCTTCTGCCCTTCCCCAAAACAATAAAGATGAAGTCACCTTTTATTTTGCCAAATTATGGTTTCCATCCTGAGGACTTCATGTAGACATCTTTCAGATCGTCAAGATCTGTTGGGAACATGTGTTATTTTTGTCCTTCCAGCACACATTCCCTTTCTTCTAGTAAGAGGAGCCTAATTTCTTCTAGGGAACCAGTCCTCCCCACTGTCAGTATGGTAGCCATGGGGCTGACTTCACTACTTTCCAGGGGCAGCACTTTGACAGTCCTGGCCCATCAGAGCACTGCTTTCCTCCTCTTTGTGCTCCCACCACCACCACCACCATTTGCAATGATTGATTTAGGGAAAGGTGTGTGGCCCAAGACAGTCCAAGCAGAATGAGTCCTGGAACCTTAGTTGGAACTCACTATATGGAGAAGTTTCCTTTGCAAGGAGGCTGCTGAACTACCTGGCTCATCCCCTGCAGTTGACCAGGAGGATCACGAAAGAACTTGCTCAAGAATACACAAAACCAATATGAAAACAAACTATCAGAGCTGAGGCACGGATGAAAGCTACAACAGGCAATGACTCTCAGAACCTGGATCCAGCTATTTTCTGGCTGTTTGCTTTTGTAGGTGTCTTTCATCAGAATACTTAGAAACAGCCTTCAAGGGAAATCTGGGAATGGGATTTATTAAGCGGAGAATAACCCATAAGGAAGGAAGTTGAGCAGGACAAGCAAAAAGAAAGAGCTAGGCAGGGATCCCTGGGTGGTGCAGCAGTTTGGCGCCTGCCTTTGGCCCAGGGCGCGATCCTGGAGACCCGGGATCGAATCCCACGTCGGGCTCCCGGTGCATGGAGCCTGCTTCTCCTTCTGCCTATATCTCTGCCTCTCTCTGTGTGTGTGACTATCATAAATAAATAAATAAGAAAGAGCTAGGCAAGAGGCAGCTTGATTTTGCCTTGGCCTGATCAACAACGGAGAGCTCTGGCATAAAACCACACCACGGAGTTATCCCCCCAGGAGGCATTGGGCAGCTTTGTGTACCCAAGCATCAGTCAGCCACTGGCTGTAAGCCATCGAGGAGTGAAGGTCTCCAAAGCTGCTCCCTTCTGCTAAAGGCAATTCTCTGGAATTTCGGGCATCTGGGAACCCTTAGCTGCCAACACTCACAGCAGCTGGGGGATGGGTGCCCTGGCCTGTGAAAGAGATCTACGAGGCGCGCCATTTGTGCCTACTCTGTAGGCCAGTACATTCTCTTCCCAGTTGGGTTTCTGTTCCTTGCAACCAAAATGTGACCACAGTGTGATCTGATCACTAAAGTACAGTGAGACTTTACCCTTCCTTAGTCTGTCTCCCTACATCCATGAGCACTCTAGCCTGTTGCCTCAGCAAATTTAGAGACTGCCCTGACCCTTTGGCTCAAATTGACTTTATAACCATTTCTTCCTTTTCCTTTAAAGCTTCCCCTCCCCCTACAAACTGATGCTAAGAAAAATTCACCCTTTCTTGTACTTCTATAATTAATTCTTGGCCACGAACATAGGATTTCAGGCTTAACCCTGCTAATAATGAGCAGCTAGTGGTTGTTTCGTCCATTTCCATCCTTTGCTGCACCTTGCTATAAATACATGCTGATTCAGCTCTGTCATTCCTCAAACTAGCTACCACTTCTCGTACTGTCGCTATTGCTGAAAGTCAGGGCAAACCCAAAGACAGCAAACCCCTAGAGACTGATTTTCCCCTCCTTCCAACCTGTGAATTCATACTTCTGGAAAATTTATTCCATTTGGCTCTTCTTTCTCTTCCTGGAGAATTTCTCCAAAGGTGTTTCCCAGGACTTGACCAGCCCCATCCTCGACACATCCTGCTAGTTTCTGTTTCTTCTTAAGTCTTTATTCAGGTTGGTCCCTCTGCCTAAAAGCCTTTCCTTGTCTCTCTATCTAATCAAATCTTGGCTCACCTTCCTCCTCAACACCCCCAGGCCCTCTCCACTATTCCTCCAGCCGAAATGGATCTTTTCTTTCTCGACAATCCGTAGATTGTCTGCTGTGCCAAGCCCAACACTAAATATCCTAAATGCATTTTCTTGTTTCATCCTTGTTGTAACCCTGAGGTGGGTGCTGTTACGATCCTCATTTTTTGATGAGGAAACTGAGACTTAAAGACATAATTAAGAAAATAACACACAGGGGCACCTGGCTGGCTCAGTAGGTAGAGCATGTGACTCTTGGTCTCTGGGTTGTGAGTGCAACCCCCACATTGGGCCTAGAGCCTACTTAAAACACACACATACACACACACCACATAATCACATAGCTACAAACTAGCAGAGCCATGGTACGGATCCTAAAATTAGTATATTAGAATTCTAGGTGTAATGCAATAAACATTTGTTGGCTACACACAAGGAACTAGAAGAAACATAAAAAACTGAAATAGACAACCCTTGCCCACAATCAAGAACAGGGTTCACAAATAACACCAATGTGAACAATGCTAAAGTCAGTAAAAATGAAGTAAGAGAGAGTTCATGTCTTACAGAAAATCCAGTAACTTCATTTGAAGGAGTGTATGTTTGACAGGAAGCAATGAGGTAGGGCATTCCAACTGTGAGTAATAGAATGGAGGGAGGAAAACACGGGACATGTTTAAACAAAGGAGTTGTCTGGTTTGTTCAAGAGATAAGGCTTGAAAGTTTGGTTGAGGCCCTATTGTAAAAAAAGTAAAAAATGCCAAGGTAAGGTTGGTACTGGGCTTCTGAAAACAGGATCCAAAATGTGTTTTAAGATTTACATGGGAGTTAACTGATTAGATTGGAAGGAGACTGAAAGGGGGTTGGGCAAATAAATTAGAAGACCACTACTGTTTTCTACCCCAGAAGAAATTAGGACCAACGAGGGTCAATGCAGTGGGCTTGGATTACTTCCCCCACCCCTATATTCTGTAAACACTTTCTGTATCTCTTTGTCCCCTAAAGATCATACAATCCTTGAGAAGTGTCAATCTTTATTTTTTTAAGATTTTATTTATTTACTCATGAAAGACACAGAGAGAGGCAGAGACATAGGCAGAGGGAGAAGCAGGCTCCCTGCCTGATGCAGAACTCCATCCCAGGACCCCAGGAACATGCCCTGAGCCCAAGGCACTCAACCGCTGAGCCACCCAGGTGCCCCTTAAGCCTATTCTTATATTGAATTTGGCTCATGTGTTTAGGGCCTACTTGGGACTGGAGCTGCAGAGAGGCAGAGAATCACAAAATGGATGGGCTTTTGTCAGAGAAAAGGAATCCAGGCTGGGCTATGTCTTTCCTGGAGGACGGCCTTAATTACTAAAGAATTCAGCTTTTAAGCCGTTCTTTGGCGTCCTCTAGTGGTTGAGGTCTGGAACTCCTTCTTTACTCCCTAGATAGAGAAATCGCAACTTTGGTAACAGCGTGAGGGGTGAAACCCAATGGTAAGTTCTTACTGCTTGGAGAGCATAAAGATTTTGTTTTAGAATAAAAACAAGCAGAGCCTTTTTTTGTTTTCCTTAAATGAAAACTGACCATGCTGTCATAATCGAGGTTGAGGACAATCAGACACGAAATTTAAATGGACACCAAAACCAAGCTCAATGATCAAGATAATATTTCAATGCCATATTTCCAAAAAAATAAATGAAAATTAATGCCCTCCAAACCCTATTAATATTTAAAATATAGAACAGACGTGACCTGACCTTGCGCTTGCCTTACCATGCCTCACTAGTCTCACCCAAACCTAACCACAAGAGCACAGGCACAGGATCCTTTAACTTGGCCCTATCACAGGGCTTCCAGGTGGAGGTGGCGCCTCAAAACCTCACCAAGGGAAACTAGAAGTGGTGCTTTTCACCAAAGAGCCTTCATAGAAGGGAGAAATCCCCCGCTAGCCTGCTAGCCTATTCAGAAGGCCTGCATCGGGATCCCTGGGTGGCGCAGCGGTTTAGCGCCTGCCTTTGGCCCAGGGCGCGATCCTGGAGACCCAGGATCGAATCCCACGTCAGGCTCCCGGTGCATGGAGCCTGCTTCTCCCTCTGCCTGTGTCTCTGCCTCTCTCTCTCTCTGTGACTATCATAAATAAATAAAAATTAAAAAAAAAAAAGAAGGCCTGCATCTTTAAGGCTCTTGTGTAGGCCTATTTTGAATGTGACTTCATAATATATCCATTCTTGGTTTTGTTCTGTCACCCTTTATTGAGGTATATATACTTCAGAAGCATACAGAAAAGTGCATACATCATAGCTGCAGGATTTGAAGACTTTTCACAAACAGAACACATATGTTTAACCAGCACCCAGATCAAAAAAAAAAAAAAAAAAAAACCAGCACCCAGATCAAAAAAGAGAAATCCCTCTCGTGCCCCCTTCCATCCATTAGCACCCTTAGTTAGGTATCTCTCTATTGATGTCTTACAGCATAGATTGGTTTTGCCTATTTTTGTTCTTTCTATAATCTACAAATGGAATGATAGAATCTAAAGTAATGGGGGCAGGCGGGCTGGCTGGCTCCGTGGGTGGAGTGTGGGAGTTTTGATCTCTACATTGGGTGTAGAGATTACTTAAAAAAAAAAAAAAAATATATATATATATATATATAATAAAAGTATTTAGAGTTTGGCTTATTTTGCTCAACACTCTGTAAGATTAGGCCATATATTTGTGTGTGATTATAGTTTGCTTATTTTCATTGCAGTGTATGAGTATATTATAATAAACTTATCCATTCTGCTAACGTGGTTGTTTTCAGTGTGGGCTATTACACATAGGACTGGTATAAATATTCTAATGCATGTCTTTTGGTTCACATACATGCATTTTGGGAGTGCATTTGCTGGGTCGTAGGAGAGGCATATTTTCAGCTTTTTTTTTTTTTAAGATTTTTATTTATTTATTCATGATAGTCACACAGAGAGAGAGAGGCAGAGACACAGGCAGAGGGAGAAGCAGGCTCCATGCAGGGAGCCCGATGTGGGATTCGATCCGGGGTCTCCAGGATCGCACCCTGGGCCAAAGGCAGGCGCCAAACCGCTGCGCCACCCAGGGATCCCTATTTTCAGCTTTATTGTGTACTGCCAGCTAACTTTCTAAAGTAATCGTAGCTGTTTACATTCAATGAGAGTTCCTATTGCTTCACGTCTTCCTTTAAACTTGATATTTTTGATCCTTTTAATTTTATCCAGTCAAGTTGGAAGGACATCACATTGCAGTTTATTTGCATTTTACTGATGAGTAACAAAGTTAAAAATCTTTCAATTTTTAAAAAGATTTTATTTATTTATTCATAAGAGACACACACACACACAGAGGCAGAGACACAGGCAGAGAGAGAAGCAGGCTCCATGCAGGGAGCCTGATGCAGGACTCGATCCCAGGTTTCCAGGATCACGCCCTGGGCCAAAGGCAGACACTCAATCGCTAAGCCACCCAGGCATCCCTCCATTTGTTTATTTAGCATTTAGAGAGCTTCTTTTGTGAAGTGCCTGTTCAAGTCTCTTGCCCATTTTTCTGTTGGATTGTCTATCTTTTCCTTATTGATTTATACAAGTTCTTTATAAATTCTGAATTTGAGAGCTTTATCAAATATATGTATTGAGAATATCTTACCCTATATTGTGGGTTGTCTTTTTATTCCCTTAATGGTGTCTTTTGATAAACAGCAGTTCTTAGTTTTAATATCATTCATTTAATAAATTGTTTTCATTTATGATTAGCACTTTTTGTATCCTTTTGGTGAAAGATCTGCCTATTCCAATGTCATAAAAATGTTCTAAATTTTTTTTCTTTGAAGTATAGAATAGTATACTAGAGAAGAATGCACATATGATAGGTATAGAGTTACTTTTATTTTCATTGTTTATTTTTTTAAAGATTTATTTGAGAAACAGAGCATGCGTTTGGTGTGGGGAAGGGATAAAGGAGGAGAGAGAGACTCCATTGAGGAGCCTGATGCAGGGCTCTGTCTCATGACGCTGAGACCATGACCTGAGCAGAAACTGAGAGTCGGTTGCTCAACTGACTCTGCCACCCAGGCACCCCCAGAGTTACTTTTAATGAAAAAAACAAAGCCATATTTTTAAATTAGGTAATTTATGTATCCTTTTCACCTACTCCTGTTCTACAAGACTGTAAACTTCTTACAAGTCTCAATTCTGCAGGACGCCTGGGTGGCTCATCAGTTGAGCATCTGCCTTTGGCCCAGGACATGATCCTGAAGACCCAAGATTGAGTCCTGATTGGGCTCCCTGCATGGAGCCTGCTTCTCCCTCTGCTTGTGTCTCTGCCTCTCTCTGTGTCTCTCATGCATAAATAAAATCTTAAAAAAAAAAAACTCTCAATACTGTATCATGGAACGATGTGACCAGGTGACAAAAAAATACAGAGCCAGGGAGCTAGTCTAAGAAGGACACACTGAATGCTGAGGGGCACACACTTGGGAAGAGTTGCTCCCATTTCTCTCACTGACACTATAGCACAAGGAGGCAGAGAGGAACATTTCCCTGTTGCTAATCTTCATGCAACTAGCTCCTTGGGTTCAATCCTGGCCTCCTGGGTGTTGGGCCTCTCTTTTGGCTGCCCCAGGCCAGGTCTCACTTCCTGCGGCCCCTGTCCTGACAGCATGGCCTGTTTTGCATTCTCTTCCCCTCTCAACTCAGGGCAGACCAAATCTGCAAGAGCCTTGTGAGCCTTGATTAAGAACTTAGACTTTGTCTAAGCCACTGAAGGATTTTAAGCAGAGTGGGTGACCTGACCAGATGTACAGTGTTTACTTTTTTTTTACCCTTTCTGATTATAACGTGCAGATACAAAAAAAATCGCACCCAATAAACACTGAGCACAATGAATTATTATAAGGCAAATATCCTGGAAACCACCTTCCAGGTCAAGAAATGGTGCTTTGTCAAGCTCCTCAATGGCCCTTCTATGTTCCATATTCCAAGGAAGTCTTCCTGACTCCCTCCAAAGTCACCTTTTATCAAAATCACTTCCTTCTGTTTATAGTTTTATCACTCAGATGTGTATATCTAAGCACTAGAGTTTCATCTTGTTCATTTTTTAAAGTCTTTTCTTTTTAAATATTTTATTTATTTATTCATGAGAGACCCAGAAAGAGAGGCAGAGACACAGGCAGAGGGAGAAGCAGGCTCCATGCAGGGAGCCCAACGTGGGACTCGATTCTGGGTCTCCAGGATCACGCCCTGGGCCAAAGGCAGATGCTCAACCGCTGAGCCACCCAGGCATCTCCCCACACACACACAAATTTTTTTTATGTAAGCTTTGCACCTAGCATGGAGCTTGAACTCATGACCCCAAGACCAAGGGTTATACCCTCCACTGCCCTGACTGAGCCAGCCAGGCGCCCCCAGAATTTTTATTCATCTTATAACTGGAAGTTTGTACGCTTTGACCACTTTCATCCATTCCCTGCACCTCGCCCCAACCCCTGCTGCCCTCTGAAACCTCCAATGTGCTTTCTGTTTATGAGTTCAGATATTTTTAGATTCCACATGGAAGTGAGACTGTACAGTATTTGTCATTCTTTGACTTATTTCACTTAGTATAATGCCCTCACGTTCATCCATGTTGTCAAAATTGGCAGGATTCCCTTCCTTTTTATGGCTGAATAACATTCCATTGTGGAATATCCCATTTCTTTATTTCCTACATTTTCTTCATCCATTATCTGTCAACACTTAGGTTGTTTCCCTGTCTCAGCTATTGTAAATAATGCTGCAATAAACACGGGTGGTTCAAGGACCTCTTTGAGATAGTGACTTCATTTCCTTTGGATATATACCCAGAAGTGAGATTGCTGGAACCTGGGGCAGTTCTATTTTCCATTTTTTGAGTGATTTCCATACTGTTTTCCATTGTGCTCGTACCAATTTATATTCCTGACAATGCACGAGGGTCCCCTTTTCTCCACATCCCCACAGACAGTCACTTCCCTCTTAGGGCTGTTTTTACCGCATCCCATAAGTTTTAGTATGTTGTGCTTTCATTTTTCCTTGTCTTAAGATTCTTTTAATTTCCCTTTTGGTTTCTTTTTTGATCCACTGGTTGTTCAGGGAAGTGCTGTTTAATTTCTGCTTTATTTGTGAATTTTCCAGCTTTCTTCCTGTTAATTGATTTCTAGTTTCATATCATTGTGGTCAGAAAAGATACTTAGGGGTGCCTGGCTGGCGCAGTGGAGCCTGTGACTCTTGATCTTGGGGTTGTAAGTTCAAGCTCCACATTAGGTGTAAAGATTACTTAAAAAAAAAAAAAAAAGATACTTCATATAACTTCTATCTTCTTGACTTTATTGAGACATGTTTTGTGACCTAACATACGAACCATCCCAGAAGATGTTCTATGTGTGCTTGAGAAGAACGTGTATTCTGCTGTTGTGGGATAGAATGATCATACATGTCTGTCAGGTCCGTTTGGTCCATTTGGTCATAGAGTTGTTCAAATCCACAGTTTCCTTATTGATTCTCTGGATGGTCTAGCCTTGTTGAGAGTCTGGGTGGGATTAAAGTCCCCAGCTATTAATGTGTGGCTGCTTATTTCTTCTTTTTGCTCTATTAGTCTTTGCTTTACATATTTAGGTGCTCTGATGTTGGACGTATAAATATTTACAACTGTTATATTTTCATGATGAATTGATCCCTTTATCGTTACATTAATAATTTTTGTCTCTTGTGATCATTTTAGCTTAAAGTCTATTTGTCTGACATGAATTTAGCTACCCCTGCTTTCTTGGAAATGTCTTTTCTCATCTCTTCACTCTCACTTTACTTGCATACTTTTTTTTTTAAAGATTCTATTTATTTGTTCATGAGAGACACACAGAGAGAGGCAGAGACATAGGCAGAGGGAGAAACAGGCTCCCTATGGGGAGCCCAATGTGGGACTCCATCCCAGGACCCTGGGAACATGACCTGAGCCAAAGGCAGATACTCAACCACTATGACAGCTCCCCTCTTTTTAAGTAGGCTCCACAACCAGTGTGAAGCCCAACACAGCGCATGAGCTCTCAACCCTGAGATCAAGACCTGAGATCACAAGTTGGATGCTTAACTGACTGATCTACCCAGGCGACCCTATATCTTTAAACCTGAAGTGAGTCTCTTGCAGGCAGCATATCATTGTGTGAACCTTAAAAATAAAAACTACCATAACACCTGGGTGGCTCAGTGGGTATGGGATACTTCGGTCAGAATTTGATTGTGTGACCTCACTGCAGTATATATTAGAGGAGGGCTCCAACTCACTGAAGGATTTCTGAAGGATAGGTGTGGATTATTTTCCAGAAGGTTCACTAAGCTGACAAAATACACCCACCTGACATTATGTGTGCCACCCCCTCGGCAACATGGACACTGGGGTCGATCTGTTTCGGTTAGACTGCTTCTGGCTTCAAATAACAAGAAAAACTTCAAATAATCTTAAGCAAAGAGGAATGGGATCCCTGGGTGGCGCAGCGGTTTGGCGCCTGCCTTTGGCCCAGGGCGCAATCCTGGAGACCCGGGATCGAATCCCACATCGGGCTCCTGGTGCATGGATCCTGCTTCTCCCTCTGCCTGTGTCTCTGCGCCTCTCTCTCTCTCTCTGTGACTATCATAAATAAATAAAAATTAAAAAAAAAGCAAAGAGGAATGTATTGTGCCACCCAACAGTGGATCAGGCTCCAGTAGTGCAAATCAGATGCTCAATAATGCCATAGAAGTGCCGGGATTTTCGCATCTCTCTCTGCCTTTCTTCGTGTCAGATCCATTTTTTTAAAAAGATTTTATTTATTTATTCATGAGAGACACAGAGAGAGTCTGAGGATAAAGAGACTGAGGATATTATTTGGATGTGATGTCCACAACTGCTGCAACCATCTTGTGGCCAGGAAGAAAACTAGATTGAAAATGGATCTGACATGGGATGCCTGGGTGGTTCAGTGGTTGAGCGACTGCCTTTGGCTCAGGATGTGATCCCAGGGTCCCAGGATCGAGTCCCACATCGGGCTCTCTGTACCCTGGAACAGAGATGTAACCTAACTGGGCCAGACAGAGGGCTCCCTGGGACTTTTGCTGCAGTCCTTGGGAAAAGATGCTCTTTCTTTCTTCTCTAACTTCATAAACTATAAAGACAATGTAGGCTTACTGTTAGGCAGCAAGCGAAGAGTTGGAGATAAAGCCCAGGAATGACAAGCAGGAGTAAAAGATGAAGAAAGAAAGGAACAGGATCTTCATGCCACATTCACATCTCTGTATGGAGCCATGCTTGAAGCCCTCAACACTTGGAGGCAAATCACAAAGTAGGGAGAGATAAGGACTCCAGCAATTAGCTGTAGTTCTTTTGAGCTCTGTATTGATGGAACAGGTTATACTGGTTTCTCTCCCTACCAAAGTTCCACCACTAGAGCAATGCTCTGAAGTAATTTTTCACATGCCTGTATGTGCTGCCATCCTACAGACTTTTTTAAAGTAGACACTATGCTATGGGGCTTGAACTCATGACCCTGAGATCAAGACCTGAGATGCAATCGAGAGTCAGACGCTTAACCAACTGAGCAACCTGGTGCCCCTACCGATTCATTCATATTTTTTTTTAAGATTTATTTATTTATTCAGTAGACACACACAGAGAAAGAGGCAGAGACATAAGGGGAGGGAGAAGCAGGCTCCCTACGGAGACCCCGATGTGGGACTCAATCCCAGGATCCAGGGATCACGACCTGAGCCAAAGGCAGATACTCAACCACTAAGCCACCCAGGTGTCCCCTGATTCATTCTTAAGTTGGTTATTTTTTTTCTTGTCTGAATAGACGGGGATACTCAATACCCCACTGCCCCTGACTCCTGGAAAAGTATAGAGTGTGGTAAAAACTGTGGCAGCAAAAATACTGATTAGAGTCAAGCTAAATGATTACATCCCACTAATGGTACCAGCTCCCTGCAGGTGAACAACATGTACCTTGTGATAGCAGTAATAAAGCAGGCACTCACAGTAGAGAAAGGCAGGGCAACTTGGTGGAAAGATAAGCCTGGTTTCACAGCTTGGCTCCGCCCTGCTAGCAGGTGACCTTAGGTGATTTCCTGGGTGTCCCTGAGTTCTGAATCTTGTCATGTGCCAATTAGGCAAAACATTCCTGTTGTAACAATCTGGGGCCCCAGCCCTGCTATGAGGCCCAGCTTTCTGAGACACACCAAGGGAGAGTGGAAGTTCTTTCTCAGGTGTCCCTTCACTCCCAGCTCTGTTGGGGGCTTCAGGTATGGCTGGATTCAGGACTCCAGAAAATAATCAGAACTCAGTTATCTCACCATTTCTCTCTCTTTTACAAAAATGGTTTCCCTCTCAGGGGGCAGGGGGCTGGGGGTCAGAAGGTCTTAGACTCTGGTGTGGGTCAGGATCTGGATTCTTGGGCCTGGTCCCCTCCAAGGGGCCCAAGCCAGAGGTGTTTCTCTTTCTCACCTGTTGTCTCTTTCCCCACACTACAGAGACTAAGGAGAATTACAATAAAGAATTTAAAGCTGTGGCCTAAATCTGATGGTAACCAGTATGTGACCTTGAGCCAGTGACTTTAACAGAACTTTTGCAAGCAGGGAGTGATAATGTATTCCAGTGGTTAAAAGATGTACCAAGAAAGAAACCACACCAACTGTGTTATGACAACACATCCTACCCATAGTCTTGGGACAAGCCGTAAGCCAGTCACAGTGACTTGTTGCTTTGAAATTCCTCTAATCACTTCTGTGAGATTCACAATCTCTCCTGCATCACTTGATGTATGACAGCCAATCTTTTCACCCATATCTTAGGAACAAAATGTAGCACAACTTCCACTCATGGTTTGCCTTCCTGTCTCCGGTTCTGTGAAGCACTTGCTGTTGCTTTGTAAGAAAAGAGCCATCATTCCTTCAAAGAGAAAACTTGGTTTCACTAATATCAGTTTCACTCCTTGCTCCCACATCCCTGCCTTTCTCATCACATAATCCCTTTTTTATCTGAATGCTAAATCACAACATGATTTTTTCTGAAGATATTTGAAACAGCATTAAATTCAGTACATGCAGTACCAGCACAGCATTTAACTCAGTTGGGGTGAAAACACTATGAACAGCTGTGCTCAGTCTCTCAAATTTGCAAACAATGATGGCTCTATTAGGACTACACTCCTAACATCAGAGATGTTAAAATGTGTGTATGCGGGTGTGGGGTGTGGGGTGTAGGTCTTAGAATTAGTTACATGTGGTAATAAATATTAGTATTGCTTAGTGACAAGTGGCAAAAAAATTCAACCCTCTACAAAGGGGTATATTGATCCACAGAAGTTCAAAAGTGCATTATTCTAGCTTCAGGTATGGCTGGATTCAGCGCTCCAGGAAATAATCAGAACTCAGTTTTCTCACCATTTCTCTCTCTTCTACACGGATGGCTTCCCTCTCAGGTTTCACATGGTATCAAGCTGGAGCCAGCAGCTCTAACCCCCCACATCTTCTTGAGTTTAGAGTTCAGTAAAAACGAATGAGTGTCTTCGTCGCAGAATTTTTATTTTTTCATTTTTTAAAAAGTAAACTCTACACCTGAGGCTTTAACTCATCACCCGAAGATCAAGGGTCCCGTGCTGGACGAATGAAATCAGCCAGGTGACCCCTCCATCCCAGGCCTTTTTTTTAAGATTTATTTATTAATGAGAGACACAGAGAGAGAGAGAGAGAGAGAGAGAGAGAGAGAGACAGGCAGAGGGAGAAGCAGGCTCCACGCAGGGAGCCTGAAGTGGGACTCGATCCCAGGTCTCCAAGGTCATGCCCTGAGCTGAAGACGGCGCTAAACCGCTGAGCCAGACTTTTAAAGCGAGTCTCAAGCCTCTCATTGGCTCTGACCGGTCACGTGCCCAGCCCTGGCCCAATGAGCGTGGTTACTGGGTCAGTTACTATGCCCCTGCTCTGAGGTGCCTCTTTGGCAGCTCCGGGGCTGCTGGGTCTCCAAAGGGGACGGGAACGAGGAGAAGGGACGTGGGGCCCCCCTAACAGTAGGCGTGCTTTATAGGTGGGCTGCGGGGAGCGAGGCGAGCCTAGCCCTGAGCCGTAGCCCACTTAGCCCGGGCTGAGCCCCTCCGCAGAGCAGCGGGGCCGGGCCCTGTGACCCGGCGCGCGGCTGGAGAGGACCTCGGCTAGGCCCCACCGGCTGCATCTGAGTCAGCCCCGCGCAGACTCCCTCCCGCGCCAGCCCAGATGCACTGACTCAGCTCGGACGTGAGCTGGATGCTGCCTGGAAAGTTAATAAGCCTTGGAAGAAGACGTTCCTCCGGTGACGTGGGTTGGTGCCACCGAGTGGGTGGGAATGAATGAGAAAGTGGGAACACCGAGGCTCCTGGAGCATTTATGAAGACGTACAGAAAGAAAGAAAGCGTGAGGAAAAGTCACGAGCAGTGATCAGGAAAGCCCTCCCCCCCCCCCCCCCCAGGCTGGAGGTGCTTTCTTGCGATGGGTCCCCTGGGGGCTGAGCTCAGAGCTGCCTCGGCCCCTAACTGCCTCACCTCTGCCAGGGAGGGCCCGGCCCTGTGGCCAGCCCGGCCCTCTCTTCCAGCTCTGCCAGTCTCTTTCTTTCAAACCCAAGTTGCAAGAAAACTTGGGCAGGGGGAGTCTATCTCTTTGTCACGTAGGGGAGGTAAGGGAAGAATAGGGGGGGGGGGGCAGTTAGGAAGGGATCCCAGCGGGGAGGAAATGAGAGAGAGAGAGAGAAAGGCAAGAAGGCAGGGCCGGTGCCCAATCTCCTGCTGTGCTATTTACAACCTCTTAGAAGCTGGATGGAGTTCAACACGGAGCACCTGCTCTCTGCCTGGTCCCCCAAAATAAATAGGAACGCTATCCCGGCCTTCAGGAAGCGCAGAGTCTAGTCTGGGAGACACTGAGAAAATCCTTAATTACAATGGAATGTGAGGGCGGGGATCTGGGCGCCGGGGTTTGGGGAAGGAAAGTAGCCTTGAGAGAGGAGTGAAGCCGGTCAGTGAGGGAGGAGCTGCGAGAAGGAAGTGTCAGGTCACTCCAGCCTCGGCCTGCTCCCGAGGGCTGGGGGTGGGCTCTGGGCATAGCCGGGGGTGGAGCGGTTCCCCTTCCCTTTCCTGCTCCAGGCTTTGGCTGCCTGCTGGCTGACAGGGGTGGTAACCACCTTGGCAAAGAGGTTCCTGTCAGCCAAGAATGGTTCTCCACCCAAGGGGACAGCTGGGGTAGCAGTGAGTCCTTGAAGCCAACCCTCATAACAGCTGCGGGGTGGGTGCACTGGCCTGTGAAGCCACCGTGGAGAGCAGCAGCAGCATTTGCTGCAATGTGTGCCAGGCTGGATGTTGGGTGGAGGAGTGTAGGGAGTGGAAGGGAGGGAAGGGGCCAAAGATCCAAGGGGTCAACGTGTACAAAAGTTGTAGGAGCATGCAGTTCTTTCTGGAACCACGAAGATACTTGAATAAGACACTGGGCATACAGTGAAAAGAGGAGTGGTTGGAGAAGAGGCCTGATAGGTGGGCAGAGGCCAGATCATGAAGGGTCCTGTGTGCCATAAGAAAAAATTAAGGATTAAAATTCTTCTAAAAAGAAATGGATTCTCAGGGTGCCTGGGTGGCTAAGTCAGTTAAATGTCTGCCTTTGACTCAGATCATGGTCTGGGAGTGCCAGGATCCAGCACATGGTGAGCTGCCTCCTGGGGGGGTGAGGGGATCCTGCTTCTCCCTCTGACCCTCCCCATCTCATGCTTGCTCTCTCACTCTCTCAATCTCTAAAATAAATAAAATAAAATAAAATAAAATAAAATAAAATAAAATAAAATAAAATAAAATAAAATAAAATAAATAAATAAAATAAAATAAAATAAAATAAAATAAAAAATAAAATAAATAAAATAAAATAAATAAAATAAAATAAATAAAATAATAAAATAAAATAAAATAAATAAAATAAAATAAATAAAATAAAATAAAATAAAATAGGGCAGCCCCAGTGACCCAGCGGTTTGGTGCTGCCTTCAGCCCAGAGTGTGATCCTGGGGCCCTGGGATGGAGTCCCACATCGGGCTCCCTGCATGGAGCCTGCTTCTCCCTATGCCTGCCTGTCTCTCTCTCTGTGTCATGAATAAATAAATAAAATCTTTTTTAAAATAAAATAAAATGAAAAAAAAAAAAAAAAGAACTGAATTCTCATTCCACGCCCATCTCTGTCCTTTCTGCACACATTTCCTCAGTGTCATGGGGCAGTCAGCCCAGCCCCCTTCAGTTGGGTGAAATCAGGACCCAGATGCTATACATCTGAGTGGGGAGGGTGACCAGGGAGGGGCCATCTTCAAGGAGTTGAGACCAGTTGAAAGTTAAGTTGTTTTCTCAAACAGCATTCTGGAAGTAGAAAGAATGTGTCATCACATGGGGGCCCCATGGAGAGGAATGAGTGGAGAATTTGGAGTCAGAGACGCAGGGAGCCTAGGCTTGGGGCCCAGCTCTACCCTGCCAGCTGGATGGCTCACATCTGCCACTGGGGACCACATCTGTTCCACTGGGTTACCTAAGATAAGGCATATGGGTTAAAAAAAAAAATTAAAAAGCTGTTTAAATGTTCCTATAACTTTGCTTCAAAATATATATAAAATCTACAGCAAGGAGAATCCCAAGGCAGGCCCATTTTACTCTAGTTACCATTTGGCACCGAGCAGGTCGGGGACTTACTGGATGACACAGCAAGTCTGCAGCAGAGCCAAAGTGAAAACTCACCCAAATCAATGACTCTAGCATCGTCAGCAGATCCAGCCGCGACCCAACTTCACACTGCAGTTCAGGTGTCAGAGGCGTTCCCAGAAAGTCCCTTTCAGCAAAGAGCATTCAAGGTGGTTGCCAATGGTTCCCCTCCTCTAAAAGGTTGGCAAGATGTAGCTGGAGGTTCCCAGGAGACAGGGCATGAAGACAGAGAGTAGAGATTTTTCCTGAGGACAGGAGAGGGCTGTCCTAACTAACCCCCTTAGTCAGTTATTTTTAAAGTAAGCTCTATGCCCAACGTGGTGTCTGAACTCACTACCCTGAGATCAAGTGTCACATGCTATACCGGCTGAGCCAGCCAGGTGCCCCTCAGTAATTTTTAGAATTTTTACAATATTCAGTGGTGCAAATATCACCACAACTAATTTTAGAATATTTTCATCACCTCATAAAAGGACTCCTACCCATTAGTTGTCACTCTCTTTCCCCTACCTCCTCCTCAGGAAATCACTAATCTACTTTGTATCTCTATAGATTTGCCTATTCTGGGCATTTCACATAGAGTCATAAGATGTGTAGTCTTTACACACATTGGCTTCTTTCATTTTTCATAACAATTTCAAGGTTTATTCATGTTGTAGCATAAATCAGTACTTCATCTTTTTTAATTAATTAATTAATTTATTTATTTATTGGAGAGAGTATGCCAGTAGGGAGAGGGACACAGGGAGAGGGAGAGGAACAAGCAGACTCCACACTGAGCATGGAGCCTAATGAGGAGTTCCATGAACTCCTATGACCCGAGATCACGACCTGAGCCAAAATCAAGAGTGGGACACCTAACCAACTGAGCCACCCAGGTGCCCCATTACTTCATTCTTTTTTATGGCTGAAAATAATCTATTGTATGGATACACCACATTTTATTTATCCAATTAATTTATGGACATTTGGATTGTTTCCCAGTTTTTGGCTATTATGAATAATGCTGCCATGAACATTTGGGGACAGGTTTTTCTATGAACATGTTTTTATTTTCTTTTGGGTATAGACCCAGAAGAACTGCTGGGTCACATGGTAACTCTATGTTTAACATTTTAAGGGAATGCTAAACTGTTTTCCAAGGTGGCTGAGCTATTTCATATTTCTACCAACAATGTATGAGGATTTCAATTTCTCCACAGCCTTGCCAATGCTTATTATCTGTCATTTCTTATTTATTTATTTGTTAATCTTTTTAGAGAGCACAGGGGGCAGGGGCAGAGGGAGAAGGAGAGAGAGTCCCAAGCAGACTCCCTGCCAAGTGTGGAGCCTGATGCGGGGCTCCATCTCATGACACTGAGATCACAACCGGAACCAAAACTAAGAATCAGTAGCTCAATTGACTGATCCACCCAGGCACCCCTTATCTGTCATTTCTATTATAACTATCCTATTGGGTAAAAAGCTGTATCTTATTGTGTTTTTTTAAATTGTGGTAATATAAAAAAACATATATATATATATATATATATACACATATATATTCTATATAACCTTTATCATTTTAACTATTTGTAAGTATACAATTCAGTGGCATTAAATACATCCTCATTGTGATTTCTATTTGCATTTCCCTAATAGCTAGTAGTATTGAGCATCTTTTCATGTGCTTATTGACTACTTGTTTATCTAGAGAAATGTATATTCAGATTCCTGCTTACTCTTTAATTGGATTATTTGTCTTTTTTTCATTGAGTTGTAAGAGTTCTTATATTCTAAATTCAATTTTCCTATCAGATAGATGATTTGCAATATTTTTTCTCCCATGCCATGGGTTGCCTTTTTACATTCTTGATGACACCTTTGAAGCACAGAAGTTTTAAATTCTGGTGAAGTCCAATTTATCTATTTTTTCTTCTGTATTGCTTTTAGTGTCATATCTAAGAAGGCTTTGTCTAACCCTAGGTCATTAAGATTTACCCCTATATTTTCTCCTAAGGGCTTTATATTTTTAGTTCTTTCCATTAGGTCTATGATACATTTTGAGTTAATTTTTGTATAGGTAGGCATTCAACTTCATTTTTGTGTGTGTATATCCAATTGTCCCAGTGTCACTTGTTGAAAGGCCTGTGCTTTCCCTCACTGAATTGTCTTGGCACCCATGGCAAATATTAAATGGCCCCTGTTTTAAGGAAAGTAGGCCTTAAACATTCTTTGTAATGCAGCTATACAACTTTTATGACTCTGGCAGGTAAAGCAGCTTTTTGTCCCTAGTCACAGGCAACTCAGATCAGTGCCCGTGTTCTTTTCTTTTTAAGATTTCATTTATTTATTTATTTATTTATTTATTTATTTATTTATTTATTTACTTACTTACTTATTTATTTATTCATGAGAGACACAGAGACAGAGAGAGAGGCAGAGACACAGGGAGAGGGAGAAGCAGGCTCCATGCCGGGAGCCCGATGTGGGACTCGATCCCAGGGCTCCAGGACCACACCCTGGGCTGAAGGCGGCACTAAACCGCTGAGCCACCCGGGCTGCCCAGTGCCTGTGTTCTAAGAGGTGACTTGGTGTCTTAATACTTGATAGAGGAAAAAAGAAATTAAACTCTCTCTTGGAGGGGCACCTGAGTGGCACAGTGGTTGAGTGTCTGCCTTTGGCTCAGGGCGTGATCCTGGGGTCCCAGATCAAGTTCTGTATCAGGCTCCCCACAGGAAGCCTGCTTCTCCCTCTGCCTATGTCTCTGCCACTCTGTCTCTGTGTCTCTCATGAATAAATAAATAAAATCTTTAAAAAGAAAAACAAACTCTTTCTTGGATAACACAAGGGCTGGGTGCCCAACAAGAAGGCAGGTGATCTACCTTAAGCTGTTCTTCCAAAGATGTTACATTGCTGCCCCAGGCCTCCAAATAGCCTGATGTCTTGGAATCTCTGGGTCCCAAAGTAGTGGTGTTGTTTTTAGTTTTTCCATTTTTTTTTTTTTAAAGAACCTAGGCACCCCTTATCTGTCGTTTCTATCATAACTATCCTAGTGGGTATAAAGTGGTATCTCATTGTGTTTTGTCTCAACCACTGACCCACCCATGCATCCCAAGTTTTTCCATGCTTTATTAAGGAAAAATATTTAGGATCACCTGGGTGGCACAGTTGGTTAAGTGCCTGACTCTTGATTTCAGCTCAGGTCATGATCTTGGGGTCAAGAGATTGAGCCTCATGTTAGGTTATCTGTTCAGTGGGGAGTTTGCTTGGGATTCTTTCTCTCTCTCCCTCTGGCACTCTGCCCTGCATTCATGCTTTCTCTCTCCCTCTCTCTCTCTCTCTCTCTCCCTCAAATAAATAAATAAATCTTAAAAAAAAAAAAACCCTAATTGAATATGCAACAGGCACTGCAACTTAATAAGACTATGATCTATAGTAGGTTTTTGAAATTCTATAAAAGCTCTCAAACTGATTTATTGCATGGAACACCCTTTTCGCCTTTTAACTATTTGGCATATTTTTAAGTTGTGGTAAAACATACGTAATGTACATTTTACTTTAATTGTTTTTAAGTGTTCAGTGGCATTAAATACAGTTACATGGTTATGCAACCATTGCCGCCATCCATCTACAGGTTTTTTTTTCATTTATCCCAAACTGGAGCCCTGTCCCCAGTGAATAGCAACTCCCCATTCTCCACCCACCCCCCAGCCCCTGGCAAATTCCATTCTACTTTCTGTCTCTATGAATTTAACTCCTCTGGGCACCTCACAGAAGTGGGATCATATGTTATTTGTCCTATAATGTCAGGACATTACTTACTATAATGTTTTCAAGGTTCATCTATGATGTAGACATGTCAGGATTTCATGCAAAGTATTTCTACTTTCAGCTGCTCTTGCCCTCTTGCAATTTTCATGAATCCTTACAATGAATCTCTATCCCTGAAGGTGATCTTTGTGTTTCTCACAATCAGGAAAAGCCTGACTGTGGCCTCAGGGTCAGCTCGCAGCTGAGAGATGCCCACTGCCTGCTTGCAGGCATCGTGGCCACTGCTGCCAGGCTGACCATGATGTGCTGGGGCTAAATGGTGCCTCAGGGAAGGGGAGCAGGGCCAATAGTGGTTGTGCTGGCCTCCCTTCCCTCCACCCACATCTGTTCTCAAGGATTCCCCATATATTCCTCTATTTGTCATTTATTCATCCAACTCTTTTTTAAAGATTTTATTTACTTATTAGAGAGAAAGAGCACACAAGCAAAGGGGGGGCAGAGGTAGAGGGAGAAGCAGACTCCCTGGGGCTCAATCCCAGGACCCTGGGATCATGACCCAAGCTGAAGGCAGACACTTAACCAACTGAGCCACTCCAGCATCCTTATTCATCCAACCTTTATTGAATATCTATTATGTGCCTGGCACGGTCTCTGCCTTCATGGAATTTATAATCTAGTGAGTGGATGACATTAAATAACTAACTATGCAAATAAATAATGTATGTTTTTAAACATGTATAGATGTATGATTACAATTGTGGAGACTAGATATGAAGGAAAAATGCAGGATGCAATGTCAACATCTAAATGGGAAGCATCAGCCTGCAGCAGGAGACCTGGGATGTACTCAGAATCCATTGACTGACATGGCAGCTGTGTCTGACACTAGGGTAAGAATCACAGTCCCTGTGCTCAAGGCACACCAGGTCCAATAGAGGTCCAACCAAAGAGACTTAGTTTTATGATCCTAGGACCACTCTGCTCCCTCCCCATTGGGGAATCACTGTTCCTTCTCCAGCTGTGTGCCTCTGAGGGCCCCTCTTTTATGGTAACGGATGTCAGGTAAACTGTTCTTTCCTTTGGAGGGAAAATCATGATGTGTTCAGAACACTGGACACAAAACTTTTTACTGAGATGTCAGGCCTTTCTCTTTTCATGGGATTTATATCATAGCCACCTAGGGCACCCGATCCTTTCTGCTCGCTAGACCCCAAGAGCATGGTGTCATTAACATACTGGAATAGCATAAGGTCCTGTGTAATGAAGTGTTCAAAGTCTGAGAACTGGAGTGGTCAAAAGATACAACAAAGGGCTTAGCTC
Organism: Canis lupus dingo; assembly: GCF_003254725.2. Taxonomy (NCBI): domain Eukaryota; kingdom Metazoa; phylum Chordata; class Mammalia; order Carnivora; family Canidae; genus Canis; species Canis lupus. The sequence continues at coordinate 25,261,338 of NC_064252.1, read as the reverse complement.
AGTCAGTGAAGCATGTGACTCCTGATCTCGGGGTTGTAAGTTTGAGCCCCACATTGATTGGGTTTACGTAAAAATTACTTAAGAATAAAACCTTAGGGGCACCTGGGTGGCTCAGTCGGTTAAGCATCTAACTTCAGTTCAGGTCCTGATCTCAGGGTTCTAGGGTGGAACTGGCTTCCTGCTCAGTGTGAAGTCTGCTTCTCCTTCTCCCTCTCTGCCCCTCTCCCCATTTGTGCTCTCTCTCTCTCTCTCTCTCCCTCTCTCTCTCCCTCAAATAAATAAATAAAATCTTTAAAAAATAAAACCTTTAAAAAAGAGGGATCCCTGGGCGGCGCAGCGGGTTAGCGCCTGCCTTTGGCTCGGGGCGCGATCCTGGAGACCCAGGATCGAATCCCACATCGGGCTCTCGGTGCATGGAGCCTGCTTCTCCCTCTGCCTGTGTCTCTGCCTCTCTCACTCTCTCTCTCTCTCTGTGACTATCATAAATAAATTAAAAAAAAAAAAAAAAGAGGACAAACAACGAAGTCCTGTGGCAGAATGGCGAAGGTACACTGATAACCCTATCAAATAAATGCAGGATTCTGATCTTTCTGTTTTTTGGAATAGAGGAAAAAGCATTTGCCAGATCACTCACTGCACACCAGATGTTAGGACTGTATTTATTTTCTCCAGCAATGATACCACATCTGAAATAGCAGCTGCAATTGGAGTCACCATGTATTAAGTTTATGGTAATCTGCTGTCACTCTCCAAGGCCCATCTGCTTCTTCACTGGCCAAACTGAGAGTAGAGTGGGAATGTGATAAAATCACCACCGCTGCATCTTTAAAGGCCTTGATGATATTATTAATCTCCTCAATTCCCCAAGTGGTGCGATATTGCTTTTGGCTTATCACTTGGTAAGAAGAGATTTCCATGGACTTTTCTCATCCTCAAATCCCTTACTCTGCCAATCCAAGAGCCAATACTGTAATTCTGCCAAATGGGTGGGGATATCTATTCCAGCTATATAATTAAGGGCAGGGAGATCCACACAGCCTATTGAGAAGTCTTACTAGTCAAACTCCACCTATTACTTGATCCACTTCAACTTCTACTCTGGCCAGTAGAACTTCCTGGAGTTCTGGGTTGCCAGGAATTAAGTTAGCTCAGAGCCTGATAATCACTGAGTATTAAATTTTTCATTGTTCACAGTTACCCTAGTAGATGGCTTTAGGTCCCTCTGGGGAAGGCTGGAGTCAGACTCACAGCACATACTTGTCATGTTACTTGTCATGTTATTGCAGCATCGCTTCTTGGGAGTATCTATCCAGCTTCCACTTCTTCTAAGGGCGTTGGTCAGTGACTGACTCAGGTTTGGGAATTGGGTCAGAGACTGTGCTGTCAATCCGGGTAGCAAAAGTCAGACTTCAGTTTACCAAACCAGTTGTTTTTTTGTTTTTTTCAGATAGACAAATCAAATAGAGACTTAGTGAATAAGCTACTCATATGTTTTGGTTTTAGAGAGTCCATGATTGATTTGCCACATCAGTCTCTGTAGGGCCAGACATCCCAGTAACTCCACTGGCCCTGCCCATTATAGTAACCAGGCCCACTTTCCTCTGGGAATTAAGTGTTGCTACTTGATTTCTATAGCCGCAGGGCCTACATCCCCACTGAAATAAGGAAGCCCACTTCAACTGCCAGTTTTCCTGCCCTGCCAGCATCTGTTTAGAGATGCTGGTACTTCTCCTTCCAAAGAATCTCTTAAGGTCTGGATTTTCTGGGGGATCAACTTCTGGGTAACCTCCCCCCACCCCACCAAATGCCATGTCTATTACTTTCTGTTAGGAGTTTAACTTTATTTTGAAAGCAGTTCAGAGCCATTGAAGTGTTTTCAACAGTGGAGTAGGGTAATGAAATTTATATATGAACAAGAATACTCCTGCTGTTTGGTGGAGAGGGTAGAGGAAGAGGCAAGGCAGAAATGAGGGAAACAAGTGGAATCCTATGCAGTGGCCCCAGCAAGCCTTCAAAATATGCAGATGGCACCCAAGCCCTGAAAGTACAGGACAAGGGATATAAGCACTGGGGGAGTCAGGGAAGGACACCAAACCCTGGGGTATCCTGGGTAGGGCATGGTAGTGGGGACACATAGATGAGAGAAAAAAGGGTTTATCACTGTATGTAGACTTGATTTTCTTCATGACTATGCTTGGGCAGGGCTGAGCAACCATTCAGAGCCAGATGGCTGAGAGGAGAGTAAATAAAAAAATCTGTTCAGCATGGCCTTGTCAGGGTGTTCTGGTGATATTGACTGTAAAGCTCTGAGTCTCAGCACCTGGGGTAAGCTGTGTCCTATGGAATCAGCCTGGACTCTCTTGCTTGCACCATGCCCAAACGAACAGGCGGATGAGGAGAGGAGTGTGGTGCAGCTGACAGTGCTTGGCCCCTTCAGGGTCAGCCACAGCTTTCCAGCGGGGTTCACATTCTTCTTTGAGTGGGTCCTGGCCATGCAACTGGACAGGGTGGTAGACCAAGGCCCTGCCATGTTCACTCAACATGGGACAGCTGTACCTGGAGCTTCCCACAGGGCTGTAGAGCCCTTGTCGGGCCTGCCTCACAATCTGTGTCTCCTCTTCCCAATGTACAACCCTTTCTCCCTTCCGAGGAAAGTAAACACTTTGCACCCCATCTCCATCCCAGAGTCTGGTTCCAGAAAACCCGACCTGTAGAGTTCCACTTCCTCATCTATCTAAGGAGGAGAATTAAATACCTAGCTATTTCAAGGATTAATAACAAAATGATGTATATTAAATAGCTTGTCTCCGCTCTAATGCCTCTCCCTGGGTCAGTGGGCTGACTTTCTATCTGCCCCTTCAAATCCACTTTCTACTCTTATCCACCCCAGTCTGGATACCAACAGGCAGAGATCAGTGAGGTCAGGTTGTTTCTTCCTCTGGATCCTTCTTAGCTAAGTTGCTCTGGGTTGGTGGCCTCCTTGACCAAAGGCCACAGCTCCTGAGACAACTCTCTCTGAAAACTGCTCCCTGCCTCTTGGCCTTCGGGCTGAAGAGTGGTCATGGCTTCCTGCTGCTGCTTCCCCAGGGCACTCCTCCACCATCACTTCTCATTTCCCTTAACTGTGTTCAAACCTTGGTAAATAGTCCCTTTATTAAATGCTCCTCCACTTCCCTATGTGAGTTTATTCTGTATTTTCCTGACACCCTCATTGATTCAATCAATGAGGATACTTTCAACTGCTGCAAGTACTAGAAATAGCTGCAAGTGATCCAGATGTCATGTCCAGGCACCGTGAAGGTCAGAGGACACAGTGGACCATCTCTTTCTGTGTCCTCTTTGTAAGAAAAAGAAACACTTTGCCAAATGCCTCCCATCTTGATACTCTTCCCTTTTAATTTTGGTAACAATGGGCCACATGTCTTAGTCCTGGGTTCCCAGAAAACAGAGCCAGGGACAAAGTAGGAGTCTGGGTGTTTGACTGGAAAGTGTATTTCTAGGAATCAGAAGTGAGGACAGAGGAGCAAAGCAGAGGAGCAGGGAGCACCATGTAGGGATGTCAAGTTGACCACCACTCTAAGAGACCAGATGCTCTATCCCATGGGATTGCTGAGAAGCATTATGAAATGTGTCTCAGGACCGTTGTGTGTGTGTGTGTGTGTGGGGGGGGTGGTAGAAAAGGATCTTTTTACGGCTTCCACCCTCCCAGTGGTTAGTTCCCACTAAGGATTGCTAACTCCCTGCATTTCTGGGTTGCTCACACACAGGCCCTTTCCTGGGTCCCCATATTCTAAGTTGTGAAAGCAGCAGAGAGGATCCAGGACAGAGGGTAAAAGGCACACAGTGCAGGCCTGAGACACAGCCCCAACAGGTCACACCTGTACCTGTACCTGTACCTGAAGATGGTCAGGGATCATGCAGAATGGGTCACTGCAACAATGAATGGAATATAAACGAAGTGTGACCGAGAGGATTTGAAAGGTGCACATGGGCAACCAGTAGACATGCTCATTCCTAACAGGGTCACTGCCAAGGGGAATGAGACTGCTGTGGCTGGTTTAAATTAATCATTTGTGATGAATGGATGCTGAAGATTCCACCCAAATGCCTCCTCTAAGAAGTCATCCTTAACTCTCCTCCCTAAAGGATCTTGTCACCAAAGGATCCCAGTCACTGAAGAAGCCATCACTCCCAGCACCCCATTCATTCCCTTGGTGACACCTACCACAATGAGTAATCAGCCTGTGTAGCTGCCACTGTGGACACCCCCACCCCACCCCAGTGTGCGAAAGCTAGAATGATGCAAGCCTGCCCTTGCTGCTTGGTCATGGTTTAAATTCCTCCAGTCAGGCAGAGTCATTTTGCTAGTGCAGATGGTGGAAGGGGAGGCATAATTTTGGAGCCATGTCTTTTTATAAACACTTAAATCCCTTCCTGATGAAGTTACCTGTGCTCGTCTGGATCTCAACCATGAAAAGGACATCTTGTTTACTTATTAGCTTGCTCATTATTATCTGCCTCACCCCACTTAAGTTGAAGCTCACTGATACCAGGCACTTGTTTGTTTTTCTTTACTGTATGGACAGTGCCTGGTACATAGCAGGGGCTCAAGAATTATTTATTGGATGGATGAATAGATGGATGTGTGGGTGGATGGATAAATAGATGGAGGTGGGAAGACCATGGCAGGTGGAAGAAGAGGAAATAGTGGGTCACGATGCTCATTTTCCCCACCCAGGGCCAAGTCCTCACAACTCTTCCATATTCACCTGCACTCCCTGGGTGAGCTCATCCAGGGTCATCAGTCCAACGCTATATCTCCAGGTATGACCCCTCTCTTGAACTTCCGACTCAGACCTGTCTACCATCCAACTTTTCCACTCTGATGTTAATAGGCATCTCCAATGTAACAGATGCAAAAGAGAACTCTTAATTTCTCCTCCAAATCTTCTCCTCCCACAGACATCCTTATCTCAGTAAGTGACAGCTGCATTCTTCTAGTTGTTTGGGCCCCAAAGCTGGGCAGCACCCTGATCCCTCTTTTGCTCACATGTCTCATCCAACCCTTCAGCAACCCCTCTGTGCTCTGTATAATGTATAGAAGCCCACCGTTTCTTCCCACCTTTTCCTTCCTGATCTGAGACACCATCCTCTTTCAATTGGATTATTGCAGTAGCCTTTTATTTTGGATGCTTTTTGATGTGGACCCACATCACATTTCCCCCGCCACCTCTGACTTCAGCTCCAGGCAGCAGACAGTTGTATGTGAGCTCAGCTGATCCTGTGCCTATAGTGTCTTGCCTCTTGTGCACACCTCGTACCTGCTTGCCTTCTGCCCTGGATCTCAATGCTGTTGGAGTCTTTTTGGTTCCAGCACAAGATTTATTTGCTTCTTGCCTCAAGTGTGAGCTGCACATCTCTTTGCTCTCTGCACCATCAACACTTAATGCTATAGGAGCCTGCTTTACCCATGAACCCAGAAATGCAGACTTAATAGCCCAGGGGCAATCGTCAATAAATAGGGGAAAGAGTAATCAGATAAACGTTCTTGCTTTCCATCCTTCAGATACATAATTCTGGATAACGGTCTGTGCACTTTTCAAGGATCCTGGTGAATTCAAGCTCCTGCTGCCCACAGCAGTGACATTAATAATGTATCCTTGGGTTGGCTTTTTCTCCTTTTCTGTCTCATTGTCCCTACTCCCTCATGCCTGCCTCTTGGGTCATGTCTCAGAAAAGCTCATGTGCTCAGGCTCTGCTTTCAAGGGAACGCAAGCTAAAATAACTTTTCAATTGCTATCCAGCAGCATACTGATTTTTTTTTAAAGATTTATTTTTTTCTTTTAGGGGTGCCTGGGTGGCTCAGTAGTTAAGCATCTGCCTTGGGCTCACATCATGATCTCAAGGTCCTGGGGTCAAGACCCACATGGGGTTCCCTGCTCATCGAGGAGTCTGCTTCTCCCCCCCTCTGACACGTCCCCCCACCCCCACCACTTGTGCTCTCTCTCTTTCTTTAAAAAAAGGATGTATGGGGATGCCTGGGTAGCTCAGTGGTTGAGCATCTTCCTTCAACTCAGGGTGTGATCCCGGGTCCGAGGATCGAGTCCCACATCGGGCTCCCTGCATGGAGCCTGCCTCTCCCTCTGCCTATGTCTCTCCTCTCTCTGTGTCTCTCATGAATAAATAAATAAAATATTTTTAAAAATAAAATAAAAATTTAAAAAGATGCTTTTATTTATTTATTTATTTATTTGAGAGAGAGAACAGGAGTGAGCAGGGCAGAAGGAGGGAAAATCCCAATCAGATGCCACACTGAGTGCAGAACTCAACGAGGGGCTTGATCTCATGACCCTGAGATCATGACCTGAGCCTAAAGCAAGAGCTGGATGTTCAATGGACTGTGCCATCTAGGTGCTCCCAGACTGATCCTTTTACAACATGTTTGATCATGTCCCTCCTGAACTGAAAACTCTCTGGTGACTCCCATTCCACCTAAAAGAAAAATCAAAGTCTTTACAATGGCTGGCAAGGCCTAACTGAATCTGCCCTTCCTGCTGTTTCCTCTCTGATGTCACCTGTTAATCTTCCTTTGCTCTGTAATAGCCAGTACTATCATTCTTTGCTCTAATAAAATTCTTCAAAGCTGCTCAGCACACTCCTGCCTCAGGGCCTTTGCACTCACTATTCCTACTGCCTGGAATGTTCTTCTTCCAGATATTTCCAAGCATGCTTCTTCACCTCCTTCAGGACTCTTCCTAAAACACTTCCTAGAGAGGCCTTCCTGTGTAAAAAGCAACCTCCACCTCCCCTGGGCATTACCTGGCCTCCTCACCCTGCTTCAAGTTTCCCATAGCACTGGTCACCAACCTCTTTTTAATTTTTTGTATATTTTCTATCCCCCCTCCACCTCACCCCAATTTGAATGTAATCTCCATGAGGCTAAGGACTCAGAGACTTTATCTTTTATTCATTTATCTATTTTTAAGTTGGCTCCATGCCCAGCATGGAGCCCAACATGGGGCTTGAACTCAGAACCCTGAGATCAAGACCTGAGCTGAGATCAAGAGTTAGACACTTCACCCGACTGAGCACCCAGGCACCCCTTATTGGTTTTTTCACTACAGAACCTAGAACAGTGCTTGGCAAGTAGTAAGTGTTCAATAAATATTTGCTGGATGAAACCCACTAATAAATAAGACTGAAGAAGTGTGTAGGGATCAGGCTGTGGTTACTTTGAGCCTGCTGCTCTGGGCGTCAGGTGGTAGGTGTGATGGCAGTTCTTGGCTGTGAGGGCACTGGAGGCCGGCAGCAGGACACCTAGGCCAAGAATTCACTCAGTGCTTTGCCCTCTAAGGCTGTTCCTGGTTGACAACTTTAGGTGGGGGCCTATCCTCTGAAATTTGTCTTGAGGAGTCCCAGGTAAAATCTCGAGGACCGCAGAGCAATTAGAAAAATATAATCTCTGCAAGCTTGGTCCTCGGTTCTGCGCAGAGGGCAGTTTGTCCCCTTCTGGTCCCTAAGACCCTGGCCATCCCCAGCACAGAGTGACCTGCGTCACTTCTGAGTGCTGGTCAGCAGCTCAGCTGCAGACAAATCCAAGTCCGCTTCTGGAGACGCCGGCGGTCTAGCCAGGGGGATGGTTGGAATCCTTCGGGGCACTGGGAAGGAGCCGAGGGTGGCCTGGGGGACGCGCCTGCTGTGGTCTGAGCTTTCCATCTGGGAAGAGTCAGCCCCGGCGCCTGGCCCGTGGCCCAGCCCCCCATAGCCGGGGTTGGGGACTAGGCCAGGCTCATTCCTCCGGTGGAGCTCGCTCCCCTCGTTTGCCTCCGCAGAGCGCTGGATGCTCCCGGGAAGCGGGAAGCACGCTCGCTCCCCGGAGCCCGTGGGAGGGAAGCCCCCCCCACCCCCCGCTGGGCCGCCGGAGCCGGGCCCTGCCCGCGGGCAGACGCGGGAGCTGCCGCTCGGGACTGAAGAGGTTAATGTGCATCTGCTTCCGAATGTTAATGTGTCTAGGTGATGTCAGTGGGAGCCGGGGAAGGAGGGGGTGAGTGGGGAGCGGCGCGGGGCTCGGAGGCGGCCGAAGCTGCCAGACCGCCGAGGACCCCCTGGCGGCCGCGGGGCTCGGGGCGCGCGCTCCGGGACGGGGACGGGGGGCGCTGCCGCAGCCTGCGTGGGCGCTCGGCGAGCCGGCACCGGCCGCGGCAGGATGGACCTGCAAGCCTCGCTGCTGCCCCCCGGCCCCAACGCCAGCAACACCTCGGAGGGCCCGGACAACCTCACCTCTGCCGGTGAGTCGTGCCGGAGGCGAGTCCTCCCTCCTCTGCGCTGGGGCTGGGAAACGCGAAGGTGTCACCTCGGAGCCAAAGTGCTCCGGAAACTTTATTCCAGTTCTCGGGGACGGGATCTGCAGTGTGCTGTGCCCGGAGGGGAAGAAGGGGAGCAGGGGGCGGGGCAGGCAGGGGCCGAGGGACTGGAGCGGAGAGCAGGGCAAAGGCACGTTGGCAAGTGGCCTCGGATGGATGGATGGTGGCCCGCCGGGCGGGGAGACTGGGGAGGACTCACCCATGAGTTCCATATGCTTTGCAGAAAAAAATCAGGCTGGAAAAGCAAGCAAGAGAAGCCAGAGGGTAGTCCGTGAGGAGACAGCTGGAAGCTCACTCAGTTACTGATCCCCTTGTCTTTTTACTGAAACTGCGGTAATGGGATCTGAAACATCCTTTCTGACCCCTGGGAAGGCCCCGGGGAAAGGCTAACTCACAGAGCCGGGAGAGGGGGGGGATTAACTTTCCTGGTGAATGAAGCCCCCTGACATTTCCAGAGCTGAGATGCCTTGAAATTCTAGCTCTGAAGGAAAGGAAGGAAAAAGAGGAAAGGCTTGTGTGCAGGGAAATTCTCAGGCAGCTAGGCTGCAACACACGGCTTCTTCGGTCTCTGCTCACTTGGGAAGCCCAGGCTCAGAGACACAGACCAAGGAATTCCCTGATAGGAACCCAGGAGAAGGGAGGGCTGCGGGCCTGATGGGCAAATGCCCCCCCCCCCCACACACACACACAAGAAGGTAGCCCACAGACATGCCCAGGAATCAGTGCACAGCTTCCAACCAGCGATTTCCAAAATGAGATGATCAGAGCTGCAAATAAGAAAAGAGAAAACACATGCATGCGCCCATGCATGCGCTTGCTCACCCGCATGCCAGTGCACACACACTTTCGTATCCTTCTGGCTATGTTGATGAGGTTTCCTGATGAAGCCCAGAGGTCCACAAAATAATTCTCTGCAGATAGCTGTGGTTCTTGATTCTGAGCCTTCTGAGATAATGCAGGGAGTAAAGGACAGGGTCCTTCAACTAACAGGTGGTGCAGGAGAATCTGGTGGGATTAGCCAGGGAACTGGTGGAGGAGGGCAAGGGGATAGGAGTAGCAACAGTGCAGTGAGGGAGAGTGGTAGGAAAGGATTCCAGATGAATGGGGAGCCCTGGGCTGAAATGAAAAGAAGATAAAGAGGTAGGCAAGCACATCATCGCTGGAAGCTGAGCACGCCGGTAGGATGTTAGCCCTTAGAGAGCAGTCCATGTCAATGGTCAACATCTGCTCCTTTTGTCCCCAGGGCCACCTCGTCGCACAGGGAATGTCTCCTACATCAACATCATCATGCCTTCCGTGTTCGGCACCATCTGCCTGCTGGGTATCATCGGGAACTCCACAGTCATCTTCGCGGTGGTGAAGAAGTCCAAACTGCACTGGTGCAGCAATGTCCCCGACATCTTTATCATCAACCTCTCGGTGGTAGACCTCCTCTTTCTCCTGGGCATGCCCTTCATGATCCACCAGCTCATGGGCAATGGTGTTTGGCATTTTGGAGAGACCATGTGCACACTCATCACGGCCATGGACGCCAACAGTCAATTCACCAGCACCTACATCCTGACCGCCATGGCCATTGACCGCTACCTGGCCACTGTCCACCCCATCTCCTCCACCAAGTTCCGGAAGCCCTCTGTGGCCACCCTGGTGATCTGCCTCCTATGGGCCCTCTCATTCATCAGCATCACCCCCGTGTGGCTCTACGCTAGGCTTATCCCCTTCCCAGGGGGCACAGTGGGCTGTGGCATCCGCCTGCCCAACCCAGACACTGACCTTTACTGGTTCACCCTGTACCAGTTCTTCCTGGCCTTTGCCCTGCCCTTCGTGGTCATCACAGCCGCGTATGTGAGGATCCTGCAGCGCATGATGTCCTCGGTAGCCCCTGCCTCTCAACGCAGCATCCGGCTGCGGACAAAGAGGGTGACTCGCACGGCCATTGCCATCTGCCTGGTCTTCTTCGTGTGCTGGGCTCCCTACTATGTGCTACAGTTGACCCAGTTGTCCATCAGCCGCCCGACACTCACCTTTGTCTACCTGTACAACGCAGCCATCAGCTTGGGCTATGCCAACAGCTGCCTCAACCCCTTTGTGTACATCGTGCTCTGTGAGACATTCCGCAAGCGCTTGGTCCTGTCGGTGAAGCCTGCCGCCCAGGGGCAGCTTCGAGCCGTCAGCAATGCTCAGACAGCTGATGAGGAGAGGACAGAAAGCAAGGGCACCTGACACTTCCCCTGCCACCCTGGGCACCTCCGAGTCAGGACAGCACAGCAGACCATGGGGAGAGATGCTGAGAAAAACCCAAGACCCCTCTGGGAGAATGCAGGGGGGCCAAGTGGTGAGGGGTTGTTACAAATCAGAACATACCACGGTGTCCACAAATTGCTGGGGAGGTTGGGAGCCAGATTTGGGGGCTTCAAGCATCAGAAATCCCCTTGGGAGAACAGGAAGAGACCTTTGCGTTGAATAGAAACTGGGCAAGAAGAAAATTTTGGTTTAAATGTTCAGTGGAGCCCTGCATCTATTAGCTCCCAAAAGTCTTTTCCTCAATTGCTGGTTGATTTGAAATCTGGGCAGGCCGGGGTGTGAGTGATGGGATCCTACTACAGGGCCCTGGGGAGATGGGAAATTGGTGTGGCCTCAACCCTCTTTCCCATCTTTCACTGGTAGGATGGAGGGCGGCCTTTCTCCCAAGCTGGAGGATGATGAAAAATGAAGCATGCCATCTCTCCATGTGCCAGCATCCTGTCAATTTGCCTGTATCTCTAGGGGATGCATGCTTATTTTGGGGGTGGGGTGGGGTGGGGCTCTGAGCCCAGAGGAGTAAAAATCCAATTTGTAGGAGATTCACTGATTGCGAATGACAAGGCTACCTGGGTGGGTATGAGTAGAAGTCTTAAAATTAAAAAAAAAACAGGGAGGGGCTAGGGGGCTTTTGCAGCTGTGGGGACATTGTCGTCATGAGGCACATTTGTGATTCACCAGATCCAGAGTGAGTGCCCATCAGTGTCCTGCATGTACAAGGGTCATTCTGATGCCTGGTGTGTTGGCATCATTTTTTGCTCCAGCCTTTCCTTTCCAAAATAAAAACGAATAAAGGAAAATCTCCACCCACATCTTTTTGGATGCTCCTGTATAATTGCTTGGGCTTGGGGGTGGGAGTGGGTGGCAGAAAAGGGAAAGAAGGGTCCCTTGGCTGTGGAATCTAGACTTTGGTCAAATTGCATTTTAGGAAGCCAGAAGCAGGGGATCTAAACCCACAGCGGGGATTCAGCAACACAAATGGGATTACTGTGGATTCATTAGATTGCACTGCTGCTGCTGGGCTGGTTCTCAGCACTCAGCTTCCCGTCTTCTGCTCTAAAGCATCAATACTGGTCCAATACTGGTGTCATCAATACTGGTCCCCAGGCCCCCAGTCCTGCCCGCCACCTCCCCCGCTGAGTCACCCGTCGCAGGGCTGGCCTCTAGGGCAGCCTGAGCCTACCTCCTGCCGCTGCCAAGATCTGGTGTTGAGCTGGAAGGTTACAGATGGGCCGCTGGGCGGCAGCCAAGGCTGCTGCTTCTCAGCTTCTTCGTGAGAGGAGCTGGGAACCAGGAGTCCGGGGCAGACTGCTCAGCAGATGCTGAGACAGTGGCAACATATCACGAGCTCACAACTTGTTCAGATGCATCCGTAAAGCAGGTGCACCAGCCCAGCCTTTTCCTTGCGGGTTATTTTCACTGCGGGGCTGCAGCAAGTAGCCGGCTTAGCAAACTTCAGGTCCTGGCCAGCTCTTTTTTTCTTTTTTTTTTCAATTTAAGATTTTATTTATTTGAGAGAGAAAGAGGGAGAGTTGGGAGGGGCAGAGCAACAAGGAGAAAGAGCCTTAAGCAGACTCTGCACTGAGCGTGGAGCCCAATGCGAGGCTCAACCCCATGACCCCAAGATTATGACCTGAGCTGAAATAGAGTCAGCAGCCCAACGGACTGCGCCACCCAGGGGCCCCTGGGCAGCTCTTTTTATCATCATCATTAGCTGTGGTATTTTCGGGCTTGTGTTCCCCTCTACCTCGGTAGTGGGGAGAGCCAAGAAGTGGACGGTTAGTTTTCCTTACTCACTAACAGTGGGATCTCTAGCTGCCACAGGTAAGCTTCCAATCTGCTTCAGATGCCCATCCAACAGCAACATTAAAAAGATTCTTGGGGGAGCCTTGAGGCGACTCCTGCTCACCTGGTTCCTGAAAAGGAGGTTTCCCTGCATCTGGTTTGCCCTTGAAAGGCTTCCTGGGAGTCTATCCAGCCCCCTTCCCCTCCAAGGAGGATGAAATAGGCCAGGGGGCCTCTCCCAGGACATGCAGGTAACAGAATCCACAGCTCACTGGGGTGGGAGGGCTAAGGAGGACCCAGCAACCCCTAGGGAGGGGGACACCCCTTCCTTCTGCTCTGAACCCATTCAGAAAACTGACACGGAAGCAAAGTAGGTTGAGACAGAAAGTGAGTGGGTTGAAATGTAAACAGAAGGGAGGGGGGAATGGGGGAGAGTTGGAGAAGTCAGGAGGAACTTGGGAATGCAGAGAGAAGGAGGGCAGGGAGATTACAATGGGGATAGGGGAACTGTGCCAACACAGCCTTCCCCACTCGACCCTGCAGATGCCATTGGATAAGAAAAGGTATAAATGGGGTACCTGGGTGGCTCCGTCAGTGAAGCACCTGCCTTGGGCTCAGGTCATGATCCTGGGACCCTGGGATGGAGTCTTTCATCACATCCAGCTTCCTGCTCAGCGGGGAGCCTGCTTCTGCTTCTCCCTCTGTCACTCCCCCTGCTTGTGCTCTCTCTCCCTGTCAAATAAACAAATAAAATCTTAAAAAAAAAAAAAAAAAAGAATAAGTATAAGCATGTGCAGAGGGACGGGTGGTTTGCTGGCAGGACCATCGTCATGACATCGTTGGTGGCAATGAGTGGGCTGAGGGTAGGGGTGGTGACTGGTCTGAAGAATGAGTGGATTTTCCTTTTGTCTCCATTCAGCCTGGGACTATGAATAGCCCCAACTTCAGGAAAGTGTGGGGGCCACTGAGAGGTCCAGAGAGAGTCCAAGAAATGGGTGAAGAGCAGGAAATTGATTTCTTTGCTCCTTTTCCCATTTCCATACCTAATAAACACTGTCTCTCTCATTGGGCCCCATAGCCTCAATTCCCCAAACCCGATGAGTGCTTCCCACACTGCTCCCTCATCTACTCCCCAGAAAACATTTTCTCTCCAGCTGTGAAGATTAAGTCTCTAAAATTACCTATGATGTAAGGATTCCAGAACTGACTGAGGACGTCACAGGTTAGTCAAACCAAAGTTGCAAGTGACTGTAGGGAAACTCTTCTGCATATTGATATTCACTAAAGAAATACCAGTAAGAACACTAAATAAAGGGACTAGCCATGATATCTTTGTTTATTTCCTGCATTATCAGTTTTTTTGTTTTTTGTTTTTTTTAAGGAGGCTCCACTTCCAGCGTGGAGCCCAGCGTAGAGTTTGAACTCAGGACACTGAGATCAAGAGTTGGACACTTAACTGGCTGAACCACCCAGGTGCCCCATCAGCTTTTTTTTTTCCCCATCAGCTTTTTAAAAAGATTTTATTTATGTATTTGAGAGAGACAGAAAAAGTGACAGAGAGCATGAGCAGGGAGGAGAGGGAGAAAGCAGGTTCCCCACTGAGCAAGGAGCTTGATGTGGGGCTCTATCCCAGGACCCTGGTATCATGACCTGAGCCAAAGGCAGATACTTAACCAACTGAGCCACCCAGGCACCCCCCACATCAGTTTTCACTTTGTTTTTTATTGTGGTAAAATATACATAACAACTGAATTATACACTTAGAAATAGTTGAGATGGCAATATTATCTGTATTTTACCACAACGAAAGATGTACAGATATAACCATTTTAACCATTTTTAATGTACAATTCAGTGGCATTAAGTAATTCACATCATTGTGCAACTATCACCACTCCCATCCCCAGAATTTCTTGGTCTTCCTACACTAAAACTCCATGCCCATTAAACCAACTCCCCATTCTCCTTCCCCACAGCTCCTGGCAACCACCATTCTGCTTTCTGTTTATGACTTCAACTACTCTACATCATATAAGTGGAATCATACAGCATTTGTCCTTTTGGGTCTAGCTCATTTCAATTATTATAATGCTGGGGATCCCTGGGTGGCTCAGCGGTTTAGCGCCTGCCTTTGGCCCAGGGCGTGATCCTGGAGTCCTGGGATTGAGTTCCATGTCGGGCTCCCTGCATGGAGCCTGCTTCTCCCTCTGCCTGTGTCTCTGCCTCTCTCTCTCTATGTCTATCATGAATAAATAAATAAAATCTTAAAAAAAATATTATAAGGCCTTCAAGGTTCTCCATGTAATAGCATGTGTCAAAATATCATTCCTTTTCAAAGTTGAGTAATATTCCATTGTACATATATACCACCTGTTGTTTATCCCATTCACCTATCAGTGGACATTTAGGCTGGTTCTACCTTTTGGCTATTGTGCATAATGCTGCTATGAATATGGGTGTACAAATAGCTGTTTGAAGTCCTGCTTTCAGTTCTTTTGTGTCTATAGCCTAAAGTGAAATTGCTGAATCATATGGTAATTCTATGTTTAACTTTTTTTTTAAGTTTGCAATTTTTTTTTGAGGTTTTATTTATTTATTCATGAGAGACAGAGAGAGAAAGAGAGAAAAGCAGAGACACAGGCAGAGGGAGAAGCAGGCTCCATGCAGGGAGCCTGATGTGGGACTCGATCCCAGGTCTCCAGGATCAGGCCCTGGGCTGAAGGGGACGCTAAAATGCTGGGCCACCCGAGCTGCCCTATGTTTAACTTTTTGAGGAACTGCCATACTGTTTTCCACAGTGGCTGTATCATTTTACCTTCCGTCCAGCAGTGTACAGGGGTTCTCCAATTTCTCCACATTTCCCAACAATAGTTCTTTCCTTCCTTCCTTCCTCCCTCTTTCTTCCTTTCTCTCAATAATAGCCATCCTAATGAGTGTAAAGTGGTCTTATTGTGATTTTGATTTGCATTTCCCTAATGATAAGGGATGTTGAACATCTTTTCATGTGCTTATTGGCCACTTGTATGTCTTCTTTGGAGTAATGTCTGTTCAAACCCTTTACCCATTTTAAAAATTGGGTTCTTTTTTATTGTTAGCAATAATATTTACTCAAATTAATACTAATTGATTATGCCTTATTACTAAGAAAAATACTTTTTTTTTTAAAGCTAGGCTTTTTCTCCCTGCTATTCAACAAGATACTTGTCTTTTTCTTTTTTTCCATTGAGCTTTTGGGTGGAAAACCATAAATTCCCCAAAACCCCCCTCCTTCTCCTAGCCCTAGGATTTGCAATGAGTCAAACTGATCCAGCAGCTTGAGTTGAGGAGGTCAGACAAAGGAAGGCAGCAACCCATCTTGGAGAATGGTTGGTGAAACCAGGCTTAACCTTATTTTACAATTAGCAATAACTTACTAATTATATCTAAATTCTGAGATAGTGGAAATGAGGTCATGGTGCTAGAGGAGGGCAGGGGATTCCTCTTTGAGGTGGAGTTTCTGTTTGAATCGTGATGGACAATCTACCCTGAGCGCCCAGCCTCGTATCTAAATCTCAGTGGACAACCAGGGAAAGAACTTTCTAGACGGTCAGAGATGGTATGGAAAAGTCATTCAGTTAATTATCTACAAAGCTATCTCCTTGATTATTGATGAATAGTAGAGATCTCAGGCTACACAGAAAGGCAACAGCTTTTGTTAAAAGAAAAAAAGAGTAGCTTCTATCTTTTTTTTAAATTTTAATTTATTATTTATGATAGTCACACAGAGAGAGAGAGAGAGAGAGAGGCAGAGACACAGGCAAAGGAAGAAGCAGGCTCCATGCACCGGGAGCCCGACGTGGGATTTGATCTCGGGTCTCCAGGATCGCGCCCTGGGCCAAAAAGGCAGGCGCTAAACCGCTGTGCCACCCAGGGATCCCGCTTCTATCTTTTTAAAGGTCATTCTTGTGCTAAGCATGATGCTCAGTACTATATTTGTTTAGTAACTTATTTAACCTCCCCACCAGCATTTTACGGTAGACAGAGCTTTATGCCCATTTTAGAGATGGGTCAGTTGTGATTTCGGCTAAATGACTCGCCCAAGATCACACAGCTAGTGGCAGTGCCAAGCTTCAAATTCAGGTATGCTTGATTCCATAGTCAATATACCATATTATCTCGCCTCAAATCGCATGCTTTTACTCAAATTGGCTGCAGCCATATCCCAACCCACCCCCAATAATTGCACTCTGGACCTCACACCTCCCTGCCTTTCTCCATCCCTAGCCTGAAGATCCCCTTCTCCTCTTCCAGGTGAGAATCTTGCTTGCCTTCTGTTATGAGTTGAATTGCATTCCCCCAAAAGTGGTATGTTGAAGTCCTAACTCCAATGCCTCAGAATATAACCTTATATGAAAAAAGGAATCTTATGGATTTACCCAATTCCAGATGAGGTCATCAGCATAGGTTCTAATCCAAGACTGGTGTCCTTATTAAAAATGGGAATTTGGACACAAACAAACCTGCACTCAGGGGAGATGATGTGAAGACATGGGGAGAACACCATGGGGAGACGGCAGATTGGAGCGATCCATCTACAAGTTAAGGAATGCCTGAGGCCACCAGCAGCTAAGAGAGTCATGCAACAGACCCTTCCCTGGCATCTTCAGAGATGATGCCCACCCCATGATTTCACATCTCCAGCCTCCAGAACTGTGAGACCATAAAATTCCAGTTGTTTGAAGCCACCCAGTTTGTGGTGCTTTGTTATGTATGGAAACTAATATGCCCACCCCTACAAGGCTCACCTCTGCCGTGTTCTCATCTGAGAGGACATGTGCCTCCCCCTGAGGATTAATTACTTCTGGATTCCCAGATCTCCGTATAAGCCCCTAATCACTCACTTATCACTTTACCAAAGGGCTCTTAATGTTTTTACCTCCTCCACTGAGCGAGCTGCCCAGGAAGGGACTGTTTACCTTTTTCAGTCTCTCTTCACGGGACCCCTACCCGCTACCCCCAACACCCAGCATGAAAGCTCAAGTAGATGCATGGTTCACATCAAATGTCATAGAACCACAGGGTTGGGAGGCCAGCAGTGGTCTTCTAGTCCAGCCCAACATGAACACACTTGTCCAGGAGAAGGTCCAATATCTATACTGACTCATGAATTGGCCAAAACAAATCAAGTTTTCATCTCCCTGCCATCTCTACTCCCATTAGCCTCCTCTCAGATCTCTCTCTCCAGAAATATCGTGCCTCCCTCCCTCCCTGCAAGGGCAGTGCAGGTAAATTCCTCAACTTGCTGGCACTAGCATTTAGTAGCCCTGTGGCCTTGACAAATGACTTTCTCTTTTGGGCCTGTTTCCTAATCTGTAAAATAAAGAAAATGACACATGGGCCATGTGCCATTAGGATGATTAAATGAGATGTCACATGCAATCTGAGGGATTCTCAGGGTCGCCTTAAACTGAAATAGCCATATAAACTGACTTAACAGGGCACCTGGGTGGCCCAGTGGTTGAGCATCTGCCTTTGGCTCAGGTTGTGATCCTGGGGTCCTGGGATTGAGTCCTGTGTCAGGCTCCCTGAAGGGACCCTGCTTCTTCCTCTGCCTATGTCTCTGCCTCTCTCTGTGTCTCTCATGAAAAAATAAATAAAATCTTAAAAAAAAAAAAAAAAAGAAACAAAAACCTACTTAACATCTCCATCCTGGGGGTGCAGGGCGACAGGCAGGCAGGTGCCTCCTTAAACGTCTCTGGGGGGGTTGTGGGCAGTTCCTTCCTGTGGGCAGGAACTTCCTGTGGCAGTTCCTCCCAGCCCAGCCTCTGGCTCAGATACCCTGTGCCTGGCTCTCTGCAGGTGGCTTCACCCCAAGGCAGCCAGGGCTAGCTCAAACCTGTGATAGTAGGGTTCAGAGATTGCCAAAGCAGGAAGGACAGGAAGGGAGAACCCAGAATTGGAAAGGACTGAGTTGCCTAGCAGACCTCAGGATTCCTGCAGTCTGACTGTCACACCAGGTCACAGGGAAGCCTTTCTGGCCTCTCCTCATGGGCTTGGCCTGCTGCCCTGTTTCTGAGCCATGGACACTGGACCATCTCTTTTTTCCTCCTTGTTCTAGGGCCTCCCAATCTCCTCTCCCCTTGCCAGTCTAAAGAAAACCCACAGGGCAGCCCAGGTGGCTCAGCGATTTAGCACCGCCTTTAGCCCAGGGTGTGATCCTGGAGACCGGGGATGGAGTCCCACATCAGGCTCCCTGCATGGAGCCTGCTTCTCCCTCTGCCTGTGTCTCTGCCTTTCTCTCTCCCTCTCTCTCTACATCTCTCATGAATAAATAAATAAAATCTCTCTAAAAAAAAAAAAGAAAAGAAAAAGAAAAAGGAAAAAAGTAAAGAAAACACACAATCCAATGTAAAACACAAAATTGTTCCTGCCAAAGAAGAAATCCTTTTACTGTATTATGCAGAGTGATATATTTCTCTGTGTCTCAATCTATCTCATTGTAGCAAAGGGAAGAAGAGACACTTCATCTTTGCAAAACCCCACCTCTTAAGCTCATTAAGTGCTTCTCAAACTAAACTATTAGTAATTTTTCTTTTTCTTTTTAAAAAGATTTTATTTGTTTATTTGAGAGAGTGAGTGAGAGAGAGAGAGAGCACAAGCAGGGAGAGGAGCAGAGAGAGGAAAGCAGACTCTCCACTGAGCAGGGAGCAGATGCGGGGTTCGATCCCAGGATCCCTGGATTATGACCTGAGCCCAAGGCAGACACTTAACCAACTGAGCCAACCCAGGTACCCCAGTAATTTTTCTAAGAAAAGTTTTCTGTTTATGATCTTTGGAGAACTCACCATTTGGCTGCTTGAGGAGCTGCATGTGACCAAAAATGTGCTTTTCTGTTTTTTGTTAAGATAAAAAAGTTTGTGAATTAGTTGCCAACTTTTTTTTTTTAAGATTTTATTTATTTATTCATGAGAATACACAGAGAGGAGAGAGAGAGAGGCAGAGACACAGGCAGAGGGAGAAGCAGGCTCCATGCAGGGAGCCTGACGTGGGACTTGATCCCGGGTCTCCAGGATCACACCCTGAGCTGTAGGCGGCGCTAAACTGCTGAGCCACCGGGGCTGCCCAGTTGCCAACTTTTAAATTCCTAGATTTAAGTAAAAATCTGAATGACGGGGATGCCTGGGTGGCTCAGCAGTTGAACATCTGCCTTCGGCTCAAGATGTGATCCCAGGATCTGGAATCGAGTCCCGCATCAGGCTTCTGCATGGAGCCAGCTTTTCTTCCCTCTGCCTGTGTCTCTGCCTCTCTCTGTGTCTCTCATTAATAAATAAATTAATCTTAAAAAAAAATTGGAATGACTCAGCTTCTCTTGAACTATCAGAAGGTCCTGCCACAGGGTCTACCTTCCTATTGGCCAACAGTCTGTTGAATTTGAGAGACGATATCCTTCCACAGGCATGCACTCTACAGTTTACCTGTAAAAGTAGAAGAAGTGCCCACTCACTGTTTTCCTGACTCAGCTAGTTTCATTTATTTAACTCAATTGCCTGTACTCTATAGACATTTGATTTTACTGCCCCAGGCCAGCTCTCACTGGGGATTGTGAACCATACCAATGACTTTGCTTTTTAATTTTAACTTGTATTTTTTTGTTTGCTTGTTTGTAGGCTCTTTGCCCAACGTAGGGGTTGAGTTCATGACCCCAAGATCAAAAGTCTCATGCTCCAACGACTGAGCCAGCCAGGTGCCCCATTGATTTTGGATTTTATACCAAATCTAAGAGAACCCATCAAAAGGCTTTAAACATGTGAATAGGGGCACCTGGGTGGCTCAGTGGTTGAGCATCTGCCTTTGGCCCATGGCGTGATCCCAGGGTCCTGGGATCGAGACCCACATCGGGCTCCCTGCAGGGAATCTGTTTCTCCCTCTGCCTGTGTCTGCCTCTCTCTGTGTGTCTCTCATGAATCAATAAATAAAATCTTAAAAAAAAAAAAAAACATGTGAATGATATGTTTACATTTCTATCTGAAACTCATCATCCTGAGTTCTGTAGAGAATGGATTAGAATGGGATAGAGAATAAAAGCAAAGGGACAGTCTACAGTAGTTATTCAGGCCAGCCATAGTAATGGCCTGCATTGGGGTGGTGGTGGTGGTGGAGATGGAGAGGAGTAGACACATACAAGATACATTTGTGGAGCAGAAGCCACAGGGCCTGGAATGAATTGGATGGGGAGGCTGGAGAATGAGTTGATGGTGTGTATAACTGCGGGGATGGGGGTTCCATTTATTGAAACAGGGGACCTGGAGGGTGTACAGATTTATGGAAGGAAATCATAAGTCCAGTATGGGGTTTGTTTATATGTGGGATGCTCAAGCATGCCACTGATTTCAGAAGAGCCAGCCTGGAAATATACAGTTGAGGGCCACCAGCCTACAGATAGGCAGGGAGTAAGAGTAGAGTCAGATGAGAAGAGCCTTGGGCCTCAGTCCTGGGAAATTCCTATGCACAGATTGAACAGATGAGGAACAGAGAAGCCGGCTAAGGAATCTATAAAGGAACGGCCAGAGAGGTGACAGGAAAAGTGAGTAAGTGTGGCATCACAGAAGCAAGAAAAGAGAGTATAATTAAAGGAGGAGTGGTTGGCTGTCTGGGAGGTCAGGTCAGTGAGGCATGAAAGGGTCCATTGGAATTAAGATCATGGTGGTCACTGAAGACCACAGCTCACTGGGGCTGACTGATGGCTCCTTTTAGAGGGAGTGAGTGCTCCCTAGTTTGCCACAATCCTCACTACTCCCTCCCATCCCCATCTAATACTTGGCCTGAATCACATTTTTGTCCAGTTCCTGGAAGTATTTATACATCTGACCCTTTTCCCGGAGCAATAAGTACTACTTTGCAGCATCATTTTAAAACGGTGATTTGTCTCTCCTAACACAAAAAGCACTTAACACTATGCCTAGCACTTAATAAATGTTAGTTGTTAATTATATCACTTTTTCCTGTTCTGTACTCCATTAACCTCCACAGGATGCTTCAGACTCTTTCTCTTCTTCTCTGGTTGATTGCAAATAACCTAAAAGCTCTGTACCTGCCTTCTGGTTTCCTCCATCGGATTTGACCTCTCCTCTCCTGTGCCTACTTGAGCCCTACCCACCCTTCTGCTCCAGCTAAGTTTCCTGCTCCTCCAGGAAACCCTCTCACTGGCCTCCGGTGAATTCATCATTCTCTGGACTCTGATAAAACTTCCTAGCTATGCCATTTATTCTATGATTAATCTTGCTCTATCATGTGACTTGGATGGTTATTTACTTGAATTATTGCCTTTTTTCTCCAACTTAATTGTAAACTTGTGGTTAAGGAGGCATATTTAATCTCAGCAATTTTTACACAATGCCTTGCCGCAATAGGTCAATACATAATAGTTGATTGATAACTTAATTGCTCCTTCTAGAAGTGGGCACCTATTGATTTGTCTGCCAAGTCCATCTTCCTTTTCTGGAAGATGTCTACTCTGCCTCTACCTCCCTGCTCCATCCTCGTGGTGACAATGCAAAGGTTATGTCTTTGCTGTGAAACCTGCCACCTTGACCCCCCTGACCTGCCCATTCACTCCTCTCTGAGGCCCAGACTGGAACATACAAAGATGTCTCATCAGGTTCCTGGCAGACAGCAGCAGTGAAGGCCAATATTCATTGAGCATGTGTCAGAGACGGCTTCAAATGGTGTACAAATCTTTTGTTCAGGCTCATTAAACCCATACAAGAACCCTACAAGGTAGATATTATTATCATTATCCCCATTTTACAGATAAGGAGACTGAGGCAGACCTCCTGTCTGTTCTGTTTCACCTGTGTAGAAGCTGGACTTCTCAAACTCAGAGCTCCCTGTTGTTTCCTCACCACTGAATCTCTACTCTCTTCCTGCCACCTCCACAGCACAGTCCAGGTGTCTCCTATCACCATACCTTTTATTGTGCCAATCTCTTTGCTTGGGAACATTATCCCCTGCTTTTTTGCCCAAGTAACTCCTACTTAATCTTTAAGACAGAGGTCAGGTGGTGCCTCTTTCATGAAGCCTTCCTTGAACAGCCTCCTCCCTCCTAGATAGGAGAACTACTGTCATCTCTCACCCATGCCTGGGCTGCCCCCTCAATATTGTATTCATGACATTGCAATCCCAGAGTCAGCTGAGTTATCTGTGTCTACATAGACTCTGGGCTCTAAGAAAACATAGACCCCAGAGTCTGGCACTGGGCCCAACACAAAGTAAGCAGAGAGTGAAGGCAGAAATAGCAGTTCTTCCCCAGATCCACAGTGTCACAGTTAATGCCACCAGTGGATAAACTATGACCCCTATGCCAACCTCACAGAACTCTGTAGGAGGGAGAGCCCCAGAGAGATTCGGTTCAAGTTGACCATCTGGGATTAAAGTAGCAGAGTAAGACAGACAATAACAAGTTTTGACAAGAATGTGGAGAAATTGGAACCTCAAATACTACCCATGGGAACATAAAATGGTGCAGTCACTGTGGAAAACAGTGTGGGAGTTCTATAAAAGGTTAAACAGAGAGTTACTGCATGACCCAGCAATTCTACTCCTAGGTGGATACCCAAGAGAAATAAAAATATATGTCTACAGAAAAATCTGTACAAAAATATTCGAAGTAGCATTCTTCATAATAGCCAAAGGTAAAAATAATCCAAATGTCCATTAACTGACTTTTGGATAAACAAAATGTGGTAAATCCATGCAACAATAATATGAAGCCACAGAAAAGAATGAAATTTTTTTTTAATTTTTATTTATTTATGATAGTCACAGAGAGAGAGAGAGAGAGAGGCAGAGACACAGGCAGAGGGAGAAGCAGGCTCCATGCACTGGGAGCCCGATGTGGGATTCGATCCCGGGTCTCCAGGATCGCATCCTGGGCCAAAGGCAGGCGCCAAACCACTGTGCCACCCAGAGATCCCCAAAGAATGAAATATTGACACATACTACATCACGGGTCAACTTGAAAACATTATGCTAAATGCAACAGGCCAGTCACAAAAGACTAAAATGTCCCTGTCCAAGAATTGCCAAATCCATAGAGCTAGAAAATAGATTAGTGGTTGCCATCTTTTGAAGGTAGTAAGAATGTTCTGGAATTAAACAGCAGCAACAATTGCACAGCCTTGTGAGTATACTCAAACCACTGAACTGTATACTATAAAGGGTACATTTTATGGTATGTGAATTATATCTTAAATTTAAGAAAAGGGCGGAGTATGCAAAGCTGAGAAACATGGAGACCAAGGGAGGTGACAGGGAGAATACGACAATAAAAATAATAAAATAATGGGTAGCAGTTATCAAGTGTTGGCTACAGGAGAGGCACTAGGTGACATATTTAACATGAATAAATTATCCTATTTAATTCTCACAGCAACTCTGTGAGGCAAGTTCTGTTATCACTCTCATTTTATAGATGATAAAATGAAAGTCCTGGAGAGGTTAAGCCACCTATCAAGGGCACATGTGGAAAGTGGCTGAACTAAGCCCTAGCTGTAAAGCTTTGCTACAATGAAATATTGCCTTGTGCACGTGACCATCCACAGGACAGAATTAAGTCCCAGAATAAAGGTAGACGGTGCTAGGGGAGGCTGAAGAGGTCTTCACATCTCATTGGGTGTTTGAAGCATTTGAAAAAGATTCTGAAGTGCAGACTGGACTTTGACAAGCAGAGATGGAGAAAAATACATTTCAGGCAGGTGGAAAAAAACTTGAGCAAATATGTAGAGTTGAGAATATATGGGTGTATTAAGAGGGCTCTGCTAACATTATCAGTGACCGCCCCCCCCCCCTTCAATATCCATGGCCTCTTCTTCCTCAGTGGACAGAATGCCCAGGTGATGGATCATGATTAGCCTAAGGCCACTGAACAACACTGTCTCCTGCTTTCCCTGCATCCCTTACAGCTAAGGGTGCACATGTGATCCAGTTTGGGCCAACAGCTCCTACCCAGACATCTGCTGGGAAGTTTTGCTTTCCTAATTAAAGGAAAGTGATGAGCTTCATACCCTCTGAGCTCTTCCTCCTTTCTCCCTAGCTTGAATGCAGATGCATTATCTGGAGCTGCAGCCACTATCTTGGGATCATGAGGTGCCAAGTATGAGAATGCAAACCAACGCATTGAGGTTGATGGAGCAGAAAAACGGAAAGAGCAAGGGTCCCTGAGGGTATCACTGAGTTGCTGAGCCAGCAACATCCTCCAGACTCCTTGTGCAAGAAAAATAAATCTCTATTTGCTTAATAACGGTTCTGTTAACCCTCCTGATAATATCCTGAACTTTTAACCTCATGGTTTAGAAAGGACTAACTCTACCCTGAGCTCCAGCGATGCGCCCCAGCCAACCAATCACTATATCCCATCTCCCTGGCCAGAGTAGTTCATTCAGGGATGTAGTACTTTGATCTTAGACTTTTAGCTTCCAAACTGCAAGAAATCTGCCTGTTGTTTGAGCCATTCAGTTTATGGTGTTTTTAAGATTTTATTTATTTATTTGAGAGAGAGAGAGAGCGCGCGTGCGAGCATGAGCCGGGGGAGGGGCAGAGGGAGAAAGAGAAGCAGACTCCCTGATTAGTGGAGAGCCCGATGTGGGACTTGATCCCAGGAACCCAAGATCACAACCCGAGCCAAATGCTTATCCAACTGAGCCACCCAGGTGCCCCATAGTCTGTGGTATTTTGTTATAGCAGCTTGAGTTGATTGAGACAGATGGTAAGAATTTTTTGGTTGTAAATGACAGAACTCTAACTCCAACTGATTTGAGCAAAAGAGGAGATATTAGCCTAGCAAGTAAAAAGTTCAGGGCTAGCTAAGGCTTTAAGTCATCACTGGGTCCAAGGGCTCAAGTTCTGCCATTAGGACACACTCTTCCTTTTTTCTTCCTCACATCCCCCTCTCTCTCCTTGCTTTGCTCAGTTTTGCTTTCTGCCAATTTCTTTCTCAAGGGATGTCCTCCCCTGTGGTAGCAAAGAGGCCACCAGCAGGTGTGTATGCTTGCATTGTCTTTACAGGCTGCAGCTCCAGGCTTAGTCAGCACTGCTGCTCATCACCTCATATGACCTTGACCCCCAACTTCTGTTTCAAAACTGAAAAAGACTCTGACTGGGCCTTGTTTACACACCTTCCCACTTCCACCCAACCAAGCTTGAGAACCAGAGAAATGGGACACTCCTATTGACTACTACAGGTCAAATGTCAACCCTAGAGGGGCCATTTCATTGGAAATCCTAGGGAGTGTGTGCAGCCTGCGGGTTGCATTTCTTTTAAGAGAAAAAAAGTACCTCAAGTAGAAAGAAAGATAAGAGGAAGACAAAAACAATCCAGCCAGGTAGGATCTCAATAGAGAGGAGGGCATGGAAATTCAAATGGGCAAAGGAGGCAGATTCAGAGGACAGCAAGGAAGGTAGTTGATTGCTGTTGAGGCGTTTGCACAGGAGGGAATCTTTAACCTCAAATCTCATGAAAATCTGGATTCTCCCAAATCCCAAATGCACATTTGCATGTGCACATAAAATACTGCACATAAGGGGCGCCTGGCTGGCTCAGTTGGTAGAGCATGGGACTCTTGACCTTAAGGTCGTGAGTTCGAGGGATCCCTGGGTGGCGCAGCGGTTTGGCGCCTGCCTTTGGCCCAGGGCGTGATCCTGGAGACCCGGGATCGAATCCCACGTCGGGCTCCCGGTGCATGGAGCCTGCTTCTCCCTCTGCCTGTGTCTCTGCCTCTCTCTCTCTGTGTGACTATCATGAATAAATAAATAAAATCTTTAAAAAAAAAAAAAAAAAAGGTCGTGAGTTCGAGTTCCATACCAGGCATAGAGATTACTTTTAAAAAATACTGCAAATAAGTTGGGAAGGTTTATAACCTCCTCCCCAGATACCAGAGAAAGAACTCCTGGTAATGGAGCAATACCTAAAGGTGGAATTTAGATATCTGAGAGGAAAGTTAAATACAAAGTCTGAGATGTCTTGTGGCCAAGCAAGCAGGCACAATGCCTGCGGTCAGAGCAAAAGTGGGCAGGCTCCCTGCCCTGGTGGAGCTTCCAGCCCCCATGGGGAAAGAAACATTAATCAGATAGTCCCACAAATAAATGTAAAAATTATAATTGGGATTCTACAACAGAGAGGTATGAGAGCGAATGAGTGCCATGGACAAGGATAAAGATGAAGGAGTGACATTTCATCCACCAAGCTGTAAAGGATAAGGAGGGGAGGGGGCCTTCCTGATAAAGTGAATTATCTGTGCAAGAACCCCGTGTTTGGAAGGAGTTGAAGGCAGGGATGATGGATGCCCTGATGTGATGAACTGACAGGGTGTCTCAGCTGGATACATACTGGGTTCTCAGGTCCTCCTCGGGTCTACTTTACAACGTGTAACATTGATTATAACTGGTTGTAACTGTGGTTCTAACAGCAGTCTGGGGGCAAACCATTCATTGCAAAAGAAAAAAACAAGAGAGTTTGGTTCATAGAGGTTCTGTTGTCTTTCCATCCTGATCTCTCCTGAATCTC
The DNA here is from genome assembly GCF_003254725.2 of Canis lupus dingo. Lineage (NCBI taxonomy): Eukaryota > Metazoa > Chordata > Mammalia > Carnivora > Canidae > Canis > Canis lupus. The sequence continues at coordinate 25,234,350 of NC_064252.1, read as the reverse complement.
ACTGGGAAAAAAAAAGACTGAAATTCCAAATGCCAGCTCCACCAACACTTGATAAAGCTCTGGCTTGTCAGACAAATGGATCTTGAACACAAACCACCCTGTTGCCACTCCGTTGCTTGGTGTTCCTTAGGTCAGACCTCCACCCCCCCGCCCCGCCCCTGCCCTGAGGGTAGTAACAGTAGTGCTCTGCTGTGGGGAGGTGAGCTGGGGTTGCTCACTGTTGGCTTCTGCCTGGCTCACCTGGCTGCATGCCAGCAGAAGTTTTCTGGGGAGCTTCATTATTTCTGGTGGCCTCCCCAACTTGCCTTCCTTCCTTAGGAAATGGAGTTAACAGGAAGGAATCAGAAATTAGGCAACTATCTTCTTGAAGGAAGTGGGGGAGGAAATTTTTAATGCCACAGCAGCTTTTAGATAAAGCAGGTAGAAAGCATACCCACAAGTCACCAGTTGCAGCTTCTGTCCTCATCTCCATCTCCTTAACCTGTTGACCACTCCCCCATTTTTACTGATGTTCCTCAAATCCCCATCTCCCTTCCTGACCCTCAGTCCAGGACTCCCATCAGTCGATATAGCATCTCTACTATCCCAGACTCAATATGATGGGAGCCACATTTTTATTATCCTCCTCCTGCTGCTTACCATCACACCAACTCACTCTCCCAAATGCCCCATTTTTCTCCAGGGCATTATATCCTTTGCTCTTTTTCATCCACTATATCTGTTCCATCATGACATCCCAGCATGAAATTATTTCACAGATTTATTCCATCTAACTTCTAGACTCAGAGACACATGGGTTTATACCCCACATGGCCATTACCTTGCTGTGTGATCTTGAGTAAATTACTTAACCTCTCTGAGCTTTTCACTTAACCTCTCTGAGCTTTTCAATCTGTAAAATGGAGGTAAGAATATATTCCTTGCAGGGTCATTGTGAGACTTGAAGCATATATAAAGTGGCACATGGCAGATGCGCCATAAGACACAAGTTCTCGGGCAGCCCCAGTGGCGCAGCGGTTTAGCGCTGCCTTCAACCCGGGGTGTGATCCTGGTGACCTGGGATTGAGTCCCATGTCAGGCTCCCTGCATGGAGCCCGCTTCTCCCTCTGCCTCTCTCTCTCTTTGTGTGTCTCTATGAATAAATAAATAAAATCTTAAAAAAAAAAAGAGGGATCCCTGGGTGGCGCAGCGGTTTGGCGCCTGCCTTTGGCCCAGGGCGCGATCCTGGAGACCCGGGATCGAATCCCACGTCGGGCTCCCGGTGCATGGAGCCTGCTTCTCCCTCTGCCTGTGTCTCTGCGCCTCTCTCTCTCTCTCTGTGGCTATCATAAATAAATATAAAAAAAAAATTAAAAAAAAAAAAAGACACAAGTTCTCTTCTGCCTTCTCTGTGTCTCTGGGTAGCATCCTAATCTGGGCCTTCCTCCTCACATACTTGGATTACAGCAGGAACTACCCAAAAGTCCTCAGTTTTCTAATCTCCTCCCATCTAATTCATCCAAACACCAAGACTAGAGAAATTTCAAGATATTGTGTTCCTTTGTGCCACTCTTCTGACCCTGTAATATTCCTTTCCCATTGCCATCAGGTAAAGTCAAAGATCTAGTCCTAAAATTTGCAATGCCATGGCCTCATACATCCCAGGATGACTCCCTTGCATCTTGTGGAGGACCTTGGGAATGACTGTGATTGCCTGAGGGAGCCTGAGAGAGGAGGAGACCTAAGAACAGGACGGAATCATAGGGACATTAGTGTTTCAGGGCTGGGAAGAAGAGAAGCCAGTAGAGGAGCTCATGGAGGACAAGATTAGCATCCAGGAAACGATGGAAAGGATAGTTTCCAAGAGAAAGTGACCACAAGTGTCAAATGCTGCAGAAAGGTCAGGTTGAGAACTGAAAAGGGTATGTCATGAGTTTGGATGGTGTCCTCCACAAAGATAATACCAAATGTTAAACCTCAACACTTGTGAATATGACCTTATTTGGAAATTGGGTCTCTGCAGATGTAATTAAGGGTCTCAAGATAAGAGCCTCGATTTAGGGTGGTTGTAAATCCAATGACCCATGTCCTTGGCTGTTTAGTAAAGGAGAGGGACACAGGGACACAGCAGGCAAGGTCCGTGAAGACTGAGGCAGAGGCTGGCATAAGGTATCTCTTGAGCCAAGGACCACCGGAAGCTGGAAGAAAGGTGTGGATTTTTGGATTGGGTTTTCTGGCTTCAGAGAGAGAATACATTTTTGTATTCTAAAATCATACTTTGTATTCTAAGTTTTTTTTGTTCCAAGCTGCCAAATTTGTGGTGTTTTGTTCCAGCAGTCCTAGGAAACTAATAGAGGGTATCTTGCATTTAGAAATAAAGTGGTTGGGGATCTCTGGGTGGCTCAGCGGTATAGTGCCTGCCTTCAGCCCAGGGCATGGTCCTGGAGTCCCAGGATCGAGTCCCATGTCGGGCTCCCTGCATGGAGCCTGCTTCTTCTTCTACCTGTGTCTCTGCCTCTCTCTCTCTCTGCATCTCTCATGAATAAATAGAAGATTTATAAAAGAAAAAAGAAATAAAGTGGTTGCTGCTTTGCCTTGGTGGAGTCTGAAGCAGTAAGAGCATCTTTTTCAGGAGGCGTTCCTACAGGGGTGAGGAGAGCCAGGACAGTAACTAAAATTGTGTTGCCCAAAGAAAAGGTCTTTTTTTCTTTTTTTTTTTTCAAAATACTGCTCACAGGAGCTCCTATGTCTGACAATGTGGAAAGGAAAGAATTCAGAGTCATGGCTGGAAGGACCCCTAAAATGCCCAGCCATAAGAGAACTGGGGGCAATATCTGTGGAACGACATGAATGTGCTTTTCTCTTGTATACTCTGTTTTTGTGCAATGTCTCTCCTCTGCCAGGGACATTGTCCCTCCTCTGTTTGCCTTGGAGAGGATTAGGAATGCAAAGAGAAAGAGGAAATTGGTGCTTAGCTTTGGACATCCAAAAAAATATTCCAGAGCATAAACCAAGGGAATAGCCTTGAAAGCCAGTCTTTGCCAAGAGAGAAAGGATGTTCTAAATCATTTAAACACACATTAATATATCAAGAACCAGGCCTGGTAGACAAGGCTGCCAAGTTTTGTTAATAAGCCTGGAGTGGAAGGAAATCAAGATATGACACCTGGGTGTGGCCCCAGGACAACCTGAAGGAAGTCAAAGGCTGGGGACACATGTGGTCTTCAGCTCCTCTTCCAGGTCAAAGCTGGGGCAGAGAGAGGAGCATGTGAGAGGGTTGAGGGGATAGCTAAAAGCACGGGTTCTTGGCCCTCTTCCCTATTTGGATCCCTAGGAGGAGACCCATACTGGGCTAGACATCGTGTCCAGGAGTCAGAGGGGCAATTGTGCAACACTGAGGTGGGGAAATGACTAGCCAAATGACCCTGCTCCCATGGCTGCAGGGGATCCTGAAAATTCTCTGGGATCCTCTAAGGGAACTGGGGTGCTGGTGCTGGAGTGCCTCAGAGACCAGTCTTTGTAGGACCCTCATATCCTGGGGCATGATTCCAGCAGGACACTCCAGAAAGCCCATGGGTGACCAGTCGCTCACTCGGTGGCCTTGGCCGCCACCACCAGGGATGGTGGTGATAGAAAGGAGAGGATATTTGAAGGACTGAGCATTTACCTTACAGAAACTGAGTCATCCAAGAGAGACTATTTAAACTGGAAGATGCTGTAGCACCATGACCTGGCAAATTAGGTTTCCTTTCTACTTCCCTGGAAGTGGGGCGGGCGGGAGGGGGGTGGGGGAGGGGGTTCATCAGATAAGTTAAGCAACATTGTCCTTGCATTTTTCTTTGACTGTGTACAGGCTCCTCATGCCACTGTCACCCAGGCAGTGCTCCGGAAGCCCAGTGCACCTGGGGCAACATTCCTGAGACCTGCAGGAGGGGGTGAGCTGGTGAGAAAGGGTAGCCTTGCCGGCCTGGAATGCCTAGACTAACAGTGTGTGTGTGTGTGAGTGGGACAAGACTCTCCCAGGAAGGGCTCCAGGGATGGTTGCCTCTGGGCTAGGATGTAGAAAAATCAAAGTCAAGGATACAAATCAATACTGTCACATACCCTGGAGGCTAAGGAAGCACCTTCCCACAGGAGAGGCTGTGTAAGAGAAAGTAGAAAAGGCTCCCAACCGCTGGGTGCAGAATCGGGCTGTTTGAATTTAACAGGAGACTCACGCCCCAGGATCCTTCCTTCTCGGTTCACTTAATCCTCTCCACGGCACTAAGTATTCTTGTGAAAAACAGACAGGACGAAGTCCAGAGAGCCGGTTTCCCATATTTCTGTTTTGAGGCTGGGGTTCATACAAGGTCAGGATCCACAGCTGTGGATTCGAACCTCCACACCCCCATGCTCTCCTGGCCAGAGCTCACTGCCCGACCAGGGAGGGAGGTGGGGGCCAGGGGGAGGGGAGCGTCAGGGAGGGGAGCAGCTAAAGCTGGTGGATCAAGTCCCCACAGAGCCCTCTTGGCCCTCTCCAAATGATCTGTTGGTTGGGGGTATGGAACGTGATCTTGAGATTTCTAGGACCCTCATAGGGCCAGGTTCCTATTTCTGCATCCAGATCTTGGGCAAATAATTTAAGCGCTGGAGCCTCAGATTTCATTCTTAGAACAATGGAGATAATAATTCCCACCTTACTGAGAGTTTACGGGTTAGACGAGGCATGTCCAGTGTGCCTAGATAGACAGAACCTGATAGGGGGGAAACAGGTCAAAATAATTTAATTTAATTCTACTCTGGGGCACCTGGGTGGCTCAGTCGGTTAAGCATCTGGGCTAACCCATCAGTGGGTTAAGCATCTGTCTTCAGCTCAGTTCCTGATCTCTGGATCCTGGGATCGAACCCTATATTAGCCTTCCTGCCCAGCAGGGAGCCTGCTTCTCTCTCTCTCTCTCTCTCTCTCTCTCTCTCTCCTTTTGCTCCTCACCACTGCTTGTTCTCTCTCTCTCTCAAATAAATAAAATCTTTTTTTAAAATTCTGCTCTGTTTCAATCAGCACTTTCAAGGTAAAATGCCCTGGCAAAAGCAGGGCAAAGCAATTTAAACCAGGGACTGGTTTAAAAGGAATTCTCAAGCAAGCTTCCCTGACCTTGACCTTTGGTGTTCTTAAAAAACAAAATCTAGAAAGCCTCTTTTTGTTGGGGGAACAGAGCTGTCTCCTCACGAGGTTGGCCCACCTGCCATGGCCGGGGGTGTCAGTGAAGACAGTGCAGGAAGCTGGGGTCCACGCCTGACTTCAGCGTGAGGCCAGGGACCCAGATGTGTCTATGCACCACGTGGATGGGGCTCAGCCAGCGACTCGCCTATGGACAACATCTGAGAATCACATTTTGTCAGCAACAGGGTGGTCACTGTCTGAAAATGTGCACTGACCTCAATAAAAGAATGCCAAACTCTGTCTTTCTTTCTCGAGTAATCTTGAGAGGAGAGGAGCTCCTGCCAGGTGCAGAAGAAAGAAGAAAACCCGCTTTTGGCAGCAGGGGAATCAGGTTGCCACAGCAACGAGCTCCTTCCCAGGTCCACTCATTATATGGCTTTTGAATTAGACTTCCTCCTGTGGACAGTCTAGCAGCTGGATTCCCATCTCCCCAGCAGCCCCACCCCCGCCCAGGCTTCTCCCCAGGGAAACCAGTGCAGAAGGGAGCCACTGCCCCTTCTTTCAAAGCCAGCCCCTGGCTTTGTCCCTGGGATGGGACAGCACTTACTTGGTTGACATTGGGAAGCACGGGAAACAGCCCTCTCATCTTCCGTGGGTGGGAGGGTGGCTGGTACAACTTTTCTGAGCAGCATTTTGGCAAAAATGGAAGGACACACTCTCTGACCCCGCAGTGCTGGGCTTTAGCCCTGGCACCGCAGCATTTCCGTGATAGCAAAACCCTGGGAGCAACCTTCATGTCACTGAGAGGGGACTGGCTAAACGTCAGATGTGGCTCCTGTGGCCTACTATGCGGCTGCAGGAATAGCAAGTTGGATCCCACGAGCCCACAGGGGAAGGCGTATTAAGTTCAAAAAGCAAGTTGTTCAAACTCATAGAACCAGAAAATAGAATGGTGGCTGTGAGACTAGAGGGAGGGGGAGATGGGGAAATGGCTAACAGGTGCATGGCTTCAGGGGCGCCTGGCGGGCTCAGTCGGTGGAGTGTGTGACTCTTGATCTCGGGGTTGTGAGTTCAAGCTCCACATGGGGTGTAGAGGTTACTTAAAAATAAAACCAAAAAAAAATAGGTGTACAGTTTCAATTTTGTAAGATGAAAAATTCTGGAGATCAGTTGTACAGCCACGTACATTTGGTTAGCACTACTGAATTGTAAACTTAAAAACAGTTAAGATGGTAAATTCTGTTTGTGTATTTTACCACAATATATTTTTTAAAGATTCTACCTATTTATTTATATTTATTTATTTATTTATTTATTATTTATTTATTTATTTATTTAGAGAGAAAGACGGAGCGCATGCACAAGAGCATGGGGAGGGGCAGAGGGAGAGATAGAATCCCAAGCTGACTCCTCGCTGAGTGGAGAGCCAAATTTGAGATTTGATCTCATAACCTTGAGATCATGATCTGAATCAAAATCAAGAGTTAGATGCTCCACCAACTGAGCCATCCAGGCACCCTCGTATTTTACAATATTAAAGAAAAGCAAATTGCAGGGCACCTGGGTGGCTCAGTGGTTGAGCATCTGCCTTTTGCCTCAGGACGTGATCCCAGGGTCCTGGGATTGAGGCCCACATTGGGCTCCCTGCAGGGAGCCTGCTTCTCCCTCTGCCTATGTCTCTGTCTCTCTGTGTCTCTCATGGATAAATAAAATCTTCTAAAAACATAAAAAAAAGAAAGAAAAGAACACTGCAGAATAAAATCAATATTGATAGCACAATCTTTGTGTATGTGTGTGTTTAAAGGCAATGCAATTTGGAAAGGAGACAAAATAAACTGTTATCAGTGGTTACTTTTGCAGTGAGAAGGAATTGAGAGAAAAGAGGATGTTACTTTTCATTTTATTCCTTCCTGCAGAGTTTTAAAACATATATAATTAGCATCTATTATCTCTATAACTTCAACAAACTTGTAAACAAAGCGTGATGATATTAATATACCTGACCTTCAGGAAATGGCTCCAGGTCAACAGCTATTTATTGAGTATTAGCCTACTGTATACAGGCGCTGTGGGAAGTTTGAGGGAGAGCCAGCAGGAGCGCAACAAGACGGCCCCTGACCTCCTGGGGTTTACGCTCCCCTGGGAGACGGCAAAGCTGGGGACAGACACGGAGGATACTGGAAGGTATGAGGTGCTTGCCTCATTTCCTCTCATACCTCTGAGGTGATATTTAAGCTGAGACCTGAAGCTTGAAAAGGACCCAGGCAGGGGAGGAAGAAAGGGCATCTGGGCACAGGAGCAGAGTCTGCAAAAACCTGGAACCAGAGGAGAGAGGTCAGTGTGTCAGGATGGAGGGCTGGAAGGGAGGGTGAAGGTGGAGGTGGGGAAGAAAGGAGGAAGGAGGTGGAGAGGGAGGAGGAGGCATGTAAAAGGGGGTAGGGGTGGAGGGGCAGGTGCTGGTGGTGAGGAGGCTGCGGGGCGTTCCCAATTGGCAGGGCAATGGAAAGGCACCCTGGGATTCTAAGCATGATCCAATTTATGTTTTAAAAAGATCACCATGGTTGGGGGTGGAGGGTTAGGGGAATGGGTTGAAGAAGGGGCGAGAGTGGAAGCAGACAGACTAGATAATGAGGTCTTTATTAGCTTCCTGCTGAACGACTTTGATGAGCATTTTGGTTTTGAGGAGGTTAAAAATTGCAGGTAATTGCTGAGAGATTAGAAGAGTGTGCTTTTTAAAAGGCTCTCCTGCACACAAACCTGGTGACACTGTTGTCTTAGCTGGGGTCACTGAGAAGGAGGGTTGCCACCAGTTTTTCCGACTTTCAGGTGGCTCGAGTCAGTGGGATCCTGTTAAATCTGACTGGGCAGGTCAGGGTGGGAGAGGCCTGAGACTCTGCAGGTGAGGCCAAGCCCGGGGCTGCACTTTCATTTTCAAAATTCCTGTAATGTTCACATTCCTTTTTTAAAGGCCTAATTTGCTTTTGTGCTAGAGAACAACAACAGTTATAAAGATAATTTTAAAAGGCCCTTGACACAGCCTGCTTGAGCCAGCAGCAGGCAAAGCAGAAGGGATGTCTGTCTCTGACGCAGGCCTCCAAGAGGACCAGGTTACCCAGTGGTGGGCGCCCCGTCTCCCAGGGAAATCTCAGGGGCCCAGGACAAAGCAAAGAAACAATGTATTTTATTTTATTAAATTTTTATTTATTTATGATAGCCACAGAGAGAGAGAGGCAGAGACACAGGCAGAGGGAGAAGCAGGCTCCATGCACCGGGAGCCCGACGTGGGATTCGATCCCGGGTCTCCAGGATCGCGCCCTGGGCCAAAGGCAGGTGCCAAACTGCTGCGCCACCCAGGGATCCCTAACCAAGAGTGTTGTAAGGATTAAGGGAGTTCACATCAATGAGGGTTGGTATGTAGTAAGAGCTATTAAAGCACTAGCTGTTATGACTTCATCCTCAACAACTCTGTGGGCCCAGTAGTATTAAATGCCCACTTTGTGGATAAAGATGCTGAGGATTGCAAAGGTCGAACTCCTCTCTGGAAAAGGCCCATGCGGAGCGGCCCTGGGAGAGCAGCCCCCAGCTGCATCTCCGAGCCCTGGATCCCGGTTCCCATTGCTCAGGTGCCCCACGCCTACTTCAGGCATTGCAAACGGCCCTGGTCCTCCCTTCCGCTGACTTAAAACAGCAGTCCTGTGCAGGAGCTGGAGCCCCCGGGAAGGGTGGGGAAGGACCCACCGTTTGTCACCCTGGACTCCGATGCTCCCAGCTGTTCCCTCACCCAGCCTCTCTCAGGCCGATCAACCGTAAATCCGAAAATCAGCCTGCAGGGGAACCAAGCCGCTCTATCTGCACAGAGGCCTCTGCGAGATGAAAGGGGCTTCTGAGATGAGAAAGCCAATTGCTTTCTCACGGTAAAGCCAAAGAACGCTGGTGGGTGGGATGAAGTAATTGGGGTGTGCAGCTGTGAGATGCACGAGAAAGAGGGCGACCCACAGTAGCAGGACCCCAGAGCGGCCCCGGATGCAGGGAGTCAGGTTTTCTCCTCAGGCTTTGCCGGGGACAGCAGGCCCTGGAAGCATATTGATGGACGAGCATAAATAAGAATAAGCCTGGAATAAGGCTCCTGGGCCACAGAAGCAGGCAGGAAGAGGACAGCTGGGGGACCCCCCCCTCCGAGGCTCGGGGAAAGGAGGCCTGTGTATCATGCTGGCTAGGACAGTTGAGGGAGGTCAAGTCTGCTAGGTACTCGACCCAAACTCTCATTTCATTTACATATGACAGGTATATTTACTTCTGTTTAGGTTCATGTAAAACTGCTTCGTGTCGTAATGAACTTGAGATGGTTTGCAAAAATGTGCGGAATGTCAAGGAATAAAACAAATAACTTTGGGAATTGAAGTGAAAGGAAAATAAAGGGAGGGGAAATAATGGAAGTAATGGAATAAGATTAGTATCTGCAGGGGCACCTGGGTGGGTCAGTGGTTGAGCATTTGCCTTTGACTCAGGGCATGATCCCGGAATCATGGAATTGAGTCCTGCATCGGGCTCCCTGCAAGGAGCCTGCTTCTCCCTCTGCCTATGTCCTGCCTCTCTCTCTGTATCTCATGAATAAATAAATAAAATCTTAAAAAAAAGGATTAGTATCTGCAAATGGTTAATAAGTAGTTCTGTACAGTTGCTAGCGAGGCCCAGACACTCAGTTCTGAGAACCGTGGTGACCAAAGCTAAGAGTGACCAACAATCCAATCCATGAACCAGAGTCTACAAGATGGAAAAAAAATCCAGAACTCAGAAGCATCACTTTAACCCCGGTACAGAAACTTGGGAGGATTTCCTCCACTGTCCACCTAAAGATAACCCTGCGATGCAGAAGGCAGTGGATACTCTTCAGGGGCACCTTGACAACAGAGATAGTAGACATTTCTCCAAATGTTCCCCAGTGTGAGCTGTGGCACTGGAATGTCATTCCAGAGTAATCCTCATAATCGTTCTGTGCCATTTGTAATACCAGAAATCAGAGACAGCCTCAATGTCCACCTAGCCCATCAAGGAATGAACATCTGATGGTGTACTACACAGCTATTAAAAAGATAGAGGAGCAACTTAGATACTCATATGAAACAATCACCAACATATATTGGTAAGGGGAAAAAAGCAAGGGGAAGATCAATGCTTATAAGTGGGGGGGGGGGGTAAAGGAAAAAAAAAAAAAGAAAAGAGTGTCTTTTCTTAAATGCTTGTGTTTACCCCAGGTCATTTCTGGAAGAACTCTCAAGATGCTGCTGATTCTGGGGAGGAGAACTGGGTGGAGGGTGATGAAGGTAAGAGGTTGACTTTCCATTATACAGCCTTTCGTCCCTTCTGAATGTTGTATCATGGGAGTTTATTACACATTCAACACAATTAAATAATGCATTATAGTCATGCAAGCAAAAATAATCAAAGAGTGCCTACATATGAGGGGCTCCCCACAGACACTTCCTTAGGGTCAGGCTTTTTTTTTTTTTTTTTTTAGGGTCAGGCTGAAGGACAACATATAGATTACCCAGGAGAATGAAAGCCCACGCATCCCTCAGCTCAGTCCTCCATGAAAGTAATTTACTCAGCGTGTTCCTGCTGAGACTCCAATGGGTAGAAAATTTACATTACTGTTTAAAATCCACCGCTTTCCCTCTTCAACTGGAAAATTAAAAAACCTTCCCTTTCCACAAAAAACTAAAACAAAAAACAAAAACTTGTTAGAACTAATATATTTAGCAAAGTTGATGGATGCAGAATCAACACAAAAATTGGCTTTGTTTCTATACTGAACAATCGTAAAAAGAAATTAAGAGAATTTACAATAGCATCAAAAGAATACAAAAGAAGAAAACACTTTAACCAAGAAGGTGAAAAATTTTTATACGTTGAAAACTGCAAAATGGAGGCGCTTGTGTGCCTCAGTGAGTAAGTATCTGCCTTCAGCTCAGGTCATGACCTCAGGGTCCTGGGATCAAGCCCCAGAGCCCCACATCAGGCTCCCTGCTCAGCAGGACGCCTGCTTCTCCCTCTGCTTGATGCTCCCCCTGCTTGTGCTCTCTCTCTTTCTGTCAAATAAATAAATAAAATATTTTTTTAAAGATTTTATTTATTTGTTTATTTATTTATTTATTTATTTATTTATTTATTTATTTATTTATGAGAGAGAGAGAGGCAGAGGGAGAAGCAGGCTCCACGCCGGGAGCCAGATCAGATGCGGGACTCGATCCGGGGACTCCAGGATCGCACCCTGGGCCAAAGGCAGGCGCTAAACCACTGAGCCACCCGGGGATCCCCTAAATAAATAAAATCTTAAAAAAAAAAAAAACATACTTTAAGATAATATGGTCCTGGCATAAAGACAGATATATGGATCAATGGAATAGAATAGAGAGCCCAGAAATAAATGTCTGGATGTATGTCAAATGATTTTCAACAAGGCGACAAAGACGATTCAATGAGGAAATGAGAGCCTTTTCAACATATGGTGTTGGGAAAACCGGATGTCCACATGTAAAAGAATGAAGTTGGATCTTGACCTAAAAGCCATATACAAAATTAATGTAAAAGTAAACATCTTTGGTCAGCCCTGGTGGCTCAGCGGTTTAGCGCCACCTTCAGCCTAGGGCGTGATCCTGGAGACCCTGGATTGAATCCCACATAGGGCTCCCTGCGTGGAGCCTGCTTCTCCCTCTGCCTGTGTCTCTGCCTCTCTCTGTCTCTGTCTCTCTCTGTGTCTCTCATGAATAAATAAATAAAATCTTAAAAAGAAAGAAAGTAAACATCTTTTATTTGAGGCTGAGATTCAATAAATATGTGCTGAGAGACTGAGTGTCCCCTCTTGTCCCAATCCTTCCAGCTGCTGCTTGGGAAGGTACAGATGGAGCTATATCAGGTACCTGGGGTATAGACAAAAGTTGAGTATCCATGCCAGCTAGAGTGCCGTGGAAGGTTCTGCTTTACACACACACACACATCATGCACATACAAACACAACATGCCTCCCATACCACACACTTTGTTCATTGTGGATAAAGATGCTGAGATAAAGATACATACGTCACAGGCACCACACAGCCCATCCATACATCATATCACATACACAACACTGCACATCCCCCAACACATACCACTCATCTCTCTCTCTCTCTCTCTCTCTCTCTCTGACACACACACATACCACCACCACCACCACCACCAGGAGGGGTCTTTTTTTTTTTTTTTTAAGATTTTATTTATTTATTCATGAGAGACACAGAGAGAGAGAGAAAGAGAGAGGGGGGCAGAGACACAGGCAGAGGGAGAAGCAGGCTCCATGCAGGGAGCCGGATGTGGGACTCGATCCCGGGACTCTAGGATCACGCCCTGGGCTGAAGGCAGCGCTAAACTGCTGAGCCACCCTGGCTGCCCAACCAGGAGGGGTCTAATTCAGGCCCAGAGAACAGGATTCAGATTGAGAACAGGAGGGGTCCTGTCAGATTCATTTAGAACATAAAATTTTGCTGATTCTCTCCTTATACATTCCCCCCCAACCCGCCTTGGCTCAATAAATATTGTGAAATGAGTTAGTAATCAATATGTGGTTCTAGGGACTCCAGGAAAGCCTGCTCTTCCCTCCTGCCACCTTCCATCTCTGAGGCTCACTGCCTGCCCCTGCAGTTCTTCCCCGGGAGCTTCATTTGTCAGCTTAGTACTCTGATGGATGTAAGTGACACCTCCTCCCTCTGGCCCGAGGGAGAGTGAGACTTCTGGTAGCCATGTGCACCTTAGTCTGAACAAGAGACAGGAGAGAGAGAGACAGGAGAGTGTGGAGGGGAGTATGACTTCCAGTTCAGACTGGATACCAATCAGGTAATTGGGTGATAGGAGGCAGAGGCGTGGGGTTGGGCAAGCAGGGAGAATGCACGAAGCTCTGCAGGGTAAGCAGAGGGGGAGAGCTCAGAGGGACATCTGGAGGGAGGCGTGGGCGGGTGGCACCGTGAGGGAGTGGTGGGGGACTGTACCAGCATCTCATGGTTGGCCTCTGGCCAGCCCCGTCCTTACTTCCATTCCCGGTGAGATGAGAACAGAAACTGGCTGGCTCCCCAGATCATGGAGGCAGCAGATGAAGTAGGTGAGAACAGATGAATAAGTGGGGACAAGGAGCCCGAGGCCAGCCCTGCAGGGGCCCCACAGAGGGACTCTGCACAGTCCCCCAAATCAGCCGCCCCAAGGGACTGCCCTGTGCTGTGGGCAGAGCGCCTCTCCTCCCTGGTTCTCCCAGGGCGCCTCATTTTGCTGGTTTCCAGTGGAGGAAAGTCTTCAGCCCTCCACCTTAACCCTGATGCTAGAACCCAAGGAGGCCGTGCTTTGTTTGGTTTTATTTTTGAGGCATGAAGATGGGAAAGGAGCAGAGCATCACATCATCCCGGGGAGCCGAGGATGTGCTCCAGGCACCCCTGGGTCCTCGTGACTTAGTAAGAAAATTTGCACTCGTTAATTGATCCACATCTTCTCCTAAAGGTATTTTGATTTTCAGTCAAATTTCTATTTAAATAAGGAGTTTCAAAGGAGGCAGAAGTCAAGGCTGTGTTCTCGGAACACTGATCCTTAAACAAAGGGATTTTGCCGACAGGACCTCCCCCTGCCCGGAGCACCCTCCCACCCCCAGAGTCACAGGGGAAGAGACCTTAATTAATCTAGTTAGTTCCTTCTTCCCTCTCCGACCAACTCATCTCTCTCCATCACTAAGTGAACACACACCGTGCATGCACACCCGCACACACATGCACACACACAGCCTCATCCCCACCAGTGGGTGGAGCCAGGATTCCTTTGTGACCACATCCCTTACCTTTTGGGGGAAACCACCTCTGAGGGGCCATGAGGCTCCAAGCTCCCGAAGGCTCAGGCTGAGGCTGGTCTTCTCCTGGAACCCATCTTCCCTCAGCATCTTCCTCTTGCAGGTTTCTCCTGGGGCCTGACCCTGAACACTCTCATCTGCTTTCTTTCTTCATAAAAGAGTGGGGTGTCAAGGGTCCCTCCAGGCAGGATTTAGGCCCTTCCTGACTTTTAGCTGTCAACATCATCCTTCGAAGCCCTCCAGGCAGGGGTGACTCCTCCACCCTGGCCACCATCTCACATGTGCCCAGGAAAGCTCTGGGGTGGCCACGTGAGTGGGGATGCTATCGATCTGAGCGCCCTGAATGGCTCCCTCAAGATCCTGTCAGCAGGGTGACATCAATGACAAAACTATGCTCCCAGGTGCACTGCTCTCCCGGAGCTGCCGTATGTATGTAACGAGGTACCACAGCAGTGGCTTAAAACAATGAACTCTATTGCCTCACCTGTGGATGCTGGAAATCCAAAATCAAGGTGTCAATGGGGGCACACTCCCATCGAGACCTGTAGGGAAGAATCCTTCCTTGCCACATCTAGCTTCGTGTTTTCCAGAGGTGCTGTTCCTCAGCTGGTAGCTCCATCAGTCCTGTCACTGCCCTGCTGTCACATCTGCCTTCTCCCTCCTGTAAGGACACCGGTCATATTTGATTTAGGGCCCATTCTAGTACAGTTATCACCTCCTCTTAACCAAACACCTCTGCAATGAACCTGTTTCCAAATAAGCTCATGTTCTGGAATATTAGGGGTTAGGACTTCAACGTATCTTTTTTTTGGGGTGTGTGTGTGTGTAACAATTCAACCCATAATACCATCTCTAATACCAATGCCAACCCACATACCAATGCCATTTGTTAGCTGTGGGATGCCTCCAGTCAGCTCATGTCTCTTGGCTTCAGCTTCTTCAGCTGTAGGGATGAGAATACCAGGGTGACACGGCCAGAGAGGGGACTGAGTGTGGTCATGTATGTCCATTTGCCACCACGGTGCCTGGTGTATGGAGGTAGATGGCTACCAGAAGGCTAGAGCCCCTGCCTTGCCCCAGACCCCACCAAGCAGCTTCCACATAGGGCAGCTTGGATCTGCCCTGGAGATCCATTTTGTATCAATGAAAGATTACTGGAGCCTTTCAGGAAGTGAGGCTTCAGGGCCAATTACTTAAGTGTCACTCCTGTGACTGCTTGATGAGCAATAGGAGTGCTAAGAATATATTGGGTGGGACAACCTGGGTGAGTGGAACATGCAAGAAAGGCTCAGCACACAGTCCTTTCTGTCTAACAATGACTTCGCACTATGCGCAAGTCAATCTTCCTAAGGCAATTTCCTGTTGCCAGGACAGAGCCGTCTCCCTTCTCACCTTCCTGCTGCACTCCCCTTCATGCTGGGCTCCAACAAAAGGGTGAGTGTTCAGCAGTTCTCTTAATTGATGCTATGACAGGTCCTTTTGCTGACATATCCTGGCATCTGTCTGCCTCATTCAGGGTAGCACAGCATTAACTTGAAATTGTCAGCTGTTTCCAGAATAATCAGTTTTCTTCCTGATCTGAGGCTCCAAGCTTACATTGATTTTATTCAGTGTAGGATGTGTGTAGGTCATTTCAATAGGTTGTCTCCACCCTCCACCCCCACCCCAAGCTCACCAAAAGACAAAGGAAATGAAAAGACCAACTTAACTTCAGATTCTTTTGCCCTCTCCCCTTGCAGAAGCTTCTCATCAGTCATTAGTGCTTCTCTAATTTTAAGGTGCAAATGAATCACCTGGGATCTTATTAAATGCAAATTAAGATTCTGTAGATTTGGTTGAGGCCTGAGATTCTGCAGTCCCAAGGAGCCCCCATGTGATGCCGAAGATGCTAGTCCACAGACCACACTTAGAACAGTGACAACTATGTGGTCCCCAGATGTGCCAGGGACATGACAGGTAATATGACTGAGTTTGCTCTGGGTGCTAGAGAAGGGGGAGAGACAGAGCCCCTAACTGACTGGGGGGTTAATGAAGACCTCCAAGGAAATGTAAGGCAGAATAAAGAGGGGTCACATGATCTGTGCTTCTAGAAAGCTGTCTCTGGGAATGACCAGACCAGAATGACCTGCTGTGGAAAGTGAAGAGAAGCCACACTAAAGGCAGAGAGGCCATGAGGAGGCTCTTGAAATAATCAGAACAAGCCTGATGCAGCCTGACATAGGACAGAGGTAGTGGGCTGAAGAGGAAGGGAAGGGTTGTAGGCGTGTGACTGGCTGAGGGGGGTGGTGGAGAAGGAGGCTGCAAACCCCATCCCTGGACCTCTAGGTCTGATAGGTGTGAGGGAATGAGAAGTAGGCTTCCCAGCTGGCTGCCAGGGGGTAGTGAGTCAGCAGGGGACAGGATGTGCAGGGAGAAGAAAAAGAAGGGGATGGTTTGCCACTGAACAGGGCCCCAATGAGGAGCTTTTATGCAAGTGGCTTTCAGTTGGAGACAGATAGGAAAAGAAGCAGGGGGCAGCATGGGAAGCCCCTGGGGCGTGGCAGCAGCTGGGCCTCTTGGCAAGGAGTGAGTGTGGCCTGGCCTGCTGGTCCATTGTGGGGAGCCCCAGACCCCCAAGGCAGCAGCCTCTGACCCAACAGCCAGTGTCCAGGACCCCCATCACATGGTAAAAAACAATGGCCTCTGATGGGTGACCCAGGCCTCTACTCAGATCCATGGTTTAGTTACAGATTTTATGTCTACCATTACCTTCTTTCTCTTGTCCTTGAGTTTATTGGGTTGAATGTTTATCCTATGACTTTTATCTGTCTACTCTTCTAATAGAAGCATTTAAGGCCATCAATTTCCCTGGAAGTATGGCTCCTATGGCATCTCCCAAGTTTTAAGATGAGGCATTCTCATTATCATTCTTTTTTTTTTTTTTAAGACTTTATTTATTTATTCATGAGAGACATAGAGAGAGAGAGAGAGAGAGAGAGGCAGAGACACAGGTAGAGGGAGAAGCAGGCTCCATGCAAGGAGCCAGACCTGTGACTCGATCCCGGGTCTCCAGGATCACGCCCTGGGCTGAAGGCAGAGGCTCAACCACTGAGCCACCCAGGCGTCCCTCTCATTATCATTCAATGCTAAATACTTTTTTTTTTAAGATTTTATTTATTTAATGACAGACAGAAAGAGACAGAGACACAGGCAGAGGGAGAAGCAGGCTCCATGCAGGGAGCCCGATGTGGGACTCGATCCCGGGTCTCCAGGATCACACCCCAGGCTGAAGGTGGCGCCAAACCGCTGGGCCATCAGGGGTGCCCAATGCTAGATAATTTAAACAACCATTAAGGCTTCTTCTTTGACACATGAGTTATTACGAGAGAGGTATTTTTAAAGTTTCAAACATATGTTTTTAAAATTTATCTCTCATGTCTAACTTATTTGAGTGATGGACAGATAATATGGTCTGTATAACACTGATTGAAATTTACTGAGATGTACATGATGGCCTTGTATGTAGTTAATTTTTGGGGATGTTCCATATGTATTTGAAAGAATATATATTCTCCAATTTTGGTACAGAGTTCTGCGTATTTATTCACATGCTCAACACATTACTGAGTGCTTGCTTTGTACCAAGCACTGTTACAGGCAAAAGACATAGAGCAGTGCAAGATAGATAAATATCTCTGCTCCCTAGGCTTTCATTCTAGGAAAGTAAGGCAGGCAATAAACAAAATAAGTAAAGCATGATAATAATAATAATAGTGTAAAAGCTTATATGGTTTTACTGTGTTTAGGCATTGTTCTATTTTTTTTTAAGATTTTATTTATTTATTCATGAGAGACACACAGAGAGAGGCAGAGACACAGGCAGAGGGAGAAGCAGTCTCCAATGCAGGGAGCCTGATGTGGGACTCGATCCCAGGATTCCAGGATCATGCCCTGAGTTGAAGGCAGGTGCTTTAGCCACCAAGCCACCCTGGGATCCCAAGGCATTGTTCTAAATGCTACATTGATATGGACTCATTATTTCTCATAACAACTACATGAGATAGGGACCATTATTTTATTTTATTTTTTAACATTTTATTTACTTATTCATGAGAGACACAGAGAGAGAGAGAGAGGCAGAGACACAGGCAGAGGGAGAAGCAAGTTCCATGCAGGCAGCCTGACGTGGGACTCAATCTCGGGACTCCAGGATCAGGTCCTGGGCTGAAGGCGGCGCTAAACCACTGAGCCACCTGGGCTGCCCAGGGACCATTATTATTTTCATTTTAGGGTTGATGATAATGTGGTACAGAGAAATTAAATAGTTTGACTAAGGGATCCCTGGGTGGCGCAGCGGTTTAGCGCCTGCCTTTGGCCCAGGGCACGATCCTGGAGACCCGGGATCGAATCCCACATCGGGCTCCCGGTGCATGGAGCCTGCTTCTCCCTCTGCCTATGTCTCTGCCTCTCTCTCTCTGTGTGACTATCATAAATAAATAAAAATTTAAAAAAATAGTTTGACTAAGAGTATACAGCTAATAAATGGCAACCCCAAGTTTATTTAGGGTAGCAGCTACCTTGTTCCTTGGGGTGGCCATGTGACTCAGTTTGGGACAATGAGATAAAGCCTTAGGGAAAAGAAATAAACTCAGTTGACATGTGTCTTTTACCTTTTGCCCTTAACCATCCTGCCTGGAACTTGAAGGCAATACTCAGAGGCTCGGCAACTATGTTATGACCATGTCGAGGGAAGCTTATACTAAAGATGGTCAAATGGAAGATAGGAAGCCCATATGCTATTTGAGGACTGACTACTTCAGACTTGGTGTATAGGGACAATCATAACTCTTTTTTGGTAAGGCCACCATGATTAGGTTTCTACTAAACACAATCTTTACTGCCTTCTATTTACCAACAGCATCAGACAGTCCCCAGGCCAGGGAGAGAGGTAGAAAGTAACAGATCAGTAAATATTTCTATTCACTTTAGACTTTAGCCTTTTAAGAAACAGTGACTGTTTCTTGTTCCATGACACATTCTCGGCCCGCAGAAAAAGCAAGAATAGTGAGAAAACCATTTTAAGCAGGAGCTTTCTCTCTACCACCATAAACCTTTTTTTAGAATGATATTCTTTTAGGAAAATGTTCTCTTGCCATCCTGGACTCCTTCTGTTCCTCTAACAGCACCCAAACCACAAAGTGCAGACTGAGATGCAATGCTGGGAGATGGTAAAGGCTTGTGCTTTCTTCTTCCTAATGTCTGATCTGTTTGGTTTTTTCCTTCCTCCTCCTACCCCTCGTTTTCATTCTTTTTCCCCCCTCTCCTTTCCCTCTTCCATCCCTGAGCCCCAGCATCTAGATGCTGCTCCATCCAGGTGATGGTATGGCTGGTCTCTGGCTCTGAGGCTTCCTGTGAGATTGAGGCAAGGAATCATCTTAAAGCCTCTCACTGCTGCATTTGGAAACTTACTCAGTGGGGCCACCCAGCTCAAGGAGACAAGTCAGAACTTATCTAGAGCACAGAGCCATGCAAATGTCTTTTTCAAAATGAGTAATTTACCTACCATACTGAGTAAGAGCCTGCAGATGTCATAATATCACGGTGCAAACAATGAGCTCTCATTTTCAAACGTGGCATTGAAATGATGGTACCAGTCTTTTTCTTTTTCCTCCTCCTCCTCCTCTTTCTTCTGGTGTGCAACGGTAGCAATCATTTTATTCTTATTTGCTCCAAGAATTGCCCATGAAGATATACATATATTTTAAAGATTTTATTTATTTATTCATGAGAGACATAGAGAGAGAGAGGCAGAGACACAGGCAGAGGGAGAAGCAGGTTCCATGCAGGGAGCCTGACGTGGGACTCAATCCCAGGACTCCAGGATTACTTATGCCCTGGGCCGAAGGCAGGCACTCAACGGCTGAGCCACTAAGGGATCCCTCCCCATGAAGATATTAGGTGAGAGCCTAATATAGGCTCTCCATCTTTTAGGATGGAGGTCTCCATCTTTTAGGAAATCCATATTATATAAATCAAGGCTTCTAGACATGCCAACATATGCTATGAAAGACTCTTGAGGGATCCCTGGGTGGCACAGTGGTTTAGCACCTGCCTTTGGCCCAGGGCGTGATCCTGGAGACCCAGGATCGAATCCCACGTCGGGCTCCCGGTGCATGGAGCCTGCTTCTCCCTCTGCCTATGTCTCTGCCTCTCTCTCTCTCTCTGTGTGACTATCATAAATAAATAAAAATTAAAAAAAAAAAAAAAAGACTCTTGAGTTTACAAATACAGCAAAGGAATCTGCTTGGGAAGCAGATATATCTGTCCTCCTATCCTTTCCCATTTATTTCAAGGAAAGACAATGAACAGAAACGATCATAGTCCAGTTTTAAGATGAGCAGGCCCCATAGATGAGCAGGGAGTTAGGGACTTCCAGTTACTAATGCAACATGGAAGGAGCACTCTGGAGGGGCAGCTGTCCTAGGAAATTAAACACTTTCAAAAAATTGCCAGTATCTGGACTAGAAACAGTCATAAAAGCTGCTGTGCCATTTTGAACTAAGTGGTTTGTAAGTGAAGGCCTACTTTTATTTTTTTTTAAAGATTTTATTTATTTACTTATTCATGAGACAGAGAGAGAGAGAGAAAGAGAGAGAGAGAGAGAGAGAGAGAAGCAGAAACACAGGCAGAGGGACAAGCAGGCTCCATGCAAGGAGCCTGATGTGGGACTCGATCCCGGATCTCCAGATCACACCCTGGGCCAAAGGCAGGCGCTAGACTGCTGAGCCACCCAGGGATCCCTGAAGGCCTACTTTTAAATTCCTTTAAATAAAGGGAAACAATGACTATTTTAAAAACAAATGTTGTCTTTAAAATTTGGAAAGTAGGGGGCACCTGAGTGGCTCACTCAGTTAAGCATCTGACTCTTGATCTCAGCTCAGGTCTTGATCTTGGGGTCATGAGTTCAAACCCTGTGTTAGGCTCCATGCTGGGTATGGAGGCTGCTTAACATTTGGAAAGTAGGATAGTCAGGGAGGACCTTAAATCTAGTAATCCTTCCTTCTCCCAAGACCTACCCCCAGCACAAAGCAGAGAAACCTAGAAACACCTGCCAAAAACAAGTTAATTATTCTGAAAATCAATTAAATTATTTATATCCTTTGAAATAAGCATTTCAAAGGGAAACCTAGGGAAAGTCAATTAGAAGCCATGGTACTGAACAGCTTATTAGTTAAATCAGGCTCTTTATCTTTCTGTTTTGCTAATGGTGTGGACTTTTGACTTTCCTAATCATTAAGTTTGGTTATCTAGGGAGATCCCACTGGACTTGGTTTGTTCATGTTTTTTTGAGTGACATTTCACCCAGCTTAATGGCCTCAAAGCATAATGAGGTGAATGAATCACAATAATAATTTTAAAAATCTAGTCAGGAACAAACCTGGACTCATTACCATGAAGAAGTAGCATTCTGATGAGGAAAGGAAATCACCTAAGAACAGAGGAGAATCCTAATGACTACTATGTACGTGTACTGGTTACAACATGCCAGGCACTGTCCTAAGCATTTACATGTATTCACTCAACTAGTCCTACAAAAACATTTTACAGACGAAGAAACTGAGGCACAGAGAGGTTAAGTAATTTGGTTTCAGTCACACAGCTACATTGGTATGTAAACAAGGCAGCCTGGCTTGAGGGTGAACTTGAGCCTGGGCTGCCTCAGCCCTTTTAAGGAAGGAGAATGGGAAAGTCATGGAAAGAAGTTAAATGTACATAAGGAAAAGGAAATTAATATTTCTAAATAATGCACATTGATCAGTGTATTAAATAACCAGAGACTAGGTGGTTTAAAACAATGGACATTTCTTCTCTTATGGTTCTAGAGGCCAGAGCCCAAGATCAAGGTGTCAGTAGGACCATACTCTTCCTGGTGGCTCTAAGGGAGGACACTTTCTTGACTCTCCCAGCTCCTGGTGGCTCCAGGTGTGCCTTGGCTTGTGGTGGCAGGACTCCAATCTCTGTGTCCACCTCTGTAGGGCCCGTGTCTCCCCGGGGTATGTCTCTTACCCCTGGTCATTGGTTTAGGGCCCACCTGGATAATCGGGTGATCTCACCTCAAAATCTTTCCTTTTTTTCAGTAAAGATTTTATTTATTTATTCATGAGAGACACAGAGAGAGGCAGAGACACAGGCAGAGGGAGAAGCAGGCTCCCCACAGGACTCAGTCCCAGGACCCCGGGATTATGACCTGAGCCAAAGCCAGACGCTCAACCACTGAGGCACCCAAGTGTCCCAGAAGTTGTGATTTCTATAAAACTTATTATTATAGAAATAGCTTTAAAGGCTTTCCATTTCCAGTTCATTCCTTTATGTAATATAGGGATCCCCTGTACTTCAAGGCATGACACTATGAATGTATATAATACTACGAACTCTGCGCTTAAAAATGGCAATGATGGTAAATTATTATGTGAATTTTACCACAATTTAAAAAACCAGAAAATATTTTCTTGTGTAAGTTTTCTTTCTGGGCCAAGCCAGGACTAGAACATTGCCTATGCCCTAAGGCACAGCAAGACGGATATCATAGGATCCGTTAAGAGGGTTTGAACCAAAACAAGTGTCTGTTTTTGTTCTGTTATCCTGGATTGCAGAAGTCACAATTACCTAAAAACAAAAAAATAAATTAAAAAAATAGGGAGATGGGTATAGCAGGTCTCACGTCTTTTTTCCTTTTTTTTTTTTAAAAGATTTTATTTATTCATGAGAGACACAGACAGAGACAGAGGCAGAGGGAGAAGCAAGCTCCCTGTGGGGAGCCGGATGTGGGACTCGATCTCAGGACCCCAGGATCACGACCTGAACCAAAGGCAGATACTCAACCACTGAGCCACCCAGGTGCCCCAGTAGGTCCCTTTTCCAATGTCCAGTTACCAGAGGGCTGAGTGAGCTGACAATCCCTGGCTCCTGGGCAGCTCTAGCTCCCTGCTCCAGGCACTTAGAATAGTGAGCTCTAGTGATCTGTATATTGCTGTCTCCCCGCCAGAATGGGAAAGTGGGGGGGGGGGAGGGGCGGCGCAGAGCCTACCCTCAACCCTCAGGGCTTGGTACACAGTAAGGACACACTATGTGTTTGTTGAATGAATGCATGAGTGAATATCCCTGGACCAAGGCAGAACTTCCTGCTCCAGCGACCACGGACTTGGCATCTCCGCTCCTTTGGCTACAGCATTGGGCATCTGGTTGCTGTCCTTTTCCTCCAGTGCAAGGAGAGGTGTGCCTTCGGGGCGCACAGTCCTTCCTCTGCTCGCCAGTATCATTTATTAGACCCTAGCTTGCTTTTTTCACATTCTGTTTAGTCTGATAGAGACGACACTCCCAAAGCCAATGATTAATTCCAGCAAAGCTCTGCTCTGATTTAGAAGACACTCTTCCCTGAAGGGGCGAGTCTGATCTCCTCCCATTAGTTAATGCTTTCACTAGTTTAAATCCTCTCTGGGGGGCAGCCCGGGTGGCTCAGCAGTTGAGCAGCTGCCCTCGGCCCAGGGCCTGATCCTGGAGCCTCGGGATTGAGTCCCACATCTGCCTCCTGCATGGAGCCTGCTTCTCCCTCTGCCTGTGTCTCTGCCTCTCTCTGTGTGTGTCTCATGAATAAATAAATAAAATATTAATAAAAAATAAATCCTCCCTGGGAACCTGGATCTTTCTGTTCTGAGGTGCCTCCAGCCCAGGAAGAGGAGGAGCTGAAAGCCCCTGAGAGGAACTGGCAGGAGGGAAAGCGTGTGTGAGGTGAAGGATGAGATTGCTGCCACCTTTCTCCCCTTTGTCTCTAACGCAAACTCTGGGGCCAGCACAGGTGTCATGTTGCCATCTCTGTCTCTCTCAAGAAGACAGCGAGACAAATGTATTCGTACTTCAGTGATAGTGTGTTATAGTCCCTTAAAGAGAGGCATTGGCATTTTGCAAAATGTAACAAATTAATAAGTCTCGGCAATTATCATCAGTGGCTGCTATCGCAGAAAGGGAGACAATCAAGCGCGAAAGAACAGCACCATCTAATCTTGACAGAAGAATCAAACCCAATGTGATCAGGCGTCTATAGCCAAGTAACATTTTACAGAAAATAAAAGGGACCAAAGTGCACATTCAAGTGCCACCACAGGATGCAATCAACACAATCTTGTACCATGGGAAAAGCTATGGGACTAAGGAGCCAATTTCTTAAATAACAGAGAGAGAATCAGACATGCCACTCTCTCAGTGTATGGGGTTTACTGGTTCTGATTCAAGTAGTTTTGTTTTGTCTTTAATTTAGGAGCTAACATTGATGGAAACTGAACACCGACTAGATAGATATTTGATAATATTAAAGCATAAGGGTTCA
The DNA here is from genome assembly GCF_003254725.2 of Canis lupus dingo. Lineage (NCBI taxonomy): Eukaryota > Metazoa > Chordata > Mammalia > Carnivora > Canidae > Canis > Canis lupus. The sequence goes on along the minus strand of NC_064252.1, from coordinate 25,210,005 downwards.
TTGAGAGGGGTGAAAATAGTATTGTGGTTATTTTTCTAAAAAAAAATCCTTATCTTTTAGACAGATATCCTGAAACATCTGCAGATGAAATGAGGTGAAGATCTGAGATTCGCTTCCAAATAACCTGGGGCAGGGGGTGGGGTGGGGGGAAATGTCTACAATCCTGGACATTTTATCCTCCTACATATTCCTCAAAGTCTTTTCATTTCTCCTTGAGGACCCTTCTAACTGGACTCCCTACTTCTAATCTCAAATCCCTTGACCCCCCTTCCTTCGGCAACTAGATCCATCTATGTGAAATGACCATTCCACTCTCCTCCTTAGAACCTTCCAGTGGTGGTGCTCGGGTGGCTCAGTCAGTTTAATGTGGACTCTTGGTTTTGGCTCAGGTCATGATCTCATGGGTCCTGAGATGGAGCAACGCCCTTCCCCCAACTTCTCTGCGGGCATCTGCTTGAGATTCACTCCCTCTGCCCCTCCCCCGATTCGTGAGCACTAGCACACTCTAAGAAAAAACAAAAACAAAAACTTAAAACCCTCCAGTGGTTCCCACTGCCTGCTCTTGTCCTCCGTGCAGTCTCATCTGCTGTCCTCCACGTTACACGCACAACCCGGAACTGCAGTTCTCTCTACAACATACCTCCTGCAGCACCACCCCTGTTCGCCTTGCCTGGCTGATGCCTTCTCCTGCTTCTTGCAGGCTCAGCGTAGGCGTTCCCTCCTTCAGGGAACATTCTTTGTCTCCTTTCTTTACCTTCACCTTCCACCCTAGGTTGTCTTGGGAGCTCATCCTGTGTATATCTCCACATTTGACTTCCTACATGGTACTATATTATTGTTATACACTGTGAGCTCCTTGAGGTTAAGGACCATGTCTTACTCATCTATTCATCTCTTTGTTCTCAATAACTAGCATAGGGCCAGGTGTACAGTAGGTGCTCAATAAATATCTGGGACAGGATGATACTTATTCGAAACAGATGATTTTAAGCTTCTGATGGATGACTTTCAGACAGTAGCAAGAATAAGGGATAGTGGATGTCTTCCTGGTGTCCTTCAAAATCCACAGGCTGTCACCAACCATGCCTAAGTGTAGAGCCTGCCTGGCAGGCAAGTGTTAAACAGCAGAGGAGTCACTGGGATCCAGAGGCTCAGGACCTTCCCCAGTTTTAGGAAGATGCTTCTCTTAGATTTAGTTGGGGAAACAAACTCACCAACTATGGGAGCTTGAGTATTTCCTTAAGCAGGTATCACCAGGTATCAAATGGAGTTTATAAGCGATTTCCTTTTATGAACCTGCTACTTAATCTATATCCCAGCTCTTATAATTCCCCCTCCCCACATTCTATTCCTCATAATGGAACCAGAGTGACTTTTACATGTAAGTCAGATTCTGAAAGGATATTTTTTACTTACACCACCATAAAAATTAAGGTATGGTGTAAACACATTATATATTTTATCATTTCACTGATGTTCTTTCAATATATAAAAAGTGGTGTAAGTCAGAAGACCAGGTATCAGCCTCACCCATTATAATTACTTTTTGCTGGGTGACCTTGGATAGGAAACTTGGCTTCTCTAGGTCTTAGTTTTCTCCATAATAAAATGAAGCCGTAATTTTTAAAATTTTAATTAATTTAGAGTAGAAGCAGGGGAGGGGGCAGAGGGAGAATCTTTTTTTTTTTTTTTTTTAAGATTTTATTTATTTATTCATGAGAGAAACAGAGAGAGAGAGGCAGAGACACAGGCAGAGGGAGAAGCAGGCTCCATGCAGGAAGCCCGATGTGGGACTTGAGCCCGGGTCTCCAGGATCACACCCTGGGCTGAAAGGGGCACTAAACCACTGAGCTACCCAGGCTGCCTGAGAGAGAGAATCTTAAGCAGACTCCACACCCAGCATGGAGCCTGACATGGGGCTTGATCTTAAAAACCTGAGATCATGACCTGAGCCAAAATCAAGAGTCAGATGCTTAACCTATTGAACCACACCAGAGCCCCTGTAATCTTTTTAGAGCAAATTCTAGGACTAACATGGGGCTTGAACTCACAACCCTAAGATCCACTAACTGAGCCAGCCAGGCATCCCTAACATGAAACTGTAACTTTAATTTTGATGACTTTTTAGAGTGACTCCAAGTCTAAAAATCTGATTTGATGGCTTTGATTAAAAGCCAAAAACTTTAAGAGTACTAATTCTTGTTGTCTTGTGTTACAAATCTCCATGTGGTACCAATTGTATTAGTTGAAGTTCTCCAGAGAAACAGAACCAATAGCAATTAGTTCATGCAATTATTGGGGTTGGCAAGTTGGAGAGCTAGAGGTAAGGTGGGCAGGCTGGAAGTCAGTGTTGCATCTTGAGTCCTAAGACAGATGGCAAAATTCCTTCCTCCTCTGGGGACCTCAGTCTTTGCTCTCAAGGCTTTCAACTGACTGGATGAGGGTCATCTGCTTTACTCAAAGTCTACTGACTGAAATGCTAAGCACATCTAAAAAGGTATCTTCACAGCAACATCACTACTGGAGTTTAATCAAATGGCTGGGCCTCCTCGCCTAGCCATGTTGATGTAAGGTTGGCTACTGCAGCGATACAGCCTTCAGGTAGGATCTTTGTCCTCTTCTTTTCATCCTCAAGAAGATCGTGTCCTTGTCTCTCAGGATCTCCCAGCCCAGCTGGGATCCCATAGCTCCTGCCACTGAATGGAGGTGTGTATTGGACCACAGGAGCCCAGACAAGGGGCCTTGGAAAGTTGTAGTCTTCTCCTGTGCTCTCCCTTTTGAGTCCTGCACACCCCCAGGAAATGAGAAAAAGGACTCTTTGGATAAACCATTATTCTCTTGTGAGTTTGGTTTGTGTGAATCAGATGAGCCAATCCTCAAAAGGGCCAAATTAAATTTGTGTTAAGCATATTGCTAAATATAAGTATGTAGTCAAAAAATATGGAACTGGGTGAGCAAACCAACTATTTTTTTTTAAGATTTTATTTATTTATTTGAGAGAGAGAGAAAGACAGAAAGCGTGCACAGAGGGAGAGGGAGAAGCAGATCCCCGCTGAGCTTGGAGCCCCACGCAGGGCTCCATCCATGACCCTGAGATCGTGACCTGAGCTAAAGGCAGATGCTTAATTGACTGAGCCCCCAGGCATCCTGCAAACTAACAATTTAATCCGGGGTTCTGAGGAAACAGGTTTATGGGAGAATATCAAGAAAGCTCTCTAGAGAAGGTGACCTTTGAACTTAAATTTGAAAAGTCAGAGGAAGGGTTGTCCAAGTGAAAAGGTTTGGAGAGGCATCTGTCTTCCCCACTGAATCACGAGCATATTGACAGAGGCCATTTATTCTGTATTCCTGGCACTTAGCGTATGCCTGGCACGTAGTTAGGATACCTGCTAAATACTGATCAAAGGACACTGGGTCCTTGTTCAGAATTGGTCATCATATGGGCTTACCTCTAACCCCTGCAAGTCCTTGCCGTTCAGCTAGAGGACCGAGAGAGAAGGAGGGAGACCTCCTCCTTACCACAGCTACTCCCTCCTTACTGTGAAAAACAGCGTGTGCTCTACTGTTGATGCAAAAGTAATACCAATAAGAAACAGAACCCGAAAACAGTTTTTGCAAATATGGATGTTATAAATGTGTTCACACTCGATAAACTTAAAATAAGAAGGGGAGGCACCTGTCTGGCTTAGTTGGAAGAGCATGTGACTCGATCTTGGGATTGTGGGTTTGAGCCCCACACTGGGTATAGAGATTACTTAAAAAAAAAAAAAAGAACTTTTGTTTTTTTTTTAATAGGCTCTACACCCAGCATGAAGCCCAGTGCAGCACTTGAACTCATGACCCTGAGATCCAGACCTGAGCTGAGACCAAGAGTCAGACACTCAATCAACTGAGGCGTCCCCAAAAAATAAACTTAAAAAAATTAAAAAACAAAACGTGTCCACACTCGCCTAAAAGCCATCCATTCAATAAGTATTTTTTGAACAAATAAATAAGCATTTCCTGATGGCTGCAAGGTGTAGGCACTATGCTCAGTGCCATAGATCATTCTGGCACCAGGGTATTAAACTATGCAGTCCTCTCTGTGCTGTCTTCTTTAGTTTTACATCTAATGCCTTAAGAGGAAAAAAGACACTGTTGGGGGCCTGGGGAACCAGCTCTCAATAATCCTACCAATGTCCCAGGGGATTCGGAACCACAGTGAGAGAGAGAGAGAGAGAGAGAGAGAAACCAACAGTCAGCACTGCCCCAGCCTTCTCCAAGCCACGGGCCTGGAGGAGATTTCAGTTACTATAGCTACAAGCCTGTCTCTTAGTGCAGCATACCACGCGGTAGGCTCCCTAAAAAGGCCATGCTGGTCATATGAGCTGTAGATCTCTGCCTAAATAGAGATGCTTTCTCTTGGAACTTATAATTAACGAAGTGACACTCAGTAGTCTGCATGTGACAGAACAAGATACAGTAAAAATAATGGGTCTGCTTCCCTCAGATGGAAATAAACAGACTAGTTTAGTTCATTATGAGAGCCGAGAGGAAACACAATGCTGGACCCTATAATTATTTGTTCATTGTGAAATATCTTCGGCTGTTGGACGTGGCCTGCTTCCAGAAGGCGCATGCAGGAGACATGCTGGGGGAATAAAAAAAAACCCAAACCCCTTTCAGATGAGGAATCAGAGCAAGTTTATGGTACTCCATCTAATAAACAAGAATGACACATCTATACAATGCCTTTGAATTTCTACAACACTTTCTTGCGTAACTGAATTTAATGTAATCCTCTAACATCTTTCTGGGGCTGTTAAGTACAACGCCCACTTCCATTCACAGCAGATGTCCCTTTAAACACGAGCAGAAACATGAGCGTCGAAGATGCCATGTGGTTTGCCCAAAGTCACCCAGACGATCCGTGCAGGGACTCAGGAAGCAGCTAGGACAAGTCCTCACATCTCCCAACCCTCCATCCAGCAAGCTTGCTCCTGCATCCAGGGATGATTAAAAAAAAAAAAAAAAAAAAAAATCACTTTCCTCTCTGAATCCTTGAGGAAACAACTTAGATGAAATGATTTTCTAGAAGCAAATATCATGGCAGTGATCACAGATTGCACAAAGGCCACATGAGAGGCTTTTATAAACTGGCATCTCAGAGCTCTGTGGCAGATTTATCAAGAGGAATCAGCCTTTTGGCATTTTTGAGGGAAAAAAAATTGATCATAGCTAAGTTTGTGGAAGGAGTTTTTCCCTGAATCTATTTCCTTTCCTTCTGAATTAAATTCTAATATTCATACTGAAGCAACACATTTGTTCCTGAGTAAAATAAAGGATCATCTAAAGGCATAAAAACTGTTAAATCAGAGCAGAGGCATACAAAATAAAAATATTACAGTCCCCTAACTCAGAGGTCCTACAGGACCTCTGGCCAGAGCTAAGGAAAATAAGCCCACATTTACACAACACTTAGCACATACCAAGCACTGTTCTAGACTCTTTACATATTAACTCATTTAATCCTCCCCCAGGTCCCAGAACAAATCAGCTGTTACCATCTCGATTTTGTGGATGAGAAAAGCAAGGTGAAGTAGCTTGTCTGAGATCATACAGCCAATCCACGGTGGAGGTGAGATTGGAGCCTGAGCCATCCTGGGGCCAGTCCGGGTCTTCACCACAAGATTGAGTCTGAGACATATTTGACTCTTCTTCCTGAGGGGAGCAGTTTGGATAGAAAAATTCTGGGTTTTCTCCCCACCCTGTCACTGGTTCTTAATTTGTGAGATGTGGAGATCCCCAGAACTCACTGGCTACACTAACAATGCAGTGGACCGTTAAAAAATCATGCTTACGGAATCATAACATGGGAACTGGGGGCAACTGGATGTAGAGTAACAAATAGAAGATGCAAAATTGCCCATTACACTCTGATTTAAAACTGTACTTACATGCATCTCAATCTTAGCTTTACTCATACACCCACATGGATACGAAGACAAATAAATGAGAAATAGACCAACTATGAACATTGGCTGTTTTGTGAGGAGGGTAGAACCCTGGGTGATCCCCCACTCCTTACCCATTGATCTAATTGGTCCAAGTTTTCTTCAGTGAGGAAACCTATATAATGAAGGTATGAAATTTTAAATCATGTCACAATTGGGAGTAATATAAGGTAAAACTTACCAGGGAATAAGGAGTGTCCACTGGAAACAGTTTCAAAGTTCAGGATGCCATAACTGGATTTTTAAAAAAGATTTTACTTATTTATTCATGAGAGAGACACAGAGAGGCAGAGACATAGTCAGAGAGAGAAGCAGGCTCACTGCAGGGAGCCCAATGTGAGACTGTATCCAGGACCCTGGGATCACGCCCTGAGTCAAAGACAGACACTCAACCACCCAGATGCCCCTAGGATTGGTTCTTGAACCTGGCATTAGATGGTGGGCTAGCCTGGGGAGAAAGCATAATGAGATTCAGGGGCTACACACAACCCTGCTTGCCATTCATAGTAGATGACACAGGTACCACAGTGAAAGCTGTTGCCAGGTGTCATATTGACCTCAACCCTGGCTGAGCCCGAGAACCCAGTCTTCTTTTCTGCTGCTTGGTCACACATGTTGAGACAGGATGGTTTCATAGGCACCGAAAGGGCACATCTCTGACTCTCGCAGCTGAATCTAAGTATTCCTTGTCACCTTCCTGCCTATTTGGCTGCACCCAGAGGGAAGGGGAGAGGAACATATCTATGCTCTGCAACTGGTACTGTTCTGTTAGTAAGTAACACCTCCTGATAGTGCACAAAGGTCCTCCCATCAAATCTCTGGCAACTGATGCTCTATTTCTTTTTCAGATAAGCTTGACTGTTCATTGGAGAGACAGGTTTAAACTCAGGAACAGGGCAGCCCAGGTGGCTCAGCCGTTTAGCACTGCCTTCAGCCCAGGGCCTGATCCTAGAGACCCAGGATCGAGTCCCACATCGGGCTCCCTGCATGGAGCCTCCTTCTCCCTCTGCCTGTTTCTCTGCCTCTCTCTCTATGTCTATCATGAATAAAAACAAAAAACAAAAAAACAAAAAACAAAAAAACCCCACCTCAGGAACATTATCATCTGTACAACTTGGTAGCATCTTAATCTGAACAGAGAACTTCTATGTTGGAATATGCAGTGAAACATAGGGTACAGTCTTTGTTCTCGTGGAGCTTACAGTTCAGCTGTGTGAAGAAATGGCAATACAGGAAGATTTATAGATACTAATTTTAAAGTACGTTAAACAACCTTGGGTTGCTGTTTGTCTTCCACAATAACTGTATGCTTCTTGGGCGCTGGGATTGTTTTGTGTTTCTTCACAAACCCTGCAATGTCTCCAGAGTGCCTTGAATATAGTAAGGCTCTATATTTGATAAATGTTTTGGATTAGAAATTATATGTCACTCCTAAATGTTTAGCCCTGTTGCCTCCTTAGCCAGCAGGTGCCTCTATCCTAAGGAAGATAAAGTACTTCTTCTCTGAAGATGACACAATCGAGATGACCTAATTTTAACCTGGCTACTGGAGGACTAAGGGAGAAAAGTAGATTTTCATCACTCTTTGGACAACAAGAAGTCCATGCCGGGAGAGTTCTGATTGAAGTTAAAAGAGCAGTGCCTTCCTCAAGGCTCTTCTAACTTTCTTTTTCTTAGAAAGGGATCTTTTTTTTTTTTTTTTTTTTAATGTGCCTTGAGGGCAGCCCGGGTGGCTCAGTGGTTTAGGTCGGCCTTCAACCCAGGGCCTGATCCTGGAGACCTGAGATGGAGTCCCACATTGGACTCCCTGCATGGAGCCTGCTTCTCCCTCTGCCGGTGTCTCTGCCTCTTTCTCTGTGTCTTATGTGTCTCTCATGAATAAATAAATAAAATCTTTAAAAAATAAAATAAAATAAATAAAATGTGCCTTGAAATTACTCAATAAAAAGGCTAGATGAACATTATTTAGGAAATAAGGAACCAAAAACATTGGATGACTATGAAGACAATAAGTAGATTTAAGTTCATGGAAGGGAATTGTTAGGTCATACAGTAACCCATTGATGGTAGTTATTTTTGGGAGGAAGGCAGGTGAAAGGCACACATTTGTATTGTGTGAAGCCTGTACAACCAGAATGCATTCAAGTACAACTTCTGTCAACAAAGGAGGAGGGAGAAGAGTGAAGAGGAGGACGGAGAGGAGTAGAAGCTGTTATTGTCAGTAAGGAAGGTCAGGAAATTTTTTTTTATTTAGGATTTTATTTATTCATGAGAAATAGAGAGACAGAGAGGTACAGACTCAGGCAGAGGGAGACGCAGGCTCCATGCAGGGAGCCCGATGTGGGATTCGATCCCGGGTCTCCAGGATCACGCCCTGGGCCAAAGGCAGGCGCTAAACCGCTGCGCCACCCAGGGAGCCCTGCTCCAGGCTTTAAACAGTGAAATAATACCCAGTCAGTTAAATACCTATAAAGTGGTTTCTATGAGACAGAACTGTTCTAGGCACTAGGAATACAGTGGTGAACTAAACAAAGTCTTGCCCTGCAGAAGCTAAAACTAGAGGAAATAGACCATGAACAGATAAACACATAATAAAATATCAAGTAGCTCTAAGTGCTATGCAGAAAAATAAAGCAAGCTAATGGAATAAGAAGTAGCTGATGCTATTTCATTTGTATGATTTTTAAAAAGATTATTTCACAGAGAGAGTGAGCAAGCAAGCATGCATGTGGGGGGAGGGGCAGAGGGAGAGGGAGACCAGCAGACTCCTTGCTGAGTAGCGAGTCCAACAGAGGGCTAGATCCCAGGACTCTGAGATCACAACCTGAGTTGAAATCATAAGTTGGAGTCTCAACCAACTGAGCCACCCAGGCACCCCAATGGTGTTATTTTTAATTTTTTAATTTGTTTTTATTGAAGTTTGATTTGCCAACATATAGTACAACACCCAGTGCTCATCCCATTAAGTGCCCTCCTCAGTGCCCGACACCCAGTTACCCCAACCCCTTGCCCACCTCCCCTTCCACAACCCTTTGTTCATTTCCCAGAGTTAGCAGTCTCTCATGGTTTGTCTCCCATTCTAATTTTTCCCACTCAGTTCCCCTCCTTTCCTTTATAATCCCTTTCACTATTTCTTATATTCCCCATATGAGTAAAACCATATGATGATTGTCCTTCTCCAATTGACTTACTTCACTCAGCATAATACCCTCCAGTTCCATCCATGTCAAGGTAAATGGTGGGTATTCATCTTTTCTGATGGCTGAGTAATATTCTGTTGTGTGGAGATATATATATATATCTCACATCTCCTTTATCCCAATGGTGGTGCTATTTTAGATAGAGTGGTCAGGAAAGGCCTCTGAAGATGACACCTGAGCAGTACTGAGTGAAGTGACAATGTAAGAAAGTGACAGAAGGAATGGCAAGTACAAAGACCCCAAGTCAGTAAGTTGCTTGAGTCTGGTGAACATGGCCAATGTGGCCGAAGTTTTGTGTGTGTGTGTATGCCTGCAAGTGTGCATACACACACAGATAGGATGAGGTTAGAGAGGTAGCCAGAGGTGAGATTATGAAGGGCCTTGGGGGACATGCAAAGGACTCTGCACGATTCTTTTTTTTTTTTTTAAGATTTTATTTATTTATTCATGAGAGACACGGAGAGAGAGAAAGAGTCAGAGACACAGGCAGAGGGAGAAGCAGGCTCCATGCAGGGAGCCCGACATGGGACTCGATCCTGGGTCTCCAGGATCACACCCTGGGCCAAAGGCAGCGCTAAACTGCCGAGCCACCAGGGCACTCTGCACTATTCTAAGTTTGTTGGAAGTCACTATAGGGATGAGAGAAAAAAACAGGGTCCAACTTACATGTAAAAGGATCTTTCTGGTTCCAATATGGAGAAGAGAATGTATGGGGGAACTGTAGAAACAGGGGGATCAGTTAAGAAGCTATTGTTGTGGTCTGGGTAGCTCAATTGGTTGGGAGTCAGACTCTTGGTTTCAGCTTGGGTCATGATCTCAGGCTTGTGAGATCTGGCCCAAGTTCTGCATGGAGTCTGCTTGAGATTTGCGCCCTCTCCCTTTACTCCTCCTCACTCTTTCCACATGTGCACATGCACTCCCCCTCTCTCAAATTAAACAAAACAAAACAAAACAAAAAAAAACCCCAAAAACTATTGTTATGGTCTAGACAAGAGCAATGGAAACTTGGACTCAGTGGTAGAGGTAAAGGGGAAAAATGATAGGATTGCAATATATCCTGGAAGGATTTGTTATAGTGGCACGAGGAGTAAGAAGGATCTGGAGATTTTTTGGCCTGAACACCTGAGTCAATGGTGATGCTGCTCATGGAGGTAAGGAACACTGGCAGAGTAGCAGATTTTTATATAAGAATAGAGACCAATTTTGGACATGTTAAGTGTTAGGAGACCACTAGGCATCCAAGGGGAGATCTTTGTTGCTGTTTCACCAGGCTCACCAGTGTTTTCTATTCCAATAAGTGGCACATCCACCCAGATGTGATGGTCATCCTTCAATCACTCTTGTTTGGTTAAACCAGATACATGACTCACTGGACACATGGCAGCTGTCTTTAAAAATTAGAAGGGTTGTCACTGAAAGAGTAACATGTCTTTATGGTTCCAATAGACAGAACTAGGAGCAGAAGATAAAAACCTTAGTAAAACAGATTTCAGCTCAATATGGGATAGTGAACTGTTGTAAGTGTTCTAAGCATGCTTGAAAATGTATTTCCTAATTTAGGAGTGAATAATTATCAGATATTGCTCAAAATGTCTTCAGCCTACTGAACTTTCACAAAGGAGATGTTAAGATCTCCATGTGCTCATAGGATCTGTCAGTTTCTTTTTGTTAATTCTGCCCATCTTATGCATTTGAGTCTATGTTATTAGGTGCATCTAGTTTTAGGACTTTTACCTCTTCCTGGTGACCTCTTTACTTTCTACCTTTCTGCCTTATTTTAGTCTTGTCTTACTGTCCCTACCTTCCTCCCTTAAAGGTAACAGCTACCTTGACTTCAAACACTGTTTTTGAGATTTATATGTAATCATGTATTAGGCAAAAATTTTACATCTGGCCTTTGATCCAACATTGTGTGATTCATCCGTGTTGCTGAATATAGCTATAATTTGTTCAACTGCTACAAAATATTCTATTGTACTAATTAATGTGACAATTCCTGTTTATTTGACTTTACGTTGTTTTGATTTTATGGTGATTATGAATAAGGCTACTATGAACATTCATGTCCTGGAGGAGTAAGAGAAATAGGGAGAGTTCAACTCATGAAAACTGACTAGGAATGGGGATGAGGTTGTGGGAACTAGTACAAGCCTCTGAGAAATAATTTTATTTATGATATAGTGAGTACCTCACACTCAACAGTGATTCATTTCAGAACAGAACCAAGTACCTAGGAAATTTAACCAAACAAGATATAGGAAAGTTCATGCACTTAATTCACAAAATAATTTATTTCTCAGTTCATTTACTCTTATTTTACAAAATCTTCTAAATATTTTGGTTCTCTCGCAGCCTGGTCCTCAGGAGATTAGATATCACCTATTAAAAGAGAATGTTCTCAGAGGCAAGCATCGTAAGGTCAGAAAAAGTGCCAATTAACAACTAGGGACAGGACAATCTGTATTTGTAAAAAGGAGACACAGATGCACAAAACGTAGAGCAGTTTGAAAGGACTCTTTGTAGGGCCAGACTATCCAATAATCTCCCAAAGGCATCACCACATTATTAGCTAGCATAGTAATACATCACAATTAGATCCAAGTTTAAAAGCAACAGTTGAATTATATGTATTCTGTTTAAAGTAGCCAGGAATGTTTACCACTTTGGAAAGATTTCTATACAAACGGTTAAGATGAAACAAATCAATAAATGAAAACATTTTAGTGCATAAAGAAGTAGCATTGATGGGACGCCTGGGTGGCTCAGCGGTCGAGCATCTGCCTTTGGGCATGATCCTGGGGTTGGGATCGAGTCCCGCATCGGGCTCTTTGCTAGGAGTCTTCTTCTCCCTCTGTCTGTGTTTCTGCCTCTCCGTGTGTGTCTATCATGAATAAATAAAATCTTTAAAAAAAAGGTAGCATTGCAAATGATGCTAGAAATATTGGTTAGTATACTATCACATGTTGCTGAGAATGGCTAAACGTGTTGAGTGTTGCAAGCAAGGTAACCGAATAATTGCAAGCAAAGAAACAATGGAGGAAATCTACAAAAAATGCATAGTTAACATCACGCTCAGTGGCAAATGACTGAATACTTTCTAAGATGAGGAACAAGACAAGGATGTTTGCTTTCACCATTTTTATTCGACATTGTACTGGAAGTTCTGGCCAAGCAATTAGGCAAGAGAAATAAATAAAAGGCATTCAGATTAGAAGGGAAAAACTAAAAAGTCCCATATGCTCAGATGACACACTCTTGTATATAGAAAGTACAGGAATCCACTAAAAAACTATTAGAACTAGTAAGTTCAGCAAAGTCATTAGGTACAAGATCAATATACAAAAGTTAATTGCGTCCATTTTGTATGACTACTCTTTTTCTCTTTTGTGGATGCTAGTAACTAGAATGTCTGCTAAAGTATGTTAGATGAATATGCTCCCTGCATTACGTCCTTTACAGCACTTAACTGTACCAAAAATCAGCTTACTGGTTTATGTGCTCATCATCTGTCTCCCTCCATCACAATTCAAGTCTCACAAAAATAGGGACCTCAATTGGTCTTGTTCACAGTTCACAATATATCCCTGCTGTTTAGCAAAGTGGTTGGCACATGGCAGACGCTCGAAAATTATTTGCTGACTTGTTAATTAGCAGAGCATCCTTGGTAAAAGCAACAGTACTTCTCAAGCACCATTATTAAGTCTGTTAGATATTGAAGACACAAGAATGAAAACTGCACTCCAAGAACAGGAGCACTAGACAAACAAATAACATAAGGATGATATTAGCATTCTTGTTTTAATTATATTGTATTTTTTCTGCTTACAAGCTCTTAAGCTTATGAACTGACTTCTCTGCTCCTTTCTGCCTGGACACATCCGTCGCTATATTCAGTTCAGACTAAGGTAAGGGTGCATGTACTATATTGTATCTAATATAAAGAAATTGCTAAGGCACCTAAATCTTAGGGAAGCTTTGTCTTACTTTTTTGGTCAAGATGTATATTATTATAGGGATTGCAGCTCTAGGCACTCTGGTTTAGAAAAACCCAAATTCAACACTCTGGCCCATCTCCTTCGATATATAAACTCATTGGACCACTAATTACAGAGTACTCATAACTCCTGGGATTTAGCAATGGTGATGAGGATTCAGAGCTCTTAATCTATTGAGGGAGGGAGGTAGTAAGGAGAGAAATACAATTTAGTGGAGAAGGTACTGCAAAGAGCTCTATGTAGGATATTATGTTCTAAAAACCACCAAAGAAATAAAAGGCACTTTGTGTGAGGGGGAGCCCTACCTCAGCTTGATACTCAAATGATGGGCCTATTCTTTTTAACATGGACATTACTTTTTTTTTTTTTTAAAGATTTTATTTATTTATTCATGAGAGACACAGAGGCAGAGACACAGACAGAAGGAAAAGCAGGCTCCCTGAAGGGAGCCCAAAGCGGGACTCAATCTAGGACCCTGGGACCACGACCTGAGCCAAAGGCAGACACTCAATCTCAATAGCTGAGCCACCCATATGTCCCTAACATGCGCATTACTGTATCAACCATACCTCAGGGAAAGATGCAGGTACTCAGAGATCTGAAAGAGTTAAATTCTCAGCAAATATGTGAACCAAGTAGTCAAAAAGAATCCCCCTTTTTCCCCATTGCCTGCATACTGAATCTACCTTCCATTTTTGGAAAAAAGAGAAATAGTACTGGAAAGCTTTTGAACTTATTTTCTAAGTAGCTTAAGCAATCAAAACCATCAAGTAGCTATAATACATCTATTTTCAACCTTGAGTCCTTTGGCATATTATGCCCCTTAAGTCTTCCCTGGAAAGTAACAAGCTCACTTCTTCCAGGAAGACAGCATGGTGCTGTGGGAAAGGATGGGATTTAGAGTCAGAAGACCTCTTTCTGTTTACATCTTACTCTGTCTCTGGTTGTGTATCTGTGAAAGGGTCATTTAATCATTCTGCACCTGTCTCCATACTTAGAAAATGAAGATATCATCTGCCTAATTCATCTCAGATGTATGAAGTGAGGACCAGGTAAGGCAGCGGATGCCAGATTGTTTTACAAACTACAAAGCAATATATAAGGATATTTATCATATCTGCATGCCAGTGCTTAGCAGGTGTCTGGTATGAGTGTACTCGATAAATGTTTGTGAAATAAATTAATATCTCCAATGCTCCTGGAGTACCGAGGATCAATAACTTCATACAATGTGGAAATAATTACTTGTTTACATCAAAGCCCCTTGTTTAGTAAGGGTTTGAATTGATTTTTAAAGTTGTGGTTTATCAAAATGCCTTTTACCTCTTCTCCCCCCTGCTGCCTTTTAATCATTATCCTGCCTGTTGGCACTTCCACCAGATGGTGGACAGAAATGAGGAAGTCAACTGTGGATCAGTCAATTTTGCAAGTTTTCATTAGTGTCAATAAAGACCAGGAAAGCAGTGGATGCTACTGGCCAAAAACTGTCCTTTATTCCCCTGACTTCAATTTCTATTGATATTGAGAGCTACTGGCTTTATTATCTGGCCAAGAGAAGATTGTAAATTATGGACGACAAATTAAAAGTGCAAGTTTATGCTTGGGGAAAGAAAAAAATAATTTAATTTCAGCAAAATACCTCCTACTCCATTCCTTACTTTTATGGATAAAAAAGGTGTTTCAGGGGTACCTGGGTGGCTCAGTCAGTTAAGTGTCTGCCTTGGGCTCAGGTCACGATCCCAGTGTCCTGGGATCAAGCACCATGTCTGGTTCCCTGCTCAGCAGAGAGCCAGCTTCTCTCTCTGCCCTTCCCCCTGCTCATGCTCTCTCACTCTTTCAAATAAATAAACCTTAAAAAAAAAAAAAAAGAAAAAAAAAGGTGTTTCAAGGTAGAGCTCCACCAAGTTCAAGCCACAGTTCCTATTCAGATTGCTAGGCAGGTCTAAGAATGCTTCTTTTTTGGGCTTAAGACCAAATTTCACCAAGTATCTTTGACAGCAGTGATTTACAATGAGGATGATATAGGAGGCTGACTGCAAGGCCCTCTGGTGGCCTGAAGATTTTTCCGTAACTGCAGTTGCAAAATGAAAAGAAAATCCAGCCATTTTCTATCAAATAGAAGCTTATTTATAAATTAAAAAGTCAACAAAGCAGATGGAGCTAGAGTGTGTTATGCTGAGTGAGATAGTCAGAAAAAGACAAATACCATATGATTTCACTCATATGTGGAATTTAAGAAATAAAACAGATGAACATACTGGGGAAAAGGGAGGTGAACCATAAAACAGACTCTTAACTATAGAGAACACACTGAGAGTTGGTAAAGGGAGGTGGGCAGGGGATGGGCATGTGTAGTGATGAGTATCAGGTGATGAATGTTAGTGATGAATCACTAAATTCTATTCCTGAAACCAATATTATCCTATGTTATCTAACTAGAATTTAAATAAAAACTAGGAACATTAAAGGTCAACACAGATAACTTGTAAAAGTCACCCCTGATTCCAAAACTTTCACAATCATAAAGCGTTTCTGTAGAGACCCTAGCCCATTGTAACCCCATGTTTATGGTAATCCACAAAATGATGAATAGTAAGTCCCTGCCCTCTGGAATTTGCCATCTAACAAAGGCACCGGAGAAAGTATTCAAGGTTTTAGACTCAATGAGGCTCTAAACTGTTTCCCAAGTAAACATTTTCATATTGATTAAGAAAAACTGGGGGAGGGATCCCTGGGTGGCGCAGCGGTTTGGCGCCTGCCTTTGGCCCAGGGCGCGGTCCTGGAGACCCGGGATCGAATCCCACGTCGGGCTCCCGGTGCATGGAGCCTGCTTCTCCCTCTGCCTGTGTCTCTGCCTCTCTCTCTCTCTCTCTCTCACTGTGTGCCTATCACAAATAAATAAAAGTTTAAAAAAAAAAAAAAAACTGGGGGATCCCAGTTTGTGAAATAAATTAATATCTGTATTAATTTAATATTAAATATTATTATTTAAATATTTTTAAAATCATTATTTTAAATTTTAAATTTTAAAATTATTATTTTAAATTTTTTAAATTTTTTAAATTTTTTAAATTATTATTATTTAAATATTTTAAAAATTATTTAAATATTAAAATTAATAAGAATCCCAATATGATTCTTAATCATATTGATTAAGAAAAACTGGGGGATCCAAAAAACTGGAGTCCAGGGATCGAGTCCCGCGTCAGGCTCCCAGCATGGAGCCTGCTTCTCCCTCCTCCTGGGTCTCTCTATGTCTATCATAAATAAATTAATAAATCTTTAAAAGAAAAAAGAAAACCTGTAGGTCTATACAGTAACAGCAATTCACAGTAAATCTGAAGAGTTCTTGCAGGCCTATCTTCACAGAGGTAGAACTAAATGATGCAGACATAGAAACAAAAGTCAAAGGGGAGTACAGAAAGTACATGGGCTTTGGAATCTTTGTAGGAGGATTAAATATATATGGCAGCATAGTAGATGCTCAATAAATGGTAGCTATTGTTATTGTACTTTAGTATGTGATATTTAAGTGATCTCAGCCAGGGATCCCCAGGTGGCTCAGCGGTTTAGCAGCTGCCTTTGGCCCAGGGTGTGATCCTGGAGTCCCAGGATTGAGTCCCACATTGGGCTCCCTGCATGAAGCCTGCTTCTCCCTCTGCCTGTGTCTCTGCCTCTCTCTCTCTAAAAAAAAAAAAAAAAAAAGGGATCTCAGCCATCTGCTAGAAGAAATCTAATTTTCAGCTCTAAACACCTCTAGCATTTTTGATATACTTCATTTAATTCTGTATTTCATAGGATTATTGTGAGAATTAAAAGAAAAAGCATACAAAGCCCAGATTGTGGCATACGGCACTTCTTCCCTGTCATTCTCCCTATGGAATTTCTCCTGCAGTTTGGCAAAGCAGAGGTGAAGGGAGAAATAAAGTGTTTACATGGTCCAAAGTGACAATAAACGTAAAGGACAGATAGGTGGGGGGATCCCTGGGTGGCTCAGTGGTTGGCCAGGGTGCGATCCTGGAGTCTCAGGATCTAGTCCCGCATCGGGCTCCCGGTATGGAGCCTGCTTCTCTCTCTGCCTGTGTCTCTGCCTCTCTCTCTCTCTCTATCATGAATAAATAAATCTTAAAAAAAAAAAAAAAAAAAAGGACAGATAGGTGGGGGCACCTGGGTGGCTTAGTTGGTTAAGCAACTGCCTTTAGCTCGTTATGATCCCAGAGTCCTGGGATGGAGCCAAGCATCAGGCTCTCTGCTCAGCAGGGAGCCTACTTTTCCCTCTCCCTTTGCCTGCTGCTATGCCTGCTTGCATTCTCTCTCTAATAAATAAAATCTTTTTTTTTTTTTTTAAAGGAAGAGATAGGTGAAATTTTAACTGAATAACATGGTGTCATGGTAGGCATGCCTTTGACCCAGTACTGGATTCCTGAACATTTTTCTTTTTTTTTTTTTTTTTTTTTTTTTTTTTTTTTAAATTTTTATTTATTTATGATAGTCACAGAGAGAGAGAGAAAGAGGCAGAGACACAGGCAGAGAGAGAAGCAGACTCCTTGCACCGGGAGCCCGACGTGGGATTCGATCCCGGGTCTCCAGGATCGCGCCCTGGGCCAAAGGCAGGCGCCAAACCACTGCGCCACCCAGGGATCCCCTGAACATTTTTCTTAACAAGATAATCAGAAAAGGGTAAAAAGATGCATATATTAAGGATCTTATCAACACATTTTTTATAATAGAAAAAAAAACTGGAAACCTAAAAGTCTGTCTATAGGAGTCTAACCAAATAATTCACACAGTACAATTCTAGGAAGCAACTAAAATTATGATGCAGATATTTGACATTAAATTATATTTGAGATGAAATTTTACAAAATTAGGCAGTTTGATTTTACTGAAACAAACAAAAAAAACCCTACCTACAATATATCTGTGATTTCATTAAAAAAAAAAAAAAAACTATCTAGGGGCACCTGGGTGGCTCAGTTGGTTAGGCATCCAACTCTTGATTTTGGCTCAGGTCATGATCTTGGGATGGTGGGATGGAGCCCTCTCTAGGGCTTTGTGCTCAGCACAGTCTGCTTGTCCCTCTCCCTCTGCTCCTCCCCCTGCTGGCACCCAAGCACTCTTTCTCAAATAAATAAAAATAAAACCTTGAAAAAGAAACTATCTAAATATATCTCTGTGTGTGTGTATATATATATAAATTTAAACAAGTTTGAAAATAGATATACTAAAATATTAGCAGTGATTTCTAGGCATTGGGAATATAGATAATACATATACAGAGGAATATAGCTTTACACTCTTCATTCTTTTCTACATTTTCTGAAATTTTTATGATGACTATGTATTATTTTCTTTTTTTTTTTTGTATTATTTTCTTTATAAGAAAAAACAAAAGCTAAGAGAAAACATTTGAAACCAAAATAGAAAACACAGTTATCTTTAAGCAGTATAAGCCAGCAAAAGACTGCTGGATAGAATACCAGGTCTGAATTCCTGTTTATGACTTCCAATCCTTTGCTATGTGACCTAAGCCAGATCTGTGTCTCAATTTCCTCATCTACACAGTATAGAAGTAATTTAAATAAATCTCATAAAAGAGAATGAGAATGAATGTGTTAGGAAAAAAAAATCTGTAAATGTCACACCTAGTTGCAAATTAAAAAACAAAGACTTCCTCAATTTTTAAATTCCCCTTAAGTATTCACTGCTTATATATATACATATGTATATATTTTATATACTATATATAAAATTACATATAAAATTACATACAAAATATATAAATTATACATATTTATACTCTTGTAAAAATTTTACATATTTATATATTTTATACATTATATAATTTATATATTATATAGGCATATATAAAGCATAAATGTATATTTATATAATATATATTTTATATAAAAATATGTACATACATATATATTTAAGTTTATTTATTTTTTCTTAGTAATCTCTACACCACCATTGGACTAGAACTCAGGACTCCAGATCAAGAGTTGCATGCTTCACCAACGGAGCTAGTCAGGCACCCCTGCTTTTTAAATTTTTAACACACTGACAAATACATGAGAAAGTACTCAGGTTTTAGCCTCAACTAGGCTCCAAACTGTTTTCCAAATAAACATTTCCGTATCAAGATAAACGGTAAGTCTACACGGTAACAGCAGTGCACAGTAAGCCTAAAGTGCTTGTGCTGGCCTATCTTCACAGAGGTAGAACTAAATAATTTGTGTCTAGTTTTCAAAGTATGCGTAAAATTAGATTTTAAACTCACAGAGTATAGGAATGTATCTTTCTTCTACAAATCCATGTGTAACTGTACTCAAAACTGTCAAAAATAGGGGTCATGGGGACACTTGGGTAGCTCAGGGGTTTAGTGCATGCCTTAGGCTTTGGTGTGATCTCGGGGTCCCGGGATCAAGTCCCACATCGGGCTTCCTGCATGGAGCTTGCTTCTCCCTCTGCCTATGTTTCTGCCTCTCTCTCTCTCTGTGTCTCTCACGAATAAATAAATAAAATCTTTTTTAAGAAATGGGGGTCATGATCACCTCTTTTCCCTTGCTGCAGATTCTCAGTGACCTGATGCTCTACCCCTCCCCAATTCCAACATGTGTCTAATTCTGAGATCTGGGTTGAGAAGTGTGTGGATCTAATTCAATGTACAATGTACAAAGGATTATCCTGTTTCTACTTTGCAAATGCTATTTATTTCTTCTGTCAAGAAGATCCTTTACCCACTTCTTGTATGTTCCTAATTCATATGTAGCCTTCTGATCACCAGCCTCTCCATGCTCCTGAAGCAACTCCTGAACACTTGCATTTCTCACTAGAAGTCATCAGTGGTAAAATTCCAAGTTGTTTTTTTCTGTCTCCCATACTGCACAATGAGGTATATGAAGGCAGAGACTGGATAATCCTAGGAATTGCAATAGTGCTTGGATAATGATAGGTAATATTTCTTGAATAAATGGACAAAATGTTATTCCTAGAATAGGAATCTGCAATTCAATAAAAGGCCCTCCATATAACACCTACATAGGGAATCACCTACTTGGCTGGTCATCTACTCTGCCAGTGGGTTCTATAGAAACTAAAGCAAAATGGTGAAGTACACATGAAAGAATTCAGTGATACCAAAAGGTAGGTAATTTTGATAACTCCAATTAAAGCAAAGAAATAATGAATCTTTAAAGGATAAAAAAGTCAACTGACTAGCAAAATATACTTCCAAAAAAGTGTGAACTAATTAAGGAAAAGAATCTAAAAGCCTGAAAATTAACAACCAAGAAAACACCAGGGTGCAAGAATTCTAAAAATGTACACTTTTTAAATTTAAATTTTTTTAATTTTTATTTTTTTTAATTTTAATTTTTAAATAAACACTATACCCAATGTGGGGCTCAAACTCATGACCCCGAGATCAAGGGTCACCCACTCTACTGACTGAGCCAGTCAGGCGCTTCTAGACACATGTAAACTCTTAATTAATAGATCAATTTGATTAGAGAAAAGGTCAGCACTGTCTTTAGCCAAAAACACTCATACAATAACTGAGTGGCTACCATGACTGAGGCACTCTGCTACTGGAAAGATCATTTCCTGTCCTGAAAGAACTTATATCTTGGGGAAGACAGAGATATGGATGGGCTACTGCAATTCAAAATCCAATGTAGTAGGTGCAATGATAGACATATGCACAAATGATAGCAGTACAAATGTCTTTGAGGGTAGGGGAGTGGGTGGGAGTTCCAGAAAGTTCCAGAAAGGCTTCCAGGGAGAGCTGATACCTGATCTGGGCAGGAATTCACCAGGAAAAGTAGAAAAAGATTCCTGACACAACAGAAAGCATAAACAAAGATACTGAGACAATAAATTGCATGGATTCAAGGAACCACCCTTGGACACAGAGACCACAGGCTTCCCATGAGCCTTGTGGTGTCAAATTGGGGTGCATACAGTTCATTACAGAAAGAATCTCACATCTTCACTTATATGCCTCTCTAGGTTGTAAAAGAGAACCACACACTGGCTTAGAAACCTTACTTTTATGGACATCTGAGGAATATGGTGTGGCAGGGTATAAAGTTCTAGAGTCAGCTTAAATTTTAAATCCTGACCCATATTCACTAGGTAGTATGTGACCTAAGTTACTCTTTAAGCCTTAATTCATCTGTGAACAGGAATGAACCTCATCTATTTAGTCATTACAAGGATATCGAGATGTATGTAAATCCACTGTGCCTGGCATTTTGTAGGCACTGAATGCATGGAGGTTCCATTACCCTTTCTCACAATTTGTTTCTACCCAGGTTTTCTTTCCGTTTTTACCTCATCACAGACTGGACCTCGTTTGCTGGGCTCCACAATTAGCCGCTAGCCTCTGTGCCTATCACTATTTTTGAGCATGTCTTCTCTGAGGGCTGTGCTAGCTCTCCTATTCCCATTTCCATCTTCTAAATTCCTTTATACTTTGTCTTTAAATAGCAACTTTTGGGCAGCCCCGGTGGGGCTGCGGTTTAGCGCTGCCTGCAGCCTGGGGTATGATCCTGGAGACTCGGGATCGAGTCCCACGTCGGGCTCCCTGCATGGAGCCTGCTTCTCCCTCTGCCTGTGTCTCTGCCTCTCTATGAATGGATAAATAAAATCTTTAAAAAAAAAATAAAATAAATAGCAACTTTCTTTCCTTCTCCCTCTTTTTTTTTAGAAGACTTTATTTATTTATTCATGAGAGACACACACAGAGAGGCAGAGACATAGGCAGAGGGAGAAGCAGGGTCCCCATGGAGAGCCCGATGTGGGACTCGATCCCAGGACCCTGGGACCACGACCTGAGCCAAAGGCAGATGCTTGGGGTGCCTGGGTGGCTCAGTGGGTGAAGCATCTGCCTTCAACTCAGGTCATGAGCTGGGAAGGCATTATTCTTTAGCTTTTCTATTGGGCTAAGATGAGACGCTCAGCCAGTGACTTCCTGCTTCAACCAGTTTGTATTTTACTGATTAACTGATCAATATTTGGGGGGCTTCATTTGGATACTGAATTAAACATGAAATTATTGGACTTGACTTCTCTTTTTAGTAGATACACCAATAAGGCTCCCAGAAAAGAAATGGTCACAATTCAGACAAATGGAAAGAAGAAAGGCTGTCCCAAAGTAAAACCTAGCTGATTTTCTTGGTTCAAAACACGTTTATCTGCTTTATTTTGGTGACAAATGTTACTAAACTTACTGTGGCGATCGTTTTGCAATATATCCATATATCAAATCATTATGTTGTATACCTGAAACTAATATGATGTTATATATACCTCAATATTAAAAAACAGCATTAAGCACATCTATATTTCATGTACTGAGCCAGATGCACATATATATCTCTCCATCTGTCCAATAGAAAAGATTACTTTGCAAGACTGTTATGAGGATTAAAGAAATATGTATCTCTATATAGATATATGAATATATTACAGCCTTGTGCAGTAATAATTTCCCTTGGACAGATGAAGACATATTCAGAAAGGTGAGAAGCAGTTTGTCTGTGGCCACAATGCTATTAAACAATAGAACAAGAATCTGAACCCAGGTCTGGCTAAAAACCCAGAGTGCTTTCTACTCACTGGTGTGATCTATTCAAACAGCCAGACCCCCCCAGTGGTAATAATCATATTGTGATAAAAGTTGTTGCTAACATTTATCTTAGCTCTTCTCATGTGGCAAGCACTGTGCTAAGCAATTTATGTTTATGATCTCTTTAATCCTCACAATCACAGATCGGTTTATCAAGACCTCCATTTTACAACTGCAGAAACAGTTTTACACAAGTTCAGTAATTTCTTTGTTCTCACAACTGGTAAGGAGTGGGGTCAGAGTTGAACCTAGGTCTAATTCCAGAACCCATTCTTTCCATCCTTACATTTGACTGTAGGAAACTCAATTCTTGTCCTGGTTCCAACCAGGCAAGTCATTTGATAGTTCTGTCTCAATTTCCTTGTTCATTAAATTGGACACTGTTCCTTATACTTCACAGAGACATTGGGGTTATAAGATGAGAAAGTGCCAAAGCTTTAAAAAGAGAAACTGCCACATAAATCCAGATGCAGTCACAAGTTTTATTCAGAGTTTCCCTCTCTGGAGATCATAAAGGATTTAGTAGACATCATTAGCTCTTAAACATCCTCTGAAGTGGGTAGTATTATCTTCACGCATCAGAAAGCTGAAGCACAAGGAGATGACGTAATTTGCTAGTCAGTTAGTGGCAGAACTGGGAATAAAACCCCAGATTCTAGCTCCCACTGCTTATATTCTTATTGTCAATCCTATTCCTGCATTAAATTTAATTGTAAAATAGACGAGGGTAGAAAATATCAGTGTCCACTTCAAAACACAGATTAAATACTTATGGAAATTAAATTTTCTACTGCCGTGACACTAATGTAAACCCAAAGGCTCTTATCCTCACATTCTAGAGAAACTGCATAAAGAATCAAAAATAAAAATTTCCATTCTGCAGTATACACTTCAGCTCCTTAGCTTCTCAAGTAACTTATTATTAATCAAAGCCTACAAAACTGGGTGAGTCATTACCTAGTTTGTTTGTTTCTTTCTTTCTTTTTTTAAAGATTTTATTTATTTATTCATTCATGAGAGACACAGAGAGGGAGAGAGAGAGACAGAGACACAGGCAGAGGGAGAAGCAGGCTCCATGCAGGGAGCCTGACATGGGACTCAATCCCAGGTCTCCAGGACCAGGCCCTGGCTGAAGGCGGAGCTAAACGCTGAGCCACCAAGGCTGCCCCATTACCTAGTTTCAACTAGTGAGTCTGTAAGCTTCCACAAGGAGCATAAAACCTCGGTATTAAATTGTTCGCTCATAAAATCAGAAAAAAGAGGCATCAAATAGATTTTCACATCATAAACATCTCATTTAAGTCTATAATTTGACTTGGAAATTATTCTAGCATACCAACTGAGCTCAAAATTCAATTTCCAAAGCAAACTGCATAATTAAAACAACAAAAGCACACACGGCACCTTTATGATCCTTCTCCTGTATAAAAATCAAAATAAGTTTTGTGCTTCCCACCCAAGCCTTGCCACAGACCCACACAAACCATAAAGAAAAATAAAAAGTAGTAATGGGGCCAATTCTCTGTTTTCAGTGGAGGAGGAGCATTCAGTCTAGTTTTCAGATTATAAACCCCTCCTGATTCTTGCTTTCTAGAACACCACAACCATCTTCCAATTAGCAGGAGTTTGAAAATCACATATTTTGAAATTAACAGAAGGACCAGAGAGGAAATAAGAGAAAGAAGTTTCCATTCTCAAAACTGAACTAAATACTGGAGTCCATAGACACTTCATTATTCCTCTCTCTGACTCCAAATAAATTAGACTTCTAAATGAAAAACCTGTCATTTTGTGATAGGGACGAAAACTAAGTTACAGGAACCCAAAGGGCTATTCTCAAATGACCAGAGTTTGTTTCTTGGGTGGCTTGAGAGGCCTAAATTCACCCCCCAGCTGCATAACAAAAGTCCAACCACCTCTGCACATGCTATGAGGCTTAAGTAAAGGACAATGTGGGACACTCAGTTTTCTCAGGGGTTGTTTTAATGCACGAGTCCAACTTTCCTTTGAGAAAAATCTTTGTCTTGGTTTCTATCATTGAAACCAATCATAGCTTCTGTTGAGTTAGGGGCTCTAAGGTCTCTCAAACTTTAATGTGAGTATGAATCATCTGGGGATCTTGTTAAATTGCAGATTATGATTCAGAAGGTCTGGGACTGTGTGCCCAACCTCCCAGGTGATGTCAATGCTGCTGCTTGATACATACACTTTAAGTAGTAGGACTATAAGGAATGTTTCCAAATACAAATAATCTCAGTCAGATGTTTATTCTCAAAATAGCCTCCACCAGGAGTTTGTAAGGGAGAAAATATTCCAGAGCCTAAACAAGGTACCTGCTCCCTCTCCCTTTTCTATGATTTTTGCCAGCTGGTTGTAAACCCAACGTGGTATCTGAATGAAAGGCAACTTTTTAAAATGTCTTTTGTGTTGACAGTTTATTTGGGCTTGACTTGATGGGGTTTGCATGAACAAACATAAAACTTCACGCCTTTTGTAATGAAAGGACTGATTCAAAATAAATATTTTTAATTAAGTCAAATACTAACGAATAAGTGATGTTTACAAATAGTTTATAAGAGAATCATTTGGGATTAATCATTTTCATTTCTCCTACAAAATAAATAGCTCATGTACCAAAGAAGATGCCTTTCCTTAAGCAGGAGGAAAAAAAGTACAACAAAAATAAAGTCATGCCTATGGCACAATCATAATATTTTTAGTGAGAAAAATACCAAGATTAAAACATACAAAAGTATATGAGAATTATATGTTATTAAATGTGTCCCTAGAATCTGGGGGCGGGGTTCAGGGGAAAAGAACAGCTGGTAAATTTAAGAAAGATTTTTAACTGGAGAAAATTACACATGAGAGCAATAGTCCATTCCCCTTAAGGAAAACAATAAACGCCTACAAACTTTCATTTTCAGGTTTTCAATGTTTTCTTTTTGTATGACCATTAGACAACCTCCCCCACAAAATTCAACCAACTGTCATAAAAATTAAGTTGTTGACAGGTCCAGCTGGCTATCGTCCATGTTTACCCTTAGATGCTTTTCCAGCCAGTGAGGGTAAAATTCATGGTATATGTGGCAAGAGTAAAAAGAGAATCACTTCCCTTCACACAGAGGAACCCCCATCTCGAGCATCTTTCTGCACTTTGCAGGGTGCAGTGTCTCAGTGCTTGTGGGCACTCTTCAGCCCCATAACTGTGAAGGTAGCGGCTGTCAGTTTCTCATAAACCAGGAACATGAGGGCAGCAGTGAGGACTGTCTGTAGCAGTTTGGCTTCAAGGCCTTTGTAGAGTCCCATGATTCCAAAACGCCTATAAAGAAAGGTTTGAAGAAAATAAAACGTTTTCTTCCTAAAAGTCAACTACTGCATCAAAGAAGCATGTTACACTAGCCACCGCTTATCCCTGGGGAAATACGTTCCCAGACCCTCAGCAGACACCTGCAATTGTAGTTAGTAGTGAACCCCCTATTTTTTCCTATACATACACACCTATCATAAAGTTTAACTTATAAATTAGGCACAGTAAGAGATTAACAACAATAGCTAATAGTGAAATGGAACGCCAACATACTGTAATAAAAGTTATGGGAATGTGGTCTCTCCCTCTCTCAGAATATCTATGTATTGAGATGCAGTGAGGTGAATGACATGGTGTTAGGTCCTACTGGCCTTTTGACAATAGGTCAGAAGGAGCATCATCTGCTTCCAGATCGAGGTTGACTGTGGATCCCTGAAACCATGGGAAGAGATACTGTCAATGAGGGGTAATAGTATACTGGCATTTTCTAAATTTTATGTAAGTCCAATCACATGGTATGAATTCTTTTTTGTCTGACTTCTTTCACTTGGCTTAATCATTTGAGCTCCATCCATAATTAGAGATCCATCCATTCACTTGGCATAATTATTTTGAGATCTATACATACATCAATATACATGTTAGTAGGTCCTTTCTTGTGAGCAGTATTCCACTATGTAGATAGATAGTAACTTGTATGTCTACTCACCCAATGATGATACATTTGTATTGTTTCTGGTTTTTGATTCTTACAAATAAAACTGTTTTTTTTTTTTTTTTTAATAAAACGGTTTTTAACATCTGTGTACAAGTTTTTGCACAGACCTATTTCATTTCTCTCTATATAACTTGAGAGGAATGGCTAGGTCCTATGGTAGTTGTATGTTTAACTTTTAAAGAAAATGCCAAACTTTCCAAAATGGTCAGACCATTTTATTTTCCCACCAACAGCACAGAAAAGTTCTGGTTGCTCCACATTCTTGTCAATACTTGGTATGGTGAACATTTAGTTTTAACTTTATACTAATTCTTTATCTCTGATTTTGCTATCCCAAGCATAATCTGTTTTTATAATAAATTTATTATTTTCAAAGTATCTTATGTCTAGGAACAGTAATAAAGTTACAGCAGCTTTGCCTCAAAGGAGGCCCTGAGGGTCAACTTCTCTAAATGGAATGATACAGGGAAATGACGAAAGTACCTGCCTCATAGGGCCATTGTTAGGATTAAGTGAGATGACTCGTGTGAAGCACAGAGCTCAGTGTCTGCTACAAACCAAACACTAAAAAATGTTAGCTACTCTTACCATCATCAGCACTGCCGTCATTACAATAATTATCATTACTCTTCCTACTACATTCTCCTTTTCTCACTATGACTACTGCTCTAAAATACCTGTTTACTTCTATTTACAAGAGAGGTCACAGGATATGCCATCGATGGCAACACTCCTAGGGCAGAACAGTCTCTCTACATTAGATTATAGGAGGCTTACCTCTCTAAAGGAGTTCTGCATATTTCTAAGTTACAAAGAATAAAGATCTGAACTTTTTCCATAACTTCCCCAAATGCTGCCATATTGCACTAAGCCCCTAAAACGAGAATTGTTTGAGCACAGCATGCAAGGAGAGGTTTCTAGGTTCTCACTGCCAAGACAGTAGTGCAAGTTAAGCAGATCTGGCCACTCTTTGCCAGAGATAGCTGCTGAAAGACAGGACAGAATGTGAAGCATCTACAAAGCTCACTTTACTCGTTGGTGAAGAAGATAGAGAACATTCCGAAGACTCCCCAGTGTTCTGTTTTCTGGGTTTAGTCTGTGACGTCCAAACTGGGGAAGAAGAAAAACAGATCAATTTCTACCTGAAGAAGAAATTATTTTGGAATAATGTCTTGTAGTATACAGAAACAAAAATATCTAACAAGTATGTAGATTTCATGAATTCTCTTTTTCAATGAAATAAGTGAAAATAAGAAATAGTTTTGGGGGTGCCTGGGTGGTTCAGTTGGTTAGGTGTTTGACTCAGGTCATGATATTATGGTCATGGGACTGAGCTCCATGTTGGGCTCTGTGCTTAGCTCAGTGCAGAGTCTGCTTCAGATTCTCTGTCCCTCTCCCTCCCCCTCTGCCATTCCCTCTGCTCTCTCTCTAATAAATTAAATAAATATTTTTTAATGAAGCAAGCATGAGAATTTTCACTTTATAGAATTATGGGGAAAATACTACCTCAAAAGAAAACAAACATGCCCATAATGAAGATTTAGATACTGATGGTTTGGCTTACCCTCTAGTCCTTTAGAAAGTTCTGATAGACACCAATCAATTAGGACCACTACAGTCTAAGCTCTTCACATTATATGTTAACATTATAAAAGTATCAAAATACATTTATTTAGATGCTACTGAATTCCTGTATATTAAGCACCAATTTAAGAACAGTACATCAGTAGAAACTTTTTAAAAAAAATCTTATTTCCTATTTGAACAGCTTGGCCTCGAGTAAGAAGCACTTTTACTTTCCTTCTTTCCTTTTTTTTTTTTTAAGATTTTATTTATTTATTTGATAGAGATATAGAACCAGAGAGTACAAGTGAGAGGAATAGCAGACGGAGAAGGAGAAGCAGACTCTCCACTGAGTGGGGAGCCACACATGGGGCTTGATCTCAGGACCCTGAGATCATGACCTGAGCCGAAGGGAGATGCTTAACTGGCTGTGCCACCCAGGTGCCCCAGTAGAAATACTTTTAACATAAGATAATAAATCTTTTGAATTGAAGTATTTTCACCATCATCCCTATTTTATTTACCAATAAATACTTTGAATTTTTTTTCAAAATAGATAATGAAATCTGTCCATATCTTCTCTTTCCCCTCCACTGCTACCACTTTAGTGTAGGCCACCATCACCTTTCACCTGTACTATGGAATTGGTCTCTTACTGGATTGCCCCCTCACCCTCATCTCTTAGCCCTGGGATCAATTCAGCACACAACAGCCACAGGAATCTTCTCAAATTGTAAATCAGATCACATTACTCCCTAGTTTAAAGCCCTTCACAGGCTTCCTACTCAGGTGAGAATAAAATCTAGAATCGTCACCTAGAGTCTTCCTTGCCACTTTTCCAATCTCATCTTGAGCCACTGTTTAGCCAGAGTGGCCTCTTTTCAGTTCCCAATCACTACACTCTTAGCACATCATGTTCCCTCTACCTAGAATGCTCTTTGAAAGCTGGTCTTTATCTTCCTTAAGTCTTGTTTGTTTGTTTGTTTTTTTAGATTTTATTTATCTATTCATGAGAGACACAGAGAGAGGCAGAGACACAGGCAGGGGGAGAAGCAGGCTCCATGCAGGGAGCCCGATGTGGGACTCCATCCCGGGATTTTAGGATCATGCCCCAAGCCAAAGGCAGATGCCCAACCGCTGAGCCACCCAGGTGTCCCAAGAAGACTTGGTTTTTTTTTTTTTTTTTTTTGAAGACTTGGTTTTTATATATACTTCCTCAGAGCCCAATCCTCAATCACCTTAATAAGATCCGCACCACGCCCCTCTCCACTAAATGACAGAACGCAGTTCACCTCTTGAAAGCACTTTTCTCAATTTATAATTACCTATTTATTTTGCTTATTTACCTGTTCATTCTTTCCTCTGTTATCTCCCAGAGGACAGGGATTGATTTTTATTCACCATGTGTACCCAGCTTCTCACTCAGCGTGGGTACTTAATAAATATATTGCTGAATAAATAACTGAATGAAAAAACCAGAAATTTGAAAGTGCTTCAGAAAAGCTAAATCATTAATTTCTCCTGAATGAACTAAACAACTTCTGATTTTGTACAGCTAACCTAAGCAAATCAACTTAAATGAGAAGAAAACAAGCTTATACATTCCTAAGGTCATTTAAGAACCTCCTCCCACATTTGGGTTTTCTGAGACACCACAGTACCTAAGAAATGACAAATGTAAACTGCTCCAAACCAAACGAAACCAACTGATAGCCTCGTTAGCAATTATTAAACAAATGGAAAAATGGTCTAGACTATCAACTGACTACCTTATTGCTTTATTAACATTGCTTTAAACAGAGAAACCATGTACTTCAGAATTTTGTTTGACTAAATGCAGGGAGAACCCCAGCACTCACCCTCAGAATGGACTGTACTGTCTGCATGGGATAGGTGACAGTGGTAGCAATCGCTTTGGATATTGCACCAATGATGAACACATCCAAAGAAGAAAGCTGGAAAGCAAAGAAAGAGCAAACCACATCAATGCAAACAAGAGAGTGTCAGAGATTATTATTTACTGCTTTCAAAATCAGGAATTACCTTCATTCGTTTCTTTAGAAGCTGCCGTTTTAAGCCTTCATAGAACATGAACTGGATGGCAGGATTGAAGACCAAGAGCAAGGAAGGAAATGTGCCATTCCATAAAGCCAAGATTCCTTCATCTCGAATGATCTGATGAAAAGCATCTAAGCAAGAAATCAAGGACTTTTGATTACAATCCCTTAACTGGAGAACACAATGTAAATTTTGTTCAAATGTACTCAGAATAGAATCTTACTGGTTCTATTAAAATTTCCTTCTTGCTGTATTCTAGGAAGTTCCTCAGTTAGCCACTTTTTGATAATCATCAGACACTGATAGTCACCACATTATTGAGAAACCAACTTAAATCACAGGCAACTCTTCCTGATAATCTGGCGTTAGAATGTGAAATTTTCCTAAGTAATCACCACCACCATGCCCGAGAACTCTGTATTACAGAGGATTGTGAACGGACAGCCCAGGTGCTTCTCAGCAAAGTCAGGACAACAACAGATAGTTCCCTAGGACCCATTATTTAGGATATAACTTATAAGAAAATCACTATTCTCATCACAAAGATGGACACATGGGAAAGAAGAACCAGGTAACCTACTATTAAACTCAAAGTCATCAGTTAGTTATTAATGATAACTTTATCCAAAGACAACACTAAAAGAGTGTAGATTATTCTTTAGAAATATTTACCCCCTCCCACTCCAGGGGAGCAGCATACTTCTCTACCTCCTGACACTGGCTTTGGCCAAGAGAACAGTAGCAAATAAGATGCAAACAGGGGCTTGAAATAAGATTGTACAATTGGACATGTCCTCTTGTGCTTTTGCTACCACCAAGAGAAGAATGTGTATAGGCTGGTCCCAGCCTAGATGAGTCAAATCCATGTCAATCCATAGACACAGGAGCTAAACAAATGCTTACCATTAGATGTGAAGATTTGAGACTGTCTGACATGCAGCATTATTGTGGTAATAAATTTCAGACACAGAGAAAAAAGAAACTTCTTAAAT
Source organism: Canis lupus dingo (assembly GCF_003254725.2). Taxonomy (NCBI): domain Eukaryota; kingdom Metazoa; phylum Chordata; class Mammalia; order Carnivora; family Canidae; genus Canis; species Canis lupus. Next base: position 25,178,542 of record NC_064252.1, on the reverse strand, counting down.
AGGAACTCACCCAAACAAACACTTACCAATGATACCTTTGTAGTTGGTTGGTACAATGTCTTCATTCCTAAATTTTGCCCCTTGTAGCTTCAGTCTGGTATTTACCACCCAGAGTGGAGTTGTTAGCAACACATTCACCACTCCTTTAAAAAGAAAGAGGAGACAAAAGAAAAGCAAAGTGCAATCTTCAAGCTTTGCTGCCTTATGTTAGAGCTATGTACCAGTGTTTCATTTATACTTCTGCCACTGACCTACTGGGAGACTTGAGATAAGGTATCTCTCTGTGACAGGGTACAACACAAGCCACTACTGTTAGAAGCAATTCAGAAGCCTTGCTGATAGCAAAAAAGGCTGGCAGCAGTACTGTTCCACATTTGTATAACAGGAAATGATCTATTTGTCAATTAATATAGCATCCAAAGTAGCAATTTTGATCCAGTTCTGGGTGCATTTAAAAAATAACAGTTTTAATAAGGCTTACTGATCACATGCTAAGTCCATGACAATATCTGATAAAACACACAATTTACAACTCTCACATAAGTAGCTTACATGGTTTTAAGTGAGTATGGATTTGGTACAATGGGTGGCAGGTGGAAGAAAGTGGTAATATTTGAAAGAGGTTCATCAGGGATGGGAGGCTCACAGAAGAGTTCCTCATCACTTAGGGAATTAGGATAGGCAGGCAGCAAGCAGTAGTTATGAACTGTCACAAAACACCTGAAAGAGTTTCACAAGCATTATGATCCTTACAAGCTTAAGGATGGGGATCCTGGCCCCCCAAGGTTGCCTCAGAGTGGAACAATACAATGAGCCAGGTGCTTCTTTTTTGAAAACACATGGTCCCAAGTTAACACCATCTTGAGATATTAAAATATTCCTCATCAGTCCTGGAATGATTAAAAAAAATATATACCAGACAGAGTTGTAACAAAGTGCCTGACACATAATATATTCTTTATAAATATTTAAATAAATATTGAACAAATGAACCAATGAACAAACTCAACAAACAACCACACATCAAGCTATCTGGCTCTATCTGGCCATGCTCTGAAGAAACAAGAGGCATAATCCTAAGGAAGAGAAACCTACTAAAAGTCCTTTAAACACAATGGTAGAAAGACTGTTTTAAGGAATCTCAAAACACAGCATTCAAAAAACACAAGTCTGACCAAAGACAAGCTTGATGAAACAGCCAAGAAATTAAAATCTTATTTTTTCATTTGTTGTATATAGTTAAGTAAGATATTTTGTCACCTTTTTCTTAAGAGTGTTATGAAACACTTTTATCAAAATAAAAGACCTCATCAAAAAATTTTATGAGCTGTATTTATTATATTTTTAGTCCCATAACACACTAAGGAGTCATCTTTAGTTATGACTCACTATAGTCATGCATTGTCACTTACGGCATTGATCATAATCTGAAAAAGCCTCACCTAGAGATTCTTGCTAGTCTCATTTTTAAAAAGTGCCAGTGCCCAAGAGGTCAAGAGAGAAGAATATCAATACATGACCACTTGCAAGACTTTATAATGTGTTCCTATTCAATGCAATGTACACATCACTTGACAGAAAAATTAACAGCAAGAAAAATCAGACTAGAAAGTACTACTGAGCAGTCTACTGCATTTTTTTTTCCAGACGAAAACAGGAGAACTCAGAAACAGAGATCCTAGGCTTCTGTAGATAGTGTAGACAAAGTGTACACACCTTTCTAAACAAGTGAAATGGGTTGTCTATTAAATTCTTTAGAAATCAAAATCCCTTTTATAATCTATTCAAGAGGAAGGTACTCACAAAATACTTCAGATGCAATGCAGCCTAGATTTAAGTTTTTTGTTTTTATTTTTTTAAAGATTTTATTTATTTATTCATGAGAGACACAGAGAGGCAGAGACATAGGCAAAGGGAGAAGCAGGCTCCCTGTGGGGAGCCCGATGCGGGACTCAGTCCCAGGACCCCACGATCACAACCTGAGCCAAAAGGAGATGCTCAACCACTGAGCCAGGCATCCCTTAAGATTTTTTTTTTTAAGATTTTATTTATTTATTTGACACAGAGAGAGCACAAGTGGGGAGGCAGGTCAGAGCGAGAAGGAGAAGCAGATTCCTAGCTGAGCAGGGAGCCCAATGCAGGGCTCGATCCCAAGGACCCTGAGATCATGACCCCAGCCAAAGGCCTAATCAACTTAATCTGCCCCTAGATTTAAGATTTAACTATCATTTAAGATTCTGCTTTCATATCTCTGTTATTAACACAAGCTGAAAGACTAAGAGGATTCTAAGGACAATTTCAAGTACAAAAATGCACTAAATCATTTCAAAAAGAGAATGTAAACTACTTGTGAAAACATTTGTATTTTGAAGCTTTTTAAAGTCTTTTTTTTTTAATTTTTTTTTCATTTATTTATGATAGTCACACAGAGAGAGAGAGAGAGAGGCAGAGACATAGGCAGAGGAAGAAGCAGGCTCCATGCACCGGGAGCCTGACGTGGGATTCGATCCCGGGTCTCCAGGATCATGCCCTGGGCCAAAGGCAGGCGCTAAACCGCTGCGCCACCCAGGGATCCCTATTTTGAAGCTTTTTATCTGAGAAGTTCAAGTACTTTGTTCATCCTCTAAGCCAAAATAGATGGAGAGGTATTTTTTTAACCACTATAATTTTATGAGTTCTGGGAAAAGACACTCAAAATATTTGAGGCTCCAAAACTTTACTAAAACCTTGGAAATCTATATAATGAAGCAAAGGACAGCATTCCACGGAAGAAAAACAAGCTACAAACCGTCATGATAAGAGATTCCAACTCCATACTTTTGCATAACAGATATGGCTGAAGGATAAAAAAAGTTGTTTGTTTATAAGCTCGTGTAGAAAGTTGTTTCGGTTCTAAGCTGTGGCTGTTACTTCACTTCTAGGATGGGAATATTAATATTTTATGTACTTAATGACAAGAAATTGTTTTTCTTTCAATTTGAATGATTCCATTTTTTCTTTTTTTTTGTTAAAAATCATTTATAAGAAAAGAGAAGCAAAATTAAGAGATGAATAGTAACTAAACACACACACGGAAATTATTTACTGATTCAAGGAATAATTGGAACACAGCCATTTACTTCTGAAATCTTGAACACAAAATAGTTTTATTAGCACTGAGTCTGTTAAGGAAAGAAAACAAAACAAAACAAAAAAAGAAATATGCTAATCATGTATGTACTTCTGGGAAATAAGTACAATGACCACTGATACAAAAAAAGGGCAGATCAAGGTCATAAATCTAACCACTTGGCCCCTGAGAAGCCATGCAACTTGATACACAATAGGAACAAACCTGCCTTACCAGATTTAAGACCGGAGGGCAGGAAAGGAGTAAGAACTATCCTAACAGTAACATCATTGGCATTCAAAAAGTTATTGGTAAAAATCCCAATTTCATAAAAATGGCAAGAATCTTCTTCATTTAAGTTTTCTGTGAGATTTTGTTCCCAAATCCTTCCCCAAGGTATCAAGCTATATGAGCTTTTTTCCTATGAAAATACAGTAATAAATTTCTAAATTTCAAGCAGAACTTGTGTAACAATAATACTGTTCCTAGTTCTCCTTGGAGACAATGAAACTCATTCCTACAGTGATTTTAATACATGACAAGGCTTACAGCAGGAAAAGAAAAAGTGGTTCTCATTCCAAGAATGCATAGGTATTAAGATATGAAAACATGTTACGAGGAGAAATATAAAACTCACAAAAGTAATTTCCAAAGAATTCCTTACTTTCAGAAAAAGAGAGAACTTATAATTAGAGAATCTCAGAATTATAAAGGACTATAAAATACATTTGACCAAGGGTCTTTTAACCATGTTACAGCTGACATTTTGATTTTGGGCTGGGTAATCCTCTGTTTGGGGCAGAAGTGGGGGTGCTACTGCGTATCAGACAGATGACAGTAGCTGTAGAAAGACGGAGTCATTAAATGACTTGGTATATTTAAGGAATCACAGTTTTCCAAGAAACAATAGCAGTCAAGCTAGAGGCAAGCAGTATCACAGATCTTGTATGTTGGGTTCTTATCCTGTATACAGCTGGGGGTATACTGTAGGTACCATGACTTTAACCTATATGCAAATGGTAGACATCAAAGGGTTTGAAACTGGGGATTGCTGTTCTGAAATCCAGATTTGGGTTTCAGAACAGTAGTCCCCTACCATCTCTCTGATAGGATGTTTAACAGATGATGCTCATAACTGACACAGACCCATTGTACCTTTCTTTCACATACTCAGGAAAACACTTCAGAATGTAAGTGAACAAGAATGGTATTATGCCTTTTCTCAAGCTTGCTTATGTCAGTTGAATCTGTTATGGTAGCAAAGCTTTAGGTTCAGGTCATGGGGGGTATGACAAGAGAAGGCACAAAACTCCAATCAGTGAACCAATATGCCTTGGTCATATATTAAAAGAAAAAGAAAGAAAAGAAAAGAAAAGAAAGAAAAAAAAAAAAAAAAGGAGTGCCTAGGTGGCTCAGTTGGTGAAGGGTCTACCTTCAGTTCAGGTCACGATCCCAGGGTCCTAGCATCAAGCCCCGCATCAGGCTTTCTGCTCAGCGGGGGAACCTGCTTCTCCTTCTCCTGCTCCCCCTACTTGTGCTCTCTCTCTGTCAAATAAATAAAATCTTAAAAAAAGAAAAGAAAAAGTATATATTCATATATTTTAAGTTAAAATAAAATACAAGGTAAGTAGGCTATTTATGATACTCTCTATGTCAGCTGACTTTTAAAAACTAACTGGCCTACTATACACCAGCCTAGCTATGTTAGGTATAGGGGAATCTACTGTGATTATAGATGTGTAAGAGTTAGAAAGGTAACAAGCAGAGCACAGTGAGAGAGAATAACAAGGGTGTTTTGTACCTGGTGGAGAATGGGATTGTCAGACATAGCAAATAAACGGTTTTGAACAATTAAAAAAAGATTTTGTCATATTTTTTATGAATTAGTAGTTTTATGGAAAGTTGTAGGAGTTAGTCCTTGACAGAGAGTCATAATCTTTAAAATGTCAATACATAAAACTATAGTAATCTAAAATTATTAAAATCAAGATATTACAAATACTTGGTCTTGGGTATTAAAGATAATACACATTGCCATTTGTTGCAATTATATAAAAAGGAAGGTTTCCTCTGTACAGGATACCCTTGGATCTATTCTGATTTTTTTTTCCCAAGTGAACAAATCTCAAGCTTGAGTTCTTTGAGTTATGACACTGTTAGAAAACTATTCTTCCAGAAAGGTTGGCTAGGCAGGATTATGCAAAGTACGTAAGTGAGAAAGACCTCAGAGGCAACAAAAGAAATGGCTATGGAAAAAAAAAAAAAAAAAGAAATGGCTATGGATATGGAAAAGAGGGAATGGATTCTAGAGATACTTAGGAGACAGACTGATGACGGTTCTTCTTATTCTTTTTTTTTTTTTTTTTTTTAAAGTAATCTCTGACCCAACAAAGGGCTCAAACTCATAACCCTGAGACTAAGTGTCATATATGCTCTACTGACTGAGCCAGCCAGGCATCCCAGAGACTGATGGTTTCCGATGATTAAACAACTGTGGAGGGTCAGAGACACTTTTAATGATGACTCCTGGATTTCCATCCTGAATTACTTACCTACAAATGCTCATTCATTTCTTCAGAGAACGAAATCCTGTGTGTTATACTTTAGGGAAAACTTGGCCTGGCGGTCGGTCAAAAGGTACACACTTTTAGTTATAAAAGAAATAAGTCATGGGGATGTAATACAGAGCATGGTGACTATAGTTAATAATATTATATTGTATATTTGAAAGTTGCTAAGAGAGTAAATCTTAAAAATTCTCACCAAAGTGGCACCTGGCTAGCTCAGTTGGTGGAGCATGTGACTCTTGATCTCAGGGTCATGGGATCAAGCCCCACATTGGGTGTAGAGATTAATTAAAAATAAAATCTTAGGGACACCTGGGTGGCTCAGCGGTTGAGCATCTGCTTTAGGTTCAGGTCATGATCCTGGGATCCGGGATTGAGGCCTGCATCAGGCTCCCTGCAGGGAGTCTGCTTCTCCCTCTGCCTGTGTCTCTCATGAATAAATAAATAAAATCTTAAAAAAAAAAATTGTAAAAAAAATTTCTCATCACAAGGAAAAAATTTAACTGTGTGGTGATGGATGTTAATTAGAATTATTGTGATGATCATTTTACAATATATACAAATATCAAATCCTTATGTTGTACATCTGAAGCTAATATAATGTTATATGTTAATTATATCTCAATTAAAAAAAAAGTTGGTACAAGTGAAAGTTAATTATATCTAAAGCAATCTAAGACCAAAATGAAAGTATTAAGCCGAAGAAAAGCTCAGAGACCAAGCCGAAAAACACCAGTGGTCTCATACAGGTAAAGAAGAGTAAAGAACAAAACTTGTGGAGCATGAATACTCGGCCTGGTAACTATTTTTCAATTAAATCACTTAAATTCCAAATGGACATTTACATTATTCAATTGTGTGGCTCCCAAAGTAGTAATTTTTCAAAGAATATACCAAAAAGTGATTCCACAAAATAGAACAATTAACAGTACAACTGTTAAGTCAATTAATTTTGTTACAGACTAAAATGGATAAATATACAAAAAAATCACAGGAAGTATACTTTCCACCTCTTTAATAAAACTCTAACTGAACAAATATTGTGTTTATCCAGCAAATACTTACTGAGTACATGCTAGGAATTGTTCTTACTGGGAATATAGTGGTAGTGGTAGGAGGATACATGTATATATACTCTCTAAGAACAAGTATATAATATATAAATAATATATAAAGTATCTTAAATATATACATAATATATAAAGTATCTTAAATATATGTGTATGTGTATTTAAGATACTTGCTCTTATGAAGCTCATATCCCACTAACTAGACACAGATAGTAACTAAATATTCAGGTTAATGGCTCCCTAGAGCTTCTAAAGCCTCAGATGACAAGGATCTAAAGTCTTCTAACATCTGGCTCCTGCTTACCTCTCCAACCTTTTTGCTCATGCTCCTGTATTCATTTCACTCACTAGCTAAGAGAGCTCACTGTTCAAAACATGGTCCCGTAGTCACTCAATTTTCTACCATTCTTTCCATCAGAAAACTGCCGTCACTCATCTACAAAAGTTACTAATCCTGCCAAGGCTCAGTTCAAGAGCCAGGGCTTTCTATAAGCAGATCTCTCCCAGCTAAAAGTGATCTCTCCTCTTCCTATGAACCTCTAAAGCATTAACAACCATTATGATACTAACTACACTGGGCTATGCACTGAAATACCTTTGTTACATCTGACTAAATGTTTTTGCACTCATGGTGGGCTTCATGGGTGTGCAACCCATCTTGTACCTGGTTTAATGCTCTCATTGTCAACTGTCTTGAAATGCTAATAAATTGTGAACAGGGAATCCTGCATTATCATTTTGTATTAGGCCTTACAAATTGTGTAGTCAGTCCTTGTTCATGTTAAAAATTACATGTGAACATCAGCCAAAAGATAAATCATGGAGGGTACCTGGCTTGTTCAGTCAGCATAGTATGTGGGACTCTTGATCTTGGGAGTCATGGGTTTGAGCTCTATGTTGGGGATAAAGTTTACTTAATAAAAAAAACAGTTAAAAAAAAAAAAAGGAAAGTAATCAGGGAAGGTATTGTAATCTTCTTCTTCTTCTTTTTTTTTTAAAGAGGCTTGGGGGATGCCTGGGTGACTCAGCAGTTGAGCCTTTGGCTCAGGGCGTGATCCTGGAGTCCTGGGATCGAGTCCCACATTGGGCTTCCTGCATGGAGCCTGCTTCTCCCTCTGCCCCCCTCTCTCTGTCTCTCATGAGTAAATAAATAAAATCTTAAAAAAAAAAAAAAGAGACTTGGGCACCTGAGTGGCTGAGTAGGTTAAGTATATGACTCTTCATTTTATTTCAGGTTATGACAGGATTGTGAGATAGAGAGCCCTGTGTCAGGGCCTCTACTCAGCATGGAGTCTGCTTGGGATTCTTTCTCTACCCCTCCCTTTAACCCTCTCCATCCCCTGCTTATGCTCTCATTCTGTCTGTAAATAAATAAATAAAATCTTTTAAAAAAAAAGGGAGAGAGAGAGAGAGAGGGACGCCTGGGTGGTTCAGAGGTTGAGCATCTGCCTTTGGCTCGGAGTGTGATCCCAGAGTCCAGGGATGGAGTCCCACATCAGGCTCCCTGCAGGGAGCCTGCTTCTCCCTCTGCCTGTGTCAATGCCTCTCTCTGTGTCTCTCATGAATAAATAAATAAATTACATCGTAACCAAAAAAAAAAAGAAGAAGAAGAAGCCCTGGTGGCTCAGCGGTTTAGCGCCACCTTCAGTCCAGGGCCTCATCCTGGAGACCTGGGATTGAGTCCCACGTAGGGCTCCCTGCATGAAGCCTGCTTCTCTCTCTGCCTGTGTCTCTGCCTCTCTCTCTCTCTCTCTCTCTCTGTCTCTCATGAATAAATAAATAAAATCTTAAAAAAAATAAATTACTTAAAAGTTTTGGGGATTCCTGGGTGGCTCAGTGGTTTAGAGTCTGCCTTCGGCCAGGGCATGATCCTGGAGTCCCGGGATTGAGTCCCGCATCAGGCTCCCTGAATGGAGCCTGCTTCTCTCTCTGCCTGTGTCTCTGCTTCTCTCTCTCTGTGTCTCTCATAAATAAATGAATAAAATCTTAAAAAAAAGAGGGATTTTAATTTCCATAAATTCTGGAATGCTGCTAAACAGGGATAAAACTATCTTCTCTGGATTAAAAAGACAAAAATAAGAAAGTCAGCTCAGAAATAGTTTTTGCGTATGGCCAATGATCTTCCACAAGGGGTCAGGACCACTCAATGGGGAAAGGACAAACTCATCAAATGGTATTAGGGAAAATGGATATCCACACACAAAAGAATGAAGTTGGACCTATATCTTATACCACATATAAAAATTTACCCTAAATGGCTTAAAGAACTAAATGTAAGACCTAAAAGTATAAAACTCCTAGAAGAAAACATAGTAGAAAATGTTTTCATGACATTAGACATGGCAATGACTTCTTGGATGTGACACCAAAAGCACAGGCACATAAGCAAAAATAGACAAATGGGACAAACATCAAACTTAAAATTTTCTAAGCACCAAATGACATAATCAACAGAGTAAAAGGCAGTAGAGAATGGGAGAACATACTTGCAAATCATATATCTCATAAGGGGCTAATATCCAGAATATATAAAACATACCTACAGCTCAACAACAAAATATTAAATAATTCAATTAAAAAAATGGGCAAAAGACTTGAACAGATATTTCTCCAAAGATGATATACAAACAGCCAATAAGCATATGAAAAGATGCTCAACACCACTAACCATCAGAGAAATGCAAATAAAAACAGTGAATTATCAACTCACACTATCATTAGAATGGCTACTATTAAAGCAAAAACACCCAGATATAACAAGAGCTGATAAGGATGTGGAGAATTAAAAACCTCTGCATGCTGCTGGTAGGATTATAAAATGGCCTAACTGCTATGGGAAACAGCATGGTGGTTCCTCACAAAATAAAAAACAAAAACAAAAAAACCCTAACATATGATCTTGCAATCTCACTTGTGGATATATATCCAAAAGGAACTGAAAGCAGGGACCCAAAGAGATATATTTGTATAATCCATGTTCTTAACAGCAACTATTCACAGTAGCCAAGAGGTAGAAACAACCTAAATGTCCATCAATAGATGAATGGATAAACAGAATGTGGTATATATATATACAAGGGAATATTATTTAGCCTTAAAAAAAAAAGAAATCCTGTTACATCCTACAACATGAATGAACCTTGAGGACATTATGCTTAACGAAATAAGTCAGTCACAAAAGACAAATGCTGTATGATTCCAGTTACATAAAGCATCTAAAGTAGCCAGATTTGTAGAAACAGAAAGTAGAATGGGGTAGAGGAAGGGAGAAGGGGGAAGTGCTGTATAACAGTTAAAAGTTTCACATTTATAAGATGAAAATGTTCTGGAGATCTGTTTCACAATAACATAAACAAACTTACTAATGAAGTATACACTTAAAACTTGCTAAAATAGTAAATTATATGTTATATGTTTTTACCAAACACACACACACACACACACACACATACACAGAGCCAAGTCCGAAAATTATATTCTTTGTAGCATTACTTTGTGCTAAAACAACCTCTTAGAGAATATATGAACCATTAGATAAATATTAAAATATAAAAAATTTTACACTCAGGAAACTTTGTTACCTGCAACAAATCCAACTACTAGATCTTTTCCAGTAGTAGAACGTTGACCTTTGACCCAGACTGCTTTGAGACTATTAAAAGTGTAGAAATAGACAAAATTGGAGCAGCAGAGACTGGAGATAACTGGAAACCACCCTCGATATGGTGCCAGGCTAGATGAAAAACACAATAAGCAATGTAAAGACGCTGTACAAAAGCCAGTAGGAATCGGCAAAGTCCTAAGGAAAGGCTGATCATCATTCACATATTCTCAAAGTTCACTCCTACACTACACCATATTCTAAACTGTACATATATCTCACATTCTGAAGGATGCCCAAAGTAAGAAATCTTTCCTACCACTAATGATGGCAAAGAAACAACACACTTTCAATGACTGATTTTACTGATTTCTTTCCCTTGGTTTCCTTCAATAAATTACTATGCAAAATTAGAAACAATTGTCTTCATGACTATTAGTTAATATAGCATCATTCATATTTTATTACAGGGTAACAACATTTAAAAATGAAGTAAATAGAGACATAATAAGTGTTAAAAAAAAAAAAGAAGTGATGGGGAGATGTTATAAGGGCACAGGAACCAGGCTGAAGGGTTTCCCTTGAATTGCTGACAATTTCAGCACCAAAATAATATAGTATAGTAATCAACTGTAAACTGCTGAAAAAGCAGGAATTTCCAAGTCTATACTGATACTAAATAAAGTGTCTCATGATAGACTACTGACAGTTGCAAGAGAGGAAAAATTATTCAGTGGTTAAGCTGAATCTGAGAAATCATAATCAACGAAGGGCAGGTGGACAATATGTGACTCCAGATGTGATATCCTAAGGACACAATATCACCTACGCATTTCTGGCCACGAATGCATAGCCTCAGTCTAATCATAAAGAAACCTGGGGCAAACAAAATGAAAAACATTTTATTCCAAAAAAAGGGGGGGAGGGTAGCTATATTCTTTAAAAATGTCAACATTATAGGGGTAAAAGGCTTTGATGTATGGTGTGTAACTTATTCTTAAATAATTCTGAAAAACGTTTGTGTGGTGTGTGTGTAATAAAGACAGAAGGGGGGGAGTGAGAAAGTGGGGAGAACATAAGCACAACTGGGAAAAAAGTGTTAATAATAGGTGGATCTGGGTAAAGCATATACTGATATTTGTACTATTTTTAGTTTTGTAACTTTTTGTGAATTTGAAGTTATTGCCAAATAAAAAGTAAAAAAAAAAAAAAAAGGAAGTACATAATCTGAATGCATCTGATAGGAATGAACTAAACAACTAAACAACTTCTTCAGCTCGCTGTAAAAAAAACCCATAAAACATAAAACAAAGCATTGGTTTCATGGAAGAATCTATGATCAAGAATCAAAATCGCCAACCACAGGACTTTAAAGGAAATGAAAACAATTATATACTTACAAGTTGGGCAATTACAAATTCACAACTACTTTTAAGGCTGTGAGAATGCAAAGACAGTGAGTGCAGGTGTGCTAGAGGCCCAACAATCTCCTAACAGGCTGCTTTGTCTGACAAAGACCGGCAAGGTGGTACTCACAGGCCTTCTTCTTTAATGATCTCCAGGAGCACCATGTGTGTAGTTTTGGACTTTCTTTTCTCATCAACTAGAAGAAGAAAGAAGATATGTTTAACCTAATAAGTCTTTTTTTTTTTATTAACCTAATAAGTCTTTTGAGAATTATTATCTTCAGGAACATAAACAAGTTTCACTGAAATGCCTTTTACCTCAGCTGAGCAATCTCCTGTCTTATTCTTTGAGCTCCCTAACTTGCCTCAGAATTTACCAATCCTTTGTTCCCGTGTGCTAAATCCAACTGTGGATTCCTTGGGTCTCATCTGTTATTCATAAACCATAAAACATTTTAATTCAACACCTAATTCCCAAAGCAAAAGATGTGACAGGAATCTTATATTTTATAAGGCTTTCTTGTAATTTTTTTTCCCCAAAGTTACGTATTCTCATTTTTAGCTTAACATCTTATAAAGAGAAAATGAATTATCATCTCCCTGTTAGCAGAGAGGCCAGACACGAAAGCTGTGAAGGATACACATAGTTGGCAGCAGAGCCAGGATTAAAACTCAAGTTTTCATAGTTTTAGGCTGCTGCTCTGTTTCCTAATCTAAAAAATAAAAGATCTCAAAAGGATGAGAACAGGGTGCTTGCTTATCTGGCTCAGTTGGTAGAACATGTAACTCTTGACCTCAGGGCCATGAGTTTGAGCCCCACATTGGGTGTAGAAGTTACTTAAAAATTTTTTTATTTTTGAACTTACTTAAAAATTAAAAAAGGATGAGAAATCTGCTTTTCTTGGCATTCTCACTGAAAATCACAAAACCTCACTTAACTTCACATTTCCTACCCATATTTGGAGAATATTTTGAAAACGAAAATGTGGAAATGAAACAATTTCCTAAGAATTAAAATTGATACCTATATGGCTTGTAGGATGGTGAAGAGGAAACTCCCACAGAAGGCAATCTGGCCATAGCTATCCAAACTACAAACAGGTTTACTCTTTGATCCAGCAATCTCACTTCTGGGAATTTACCTGATAGAACTTATGGAAACAAAGTAGCATATGAATAAGTCTATTCTACAAAAGAGAAGAGGGGCGCCTGGGTGACTCCATCAGTTAGACAGCCAACTCTTAGTTTTGGCCCAGGTTGTGATCTCGGAGTCGTGGGATCTGGCCCTACATCAGGCTCCATGCTCAGCACAGAGTGCTTGTCCCTCTCCCTCTGTTCCTCCCCCTGATTGCACTTTCTATCTGTCTCTCAAATAAATAAAACACCCAGCGGGTGTTTTTTTTCCTAAAAAAAAAAAAAAAAAAAAAGAGAGAGAGAGAGAGAGAGAGAAAGAATCGACAATAGGGGAAGGGGTTCTGGTGAAACATGTCCTGGTGTACCCGCACTATGGTACCCTCTAAAACTGGAAGGATGAAGAAGCTCCTAAAGCATTGATTTGGAAGGCATCCAAAATATGCTGTTAAGTGAAAAAGGTAAGGTACAGAACAGTGTGATAAACATGCATTTTGTGGAAGGAAGGGAGAAAACTAAGAATATATATTCTTATTTGCTTGTTATTCCATAATGAAACTCTGCAAGATTATTTGAGAGACTAATAAAGACACTATCTGCAGGGGAGAGAACAGGGGGAAAGGGGCAGATTAGAGTGAGATTTTCCATCATGTTATGTATCATTTTATATATTTTGGGCTTTGAGTTGTGAAAGAAACCTATTATAAAACTCAAAAATTAATTTATAATAAAAGCCACGAGGGGTTTTGACATAGGAGTTAGTTTATTCAAAGCTAATCTTATTCTCATCTCTTCACATAAGTTCTGGCACAGGTTTATAACTTCAAGTTGAAAAATACTGGAGAAGAAGCAAGTAGGAATTATAGAGAGTTGTCTAGTCCTATAATGCAAGAGACAAACTAGGACTACACGCTCAATTTAGCAGTGACAGTGGGTGTTTGGCTCCACCATGTCTCCTATTCTCTTTTTTTTTTTTTTTTTTTAAAGATTTTATTTATTTATTCATGAGAGACAGAGACAGAGAAAGGCAGACACAGGCAGAGGGAGAAGCTGGCTCCATGCAGGGAGCCCAATGTGGGACTTGATCCTAGGACTCCAGGATCATGTCCTGAGCCAAAGGCAGGCCCTTAACCGCTGAGCCACCCAGGCTTCCCTATTCTCTCGTCTCTTTTGAGAAGATCTACCCCAGCAAAAACTCTCCACATTGTGCCTTAAAAAAGTCATATTGTTGGGAAGCCTGCTGGCACAGTTGGAAGAGCGTGCAACTCTTGATCTCAGGGTTCTAAGTTGGAGTCCCACATTGTATATGTAGAGATTACTTTAAAAAGAGAATAAGGGGACGACACCTGGGTGGCTCAGCAGTTGAATGTCTGCCTTCAGCTCAGGGCGTGATCCCAGAGTCTAGGACCGAGTCCCACATCGGGTTTCTTACGTGGAACCTGCTTCTGCTTCTCCCTCTGCCTGTGTCTCTGCCTCTCTCTCTCTGTCTCTCATGAATAAATAAATTTTAAAAATCTTAAAAAATATATATAAATACATTTGCTTCTTGACATCAAATGAAAAGAATATGGTGCCTGCAGAGGATACCCACCTTGAAGTCGCAGTCGAGCTGTATCCAAGGGAAAGAACACAGTCATTGCTGTCACACTTCCCTGCAAAGTTTGAAAAGCTGTTAGCCATTACAGGCTCACAAAAACAAAGAGACACAACTTTTAAGTGAACAAAAAATTCATTATTAACAAGGGTCAAATCAGATTTTTAGGGAAAGCACCTATATAATACTGGGATTATTATTGTTCAAGTTCTCTAGTTTTGTACTTAAGTGGAAGTATTTGATTTTCTGGAAGAAATCTTTTTTTTTTTCTCTCTCTCTCATGCTGAAAAAGAAAATGAAGATGGGTCCCTGGAGAGGACAAACTTAGGGGTTTACAACCCAGGACACATGTAAAAGAGAACAGATAAATGGATTTTTAACCTTTTATATCGGTCAGTTGCTGCTCCTATGCGCTGATAACTCCACAAGTCAAAATATCCAGTAATCAAATAGATACATACTTCTAGTTTCTTTGCTTAATCAATATATTTACCACAAAGAGGTGTAAAAATCATATTGTTCTTTTTTTTTTTTTTTTAAAGATTTTATTTATTTATTCATGAGAGACAGAGAGAGAGAGAGACAGGCAGAGGGAGAAGCAGGCTCCATGCAGGGAGCCCAACATGGGACTCAATCCCGGATCTCCAGGATCAGGCCCTGGGCTGCAGGCGGTGCTAAACTGCTGAGCCACTTGGGCTGCCCTCATATTGTGCTTTAAAACAGTTTTGTTTGCTTGTGTTTTTAGTAAAATAGGGACAATCTCAGCTCAATATTCTATAAATAATTGATCCAGGGTAATACAATGACAAAAATTATTGGGGACAGAAGCCAACACCAGTCTTTCCATTCATAAAATCCTATGACAGATAGGGACACCAGGTGGCTCAGTTGCTTAAGCATCTTCAGCTCAGGTCATGATCTGAGGGTCCTGGGGTTGAAGCTTGGCATTGAGCCCTGTGCAATGGAGAACCTGCTTCTCCCTCTCCCTCGGCTCCTCTCCCCTGCTTGCAGTCTCTCTTTAATAAATAAAATCTTAAAAAAAAAAAATTCCTATGACAGACTAAAACCACAAGCACTAGTTTGGGGTGAAATCTTTATGTGGGTTTAAGGTTCTCAACTCAGATGGAGGCCCACTGGTGTATATTCTCAGGCATAAGATCAAATTTTAGGCTACTGATCTAGTAATTTAGCCTACTGATCTAATAATAGTTATATATAATATTTTAATCATAAAAACTGGAAATTAGGTCAATTTTATAGATAAGAAACATTTGCCAGGTCTCTTATCTACTTAAATAGATCAGTCTGCTTGACAAGAGAGAACACTGTTTTGTCCTCTTAGTATTCTTCAAAACTCAGATTGAATGTTACCATCCGTTGCCTGCCAGGCAACGTTCCTCTATGTTGTTCATTCCTCTGTGCTCCCACAGCACTTGTTTATAGGTTTCCTCTACCAGACTAAAATAATATTTACTCTTTGTGTAATACAGATTCTTAATGAAATGTTTATTCAAGTTACCCCACCAGTTTCTAATGCTTTTTTGACAACTACATAAATGTTCTTTTTTAGTAAGGACTAGATAATACTTGGTATCTCAAGAAACATTGGACCCACAAAGGCTTACAGTCTACAGATCTATGCTTCTGGCATCCTTGATCACACTATAGGCAATTTTAAAGAAAAACGGAAAGCTGGAGAATGCTTATTAAGGTCATGAAGACTGTGGCATTTTTTCCCTATTGCATGGTACTACATGTCCATGCAGGGTATTGCATAAACAGGGCATCTCCAGGCAGAAAAGTCCTGTTTGGAAACTACTTTTTCAAACAACTGGACCATCTCCATCCCTCTTCCTTGCCAGCTTTAAACATACACCTGAAGTTTCCTAAGTTAGCAATCCCTGCCTATCTACCTTGAAATCTTAAAGTGAAGTACATTTTATGCAAATATAAAAAGAACAGTCAGTCCAAAGAGTTCAGTGATCTATAATCTCCTCAAGGACTAGCATAAAGTTCAAATCAGTAAAACTAAAAAACTTTAAAAAATTTATTAGTACTGGGGGGACCTGAGTGGTTCAGTCGTTGAGCGTCTGCCTTCAGCTCAGGGCGTGATCCCAGGGTCCTGGGATCCAGTCCCATATCGGGCTCCCCACAGGGAGCCTGCTTCTCCCTCTGCCTGTATCTCTGCCTCTCTCTGTGGGTCTCTCATGAATAAATAAATAAAATCTTAAAAAAAAATTTATTAGTACTGGAAAGACTGGATCCAGATGGTGAACTCAAAATCCAGCATTGTCTCCTCTGCATTCCAATCACTAATAATGACAGAAAAGGTTTATGTAACAGTATTGTGTAGGGGTGTCTCGTGGCTCAGTAGGTTAAGCGTTTGACTCGTGGTTTGGCTCAGGTCAGATCAGGTTTCATGATTTCAGGATTGTGAGATTGAGCCCTGTTAGGCTCTGTACTCAGAGCAGAGTCCACTTGAGATTCTTTCCCTCTCTCTCTCCCTCCCCATTCCACTCCTCCTCTGCTCGTGTTCTAGCTCTCTAAAACAAATAATTCTTTAAAAAAAAAAATTCAGGGGTGAAATGAGGGCTTCCATTTCCAGCAATATGATGGCTTAGACAACATGCTGCAAAATACCTGGTACTGTTACATAAAATACACACACACACACACACACACACAAAATAAATGCTTAGCTGAGCTCATAGGAAAGTAAGGGAAATCCACTGGAGCCCGAAAGAAGAGCAGAAACCCATAGGATTAAGCAGACTCTTTGGTTTTGGTTGCCTAACAATTTTTTTTTGCCAATCTAAATGATCAAGTGGCTTTATTATTATTATTATTTAAAAAAATTGAAATGGAAGTCACATAACATAAATTAACCATTTAAAAGTATACCATTCAGTGACATTTGGTATATTCAGTGTTGTGCAACCAAATTCCAAAATATTTTCATCACCTTAAAAGAAAAGTAGGCATGTTCCACATTTCCTTCCACTCAGCCCTGACAACCACTAATTTGCTGTCTCTATGGATGTATTTATTCTGATATTTCATATAAAAAGTCATGCAAACTGTGGCCTCTTGTGTGTGGCTTCTTTCACTCAGCATGACGTTTTCATGGCTTAGCCACCTTGGAGCATTTATCAGTACTCCATTCCTTTTTATGGCTTAGTAATACTTGATTGTGTTTATCCACTCAAAATGTTTTGGAGTGAGATATTACGAATGTACTAAGTACTGCTGAAACGTACTCTTTAAAGTTTTGGGGTCTTTTTCTTTAGCAGTCTCTACATCAAATATGGGGTTCAAACTCATTCAAAATAAACTGTAGACTTCAAAATGATTAATTTTATATTATGTGAATTACACAATTAAAAAAAAAACACCCCAAAACATTTAATCTTTACAACCTGATGAGGTAAGTACTAGTATCTTCTCCATTTTACACATGAGGAAAAAGATACTAAGAAGTTTTGTAATTTTATTAAAGTTACACTTTGCAAGTGGCAGAATCAATATTTGAACATAGGCAGCTTGGCTTCAGAGACCACACTCTTAACCACTGGTGCAATAAAAACAAACAAACCAAAAAAAAAAAAAAAAAAAACAACAACCCCAAAACCCAACTTACTAATATAGCACTAAAAATTACTGAAAAAGAAAAAAAAAGGTACTAATATGGGACCTATTTTATGTGTCAAATATTTTTTTGGGTACCAGTCTGGACACTCAGCTTAGAACCTGGCATAGCATACGCCCTAAACTTGTTAATTAATGTATGACTGTATGTATGCACCTACAAATAAACTTAATATCCATGAAAAAATGTATTCAAAATGCTAAAGATAAATTTGGAACATAGCTGTTCTGTACATTGGGAACTTGGCTATATTTGTCTCCTCACCAAGCAAACACCCAGATGACTGCTTTCGTTTTCATAAGCAGCTGTTACCTGAAGGAAAATATTTATTATATATGTAAGTCTTATGCCAAGCTATATAACCACATGACTTTTTAGAATTTGAATTAAATTCCTCTTTCATAAATACTCAGGTTTTTTTTTTTTTCCTCTAGGACTGTCTGTTCACTCATATAAAATTAGAAGGCACAAAATACCGAGAAGATAACCACAATGTACAATACTGTTGTGCCAGAGAGACATAAAAATAAAATTATTATTTTGAGTCCCACAGAATTCTAACCATCTGAGTGGGAGTTCTAGTGCTGACATTAATTACAACTTAAAGAATCTATTTCTAGAGAAACAACCTTCTGGTGCCTCACAAAAAACAAACATGTTTAGTCATAACTTTCTACCATCCCCCTCTGGCATTTAACCATCAGGTCTTGGGAAACAAATTAATTCATACACCACACTGGCACCTGGAGCTAGAAAAGCCTGTAGAGATCACCTTGATCTGGACTCCCTTCACCTGAGATCTAAGGAGTCTGAGCAAGGGTAGTGAAGAGGTCTCCTCAAAGCTCTAGGGGCACAGATGGAGTAAGAATCCAGAGCTCTCGGACTTCCAGTTCTACTATTCACTGTTCTACCTCGTTCTCAAACTTTCTTCAGTCTTTTAACTTGACTCCTCTTCCACTTACAAAAGTGTACATAATACAAATACACACAAATCTGGGAAAAATCACACACAAAAACTTTAACAGTGAATGTATAAGGAGAGGAAAGGAGTTAAAGATGGCCCTATTTCCCTTATTATGCATCTCCATATAATTATTACTCTTTTTTTTTTTTTTTTTTAAAACAACAAGCATGTATTATAGTTTTGAAGACATCAGAATACAAGAGCATAGAGCCCAGGGAATCTCAAAGTATGGTCTGGGGCTCCTTGAAAAGCCCCAAACCCTTTGCAAGGGTCTGTAGGATTAAAACTATTTTCATAAGAATACTATCTCAGCTTTACCCTTTTTCATTCTCATTTTCTCACAGCATGTAATAAAGTTTTCCAGAGGGTACCTGATATGTGATACTGTAACAGGCTGAATTGCAGAGCAGATATAAGGATCCAATATCTTCTCTTAAACATTAGAAAGGTTTGCAAAAACATAAAGCAATGTCACTCTTCTTACTATTTTGGAGGAAATGTTTTTCTAAATATTATAGATGTTACCATGTAACAGGTTTAATATTGTAAACAAATGTTAGTGATCTCTCAATTTTAACTTCTAATAAATACTGATAGTTACAACCACATAAACAAAAGCTCTTCAGAGGCTGTGATAATTTTTAAGAGTATGAAGGAATCCTGAGACCAAAAAGTTTGAGAATTGCTGTTATAATAAAGATCCCATTAAATATGAAAACCTACATTATTGACTATTAACTGATTTTCTGCCTCCATTTGCCTATTCTGGATATTTCATATAAATGGAATCAAATAATACATCATCTTTTGTGACTGGCTTCTTTCAAGGCTCATCCATGTTGTGGAATAGGAACTGCATTCTGTATTATGGTTGAATAATACTCTGTTGTAGGCACACAACGCATTGTGTGCATCCATTCATCAGTTGATGGATTTGGGTTGTTTCCACTTTTCTGCTTTATGAATAATGTTATGAACATCATGTACAAATTTTTGTATGAATATATGTTTTCGGTTTTCTAGGAGTGAAATTGCAGGGTCATAGGATAACTTTAACATTTTGAGGAACTATCAAACTTTTCCACTGTGGCTGCACAGTTTTTTTTTTATTTTTATTTATTTATGATAGTCACACACACACACACACACAGAGAGAGAGAGAGAGAGAGAGAGGCAGAGACATAGGCAGAAGGAGAAGCAGGCTCCATGCACTGGGAGCCCGACGTGGGATTCGATCCCGGGACTCCAGGATCGCGCCCTGGGCCAAAGGCAGGCGCTAAACCGCTGCGCCACCCAGGGATCCCCCTGGCTGCACAGTTTTATATTTCCACCAATAAATTATGAGGTTTCCAACTTCCCCATAAACTTGCGATACTTGCTATTAACTTTCCTTCTGACTCCTCGTGGTTTTGATTTGCATTTCCCTGGTAATTAATGCAGTTCAGCATCTCTTCATGTATTTATTGGCCACTTGTATATCTTCATTGGAGAAATCCTTTGTCTATTTTTTAAAGATTTATTTATTTATTAGAGAGAGAGAGAGAGAGACAGGCAGAGGGAGAAATGGGCTCCATTCTGGGAGCCTGACGTGGGACTCAATCCCAGGTCTCCAGGATCACACCCTGGGCTGAAGGTGGCGCTAAACCCCTAAACCACTGGGCCTGCCCCCTTTGTCAAATTTTTTTTTTTAATATATTTTTTGTCTTTATTTATTTATTCATAGAGATGCAGAGAGAGAGAGAGAGGCAGAGACACAGGCAAAGGGAGAACCAGGCTCCATGCAGGAAGCCGGACATGGGACTCGATCCCAGGACTCCAGGATCATGCCCTGGGCTGCAGGCGGCGCTAAACCGCTACACCACCCGGGCCGCCCCTTTGTCAATTTTTTAAATTGGGTTATTTGCCTATTGAGTTGTAGGCAGTCTTACATATTCTGGATACTAGACCTTTAACAGATATAGGATTTATAAATATATTCCCCCATTCTGTTGTCTTCGTTTTCTTGATGGGGTCTTTAAATCATGAAGTTTTTAATTTGAATGAAATCCAATTTACATATTTTTTTCTTTTTTATTACTTGGTGTCATCTAAGAAGCCATTGCCTAATCTAAAGTCATAACGATTTATGCCTATATTTTCATCTAAGAGTTTTGTAGTGCTGTTACATGAGGTCTATGGTTCATTTTAATTTTTGTTAAAATTAAATGCATTTTAATCTTAAGTAGGGGTCCAACTTCATTCTTTTGCATGTGGATAACCAGCTGTTCCTGCAACATTTATCAAAGAGACTATTCCTTCCTTATTTATCTATTTCAACATTCTTGCCAAAACTCAGTTGAACAAAAATTGAGGATTTGTTGGACTCCCGATTCTATTCCATTAATCTATCTATCCTTATGCCAGTTCCACACTCTCTCCATTACTGTAGCTCTGTACTAAGCTTTGAAATTGGGAAATGTGAATCTGTCAATTTTGTTCTTCTTTTTCAAGATTGTTTTGGCTATTCTGGATCCTTTGCATTTTCTTTTTTTAAAGATCTTATTTATTTATTCATGAGAGACACACACAGAGAGGCAGAGACACAGGCAGAGGGAAAAGCAGGCTCCCCACAGGGAGACCAATGTGGAACTCAATCCTGGGACTCCAGGATCATGACCTGAGCCAAAGGTGATGCTCAACTACTGAGCCACCCAGGCACCCTCCTTTGCATTTTCATATGAATTTTAGGATCAGCTTATCAATTTCTGAAAAAAAGCAAATTGGAATTTTAATAGGGATTGCACCGAATCTGTAGATTCTGTTGGGGACTATTGCCATCTTAATAATATCGTCTTACAATAATGAACACGGGATGTCTTCCCACTTATTCAAGTCTTCAGTTTATTTATTTATTTATTTATTTATTTATTTATTTATTTATTTATTTATTTAAAAGATTTTATTTTATTTACTCATGAAAGATACAGAGCAAGCAAGAGAGAGGCAGAGGGAAAAGCAGGCTCCACGCAGGGAGCCCAACGTGAGACTCCATTCCGGGTCTCCAGGATCAGGCCCTGGGCTGCAGGCGGCGCTAAACTGCTGCGCCACCGGGGCTGCCCCAAGTCTTTAGTTTTTTTAATGATAATTTGTATTTTTCAGTGTACCTAAAAGTTTTAATATGCACTATCTTCTTATAACACAATTCTAAATATTTTATTTCCATTATTTCTTAACTCATAGATGTTTCAGAAATGTGTTTAATTTCCAAACATATGTTGTTTTTTTTAAATTGTCTTTTTGTTATTATTACTTGACTGCACTATGGTTTAAGAATTGATTGTTTCATTCTATTTCAAAACATTTTGAGAATTTAAGTTTTGCTTTATAGTCAACTAAATGGTCAGTTTTGATAACTTTTCCACACTTGGCTTGAAAAGAATGTGTATTCTGCAGTTGTTTGGTATAATGTTCTGTATATGTCTATTAGGTCAAGTTTGCTAAATATATTATTCAATTTTTCATAACTACCCTCCAACTTATTCTATCAACTACTGAGAGATATATTAAAAAATTTCCATTTTGGGGGAACCCTGGGTGGCGTAGCGGTTTGGCACCTGCCTTTGGCCCAGGGCGTGATCCTGGAGACCCGGGATTGAATCCCACATCGGGCTCCCGGTGCATGGAGCCTGCTTCTCCCTCTGCCTGTGTCTCTGCCTCTCTCTCTCTCTGTGTGACTATCATAAAAAAAAATAATAATAATTAAAAAAAAAATTAAAATTTCCATTTTGATGACAGATTGGTGTATTTTTTCTTAAATTTTTGCTTGAAACCTGTGTCTCTGCCTCTCTCTCTCTCTGTGTGACTATCATAAAAAAAATAATAATAATTAAAAAAAATTAAAATTTCCATTTTGATGACAGATTGGTGTATTTTTTCTTAAATTTTTGCTTGAAATATTTTGAGACTGTTATTAGATGAACACAACTTAAAACTTTTATTTTCTTGACATACTGAACCTTTTTTTTCCTCTATGATGCCATTACTACTATAAAGTTTATTTTGTCTGATGTTAATAGTTCTCTTTTGCTTGGTATTGGTCTGATAGATCTTTTCTCACACATTTTTCTTTTCTTTTTTTTTTTTTTTTTTTTAAAGATTTTATTTATTTATTCATGATAGTCACAGAGAGAGAGAGAGAGGCAGAGACACAGGCAGAGGGAGAAGCAGGCTCCATGCACCGGGAGCCCGATGTGGGATTCGATCCCGGGTCTCCAGGATCGCGCCCTGGGCCAAAGGCAGGCGCCAAACCGCTGCGCCACCCAGGGATCCCACATTTTTATTTTCGAACTTTCTGCATCCTTTTCTTTTAGACACATCTTTTATAAATAGCATTTCTCCCTTTATAAATCAATCTAGTGCATTCTCTTTTAGCCAAAGAATTTAGTTAACATTTATTTGGATTTAAAGTTGCCATCTTATTTTATGTTATGCTCTAGCCAGTTTTTCTGCCCTTTTCTGCTTTCTTTTTTGACTAGAGGTTTTTTTTAAAAAATTAATTTCTTACCTCTGCTGTTTATTCAATCGTGTTCTTATTTCATGATAAAATTTCACAAGCCATCTAGTAATTACAACATACACTCCTAACTTATAAATGCTAAAACAGGGCAGCCCCAGTGGTGCAGTGTTTTAGCACCGCCTGCAGCCCAAGGTGTGATCCTGGAGACCCGGAATCGAGTCCCGCGTCAGGCTGCCTGCATGGAGCCTGCTTCTCCCTTTGCCTCTGTCTCTGCATCTCTCTCTCTCTGTGTCTCTCATGAATAAATAAATAAAATCTTTTAAAAAAATAAATGCTAAAACATTCAATTGTTTATCCTTCCTCCAAACAATAGAAATTTAATTCCATTTGTTCCCACTCACCTTCATGCTACTGTTATCTACTTTAATTCTAACTTTTTTGCTTCTAATGTCCACAAAACAGAGTTAATTTGTTTTATTTGATAAAGTTGTTTATACTTAGACACACGCAATATTTACCATTTTTCTACTCTTCATCCCATCTTTCATCTCATACTTTCCATCTAGTATCACTTGTCTTCTGTATGAAGAACACTCTTTAAAATTTCTTCTAGGGATCCCTGGGTGGCACAGCGGTTTGGCGCCTGCCTTTGGCCCAGGGCGCGATCCTGGAGACCCAGGATCGAATCCCACGTCGGGCTCCAGGTGCATGGAGCCTGCCTCTCTCTCTGCCTGTGTCTCTGCCTCTCTCTCTCTCTCTCACTGCGTGCCTATCATAAATAAATAAAAAATAAAATAAAATAAAATTTCTTCTAATGAGGGGTCCCTGGGTGGCGCAGCGGTTTGGCGCCTGCCTTTGGCCCAGGGCGCGATCCTGGAGTCCCGGGATCGAATCCCACGTCGGGCTCCCAGTGCATGGAGCCTGCTTCTCCCTCTGCCTCTGTCTCTGCCTCTCTCTCTCTCTGTGTGACTATCATGAATAAATAAAAAAAAAATTTTCTTCTAATGAGGATCTTGCTAGTGGCAAACTGTTTTTTGATGTTCTGAAATGTCTCTATTTCACATACATTTTAAAGATTTTTCAGTGGATATAGCATTCTAGGGAGATGTTATTTTCTCTCAGGAAAATGAAGAAAATACTCCACAGTTTTCTGACTACAATTATTGCAAATGAGAATCAAGTGTCAGCTATCCTTTAGCTCACTGATTCCATCTTCAGTTGTGTCTAATATATTGATATACCTGTTCTGAATTTGACTCCATCATTCAGCTTCAGTTACCAATTTACAGCTATGCGCTGTTTTAGCTTTAAATTTTTATTTGATCAAAAAAGATGCACATAGTTTTAAAAGTTATGGAATATAAATGGCAAAATACAGTAGTTCTTGCCTACTCCTTTCCATTTCACCCAATCTTCCTCCCAAAGGCAATTATTTTAGCTTCTTTCAGCTGTTTCTTTTGAAATTTACCCATCTCCATATAATTAAAAAATATCCTGATATCTTTTGGTTCATCAATTTTAGACATTATTTATTGTATACTATGGAGAATGAGAACTTAGCTCTTTTATATTCCTCTCTGCCTTCTTGTCCTATCTTCTAAGAGCTATAATTTTTATTTTTTGTTTATTTATTTTATTTATTTTTTAAGAGATTTTATTTATTCATGAGAGACACACACAGAGAAAGAGAGAGAGAGAGAGAGAGAGAGGCAGAGACACAGGCAGAGGGGGAAGCAGGCTCCATGCAGGGAGCCCGACGTGGGACTCGATTCCAGGTCTCCAGGATCATGCCCTGGGCTGCAGGTGGCGCTAAACCTCTGTGCCACCAGGGCTGCCCTATAGTTTTTGTTTAAATTTCAGTGTTCCCATGACTATCATGCATCCACTTTCAAATTTCAGTTATTTTACTTTTCATTTCTAGATATTCTATTTGATTAGCTTTCAAATATGCTCAGTCTTCGTTTCTTGTTCCTCACACATATATTCTAGCCTTCTTTTATTTTCTTATATATATAAATAGCCTTTTAAGATTGTGAACTGAAAATTCCATTTTCCAATTGTTGCTGCTGCCTGCAACTGTTCTTGTTCACAATGCTTTGTTTCTGAGTTTAGTTAGTTTGAACTGATCACCCTTAGAATTTTATTTTTGGGCATTCTTTTAAATCTTTTAAAGATAACTACTTCTGGAAAGTATTTTTGCCCAGACACTCTGGGGTCCCACCAACTGAGAATCATTCTAAGTTAAATTATTCACTTCAGGTTTTCGAATGACGCAAGTAGTGAATTCAGGCTACAATCTAAGAGAAGGTTTGTGGCTTCAAAATCTCAGTGGTGAGGGCAGCCCGGGTGGCTCAGCGGTTTAGCGCCGCCTTCAGCCCAGAGCGTGATCCTGGATACCCGGGATCGAGTCCCACGTCGGGTTCCCTGCATGGAGCCTGCTTCTCCATCTGCCTGTCTCTGCCTCGCTCTCTCTGTGTGTCTCTTATGAATAAATAAATAAAATCTTTAAAAAAAAAATCTCAGTGGTGATTTCCCTATACAAATCAGTGCTAAGGTGGGAGATAACTGATATTCCTGGGGAAGAGTAAGACCATTTCCCATTCACCTTTACAGCATATTCCTTTGGGATTCCAGGCTTACTGGGTAATTGTATATGAGCAGGTTGGTAACATATTCACATTTCAAATCTATTACCTCATGGCATCTAACATCACTCTTTTATGTTCCCTGGATATTTAACAAGTGAACCAAGATATGTATTTCTAATTTAATAACCTACCTCTGAAAAATTTATAAAACTTAGTAAACTAAACAAAAGAAAATAGGGATGCCTGGGTGGCTCAGCGGTTGAGCATCTGCCTTTGGCTTAAGGCATGATTGAGTCCCACATCAGGCTGCCTGCATGGAGCCTGCTTCTCCCTCTGCTTATGTCTCTGCCTCTCTCTCTGTGTCTCTTATGAATAAATAAACAAAATCTTAAAGAAAAAGAAAATAAAAACTGACATAAAATAGCTACCATTTTACCCTGGATATGAAAATTAGGAAAAATGACAAAATCAAGAAGAAAAAAGCCAGAAATCTGAATTTAAACCCTTTCTATACAAGTATTTCATTAAAAGACATGCCATGGGCCTTTTAGGGGTGCCATCCAAGTAACCTCAAGAGCTCTCAACCTGAAAGACCAGAACACAAAACAAAAGCTGATATGTCAAAGAACATCTGATTTAAAAGTATAAGGCCAAAAAATAAAAAAATAAAAATAAAATAAATAAATAAATAAAAGTATAAGGCCTCGGGGCAGCCCAGGTGGCTCAGAGGTTTAGCGCAGCCTTTGTCCTTCGGCCTTGGTACGGGGCTTGATCCTGGGGGCCCAGGATTGAGTCCCACGTTGGGCTCCCTGCATGGAGCCTGCTTCTCCCTCTGCCTGTGTCTCTGCCTCTCTCTCTCTCTGTGTCTGTCATGAATAAATAAATAAAATCTTTAAAACAAACAAACAAACAAATAAATAAAAGTATAAGACCTTGAATCAGTTTGAGTGGTGGCTAAAAAAATGGAGAAGGGATATCTGCCAGAAAATCTAAAAGGAATAATCAATAGTCTTTCCTGATTTATTAGATATGAATTGCAAAAGAAGGGAAAGTCATAAGCAATGACAGTATCACTGACAGAAAGGAAAGTCAAAAGAGGGATGTAGTTTTAAATTGGTATCATGCATCCTGTGTAAAAAGTTCTATTACACAGCAATCACTATACTTTAGCTAGTTGTTAAGGAGTTTATCTTCCTTATTAGACTATGGGCACCTCAAGGGCAGGAACTTAAACAATTAACTAATGACTCAACAGCAAAACCCAAACCAAAACAAAAAATCATTAGGTGGCTGGCAATACTTCAGCTTCAGGAAACAGATCAGAGGCAGAGTTAAAGTGGCAAGCAAAGTCATATAAATCATTTCAGCTTAAGTTCCTGGGCATTTTTGTCTCTCTCTGTTGTGAACAGTCCCATAGTCAGCACTTGGATTCCTTAATAATGTATCAGCATCTACATTTCCAGTTACATATTCAAAATATAGATGGTTTATTCATTTTCTGGGCTATCTCTCCTGTCTGTAAAAGGTCAATAAACATCCAAAGTCCACTTTTTAATTTGATCAACATAAACACACATGGAGATGAGCTGAACACTTACTACGGCAGACAAGAGTCAGAATGAGACAACAGGGTAAATCTAGTCAAGATCCAATCCCCTAAGCATATGCAATCTTATGGGAATAATAGACACGGACACACATAAATACAGAAGCAGAGGATGCCTTTAACTACAATGATGTTTGGGTTAGCTTACCAACCAAGTCATCAAATTCAACCATTTCCAAAATGTTAATTCACCACTGAAGGGTGAACACAGTCAAAAAAATGCAATGCCAATTCCAAAGTTAGTTTCCGGAGGAGTCTAGAAATGGTGGTTTAGTCACAGCACCACTGAAATCAGTGCACAACTTCTCCTGATGGGGGTAGTACATGGCATTACTGGATAGAAGGATTAGTTTTTATTTATTTATTTATTTTTTAAAAGATTTTATTTATTTATTCATGATAGACATAGAAAGAGAGAGAGAGGGGCAGAGACACAGGCGGAAGGAGAAGCAGGCTCCATGCTGGAAGCCCAACGTGGGACTCAATCCCGGGGCTCCAGGATCACGCCCTGGGCCAAAGGCAGGTGCTTAAACCATTGAGCCACCCAGGGATCCCCCGAAGGATTAGTTTTAAAAGAAAGAAAGAAAAAAATAACTAAAATACATTTTCAGTGGTAGATCTTGAGCTAAGGAAATTCCAAGGATTGAAAGCTACTTACTGTGGCATTGATAATCAAAAATGTTATTCACCTAATCAGAGTTAATATGAGTCTTTCACTTGATAAAGCAATCAAGCTAACTCTCACTCTTATTATACACAGAGAGATACACTAAACAAAAGGCCTAATGGATAACCAACAAACAAGTGCCTTTGGAAAGAGCATGAGCTTTGGAATAAAATAAACCAATGTTTAAGTCCCAGTTATAACAAGTAACTTCAAATCTCCATGCCTCAATTTCCTCATCTGTAATTTTAGGACCAACATCTAACTGTTGAGGATTGCTGTGAGAAGTGAGAAATAATTTATAAAAGCACCTAGCTTTGTACCAGGTACCAGTGCCCGTTGTACAGTGGACACTCAACAAATGTTGGTTCCTATATATCCTTTTTATAGTATCTTTTAGCACTAGGACTCAGTATTAATCAGGGCCCTAAAACGAGTAATGGTTACTCATGTTCTTTCCAAAAGAGTAATTAATATTTATTTAAAAAGACAGAGGGGCGCCTGCATGACTCAGTTAAGTGTCTGCCTTTGGCTCAGGTTGTGTCCTGGAGTCCTGAGATGGAGTCCCTGCTTTGGGCTCCCTGCTCAGCAAGGAGTCTGCTTTTCCCTCTCCCTCTGCCCCTCCTCCTGCTCGTGCTCTTCTCTCTCTCAAATAAATAAATAAAATCTAAAAGAAAGAAGGAAAGAGGGCAGCCCCTGTTTAGCGCTGCCTGCAGCCCAGGGCGTGATCCTGGAGACCCTGGATCGAGTCCCACGTCAGGTTCCCTGCATGGAACCTGCTTCTCCCTCTGCCTGTGTCTCTGCTTCTCTCTCTCTGTCTCTATGAATGAATAAATAAAATCTTAAAAAAAAAAAGAAGGAAAGAAGGAAAGAAGGAAAAGAAGGAAAAGAAAGAAAGAAAAGAAAAGAAAAGAAAAGAAAAGAAAGAAAGAAAGAAAGAAAGAAAGAAAGAAAGAAAGAAAGAAAGAAAGAAAGAAAAAAACTGTTCTTTCAGAAGGCTCTTCAAGAGGGCAGGAGTGTCCACAGCATAAAATACTACTGAGAAGTCCAATCAAATAAGAATGAAAAAAAGTCAGCAGACTAAACCATTAGAAAGTCAGTGATGGCCTCTGGAACAGTATTTCCAGTTGTTAGACTGGATTAGGAGGAGAGGCAGTAGGTACAGAATATTCTTTAAGTAAACCTAGGAGAACCAGCAGCAGCTAAGAAGAAGGCAGTCTCCAGACCAGTCTGGTATGACTGCATAGTGCTAAGCATGTTTGAGGGCTGAAAGGAAACAAACACAGGAGAAAGGCTAAAGCTATAGGAAAGAGGCGAAAATTAATAGGACAAAATCCCAAAAGATATTTGGGGATGGGGTGAGTGAAGAGGATTAAAGATAACAGAAACTGGATGCATCTGTTTTTCCTGAGGTCAGCAGAATATAGGAAATATAGAACTACAATTAACTCTGTAATCAGAAAAAATAAAAAAGTGAGAAAGCTCATCCCAGTAGCCCCTTTTTATCTAGATGATAAAAGGTGAGATCATCTGCTACAAGTGAATGGGTAGAGTTGGCCATATAAGGTGAGAAAAAAAATTTCAATTCTATTGAATTTCTGAAACTGGGTACAAATACTATATTTGCATGAATATATCTGAAAAATAAATTATGGCCTACTACACTTTTCCAGGCACTGCACTATCACATTTACTTCTCAGGAGACCCCAGAAAATAAAGTGTCACTGTCTCCATTTTCTAGTTCAGAAAACTCAGATTCAGAAGAAAACATAAATGACCCAAGATGGTATGGATAATTAAGTTTTAGTCTAAAACTTCTTTTGCAGCAATTATACCATATTTATTTAAAAAAATAAAGTTATAGACTACCGTATATATGGCAATACAGTTTTCTTTAACTTGTTTCTGACTCAAGCATAAAGAAGCAAAATTAGAAAAATAATCCCAATAAAGACTGCATAAGAACCTTTAAGATTAGGAGAACTGAAATGACCTCATTAGTTAAAAAGTTGACTAAGGAGGTCAGGAGCAATGAACAGATGGAGCACATAGGATTTTTAGGGCAGTGACAGTACTCACAATATACTGCCATATTGGTTTCATGTCATTATACATTGTTAAATCCAAACAATGTGCAACATCGAGTGAATATACACTAATTAATATACATTATAGACTTCAGGTGATTATGGTATGTCAATGCAGGTTCATCAATTGTAATAAATGTACCACTCTGGTGGAAGATGTGATGTGTGGGGCTAAAGATATAAGGGGAATTTCTGTAGCTTCCTCTCAATTTTGCTGTGAATCTAAAACTGCTCTAAAAAATTAAGTCTTGGGCAGCCCGGGTGGCTCAGTGGGTTAGCCCAGGGTGGGCTTCAGCCCAGGGTGTGATCCTGGAGACCCGGGATCGAGTCCCACGTCAGGCTCCCTGCATGGAGCCTGCTTCTCCCTCTGCCTGTGTCTCTACTTCTCTCTCTCTCTCTCTCTCTTGAATAAATAAAATCTTAATCTTAATCTCTCTCTCATGAATAAATAAAATCTTAAAAAAATTAAGTCTTAAAAAAAGCTTACTAAGAAATCAAGATATATTTTGGATTGGAGGTAATGAGACAATGAAGTCTTAAAAGACTAAAAGCTACATAATAATTCAATTATAATTTAGCAGAAGTCTAAATGAAATAAAACAGCAAGCTAGGAAGTAAAAATACAACAAAGACTTTCTCCAATCACTACTTTTTGAGGTTTTTTTTTTTAAACCTTAAAAAAAGTTTTGTTTTTTAAATTTATTTATTCACGACAGGGGGCGGGGGCAGTGACATAGGCAGAGGGAGAAGCAGGCTCCATGCTGGGAACCTGACGCGGGACTCCCAGGACCCCAGGATCTAAGGGTATTTAGAGTCTGGTTTTGAAATACAGAAAGGAATGGGACAAGAAGTTTAGGAGAGAAGGCAGCTAGGGACAGCAGAGAGAAGAGAGTAGCTGAGAGGGGAGACTTGGATTCTGGCCCTGCGCCTATGGCCAAGTCACTTAACATCACTCTTTCCATTTTCCTGTCTCTGTGTGAGAATGAAGATATTTGTCCAAAAGCCTAGGAAATAACCCTGAAGTGGGTATTATTATTTTCCTTTTTTTACAGATGAAGAAATCAAGGCAAAGAGAGGTTGAGAAACAAGCCCAAAGTCACACACTTTGGGCAGAGTTGGCGCTCAGGCAGTCTAGTTTCAGAGCCCAAACCTTTAACTTGTCACAATGCCTACTTGTCAGAGTTGTTAATAGATGTGAGAGGGG
Organism: Canis lupus dingo; assembly: GCF_003254725.2. NCBI lineage: Eukaryota > Metazoa > Chordata > Mammalia > Carnivora > Canidae > Canis > Canis lupus. The sequence goes on along the minus strand of NC_064252.1, from coordinate 25,146,809 downwards.
GTTAAGAAGTGAGGAAATCCTAGGGGTGCCTGGCTGGCTGTTGGTAGAGCATGTGACTTTTGATCTCGAGGTTGTGAGTTTGACTGCCACATTTGGTGAGAGAAGATTTCTTAAAAAAATAAAATCTTTTTTTTTTTTTTTAAAGATTTTTTTTATTTATTTATTCATACTGACAGAAAGAGAGAGAGAGGCAGAGACACAGGCAGAGGGAGGAGCAGGCACCATACAGAGAGCCTGATGTGGGACTCGATCCAGGGTCTCCAGGATCAGGCCCTGGGCTACAGGCGGCCCTAAACCGCTGCGCCACCGGGGCTGCCCAAAAAAATAAAATCTTAAAGAAAAAAATGAAGTTAGGAAATTCTAAGTACTAAATATTACTACCAAATATAACATGAGATTAACTACATCATAGGATGCACAGAAAATCAGAAAACACAGTTGTACACAAAATGATTAATAGTTTCCATTTATTGAGCCCCTATTATTAAAGCTGTTTTACTTATGTTTGATTAATATTCACAGAACCGTGTGAGGTAACTGACATTTTACAAATTAGAATCTGAGTTAACTAAACTGAATCTGGAAATATAGGTTGTTTTTTTTTAAATTTTTTTTTAAATTTTTTTATTTATTTATGATAGTCACAGAGAGAGAGAGAGAGAGAGAGAGAGAGAGAGAGGCAGAGGGAGAAGCAGGCTCCATGCACCGGGAGCCCGACGTGGGATTCGATCCCGGGTCTCCAGGATCGCGCCCTGGGCCAAAGGCAGGCGCCAAACCGCTGCGCCACCCAGGGATCCCTGGAAATATAGGTTTTTGTTTCTAGTCTATAAATTAACAAGTGACATTAGGGAAGTCACTTAAAACTAAGCAATCCCATAGATTTTTCATAATGGGCTGTGGGAAGCCACAGTAACATTTACATTACACAAAATGTTTACCACAGTGAAAAATTAGAAATGATGTAAATGTCCATAAATTATAGAATACTCATATAATAGAATATTTTATATTAAAAACAATACTTTTCAGTCTTTTTAATTAAATGATATAGTGGATTTCTGATGTTTTGGGCCACATAGCATCATTCCCTTTTCCTAAAGACAGCCTGATTTTATCTCTTCCCATGGTGTGCAATTTTAGTAGGATGGTAAACCAAGGTGCCTACTCCTCCACTACACTAGCTTTTCCCACCTGTTACAGTCAAGGACTGGGCACATAACTTTGAGCAGGGCTTATAGGGATTCTCCCGTGACTTTAAATCATGTGCTTAGGGGATCCCTGGGTGGCGCCTGCCTTTGGCCCAGGGCGCGATCCTGGAGACCCGGGATCAAATCCCACATCAGGCTCCCAGTGCATGGAGCCTGCTTCTCCCTCTGCCTGTGTCTCTGCCTCTCTCTCTCTCTCTCTCTGTGACTATCATAAATAAATAAAAAAAAAAAATTAAATCATGTGCTTAAATCAGAATGCTATAGAGGGACAAAATCCACTGATTCCAGTAGTGGTGCCCAACACTCTCCAGTGATAGTTTCAGGAATCTTTTAGGAACATGTTGGTTCTTTCCTACTTCAAGTCTTCAAGTTCTTCCCTGCTGATCCTGGGAGCTCCCAAAGAGCCTGACAATAAACTTTTTTTTGTTAAGTTACCCAAAGTCTGTTTCTCCAGCTTGCAACCAGAGAACCCTAACTGATAGACATGGGGAAATGCTTTATATTCTGAAACAAACACACCAAAAACTCCAGGATATGAAACTCTATCATACTAGTTTATATAAACAAAAAATTTATTTGTAAATGCTTATTTTATATAAATACAGAGAAAACACAAATGAGAAAGACAACCAATTTTGACAAACACTGTGATAAAATTTAACTAACTTCTTTGCATAGTATGAGATTCCCCAACTTCATATCCTTCTACTCATCTCTCATCTTTTATACAAGCTATGTCAGAACTAATTTGAAGTTCCCCAAATGCTGATTTACACAAGGGCCTTTGGCCATGCTTTTTTGTTTTATCTAAAACTCCCTTATCACTCTCCTTTTTCATTTTACCTAGCAAACTCCTACTCTTCCTTCAAGACTGGGTCTAAATGTATCAACTTGGGAGGCTTCCCAACACCTTCACAGATGCAGCCCACCACTTCTCCCTTGGTACTACCAGGGTTCTTTTCGTACCTCTACCATACACTTAACAAAGAGCTGACTCTTTCACCAACTTTTATATTTAGAAGGCCCTGTATAGCAAATCAACAAGTTCCTCTACTTGGTTTCTACTTCTAAAAGGTAGGAACTGAATCTACATGGTGAAAAGTCTACTGTAATATTAAGTGTTGAGATACAGAGTTAGTCAACGAGACCTAATTTTCTCTTGTGATACCAACTGGAGAAGAATGCTCTGAATAGGCCTCTTACACAGTTCTAAAGTGTGCCCTGGGCTCTGAGTCACAGAGCAATAAAAGGTGAAGTGGAAGGAGAAAGGAGGAGGATTCTTTCATATTTCTGTATGATCTGAATTTAACAGTATTTATTCAATGAAATGCAATTCTTTTAAAACATGAATTATCCAACTAAAAAATTTTAAATTAACTATAGGGAGAAAAGAAGTCCTCTGATTATTAGCATTACAATTCCAAACTCTGTTTCAATGTCTAGACCCCACTTAGGCAATTCTAACCAATCTCAATTTTCAAACTGTAGATAATAAAATTTCTTTTAATTACAAATGTACATTTCTACAAATAAAATCCAGCTTTCAAAGCTAATCTAATGAGAACCAAAAATATAGAACTATAAAACTAATTATACTCAAAATTTTGAGAAATGTTTAGGAATGAGGCCATTAATTGTATCATCTAATAGTCATCAGTTAGCATAGCATTCTCGTGAAATAGTACAATTCTGGGTAGCCCTGGTAGCGTAGCGGTTTAGCGCCGCCTGCAGCCCAGGGAGTGATCCTGGAGACCCAGGATCGAGTCCCACATCGGGCTCCTTGCATGGAGTCCCACACAGGCTCCTCTGCCTGTGTCTCTGCCTCTCTCTCTGTGTGTGTCTCTCATGAATAAATAAATAAAATCTTAAAAAAAAAAAAAAAGAAATAGTACAATTCTGATTTTCAAATACTTGAGATTATCTAGTTACCCCAAGGTGTACCATAAAACACTCAAAATCACTATTTGTTTATTTTAATTTTTTTTTAAGATTTTATTTTATTCATGACAGACACAGAGAGAGAGAGAGGGGGGGGGGGGCAGAGATACAGGCAGAGGGAGAAGCAGGCCCCATGCAGGGAGCCTGATGTGGGACTTGATCCCCCATCTCCAGGATCACGCCCTGGGCTGAATGCAGGCGCTAAACCACTGAGCCACCCGGGGATCCCTATTTTAATTTTTAAATGTGTGTGTTTATGTGCACAACATCACACTTGATGTGAAAATGTAGAATTTGAAACCAAATAAGCAAACATGAAACATGGCAACTCAAAAAAGCTTGTAAATCAACATCTTAAGCAATGACCAACAATCCCTTGGGGAGAAGCAACTACTCTAGGCAGCCCTGCTAAGAGTTTATATTGAAGTCAGGCAGCTACTAAGAGGCAGAGCCAGGATTCTGACCCAGGATCCCTGGCACTCAGGCACTCAGGCACTCAAGTACTCTTAACCACTATGCTAAGCCGACTCTCCTTGATCATCTCAAAGCTTTGACTGAATGCTATGCTCAGAACATCTAATTAAATAGAAGTCACCACAATACTATATCATTAAAAACAAAGCCATTTTTCTTATCAACTGTAGTGACATTTTTGTGGCGAAATTTTTTTCCTTTGGTAGCAATCAGAAGAAATGAGGGCCTAGGTTACATGGTTTAACTTTAAAATAAAAGTTTGGAAAAAAAAAGTCTGAGAACATTCTGCAACATAGTAGTCCAAAAAAAAACCCCAAAATACCAAGTCACTTCTCAGATAAGTGCTAGGAACATTACTGCCCTGAGGGGAAGTAAGAGAGAGAGAAAAAAAATTCCTAATGTGTATCTATTAGATAATCGAACACAGCTTATGAAAGAAAGAAAAACCATAGCAAATTCAAGATGCATAATTTCAAACATAACTTCAACAAGAGAAAAACTGGCAAGAAGAAAAAAAATGGAAATACCTTTGTGGGTTACATAGAGATATATTACCTGTATCCACAGTCATGCTCTGTAATAAGGCTCCAAAAACTATGGCCCAAGAGCCAAATCCAATCTACTGTCTGTTTTGTAAACAGGATTTTTTTTTTTAATTTATTTATGATAGTCACAGAGAGAGAAAGAGAGAGAGAGAGGCAGAGACAGGCAGAGGGAGAAGCAGGCTCCATGCACCGGGAGCCCGACGTGGGACTCGATCCCGGGTCTCCAGGATCACGCCCTGGGCCAAAGGCAGGCGCCAAACCACTGCGCCACCCAGGGATCCCTGTAAACAGGATTTTATTGAAACTCAGCTCCATTCATTCACTTACTTATTGTCATTGGCTACTTTCATACCATCATGGTGGTACTGAGTAGCTGCACCAGACTGTAAACAAAATCTAAAATACGTACCATCTGCCTTCTTACAGAAAAAGTCTGCCAATGCTTATTTTGTTTTATAACACTTAACACTATCCAAAATTATTTTATTTTTTTTGTTTACTCAATTACTATCGGACTCCCCCATTGGAATGCACTCTTTGTGAACAAAAAGACTGTTCTCCACTATATTTGTAGCACCTAGAACACCACATGGCACCTAGAAAGCACTCAGTACAGGTACTGAATCAATAGCATTCATTGATAAAAGAAAGGAAAACAAACATTTTCCATATTCCCATTCTTCCTTAGATGCACCACAACTATTCACTATCTACCAAAATGTGTCTTGTCAATTAACCACTGGATTTATCACACTGATAAACACGTTAATAAATCCAATGGTGGATTCCCTGGGTGGCGCAGCGGTTTGGCGCCTGCCTTTGGCCCAGGGCGCGATCCTGGAGACCTGGGATCGAATCCCACGTTGGGCTCCCAGTGCATGGAGCCTGCTTCTCCCTCTGCCTGTGTCTCTGCCTCTCTCTCTCTCTCTATCATAAATAAATAAATAAATAAATATTTTTAAAAAATTAAAAAAAAGATTTGCAATATTATCTAAAAAAATAAAAAATAAAATAAATCCAATGGTTGGGACACCTGGGTGGCTCAGTGGTTAAGCACCTGCCTTTGGGTCAAGGCGTGATACTGGAGACCTGGGATCGAGTCCCGTGTCAGGCTCCCTGCATGGAGCCTGCTTCTCCCTCTGCCTGTGTCTCTGCCTCTCTGTCTCTGTGTCTTTCATAAATAAATAAATAAATAAATAAATAAATAAATAAATAAATAAATAAAATCTTAAAAACAAAAACAAAAACAATGGTTAATTTTCACTCCTCATCTTATCTGATCCAGTTGATTTTCACCCTTCCCCATGTGATTTTCAAATCACCGCATTCTCTTAGTTTTCCTCCTACCCAACAGGCCCTTCCTTAGTCTCCTCTGCTGGTGCTATCTCACTTCCCAAATCTCTTAATGTTGGTGTGCTCAAGCAGCCTTCTCTCAGTCTACATTTATCTAGTCAGAGCCAAAACCAATCTTTCTCCCAGATCTGCTCAGTTACAGTCTTCACAATCTCCGTAAATGTAAATGCTTCCAGTTGCTCCAGCCAAAAACTCTTGGGAGAGTCAACCAACCCTCATTCTATTATATCCCATATCCAATCCACCATCAAACCTTGGTGGCTCTATCTTATAAATATATATTCCAGGTTAATGTTCGCTTCTAACCACCTCCACTGCCACTATCCTGGTTCAAGCCAAAATCATCTCTTGCCTGAGAGGACATAACAGCCCCCTGACATCTCTGCTTCCTTCCACCTTTACTCCCTTACAGTTTACCCTCAACAGAGGAACCAGGTGATCATAGCTAAAATGTAAATCAGCAAGCTGCTGGATGCTCAAAAACCTCTAAAAGCTAGCTAGCTCTCTTTCCCACTTAAAGTCTTATGTAGTTTGTTCCCTGAAGACTTTCCGCCTCTTTATTCCCTCCACTCCAGATACAGAAGGTTCCGTGACCATCCTAGAGCATGTCAAGCAAGCTTCCGTTTCAGGGCCTTTGTACTCGCTGAAAGGCTCTCCTGGTTTAAGGAAATAAACCAAGACTCCTGAATCAGGCACTTCCATGAAGTATTGTGTCAACTAACTTTAAAAACAAGTCTGTAGAGTAGGTATTGATAACCCTACTTTATAGATTAGGAAAGTGAAGTTCACGGGTCGCCTAACAAATGATGGAGTTGGGGTTCATCCCTGATTAGTGTGCACAGAATGAGAGCTCAAAGTGAAGTTTTGCTGGTTAAAAGGAGACGACTCCGATATCCTCTGAAGTCACAGTGATTCCAACTGCTAAACGATGCATGTTGACAGCAGAAGGATATGAGAAAGGGCAGTCAGAGAGGTAAGAGGACAACCAGAGGAGGAAGTTATCCAAGCCAAGAGTGGAAAGTGTCAAGGACAAGGCAGTGGTGTCAAATGGAACTGAGACACCACAACCCCAAGAACCACACACATACGGCATAGTAAAGTACACTTGTGGCTAACAGCAACTCTCATCTTAATTGGGGGGGGGGGGGGGACGTATTTCTGCCAATTATTAACCAAAGATATCCCAAGTACTGCCACTCGTCTGCAGCAAGAATATGAAAATAGGCAATATAGGTAAGCAACACAGCTTCACACCTAGGTTCTCCTCTGGCCAGTGGAACGAAGTTTGTGTGTGCGGGGGCCTTTAAGGGAAATGACTGCTCTTTAAATTTCAGAAGGCAAAGAAAACAGCAATTATTTTCTTCCAGACTCCCTGTGGGGGTATGTGGGATCATCGCTGTCTATCTCCCAGATATCTTCTAAGAGACCAAAAACAGTAGGTAGGGCGGAGGGTGTGCTGCGCCTCACCTCGAACTGTTTCAGCATCTTCTCTCCTGTGTCTCATTCCTCCCCGTCCCACAAGTCACGACTGCAGACACCCACCCGCCCTCTCCCTCTCATCCCCATCCCCCAACCATCCCCCGGGACTGGCCCCACAGAAGCCCCACACCCCTCAGTGGCCCGGGCGTGAAGACCCCGCCTCACCACGGCTCCGGCCACAGCGTGGACCAGGCTTTCGTAGGACAGCACGGAGGCCATTGCTGCGGCTCCCCGCAGACCTAGCAACACTTTTCCCTCAGGAGCCGCAGCGAGCGGAGGGAGGAAAGAAGCGCCGGAGCCCGGGGCGTGAGCGTCACAGGCCCCACCTCCTCAGGCCCGCCTCCTCCAGAACAACCACTTCCGGGTCTTAGCGCGCAGTGTCTCCCAGCCAGAGGCCGCAGGGGCGGAAAGAGGGGAAAGGCGGGCCCAGGAAAGTCCCTTGTCTCTGATTGGTCCGCGGACGTGTGTGGGCGGGGCATAGAAGCGCTGGCCCAATCATGCGGAGCAGCCTGACAGTCAGAAGGCCGGGGGCCGCCCCCTGGGTCTGACCCGGGTTGTCTCGCGCTCGCGGACCTGGCAGGATGTGCTTCAACAGGGGCACGTGGAAAGGTTTAGGTGGCCACCTTCCCTGCGTAAGACTGACTGGTAGCCGGGAGGATGGGGATTCAAACATCACTATTTCTTTGCGAGTTAACTCGTATTTTCTCTCGACGATATTTTTAAACTCACATTTTATCCGAAAGGAAGTGTTGATTGGACAAAAGTTCAACACTTTTGAAATCTCCCGGGTGTTGTAGGAAGACAAAATGGAGCTTGAGATCAAAGCGATCGAATACAGGTGGGATTATTCTCGTGATCAACTAGGAAAGTCACTTAACCCTTTTGGTTTTCTCTCTTATTTGAGAGAGAGGGCGGGCAGAGGGGCAGAGGGAGAGTGAGACTCTCAAGCGGACCCCGTGCTGAGGGCGCTACCCAGGCGCCCCAGTTTTCTCTTTTGTTGAGTGTTAATACAACTCCACTGCCGTAAGGACTGCAAAAGCTAATTTTATGTATACGTACTTTATAATAAATGCTGAAGGAAAAAAAACTTCACAAGTTCCTAAGAACCAAACGACAAAGAACTGGAGAAACCATTTTCAACCTCTAACCTGTCATACTATGAGACACGAGGTCTTAGGACTCCACCCTGCTTGAGTGCCATTGCCACGTCTCCTCCAGTACCAGTACCAGCTGGTTTCAGTCTCAGTACCAGCTGAGTTTATTTACCCTTGCAGTACTGCTGGTGATAATTCAAGGAGTGCTTCCTACACGTCTGCTCTGTGCTTTACTATGTCCGTTATATTTACTCCTCAGGAGACGGCCCTAGCAATGTTTATCTGGTCATGTTTCCACAAGATTTGTACAAAATGTTTTAAGCACCACTGGTTAAGATCTTTACACTTAAACTCTTCATTTATGGTGATGCTGCAGTGACCACAAACTACGTGAAAGGTGAGTTGGGGACACAAGTAGATTTATGGGGACACCTATTTATGTGTATGGTCCTTACTCCTAGACCTCCTGTTGCAAAAATGGCCTCCAGAATACTCTCACCACTCCCTAGGATCATTACAGAAAACCGCAGGTCCGAACATCAAATGAAAATAGTTTGCTGGCACTGAAACAGAGAGGCTGGTCTGTTTTAATATTTAAGCAGAAGACACAGTTCTTTTTAAAGATTTTGACAGAGAGCCAGCACACACAAGCAGAGGGAGTAACAGAGAGCAGCTCTCCTAGCAGTAAGGTGCAAGCAGGGATCCATCTCGTGATCCTGGGATCGGGACCTGAGCCAAAAGCAGACATTTAACTGACTGAGCCACTCAGGTGCCCAGAAGACTCAGTTCTCGTTGACTCATCAAACTGGAAGCGCTCTCCTGTCAAGAATATACTGGACTATGTAGCATACAAATTTTTTTATATGTTAGTAATTCAACACAATAGAATTGATCAGAATTCCCACTTGTAGGGCACAAAATCAGAGCAAGTAACATATTCATACATTCTTCTGCATCCCAGCAATCAAAATAATTTTAATCAAGATACAGCATTTTCTACTGAAAACACTACAATTAGCAGAGGTGCCTGGTACCTTAGTCTCAGGTCAGACTCTTTTTGGCTCAGGTCATGATTTAAGTCATGAACCTGCTTAAAATTTTCTATCTGCGGGAGCCCTGGGTGGCTCAGTGGTTTAGCACCTGCCTTTGGCCTAGGGCATGATCCTGGAGTCCTGGGATCCAGTCCCACGTCTGGCTCCCTGCATGAAGCCTGCTTCTCCGCTCCCCACCCCCCATGAATAAATAAAATCTTAAAAAAAAAAAATTTCTATCTGCCCCTCTGCTCAACACCTCCCTCTTGCGAGCACTTTCGCTCTTAAAAAAAGCAATTGCATAGGTATACCACATATTAATACTATTTCTGTAATTGATTTTGACTTTGTTTTTGAAAGTTGAATTGTTCCCTTTGTTCTAACCATTCACTTTTACATCTAATTTAGTATTGATAATTGTAGATTTTCCTTAGGGCTTCCTGAGTTTTAGGGGCAGTCTCCCTTATACAAATAGCGTATTAGAAAATTATGCATGTCCTTTTATACCTATGGCATCAAACACAAAAGTGAGTTAAACGAACCTATCCAGAACTTAATTCTAATAGATCATTCTACAGAAAATTGTGAATTTACACTCCCACCAGCACTACACAAAAGGTCTCACTGAATTACCAAGGTATTTATAACTCACCAATTTAACACGCCATAGTTTACTCTATGAAAAGCTTAACAGCTATTTTAGTATTTGTTGCCTATTTACCTCAGGGTTATTTTCCTCCCCAAACTGGGCACTCTAATAGGTATGCTATATTGGTTGTAAATACTCAACTTTGAAATTACTGCACCATAATTTAAAAAAATATTTTCTTGTCCCCAGTATTGGGCCTGCCACGGTGTTCTAAGCACTTCAATTATGCTACATCTCTTACTATTAGGAGAAACCCGTTGGGCGTGCACATTCGCACAATGATATGTGGTATTCCTTATTCAATCAACCCTCTTCAAAAGTATTTTGTTTCCGATTTCTTGAAGTCACGAACAATTCTACAAGAAACCAGCTTGTACAGACTGGGCAGTAGAGCACAGAAGAGGAAGAGAAATCTGAAGAACAAGCCTAGTGAGAATACCAGCTTCCCAAATAATCAGGGGTGTTAACTTGGGCAATGTACTTAAAAGTGCTTGTTTCCTCATCTATATAATACAGGAATAAGAGCACCTGCCCTTATGGTCATTATCAGAATGCAGTCAAGGCTTTCAAACTGATTACAGTGTGTCTGGCACCGAGCAAGTACTACTTATCTAAGTGGCTACTTGGGTGCATTAATGTTAAATATTACAATATCTCTAAAATACAAGTTGTTTCTCCCTTATCCCATTAGGCCAGTTATTTCCTAAAGTGGCATCCTGCTAATTGTTACCCCAGGTATTTTCTCCCTTTCTTCTGTGGTGTAGTTTTTTACTGGGAACATGACCACACAGCAGTGGATCATTTTTTTCTAGCTTTCCTTGCAAGTAAATATTGTTTCAAGATTAAAAAAAGGCCAATGTCAGGAGAAGTAATAAAATCTTAACTATGTGTATCAGCATCAGTATCTCAGTATGTGCTTCCCTTGTGCCCTCTCCTGTTTCCTCAGGCTAGAAGATCAGCATCAGAGCAAGCACTTTTGGCCTCAGAAATGGAAGCTACCTTCTGAGTACAGAACGGCTTACCTCTGGCCTGCAATCTGGAAGAAAAGTAAAGCTGTTTAACACCTAATACCTTCTTAGAAGTCACTGTTAACAGCACTTTATAAACTGAAGCCTACTATGTCCAGCAAATAACTTAAGGTGAGTGGCTCAAGACCTAAAAGAAACAGAACATGTACTCAGGAAAAAAAAAAAAAAAGTGTGTGTGTGTGTGGGGTCAGTATCCAGTTTGAAACCATACTTTATTTTTAATGTAGCTAGAAATCCAATAACTATATATATATTTTTTTCAATAACTATATATTTTTAAGCAAAAAAAACCTCCTTTACTTTTCCTTCTTATAGCATTGTTAGCACAAGAAAAAACACTTCTTGTTTAGAAATGATACGGAGTTTCTATGAAAATGAATGTACTTCATATTTGTGGAACTTAAAAGCACAGGACACATTTCCAGAAGACCAATTTTACTTTTACCCATTTATAGTAATATTTGCAGTGTTAGAATGTACTTAATATATAATTAAGTAAATCAAATAAGGAACCCAAAGGAAACTGGTCTTGAGTTATTCACAGCACACATTAGAAAATTTGAGAACACACATTAACAAAAAAACCACTGGCAAGCTCAAACGCAAGTTTATATGCTGAGTATTTTTAAAGGGTTTAAAAAGCATGCTCAGTTAGCATACAGCCTTTTCTCACTTATATAACAGATGCATTTCTATCTGCATGTGTACAGCAAAAGGTTAGAACCTTAATCAACTTACTTTTGATATTAGAAATGTGCTATTTCAGAAATGTATTCCTTGGAATTTTCTTCACTGCTCCTACCACTGAATCTTCAAATAGGCAAAGTACAGAGGGTCTCATCCCTTGAAACCGTTTTTAAACATGGTTAAAATGAAAGATAGGTAGAAACCCAGCAATTCCTGTACAGCGCCTGGACTTAGTCTTAATTAAATGTAGGAGTTGAATGTACAACGGAAAACTATCATTCCTTTATCCTTGGAAGAGAGGAAGGGAGAGAGAGGAGATTGGGAAAAGGTGCAGTATTTAAGAGCTGAATAGGAGCAGGACGACTCATAATGCCATCAACTCCGCAGCGAAGAACCATGGATCTCATCAATTTTATAATTCATGTTGGATCAAGAAGTTTGGTTCCTTTCCGTAGATCAATGAATTCAAACCTCATACTCTCCCAAATATGAAGATGAATAACGTAAGATAAACTCCAATTGCAACAGGTATTTCCTAAGTTGAAGACTGAACACCAAAGGGAATCCCTCCTTCCAACATCTTTTGACATGGCAAGATTTCGCCTAAGTGGAAACCTAACATTTAGATATGAAATCGCTTGGGCCAAGTAAGAAACTACAGCTGTTTTGAGTATCACCTTACATAATCACTATATGTATTACATATTAAACCCAGCATTACATATGCTTGCACAATTACGCTGTGAATGATAATAGTATTGATGATGCCAGTGAAAGGGGCTATCTTTAGCCCAAAAAGAGTACTGGGGCGGGGATGGGAGGTGGTGAAAACAATTAAAAAGCACACAAAGAAATGGGTATTTTCTGACCAGGAAAGGTCACTCTAAACACAGAAATATAAAAAGAAAAGTATTCCCTTATTTCCTCTATGTGGAAATAATGCAAAACATTTATTTTCTGTATCAGACAAGAACACAGCTAAGTAATCCAACTCTACTGCAGCATTATAAAAATCATCCCTTCACCACAGTGTAAGATTTAAATGCATCTGCATAAGGGTGCACATCATATAAAAGGAGTAAGGTTGCTGCTGCCCTGCCAAGCACTTCCGGTCCCTACCCAGGTCCTACTGCAGTACTGGTGGTCCCAATGGTTTTATCCAAATAAATCGTGTTTAAAAAGTAAAACATTTAAAAAGACAAGTCAAAATACCTCAGTAACCATACTTCCAACTCAAACTTCATCTATTTAAATGTTATATTTGCCTCCTGTTAATAAACCTTTATTTCACTCAAACTGAGCAATAATAAATCTTCCACACTGAAGTAGCTTCCTTGCCCAATTAATCCAAAGGGAAAAAAACTGAAATGATTAGTAAAGAAAAATGTAGGGACTAACACACTCTTTTAATGTTTTTAAATATTTTTAAGGTTTAAAAAGTGTTTAAAGTTTGTAATTCCTAGTAGGAAAACATTATCTGAATGAATACCCTAATGGCAAACCACTGTAGAATGTTTCAGTTGCATGTGGGGCAGAGGGGTAGGGATTCTCTTCACAGCACCCCAGCTTTCTTCTTGAGAAGGTCAGAGGTACACTGGTTTGTATTATTGCGACATCCATTAGGTGATCGAAGTTGCTTTTCTTTCAGCAAGGGCTTTGTCAGAAGGGCATTATGCTTGACCTCCAAATTTGGCTGACAATTTACTGATGAGATTCATAACCTTTGGGTTGCTCTGATATTTTGACATATTTGCTGGGTTCTGGGCTACATCCTGGAAGGCCACCATAACTTCTGGATCCTGCAAAGAAAGGTGGTGGGGTATTTTTTTAGTATTTAAAAAAGAGTTCTGTGGTTTAACAAGTTTATTACCCTAAATCCTACATCTTTATTTAGACTGACAATTTCGTCATGGCCAAGTTAAATTGGGGTCTGGACAAGTCCCTCAAGTTAAATATTACTAATGTGCACTTCAAAATCAAATGCCTAATTACATCACTTAAACTAGATCATGAAAAAAAGCATACACAATTTTGATAAGAAGAATCACTAAACTCTCTACTCTTGAAACAAATACTACACTATATGTTAACTACAATTTAAATAAAAACTTGGAACATAAAAAGAAAAAAAGGACAACTGGATATAATCAAACTATCACAGAGTATTTCCTATAAATCAATTTTTAGTAATTTAAGCTACTTATTCTGAAGAAAAAAAAGCCTAATTGTGTAATTAGCTATTTGGTAACTCAGAGAAGTAAAACATGGCTAATAGAGTAACTTTTGTCTCTACATAGAATTAATGAAAGAAATGCCTATGATAAATGCCCAACTTTGTTCTTTCAAGTCTTACCTGCATGGCTGCAAGAACCTCTGGGTCACTAAGAATTTCATTGAGCCCAGGCATTCCTGCCATTCCAGGCATCCCCCCTGCCATTCCAGGCATTCCTCCAGGAAAATTACTAGGCATTCCCCCTGGAAAGCCACCTGCAAGAATAAATGAAGTAACTGCACAGACACCAACCATATTCTGAAGTAGTCTTACAGCAGCACACTACTTCCTTCTGATGAAAATCACACCCACACTCCCATGTGCATATGCAAAGAACAAGGGGCCTACTAAATACTCTAACTGGATGTAAGAAGACCTAATTTTACCTTGAAATTTTCTCTTAAAAAAATAAGGCTGTAAGTCAACTTTGTTACTTTCTGCATTTATTTTTTCCTAGTAATAAAACTGTTTTTTTAAAAAAAGACAACTAACCTCACCTTAAAGAGAAAGCTAACAGTCCCTTGATATTACAAAATTTAAAAGTCTAATAAATCATTTTGGTCATATTTTCTCACTCTAACATTATGTTTCAATTTAAAGATCTAATTAGTAAGACTTTGGCTGTTTTTAAACATGTTTAAGTATGTTTAAACTGTATTGCTCTAGAGAGAGCAGTCATTCTTTTAAGTACTATATGAAATGTTTGTTATAAAAAGCTGTGGATTTCTATCTCCACCCTAAACAGAATCCAAATCTTTGGAAGTGAAAATCTGCATTTTTAACAGGCACTCCTGGTGTTTCTTCTTTTCACTGAGAACAAAGCTCTAGCAACAAAGATTTAATTTTCCCAGTGTATTTTTAGATTATAAACCCAAATTATCACCCAGTTTTTCACTACCATAAACCTTTTATGTCCATTAGAAATATTCTGAAATCAGTTATGCCAATATACACATCCTAAAGGGAAACACACATTACCTTAATATATTCTATATATCAAGGGTGACTATATATAAGATATCATAAAGAAACACATATAATAAACTCATTTCTGCCGGCTCAATAACTTAAATATGCCTATAAATAGTAAGTAAGGTAAGGGAATCTAAAAGGGCCTGAAAAGAACTTCTTAAAAAAAAAAAATTACTGGCCCAAAGCACCAGGAGTTAATCAGTCTACTTGTCAAATTTAGATAATAAAATCCACATAATAAAAAATTATATCTAGTACTAGTCTATATTTTAGTGGTTGTTTTCTTCAGACAGCAAGTCACCCAACATATGGTCTTTGTTTTTAAAGTTGCTTGGCACATGACCTTTTAGAATAAAGGTATCTTTTCTAGCCTTTGACCATATAACTTAAGTTGTAGCCAGTGGCATATAGCCATTAAGGGGTGTGTAATTGCCTCTGTAAACCTTCCTTCGGAAAAAGGAGATTATTATTATTAAAGCTGAAGGCAATTGATTCCCCATTAGAATTACAAACTTTACAAGAATCTCTTCTGGTTCTTTAAATTTCACACTGCCTCATTCGGGAAGTATTCAAAAATTGTTCTTTAGGTGCCTTTTTAACTGCTCTTCTACTTGTACCATATAGGCCGGCCTCTGCTATCACTGAAGGCTTTGGCCCCCTGGTAATTTCTAATCACTTGACATTTACAAAAAACAGCTTACATTTATTTTTACCCTAGACTCAAAATGTTTTTTATGCTTAGTAATTCCTAACAGGGCTTTTACCTAGTATCTCATGAATATCAATGTCTAACAGAATAAAATCCCATTATGACAATTTAGAAATACTTAAAATACATCATAATTAATTCATAGGTCTCTAAGAAAAATACAATGCTCAAACCTCAATAAATGTTAGCTATTATAAAAAAGTATACTGCTCAAAGCATGAAGAAAATAACATACTGTATTTCTATTAACATTTAAGTTTTAAAGGAAAATGAAACTTCTAAGAAGCTAACATTCTAAAGGCTTTTCAATATTCCAGGGACTAACAGTACTAAATATAATAGACATACATGAGCCCCCAAATCAGAATGTTCTCCAATTATTTACAATACTAATAGTTTTAATTTTTCTTTTAAAAATACCTGGGAAAGAGCCATACTGAGCTCCTGATTGTCGTCTGGCTTCTTCCTCCTTTAATACAAAGAAATAAAGAAATCATATAGTGGTGGTGTTGGGGAGTCTACTGTCCACGGTTACCCTAAGCCATGCAAAATCATGAAAAAATTGTCAAATCGGCAAGTCAGAGAACTTAAGAGACAAGTTTCAAAAAGCAATATGAACTAAAGAATACACAACCCTCAGTCCCCATTTTGAAATTTCCCAGCTAGGCTGTCCTTGAGCATTACTTTAGGTAACGATGTGAAGTAGTGTTTTACTTCTACTTGGGGCAGGAAAAGAGCAACACCTGGAAAGCAATTCACTGATGTCTGTCTGTCCTTATGCAAAGTAAAAATTCTTAATGTTGATAAACTTCAAAATAAAATGACATGGCTAGATTACATAGATTGCCAATGACTTTTGTTTCCCAAGATCATCTTTTCCATACTTTCTCTATGTAACTTAATACAATCGGAATTTACCAATTTGTTATTTTTAGCAAAGTAAAAGAAAAAATATATTTCTGTCATAACCAGTTATAAAGTCATCAAGAATATACAAATGTGAAAATTACTTTTGAATACAGTAACTATAATCCTAATATATTAAAATGCTTTAAAAGCATTTAATATTAACTTTATTTTTTAATATTAGCTTTATTAAATCTTACTAAATTCAGAGACACGCCTGGGTGGCTCAGCAGTTAGGTGCCTGCCTGCCTTTGGCCAAGGGCATGATCCCGGCATGGAACCGGCTTCTCTCTCTGCCGATGTCTCCGCCTCTCTCTCTGTGTCTCTCATGAATAAATAAATAAGATCTTAAAGTATTGAATTCATTCAGTATAATTAATTATAAATTCATGTTATTTTGTTAACTATTAATATTAAATGACAAAAATTAGGATGTAAGGCTATATAATATAGCTTTATAACCTTTTATTCAACAACGATGGAAAGAACTACGTGAAACCTGACAGCAACAAATGCAAAAAGCTAATCCAGTAAAATAAAAAAGAGGAGAAACCTTAAGAACAGCAAAAATATTGTGGATGAATTATGAATACTTTTCTTTCTTCTAAGTTTTATGATTTTATAACTAAAAATGAATAGAGTCTATTTTATCTTATTTTTATTTTATTTATTCATGAGAGACATAGCGAGAAAGAGAGGCAGAGAAATAGGCAGAGGGAGAAGCAGGCTCCATGCAGGGAGCCCAATGCAGAACTTGATCCCGGGACTACAGATCACACCCTGGGCCGAAGGCAAGCGCTAAACCGCTGAGCCACCCCGGGATCCCCTAGTCTTTTATTTTATTTTATTTTATTTTATTTATTTATTTTATTTATTTTATTTGTTTTATTTTATTTATTTTTTAAAGATTTTATTTATTTATTTATTTATTTATTCATGACAGACCGAGAGAGAGAGGCAGAGACACAGGCAGAGGGAGAAGCAGGCTCCATGCAGGGAGCCTGACATGGGACTCAATCCCAGGTCTCCAGGATCACACCCTGGGCTGAAGGCAGCACTAAACTGCTGAGCCACCTAGTCTATTTTAAATAGCTATGAATCCACTATTGGAACCGCTGAGCCACCTAGTCTATTTTAAATAGCTATGAATCCACTATTGGAACAGAAGGAATCATAAAACTCAACAAATCAGGGCAAGCATCCACAAGAAAACAAATAATACTGACAAGTTTTAATTACCTGAGCAAAAAAAAAAAATTCCTAATTTTAGGAGGACACAAGAATATAAACTGGTGATATATAAACTAACTAAGGAGGGATCCCTGGGTGGCGCAGCGGTTTGGCGCCTGCCTTTGGCCCAGGGCGCAATCCTGGAGACCCGGGATCGAATCCCACATCGGGCTCCCGGTGCATGGAGCCTGCTTCTCCCTCTGCCTGTGTCTCTGCCTCTCTCTCTCTCTGTAACTATCATAAATAAATAAAAATTAAAAAAAAAATAAAATAAAAAAATTAACTTAGGAATTTAAGAACAAAAACAAAAACAAAAAAAAGGAATTTAAGAACAGAAATATCCCTACAAATTGGGAGATAGTGAAGGAAGGAAAAACTAAGTAGCATCATTACCCTACACAACTGCAGCCAGCATGAAATAAGAGCCAGGAATTAGAATGATATCCTAAAACTCTATCTACTCTATTTCCCATTAATGGTTTAGCTATAGGAGCACCTGGGTGGCTCAGTGGTTGGACGTCCTGATCCCGGGGTTCTGGGATTGAGTCCCATATGTAGGGAGCCTGCTTCTCGCCTTGCCTGTGTCTCTGGCCTCTGTGTCTCTCATGAATACATAAATATAATCTTAAAAAAAGGGGGGGAGGGCGGGAATCCCTGGGTGGCTCAGCGGTTTAGTGCCTGCTTTCGGCCTGGGGCGTGATTCTGGAGTCTCAGGATCAAGTCCCACGTCAAGCTCCCTGCATGGAGCCTGCTTCTCCCTCTGCCTGTGTCTCTGCCTGTGTGTGTGCATGTGTCTCATGAATAAATAAATAAAATCTTAAAAAAAAAAAAAAGGTTTGGCTATAGAAACTTTACCCTCTGGGCTCTTTCATGTTCTTCCCGAGCCTTCTTAACCCTTTCTATTCTTTCTTTGATCTCTCGCTCTTCACGTTTTCGTTCATACTTCCTCCGATGTTCAGCAATTTTCTGGGCCTACGGAAAAACAAAAAGCCACAGAAAAAATGCTTTCTTTAAAAGCTGAATAAGGGCAATCCAAATCGCCAGTTTTGTAAAATAATTATTTTTCTTTGTGAAAAGGCTTAAATTCAACACACAGTTCTGAGCGATAAATTTACTTTACAGAGAAAGACCTTACATAACTCACAGTTTAACAAGTCCACTGTGAAACAAAGAGGCAGAGACTGAAGTTAGAAGTGTTATAAATTTCAAACAAGTAACTAGTGCAAGGATGTCAAGTGCAATTCTTGCCTGATACTAGCCATGGGAAGGCAGAGATTGAAATGCACACACCAGTATTGCCATAGTCTAACTACACTGAAGTTTTCTTGTCCATAAAATGAAGGTGGGCAGGCAAAGAGAAATAAGTCTTACAGAAGGCTGTAAAGATTAAGAAAAAATGTATGTATCAGGCACTAGCATATAGCCTGGATCAAATATCTGGAATATATTATTTATTCAGAAAATAAAGTAAATATACGAAAGTAATATTCAATTGTTACTTCAGCTTGTTTACCATTTTCTAAGAATCTCGTGTTCTAGACTCTCTTATCATAACCTTGCTGGAGTTAGTCATGTTATGAAAAGAAAAAAGAACTCAAAGTCTCTGATTATAGGTAAGTTAAATCCAGTAATTTCCACTACCTTGTAACCTTTGGGAATAAATTCTTGGTAATGTAACTTCCCACAAAACTGAAGAATTTACCATGTAAATGCACTAAATTGATTTTAACAATTATCTTTAAACAGAATATCCTAGCTTTTGGAGTCACTATTATCATTTTTAAAATAATGAAACATGCTAACTTCCATAATGTCCTCATGCTTTATACAGTTGCTGCATACACCTATAAGAAACAAGGACAGAGCAGATGCAACCTTGGTCACACTTTATAAATCTTCTATTTCTTTCCTTGCTGTAAACTTGATGCTCCCCCCCTCCTATTTCTAACTCTCTGATTACAACTCTATTACAGGCTTGCAAACAAAGTAACAGAGCTTGCTGTAATGCAGCATTAAAAATAGAGGCGTGATAAACTATTGAAGTTTCCTGAGTACAAACATCAGTGATTATAGATGGAAATATCCAAATGTTTCTTCGTATCTGTTTTGCAGGTAAATTACTGCCAGAAGTACTAGAACCACAGAGCATCACAATAATGACATCTCTTTCTCTACTTGAACATACCCTGGGTTGAACTTCTTTCAGCATTGCACTAGCATCTTCATCATAATCCAGTTTACAAGCAAGGGCAAGATCATGTGCTGCTTCCTCCCAATGACCCAGAAGTCTGAAACAGATTAAATTCATTTTAGGGGCCTTTTATACATATCAACTAATGTGGTGGTGTCTTTCTTTCTTTTTTTAAGACGACTTTATTTATTCATGAGAGACACACACACAGAGAGAGGCAGAGACACAGGCAGAGGGAGAAGCAGACTCCATGCAGGGAGCCCGGTGTGGGACTCGGCCACGGGACTCCAGGATCATGCCCTGAACCAAGGGCAGATGCTAAACCACTGAGCCACCCAGGGATCCCCAAAACATAAAACTTTTAAAAAAATTATATAGAGCTACAATTGTCAACAATTTCAACTCCTTAAAAACAGGATTAACATAATATACACTTAGCATGCTATAAGGCAGAAAACAATACATGTGTGCACATTTTATTAAAAGAAAGACGATAAATCAGAAACTGAAGGCTGGTGGGATAAGGTAAGAATGGACTAGAGGGGACCACAATGGAAATGAGACTTCCCTGGTACACCTGTCAACTCAGTTTTGACTCCTTAAATATGCAAATATTTTATATATGTGAAGAAAATTAACCAGAAAAGACTGGAATAAAAAAAGGTTGTTTACCACACAGAGCATAAACCATACAGGAAAAAAAGGAACATACACATACATGCATTTATTTATGGTGTATGTATGTATGTATTTATTTAGTGTGTGTGCAGGTAGGAAAACAGGGGGAAGGGAAGAGGGAGAAGAAGAATCTGAAGCAGACTCTCTCCCACGACGCGAAGATCACGACTGAACCGAAATCACCCAAGCTCTCCAAAAGTCAGGTAATTTTTAAAACAGTATTTTTGGGACGCCTGGGTGGCTCAGCGCTTGAGCATCTGCCTTCAGCTCAGGTCGTGGCATGATCCCAGGGTCCGGGGATAGAGTCCCGCATCTGGCTCCCTGTCAGGAGCCTGCTTCTCTCATGAAAAAATAAATTAAAAATTTTAAAAAACAGCAACAATATTTTGACTGTGTATCTTAAGTGGAATATACTCTAAGGATAAAAGCTGCAACATACAAAACACAACATATAAAACTTTACTTAGAATATTATTTCAAAATAGGATTATAATACTTAGAATATTATTTCAAAATAGGATTATAAAACAATCTTATGTTATCATACAGTAACACAAGTAAATATATTATGAGTAAAGATTTTGAGTCTAGAATAGTGTTAAAAAATGCAAAATAGCGGCACCCTGGGCAGCTCAGCGGTTTAGCACCACCTTCAGCCCGGGGCATGATTCTGGAGACAGAGGATCAAGTCCCACGTCGAGCTCTCTATATGGAGCCTGCTTCTCACTCTGTGTCTCTGACTCTGTGTTTCCCATGAATAAATAAATAAAATCTTAAAAAAAAAAAAGCAAAATAAAAGGAAAAATATTTAATATTGAATTTTAATTGGAAAACCCCAAATTTCCACTTTTTCCCTTAAAATCATTGTTTAAAAGATGTTTTTTCTAGGGCATCTGGGTGGCTCAGTTGGGGAAGTGTCTGCTTTTGGCTCAGGTCCTAATCCCAAGATCTTGATATTGGGCCAGAGTCCAGTTCCCTGCCCAGTAGGGAGTCTGCTTTTCCCTCTCCCTCTGCTCATACCCATTAGCACGCTCTCTCACAAATAAATAAAATGTGTTTTTTCTAACTCGGTTCACTGTAATGACATAAGTAATGGTATCCCGGAGGAACGAACACACCTAGGGCTAAACTTTATTTTCTATAAATATAATCCTCACAAAATGAACCTGGTTTCTTAGAGAAATGGTTAATTCTGAATCTGGGAGAAGCAAAACACAAGATGAGCTCATCTACCTTGTACTGGAAGGCAAAGAAATAAAAAAATTAAAGGAAAGAAGGAAAGGGGGGCAGGCAAAGAAAATGCAATCAAAGATAACCACAGTCTCTGGATGATCAATAGCAATGCATAAGCTTTCTGACACCCAGAGCATTAATACATCTTATCCTAACCTTTTTCCTCTACCTTTGACATGCGTCTTCATAATCATTAGAGCTCCTTTTTTGAGTAACTTAATACAGCTGTCCCAAGCATATCCATCTCATTTCCATCCACACTTGAAGGGCAGTTCCTTTCCAATCCATGTAACATGTAAATGTCACTGGAAATCTCATCCTCAAGCCACCAATACTCACTTGTATAACATTTTCATTTCCAGAAATAATGTCTAATCTAGGATAAATTCACCTCTTTATTGTCTTCTTTTCCTGTGTTTTCAGGTGATCTACCTAACAGCAACTAAAGTAGTTTAAGACTAAGGAATTTGGGGATCCCTGGGTGGTGCAGTGGTTTAGCGCCTGCCTTTGGCCCAGGGCGCGATCCTGGAGACCCGGGATCGAATCCCACATCAGGCTCCCGGTGCATGGAGCCTGCTTCTCCCTCTGCCTGTGTCTCTGCCTCTCTCTCTCTCTGTGTGACTATCATAAATAAATAAATAAATAAACAAACAAACAGACCGACAGACTAAGGAATTTCTTCTTCTAGAACATATTCTTTAATGTTAGGTTACACAAAGCAAATCTAAAAATAAGAGAAAAAAAAAATAAGAGAAAATCTGAAGGTCATGCTCTTTCTTAGAAGTAATTTTTGATCCTTACCTTAAATTTGGCTATAACAGTCAAAAGCTATTAAACAGTAGTTTTCTTTGAAGAAATAAAAAGAATTTTTACTTTGTTTTTTATTCTCTCTCAATTCTTCATATTGAGCACATCTCACTTTGAAATTAAATCCTTAGGCAATTTCACTTTTTTCCAAAGCATATTAAACAATGAAATTTAAATTTTAGAAGTTCTCAAAATAATGAAACTCCATTGTTTACCTGTGTGCTTTCCCTCGCCACTTGTAAGGCTGCGCTGAATCAGGATTTATTTCGATAGCTCTGTCACAGTCTCGAATGGCAGCATTTGGCTTCTGTAATTTGATGAAGACACTAAAAAAATAAGTGTGATATTAAAAAGTATTCATTTCAAACAATAACGCCTTTGGGAACTCCACAAGAACATTCTATTTAAATAAATGAGCAAAAACTCTTCACTAGAGGGATGTTTTTTTGTTTATAGTTCTCACCTGGCTCTCTTGGCATACAAAATGGCTAAGCGAGGATTTAGTTTGATGGCATCTGTGAACAAGTCAATGGCTTTCTGTAGTTCACCTACAGTAAAACAAGTTGAGGAAAAAAAATTAAGATAAATTACTGATCCCTTAATCTTTCACATTCTTCAAAACAAACCTATGGGGCACATGGGTGGCTCAGTGGTTGAGTGTCTGCCTTTGGCTCAGGGCGTGATCCTGGAGTCCTGGGATCGAGTCCCACATCAGGCTCCCCGCAAGGATCCTGCTTATCCCTCTGCTATGTATGTCTCTGCCTCTCTGTCTCTCATGAATAAATGTAAAATTTTTTTAAAAAACAAAAAAACCAACCACTAATTTCTAAGTTAACATACAAAAACAGCACGGCTCCTCAGGGATGCCTGGTTGGCTCAGTTAAACATCCAGCTCTTGATTTCAAATCAGGCCATGCATCTGACTCCCCACTCAGCATGGAATTTGGGATTCTCTCTTCCTCTGCCCCTCCCTATACACACTCTCTAAATAAAGACAATCTTAAAAAATAACAATAAAACCAAAAATGGCTCTTCAAAGCAAGCCTTACCATACGTATATGGTAAATCACTCAAAACAGAGACATTTTTTTTTTTTTTTAAGATTTTGTTTGAGAGAGACAGAGCATGCAAGCTAGTGTGAGCTCAGGGGAGGGGGTGAAGTAGATCCCAGGACCCTGGGACCCTTAGCTGAAGGTAGCTACCTGACAGAGCTACCCAGATGCCCATACAGATAATTTTTGAATATATAACCCCATAATAGTAGAATACTGCATTCTTAGTAGGATTTATGACCTTGTTTTTAAAAGAAAAAATAAAAGGATAAAATTATTTTTTTAAAGATTTATTTTTATTTATTCACAAGAGGCACACACACAGAGAGAGGCAGAGACACAGGCAGAGGGAGAAGCAGGCTCCATGCAGGGAGCCCAACATAGGACTCGATCCCGGGACTCCAGGATCACGCCCTGGGCTGAAGGCGGTGCTAAACCGCTAAAGCACCTGGGCTGCCCGAAAGGATAAAATTAAACCCATAAAGGAAAAAGTACTCATACTAAATTTACAGGGCTGGTTAAAAAAAAAAAAAAAAATACAATTTGAATTCACAGGGATGATCTAAAAATTTAAGAAACCTAGAATTCATGAAAAACACATAATCCACATTTTAAATTCATTTATTGTATCTTATTCTCACAGTTAGCCGCTTCATGTATTTTTGCCTTCAGTGAAGTCATTCAACAAATAAAACATACGAGTAGAATATTTCTTTGCATGAAGTCTAACTCGACATAGGAAACACGGGGAGATAAAACAAACACAGAATTTTTAAATAAATGTCACAATTCACTTTGGAAAATACATTTACCCAGCTAGTCCATCTGTAAAGGACCTTAACAGAACTCATAAAACAGAGAAGAATGCTGAGGTTTATTAGGTACTACTACAGATGCCTATTACACTTGGATGCCTAATAAGCAATTCACACCTACCATGTTCAAAACTGAACTCTTAATTCCAACTCCATCTATAAAATCTATTTCTCATTCTTTTATGATCAACTAAATAAATAGCTCCTCCACTGAATCTAGTTTAGAGATCAGCAAACTTTCTGGAAAGGGCCACATAAGAATTATTTTAGGCTTTGCAGACCATAACAATCCTAACTATTCAACTCTACTGCTGAGTGGGGAAGCAGCCATACACAACACAAACAATGGGTATAGCTATTTTGTTACATTTTTACAAAAACAGAAGGATATAGTTTGGCTAATTCCTGATCTACCTCAAAGCCCAAATCTTGGGAGTTATTTTCAATGCCCCAATGTAAAACCTAAATCCTTTTATCTTTACTTTCAAAATATACCTAGAATCTAAACACTCCTGGGTGGCTCAGTTGTTTAAGCATCTGACTCCTGATTTCAGCTCAAGTCATGATCTTAGGGTTGTGAGGTTTGAGCCCCATGGTGTGTCTGGCCCGCACTCAGCAGAGTCTGCTTGAGGTTCTCTCCCTTTAACTCCTGTCCCTTGTGCCCCTCTCCTGAAATACATTAAAAAAAAAAAAAAAATCTAACCATCTAACCATGCCCTATAATCTTACCACCCTAGTCCTGAGGTTTCTGCACTGCAACCAAAGGGCCACAGGAGAGTTAGCACTGCATGAACTACTCACTTGATATAGTTCACAGTTTAAATATTGCACCACTACATTCGTTTTGATGGTATCCTTGAAAAATTGTTTTTACTTATTGTTATGATGGGAAAAATAAAAGCAAGAACTGTAGAAAAACAGATGTGTAACAGGAAATAAAGGTGGCAGTGTCCAATATGATGCCAAGATTTGAGAAGCTGTTTAGTGCCCAACACATATGTCTTATTAGAAAATATATATGGTTAAGGATAAGATTAAATACATATTTTTCAATTTGTGTATATTATCTTCCAATCACTAACTTGTTATAACACAGACACTAAATTGGACCTAACTAAATTATCAATGAAAGTCTTATGCTTTTCTTTTGGCTTAAAAGCTCAAAAAAAGTCAAGACAGGGTAGGCCCGGGTGGCTCAGTGGTTTAGTGCCGCCTTCAGTCCAGGGTGTGATCCTGGAGACCCGGGATTGAGTCCCAAGTCAGGCTCCTTGCATGGAGCCTGCTTCTCCCTCTGCCTGTGTCTGTGCCCCTCTCTCGCTGTGTCTCTCATGAATAAATAAAAAAATCTTAAAAAAAAAAAAAAAAAAAAGTCAGGACAGTAAAA
The DNA here is from genome assembly GCF_003254725.2 of Canis lupus dingo. Classification (NCBI taxonomy): domain Eukaryota; kingdom Metazoa; phylum Chordata; class Mammalia; order Carnivora; family Canidae; genus Canis; species Canis lupus. Next base: position 25,121,074 of record NC_064252.1, on the reverse strand, counting down.
GCATTATGAACAGAGAAGTCTGGGAACCTTTGCCTTAATATCCAGGTTATCATCATTAACCACGTGGACTCAATTTCTTGCATTCTCTCTGTGGGATTGTGAAAATGCACCTTCAGTTTCCTAGGGGGAGCCTAACTGATTGAGAACCCCATCTTCTGTGCTCAAGGCTACACTTGATAAGCTACTTCCAGATAATGACAAGAACAGCAAGAATACTAAAACTGGTCCATTATTGTGAGATGTGTTAACTCCTCTAGTGGGCAGCTTTGGCTTGCCCTGACTTTTTTAGAAATATACCAACAACTGAAGACTTCTATACAACCTTCCTTCCATCTCTCCTACACGGGGGTAAACACCTACATGACTGTCTAACTGACTTCCAGACTCCTCCAGCTCTCCCTGCTCCCCTCTCAGTTATTTTCTTAGTATTATCTCTGGCCCATCAATTCATGTTTACCTTGTTCTCCTGTAATGAACATAACCCTTATTTGCCCTTAGAAGCTGATCAAAAGTAAATTCATCTCAGGAAGAAGTTCTCCTACTCAAGAACCACCTCCCCTCCCCCCCAAAAACACCTCAATGGCCTCCTTCATACTTATGGATAAAATTTTAAGTCTTAGTATGATCTACAAAGCTTTTTAGTGATCTAGCCTCTTCACTACCTTCCCACCACCACTCCCACTCCAATGTGTTTCCATGACCTCAACTCTACCATTCTTACCCCCTTATACTCCCCACACTCCAGGCAAGCCCTTTCTGCTGTTACAGGATTATGTAATAACCCCTTAGGCTCTCCCAATTAGCCTTTGTACTTTCTTCCCTCTGCCTCAAAGGCTCTCCCTCACATGGCTTGCTCACTTTCACTTCATCCTATGTTTTTCTGATCACCCTTTACCAAATATAGCCTCCACTACTGACTATTCTTCTACTCATCTCTATTTTATTTCATTGCACTTATTACCACCTAACATTAAATTATAAATTTGCTTTTCTTCCCCAGTAATAATATATGGGACGTCCATGAGATAAAGAACTTGGTCTGTTTTTGTCACTGTATATCCAGCATCTAAAACACTGCCTAGGGGTACCTGGGGGAAGGGGGGAAGGCTCCATCAGTTAAGTGTCTGCCTCTGGCTCAGGTCATGATCCCAGGGGCCCTGAGCATTAAGGCTCCCTGCTCAGTGGGGAGTCAGCTTTCTTCCTCACCCTCTGCCTCTTCCCCCACTCCTGCATGCACATACTCTCTCTCTCCAATAAATAAGAATCTTTTTAAATTTTTAAAAAATAAAACATTGCCTAAAACATGTAAGGTTTTTTTTTTTTTAATTTATTTATTCATGAGAGAGATAGAGAGGCAGAGACGCAGGCAGATGGTGAAGCAGGCTCCACACAGGGAGCCCGACGTGGGACTCGATCCTGGGTCTCCAGGGCTGAAAAGAGGTGCTAAACCGCTGAGCCACCTGAGCTGCCCTAGAACATGTAAGTCTTAAAAATATATACTACACTGAAAAAGCATAATGTTGCTACTAACATGACAGCTAGAAAGACTTACTAAGGTCTTGAATTACAAATATCGACACTTTGGTAACACCAGTACCTTAATAATAAGAATGGTGCCAGATACTATTCTACATACATTACACACATTTATTCACTTACTCCTCATAACTCAATATAGTAGGTAGGTACCATTATCCTTACCTTACAAAGGAGGAAACGGGTGTCTGGGTGGCTCAGTGGGATAAGGGTCCAACTCAGTTTTAGCTCAGCTCATGATCTCAGGATTACGTGATAAAGCTCCACATTCAGTGAGGAGTTTGCTTGAGATTCTCTTTCTCCCTCTCTCCCTGTATCCCTCCCCCCTGCTCAAAGGCACACAAGCTCTCTCTCTCAAATAATATAAAACCTTAAAAAAATTGTTTAAAAAGAAAAAAGAGGAAACAAGAAGCAGAGACAGAGTCTTTCTCCCTCTCTCCCTGTATCCCTCCCCCCTGCTCAAAGGCACACAAGCTCTCTCTCTCAAATAATATAAAACCTTAAAAAAATTGTTTAAAAAGAAAAAAGAGGAAACAAGAAGCAGAGACAGAGTGAGTTCTCTAAGTTTACCTAGCTGGTACATATCAGAACTTGGGATTCAAATGCAGGCACTTTGCCTATTTAATTTTATTTCTGCCTAACTCCAGGTAGGGCCTGAATCTACAATCCCTGGCTTAGAATACTAATGTTTTATCCCATTAGAATATACTATAAATTGTACTAATTCTAAAATAATTTTTTTCAATTTATTTATTATTTGTTCCTGAGAGAGACAGAGAGGCAGAGAGAGAAGCAGGCTCCATGTAGGGAGCCCGATGTGGGACTCGATCCAAGGATTCCAGGATCATGCCCTGGGCCGAAGGGAGGCGCTCAACCGCTGAGCCACCCAGGCATGCCTAATTCTAAAATTAAAACTTAACCTAGGGGTGCAGTTGGTTAAGTGTTTAACTCCTGGTTTTGGCTCAGGTCATGATCTCAGGGTCCTGGGATCAAGCCACTTGTCAGGCTCCATGCTCAGCATGGAATTCACTTGAGATCGTCTGTCCCTCCTGCTCGTGCTCTCTCTCTCTCTCTCTCAAATAAGTTAATAAATCTTTAACAAAATAGAATAAAATTAGAACTAAGTTAAATTTATACATGAACATGGCTTAGAAACGTGGAAAAACAAGAACATGACTCTTTGGGTGGTGGTAACAGCTTCATTTTCATTAAAAAATTGCTAGGTAATAAATAAAATGAATTTAAAAAATACAAGACAATATGCCAAAATAAATGACAAAAATAATGAGTTGAAAAAAAAATAATGAGTTGACACTATGGCACAGTAAGATCCTGCACAAGTCAAAACCCATCTGGGCCCTCACATTAACCTGTGAAATGGGAGCAGTACAAGGTATTAATGAAACAGTGCACGTTAAAACATAATAAAACTGTCAGGTAAGTAGGCACAAAATAAATGTTGGATGAATAGAAATCTTAAGTAGTAGCAAAATTAAAAGATTAGTGTGGAAAAGGAATGGTCAGGAAGAGAAGTAACTGGGATCAATTGATGGGTATGAATTAAAAGCTGAAACAGGCAAAGAAGAGCTTTAGAAAGAAGCAGCAGAGCACAAGTGTAGGAAAATTCTAGGACAGTAAGGTCTGGCTGTAATGGAAGGTTAATATTCAAAAAGAAGAGAACAAGGTTGGGAAGGCAATATATGGAACCTGACTCTAGCAGGTCTAATGCTATGATGAAGATCCTCAAAAAGTATGCAAAAAGCTAGTCAGAGATTACAAGCAAGGGAATGTGTAAAAATAAAAAGTGGTTCTAAGAATAATCTAGAGACAGTGAATAGAAAGCAATAAACAAACATTTCAGGAAGGCAAACTATTAAAGCTAACGCAATGGCATAAATATGTGATAATGACCTAAACTCAGGAGGTGGTAAGATTACAAAAAAAGAAAGTGAATGTGATTTGCCAAGTTGGAATAGCAATCAAATACTGAACTTCTAAAACTTTAGTCATATTCTAAGTCTACGGATAAAGTCTGAATGCACATCAGCATTAGACATCAGTTCTCCCACAATGGTACAGTGACATGCCACCACAAAGCTATGAAGGAGTCTGCATAGTATGCAAGCTAAGAAATGATTTGTTCTTACAAACTGTAACTGATTAAACGTTATGCTTACTAATACCAGCATTCTCCCATTCTGAAAGGAGTTTTTGAAGAGAATCTCACACACACAGATTAGAACAAGAACGTTATGCCAACAGAGATCATTTGTCAAGGGTGTTTGCTATGGAAAAAGTTCAGAGCCATTGTTCTAATAATATTACTTTTATGGAAACATGTTCAACTTTTTAAAGCCTCTTCTTCTCAGTGGACAAACACCAGAATTAGTCAGGAAAGGAGTCTCAGTTACATCAGGATGCATCTGTCCCCTGAGGTAGGGTAAATGATACCTGAATGATTTCAACCTTTTTGTCAAGGGGTGCATAGAGAACAGGAGGCTTTCTTTTCCAGTCTAAGATACTGAATAAATTTAAGTTCCTTTCCACCTTCCCACTATTTAACGGTTGCTGCAGGGAAAAAGAGAATATTCAGACTATCATAGAAATATAGCAAAGAGGAAAAAAAAAATCACTCACCATCATTTAGGGCATCAATGGCAGCCACTTTTTTATCATTTGCCTGATCCATCATTTCCTCGGTTATCTAGGGGGAAATTGTAGGTCAACTTAGAAGTAACAGAGAAAGCAAAGAGAAGAAAGGAGCTTGGGCTTTTTTAGGGATGGGGTAGACACAACCCCCATTTTCATTCATTTTTCTCTAGTCTCCAGGGAGCAAGAGAATAACTATGGTGTAAGCTTAGTAAGAAATTACATAGGATGAGCTTTAATCTTTCATAATAAGCAAAAAAATTTCACTCCCTACCCTTTACTGTAGACATGACCTTTGCTTCCCTCCATCCCAACCAACCTAAGCAGGATTTTCTTGCCTTATTCCACCACTTCCTTTCTAGTTAAACACAAATACTGCAACTCAATCTCCTTGTAAACATGTAACCAAAACTACTAAAACTACTTCCTATTAGACTTGAATTTTAAGTGAAATGTCTCATTCTTTTGTTCCAACAAACCTCTACTGAGTACCTATAACTGTACAGAACACTGTACAAGATGCTGACGATACAAAGACCATTAGTAACAAAAACTTTTAAGAAACATCCCATCTAAATTGAAGTTAAGCAGTTTCTTAAAAGGCAAAAAGATCTATTCTATCATCAACCACTCTGTAAAATATTACTGGTCCTGGCTAATTCATTAAGAAAATGATCTGACAGGTGTAAGAATTGGAAGGAAACACAAAGCTGTCTTCAAGTTTACCTATAAAACCCAATAGAACTGACAGGTTATTAAATATACTAAAAAAATTTTTTCAATAAAGTCCTCAGAAACAACATAAAAAAACCAAGAGTTCTCCACATCAGCAAAAATCAGTTACAAAATAGGACAGAACAAGATACCATTCTAAGAACATGTAAGACTTTCAAAGGGGGGGAGGAGTAAAATTCTATTAAAGAACACAAGATGTATATACTCTGTTCATGGAAAAGACTTTTTTTTAATACTTCATCCTAACCAAGTTACTCAATAAATTTGAAGTAATTCCAACAAAAATTTCTATTAAGTTTAAAACTCGTTTTAAAAGAAAAAAAAAAAAAAACACACTTTACCAGATAGTAAGACAATCTACAAAGGCAAATTAAAAAAAATGTTAAAAAGGACAACTTCAGTTTGTCAATAATATGGTACACATGATGCCCTAAGCAAGTGTAAAGCCATCTTTCACTTAATGTAGAAATCCTCAAAGAACAAGATTAAATGAAGACTTGAAGTCTGATACGGGAGCCAAGTGCTCCATCTGCTTTCACCCTTCCAGCAGGTGTCAAACTTGGTGACCACACAATTCTATTTTCAAATGTAATGCAGGACACACAAAATCTAGATTCAAGTGAAGAGAATGCATGTTATCTAATCACTCTCCAATAAATCTGGAATCCCAAATGCCTATACCAATAAGCATAATAGCAAACCAAAAATAAACCTGTCCCAAAGAAAGGTACAGCCCAGTAGCAAGAAGAAAAAAAATTCCCCTATAAACTCATAATGATAAGCCAGGCTTTCTTTCTTTTTTATTTTTTTTAAGATTTTATTTTATTTTTTTAATTTATTTATGATAGTCACAGAGAGAGAGAGAGAGAGGCAGAGACACAGGCAGAGGGAGAAGCAGGCTCCATGCACCGGGAGCCCGACGTGGGATTCGATCCCGGGTCTCCAGGATCGCGCCCCTGGGCCAAAGGCAGGCGCCAAACCGCTGTGCCACCCAGGGATCCCAAGCCAGGCTTTCAAACGGAATTCCCATTACTCGTATAGTCATACAAACAACAACAAAAAACCATGCTGAGAATTTATAAGTGGTCCTTGACTTGGTAGCTCCAATTCACAATCCTGCTGGAAGCAAACACTTTCCTCTTTGGAGGAATACTCGTACCCAGGCCTCAAAAACTTTTCCAGGTGAAATGTCAAAGAACTCATCAAAATTCCAACACACATATGTGCGTCATCAAAATACACACACATGTGTACACACACCATCCACAAGTAAACAAAGAACCTCCTCAATGAGCAAGAGTCAGGAAAAATAAGAGTATCACCAGGAAGAGTTGACAAAGATTTCAATGTGTTTAAGAGAATAAAGACAAGTTCTGAAAATGCGCAAGAAGGGACTCATAAAGAACCAGTATACTTTAAAATGAATCCAAGCAAGACCTAAAAATGGAAAACCTAAGCATTCAAATTCAAACATCAACAGACCACTGACTGAATGCATACATAATCCAGCAGTTATAAGGAAATGGAATTAAATAGTGAAAAAGTCCCTACATAGAACTCCAGAATGACAGTAGAGAGAATGGGAAGTGGCAGTAATTAAAAGATACCAGATGAAAATGTTCCAAATGTTCCAGAATTAAAGAAAGTTAACCCTGGAATTTAAAATGCTCAATAAATCCCAGGTAGCACATATACAATGTTATAAACCTAGACATATCAAAGTGACAGGGCATCAATAGAATACATAGTTTTTAAAAATTCCTTTCACAAACAGTGACAAAAGTACCTATATGTATTCTTGAAGATGCACATGATCTCTATGGAGAAAACACTAATAAATTATTTACAAACAGGAGAAAAGGCCTGAAAATTGGAACACATTCATGGGTAATCACAATAGTGAGCTGTATCTTCTCCCTAACTTGATTTTAGATTTAATGCAATTCTGGGGCGGGGAGTGAGATTGATATTCTAAAATTTATATGGAAAAAGGTCAACAAAATAGCCAAAATAATCCTAAATTGTTGGAGGTCCCCCTATCAGATAACAAGACTTAACATACAGCCAAATAAGATAATGTGTCATTAGCACATGAATAAAGACAAGGAGAACAGAACACCAGAATTGGCTCACACACACATGGAAACAGTGTATTTTGGAATTGGTGAGGAAAGGAATTCTTTAATAGTACTGACACATATATTAAAGGTGAAAGGCTAACATATATAATTTCAGAAGCAAAAATGATTATTAGCAATTATAACCTTGAGGTAACAAAGCATAATATATAAAAATTATTTAACTGTACTAAAAAACTGTTTATTAAGATGACATAAAGCAAAGACAAGCCATAAACTAGCAAAAAATATGTGAAGCACATATAGATGACAAATTGTTAGTCTCTAGAATATAAAATGAACTATAAATCAGAAAAAGACAACCCAGAAGAAAAATGGGGAAAGTCACAACAGGACTTCACAAATACCCGTGAATGATCAATAAACATTAAAATATGCTCAACTTCATTAGAAATTAGAAAAACACAACTTAAAGGCCACGAGGACATACTATTTCACACAGTAAGACTGGCAAAGATGAAATCTGATAGTACCAAATGTCAGTGAGGACATGGACTAAACCACTATTACACTATTTCAGTATTATTCACTGAAGCCTTTTTTCATTATCAACCCCCAAAGAGCCATCTGAGACATTTTTTAATACTCCCTCACTCCATTTTAACACCACACAGATACACTGCATGTATGTTATGACCCTTTAGGAGATCCTTAACCACTGTAATATCTAAGTTTTCTGCAAACCCCTCCCAAGAACCAATTTTCACTACCTTGAGGGTAATACTATACCCATTGTGACAAAACCATTTTTTTGGAAAAACAATTTGGTCTTAAGACACCCCATTAATAAGCAATTCTATTTCTAAATGTAAGTGTTAGGTGAATTCTGTAGTCTAAAGAGTAGTCAAAATAGATGCAAACTGAAAAAACAGGTAAACAATGTAACAAAGATTTCAGAGATGGTTCCAGAGAATATGATTAAAAATAATGGGAGGGGAGTTCCTGGCTGGCTCAGTCAGTGGAGCATGTGACTCTTGATCTTGGGATCACAAGTTCGAGTCCCATGTTGGGTATACTGCTTAAAAATAAAATCTTTAAAATAAAATAAATAAAAATGGAGGGCAACTTTCACAACTTTTAGTTTATTACTAAAATGCTTTCCTAAATACCTTAAGTCAGAGAAGGATTTAATATGTGTTTTTCCTGGCAGAATTATGTCATAAATCACTGCAATAGGTAGGACCTTCACATTCCTTACAACAAGCAGAAAATAAGCCATTGAACTTACCTCTACATTTTCATCTCCCATTTCTTGAGGAGCATCAGTATCTGGTTCAATTACACCTTCATTGTCAATTTCTGCCAAAGTTAAGAAAATGGTAAGACCTGTGCTGTCCAATACAGCATCCACTAGCCACATGAGACCATCAAAATCTAATGAACTATGGTTATTCCAACTGGTAAGTGAGGTATTTTACTCTGTTATTTAAACAGATGCAACTATAAAATATTTCCCTATTAAATGCTACTTTATTGTTTAGTTGAGATTACATTTCACTTTAACTGTCGCATCATTGGCATTTATCACTGTCTTGTAGTGAGAATGTTGGCAAGGGCATTGTTTCTAGTCTTACACAGCCACACCAATTTAGTTCAACAAATGATTTGGTTCAAATATTTTATTCTACACAACAATGTAATGTTTTAAAAAATATTTTATGCAGATAGTACAAATTATAGTGATGATATAAATCATAATGAAATATTTTAGAAATAAATTTTAATTTAAAAATAAAGGCACAATGCTGATGCAGCATCAAACCCAAAAGCTAGCACTATAACCAAAACCACAAAAGAAACTTTTAGAAAGAGATGTCATAAATTTCATGATGGACAACTACAATTACTACAGCAAAGCAAAACAAAATAATTTCAATATAAAAACACTTTTCGGGCAACCCCGGTGGTTCAGCGATTTAATGCCGCCTTCAGCCCAGGGCCTGATCCTGGGGACCTCGGATCGAGTACCAGGTCGGGCTCCCTGCGTGGAGCCTGCTTCTCTCTCTGCCTGTGCCCCCCACCCTGTCTCTCGTGATTAAATAAATAAAAAAATCTTAAAAAAAAAAAAAAAACTTTTCACAATAACATGATATTGGGACATTTTTAGCAGAGTGAATTTAACGCTTCCTGCTGTCAAAATTTTAAGAATGTAACTGAGGGGTGCCTGGTTGCCTCAATCAGAAGAGTATGTGACTCTTGATCTCAGAGTTATGAGTTCAAGCCCCACTCTGGGTGTAGAGATTAAATAAATAAACTTAAAAAAAAAAAAAACAAAAAAGAATGAAACTGAAATTAGCTGCCTGAAATCCGAATTTCTATCAAACAAAAAAATTTTAGTCAATTTTTAACAGGAACTACTTTGTAACTTAGTCTAACAATAAAAATTCATTCACAAAATGAATTCATTCATACACAAAAAATGCTTTTGGATGAAGAGTTGGTAAGATATTATCACAGTTCTAGAAATTGTTGGAAAATTACAATATTCAAAAAGATATTTTACAAAAAGTGAAAGATTAAACCCCCAAAGAAGCTCTAACAGTAGCGAAGATCAACTGATATAAAATTTTAAAAATTCCAAGTACTTTTCTTTAGCTTTTAGACAGAGTATTAATTAAGGGATTGCCCAATTAATAACTGGAATATATATTTGTAGTCTCAAAGGACTTCTAAATTTAAGCAAAGATTTTTGTCAGTTTGCAGCCTAAAAAAAACTCGCCAGACAAGGGACACCTGGGTGGCTCAGCGGTTGAGTGTGTGCCTTTGGCTCAGGGCCTGATCCCAGGGTTCCAGTCGAGTTCTGCATCAGGCTCCTTGCATGGAGCCTGCTTCTCTTCCCTCTGTGTCTCTGCCTCTCTCATGAATAAAAAAAAAGTCTTAAAAATAAAAAACTATCAGACAAAAAATAACCCAACTCCTGGCATATCATTTCTTCTAAAATCAACAAGATTTATCAATGTGGATGCAAGTAGTAAAAGGAAAATAATTTTCTGGTATTTGATTCAGTTACTGGAAAACTTTTACATGTATTAGAACTTGGATATGTAACCCAACCACAAATTTCATTAACTCTGAATACAGATATTCAGTTATTCACATATTTTCAACAAAAATATAACATCTAACATCTGCACTGAAATTGCTGTAAGTACACAATACACTCTGGATTTTGAAAACAGTATGAAAAAACTTTTCCATATTGAATACATGTTGAAATATTATTATTTCAGATATGTTGTTAGTTTAGATACATGGAGTTAATTTCATGTTTAATTTTTATTTTTTAAATGTAGCCACTAGAAAATTTTGCTTCATATGTAGCTCAGCTATATTACATTTCCATTAGCCCCGATTTAGTCAATTTAGTAAAAATTGGCACAGGATTTTATCACGAGATTATCAAGTAACAAACTAACTACGATCTCCTCACCTAGATCACTTTCCTCACTTGATGGTTCGTCTGTCTTTATGTTTTCCTCCGCCTTCTTACTATCTGTTTTTTCTTCCTAGCAAAGGGAAGGCAAACAATGCGTTCAATATTTAATAACATACCCAGTATGTATACTAATTTATAAAAACTTACGTAAAAGCTGTTCACATACATTATATTGCAGATGTTAATGTGCCCTTTCTTTCCCTGTTTCGGTGAATTTGTCTTAGTTTTGTTATCATTTCTTTTTAAATTAAGAATAGGTTCAATGCCTCCTCCATACCTTTTAAACAAGTTTTAGAATTTAAAAAATGCTGAACTTTAGGAAGCTAATAACCCATACTGATGTTGCACCCTCCAAAAGGCACTGTGGTCCACAATTTCCGATCATCAACCCATGATTATTTCTGCAAAATAAAGTCTGAGCATTCATAAGTGGAATGAATGTTGAGATTATGCTTTACTGCCAAGCAAATATACTAAAAATCTTTACATTTTCATGGGTTTTTGAGTTTGGAATTTCAAATAAGAATAATGAAACTATACAGAAAGAATGAGAAATCAAAGAATTTCAAGGTATACATGATGAAAACCAAATTTCCTTCCCATCCCAGAAGTAACTAGTGTGTTTTCTGGTGTATCCCATTATATATTCCCAACACATAAGACAACTCTGCATTTCCATCTATTTAACAATGCTGTGTATCATACAGAATATATCAAATCAACGTACCCCCATCTATTCATTCAACTCTAGTAGTATAAATTATGTATAACCATTTACTTAGGATGCTACTCTTTATAATCCCGAAATACTAAAATCAAAACCCTACCCTATGACAAAATATATGTTGAGACCCTATCACATGCAAGCTATCAGATGCTTTGGCATATAATTCCAAATCAGAATGTTTTATTACAAAAATATTTTAGCAGAGATACAGATTGAGTATAATTCTGTCTTCATACATGTTTACAAAATGGCAAAATATGCTATGTAGGTAGCCTTTCAAAAGTATCCTATCAGGAACTAGTAAATTCTGACAAATGATGCCTCTTAAAAAAAAGAATAACTACTTTGGGGCTTTTGCTTAACTTCCCTCACTTCACTTGTTCAAAGATAGAACTTCTGATTTCATATCCAGATGGATAAACCTTGTTTAGGGTTCTAAACAATAAAACATTAAATTCTCTTATCAATTTAAGACCGCTAATTAGAAAACTTGGGGAGGGGCACCTGAGAAGCTCAGTCTGACTCTTGATTTCAACTCAGGTCATAATATCAGGGTCATGAGATTGAGCTCTGTGTTAGGCTCCACGCTCAGCTCCAAGTCTAAGAGTGTCTCTCTCTCTGCCCCTTTCCCATGCTCATGTGTGCTCTCAAAAGCAAGCAAGCAAGCAAGCTTGAAAAAATATTTTAGACATGAAAACACAAAATAGAAAAAATTCTGAAGGAAGCATTCTTTTTTTTGAAAGGAGGAGAAAAGGAAAGGAAAAAGAGAATGGCAAGGTTTCTGGAGAAGGATCAGAAGAAACTGAAATATGAGTGCTTCGAGAGTTAGGAGGGTTGGCATTTACACCCCCTACCGTTAGTTGTTAGGGCTGGTTTCTTGCCCACTTTAAGGAGTAGAGTGGGTTTTTTCCATTTTCTTTCTCAAGAGCCACCCAGTCTTTTTCATCCCCCCCACCAAGCTCTTCTCCTGAAGGAAGCATTCTTAGGGGTACATCCAACCCCACTTCTAAACTTCAGCTACTGGCAACCTTCTCCTAAATTTTTGTATCTTTTTGCAAATATGCTGACTCCCTTAGAAATATCCCTCAGTGATACGGTAGAAAAATTTAAGAATTACGGATTTGGGCTATTTTCATTTTCTTCACAAATATTAACCAAGTACCCACAATGCATAGGGTACCCTACGCATACCCTGCATACCCACCTGTGCTAGGGTGCTAAACATACAATGACGATGATTCATAGTGCACACAGTCACAGAGCTTAATACCCACAGGTCATGCATGTTATATGCACGAGCTTTTAATTTTAAGAACAGCAAACATTCAACCCTAAATTCTCAGTGTTAAATCAGATTCCAGATACTCTATGTCCAAACAGAAATTTTAAAAAGATCTTATTTCCAAGTGATCCTGAAGAAATCAGGGGTGGTAATTTGAGAGAAGCACTTTAAAAACCGTATAGTACTTTATCACTAAATATACAAATGAAATTCGTAACTTACCTTGATATTGTCTTCTGATTTAGTTTTATGAGTAGCAGGTGGTATTTTACCCCCCATGCTTGAGGAAGATGAGAAAAAAGATATTTGTTTAGAAAGCTAAAATTCACTAGGCAAGCAACATTTACACTGGGAAAAAAAGGTATTTAGATGGTTACCTTTTCAAACCTTTAAAGGTAAGTTCAATTAATTTGAATGAGTCAATATTGTTTTTTTCAGCTTAAAATTTTATTTTTAGCATACTGGTTAATGAAAATCTAACCCATTCCTTGCCTCAATAAGCCTAATAAACATATAGCTTCTCTGTGACCATTCCCAGAAAAGAGGCAGAAAAACATGCAATGACAAAATCATTTGTATAAGCTGTTTCGAATTCAGTAGGTATACTGCATCCAAAACTTCCAACTTTAGTAAGAGCTCACTTAAATTCAAAGAATCAATTTAGAATCATCATGAAGTTTGTTCCAAAAAATGTTTGTTTCCTCGGGGACCCACAAAGATTCTTTGTTTGTATTTCATATGCCCCCCACAGTATAGATTTTCTCCTTATCCCTTCTATAAGCTACCCATTAATACTTCCCCTTGGTCTTGTAAGTTCTTTCCCAAATAACCCATGGCAACACCATGAATTATACACAGTAACTTAAAAATAAGCAGAAAAGACTATGAAGAATTAGTGCTATGTGCTCCATTTGGGGCAGACTCTGAAATACATGGTCCCCATTCAGCAGTCCAGAGACTAAATGTTCAATGGGGTATGGGCACTCCTCCACAATAGTGAAAGCTGGCAGTCACAAGGACTTAACTAAAATCTGCCTTAAAAAAAGAAAAAGAAGCCATTAACTTTTATATAAAAAAGATACAGTCATTTGGAAAAGAAAAAAGAATTGACCTTAAAACACCTGAAAATATTGATTTACATTCATTTCAAGTGGGTGGAATTTCTGTACACAAGGTATGCGTATGTCTAAGTCGGATTTAAATGGATATAGATTTCCAAATGGAAAACGAATTTGGTTCTCCAAAGTTTTTATCAACTTATGCTTTGTATAAGCAGTTCATAAGAATTCCAGTACTTCTATTAAAGAAAAACAAAAAATCCAGTAGTCCCACACCTTGGACAACATTTAGCTATTGTCCATCTTTTACATTTTTAGCCATTTTGATAAAATGTATAGGGTACCTCTTTGTAGTTGGGTCCCTTTTCATTTATTTATTGGCCATCTGAATAGCCTCTTTTGTAAAATTCAACTTTCATTCAGCTTTCCATTAGATGGTCTGTTATATTCATCTGTAGATGTTCTTTGTATACTCTATATATAAACCCTCAAAGTTTTATTTTTTATTATTTTTTAAAGATTTTATTTAGTCATGAGAGACACTGAGAGAGAGGCAGAGACACACATAGGCAGAGGGAGAAGCAGGCTCCACGCAGGGAGCCTGGCGTGGGACTCCATCCTGGGTCTTTAGGATCACACTCTCTGGGCCAAAGGCGGTGCTAAACCACTGAGCCACCTGGGCTGCCCACTCTGTAAGTTTTATGTGTTACAAATATCTTCTCTTACTCTGTGGCTTGCCTTAACACTTACAATGAGGCCAACATGAACCAAAACTATAACTCTAAAACAACAAATGCAATAATAAACAAAGTTTGAAATTTCTTGTTAAGCACCAATCAAGAAAAACACACACTTTCCCCATTCCTTTTAATGTGACAGTTAAAAAAAATTTTCAGACTCAGTACCCTTGATAAGGAAAACCAGTTTCCACATGCAAAAAAATTTTAAGTCTTAGTTTGTAATTCAGCAAAATAAAATGATTTAATAAGAAACAGGCATATAAAAACACAATTCTTTAAAATTCTGATCCACAGGGATGCCTGGATGGCTCAGTGTTTGAGCATCTGCCTTTGGCTCTGGGCGTGATCCCAGACAGAGTTCCAGGATCGAGTTCTCCATCAGGCTCCCAGTAAAGCCTGCTTCCCCTGTGTCTCTGCCTCTGTGTGTCTCTAATGAATAAATAAAAATCTTAAATAAATAAAATTCAAATCTACAGAAAATCTACTTTTCAAAGAGCGCAGTAATCAAACAATAGCTCTTTGGCAGTTAAATCTTAATGAAGACACACAGCTCCTTAAGCTGTGTTTTTCATAAGTTTCAAAATGCAACATCCAGGAAATGTATTTGAGTGGACATTCAAACAAAGCCGTAACAATCCAACTTCTGTTAAAATTTCAGGAAGGGACAGTCTTACCAAGAAACGTATTAAGCTAGAGGTGTCTAGGTGGCTCAGCAGATTAAGCATCCAGTGTTTCACCTCAGGTCATGATCTCAAGGTTGTGGGATTGAACCCTCTGGCTCCACGCTAAGTGTGGGATCGGCTTGAGATTCTTTCCCTTTCCCTATGCCCCTGTCCCCGCTTGCTCACAGGAGCTTGTGGTGCACTCCCTCTGACTAAAATAAATCAATCTTAAAAAAAAAAAAAAGTATTGGAGATCCCTGGGTGGCTCAGCGGTTTAGCGCGCCTGCCTTTGGCCCAGGGCACGATCCTGGAGTCCCGGGATCGAGTCCCTCGTCGGGCTCCCAGCATGGAGCCTGCTTCTCCCTCCTCCTGTGTCTCTGCGTCTCTCTCTCTATGCCTATCATAAATAAATCTTAAAAAAAAAAAAAAAAAAAAGTATTAAGCTAATTCTAAGGAGACAAACCCAAATTACCGATTTCATTTAAAATGATCCAAAATAACTGGCTTGTAATGTGCAAAACTGCCAATGACATGAAAGTCAAGGAAAGACTGAAGAATTCTTTCAGAATAGAGATTAGGAATCACAACAATAAAGTGCAACATGTAATTCTGAGAATTACAGAACATTAATGCCTCATTCTTAGTTTCCTGAGTTTAATATGGTTGTATTGGAGAGACTGTCCTTGTATTTTAGGAAATACACAATGGTGCTGGGGCACAACACTGGAAATTGTCTCCGGAAAAATGCTGTTTGTACTGAACTTGCAATTTGCATGCACATTTCAAAATTTTTTTAAATTTTAAAACAGGGAGGTAAGGAACACAAGAAGGTTTATTCAATAAGCTACATTTAAGAGTTTCTCACATTCCAAATTCTAGTTAACCACCGGAAAGTTAACATCAATTTATGGGGACAGAAATTTCATTTAATGCTTCCAAGACTTAAAACAAGCTAATTCTCTTCCCAACATTGCAAACTAGACTTTGCTAGTATAGGCTTTTATGTTGCCAAGAAGGGTAGTGCAGAGACCCTCCTTGTAAGGAATCACACAAAACCCCAATTCATAATTCTCTTAATTTGATACATTCAAGTTGCTTTGAGCAATAGTTACTTATGCACCTGTACAAAAAACGGTGCTATATTCTAAATTTATTGACAGAAGTGCATCCTGTCCACTTCATTTAAAATGCTGACTGAAAGCCCTGTGCCATGCACTGTGCTGAAGGTTATAACACCTGTTGATTTTAAGTTACCATAAAATGAAGGTGTTCAAAAATGCTTCTTCCTATATAAAAACAAAAATACCCCAAAACATATTTGTTGAAAAGATTATTGTCTCTCTGGATCCTCACTAACTGAGCCGAAAGAATTTTTATTTCCCTTTGTTCAATTTAAAAGGTTGTTAAATACATTCTTGGGACATCTGGGTGGTTCAGTAGGTTGAGCATCTGCCTTTGGCTAAGGTCCTGATCCCAATGTCATGGGATCAAGCCAGTCATAGGGTTCCCTGCTCAGGGAGTGTGCTTTTCCTTCTCCCGACCCCCTGCTTATGCTCTCTTGCCGTCTCTCCCTTTCAAATAAATAAAATCTTAAAAAAAAAAACAAAAACAAAAACAAAAAAAACAAATTCTTAACATCAAATAAAATTTTAAACTATAAACAATGGTAAAATTCTGGCATATGTGCAAATAAATTGTTCTTCAATGTCTAAGCCTAGGTACCTATGACTAAGATCTAAGTACTAACAGAGTGGAACTCTGATACGGTTTCAACCTGAGGAGCCCTTATAGTAGGATTAGGCCTAAGAATATTCCTGGACCCAGAAGTCTCCACATTCAGCCCAATCTCCTAAAATCCTGCCCTTAAGAAGGCTGACATGAAAGCAGAGAGAAAGTTTTGCATTTCTAGCAATAGCCTTAAATACTACAAAAAATTTTAATTTAGATTAAAATAGATAATGAATGCTTCAGAATGGGGCCTCTACGTGCCCAAGGTGCTTTATCTTACTTAAACCGAAAATCTAGGATACCAAAGGAAAAATATAGACTTAAAAAAAATGGGATTACCTATGTGAAACGTTAAAAAAAAAAAAAAGGGATACATAAGGATGTTCTAGAAATAATGGCTGACAATATTTTCCAGATCTTAAACTGGAATTTTCTACATAGCCACAGTCATATAATAGAGTTAGCACAAGTTATGCTGTTAGATAACGTTTTTTTCTTCACACCTCCCTTTCTCCTCACCAGCAGTTGAACAAAACATTTTATACACTCAGTATAAGGTTCACTCTTGGCATCAATTATTTCCTCCTGTGGTACATGCGTCAGCGTCACCTGGAATTTTATAAGCAATTAATTGTAGGCTCTTTCCTCTACTAATAGAAGAGATTAAAAGCATACAAATATCTTAAGTGAGGCATTCGGATAATCAAGTTATTCAATAGAAAAACAAAACAACCGGAGTAAAATCTAGGTCTAAACTCCCAGTCCTGAAAAAAAAAAAATAAATTAAATAAATTCCCAGTCCTGAAATGAACATCTTGTAAGTTTTCCTGTTACAAAATGTTGTTCTTAACTGTTATCAACAAGTTACTAAGGTAATTGTAAATGTTCTCAGAATTTTAAATTTATAATATGAAAAAAATCTCACAGGAGCTAGGAAACTAGTTCAGAAGAAGAGTGAGAAACTTAGAGGAAAATAATTATACAACCACATACATTCAACAGTTTGTTGAATATTCTTTCAAGTATTTGGTAATCGTGGGCTCATCGTCCCTTATAAAAATATCACTAAACTAAAAAGATCAATGTTTCGAATAAATACCTCTAAGGAGTCACATTGCTTTGCACTGTCGCTCTTATCACCATGAGGTACGACTTGTGTGTGTCTTTTAAATTCCTCACCAGTAGTAGTGATTTTTTAAAAACCACCTCGGGGAAGATTTCCCTTTCTCCCTTAAGGTCCCCTCCAGTATGAGGAACGTTAATCTCTATTACACGGTAAGTATCAAAAGAAATCTCTGTACGTATTCATCTGCATCACTAAATAAAATGCACTTCTACCGTTTCCTAGCATCTGGCACAGTGCCTATTCAATTAATTCCGCGCACGTAGCGAAGTACTCTAGATTTAAGGATAACAAGAACAGATCACGGCAACACAGGGCCCTAGAAAATTCTTTTCAAGTGTTTGGTATGACGGCACCGCAACTACGGAGGTACCAATAAGTGACTCAAAATAATTCTACGCAGTTAGAATTGCTATAAATTTAAAGGTATTCCAACAGTTCCAATCTTTATTATAACCCATTATTTAACAAGTCATCATTATTAAAACACTAAAGACGTAGTGCGTAAACGAGCTGTGTGTCATTGCGACCTGAGCAGGACACCAGTGATTTCAAGAAAAACAACTCCGCGCGAAGGCGAAATCTTGCAGCTTCCCCAGCCGCCCCACCCCCACCCCCGTCTCGTCCACCGTGCCCAAGTCCCTGCAATCGTCTGCATTTCCATTTCGCCCGAGACACACCCCTGACGACCTCAGGACAAGGAAACTCAGCCATGCCTGCTCCTCCCCCGCCTCTGGACCATCTAAGCAGCCCTCGGATCCTCCATTAGCCCCCGAGGTGGCCTGCGGTTCCCGGCCAGGCGGAGCCACAAACAGGCGGCGAGCCCTGGCGAGCCCTGGCGGCTGAGCTCCCCCGCTCGTCCGGCCCAGCTCCGGCCCAGCTCTCCCTCCCGCCGTCCCGCTTCCCACCCCCAACGGTCCTCGCCCCGGTCTCACCTCTCCACCCACTCCCGCAGGAAACGCATTTCCTCGGTGTGCAGAACGCTCGGATCCTGTTTACACATTTTCACGAAGGCCCGAAGCTCGCTCACTTTGCGGGGGTCCATGATCCAGAGGCGCTGGCGGGCGGCGGGCGGCAGGCGCGGCGAGGCTGCGGCCCGATTCCAGGCGCGGGTACTAGCCCAGCGTGACCGTGTGGAAGGGGGCGGCGACCGCGAAGCAGAACAGACTAGAACCTCCCCGGCCGCGGGCTCCTCCTACTCAACGGTCTCGTGACCCCGGGTCCTTCGCCCGTTCATTCCTACTCCCTCCGCCTCTGCCCCTGCGCACTGCCCAGAACCTTCTAGAAGTATGGCTGTTCGGGCTGTTGCCTGCCTCTCTACGCGGGCATTCTCGTATTCGAAATCTGAGCGAGTTCCCCGGATGGATCGACCCCCTACACGTGGTGCTTTCAAAGAGACGAGACACTGTCCGAATCCTTTAGAATCGGACATTCCGTGCGTGTGGGCATCAGGTGGAGCACGACGACAGGACGCCAAGCTGGCCCTCCGCCGGAAGCCTCAGTCACAGCTCTGCGCGTGACGTCAGCATTCAGCGCCGCCGCGGAAGGAAAGCCCGGAGAGCGGCGCTGGCCGGAAGGGGCGGGGCGCTCGGTCTGGTTTCCTGGCGACGTACTCGTACGGGCGGCCGCTTCTCCGGCTGTTTTTTTTTTTTCCTTCCTGCCGCGTGAGGGAGGCCGTCATGCCTTGGTTACTCTCAGCAACTAAGCTGGTTCCCGCCGTAGCAAGCGCCCGCTGCCGCTCAGGTTAGACTCACCTCCCACGGTGTCCCCTCGGGGGCTTGCTCTCTGAGAAACCTCAGGCGCCCCAGAGGGATCCAAGTTGGTCTCAGGCCATCCCTGGTTCGGCGGACCCTTCTCCTGCTGGGGCCTCCGCTCCCAAACCCTTTGTGCGCTCCTCGGATTTCTTCTTTACCTGCTGCTTCTGGAAAAGGGTGGGCCCTGTGTTCTCCCTGCCGTTGAGGTATTCTGGGAAGCCGGAATGACTGCAGAGAGAAAAGTGTGTGCCGTCCCCCAGAGGGGCTGTCTTCAAAGTTCCTCGGACTCCTAGAAGTTGTGTCAGTTGTCACTAACTTAGGTATCAAAAGTGTCTCGCCTCGAGTAGCTCTTGTTTCTCTTAGGCTACCCTAAAGTCCTATTTTCGTGTTTTCAAAGAGTTGCCTTGAGAGCTGGCTCCAGCATGTACAGGAAACATGTTTAGTTACACAAATGCTTTGAGCAGTTCCTCTCGGAAGAGATAATGCTTGGAAATACTCCCGGGGCTTTTTAATGTCTGAAAGCTCTGCTCGTAAAGGCAAGCTGCTGGAGTCCAGGAATAATGGGGACCATTCTTTTAGGGTGTACTCTATCGCGAACAGTTAATCTGATGAACTTAAACCTCGATCAGTGAAAGTTGAATCATCTACCTTGCGGGCGGACCTGCTGTTGGATCATATTTCAGGGTTTTGGCCAATAAGCGAACAATGTGTGAACCAGAGCATATGGTATTTGACATCAAACCTGTGTCTTACCATATATTTCTTACATTATCTACTTTAATGAAAATGAATGATAATTATAAGATTTTTTTTTCTCTGTGAAAAATAAAAACGAATCACTGTCCAGTGCACAGAATTTGCTCTTCGGTTCTAACAGTTAAGCTGCAGAAAGCTGTCCTCCATAGGAGTAGATAAACAGATACGTATTTAGCCTTAATCAT
The DNA here is from genome assembly GCF_003254725.2 of Canis lupus dingo. Lineage (NCBI taxonomy): Eukaryota > Metazoa > Chordata > Mammalia > Carnivora > Canidae > Canis > Canis lupus. The sequence continues at coordinate 25,100,565 of NC_064252.1, read as the reverse complement.
AAAAGCCACAATCTATGGTTTAGAGCCGAAACCATCCTTTGCTTGTGACTTTATTCTTGGATTTGTTGAGGCTATGCGTAAAACTTCATTAATGAAAGTTTAACACTAGAAACTGGATTATACTTGCTAAGATCTTTGAAAAATATTTTTGTTATGCTTCACTTTGTTTCAATGCAGTAAGTATTGCATTCCTAACAACACCATGAGATAGTTATATGTACATATATACATGTACACACTCACACGTTTTGAATGGATGATCTTGGATCTTTGCAAGTCCAATTAGGGCAGATATCTTCATTTAATTGATGAGGAACTGAAACTAACACAGGGTCACAAATTGCAAGTCAGCAATTTGAGTTGTATAATTGCCACCTAGACCTTTTTTCTGTTATACCACCACTAGGTCTTCACTCTGGCTTAGCAGGATCCTTTTGAAACTTTTTATTGACCCAAAAAGAATGTTCTCTTCATTCAGTAATTTTTTAGTAGTCATTGTAGATGAATTTCCACTTCCCTGGAGTTGCTCACAGCCTTGTCAGGGTGATAGGCAATAGATAAGTAACAAGATAACAATGGGTTGTAATAGAGTCTTGACTCAAGTGGCATAGGGACTCAAGAAAGGCAGTAATGGGTTGTAAAAATGTCATTTGGAGATTTTACTAAATTTCAGAGTTTGAAGAGTCTGTCTTGAGGTGCTCATAAATAGAACTTTGAAAGTTCTATTTGCCCTTGATTGCCCTTCTTTAGAAAGACTCTGTAGTACAGAGTATTGAGTACAATAGGAAACTTTCTCATCAGTGAAAGTCCTGCAATCCTAAGGTGAGAGTGTTGACTAAAGAATAAGTGATTTTTTTTTTAAAGCTTGTTTGTGGTTGATTCATTCAACAAACGTGGAGCACCAGATATGAACATGGAACATATTTTCTATCATTATGGGAGATAAAAACGCAAGTAATTGTAATATATCAAGTTTATTAACAGTGGTGGAGAGAAGGAACAAGTGATAGATGTTTTCTGGCAGCAGGGAGGAGCCAGGAGGAAATGTGGGCATGTCCTTAAATATTAGGAGATATTTAAGACTTGAAAAAGGCTTTTACCAAGCAGACCAGAGTAACAGAGCCATCCTGGCAGAGGGAGCCTATGCAAAGGCATGAACAAAGCTTTTCAATTGTCCATAAGCTTGGAGGAGCTTTCTTGAAATATGTTCCTAGGCATGTGGTAGGTGTTACACCAAAATGGTTCTGTGGTCAAATAAGTTTGGGGAATGCTGCATTTCATCATGCCCATAATAGACTAAATCTCTAAGAAAGAAAGGTATTTGGAAGTGATTCGCAAACTGTATGTGACCACAGGGCCCTTTTTCTGTGATGAGTCTTGAACTGGTATCACTTGGAACACATTTTGGAAAAATTTGGGCTTGAGCATAAGATGCGTAGGAAGAGGTGATTTAAAAACCAAGTTAGGGGGCATCTGGGTGGCTCAGTAGTTGAGCATCTGCTTTTGGCTCAGGTTGTGATCCCGGGGTCCTGGAATCAAGTCCCACATCAGGTCCCCACGGGGAGCCGCCTTCTCCCTCTGCCTGTGTGTCTGCCTCTTTCTGTGTCTTTCTTGAATAAATAAAATTAAAAAAAAATAAAAAGAACCAAGTTAGGAAGAAAAGCTGGTGGCTGGCTCATGAAAGGTCTTGTATATTCCCATTCCTCTAGGCAGTGGGAAACCATTGGGTAATTTTAAGCTATTGAATGAGATTAAATCTGAATTTTTAGTTATCTGTTAAGAGTGGGAAAATGGACTGGAGGCCATGTCATTGCATTCTTAAATTTTTCAGAGACACTGGTTTTTCTTTTGTTGTTGGAAAATTGGTTTTATTACAACGCTGAGTAGTCCACATACATGACAGATAAACTTTATTAAATAACACATTTTATAAAGGCATTTAAAATACTTGAAGCTTTTATGATTTTATTTCCTGAATATAAGTTTTGTTCATTTGGTTGTATTTTTTAAGACTTTTATTCATTTATTTGATTTTTTTAATTCTTTTTTTTTTTTAATTTTTATTTATTTTATGATAGTCACAGAGAGAGAGAGAGAGGCAGAGACACAGGCAGAGGGAGGAGCAGGCTCCATGCACTGGGAGCCCGATGTGGGATTCGATCCCGGGTCTCCAGGATCGCGCCCTGGGCCAAAGGCAGGCGCCAAACTGCTGCACCACCCAGGGATCCCTATTTGATTTTTTTATATTCATTTATTTGAGAGAGCATGAGCAGGGAGGAGGGGCAGAGGGAGAGACTCCCCATTGAGCAGGGAATCCAACCTGACTCTCAATCCCAGGACCCGGAGATCATGACCTGAGCCACCCAGGTGCCCCCTGAAAATGAGTTTTAAATGCATATTGTCCATAGTTCCTCCTATAGAATTTTCTCTCCACCTGCCAACTAAATATCAAACAAAATTAAAAGCTCACATTCTACTCTTTTTTTTGTGTTCCAGATGTTACATTACTGTATGCCACTGAACTGTATTTTGCCAAAGGTGATTGGGTTTTAGTTTTGCTAGGTCATTTGCTCCCATCTTTGTCACAGTAAAATGTAAAGTCATTACATTTCTAAGAGATAAAAGGTTAAAATAATATGATCAATAGATCTTTTTGCTAAAAAAATTTAAAATAGAGATTTAGTGACAAGGAATATGCAGGATGCAAGTCAGTCCAAGGAATTCTTTCAAGTTAATAAATTCAGGGATCTCAAATGTAGCACATCCAAAACTTAACACTTGCAGTCCTATCTCAGATAATGGCAGATCCCTTCTTTCAGTTGCTAAAGCCAAAAACCTTGACTCCTCTCATACCAAATATGCAGCCTGTCGGTAAATTCTGCTTGGTGCTACCTTTAGACTATATCCAGAATTTCATCACTTCACCACCCCTACCTACCTCCACCACCCTGGACCAACCTATTTGTTATGACAACAGCCATAGGTTCCTCGGTGACTTAGTGGGTTGAGCATCCAAATCTTGATTTTGGCTAAGGTGATGATCTCCAGGTGGTAAGATCAAGCCGTATGTGGGGCTCTGCACTCAGTGGAAGCCTGCTTGCCTCTCCATGTCCCCATCCCCCCAACTAAGATAAATCAATCTTTAAAAAAAAAGACAGCCAGAGTGGGCCTGTTTAGATATGTCAGGTTATGTCACTCCTCTGCTCAGAGCCTCCAGTAGCTTCCTATCCCACCTATAATAACAAAGTCCATACTGTGATCAAGCAATCCCTGTATAATCTGACCTCCTGTTACCTTTCTGACTTCATCTGCTTGTTCTCTTAATTGTTCACAATGATTTTCTGTTAGCCTCAAACACACCTTACACATCTGGCCTTAGAAACATTTCACTTGCTGTTCCTTCTGGAATTCTTTTACCTCATATCCACATGAACTCCTTCACTTTCTTTACATCTTTACTCAGATATTAACCACTTTTCCCTGACTACCTTAATTAAAATTTCAACCCTTGGATTCCAAAACTTCTGTCCTCTTTCCTACTTTATTTTGTTTTCTTTAGTACCTATGGCTAACATTATATTTTACTTAATACTTGTTTATTATCTTTCTCCAGTTTGTAAGCTCTGTGACAGCTAAGATTTTTGGTGTTAATTCATTAATGTATTCCAAGTACCTGACAAATAGTAGGTACTCAAAAAATACCCTGAAAAGAATGAATAAAAATCATAGACTGAAAAGTAATATATTTTGAAAGTAAAATAGAGGAAGCAGAAAGTAATTGTGTTGAAATTAAACTAAGTTCATTTAAAATAGGCAAATGTAAAAAAAAATAAGCAACTGTTTGCAAACATATAGCTAAGACCACTTGCTCAACATCTGATGAATCTGTGTAACTCATTTTTCTTCCATTGTAACGCTACATAATAGTGGCTAAGGGTAGTGTTTTAGAGTAATGTATTTGGGGATCCCTGGGTGGCGCAGCGGTTTAGCGCCTGCCTTTGGCCCAGGGCGTGATCCTGGAGACCTGGGATCGAATCCCACGTCGGGCTCCCGGTGCATGGAGCCTGCTTCTCCCTCTGCCTATGTCTCTGCCTGCCTCTCTCTCTCTCTGTGTGTGTGTGACTATCATAAATAAATAAAAATTAAAAAAAATATAAAAATAGAGTAATGTATTTGTAGATCCTGTGTACATAGTATATGGTAAAAAAGGAAACAAAGTTTCTTATCACTGTAGGCCTGCCATACATGATATAGCCACATTGTTCTGAGAAATGCAGGATAAGTCTAGTTTTCTTTTTTAATGGTAGTAAAATACACATAACGTAAAATTTACCATGCTAATCATTTTTAAAGACACATTGTGAAACCGATTTCCAGAACTTTTTCATCTTGCAAATCTAAAATTAGACCCGTTAACAACACTTCTTCCTCCTTCATCTTGGTAACCATGATTCTGCTTTGTTTGAATTTCTTAGCTCATGTAAGTAGAATCATAAGAATTTGTCTTTATGACTGGCTTATTTCACTTACCATAGTGTTTCAAAGTTTACCCGTTTTGTAGCATGTGACAGGATTTCCTTTTTAAGGCTGAATAATATTTCACTACATATATATTTATTTATCCATTGATATTTGGGTTGCCTCTACCTGTTGGCTATTGTGAATAAGTGCTGTTGTAAAAATGGGTATGCAAATATAACTCTGGTTATTTTTAACATAAAAGAAAATGCTTTATACTTTAATTTTTATTTATAATGTATTTAAGTTATATGTCAATTGCTCTGCCTCTTGGAAAAAGGTCATTTCATGAATAATTATATATTCTGAACCTGTGTACTAATAAATCTTTAGCTCCTAATGCTATACACATTTCAAAGTTTTCAGAGTAGTTTCAAATAGATAAAAGGAATGAAATAAATCATAAACTCTGCTAAAGAAAAACTATGATTTGTAAATGTTTAGCTAAAAAAAAAAAGTAAAATGACTTTTGCTGTTTTCCAAATTCTTAACATCACCGTCAACACAAACTCATCTTTTTCTGATATACCTAATCCAAATAACCTTTGACCAAATGTCCACAATGCTGCTAAACATGTTAAAAACATAATCTTAGTAGAGTATTAAATGTTATCTACAAAACTCTGATTAACCAAAACACACACGAGTCATGTTCAATTGTTATATGAACATAATGTGTCTGATTAGTCAATTTAACAATTTCTTTTGGTTGACTTCTTCTGTACCTCTTTATGCTTCTTTTTTTTCCTCTTGCCACGTTCTTTGAATCCTGCTGAGAAAATAGAGGGATTCCAGTTGCTGGTGACCCAAGGAATATCTTGCTCATCACTGTCCACAAAAGTATATTGAGTTGCATGTTTGGGGCTATAGGACTTTGGTGAATAATTGTTGAATGACTGTCTTCTCCAAGTGCATTCTTCTTCAAAGCCCTCTTCATCTGCCACACCATTTATAAAGAAGGACTTCAACTCACCGTCATCTTCAACAACTTCTCTTTCTTGATCATTCTCAATAATGCTCTGTGTATTTGTATTTCTACCATTAGCAATCTTACTTGAAGTTGTAACAGATATGTAGTTGCCCATCCCGCTATCATCAAATGCCAGGGAGGAAAATGAATTAAGGCCCTCATGGCCCAGTGAACCATATGGTATATATCCTGTGTCATATGAAGGAAATCTCTCAAAAACTGGATATTCACTGGAGGTAGCAAAACAGGATTTTGTACTTCTGCTTGCATAGGAGCTTCTTGGACTATTTAAAAGGTCCTCAAGTGAGTCTTCAAAGAAATGAAATGAAAATGGGTCCTTTTCACCAAAAATTTCTCTAAAGACATCACTTGGCTTACGGAATGTGAAGCTATACTCAGAAGAATCTTCAAAATGACTTCTGTCTCCACCATTTAATCCTTCTTGGCCATATTTATCATAAATGTCCCGTTTTTCGTTATTTGATAATACCTCATATGCCTCAGCTACTTCTTTGAATTTTCTCTCAGCTTCTTCTTTATTTTCTGGATTTTTATCAGGGTGCCATTTAAGTGCCACTTTATGATAAGCTTTTTTAATGTCCTCAGGTGAAGCGTATCTCTGCACTCCTAGAACTTCATAGTAATCTACCATATTTTAACAGATTGTTGGAAGTGGGTGTTCTGGGTCTGAGTAGTGAGAACCGTAGTTTCCTCTCAGCTCAAGCTTTACTGGTGTTGGTGGTAGAGGCAGTGTCCGCAAATAGGCACATTTTTACATTGAAGACAATGTCACTACCATAGACATTGCTAGGAGACATTAGGATACTGATTATGTGGCAAGCAGAGTTACAAGCTTATGTCAGAGAAGTTTGCATTATGGTGTCATTCTGGGGTTGGGTTAAGGACTAGATCTTCCAGATAGAGCTAGTCCAGAGTCATGCCAGAGCATCCTGAACCCTCTGGACTATTTCGCCTGTATTCCCCTGGAAGCCTCAAACAATGCCTCATAAGCCAGTGGGAACTGTTGTTGATGGCCAGAGCATGCCCCTTGCACTTGTAGGCTACTGAGCCTTAATAACTTATTTCCTAGTTCTATGTTTCGGTTTTGAAAAATGAGGAAATCATGAACTACATGAAAAAGTTTTTAAGTAGATTACATTTTTGTTTTATTTCAGTCAAGAGGCAATTTCATAGGAAATTCAAACAACTCAATTACAGTATAATAAGGACTATGATGGGGGAAGCACTAGATGCTAAGCAATCATGAGAGACACCTAACCCAGATTTGGGGTGTTTCAGGGAAGGCTTCTGCATGCCAGTATTGAATGATTTGAGAGGACAGTATCTACCCACTTCAAAGTTTACTACTTTAAAACATAAAGATTTTGAAAATTGTATGCTTATGTATTCATTATATAATTACTGAATGTCTACTTTGTGCAAGGCACAGTTTAACCACAAATGTTAATAGTATTAAAAATTCCAATTTTCATGCTTTACAGTATGATGGAATATAAATAATAAGAAAAGTATTAAAATAATGTGAGATAATATGATATGTGTTCCCCCTCAAAAACAAAAAACAGTAGTACGATCGGGGCAGAGAGCTACTTTAGATCGGTTTTTAATTCTCTACAGTATACCTGTCTACATGTATGTATGTATGGTACACACATCATTGTATTTGCCTACCGTTGAAAATAATAATAAAAATATTGAATATTATTTGAGCACCATCTTTAGGTCAAACACTATACCAAGTGACTTGCGGTTTCTCATGTAATTGTTAATAGCATTCTAGCAAAATAAATATTTTGTGCCCATAAGAAACCTGATGTTCTTAAGGATAAATATGTCTAAGGCTACCTAGCTTATTAGTGAAAAATCTGATATTTGAACTTGAGTCTCTCTGATTCTAAATTCTATTCTTCCTACTCTGTTGCATATCTTGGACCAGGATTTAAGAGTTCAGGTTCTAGGGGTCCCTGGATGGCTCAGTCAGTTAAGCGTCTGTCTTCAGCTCAGGTCATGATCCCAGAGTCCTGGGATCAAGCCCCGCCTTGGGCACCCTGCTCAGTGGAGAGCCTGCTTCTCCCTTTCCCTCTGCTGCTTCATCTGCTTGTGTGCTCTCTCGAATAAATAAATAAAATCTTTTTTAAAAAGTTCAGATTCTAGACATTTTTCAAATATGTATTGAGAACCTGTGATACAGATAGGAGTTAGAAAATTGAAAATTCTGCTCTTGAGGAATTAATATAATTGGGAAAAAAATCACCGAAAAACTAACCAACAGAGTAAATATATATATATATATATATCACAAGGATTTGCTTCTAATTATTTCTCCTCTCTTGCTCTTTTACACATTCCAGCTGCTGTGCCATTTTATCTCATCCCTTTACAATAAAACTTCTCAAAATTATTGTCTCTGCTTGATGTTTCTGCTTTTTTCTATCCTGTTTTGTTGGCACACTCCAATCTGGCTTCTACTTTTTTTTCTCCCAGTCTTAACTGAGGTATAATTGACATATATGTTTAAGTTGTACAACATGATTGGATATATGTATACATTGTGAAATGATTACCAAAAGAAGTTTAATTATCATTCATTACTTCATAGTTATAATTTTTTTCTTGTGGTGAGAACTTTTTTTTTTTCAAGTAAACTGTGCTCAGCATGGGATTTGAACTCACATCCCTGAGATCAAGAATCTCATGGTCTACTGACTGAGCTAGCCAGGCACCCCACTTTTCTTGTGATAAAAGAACTTTTAAGATCTTTATTTTTAGCAATTTTCAACTATCCGATGAAGGATTGTTAACTGTGGTCACCATGTTGTACATTACATCCTCCAGAATTTATTGTCTTATAACTGGATTTGTACCTTTGGACCACCTTTTACCAATTTGGTAAAAAGGCTTCTTTTATATTCTATCATTTATATTCTACTAAAATTGTTCTTGTCTGGGTCTCCAGTGACTTCTATGTTGCCAAATCCAGTAGTTGTCCTTTTGGCCTCCTTGTATTTAGCAGCACTTGACACAGGTAAGTACTTCCTCCATTCAGATACTTGTTTAAATATCTAAATACCATATTCCTCTAGTTTTCTTGCTTTCTCCTATGCTGTGTCTTCTCACACTAAAATAGTAACTAAACTTGATCACAATCTCAGTAGGTAATATTCAGTCCCAGGACTTTGGATACCATTTATGTGTTTATGGCATCTTAATTTATATATCTAGCCTGTTATTTTCCTCCTGATCTTCAGATTGCCTATTTGACCTCTCTTTTGGAATATCCAATAAATATCTCAGTCTTTGCCATTTCATTTAATAGTGCAATCATCTATCCTGTTGTTCAAGCCAAAAAACCTGAGAATCATCTGGTTTGGCTTTTGACTTTTAAAATACATCCCAGTCTAATCACTGGGAAATAAAATCAAATAACAAATAATCCCTGCCTTCTAAAAGTTTGTAATAGACTGGCAAACTAATTAGGAATTATGTGCAGTGCAGTAGGTATTAAAACAGAATTAAGCACGGGAGCATTGAGGAGGGGCATTTGCATCAGAATCCGCGAAAATGAGAAATCCTAAGGGAAGGCTTACTGGAGTAAGTGATGTTTGAGCTCGTGGAAGCAGACAAAAGCATTTTAGATGAGAACTGTGTTTTCAAAGGTAAATACTGTTACCTTTAACATTAGTTATTAAACTTAGTCATTAGTACAGACTAATTAGCTGGAGCTCTTCAAGTGTGGCTGCGATAATGTTTTGGGTTTTTTTTTTTATTTCTTTGTTTGTTTGTTTGTTTTGAGAATTATTAGGCCAGAGGAATGGATAGGGACCAGATCATGAAGGGTGGGATCCCTGGGTGGCACAGCGGTTTGGCGCCTGCCTTTGGCCCAGGGCACGATCCTGGAGACCCGGGATTGAATCCCACGTCGGGCTCCCGGTGCATGGAGCCTGCTTCTCCCTCTGCCTATGTCTCTGCCTCTCTCTCTCTCTCTCTCTCTCTCTCTCTCTCTCTCTCTCTCTCTCTCTGTGTGACTATCATAAATAAATAAAAATTAAAAAAAAAAAAGATCATGAAGGGTGCTAAACTAGGGTTTGAAGTGCATTCTGAACGATAAAAAGTTGTAGGTATAAAGTGTTAATATGGAAGGCTGGAAAGTTAAGGACAGATCCTGAATGTAAACCTGAGTTGGGGGGGTGCCTGGGTGGCTCTAGTCAGTTAAGCATCCAACTCTTGTTTTTGATTATGCATCTGCCTTGGGCTCAGGTAGTGATCCGAGGGTCCTGAGAATAGGGCTCCCTGTTTAGCAGGGAGTCTGTTTTTCCTTCTCCCTCTGCCTGCTGCTCCCCCTACTTGTGTGTGTTCTCTTTCTCTCTCAAATGAATGAATAAAATCTTCTAAAAACAAAAAACACCCTGAGTTGGTTGACAACACCTTTGAGGACACTGAAGCAAAGGACTGAAGGGATCACTTTGGAAATAGTATAGCTGAAGAGGATGAATTAAAGAAGAAAGGTAAGATCCAAGAAAGGCAGACCATTTAGGAGATGTAGTCAGGTGAATTGAGGAGGGTCTATATTAAGGAAATGGTCTTACTTTGAATCGAATTGGATCTTAGAAATAGGACTTGACATACCAGTTCTGCTACCAAGTAATTATGTGATATTGGGCCAAAAAATTCTGTTTACTTAAATGTAGGTGAAAGTATTGTTTATTTGCATCTGTCAGATTTAAGTTTACTATGGTAAGAAGTGGTCCAAAATAGAAGGATTGGGTATTCTAGTATTTTTGCATTTGAACATTAAAAAAAGAGAGGGAGGGATCCCTGGGTGGCGCAGCGGTTTGGCGCCTGCCTTTGGCCCAGGGCGCGATCCTGGAGACCCGGGATCGAATCCCACGTCGGGCTCCCGGTGCATGGAGCCTGCTTCTCCCTCTGCCTGTGTCTCTGCCTCTCTCTCTCTCTCTCTCACTGTGTGCCTATCATAAATAAAAAAAATAAAAAATAATAAAAAAAAGAGAGGGAGAATTGGTTAACTTTTTACATTGAGTTATTTTACTGCCAAATAGGATAGTCCAGTGGTTATGGGCTCTACAAATAGATTGTTCAAATCCTAGTTCTGTCTGCAGTAATTATTCATCTTGGGCAAGTTTCTTAACCTTCCTATGTATCTTTTTTTCTCATCTTTAAATGGGCAGTATTATAATAACATCTCCCTCAAACATAACATGCTACTATTTGTCTAAAGAAGAGGATACCAATAAATAGATGTGATTTCAACAAAAAAGTGGTGAGACTAGATGTCTCAAGGAAGGGGTACAGGGTAACTTTGGGACAGATGTGGGAGGAAGGCTTTTTTCTATAAATCTATATCATCAAAGATGCTGGGATTTGGGGCAGCCCCGGTGGCCCAGTGGTTTAGTGCTGCCTTCAACACAGAGCATGATCCTGGAGACCCGGGATCGGTCCCATGGCAGGCTTCCTGCATGGAGCCTGCTTCTCCCTCTGCCTGTGTCTCTGCCTCTCTCTCTCTCATCTTAAAAAAAAAAAAAAAAAAAAAAAGGATGCTGGGATTTGAAAATATTAAATATACCATGCCTCTACGAATTTGTTGTAATAAGGAAAAACGGTGCTGCATCCTATATTGTGTAAGCTTTGAAGAGTTTACTTACAGGTGAAAAAAAAGCTCAGGTAGTTCTGCTGAACTCCAAATTGTATTCCTTTTTGTCATAACACTGCATCCCAGTCACTCCACCAACATGATCCTTTACACGGACAACCCATTATCGTCTCTTCCTCGTGCCTTCACTATTTTCAAAAACACAAATGACAGGGGTACCTGGGTAGCTCTGTCGGCTAAACATCTGCCTTCAGCTCAGGTCATGATTTCAGGGTTCTAGGATCAAGCCCCATGTCAGGCTCTCTGCTCACAGGGAACCTGCTTTTCTCTTTCTCCGTGCTTATGCTGTCTCTTGCTATCTCTTTTACGTGCTATGTCTCTCTCAAAATCTTGAAAAAAATAATGTCAAAGATCAAATAAATTTAAAAAGGGGGGGAAGACTACTATGCGTTGGAGATGGTCATTTCTGCAGATATTTGCAACTAACTATAGAGAGTCTGATGTTTCGTTGAGACAGAGGTTGGTCTCAGGATCCCTTTATGGTCTTAAAAATTATTGAGCATCCTCGCATCTCTCTTCCAAACTAGAGCTTCCCTCAGTACAGAGAGTGTTTTAGTACAGTGTTTTCCAATGGCAAGTTGTAATCGTAGTAGGTCATGGTATTAGTTTCCTGAGGCTGCCTTAACAAATCACCACAAACATAGTGGCTTAAAATAATAGAATTCTCTCACAGTTCTGGAGGCCAGAGGTCTGAAACCAAGTGTCAGCAGAGCTGTATTCCTTCCAAAGGCTCTAGGAAAGAATCTTTTCTTTACCTCTTTAGCTTCTAGTAGCGGGTATTCTTTGGATTGTGGCCACATCACTCTAATCGCTGCCTCCATGGTCCCATTACTTCCTCCTCTTCTGTTTTCTAGTCTGTTTCAAATCTCTCTGCATTTCTCTTATAAGAGCATTTGTCATTGAATTGAGGGCCTACCCAGGTGACCAGGATGATCTCCTCATTTCAGGATCCTTAATTACATCTGCAAAGACCCTTTTTCCAAATAAATTAACTGTCACAGGTTCTGGAGATTAAGACATGGACATATCTTTTGGGGGCCACCATTCAAGAAATTGCAGTAGTCGTATTACTGCAAATTACTGAAATTGCAGAAACTTTTTAATGGAATAGGGCAGACAAATATTAGGATAGTATTGTAATTTTTTAAAAAAGATTTTATGTATTTGAGAGAGAGAGTAGGAGGTGAAACAGAGGGAGAGGGACAAGCAGACTTTGCACCAAGTGGGGAGCCAGCCAGATGCAGGGCCATTCCCATGATCCTGAGATCACAACCTGAGCCGAAATCAAGAGTCAGACACTCAAGCCGACTGAACCATCCAGGTGCCCCTAGTGAAATTTTTATCTATATCGTATTTACACTTCTGTGTATACTAGGTTACCATGTAAAATATATTTCTTACTGTGGATCTTGGTTTTAAAAGTTTGAAAGCCACTATAATATAACTTATTTCACAGGTAAAGAAATCGTGCAAAGGAATTATGTAACTGGTCAAGATCATGTAGATCATAGAACTGGCACTTTTTTCTGCTATCCTATGCTACCTTTAACTCTTTGTCTTAGATTGCCTTTCAGAGTGCATACTTATTTCCTTCATTTTTCTCTATGCTTAACTCATATATATTTTTTTACTTCTTATGAAAATTTCAAACATGTACAAACAGTTATCAATTCATGGCCAGTCTTTTTTCATCCAAATCTTCTTTTATCCTCTCTCCCCAATCCACACACACTCCTGTGTTATTTTGTGACAAATCTGTTTATATCACTTCATCTGTAAATATTTCAGTTTATAGCTCTAAAAGGTAAGATTCTTCCTCTTTGACACAACCACAACACTATTACCCCACGTTAAAGAAGTAAACATTACTTCCATAATATTGTCAAATATGCAATTATTATCCAAATTTCCAGTTTTTTCATAAATGTAATAAACAGTGTGAGGGAATACTTGTTTTAAAATTTGTTGCTTGAATCAGGATCCATATAAATAAGATTCACATATTACAAAAGGTTGATAAAGGTTTTAAGGTTTTCTTAATATACAGATTCCTCCTCTATCTCTTACCACCCCTACCTGCCATAAAGTTTATGTGGAAGAAACAGAGTTGTTTGTCCTGTAGTGTTTCTCATGTCAGGACTTTGTTGATTGCATCTTTATATTGTCTTCTAGCAAGTTCCTCTATTTCTGTAAATTGCTTGCCTTATCTTTGTTAAGCTTTCAGTGTATATAGAGTGGGCATATTCCCTAAAGTGTATTCTGTACATTTTCTAAAGCTAAATTGCAGGAAATACTTGTTTTTCCTTTTTCTCTTTTTTCACTCTTCTGAACTGTATTTTTGTTCTGCCTAGAAACCTTTATCATTTTGTCTTAATCATCCAAGAAACCATAATTTTTTTCAATAACCCTCAGTTAAGACTTCTAACTCATCAAATGTATATACCTCATTCATACTACATAGTCCCTACAGAAACCTTTAACTTGATCCAGACATCACATACTACTGTTACAGCAATTGTATGTTCACAAGGAGATTGCATAGTACTGATTGTGTTATTGCGATCAACAAAGAACACTTATGGAGCAACAGGGTGGAGGGATAAGAGCAAAGATTTCGGAGTTTAATAAACCTGGGTTTGGATTCCAGCTTCCCCAGTACTAACTGTGTGACAAGGCACAAAGTACTTCTTGCTTTTGTTGTTGCCTTCTCTGAGTCTGATTCCTTGTTTGTAAAAAAAAAAAAAAAAAAAAAAAAAAAAAAAAAAAAAACAATGATGGCAGTTAAAACCCTAATTCCTTAATTTGGTATACAAAGCCTTTAATGGTCTGATCCTTACCTTTCTAATTTTTTCATCTTCCTCCAGCAACACTGACCTGAAATTCTCCCTTCCCTCTACTACATGCAGACAGACACAGATGCACACACATGCAAACACACACAGTACTTTCTATGCCTTCCCTTTCATGATCTCATTCATGACACCTTCCACCCCATTTCTCTTTCACTTGACTTTTTTTTTTTAAGATTTTATCTTTAAGTAATCTCTGTACCCAACATGGGGCTCTTAATTACAGCCTGGAGATTGAGTCACATATTCTACCAACAGCCAGTCAGATGTCCTTCGTTTGTCTAATTCTTTTCAGAGTAGACATCCTCAACTTCTACAGTCCTACACCAACACCTTTTTGTGTTCCCCAGTGCTCTGTGTGCCTCTCTTTGTCTTTATACCCATCCTACAACATTTTATTAGTCTCTGTGCTCTCGAAAAGCCTTGTGAATGAATCCACCGTGGCATTCACCATATAGTGTTATAATGTCATTTTGTCTTACCTCCACTAGACCATATATTCTTTAAAGGCCACAGGGATCCCTGGGTGGCGCAGCGGTTTAGCACCTGCCTTTGGCCCAGGGCATAATCCTGGAGTCCTGGGATCGAATCCCACATCGGGCTACCTGCATGGAGCCTGCTTTTCTCTCTGCCTGTGTCTCTGCCTCTCTGTGTGTGTGTCTCTCATGAATAAATAAAATCTAAAAAAAAAAAAAAAAAAAAAGGCCACAGCAAATAGTCTTCATTCTTATGTCTTTTTCTTGGATGTGTTCCAGTCACATGCTTAAATCTTGTTGAATGAATACTATTAATAGTGTTTGTTGCATACTATCATTAAGCATTTTCATACATTATTTAACCTAACTCTTAACATTTCCAGGTTTAAATGAGATAGCATGTGCATATTTTCTCATACTTCACATATTGTCAATAAAAATGTTCTCTTTTTCTGAATTTTAGGACAACTTTATACTATCTCTTAATATACCCTAACCCCTTCCTTGCTTTTGTTGCCTTTCTTCTGTTCCCCTGGTTCCTTATTCATATCACAGTCATACTTTATGTGTATATACCTCTATTATACTGCAGTAGACTGAAGTTGCTAAGGGTAAAAATGATCTCATTTCCTTATTCCTAGGGCCCAACACAGGCACAGAGGAAGGGCCATATAAATTTTGAAGGAGGTACTAAAATGCACTTTTCTAAAGCATCCCAACTGCTGGAGATAGATAAATGTATATATACTCTGAGGACTTTCTAGATTACTGTTCCATTTCACTTTCTTTTATTTTTCCTTCAGGATGCGTGTCATGTTCTCAGCGAAGGTTCTCCCTCCAGCCCATCCCAGAGAAGAGAATTCCAAACCGGTACTTAGGCCAGCCCAGCCCCTTTACACACCCACACCTCCTCAGACCAGGTAAACTCTATTCACTATAATAACTATCCCTCTCTTTAGATGCTTTATTCAGAACTGTGCTATCCAATAGAATTTTTTGCAGTGATATAAAAAAAATCTAGATCTGTGCTGCCCAGTACAGTAGCCACTAGCCACAAGTAGCTATTGTATACTTAGAATGTTGCTGGTGCAACTCAGGAACTAAATGTTTTATTTTTATTTCAGTTAACTTAATTTTAAGCTTAGAAAGGTACATGTAGCTACTGATATTGTGTTGATGGCTCTATGTTGGGCACAAATATAATAAGCCTTATAATTCAGAATTACCATTGAAAAGTATATATTTCCAAATATTTTAGAAGAAAAGTTGCATTACTTACTAAGACATGGTTGCTAGAACTGTATTCAGACAATTGATTCCTTGTGAACTTGTTTGTTAAAGACATTTTAGAAAACGTGTTTTCTTGCGGCGCCTCGCTGGCTCAGTCAGTGGAGCATTAGACTCTTGATCTCAGGGTTGTGAGTTTGAGCCCCATGTTGGGCATAGAGCCGAAAGGAAGAAAGAGAGAGAGAGAGAAAGAAAAAAAAGAAAATATGTTTTTCTTGAGAGTATTAAATGCTCATTTCGTTTAACAAAAATATTGCTATACAGATTACATTAGATTTCCAGATTTGATTTTCACAGCTTTGAGAGGTGATAACAATGATAAAAAGGCAGTTATGGGGTGAACTGTGGTGAATGAATACCACCCCAAAGATGTAGGTAGGGCAAAACCAAATTATTTGTAGAAAAAGCGGTCAGGTTTTCAAGGGAAATTAATTATTGCTTCTCCATGGGAAGTTAAATCTGTATTTACTATCTAAGCATATAGACTAATAATCTAAATTACCTTTAGAAATATGTTGCTCTTTCACTATCTCCACTCAGTGAATGATACCAGTGTGTCTCTCAGTGAGGGCTTCCTTTCGCTGATTCTTCATCAGACTGGAATTTCTGCTGGGAAATCGGCTGAGACTCAGGAAATGCAGCTCACCACTGAAACACACAAGAAATCAGAGTTTTTCAAAGCTGTAAGGTAAGCTTATTAGCAATCCAGTTAGTATTAAGTATTTCTCTAACCTGTCAACCTACCTATAGCTTCATTTAAAAAAACAAAGTAGAATTGACATGAAGTTTTATCAGCTTTGAAAATTCTTGAATTCTCGTGGTGAGATAGTTTTACATGGTGAGCTGCATTTTCTAGGCCTTGAAACTAGTAATCGTATTGTCAAGATGATGGCTTCTATAGCTAAACTCTTTGCTTTATGTGTTATGTGCATGATAACTGTATAAAAATCGTAAATGAATATACACATATACATGTTTATACATACATGTGTTATATTCATATCAGCTATGGAGGAAAGAGGTTATCTGTCTTAATTTTTACTCTTCTGGATGTAGCATTTTATTTTATTTTATTTTTTATTTTTCATTCAAAGATTTTATTTATTTATTCATGAGAGCCTCAGAGAGAGAGAGGCAGAGGCAGGCCGAGGGAGAAGCAGGCTCCATGCAGAGAGCCCAATGTGGGACTCGATCCCAGGACTCCAGGATCACGCCCTGAGCTGAAGGCAGGTGCTCAACTGCTGAGCCACCCAGGCATCCCTGGGCGTAGCATTTTAGACATCGGGGTAAGAAGGGATAGAAATAGATGGAATTTTAAAACAGAATCATCAGTGTTAAAGAAGCCAGGTATACTGGCTTCTGGAGGCAAAAACTATATAAGTATCCAAAGTATTAACCATTTGTCTTTCTCCACATAGATAAGGAAGTGTTAAAATTATTATGGAGTGGAGAAAATGTAGAAAAAATTAAAGGCATATAATATATTTTTTTTAATTTATTTCACAGAGTCTGGAGTATAAAATTATATCATCTGTTACTTGGTTTGCTTCAAAAAGTTTCATGTTTATCATAGCAATTTTCCCAGTACTTAAAAGTTTTGGGAAATACCTCAATTCTTTCTCTAATTATTGCACAGATCTATATATATATTATAGAAAAATTAGACAATACAGGTAAAAATAATTTTTTAAAAAATTACTCGTAATCCCACCACTCATAGAAAACCACTTTTGAGATTTTGGTATATGTCTCTTTCTAGACTTATTTTTTATATAGACATATATGTGTCTATGTGCGTGTATTACACACATGGGTACACACACTGTATACCAGTGAATTATTCCTAAAAATAAACTCTTAGAAATGAAATTAATGAGTCAGCTCTTTGTGAATTTTGAGGATGATCTATTTCCTCTGGATTTCTGCTGGCCATATCTACCAGATTTCCTGAAGCAAGAGTAACCTGGAAAATATTCAGCAGAATGGCTCAGAGATAAGGGAATTCTGTTCTAGCTGTGCTACTACTGCTTGAGATGGAAATAAAAAATCAGACTGACTTCCTCAATATCTCCTAGTGATTTCTAAAACTTATTTCCTTAAAGAATTTATTTATTTATTTATTTTTAAGTAATTTCTACGCCCAACATGAGGCTTGAACTCACAACCCCAATATCAAGAGATGCTCTACTGCCTGAGCCAGCCAGGCACTCTCCATTTCTTTTTTTTTTTAACATTGCCATCCCAGTGCTTAGTACTGTGTCTGTAGAGATAGAAAATGTCAGTTCATCCTCCTTGATCACTAATATGTCCACCACTTATCACCCAAGCAGGAAAAAATGATTCCATGCAGGAAGGCAAGTAGCATTCTGAACTATATAGTGTTACGAACTGTGAATTTACTTTTATAACATCTATGCAAAAAAGATAATTACATTGCTCCTGGATATTGCCACGGGAGTAGTGCTGTCATTAGCAAAGCAGCAAGGTGTTCAACTCACAAACATTGCAACTTATCAGGCAGTAGTAAGAATTACTGCCTAATGAAGCATTATTTCCAAGAATTTATATTTCTAACATGGTTACATTCCTGGACACAATTAGTTTTGGAATATGTGATATAGTTTGTGGTTTTCGTAGAGTTAGGCTTGTCAGAATGACTTGTCGGACATATGCAGAACCAGTTGTTTTTCTTCCAACTGCAACAGTGAACAAATTGGGAAGTTTTCAGAATACAATTATATGGCCCGCAATTTGAGGGAATACTTTTACCATTTACCTGTTTGTCTCTTATGATCAAATATAATGGCTGAGGCTATACAGTTAATGTCAAGTATAATATTTTAAATGATGAAAAGATTGGTTCTAGAGTGGGTGCTAGATCATAATTTCTGAATCATCTTTCCTTAGAATTGTCAAAAACAATTAGGTGTCCACCTTTCAGTAGCTGAGTTGTAGTTCTGCCTTGAGTAAGCAGTGTATTTTTATTAAGTTTTGTTAAAATGGGGCAGCCCCGGTGGCTCAGCGGTTTAGCGCCTGCCTTCAGCCCAGGGTGTGATCCTGGAGACCCAGGATCGAGTCCCACGTCAGGCTCCCTGCATGGAGCCTGCTTGTGTCTCTGCCTCTCTCTCTCTCTCTGTCTCTCTCTCTCTCTCTCTCTCTCTGTGTGTGTGTTTGTCATGAATAAATAAAATCTTAAAAAAAAAGTTTTGTTAAAATGATTCACTTCAATATCTAAAAGATTAAGATTTATTTTGTTGGGGTAAGATTTTTATAGTATTTAAATGATTCAAATATACGTCCAAGAAATGACAGACATTCAAAGTGGTCTGAATCTGCCTACACCACGGGGGGAGCTTTTTCAAAATGTACATACATACCATGATCCTCTAGACTTACAGAATCAGAATCTCAAGGGAAGGGGTTAGGCCATAGGTTTTTGAAGAGCTCCCTGGGTGCTTCTGATGCCCACCACTTGCCTAATGGGTATTCATTCAGGTGGGTGCATGAGATGCCATCTAAAGCCAGATCTTTGGCCACAGGCCACGTTTTGAAGCAGAGTGTACCTTCTCCATGCTCTCTTACATCCTCATCCCCAAACTCTAGTTCTTAAATTCATTTATATCTTTAACATCACCACCATTGCACATTTACAGAATTATGACTTTACATTTATGTAGCCATTTCAAGACTCTTTATAGGTTACACCCAATGAGCAGAATACTGGTATAAAAATGTTTTATATCCTAGAGCTTTTAAATTTAAGTTCAGGGTCAGTATGCCTGGGTGGCTTAGTGGTTGAGCGTCTGCGTTCTGCTCAGAGTATGATCCCGGATGCCCAGGATTGAGTCCCACATCAGGCTTCTTGCATGGAGCCTGCTTCTCTATGTCTATCTATGTCTCTCTACCTATGTCTATGTCTCTGCCTCTCTCTCTATGTCTCTCATGAATAAATAAGTAAAATCTTAAAAAAAAAAATAAACTAAAAAAAATACATTTAAGTTCAGGGTCTACTTTTTTACTTAGGTATTTTACCATGAAGTCTCCCTGTGTTTTTTGTTTTTTGAAGATTGATTGATTGAGGGATGACTGGGTAGCTCAGTGGTTGAGCATCTGCCTTTGGCTTAAGACATGATCCTGGAGTTCCAGGATCGAGTCCCGCATTGGGCTCCTGCCTGGAGCCTGCTTCTCCTTCCTCTGCCTGTGTTTCTCATGAATAAATAAATAAAATCTAAAAAAAAAAATTGATTGATTTGAAAGAGAGTGCACATGTGCAAGCAGGGGGAGAGGCAGAGGGAGAGAAACTTAAAGCAGACTTTGGACTTCGAACTGAGTACAGAGTCTACCCGGGAGGGAGTCAGTCAATCCCACAACCCATAAGATCATGACCTGAGCTGAAACCAAGAGTTGGAGGCTTTACCAGCTGAGCCACCCAGGCACCCCTCCCTATTTTTTAATTAATATATTTTCTTTTCTTATTTCCCCGTATACCTATGTAATTTTTAAAATAATCTCATTCTTATTGATTGTGCACTTTCCTCTTGTCTTCATTTTCTGAAGAAGATTGTAATGCAGAATAAAGACTGGAGTGTTTAAGTATATATACATTTACAAATGAATAAACCTATATATTTAACCTATATGTATGGTGTATGTTGATTATTCATTTCAAGGTACCATTATACTGATGATTAGCTTATAGAAATTCCATAAACTGCCATCTAGTAGAATTGTGGTATATTTCTCTGTTTCTTAATGCTGGGGGAAAAAAATTTGAAGTATAATAATTTTCCTCTGGTTTAAATATTGGTACATTAAAAATAAATGACTTTTCTATTTCTCTTTAACCTTTGTGCATATTTCTCATTCATATTGAGAAATTGTCTGAAGTAAAAATTAGCAAGAATCTGCTCTAAACAAGAATCAGGAATCTTCTAAAGAATTGAATAATAGGAGCAGCCCTGGTGGTTTAGTAGTTTAGCGCCGCCTTTAGCCTGGGGTGTGATCCTGGAGACCCTGGATCGAGTCCCACGTCAGGCTCCCTGCATGGGGGCCTGCTTCTCCCTCTGCCTGTGTCTCTAGCTCTCATGAATAAATAAATAAAATCTTAAAAAAAAATTTGAATAATAAAAAAACTTCTGAATCACTTAAGACTCATTCTAATTGTATCTAATATTTATATAGTAATTGCTGTTTTAAGTATCTTAACTTATCTAATCCTCCTGACAACTTTGAGAAGTAGTTGCTATTATTATTTCCATTTGACAGATGAGAAAACTGAGTCATAAAGCAGTTTGGTAGCTCTCCCCCAAGTCACTCAGTAAGTTGTTGAACCAGGATTCCAACTCACAAAAGTCTGTGAGTCCATACTTAACCACAAAACACTTGTTCCAAAAATACTATCTGGAATATTTTTTTAAGATTTTATTTATTCATTTATGAGAGACAAAACAGAGAGAGAGAGGCAGAGACACAGGCAGGAGAAGCAGGCTCCTCACCAGGAGCCCAGCGGGGGACTTGATCCCCAGACCCCATCACACTCTGAGCCAAAGGCAGACATTCAAATGCTGAGCCACCCAGGTGTCCCACTATCTGGAATTTCTGAAAAGGCTATTTTTGTTTTTGTCATAAGATTTTTTTTTTTTTAAGATTTATTTATTTATTTATGATAGAGAGGCAGAGACACAGGCAGAGGGAGAAGCAGGCCCCATGCCAGGAGCCCAACTCGGGACTCCATCCAGAGACTCCAGGATCCTGCCCTGGGCCAAAGGCAGGTGCCAAACCGCTGAGCCACTGAGGGATCCCCTTGTCATAAGATTTTTAATAAGAAATTCACTTGAGGGAAGTCTTGGTATAAAAGTATTACAAGTTTAGAGAGTCATTTGCTTTTTTAAATGTGAAATTACATATGAATTGCACAGATCTTAAATGCGCATTTCAGTGAGTTTTGACAAACATTAATGTCAACATAACCCACACACCTCATTCAAGGTATAGAACATTTTCATCACCCCAGAAAATCTTCTCCCCTCCAGTCGGTCCCTGCCTCCATCCTAGCCATTGCTCCACTTGCTATCAACATGGATTGTTTTGCCTGGTCTTGGAGTCATGTACAGTATGTACCCTTTCTGTCAGACTTGTTTTGCCCAATATATGCAAATAAAATCTATTTGGAGTATTTTTTATTGTTTATTTGGTCATTTCATTTTTTCAGAGAGGTCTATGTTTTACTTATAAAGGAAACATTAATTTTTTTTACTCCCATTCTCCAGCTACACAGTAACAGATCAGTTTATAAACTACTTGAAGACAATAAAAACTACCTAATATCAAACAATTCATTTTAAGGACACTGGTTCAAAATCAGACCATGTTAAAATCCTTTTTTAAAAAAAATATTTTATTTATTTATTCATAAGAGACACAGAAAGAGGCAGAGACATAGGCAGAGACAGAAGCAGGCTCCACGTGGGGAGCCCAAGGTGGGACTCCATCCTGGGACTCCAGGATCACGCCCTGCACCGAAGGCAGTCGCTCAACAGCTGAGCCACCTAGGCGTCCCCCATGTTAAAATCCTAATCTAGTTATTTTTGGGAAATAATTGAAATACATACCTAGATTGTAGCTGAAACTTGCATCTTTCCGTCCATTTTCAGCCTTTATAAAACTTTCCTGTATGAGTTTTCTGCTTGGCTGATTAAATATGAAGACCATTTTTCTTATTCTGTTGAGAGGTCCAATCCTAAATGTCCTGGAAGAGCTTTTCCTCCTCACTGTAGAGTCTCAGAATTGATTGTGAGACTTTGCTATCTGCAGAGTCCACGTTGTGACATGTAAGCATTTGATTGGTAAAAAGCTTGTTAGAATAGCCCCTCTGTCCTTAATTGTTTCCACATGATAAAATACTAACTTTGTTCCTTATCGCATTACAATTTGATGAAGTTACCAGAATGTCTGTTCAGATATAGTTATATCACAAGAAATTCAGGCCAGATTGACCATTACAATGGTTGGTTTTATGATCAAAACCCATAACAACTGCCAGGTTTACCTCTAGGGTTAAAGTTCATTGCTTTATAATACCTTTTTTATTTCCTCCTTCAAATGATAAGAAAAGATGTCTGTTTTCCTTGGATAATTTTTTGTCATGACCAAAGATTTCTCTGTTACTTTGAGATTTCAGAAGTTTAGAAGCATTTAGTTAATGATCATTCCATAGTGTTGGTGATTCATAAGCTTGGGAAAATGTAGACAGTGTTTTATGTGTTTCTCATGTAATCATTTCTATGAAATTGGATTCAGGAGGGAGAGGAATACCTTGAAGGCAGTAAAAGATAGTTTTCCAATCATGTTTTGATATCCAAATGATTGTATCTTTTTACAGAAGTTACTTTCCAGTATATCTATATATATGCTTTGTTATTAATGAGAGCAAGAGAGAACACATAGATTAAGGTCATTAAAATTGTGAATTTTATTTCTCGAAATTATAAAAAAATACAGAATAAATTGACTCTTAATTAAGTTTTATTACATGGACTGTAGCTGTGGAGAAACCAAAAGCAAAGCACAGGAAAGGGAGAAAGAAGACAAAAAGGACAGGTTGAATGATCCATCAATTATGACCACCCTCTGCTTTTATGAAAGAGTACTGTTTGGGTGCACTGGAAAAGTTCCAATGTTGAGTAACAGTGGCAGGCTTAACATGAATAATTATCAAAGAGATAAATAGTTAAGCTTTTCCTGGGCTCTGGTACAAAGTTCAGTATTCTGCCCATGAGCCCTAGAGGACTCTTAGCCAGCTCAATCTGGGAGAAAAAAGAAATGCTATGTAAGCTCTTCTAGAAGTGACTCTGTTGGCTTACTTACCTTTTATTTCTTACCAACTTTATCAACAAAACTGTAGATTTTTTTCTATTATAGATAATTAAAAGTTAATATTTTATTGAATGCAAACAGAATTTGCTAAAGAGAGAAACTATGTAAATAAAATAAAATAAAATATAAAATAAAATAAAGTATAATATAATATAATATAATATAATATAATATAATATAATATAATTAATATAATATGGCAGCCCGAGTGGCTCAGTGGCTTAGCGCCACCTTCAGCCCAGGGCATGATCCTGGAGACCCGGGATCGAGTCTCATGTCAGGCTCCCTGCACAGGCTCCCTTCATGGAGCCTGCTTCTCTCTGCCTGTGTCTCTGCCTCTCTCTTTCTCTCTGTGTCTCTCATGAATAAATAAATAAAATTTTGAAAAAAAGAGAGAAACTATGCATAGGTAAAACAACTAGACTGTTCTAAAGCAGTCATAAACTGGGTTAATAAAAACTCATAAGAGACACACAGAGAGGCAGAGACACAGGTAGAGGGAGAAGCAGGCTCCATGCAGGAAGCCCGACGTGGGACCCGATCCTGGAACTCCAGGATCACTCCTAGAGTCAAAGGCAGACACTCAACTGCTGAGCCACCCAGGCATCCCTAAATTGTACATTTAAATGGGTGGTTGTACGGTATGTAAATAATATCTCAAGCTCTCTTTTAAAAAATTGATCAGATAAATTAGAATTACCTGTTATAGAGCATTAAAATCTATTGGAGAAGGGTACCTAGGTGGCTCAGTAGGTGAAGTGTCTGCCTTTGGCTCAGGTCATGATTCTGGAGTCTTGGGATCGAGCTCCACATCGATCAGGCTCCCTGCTCAGTGGAGAGTTAGCTTCTCCCTCTTCCTCTAATAACCCTCCCCTCTCTCCTGCGTTTTCTCGATCTCTCTTGCTCTCAATAAATAAAATCTTTTTTTTAATCTACTTAAGAATTTGAATTTGATCTAATGGACAACAAAGAACCATTGTGTAGGTTATGAGTATGGAATGGACTGCTCATGATTTCTCTCCTTTATCTTTTCTCTTTAGTTGGGATTTTAATTATGAGAGTATATACTCATTGAAACAAAATTCAAATAATATTTTAAAAACACCTTAAAAAGGGACACATGGATGGCTCAGTCGATTAAGCACCTGACTCTTGATTTCAGCTCAGGTCATGATCTCAGGGTTGTGAGATTGAGCTCTGCGTTGAGCTCTGCATTGGGCTTTGTGTTGGGCATGGAGCCTGCTTAAGATTCTCTACCTCTTCCTTTGCCCTCCCCCAACCCCCCCACCCCCCGCTGCTGTATGTTTTCTCTGAAGAAAGAGAAAGGGAGAAAGAAGAAAGAAAGAAAGAAAGAGAGAGAGAGAGAGAGAGAGAAAGAAAGAAAGAAAAAGAAAGAAAGAAAGAAAGAAAGAAAGAAAGAAAGAAAGAAAGAAAGAAAGAAAGAAAAGAAAGAGAGGGAGGGAGGGAGAGAGAGAGAGAGAAAGAAAGAAAGAAAGAAAGAAAGAAAGAAAGAAAGAAAGAAAAGAAAGAAGAAAGAAAGAAAGAAAGAAGAAAGAAAGAAAAAGAAAGAAAGAAAGTTAAAAAGAAAATCTCAGTCTTAATCCCCATAGATAACCACTATTTAAATTTGGGATTCTAAAAATAAATAAATAAAAATTAATAAAATTGGGATTCTTTTCCAATTCTTTTTTCTCCTTTTTTAGTTTTTAACATAATGAGATCATATTATTCATCTTATACTGTAACTTCTTCATATAGCCGTATTTCATGGCTATCTTCCCATACTTACATGTGGAGACTGGCTACTACAGGGAATAATAATAGTAATCCACATCATGGAGTCAATGTAAAGATTAAATGAATTGATGCCTGTAAGTAATTAGAATAGTACCAGACACATGAAAAGCATTCAGTAAGCATTAGGTGGTGTTTTACTGTTATTGCTAAATGTAGGCTGAGGGATACAGCTTTCATGAGTGATTGATTTAATAGTTCTTTTGCTTTGCAACCAAAAGTGAAAGCACATGTAAACTCCATTTCAGAGAGAAAGCATTCACCCAGCCACCACTGGGCTAGCAATTAGGCAGTCTGCTGGGTACTAGTATTGAGAACTAAATATAACACTTCATAACAGGTTCCTAACAAGATTTTTGTGGGTAGGCTTAAGGAAATCAGACACTCTTGAAATGTATGTCAAAAGTTTGTGTGTGCCTATATGCAGTTTAGTAAACAATCCATAGCTTTTATTCTTTTTAAAGATTTACTTATTTTAGAGAGAGTGTGTGCTCACCCAAGCAAGGGAGGGGCAGAAGGAGAGGTAGAGAAGAAGACTCCTGCTGAGCACCGAGCCCCATGACCCTAAGATCTTGACCTGAGCCCAAATCAAGAGTCAGAAGCTTAACCAACTGAGCCACCCAGGTGCCCTTGAATCCATAGCTTGTAAAGATTCTCTAGGTGATCTTCGTTCCTTAAGAACCACTTGCTTTGGGGCACCTGGGTGGCTCCGTTGGTTAAACATTTGCCTTCTACTCAAGTCATGATCCCAGGATCTTCAGATCGAGCCCCAGGTCTGGCTCCCCGCTCAGCAGGGAGTCTGCTTCTCCCGCTGCCTCTGTCACTCCCCCTGCTTGTGCTCCATCACTCACTCTTCTCTCTTTCAAATAAATAAAATCCTATCTTTTTTTAAAAATGTCAGTGTGCACAGAGGGTCTTTTTTCCTTTTCTGATTAGTAACTGTTAGTGTTCAAAGAATAAAAATGGTTGTTTTACAGTTTAGATTCTAAGGTAGCAAAACCTGATTTTTCAGCCATGACCTGCATGAGAGAAGCATCCTAGGAAGTCTTAGATCATACCTTTGAGTTCTTAACTTTAATTTATATAGTGTTTTTTTATGTTTTAATATTTTTGTGAACTGGTGTAAATTGTTAATGCATATAAGCTTGTGTATTTTTGTAAATAGTTTTGTGATTTATTTCTTGACCCATATGTAAATATTTAGAGTCTCATTTCTTCAAAACTTATTTGAAGCTGAGTTGTGGGCTTGGGGTTTTGTTTGTTTCTTTGTTTTGGCTGGGGGAGCGGGGAGAGAAGAGATTTTGTACTCCAATAATCCAGATGGAGATATCTTGTGGTTTAAAGCAAATGTCCCATTGAAAGCAATTCAAATATCTACAAAATTATTTCAGGTTAAAAATAATAATAATAATAATAATAATAATAATTATGCACTGGAAATTCAGAAGGAGATTTTAGCTCTTAAAATTGGGGGAAACTTTTTGACCTTAAACTATTGAAAACTTTACATCATTTAACAAGTATTTATCAAATGCCCACAATATTCCAGTTGTTATTCTAGGCTCTGGGAATAAAACATTGAACAGACAGACAAAAATCTATGTCCTCATGGAGCTTACATTCTTTTGGGAAAGTCACACACAGATAATATGATCCTTCTCCTCACCTTTTATGTTTATACCTCAGGTCAACCTTAATTATATGCCTAACAATGCCTTTCACATAATAATGTTCAATAAATATTTGATTGAATGAGTAAAAGAATGAAAGAGCTCCTAAAGGATCATGATCTTGGTTTTCCAGCAGGACCACATTTTAACTGTCATTTCTTCCAAAATTTTTATTTATTTTTTTTATTTTTATTTTTTATTTATGATAGTCACAGAGAGAGAGAGAGGCAGAGACATAGGCAAAGGGAGAAGCAGACTCCATGCACCGGGAGCCCGACGTGGGATTCGATCCTGGATCTCCAGGATCGCGCCCTGGGCCAAAGGCAGGCGCCAAACCGCTGCGCCACACAGGGATCCCTCTTCCAAAATTTTTATAGTGGAATAGAAAATTTGAAACCTGGGTCATCTCCATACTTCCCCATGTGCTGAAGAGATGTTATAAATTGAAGAAATGAACTTGTGTGTCTCTGTTTAATAATAACCTATCTTTAAAGTACTTTGGCACTGTATAAATGCAAAGCATCACTGTTATTTGTCATTTCTAGGAGAGGTGACGCCAGGACTATCTCAAGTGGAATATGCACTTCGCAGGCACAAACTAATGTCTCTGATCCATAAGGAAACACAAGACCAGAGTGGGACAGACCAGACAGTGGTTCTGCTGTCCAACCCTACATATTACATGAGCAATGATATCCCCTATACTTTCCACCAAGACAACAATTTTCTGTACCTGTGTGGATTCCAGGAGCCTGATAGCATTCTGGTCCTTCAGAGCCTCCCTGGCAAGCAGTTACCAGCACATAAGGCCATGCTTTTTGTGCCTCGGAGAGATCCTAGTCGAGAACTTTGGGATGGCCCACGATCTGGCACTGATGGAGCAATAGCTTTAACGGGAGTAGACGAAGCCTATACGCTGGAAGAATTTCAACATCTCGTACCAAAACTGAAAGGTAACAAATGGGAACAGAAGTCAAATCACAGGACAGATTTGGAATTAGCCCTTCCTTGCCTATGTAGACAAAGTTCTTAATTTTCTAAAATGATTAGCTCATAGTTCCTTGAGCACCATGAAAGGAACATAAATCTTTTCCACAAGACTAAGATTTCATTTATTCAATTGCCAAGTCTTTGTTAAATTATTCATTCACAGAGACTGTTAACCCTCCTAGTTTGAAATCCCAGAAAAAGAATTTCTTAATGTGGAGGATGAGCATGGGTCACTCTTCAAGATTACTGATCAGTCCATTGACTTTTGACCACTGCTTATATTACTTCTGCCAACTCTTCAAAAAGAAGCACTGTTCTCAAAGAATGATTGATGCATCACCAGTGTCAAAATTACCTGGTGACACATGTTAGAATTACAAATGTATAATAGATATTGGAAATGTAAAATCTTAGGCCCCCACTCCATACCTACTAGATCAGAATCTGACTTTTAATAGGATTCTCAGGTGGTTCATATAGTACACAGTTGAGTCCATGCCCCTC
The DNA here is from genome assembly GCF_003254725.2 of Canis lupus dingo. Taxonomy (NCBI): domain Eukaryota; kingdom Metazoa; phylum Chordata; class Mammalia; order Carnivora; family Canidae; genus Canis; species Canis lupus. The sequence continues at coordinate 25,071,943 of NC_064252.1, read as the reverse complement.
AAAAGAGTCACTTTCTCTACTTTTATTCTGTTAAAATTATAATCATAATTATGGGATTCCTTTTCTGGAACTTTGCAGAACCTACACTATGTTATAAATTATCTTTAGTGATTCTTGTAAATCTACAGCTCTTGAAAGCAATTTATTTTTTGAAGCGTCCAAAAGTCACTTAAATTTGGTAAATAAAAAAAAAAATTGGTAAATAAGATAGATGATCAAGTTGGAAAGTACTAATTTTAGACAAAATAGCATATGGTTATAAAATTATAGTGTGATTTTCTTATATGGTTTATAAACCATTTCTCAAGTCAGTTTCTAAAAGAGAATTCCAAAATTATTTCCAGTGATCATGGGATTTATTGGACTTGTTTTCTGCGAAGACTGCTTTGCAAGAAAATACTTGAATATGAAGTTCCAGTATGTTTGAATGGTTTTCTTTGCTTTATGCAAGTATTTTCTATTTTACAGAGATAATTATCTCAGCTAAATTAGTGGAACTTTTTTATAACTTCAAAGTCTTCATAAATGTAGGACACAGAATCATTTTCCTTTTTAGCTTTTTGATTTTTTGAATTAGTTGCTAGCTGTCCTATTCGACAGTGTAAATTTCATCAACTCAGTATTGTTAAATGAAACCTTACCCCGAATTTATATCTCAAAAGACTTCTAATTCACCATTCTTAATGTTACTAGTTACTAGATAAAAGTAGCAGGCAAAGGAAAAAATTCATAAGTTTAAAAACCCAAAAAAGTAGGGATATGATTTCATACACTGAGAACAGGTAGTAGAGGTGGTTTCACTGTTTTAAAAGTACAATTAAATTTCTGTTAAAAATAGGATTAATGTTTGATTGTAATATACATTTAAAACTATGTTTATTTTAAAATGAAAATATTTAGGAGGTTGTATCACTAATATATAGCCAATCAAAATTTGTAGGACTTTTCCCCTCTTCTGTCCCAAATACTTTGTTTTTTTGTTTTTTTGTTTTTTTTAAGATTTTATTTATTCATTCATGAGAGACACCCAGAGAGAGGCAGAAGGAGAAGCAGGCTCCATGCAAGGAGCCCGATGCGGGACTCAATCCTGGGACTCCAGGATCACACCCTGGGGCAAAGGCAGGCGCTAAAACACTGAACCACCCAGGTGTCCCTGTCCCAAATACTTTGTATAAAACATAACAACCCCTTAGACTTCAGTTGTTGGGAAGGCTGCTTATAGGCCATGTCAGGAAAAAAGAAAGGGATGAATGGAAACCAGCTGTAAGTGGGAACATCTTCCTCATGAGCCTTCACATAAGTGTTACATCTCAGGCACATATAGACCAGTTCCTTGGGTCTCTAGATTTAAAAAGAGAACTGTAGTTGTCTAATGAGAATATATAGCAGATGGGAAAGGAAAAGGGTTCCCGTTAAGTGTGGGTTAGCACACACTATCCACTAGAGTGTTTCCATAGCCATGAAGAGTTCTCCTAAATGAGATGAAAGCCTCTTTTCACTAACACAGATTGGGAAGAAAGGGAATACTTTTAACCAGGAGGTCATGATCTGAGTACTTTTTTCTGTCCTCCTGTGTTCATTTATTCAACAATCCCTCTAGTTCAGTTATGATGTGGAGTTCTTTAATACTTAACAAATGATGAATGAGATCTAAGCTGGAGAAAAAGCTTTAGTCCCATCATCTACCATCTTTATAAGGAACACTGAAGTTTGGGGGCAGAAAAGCTGTATATTCGGTGTCAGAATATATTGCCATTTGCAGGGAGTAGCCTTTCCAGTGATATATGATCAAACCCTTCAGTTGCTTCAATCCTGAGAGAGTTTTTGTTCAACCCTCCAGAGTTCTATGCCACAGGTTTTATAGTTTTGACTCTTGCTCAAGTCATTATGACAGTTGGCATTTCTTGTTTTTGTTTTATTTTAAATTTATTTTTTTGCTGCTCATTTTAAGATGAGACAAATATGGTCTGGTATGACTGGATGAGGCCCTCTCACGCACAGCTTCACTCTGACTACATGCAGCAGCTGACTGAGGTCAAAGCCAGGAGCAAGAATAAAGTTCGGGCTGTCCAGCAGCTGATACAGCGTCTCCGGCTGATTAAATCTCCTGCAGAAATTGAGCGAATGCAGATTGCTGGGAAACTAACATCACAGGTATGGTTCCTACCAAAAAAGTATTTTCCAAATTAAAAAACTGAAGTTCTTAGGGTTTGGTGGGCCCCTTAATGTCCTAGGAGATGAGCATCCACCTTCTATTTTTCTATTTGGTGAACACGTCTAGAGACTTGGTCAGTACCTTGCAAGGCTAGATAAATCTGCCTTCTTGAATCTTTCACCCGTGGTTTTAGTTGTCTCCTTGGAACAACATAAATTAATTCATTGTATTTTCCTTATGATAACTAAAATCATGGCAGCTAATAAACACAGTTTGATTTCTAAAGAAGACTCAGGACCCAAAACGATAGGGCTTACAAAATTTAATTTATTCTAGGAAACAGATATAGTACAGCAACAGCTTTAAAGGAAGAATATCTTTCACTGTCAAAAGCTGTCTCACAGAAAGGGTCCAGAGAAGCCAGGTTCAGGCCCTTGTCCTCCCTCAGTAAGGGTGGCAGGATGCATTTTCTCTCATGGATAAGGAGCACAGATAGATGTACGCACAGAATGCCGTGGAGCCAGGGAACCCAAAACGAAATCTCAGCTAGGAATTTTGCCTATTTGGTCATATTGGCATATTCCTGCTGTACAATAGCAAAGCCCTTCAGAGAACTCACAGTGAGACAAGTACAAACCATTAATCTCATAAGACTAATTTGCCATTTTTAGCCATTTTTAAGTATGCAGTTCATTGGCATTAAATACATTCCCAGTGTTGTCAATCACCACCACTGTATATCTCCAGAACTTTCTCATGGTCTCCTGTTGAAACTGTACCCATGGCACACCTGGATGGCTCAGTGTTTAAGCATCTATCTTCTGCTCAGAGTGTGATCCGGGGATCAACTCCTACATCAGGCCCCCTGCGGGGAGCCTGCTTCTCCCTCTGCCTCTCTCTCTGTGTCTCTCATGAATAAATAAATAAAATCTTAAAAAAAACAACAACAACAAAACTATTGTACACAAAACTATTTTATACAAAAAAAACTATTGTATACAAAACTATTTTGTATATAAAACTATTTTGTATATTGCACATTAGACAATAACTTCCCATTTCGCCTTCCCTCTAACCCCTGGTGACCACCATTTTATTTTCTGTCTCTATAATTTGACTATTTTATTTTATTTTATTTTATTTTTTAAGATTTTATTTATTCATGAGAGACACAGAGAGGGAGAGGCAGAGACATAGGCAGAGGGAGAAGTAGGCTCCCCCACAGAGAGCCCAATGCAAGACTCGATCCCTGAAACCCAGGATCACAACCTGAGCCGAAGGCAGACACTCAAACTGCTGAGCCCACCCAGGTGCCCCTAATTTGACTACTTTAGGCACCTCATATAAGTACAGTCATACAGTATATGTTCCTTTATTTCTGATTTGTTTCATCAAGCAAAATGTCTCCAGGATTCAACATGCTGTGATATATATCAGAATTTCCTTTCTTTTTAAGGCTGAATAATATGCCATTTTCTGTATATGCATCATTTTATTTATCTGTTCAAGTGTTGACAGGACATTTGGGTTGTTCCTATGGTTTTGATTTGCATTTTCCTAATGGTTAGTGATGTTGAGCATCTTTTCATGTGTTTATTGCCCTCACAACATCTTTAATGAGTATGTTTCATGTTGTGCCTTGACCAAAGTCAGTGCCATGCAAGAATTCAGCAAAACAGCTCAAGCTAATTTCAGGAATTAACCCTCCCAGAGCAGTCCACTCCCATAACCCACTGTCCACTCTTTTTTCTAATAAAACAGTAATCCCTAGTGTGATATCTTTACTTGCCTTACAATATCTCATAATCAGATAGATAATCAAAATCCATATGCAGAATCCAAACATTTACAGTATCCAGTGTGGGGTTGGTATGCATTTAAACAGGTAGCTGAACCACCCATTTATACTTTCCCATGTTTTTGTAACTGTATAATACTTTTGCTTCTTGGATCTATAAGTGTCCATTCTTTATGGTATATATCTACTAAATTATTAATCTATCATTAATCATCTCTAAATACTTCTCAGACTAGTTTGTCTCCAAAGGGATAATGTCCTGAGATAGCTTTAATTCAGTCTCCCTCTGTATTTGATCATTAATATCAGTATTATCCTCAGTTTTTTAGTATCTACAATATTAATTTTACTTATGCCTCCCTGTTATACCATATAGCAGTATTATTGTAGTTACAGTATAAATCATGGTGTAGGTGCACTTTCGTGGCTCAGTTGGTTAAGCATCTGCCTCTTGGTTTCAGATCAGGTCATGATCTCGGGGTGTGAGATTGAGCTCCATTCCAGAACTATTTAAGGTTCTCTCCCTTGCCCTCTGCCCCTTCTGCCCCACATTCATGCATGCATGCACGTGCTCTCTCTTCCTCTCTCTTTCTCAAAAAATATCATGGCATAATTATTTTTTTTAAAGAATTTATTGGAAAAAAAAAAGAATTTATTGGGACACCTGAGTGGCTCAGTGGTTGAGCATCTATCTGCCTTTGGCTCAGGTTTTGATCCTAGAGTCCTGGGATCGAGTCCCACATCAGGCTCCCTATAGGGGAGTCTGCTTCTCCCTCTGCCATGTCTCTGCCTCTCTCTCTGTTTCTCTCATGAGTAAATAAATAAAATCTTTGTTTTAAAAAAAAAATTATTTGAGAGAGAGAGCATGTGCACAAGCAGGGGAAGGGAGGCAGAGGGAGAGAGAGAAGGAGACTCTCAGCTGAATGGAGCCCAACACCAGACTCAATTCCAGGACCCCAAGATCACAACTTGATCCAAAGTCAGATGCTCAGCTGACTGAGCCACTCAAGTGCCCCTGCAATCTTTTCTTTTCTTAAATACAATGTATTATTTCTCATAGGAATATAGATGAGAGGCCATATCTCTGTTTTTTCAGGATTTAAAACATCTTGAGAACATAACTAAATTCCTTCTCTAAGGTTACATGGTTTGACAGATATTAGTTTCCAGTAAGGAAACCTGCAGCAGAACCCATTAATCTACTACAGGAAGCACTCTAGTCCTGTTTAAAATCTGTCCAGTACAGGGGTGTGATCTCACAACCCTGATATCATGATCTGAGCTAAAATCAGGAGTTGGATGCTTAATCAACTGAGCCACCCAGGCACGCCCTTAGTAGGTCTTTTCTAGCAGTATGTCTTTACTCATTAAAAACAAATATGCCTGGGTAACAGTCTGTTGAGTATCTGACTCTTGGTTTACGCTAGGATTCTGATCTCATGGGTTGTTGGATCAAACTGTGTCCTCAGCAGGGAGTCTGCTTGAGCGATTCCCTCCCTCTGCACCCTTCCCATGCCCCACCCTCTGCGAGCATGAGCACTCTTTCTCTCTCTCAAAATAAATGAGTAAATCTTTAAAAAAACAACAATAAATCTGCCTGCCCAAATACTCCTAAGCAGCAACTAATTCCACTAAAGCTCTTATTTCATATGGGCTAACAGCAGAAATGTCATTTATTACTAACTGCTTTTCTTCAATTAGGAAGTACATTTGGTACTTCAAAAGTGTTAATTCCCCAGGCTTAGATCACATGAGTAGTAGTCACTCCTACATAGACTTTGGTTTGAGTGCTTTGTAGCACTTCCCATAACCAAACAAATTTCAGAATTCTCAGGAATGTGGGCCCACCAAGATGTACCTAGAATTTATCCTATATCAGTGATCCAAGTGTCCTAGTTGTTCCTCCTCCTCATGCCTTTTCACCCACAAAAACAGGGCAAATTGCTATTTTTACATATATAATAGTAATTTGACAGAAGGGATATGCAGTAGGTAATATTCTACCATCATATTGTGAACCTTTTTAAAAATCTATTTGTTTATTTATTTTTTAAAGATTTATTTTATTCATGAGAGAGACAGATATAGGTAGAGGGAGAAGCAGGCTCTCCATGGGGAGCCCGATGTGGAACTCGATCCTGGGACTCCGGGATCATGCTCTGAGCTGGAGGCAAGTGCTCAACCACTGAGCCACCTAGGTGTCCCTGTTTGTTTATTTATTGAAGGATTTTATTTATTTGAGAGAGAGCACGAGCAAGGAGGAAGGAGCCAAGCAAGGAGAAAGGAGCCGAGGTAGGCAAAGAAACTGACTCCATGCTGAGCAGGGAGTCCCACATGGGGCTCCATCCCAGGACCTTGGGATCAGGACCTGAGCCAAAGTCAGCCACTTAACCCACTGAGCCACCCAGGCACCCCTCTGGTACTTTTTAAAACCATCATCGTGATTAACAGTATATGATGTTAATTTAGATTTTTAGTCAATGTTTTTCAAATTCAAACTGCTAAACCATTTTCCACAAGTAGCTCCTCCATAATAGATCCATCCTGTGAAATGCGAATCAAAAAGCACTAACATATTTGCATATAATCATAGGGCTCCCATTTCTTCATCCATTTGGAGGACATAGGTCACTCTGGGAAGTGTATTAATTGTTCAGCTCTCTTTTTGGCTCTTCAAGAAAGGAGACTTTATCAGAGTCCTTTGCTCCAGTGGGCTTCTGAGTCAAAGCTAAAAAAAAAATAATATTCTTTTCCTGTAAGCATCTCTTTAGGCACCAAAATTATGGTAGATTTTCCCTCTTGTGGTACTCATTTATTGGCTCCCTCCCCCTCAGCAACAGTCTGGCCTTTATTCCTTTTTTCATCACTAATTTTAACCCACACCTTTGCCCCTACAGTAGAATTTTCTGGTTAGTCCTTTGCCAATAATAGGGGGATAGATTGCATATGTACAGAAAAATGGGACTGTACTGTTGGCAACCAAGGTAATTTTTATTTGAGCTTTAGTGGGGACCAGTGGTCTCTGTCATTGTTTAGTGCATTGCTGCCTGGCTTGAGTTCCTCCATGTCCATTCATTTCATGGACCTTCGTTGCCATTTCCAGAGAACGAATTAGGCTGTTAATGTATTTATTCCAATTACCTTCAAACCTTGGCATTGAATTTCTTTGGTAAGCATCATTATGGCTTGCCTTGTTTTGTCCTCAGAATTTCCATAGAGATTTCCAAAGGGCAGTGGCCCCACAAGTGGAGATCTTTTACCATCCAGTTCTGTATGGCCCACTTGTTAGACCGATTGCAAGGCAGTTGGCAGCAGCCTAGGATGAGTATTTACCTAAATAGCAAGACTTCTATTTGTATCTAGTTCTATCACAGGTAAGAATATAATATAATTCAGCTCAGTGGACCAACTTATTATTATTACCTTCTTCCATGAGGATTTTACTTTCTGCTGGACTCAGAGCACATCTTTCCCATACAGAATGACTCTTAATTCTGAAACTGCTTCTGTAAACCAGACCAATTGCCTGGCATCCATGGGGCAGTTGGTCGAAAGAAGAGTCTCAAAGAAAAAAGACTCATAAATATGAGTCTATCCCATCTGCTAGTAGTATGCTTTATATAGTGCATTTCCATTTTATGATTAAGCCTCTTTGGACATTGCCCTTCTTACTGGAATGTTTTTCTGACATCAGCAATGATATGATGTATTTCAGGACTTAATTTGCTCTTATAAGTCTTTTAGGTATTAGGGCTATCTCAGTAAATGCCCCAAAATAAATCAGCAATTGTCTTTCAAAAGACATAGAGTGGAAAATAGCATCTAATAATATCTTAGCCCCAAAGCCCAGAGGTCATCTTGGGGTAGAGATTATGGCTTTTTTGGAAATTCCAGTAGGTATTAGCAGTGGCTGACACTTTATAACATTATTTCAGCATTAGGATCATATGGTCCTAACATGATAGCTTAAGCCATAGCCTTTTGCAGTTCTAAGAAAATTTTTTTGTTAAGGCCCCTAACCAAATAAGGCCTTTTCCATTGTAATTTTATAAATTGGAGCCAAGAACATCCCTAAATGAAGTATAGTTTTCCTAAAAGTCAAATATGTAGAGTAGGTATTGTTCAACCTCTTTAATCTGAGGGTCAGAAAGTGATAACAATTTATTCCTAGTGGTCTGTAATATGTCTTAAATTGCTCCAACCCATGTAATCTCTCCAAATTCCATAGTCTGTGTGGGGCCCTGGATTTCTAGCAAGGTTAGTCAATCATCCACAATCAGTCATAGGACTTATGACCTTAGTAAAGTCGCTTTTAACTTGATTTACAATTTCAGATAAAAATAATCTGGGGGCACCTGGGTGGCTCAGTCAGTTAAGCCTCTGACTCTTAATCTCAACTCAGGACTTGATCTCCTGGTTGTGAGTTTAAGCTCTGCACTGGGCTCCATGCTGGGCTTGGAGCCTACTTTAAAAAAAGAAAAGAAAATAATAATACCATCAATATATTATATTGTCCAACTATATTAGATCCCAGTCTTGCCTTATCAGATTGTGACAATATTCAGAGGAGTTTTCATATTTTTGAAGTAATATTGGAAACCATTCCACGTGAATGCAAATTGTTATAGACTCTCACTGATGATTGATAACTAGAAAATTGCATTAGCTGGATCAATAGAAAATACTAATCACCTTTAGCTTGTATGTGTTGGATAGTGTGAACTGTACTAGAGACAGCTGAGGGGCAGCCCAAGTGGCTTAGCGGTTTAATGCCACCTTCAGCCCAGGGCCTGATCCTGGAGACCTGAGATCGAGTCCCACGTCAGGCTCCCTGCATGGAGCCTGCTTCTCCCTCTGCCTTTGTGAGGCTGTGTGTGTGTGTGTGTGTGTGTGTGTGTGTCTCATGAATAAATAAATTAAAAAAGAAAGAAAACTTCACCTTAAAAAAAAAAAAGAAAACTAGAGACAGCTGGGTATAGTTTTATTGAGCCCCCTATAGTCTACGGTTAGTGACCTGACTCATCAGCTTTCCTCGTTGGCCACACTGGCGTATTGCAGTGAGTTTATGGACACTAAAATACTTGTATCTGACGTCTCCTCGTTTAGGATAGTGATTTCTTACTGCCTTCCAGATATCCAATAATGTTTCCAATTTATCGTCTCAGGTTAATTCTAAAGGCTCCCACCTTGCATGTCTGATGAGTACTAGATGAAGGGAGGATCCAAGCTACTCCTTTTTTTAATCACCTAGTAGGGGGAAGAATTTTTATTCAAACATTATATTCATATCAATTGTACATTCAGGTAAGGGAAACATTACAGCATCCTTTTTTTATCATACATGCCAACTTTTTTTTTAAGATTTTATTTATTATCTATCATTGATTGATTGATTGATTGATTGATTGATTGATTGGAGAGAGCACAAGCAGTGGGGGAGAGAGAGGGAGCCCGACAGGGGGCTCAATTCCAGAACCCCAGAATCATGACCTGAACCAAAGGCAGACACTTAACCGACTGAGCCACCCAGGCACCCCTTTTATTCCAACTTCTAACCAGACTTTAATTTTCACTCTTTTCACAGTAGCATCCCCACAATACCTTGAAATGATTCTGTCATCCCTAAGGGGTTCGTTTGCAGCCTTAGGCAATGCTGCATAATGTGTTCCTGTATTCAGTAGATCTAAAACAGTTTCTTCTCCACATCCAGCCATTCACTCACACATTTGTAAAATGTCTTGCATTCCCTCCCAGAGAGGACCCTGGCCTTCATAGCAATCTTCTTTTTCCATTATTATCTTTAAATTAAAAGCCTGTATTGTGACATCTGATAATTAGAATCTTTTTCTTTCTAAAGTCCTCTAAACTCAAGTAAATTGAATATATCTGCCTTGGGATTTTTTATACCCTGAGAAGTTTGAGGACAGGCAGTTACCAATTCTCTACCTAACTGTAAAATTATCAAAGCTTGGTAGCTTTCAATTTCTTCCTTTTTATATCATTTTTAATTAACCATATAAAAACTGAATTTTTTTTGAAGATTTTTTATTCATGAGAGACACAGAGAGAGGCAGAGACACAGGCAGAGGGAGATGCAGGCTCCCCCAGGGAGCTCGATGTGGTACTCAATTCCAGGACCCCAGAATCATGATCTGAGCCAAAGGGAGACACTCAACCACTGAACCACCCTGTCATCCCCAAAACTGAATTGTTTTAGGATCTGAATCGTTACTCCCCCCTTTGTTGTTTTCTTTCCATTTGCTATTTTCTTTTGTAAAATTTATATAGCATAAAGTTTAGTTTTTAAACCATTTTTAAGTATATGACTTAGTAGCATCAAGTACATTCACATTGTTGTACAACCAGCACCATTATCTGTTTCCAGAACTTTTTCATCATCCCAAATAGAAACTCTGTTAACTATTAGACAATAACTTCACATTTTCCCTTCCCAGCCCCTGGTTTTGATGTTATATTAAAAACAATTATTACCAAATCCAAGGTCATGAAGCTTTTCCCCTGTGTTTTCCACTAAGAGTTTTAAAGTTTTAGCTCTAATGTTTTGGTCTTTGATTCATTTTTTAGTTAATTTTTTATGTGTTTCTTAGCAGAAACATATGGGTAAATCTTCATGACCTTGGATTTGGCACTGGATCCTTATATATGATGCCAAAAGCAGTAGTAACAACAACAAAAAAATAAATTGGACTTCAACAAAATTAAAAAACTTTTGTACATCAAAAGACATTATCAAGAGAGTAAAAAGGTAATTTATGAACAATAGAAATGTTTGCAGATCTCTACCTGATAACAATCTAACATCCAGAACATATAAAGAACTCTTAAAACTCAACAACAAAAAGATGAATGTCCAACTTTATTCTTTGTATGTCCTCTTTCTTGTTGGATTTTATTTCTCCTGTGAAGTCCTAAACTCATTTTTATCTTTTTATTATCCATAGGAGGAAGTTGATATTAAAGATCTGAAACTAAAAAAAAAAAAAAAAAAAAAAGATCTGAAACTATCTTTTTACATCCTCCTAGAGTCCAACAACAATGTCATATATGAAGTCCTTTATTACAGTGTCAGTCACAACCTAAGTAAGGAGCATCCATCCTATAACGGTGTTCATTTCCTTTATCAGATAGTCAGTGTAGTTCTACCTGCATCCACAGCATTTATGCAGCTTCAGGAGGCACTGACCATGTATATAACAAGGGAGAGACAGGGCAATTACCCTTCTATGTTGGGCCTCTCCCTTAATCCATTCTAGTAAACTATGGATTGTCACGTCAACCACATTGAGCCTCTAACAATTTCCCTCCTCTCAGCAGTATTTAAAGCCGGAGATACTGCTCCTTCATATAATTCTCAGGAGCCATCTTTAAAAAGAATTCATCAGTTTGTATCTAAATCTGCGCAGTGGCTCATTTCCTTCACTGAATAATCCCTTTCGTGATCTTTTATCCTCCATCATCAGTTTGCCCTACTTGAATTGGTTGTAGTGTGTCTCACAAGCTGATTTATCAAAAATTAAAGTGGCCTGGGTTCCTTTGGTTGGAGCTCCACCTGCCGGCCATGAAAGTGAAACTTCTGAAGGAGAGTCCCGTTGCTTTCAGCTAATACAAAGCAGCAAACACTACCACTAAATTTTTAACAGAACTGCCATTAATTTGCAATTCCCTTCCAGTCCATTTTACTACCTGCTAAAGTAAAGTTCAGCTTTTGTCAATTCCTGATTCCACAGATTTCAAAGTCAGTGCTAATTCAAACCAAGGATGGCTTGTCAGTCACCCAAGCTCATAATGGCATTTTCATCATCTTTATCAGAATCATTCTTTTTCTTTCAAAGTAATGCTTTAACCATATACTTAAGAATAATTCAGATATGCTGGAACAACTGGATATCCACATGCAAAATAACGATGTTGAATCCATACCTTAGGAAACCCAGGCTGGCTCAGTGGTTGAACGTCTGCCTTCAGCTCAGGTCGTGATCCCAAGATCCTGGGATCAAGTCCCGCATCAGGCTCCCCGTGGGGATCCCGCTTCTTTCTCCCTCTGCCTATGTCTCTGCCTCTCTCCTTGTGTGTCTATCATGAATAAATAAAAGTCTTCTAAAAAAAAAAACAAAAAAGAATCCCTACGTCATACCATGTACAAAAATTAACTCAAAATCAAAGACCTAAATGTAAGAGCTAAAACTGTAAAATTCTTAGCAGAAATGTAGATGTGAATCTTCATGACCTTGAATTTGGCAATGGATTCTTAGGTATGACACCAAAATAAGCAACATAAGAAAAATAGATAAATTGGACTTCATCAAAGTTAAAAACTTCTGTGCATCAATCAATTGACATCAAAAAAGTGAAGGCAGCCTACAGAATAGGAGAAAATATTTGCAAGCCATATATACAATAAAGATCTAGTATCTGGAATATGTAAAAAACTCTTGCAACTCAAAAACAAAAAGATAACCCAGTAAAAAATGGGCAAAAGGGCTACCTGTGTTGCTCAATTGGTTAAGCATCTGCCTTCAGTTCAGGTCATGATCCCGGGGTCCTGGGATCGAGCCCTGAGTTGGGCTTCTTGCTCAGTGGGGAGCCTGCTTCTCCCTCCCCCAGCCTTCCCCACTGGTCATGTGCTCGCACTCTCTCCCTCTCTCTCTTTCCCTCAAATAAACAAATAATCTCTTTTAAAAAATGGGCAGAGTACTTAAATGGACATTTCTCCAAAGAAGATATACAAATGATCAATAAGCAATGAAGAGATGCGTTATATCATTAGCTGTTATGAAAATGCAAATCAGGGCAGCCCCGGTGGCGCAGTGGTTTAGCGCCACCTGCAGCCCGGGGTGTGATCCTGGAGACCCGGGATCGAGTCCCACATCGGGCTTCCTGCATGGAGCCTGCTTCTCCCGCTGCCTGTGTCTCTGCCTCTCTCTCGCTCTCTCTGAATGAATAAATAAATAAATCTTTAAAAAAAAGAAAATGCAAATCAAAACCAAAATGATACACTACTTCATACCCAGTAAGATGGTTATAATTTAAAAACAGGGATCCCTGGGTGGCGCAGCGGTTTGGTGCCTGCCTTTGGCCCAGGGCACGATCCTGGAGACCCAGGATCGAATCCCACATCGGGCTCCCGGTGCATGGAGCCTGCTTCTCCCTCTGCCTGTGTCTCTGCCTCTCTCTCTCTCTCTCTCTGTGACTATCATAAATAAATAAATTAAAAAAAAAAAAAACTAAAGAGGGGAGGATGGCAGTGGAATAGGAGAACCCAAGGCTCACTTCATCCCACAAATACAACTAGATAACTACTAAATCATCTTAAATACCCCAGAAATTGATCTGAAGACTGGCAGGACAAACTTCCCTAAAGATAAGGAAGAAGACACATTGGAGAAGGTAGGAAGTGTGGAGAAAATCAGATTGTGGTCTCTGATGGGGAGAGAGCCACAGTCCTAGTAAAGTGCAAGAAACAAAGCTAATACACAAGGAAGCACACGGGGAAGACAAATCCCCTTAGCAATTGGCTTGGAAAGTGAGAGGGCCCAAATTTTGTGAGTTCTTGCAACCAGCAGGCTTAAAGCCTGGAGTTTGAAAACTCAGCATGTTTGGCTCTGAAGGAACTCAGAGGATATGGAGGCTGTTTTTGGAGAAAAAGCAGGGCAAACAACCTGTGGACATACACCATGGGAACAACTATCTGAAAAGGACCTGGGGCACACAGTGTGGGGGTTAGTTGCTCATCTGAGAGCATGTCCCAAAGAGGCAGCAGTCACAGAGAGATCCCTCTAGAACAAAGGAACTGGCAGGCTCCATTTCTCTCTCCTACCCTTCAGCATAAGCACTGGGCCACCTATGAGAATCAACACAGCGCCAACACTTACTACCTAACATGCTTATACCAAGCCCCACCCCCCAGCACTCTGGTGGAACAGCCTTTCCTAGTCACACTTTTTCTCAGTCTCATTGGACCCTCTCCCCCAGAACAGTGGCCCAAACCCTTGCCAACACCATATCTACTGGCCAAGGAGTTTTGCAAGGCCTTGGTTCCAATCGCAGCAGCAGTAGGTCTCATTTCACAAGCAGACCAAAGCACACCAGTGGAAATGCACCACATTCAGGCCAGGGACCAGATCCTGCTCATAACAGGCAAAGAGAGCCCCTATAGACAACTGGCATGAAGGATAAAGCAGCCAGGACACAATAGCAGGGTACAAGCAGCACACATTGGAGATACTCCCAGAAGTGGCCGGCAATGGGGAAACGGCACACTACACTGCAGGATATTATAGGACCTCTTCTTCATAAAACCATTACCCTCAACAACAAGAGATATACCTGACTCTCCTAACATACAGAAACAAGCAGAGACTTAAACAAAATGAAATAACAGAGGAATTTTCCCCAAATGAAAGAACAGGACAAGACCATGGCCAGAGAGCTACACAAAAGAGATATAAATAACATGCTTGATGGAGAATTTAAAGCAATGATCATAAAGTTACTGGACTTAAGAAAAGAGTGGAAGACATCAGTGAGACCATTAACACAGAGGTAAGGGAATAACAGCAGAGATAAGGCCTCAGTAAATAAATGAGAAACATGCTCGATGGCATGAACAGCAGGCTGGAAGAAGCAGAGAAACAAATTAATGACCTAGAAAACAAAGTAATGGAAAGTAATCAAGATGAAGAAAAGAAAAAGAAATTATGCAAAATGAGAACAGACTTAGGGAACTCAGTGACTCTATCAAACATAACATGATAGGAATCCTAGAAGAAGAGAGAGAAAAGGGAACAGAGAATTTATTTGAAGAAATAATAGCTGAAAACTTTCCTAATCTGGGGAAGGAAGCGTACTGAGATCCAGGAGGTACAGAAAACCCCCAACAAAGTAAAAAAAAAAAAAAAGATCCACACCAAGTCATACTGTAATTAAAAAATTAAAATGGCAAAATATAGGGGCACCTGGCTGGCTCAGTTGATAGAGCTTGCAGATCTTGATCTCAGGTTCGTGAGTTTGAGCCCAGTATTGGTGTGGAGGTTGTTTAAATAAGTAAACTTTAAGTAATAAATGAATAAATAGCTAAATACAGTGATTAAAAAATACTAGACAAAAAACAGTTATATATAAAGGAAACTGCATAAGGCTATCAGATTTTTCAGCAGAAACTTTCCAAGCCAGAAAGGAGTGGCATGATATATTCAAAGTGCTGAGGAAAAACCTGCAGCCAAGAATATTCAGTAAGGCTATCTTCAGAATAGAAGGAAAAATAAAAGAGTTTTCCAGACCAACAAAAACTAAAGAACTCATGACTAATAAACCAGCCCTGCAAGATATATTAAAGGGGACTCTGAATAGAAAGACCAAAAATGACAGTATGAAGGTAAGAAACCCAAAAGTGGTAAAAATGAATATTTTTGTTAAAAATCAGCCAAGGAACTCACAAAATAAAAAGATGTCAAATATGACACCATATACCTAAAACATGGGGGGGAGGGGAAGAAGAGTAAAGAATGGGTTGAAACTTAAATGACCATCAACTTAATATAGACTGCTATATGCAGAAAATGTTATATACAAACTTAATGGTAACCACTAATAGATATACAAAGAATAAAGAGAAAGAAATCCAAATATATCACCAAAGTAAACCAGCAAACCACAAGAGAAAGAGACAAGAAAGGATCAGAGAAAATCTTCAGAAACAATCACAAAATAAGTAATAAAATAGCAATAATTACATATCTATGAATACTTTGAAGTAAATGGACTAAACACTCCACAATCAGAAGACATAGGATGACAAAATGAGTTTAAAAAAATAAAAAAAGACCCCATCTATATCTACAGTCTACAGACTACAGACCATCTGTAGTGTATAGAGACTCACTTTAGACCTAAAGACACCTGCATATTGGAAGTAAGGGAATGGAGAAACATTTACCATGCAAATGGATGTAAAAGGAAAGCCAGAGTAGGGGCGCCTGGGTGTCTTGGTTAAACATCTACCTTCAGCGCAGATCATGATTCTGTGGTTCTGGGATTGAGCCCCACCTCAGGGTCCCTGCTCAGTGGGGAAACTGCTTTTCCCTCCCTCTCTCACTCTCCCTGCTGTGTGCTTGCTCTCGCTCTCTCTCTCTCCTCTCTCTAAAATAAATAAAATCTTTTTTTAAAAAAAAGGAAAGCCAGAGTAGCAATACTTATATCAGACAAAATAGACTTTAAAACAAAGACTACACCATTCTCTTACAGTATACACAAAGATAAACTCAAAATGGTTGAAAGATGTAAATGTGAGACAAGAATCCATCAAAATTCTAAAGGAGAATACAGGCAACAACCTTTTTGAACTTGGCCACTGTAACTTCTTGCAAGACACATCTATGAAGGCAAAGGAAACAAAAGCAAAAATGAACTCTTGGGACTTAATCAGGATAAAAACTTCTGCACAGCAAAAGAAACAGTTAACAAAACTAAAAGACAACCTACCAAATGGGAAAAGATATTTGCAAATGACCTATCAGATAAAGGGCTAGTATCCAAGATCTATAAAGAACTTCTTAAACTCAACACCCAAGAAACAAAAAATCCAATTATGAGATGGGCAGAAGACATGAACAGAAATTTCACCAAAGAAGACATACACATGGCCAACAAGCACATGAGAAAATGCTCCGCATCATTTGCCGTCAGGGAAGTACAAATCAAAACCGTAGTAAGATACCACCTCACACTAGTGAGAATGGCAAAAATTAACAAGACAGGAAACAACAAATGTTGGAAAGGATGTGGAGAAGGGCGAACCCTCTTGCACCGTTGGAATGCAAATTGGTGCAGCCACTCTGGAAAACAGTGTGGAAGTTCCTCAAAAAGTTAAAAATAGAGCTACCCTATGACCCAGCAGTTGCACCACTGGGTATTTACCCCAAAGATACAGATGTTCATAGCAGCAATGTCCACAATAGCCAAACTGTGGAAGGAGCCACGATATCCTTCAACAGATGAATGGATAAAGAAGATACACACACACCACACACACACATACACACACACACACTGAAATATTAGCCATCAAAAAGGACCAATACCCACCATTTGCTTCGATGTGGATGGAACTGGAGAGTATTATGCTGAGTGAAGTAAGTCAATTCGAGAAGGACAATCATCATATGGTTTCACTCATACGGGGAGTATAAGAAATAGTGAAAGGGATTATAAGGGGAAGAGAACTGAGTGGGAAAAATTAGAGGGAGACATAGCATGAGAGACTCCAAACTCTGGGAAATAAACAAAGGGTTGCAGAAGGGGAGGTGGGCACTGAGGAGAGCACTTGATGGGATGAGCACTGTGTTATACTATATATTGGTAAATCGAACTTCAATAAAAACAAGTGAAAAAAAAAAAACAGACTACAACAAGAGACAAAAAGGACACTATATAATAAGGGAACAATCCAACAAGAAGATATAATAATTTTAGGTATTTATACACCCAACGTGGAAGCACCCAAATACATAAAACAGTTAATAACAAACATGAAGTAATCAATAATACAATAAGAGTAGAGGATTATAACAGCCTGCTTACATCAATGGACAGATGGTCTAAACAGAAAATCAACAAGGAAACAATGACTTTGAATGACATGGTGGACAGATGGATTTTATAGATCTATTCAGAACATTCCATCCTAAGACAGAAGAATACACATTCTTTTCAAGTGCACATGGAATATTCTTCAGACTAGATCACGTTAGGTCACAAAACAAACATCAACAAATTCCAAAAGATTGAAGTTATACCATGCATATTTTCTGACCACAGCACTATGAAACTAGAAGTCAACCAACAAGAAAAAATCTGGAAAGACCACAAATACATAGGAGTTAAATAACATGCTACTCAGCAGTGAATGGGTCAGCCAGGAGAAAAAAAAAAAAAAAGGAAATTTTAAAAAGTACATGAAACCAAATGAAAATGAGACCACAACATTTTAATGCAGCAAATGGATGCAGCAAAACCAATCCTAAAAGGGAATTTTATAGCAATAGAGGCCTACCTCAAGAAGCAAGAAAAACCTCAAATAAACAACCTAACCTTACTCCTAAAGGAGCTAGAAGAAAAACAAAAAATGAAGCCTAACACCAGCAAAAGGAAGGAACTAATAAAGATGAGACCAGAAATAAATACTATAGAAACTGAAAAAACAGTAGAACAGATCAATAAAACCAGGAACTGGTTGTTTGAAAAAAAAAAAAAAATCAATAAAATTGATAAACCTCTAGCCAGACTCCAAGAAAAAAAGAGAAAGGGCCCAGATAAAAGAAATCACAAATCAAAGAGGAGAAATAACAAACACCACAGAAATATAAACAACTGTAAGAGACCATTATGAAAAACGGTATGCCAACAAATTGTACAACGTAGAAGAAATGGATAAATTCCTAGAAACATAACCTACCAAAACAAATAGGAAGAAATAGAAAATTTGAACAAACCCATTACCAGCAAAGAAATTGAATCAGTACTCAAAAAACTCCCAACAAAAGTTCAGGACCAAATGGCTTCACAGGTAAATTCTAGCAAACATTTTAGAAAATTAATGCCTGGGACCCCTGGGTGGCCCAGTGGTTGAGCGTCTGCCTTCAGCTCAGGATGTGATCCCAGGGTCCTGGGATCGAGTCACATAATAGGCCCCTTGCAGGAAGCTAGCTTCTCTCTCTGCCTATGTCTCTGCCTCTCTCTGTGTGTCTTTCATGAATAAATAAATAAAATCTTAAAAACACACACACACACACATTAGGAAGAGCTGCCATGTGACACAAAGAAATGGAAAGACATTCCATCCTCATTGTTTGGAGGAACAAATAGTATTAAAATGCCTATACTACCCAAAGCAGTCTACACATTTAATGCAATCCCTATCACAATACCAACAGCATTTTTCACAGAACTAGAACAAACCTAAAATTTGTATAGAATCACAAAAGACCCTGAATAACCAAAGCAATCTTTAAAAAAGCAAAGCTAGAGGTACCACAGTTCTACACTGTGATATCAAGTTATTTCAAAGCTGTAGTCATCAAAACAGTATTGTACTGGCACAAAAACAGACTCATAGATCAGTGGAACACAATAGAGAGCCCAGGGACGCTGGGTGGCTCAGCAGTTGAGGATCTGCCTTCAGCTCAGGGTGTGATCCCAGGGTCCTGGGATCGAGTCACATATTAGGCCCCTTGCAGGAAGCTAGCTTCTCTCTCTGCCTATGTCTCTGCCTCTCTGTGTGTCTTTCATGAATAAATAAATAAAATCTTAAAAAAAAAAAAAAAAAAGAATAGAGAGCCCAGAAATAAACCCATGGTCAATTAATCTTGACAAAGCAAGAAAGAATATCCAATGGGGAAAAGACAGTCTCTTGAATAAAATCTTGCTGGGAGAACTAGATAACAACATGCAAAAGAATGAGGCTGGACCATTTTCTTACACCATACACAAAAATAAAATAGATTAAAGACCTAAATGGAAAAAAAAAAAAAAAAAGACCTAAATGTAAGACCTGAAATCATAAAAATACTTGAGGAAAGCACACGCAGTAATTTCTCTGACATTGGCCGTAGCTACTTTTTTCTAAATAGGTCTCCTTTGGGGCACCTGGGTGGCTCAGTTGGTTAAGTGTCCGACTCTTGATTTTGGCTGGGGTCATGATCTCAGGGTCGTGAAATCAAGCTTCATGTTGGGCTCCACACTGGGCATGGAGCCTGCTTAAGATTCTCTCTCTTCCTCTCCCCCCCCCCCCCCCCCCCCGCCACCTCGAGCACACCGGCACTCTCTGTCTCTCTTAAAAAAAAAAAAAAAAAACCTCCGAGGGAAGGGAAACAAAAGCAAAAATAAACTGTTGGGACTACATCAAAATAAAAAGCTTCTGTACAATGAAGGAAGCAATAAACAAACCTAAAAAGCAGCCTACAGAATGGGAGAAGATATTTGCAAATGATATCTAACACCTAATAAAGAGTTAGTTGAGCATCTGCCTTTGGCTGAGGGCATGATCCTGAAGTCCCAGGATCGAGTCCCACATCAGGCTCCCTGCATGGACCCTGCTTCTCTCTACCTATGTCTCTGCCTCTGTGTCTCTCATGAATACATTTCTTTTTAAGTATCCAAAATACATGAAGAACTTATACAACACAACACCCCAAAACCTAATAATCTAGTTTTTAAAATGGCAGAAGACATGGGCAGACATTTCTATAAAGATGCTCATCATTGCTTATCAGGGAAATACAAATCAGATCATATAATGGTATAATGAGATACCACCTCACGCCTGTCAGAATGGCTAAAATAAAAAACACAAGAAACACCAAGTATTGGCAAGGATGTGAAGAAAAATGAACCCTGTGCACTATTGGTAGGAATGCAAAACTGGTGCATCCATTATGGAAAAAAGAGAGTTTCCTCAAAAAGTTAAAAGTAGAACTGCCCTGTGATCCAGTAATTGCACCACTGGGTATTTGTCCAAAGAATACAAAAACACTAATTCTTTTTTTTTTTTTTTAAGATTTTATTTATTCATTCATAAGAGACACACAGAGAGAGAGATTGAGAGGCAGAGACACAGGCAGAGGAAGAAGCAGGCTCCCTACAGGGAGCCTAACATGGTACTCGATCCCAGGTCTCCAGGATCAGGCCCCAGGCTGAAGGTGGCACTAAACCGCTGAGCCATCTGTGCTGCCCCAAAAACACTAATTCAAAGGGATATGTACACCCCTATGTTTATAGCCAGATTATTTACGATAGCCAAGGTAGTGAAGCAACCCAAGTGCCCATCAATTGATGAGTGGATAAAGAAGAGTAGGATGGATAGATAGATAGGTAAAATGGAATATTAACCATTAAGAAATGAAATCTTACATTTACAATAATATAATGGAGCTAAATGGTATAATACTAAGTGAAAAAAAAAAGAAAGAAAAAAATACTAAGTGAAATAAGAGAAAGATACCATATGATTTCACTCATGTGGAATTTAAGAAACAAATGAGCAAAGGGGAAAAAAGAGAGACAACCAAGAAACAGACTTCAACTATAGAGAACAAACTGATGGTTACCAGAGGGCAGGTGAGTTGGGGGTGGGGGGGGATGAGTGAAATAGGTGATTAAGGAGTGCATTAATGATGAGCACTGGGTGATTAAAATGTAAAAATAAATTTAAAAAATTAAAACACATACACACAAAATAACAAATGTTGGTAAGGAAGTGGGAAAGTTGGAACCTTTCACATTACCAGTGTGACTGTGGAATGGTTCAACCACTGTGGAATAACTTGGAGGTTTCTGAAGAACTCAAACATAGAATTGTCTTGTGACCTAGCAACTCTGCTCCTAGGTATATACTCAGAAGAACTAAAAAAGGTACTGAAACAGATACTTGTACACAAATGTTCACAGAAGCAGTGTTCACAATAGCCAAAAGATGCAAACAACCCATGTATCCAGTCAGTAGATGAACACATAAAAGTGTGTGTGTGTGTGTGTGTGTGTGTGTGTGTGTATGCATGCACAAAATTTTTCTGTGCTATTTACTTACCAGAGTTTTGAAAGGAAATAATAAAAAGACAAAGGTGCAGGTAAGAGTCAAAAAAAGAAAGTTCCCTCTTTTTAGTGAGTGAGCCTCAGCGAAAATACCACACATTTTCCTTTTTTTTGCTTTAGCTTCATGCTACAAATGTAGCACTAACAAGTTATTCATCAACATTTGTACACGTATATAGATAAATATCCTTCAACTTTCATTGTAATTGCTAATTCATTCAGAAGATATTTATTATTTACTATGTTGCCAGGTACTGTTCTAGATTCTAGAGACCAAGTGGTGAGCAACACAGACTTGCCATGTGACCCTGTCCTCAGTGTACATTCTAGTTGAGGAGAGACAGTAAACAAACATGCTATAGTCAGCTGGAATTAAATGCTGTGCAGATAAACAAAGCAGTGGAAGGGGATGAAGTGTGGTAGAAGTGCTGCTTTAAGTAGGTGGTCAGAAAGGCATCTATCAGGATGAAACATTTGAGGAAGGATCAGAATGAGAACAGGAGCAAGCCATGCAGCTACTTGCATGACTAGCTCACCTGCTTTCCCTCTCTATGGTGATGTCATTGACTCATATTTGTAAATGTTATTAAAAACATTCCTTCCAAAAAAAAAAAAATTCCTTCCCATGTTGCCTTCACTCTTAAAACAACTCTAGAGAAATTCCTTTCTAGTGGTGGTATTATTGTATAGTCCTATACATGTGCAACTGACTTGTTTTTATCCCACAGACGTGGGAAATATAGCTGACAGCTTTCCTTTCCACACTGGCTGCCAGAAAACTCATAAATTTGCAGCCCATTCATAGTGCTATAGTAATCATGAAGGTCATTATGGTATGCATTATTAGTTTTTTGAGCTCCATTCCACTTAAGGCTTGCTTTTCTTTAACTCTGCCATAAATTTATGCTATCTTGTTGTATTTTGTGCATATTAATCAAAATCTTTTTTTGATGCCTTGGTGTCTCAGTGGTTGAGCATCTGCCTTCGGCTCAGGGTGTAATCCTGGGGTCCTGGGATCGAGTCCCATATCGGGCTCCCTGCATGGAGCCTGCTTCTTCTTCTGCCTGCATCTGTGCCTCTGTCTCTGTGTCTCTCATGAAAAATAAATAAAATCTTTAAAAAAAAATCTTTTTTTGGGAATAAGGTACACTGGTGAATGATAAACATATATGTTCATTAAAACACACACACACACCATATAGTATTTATACGATAGGTCACTGATTCTGAACTTGGGGCAGTTTTGTTCTTTGGAGAATATTTGGCAATATCTGATTATCACAGTTGGGAAGTGCTGTTGGCACCCTACAAAGAGTTATCTAGTCCAAAATGTCAAAATTGCTGAGGTTGGGAAACCTTAAAATAGACTGGACCATTCAATCCATAATTTCATACGTTTCTAGACTGTTTTGTAACATAAATGACAAGTGTATTCCCTTGTAACTTACTCTAGCATACCAGTGTATATTCTGAGTGTGATCGTTGGGTCACCCTTCCACTAAATCTGTCATCAGTCAAATAGTCCTGAAAGCAATAGTTTCCTCTTCAGAATCTGTTTCATCGTACCCACAAAATCACAACTTCAGATTAACAAAATTGAGGAGAATGGTGCTTTTCATTTGAGCTCCAGTATTTTTGAATGTTTTGAGTCAGCAACATAGTTAAAATGACACTGTTCACCCTCCATTCTGTTTACAGGCTTTCATAGAGACCATGTTTGCCAGTAAAGCTCCTGTGGAAGAGGGCTTTCTTTACGCTAAGGTGAGCTTTAAAACATTGGAAAGGTTTTGTTGGAAGCAAAAATAGTAAAGTAATTTCATTGATTTGTAGATGGCATCCAGTTGGCTTTCATGTAAGTGACCTCAGTGGAAAGGATTTGGTTCTTCAGTGTTGCTGATAATTTATTAGATGTGTCTGAAATACGCAGAGCTACAATTAAAATTAATATCACATAGCTGTTGTAAAAATGCAATCATATTCCAGTGTTTATCTAAATAAGAATAAAAAACACGAACTTAACTATATCTCTGTACTCAGCCTTGATCGTAGGTTTTCAATATTCTCTTCTGGACTTAATTTGAAAATTGTAGGAAATTTAGAGCACTCAGAGGAACAGAACAGACTTAATAATAAGGTCAAATAACAGGATTGGCAGGGAATAAAAAATAACCTGGAATTGCAGCACAGTAAGTTTGGTTAGATTTGATAACTTGTTTTCCAGTAATGATGGGAAAGAAGTACTTAAATGGAGAGAGCCTGTGCTGGCACAGCCCTGAGGAAATCCTATCTTCAGTCCTGCTTGGCTCTTGTTTTTCAGTTTGAATTTGAATGCCGGGCCCGTGGTGCAGACATCTTGGCCTACCCGCCTGTAGTCGCTGGAGGTAATCGGTCAAACACTTTGCACTATGTGAAGAATAATCAGCTCATCAAGGTATACGAAATGCCCTTCAGTGCCACTTCCTATGATGCCACTTCTAAAGCACTTTATTATAAAATGATTTTACATACATTATCTCATTCGATCCTCCCATTGGCACTGTGAGATAGGAGCAATTATTAACATGCCTGTTCAACAGATGAGGAAAATAAACTTTAAAAATTATGCAACTCATTAGGGCAGAGCTGAGAATTCTACCCTAAAGCCTCTGCTCATTTTATTTTTTTCTGCTCATATTTTTTTTTTTAAAGATTTTATCCATTTATTTGTGAGAGACACAGAGAGAGGCAGAGACATAGGCAGAGGGAGAAGAAGCAGGCTCCCTGCAGGAGCCCGACATGAGACTCGATCCCGGAATTCCAGGATCACGTCCTGAGCCGAAGGCAGACTGCAACCGCAGAGCCACCCAGGCATCCCTCTGCTCATATATTTTAATAACACTCCTTCTCAGAGGACTTGGGCAACAGCAGGCCATGCATATGAGCAGACAGATTTTGGTAGTACCTTATTGTTTTCTCCCCAAGTATCTATACAAGTAAAGAATTATATATGCCTTTATTAAGCCCACTTTTTTAAAGATGGGGAAAGGGTTTGTTTGTTTTTTGGAGCCCAACACAGGGCTTAAACTCGTGACCATAAGATCAAGACCTGGGCTGAGATCAAGAGTCAGACGCTTAACTGACTGAGCCACTCAGGCACCCCAAAGTTCACTTTTAATTATCTGTTTTCATTTTCAGTAATTTCAGAAGAATAAATGTAACAAACATATAAATTATACAACATATTTTTTAAATGAATACTCATGAACTGATCCCTCATTGAAGAGCTAGAACATTACCAGTTCCATGCATCTACTTCTATGTCTTTATGCTCTGCTATCCTATTGCCTGCCTCCCAGAGATAACTAATTGGTTATCCTAAATTTTTCTTTGTCCTTGCCTTGATTTTTTTAAGTAGTTGTATGACATATACATGATTCCCAAAACAATATTAATTAGTTCTGCTTGTTTGTAAACTATGTAAAAATTAAGTACTGCTATATGTAGTTTTTGGGGACTTTTTAAATTTATAAATGTGATAAAACAATAGATTTTTTCCCAAGTATTTGTATTTGTTTATATTCCTACTGTTGATATATAATTTTGTTGACTACACCCTCTCTATCCCTTGATGTTAATCAGACTCCTTCATTTCTGCCATTCTAATTGGTATAAAACAGTATCTCATTGTGGTCTTAATTTCCATTACCTTAATTACTAGTGAAACTAAGCATCTTTTTTATCTTTAGCATTATTAGTTTCAACTTGCTGATGTGTTGTTTAGGATATTCTGATCTGTGTTCATGAGTAAGATTGGTTTATTTTTCTCATACTTTTCTGATTTTCATATCAAGACCAGGAAAAATTAAGAGTCCTGGGATCAAGCCCCATATCCAGCTCCTTACTTGGCAGGGAGTCTGCTTCTCCCTCTGTTCCTCCCTCTCTCCCTACTTGTGGTCTCTCTCTTGCTCACTCTTTCTCTCAAATAAATAAGTAAAATATTAAAAAAAAAAAAAAAAGTAAGCATACATTTGCCCTGTGCACCAGTAATTCCATTTATAACCATTTTTCAGGAAAAATTAAAACATAGATCCACAAAATGCCTTGTACAATAATGTCCATAGCAGGTTCGCTCCTAATAGGCCAGGCATCCATCACCAGGATATTAGATAAGGAAATTGCCATGTGGTGTATTCTTCAAATAAAAAGGAACAAACCACTGCACTACCAACCAGTGATCTCAAAAGCATTATGCTGAGTGAATAAACCAGACACAAAAAATTATAAATTATGTGATACCATCTACATGAAGTTCTAAAATGGGCAAAACTAATCTATGTTTATAGAAATCAGATTAGTGGTTGCTTCTCATAGGAATATTGGCTGGGAAGGGGCCTGATGGCATGGTTACATGGGTGTATACATATGACAATACTAACTTAACTCTATGTTCTTAAGTTCTATGTTTCACTGTGCATACATTAAATCTCAAAAACTTTGGCTAAAAAAAGAAATCTTGCCAGAGGTTTGCTGAGTTTTGTTTTTCTTGTAAAACCAACTTTTCACATCATTAATGGTATTTTATCTTTGTTTATTATTCCATTACACTGGGCCCTTGTCTTTATTAATTTCACCTTTCTACTTTTTGTTTATTCTCTTGTTCTTTTTCTGGCTTCTTAAATTAGATGCTAAACTCATTAATTTTCAACCTTCTTTTTTTATTATAAATGTCTGAGGATAAATTTCTCACTTTCATTATATTCCACAAGGTTTTCCTAGTTTTTAAGTGTATCATATATTAAAAACAATCAATACAATGTACTGTTTAAAAATAAAATTTGAATGAACAACCATATATCTATCATCTAGGACGAGAGGAACATTACTAGCCCCCTGAGCAATCTCAAGCACATCCCCCTCTCTGTCTCCTACCATCTTGACTTTGGTTTCAATCATTTTTGTTGTTGTTTTTCTTCATAATCTTATCCCCTATGTGTCTATTCCTAAACAATATAGTGTCCATTCTTGAAAAACTGAAGAATAAGCGTAAGTGTAGCTGTACAGGGAAAGAAAAGTATTGCCATTATTAGATAAATTGGCCCGAGAGAAAATCAGTTGAGAACTTCTAGGTCATAGTCTTGCTTTGGTTATCTGAAAGTTTACAAGGGCCTTTTCTGGTGAAGTCTGTGGGCAAGGTCCTCAGCAATCTGTGAGAAATGCAGGCAGGGTACTGTTGCGGCATCTGGGCATACTATAGTGTGAGCCCGGTGGGCATGTGGCTGAATTGTACAGTCAGAACAGGCTGCCGTGGTTCCGCCTCCAGCTTACCACAGCTGTGTCAGCCTCTCAGAAACAGGCCAAAGCAAAACCACTTTGACAGGGTTTGTTTAGATTTACGTGCATGTTCACCTTTCCTTCTTACATCTTAAATGGCCCTCCTGGGATCACCTTCCTTCAACCTGAAGAAAATCCTTTAGGTGCAGGTCTGTGGCCTGATAAAATTTTCTATTTTTGTTTAGCCAAAATATCTTTATCATCATTCTCAATTCTTGATAATGGCTATGCCAAGGAAACTATCCTAGATTCATTTTAGTCATCAACATTAATGTATCACTCCCCTTTCTTCTGACTTTCAGTGTTGCAGATTAAAAACAAACAAGGAGCACCTGGGTGGCTCAGTCAGTTAAGCGTCTGCCTTCAACTCAGGTCATGATCCCGGGGTTTTGGGATCCAGGCCAGTGTCAAGTTCCCTGCTCAGTGGGGAACCTGCTTCTCCCTCTGCCTCTCCCCCACTTGAGCTTGTGCTCATGCGCTTGCTCTCTTCCTCCTTCCCAAATAAATAAAATATTTAAAACAAATGAAAACAAACAAAAACAGTAATTACCATTCCTTATGGGAAATCTCTTTTTGTTTTGACTACTTTAAGATTTCTTTTCCTTTGGGGGGGTGCACCTGGGTAGCTTAGTCGGTTGGGCATCCAACTCTTGATTTTGACTCAAGTCCTGATCTCAGGGCCCTAAGATGGAGCCTCACCTTGGACTCAGTGCTCAGTGAGGAGTCTCCTTAAGACTCTGTCTCTCGGGCAGCCCCGGTGGCGCAGCGGTTTAGCGCCGCCTGCAGCCCGGGGCGTGATCCTGGAGACCCTGGATCGAGTCCCACGTCAGGCTGTCTGCATGGAGCCTGCTTCTCCCTCTGCCTCTCTGCCTCTCACTCCCTCTCTGCATCTCTATGAATAAATAAATAAAATCTTTAAAAAAAAATTAAAAAAAAAAAAAAAAAACTCTGTCTCTCTCCACCTCCCCCCCCCCCGCACCTCTCCCCCCACCACTTACTCAGCCTTGCACTCTCTAAAAAGTGAATAATCTTTTAAAAACGATTTCTTTTCCTTTGGTATTTTTTCGTTTTATTATGTGTCTAAGAATAGATTTATTTTTACATGGTCATTATGATACCTTCCCCTTCCTGAATCTGTTATTCATGTCTTCATTGGTTCTAGGAAATTCTCAGACATTGGTATAGATATTGGCTCTCCTACATGCTCTCTATTTGCTCCTTCAACAGTTTCAGGTAGATGTGTGTTAGACCTTTCTGTTTCCAGTAAGCTAGCTTTCATGTTTACATTTGTCTTGTCTCTCTGTTATATTCTAGGGGATTGGGTAGGTCTGTCTTCAGGAAGCCAGTTTCCCTTCAGTTGTCTAATCTGCTTCTTCAGCCATCTACTGAGTGATTGAGTTCAGAAGTTGTTTTTTCTTTCCTTCTGGTTTCTTTCAAATTGGCATAGTTCTTTTCAATTGTCTACTGTTGCTTATTCAACTTTGTAGTCCTGTTCTTTATCCCTTTAAACATTTTGTAATAGCTATCCTGTATCTAATCATTCCATTATCTGAAGTCCTGGAAAATCTAAATTTGATATATGTTGTTCTTGCTGACTCTCACATACAGTGACCTACCTTGTGTGCTTGACGACCTTTGGTTGAGAGCTCATATTTTATTTGCTTGATGTTATTTTTTTTGGAAATCATGCCAGCCCATATTTGGGGGAAATTTCCTCTAGAAGTTGTTTGAATATACTTTTGCCAGAAGTAAGTGGTCTTAATAACCTGGGACTCTTGTATCCCCTATGAGAATCTTTGGCTCATTATCCCCCCATTTTTGCTGTAGGACCTCAGGGCAACCTCTCCTTTTTTATATATACTGTACCATTACCTTATCACTACCGTCAGCTCTAGTTTCAGTTATGGGGTGCCTTTTTCAAGAGAGAGAAAAGCCTTTAAGAGATCTCTTACATTATGTAATGTCAACTTTTTGTAAAATATTTTTTTTTAAGATTTTATTTATTTATTCATATGAAAGACACACAGAGAGAGGCAGAGGGAGAAGCAGGCCCCATGCAGGGAGCCCAATGTGGGACTCGATCCCCGGTCTCCAGGATCACGGCCTGAGCCAAAGGCAGGCGCCAAACCGCTAAGCCACCCAGGGATCCCCTGTAAAATATATTTTTATTCAGGGTCTGTTTTCTAACAAGAAATGTATTCTATCATTTTGCCAGAAACAAAAACCACATCCATTCTTCAGAGTTGCCGTTATTAAATATATATATATATAACCATTGAACCATTATTTTACTATGTGCCAAGTTGTGTGTTTATTTATATATAAATAAGATGTGCCCCTGTCTTCAAGGACATAAATAAATAATTTCAATATAACATGACAAGTAAAGAACAAAAGAGAGATAAACCCAAAGTTTTCTTCTTTCCCCATATGTATTTTGATGGGGAGCAAAAATAGAAGTGATATTCTAAAGTTAAATGGTTAAGAGTAATTGTATTTGAATAAGGCCCTGAATACCAAATATATAGGATTTTTATTTATTTATTTTTTTAAAGAGCTTGCTTTTTTTTTTTTTTAATTTTTTATTTATTTATGATAGTCACAGAGAAAGAGAGAGAGAGAGAGGCAGAGACACAGGCAGAGGGAGAAGCAGGCTCCATGCACTGGGAGCCCGACGTGGGATTCGATCCCGGGTCTCCAGGATCGCGCCCTGGGCCAAAGGCAGGCGCCAAACCGCTGCGCCACCCAGGGATCCCAGGATTTTTAAACATAATAGTGATAATGGTACCATTTATGATGTGCTGTTTACATGTAGTAATTCATACCTAAGCAGCGTGGTTCCTGTGCCCATGTACTACTTGCAGTGACCACTTTCTTGAGTCCATGTGAATTCATTTGAAAAA
Source organism: Canis lupus dingo (assembly GCF_003254725.2). NCBI lineage: Eukaryota > Metazoa > Chordata > Mammalia > Carnivora > Canidae > Canis > Canis lupus. The sequence continues at coordinate 25,042,170 of NC_064252.1, read as the reverse complement.
TTGAGATGCTATTTCTTGTAAGAAGGAACCAAACAAGATTAGTCTCTTTTAAATTAGTTTTTCAAATATATATATAAAATAAAAGACACAAAGAGTTTAAATTAGAAAAAACAAGTGACAACCATAAGGTCACCTACTTTAACATATCATACTTTTGTTGCAGGATGGAGAAATGGTGCTGCTGGATGGAGGTTGTGAGTCTTCTTGCTATGTGAGTGACATAACCCGTACCTGGCCTGTCAATGGCAGGTAGGATTTCTACATATCCCACTGCTTCTTAGGAGTATGAGTTGGAATATGGGTGTATTAGCAATAAATGACTAAACAAATATACAAGTCCCCTCTAGCTCAGGTTAACTGCCTTTGCAAAGCTCCTGATTACTCTCTAAGACTGTTTTATTTATTTATTTATTTATTTATTTATTTATTTATTTATTTATTTAGATTTATTTATTTATTCATGATAGAGAAAGAGAGGCAGAGACACAGGCAGAGGGAGAAGCAGGCTCCATGCCGGGAGCCTGACGCAGGACTCGATCCCGGGACTCGAGGATCGTGCCCTGGGCCAAAGGCAGGCGCTAAACTGCTGAGCCACCCAGGGATCCCCTCTAAGACTGTTTTATTCATCATATCATAGGATCAGGCATTTAGATACACCTCGTTAACACACATTCACATTTGATTTTTTTTTTTTAATTTTTATTTATTTATGATAGTCACACAGAGAGAGAGAGGCAGAGACATAGGCAGAGGGAGAAGCAGGCTCTATGCACTGGGAGCCCGATGTGGGATTCGATCCCGGGTCTCCAGGATCGTGCCCTGGGCCAAAGGCAGGCACTAAACCGCTGCGCCACCCAGGGATCCCACATTCACATTTGAAAAAAATAAATTTGAGGGGTACCTGGCTGGCTCAGTCAGTGGAGGACATGACTTGAGCTTCAGTTGTACTTCGTATTCAAGCCCCACATTAGGTGTAGAGATTACTTAAAAATAAAGCTTTCAAAAAGACAAATAAATAAAGTTGAAGTATTTATTATTTTCTGATTACAAAAGTAATTCCAGTATTCAGTTAAAAAAAATTACTAGGCATGAAAAAATCAGAAAATTATCCATAATCAAGAAAAATGCAGTCAATAAAAGCAGATCCTGAATAATCCTGATATTTCAATTAGGAGACAAGGACTTTATGTTTTCTTTTTAAGATTTTATTTATTTGAGAGAGAGAGAGAGCATTAGCCAGGGGGGTCAAGAGGGAACCCAGGACCCTGGGATCATGATCTGAGCCAAAGGCAGACTGAGCCACCCGGTGCCCCCAGACAAGGACTTTAAAGCAGCTATTACAGATATGTTCACAGAGTTAAAGGAACATATATAAGTACAGTGAGTGAACAGATGGAGAGTCCCAGTAAGAAATAAGAAACTAAAAAATAAGAACCAGAGGGGTGTGTGGGTGGCTCAGTTCCTTGGGCATCTGACTTCAGCTCAGGTCATGATCCTGGAGTCCTGGGATAGTGCCCCACATCAGGCTTGGTGGAGAGCCTGCTTCTCCCTCTGTGCCCTACCCCACTCATGCTCTTCTCTCTCATACTCTATCTCTCAAATAAATAAATCTTAAAAAAAAAAAGAAAAAAGAACAGAGATTCTGGGGAGATGGTAGCAAAAGCATAGTTGTTCAGTCTCTCCAAATTGTCAAATAATAATAGAGCTACTAGGTAACAAAACAAAACACTGGGTGTTAGGATATCACTTAAATCCTAAATACAAACAGTTATGAACACACTCTACACAACTACAAGGCCTAGATGGTATCAGTGTCTGTGTGGAAGGAAGAAGAACAAAACAGTAGTAGTAGAGGTAGAGGAAGCTACCTGACATACCTGAGAATAAAGGTATTTGTAAATAACCAGCAACTATTCGCTGGAAAGGATGGTGAGCCAATTTGAGAACAGAAACTGAAAATGGGAAAATTTTGCCACTCCAAAGTCCTGAGGAAGTGTGAGGGTGCTGTGCTCCCTTCTCACACTAAGAAACTGCTGGAAGTAGAATCGAAATTAAAGAGGTTGGGGACAAGAAAGAGGAAGGAATGAAATACCCAAATCAAAAAGGGGGAGAGGACATAAAATGAGCACTGGGTGTTATACTATATGTTGGCAAATTGAATTTAAATAAAATATTAAAAAATAAAAATCAATCAAAGAGGGAGAGAGTAATTGAAAGCAAGCTGCCATATTGTTTACCCCTACACAAGAACAACAGAAGTGTGAGCTCTGTGATGTTAAAATCTTTCCTAAATCCTACCTCATTCTAAAAGTTAAGGAAAATTAATTTCACATAAAATAAGCAATAAAAACGTATCTTGGTTAACCTCATACAAGGTTAATTAAGGGCAGAAAAGGAATGAAGAGCATGTAACATCCCTACTGATAATAGGAAATGGGAACATACCGGAAAGACGTGGCTATAAAAGAAACCAAAGCAGTGGCCTACTATTTTAAAGCAAGCCAGAGTTTTTTAAGCACATCATTCAAGACATGAAAGAACAACACAAATCAAAATTGGAAAAATCTCAGAAACAAAGTAACAACACTCAGGAAAGAAATGGAAATAAAATAAAAAAGCACACCAGAAAAAAGACCGGATTGAAAGATACACACTAGCAATGAAGTACAGTAAAGTAAAGCCTTAACAACAAATAGAAAGGATGAAAGGGAAGAAAACTTTAAAAATCAAAATGAAATACAGAGAAAAAATCACAGGGAATATGGCAAGTATTTAAAATAGGCAAAGAAGTTAGAACATACATGTAAAGGAAGCTCTGAAGAAGAAAATGAAAGCAAGGGAAGAGAACCAATCCTAAAAACTACAATTCGATAAAATTTTCCTTAAATGAAAAAAATTTTGAAACTACTTTTGAAAGAGCACATCATTTACCTGAGAATATCAGCCCAGAAAAAGCAACACAAAGACCTAGTCTAGTGAAATTCTGAACCTACAAGAAAAAGAAAAATTCCTTTGGGGTCCAGAAAAAAAGAACACATAATTTATAAAAGAAAGGAAATTAGATTATCATCAGACTTTTTTTTTTAAGATTTTATTTTATTTATTCATGAGAGAGACAGAGCGAGAGAGAGAGAGGCAGAGACACAGGCAGAGGGAGAAGCAGGCTCCATGCAGGGAGCCTGACATGGGACTCAATCCCAGGTCTCCAGGATTATGCCCTGGGCTGCAGGCGGCGCTAAACCGCTGTGCCACCAGGGCTGTCCTATCATCAGACTTTTCAAAAGCAATGTTTTATACAATTATAAAATAGAGTAATATATTGAGATACTCAACAAAAGCTTAAGCCAAAGATTTTATATACAACAAAAGCAACTTTTAGCTGTAAAGGGCACAGATTGTTCTGAAGGAACTTAAGAATTACTCCCATGAGGAATCTGCTAGTGCTGTGTGATCCAATATGAAAACCAGTCACTAGTCCCATGGGATGACTTACATTTAAATTAATATTAATCAAATTTACATTAGTTTTTCACTTGAACTGGCCACATTTCAAGTGCTCAGCAGTCATATGTGACTAGTGGGTACCATATTGGACAACAAACACACAGGACAACACATCAGCACAGGAAGGTTTACTAGTTAGTGCTGTGCTAGAGCATGAGCTTCAGATGACCAAAGTGACTAGAGACATTGAGCTAAACATGAGAAACAGTTGACTATAGAATTAAGACTAAATGAAGCTAAGAGGAAGACATCATTGTAGTAATTGAGAATGGATGGAGCATATTAAAAAAAAAAACTATTTTCAGCGCTTCGATTTGTTATATTTGTATTGGTATTCTGAGACTGGTGTGTGTGTCTGTGATAGGGGATTAAAACAAAAAAGATAGAGGGGCACTTGGTTGGCTCAGTCAGAAGAGCATGCAACTCTTGATCTCAGGGTCGTGAGTTCAAGCCCATGTTGAGTGTAGAGATCATTTACATAAATAAATAAGCAAACTGTAAAAACAAATAATAAAACAAAAGAAAGGGCAGCCCCAGTGGCTCAGCGGTTTGGTGCCTGCTTTCGGCTCGGGGTGTGATCCTGGAGACCCGGGATCGAGTCCCATGTCAGGCTCCCTGCATGGAGCCTGCTTCTCCCTCTGCCTGTGTCTTTGCCCACCCCCACCCCCCATGAATAAATAAAATATTTTTAAAAATAAATAAATAAAAATAAAACAAAAGAAGATCATTTTAATGCTGCCCCCTTGTGTCCTTGAGGACCACGATGCATAATATGGAAGAAAAAAGGCAAATGAAATATGGAGAGGTTATGTAAAAGCTCTATAGTCTCAAATTTTATTTATTCATGAAAGACACAGAGAGAGAGGCAGAAACATAGGCAGAGAGAGAAACAGGCTCCATCCAGGAAGCCTGATGTGGGACTCTATCCTGGGACTCTGGGATCACTCCCTGAGCCAAAAACAGATGTTTAGCCGCTGAGCCACCCAGGCATCCCAGTAGTCTCAACTTTTAATTGATACCAATATGAACTCAAATGATTTTTTTTCTTTATATATTTTTCCCCTTCCCTGTTTGTCCACTGAAAAGGCTAGAAACTATGATCAACTTAGTAGCAGTGAGTATCGCTAGTGCCTTGATTATGATCTTGAAACATAATTTTTCACTAAAATAAATGAGAGTGGGCTGACTCCGGATCTGGATCAGGAAATTTATAAGATGAAGCCTGGAACATCTTAGAATACCAGATAACAAGGAAATGAGCAAAAAACCAATGGGGTCGTGTCAAAAAGACTCAGGAATGAACTTGAAGAAGTCCCACAGGTCAAAGATAGGAAACTTTGAGCTTCAATAATGGTAATAACTTCATTCCATCAAATACGTTCAAATTCATGAGTTCATAATGATAATTTTTTTCATAATAATTTTTTAAAAATCGTTCATCTTCGGAGGATGATGGGAATCAATTCATTATATTGGAAAGTGGTAAATTAAAGAATGAAATATTCATCCTACTTTTTATTTTATTTTTTTTAAGATTTTATTTATTTATTCATGAGAATACACAGAGAGAGAGGCAGAGACACAGGCAGAGGGAGAAGCAGGCTCCATGCAGGGAGCCCGACCCAGGACTGCCCTCATCCTACCTTTCATACATAAACTCTGACACTGGATAACCAAATAGAGTAAATGTCTCTTTAAAAATACTCCATGAGGGGTGCCTGGGTGGCTCAGTCACTTAAGCATTTATCTGCCTTCGCTCAGGTCATGATCTCGAGGTCCTGGGATTGAGCCCCGCATTGGTCTCCCTGCTCAGTGAAGAGTCTGCTTCTCCCTCTTCTTCCCCCTGCTTGTTTTCTCTCTCTCTCTCTCTCTCTCTCTTGCTGTCTCTTCTTACCCCCCTCAAATAAATAAATAAAATGTTTTTTAAAAATTCCATGAAATGGGGGCACATAGTTGGCTCAGTTGGTTAAGCGCCAAGCCTTGCATCAGGCTCCCTGCTCAACAGGGAGCCTGCTTCTCCTTCTCCCTCTACCTGCCCCTCTCCCTGCATGTGCTCTCTTTCTCTGTAAAATAAATAAATAAAATCTTTTTAAAAATTTTTCCAAAAAAAAATTTTCCATGAAATGAATGAAAAAGAAATTATAGAATGCAAATTATTGCCATTTTGCAACACCCATTAATGTATAAGCACTTAGGGCAGCCCGGGTGGCTCAGTGGTTTAGCGCCGCCTTCAGCCCAGGGCATGATCCTGGAGACCCTGGATCGAGCCCCACATTGGTCTCCCTGCATGGAGCCTGCTTCTCCCTCTGCCTGTGTCCCTGCCTCTCTTTCTCTCTCTGTCTCTCATGAATGAATGAATGAATGAATGAATGAATGAATAAATAAATAAATAAATAAATAAATAAATAAATAATCAATCTTTTGAAAATAAACTGTATTAAAAAAGTTATTTTAAAAAATGTATAGGCACTTAAGGATCCATGGCTACTAAGATCACAAAGAGAGACTATCAGATATTATGTGCCTCCTATAATTTTGCCAAGTACTACATATAGCCAACCTTGCCAAAGGGATTGAACCTGAGTCTGATTCATTCTTGGGATCCAACTGCCAAATTGTAAGAAATAAAAAAGGCTGGGGATTTACCCCAAAGATACAGATGCAATGAAACGCCGGGACACCTGCACCCCAATGTTTATAGCAGCAATGTCCACAATAGCCAAACTGTGGAAGGAGCCTTGGTGTCCATCGAAAGATGAATGGAGTGCTCGCTTCGGCAGCACATATACTAAAATTGGAACGAAAGATGAATGGAGGGATCCCTGGGTGGCGCAGCGGTTTGGCGCCTGCCTTTGGCCCAGGGCGCGATCCTGGAGACCCGGGATCGAATCCCACGTCGGGCTCCCGGTGCATGGAGCCTGCTTCTCCCTCTGCCTGTGTCTCTGCCTCATTCTCTCTCTCTCTCTGTGACTATCACAAATAAATAAAAATTAAAAAAAAAAAAAAGAAAGATGAATGGATAAAGAAGATGTGTTTTATGTATACAATGGAATATTACTCAGCCATTAGAAACAACAAATACCCACCATTTGCTTCAATGTGGATGGAACTGGAGGGTATTATGCTGAGTGAAGTAAGTCCATCGGAGAAGGACAAACATTATATGTTCTCATTCATTTGGGGAATATAAATAATAGTGAAAGGGAATAGAAGGGAAGGAAGAAGAAATGGGTAGGAAATAGCAGAAAGGGAGACAGAACATAAAGACTCCTAACTCTGGGAAATGAACTAGGGGTGGTGGAAGGGGAGGAGGGCGGGGGGTGGGGGTGAATGGGTGACGGGCACTGAGGGAAGCACTTGACAGGATGAGCACTGGGTGTTATTCTGTATGTTGGTAAATTGAACACCAATAAAAAATTTATTAAAAAAAAAGAAATAAAAAAGGCAAAGTAATATGTTGAACTGCACCAAGGGGATGTGTATTTGTCAGCTCAGGTTACCATAACAAAATACAACAGACTGGGTGGCTTAAACAACAGAAGTTTATTTCTCACAGTTTTGAAGGCTGGAAAGTCCAAGATCAAGGTACTAGCAAGGTAGGTTTCCTCCAGAGGCCTCTTCTCTTGACCTCTAAGCAGTTGCCATCTTGCTGTGGACTCACGTGACCTCTTCCACACGAAGAGCCAGAGAAAGTAAGCTGTGGTGTCTCTTATAAAGACACTAATTCTAGCAGAATAGGGCTCCACTCTTACGACCTCATGTAACCTTAGTTACTTCTTTTGGAGGCCTTGTCTCCAAATACAGCCACACTAACAGGACTTCAACATATGAATTTTGAGGGGACATTTAGAACAGATCTGTTAAAATTATTTTTTTTAAATATTTTTATATAGTCAGCTTTTTTTGAATTCCAAATATTTTTTTAGGATGGAGTCTTAGAACAGAATTACAAACTCAAATTTTATGAGTATCATTATTGTATTTTTTTAAGTTATATGTGGATTTTTTTTTTTAAGATTTTATTTATTTATTCACGACAGACAGAGAAAGAGAGGCAGAGACACAGGCAGAGGGAAAAGCAGGCTCCATGCAGGGAGCCTGACATGGGACTCAATCCCGAGTCTCCAGGATCAGGCCCTGGGCTGAAGGCAGCGCTAAACTGCTGAGCCACCCGGGCTGACCCGTGAGTATCATTATTAAGGCCTTTCATTTAGTTGGCTATACTAATTTACACTGCCATCAACAGTGTAGAAAATACATATCATATTCCATGCCAGCTTAATTTTTTCTCATTTTTCCCCATGATGGCTAAAGAAATTATTATTCTAAGGACACCTAGAAACTACAAGTTAAAAAAGGAAAGAAAGAAACTACAAGTTACTAGTAGCCAAAGTATCTACTAGTTTATCTTCTGATATCTGCTTTACCTACAGGAAGTGCATCCCTTTGTTTTGTTTTGTTTTTATGGTAAAAAATATATATATATTAAGGATCAAGGATGAGCCTGGTCTGGCCCTCCGATTGCATCCATGGCTGGGTGGTGCATCTGCTAGCCTCACCTCATGTGTATCTGCTGATCGTTTGAAAGAGAGGCTGTTGATGCCCCAGCTCGAAGAGTTATTGTTTGGGATGCCTGGATGGCTCAGCGTTTTGAGTGTCTGCCTTTGACTCAGGGCCTGATTCTGGAGTTCAGGGATCAAGTCCCACATCAGGCTCCCTCCATGGAGCCTGCTTCTTCCTCTGCCTATGTCTCTGCCTCTCTCTTTCTGTGTCTCGAATGAATGAATGAATGAATGAATGAATGAAATCTTTTTTTTCTTTTAAAGAGTTATTGCTCTTCCTGTTGAGCATTGAGGGCACTATTAAGGTCTTGTCTGTACTGATACATTGGTACTGATTAAGTATCAACAATGCCCCCTTATTAGCACCTTGGAGTTTTTCTAATCAAACTTAGAAGCAAACTTCCTGCAATATGAGATTATTCCAAATGTGAGTGATTTGGCTTTTCTCTCCCCAGGTTCACAGCACCTCAGGCAGAACTCTATGAAGCTGTTCTAGAGATACAGAGAGATTGTCTGACCCTCTGCTCCCCTGGGACAAGCTTGGAGAACATTTACAGCTTGATGCTGACACTGATAGCACAGAAGCTTAAGGAGTTGGGAATCGTGAAGAACATTAAGGGAAATAATGCCTTCAAGGTACTACCCCTCTTGTGACCCTGGCTCTCAAATATACCTGATGTGCTGCTGAGTTTTTTGTTTTTTGTTTTTTGTTTTTTATTTATTTATGATAGTCACAGAGAGAGAGAGAGAGAGAGAGAGAGGCAGAGACATAGGCAGAGGGAGAAGCAGGCTCCATGCACCGGGAGCCCGACGTGGGATTTGATCCCGGGTCTCCAGGATCGCGCCCTGGGCCAAAGGCAGGCGCTAAACTGCTGCGCCACCAAGGGATCCCTGCTGCTGAGTTTTTACCCTATTAGAGGCTGCCTTCTGTCGGTGAAGTGTCTGCCTTCTGCTCAGGTCATGATCCCAGAGTCCTGGGATCGGGTCCCACATTGGGCTCCCTGCTCCAAGGAGTTGGCTTCTCCCTCTACCCCGCCCCCCTGCTTGTGATCTCTTTCTTTCTCATGCTCTCTCTCTCTCTCAAATAAAATCTATTTTCAAAAAAGAAAGAAAGAAAACTAATTAGATTTAGAAATAGTCTTTGTGATTCCTCATCTATAAGAGGGATTTGGAGTTAACACGTATTAAAACAAAAGGTGTCAGTACTTACTTCTCCCAGAAGATGGCAGCACATTCTAGTCATTGCATCCTGTGTAAGTAGCTCAATTGGTAGTAGAAAACATAAAATGAAGTCTGGTGCAGACAGGGTGAAAAAGGACACAAAAAGGAAAAGAGGTTAACTCTCAATCCCTTTGTGGCGATTTTGAAAAGGTAGAAGTTCACGGGGGAGGGTGTTTGTTGCTTCAGTGACATCGGTGAGAATAACAGTATCCCCAAGGGCCACGTCTTTAGTGAATTTCATCTGCATCTAGAATGTAATAATATTTAGTAAAAATGTAAAACCTTAGCTTTAAATTAAGATGCCAGGTGGCCATGCCAAATAGACCATTAAGCCATCTCATCTCCAAGTTTAGGCTGCCAGAGTTTCTTTTATTGGTAGGAAAGACACTATAAATTCCTCCTGCTGGAGCCAACAAATCTAATTAACAGATAGGAATATCCAAGCCGGTAAATGCCTAATAATTACTGTGTTAATTTGATGTTCTGTGCCTACTCCACAAGTTGCTGTGAGATACTCAGGGTCTCCAGAGCCAGCTTTCTGAGAAAGACTTGTGAACACTGAAAAGAGAACTATTCTAACATAATCATCCTCCCCCCCACCCCCGAGAAAAGAGGTTTTCATTTGCCATAGTCATTACTGGGGTTACCCAAGTCAACATGGATGTCGTGTATTAAGTAGTGGAAAAGGAGGATCCCTGGGTGGCGCAGCGGTTTGGCGCCTGCCTTTGGCCCAGGGCGCGATCCTGGAGACCCGGGATCGAATCCCACGTCAGGCTCCCGGTGCATGGAGCCTGCTTCTCCCTCTGCCTGTGTCTCTGCCTCTCTCTCTCTCTCTCTCTCTCTCTCTGTGACTATCCTAAATAAATAAATAAAATATTAAAAAAAAAAAAAAGAAAGTAGTGGAAAAGGAGATCTGGATTAGTTCAAAGGCCATCAGTAGAATTGCATTCAGAAGGTAGCAGTGGATCAAGTCTCTGGAGCATTAGCCCGCGGGTGGTTTCTTTTTTTTTGTTTTTTTTTTTTTTAATTTTTTTTTTTTATTTATTTATGATAGTCACACAGAGAGAGAGAGAGAGGCAGAGACATAGGCAGAGGGAGAAGCAGGCTCCATGCACCGGGAGCCCGATGTGGGATTCGATCCCGGGTCTCCAGGATCGCACCCTGGGCCAAAGGCAGGCGCTAAACCGCTGCACCACCCAGGGATCCCCTGCGGGTAGTTTCAATGGAAGCAACAGAACTATGGGGAGGTTGACACATATCTCACTGCCTTATACATACCCTGCTTTCCCCTTACGGGGTCATTGCTGCTCTAATAACACTGTGGTGATTATCTTTTCCAGGCTGCTCGGAAATACTGCCCTCATCATGTTGGCCACTACCTCGGGATGGATGTCCATGACACTCCAGACATGCCCCGTTCCCTCCCTCTACAGCCTGGTATGGTAATCACAGTGGAGCCAGGTAAGGGTGGGTGCTAGCAGGCTCTGATCCCTTGAGACACATAATAGTATCAGAGAGAAAGGTAAATGTTGTTCATTTTTACCTGAATTGACATAATTAAATTAGAAGAGACAGGAAAATAGATCTCTTTAGTGTAGATGGGAACTTTGAGATTTTTTTTCTTGAGCTTTCTTATTTAACATCACACAGTTTGCTTAATTTGACTTCTCCAATAAACAACAGATGGAGAATACTTTCTTTAAGTAGATATTAAGAAATAAATCTTTTTTTAAACCCTGCCTTTGCCAGGGCCAGTTTATACTAGTCAGTGCAGTGATGGGCTGCTCATGCCTCCTCCAGGTGTTTCCCTACAGAAAGCCGGTCAGGCTCAGCACGTTTGCAGTTGCATCCCCTCTGCAGACTACACTAAACTGCCCACATTACTCTCCTTAGGACCTAAGTCCTTTTTACTGAGCTTCAGAGGAAGCTGGCCATCTAATGGGTCCCCAGCTTGATGATCCTGGCCAGTGGGCAGAATTCAGCAGAGAAGTGATGGTCACAGTGTAGTATAAGGATTGATGTTACAGGAGTGATTTTAAAAACTCTGTTTTTGTCAAGAAAATGGATTTCAGCTGTAGATTTCAAGTATTTACACCTCTAAAGTATATAAATTATAGCTGGGACCTGACTTTATACTACCCAAGTCCTACATTGTGGCCTTATATACTTATTCATTCTAATCTCGTTGGTACACGGGTGCTTCCCTAAGGTTTAATTACATATTCCTTCACTGATCTTTTTCTTTTTATCACAAGGCAGCATCTGTGTGAGTATAGTGGAGGAAGTTTCCAGTTTTTGTTTTGTTTTTTTTCCAGTTTCTTAAATATGGAAAGACCTGTTCTTATCTGACTTCATGATTAGAAAGTGGGCTCTTAGAATCTTCCAAATGTTTGTTAAAGTCTTCCTGTTTCTCTCTTACACTATATCCTGTACATCAGGTTTATTTGAGTATTTCTACAACTTGTTGTTATTCAGGCAAAGTAGGTTTTTTCAACATATTTTTAAGTGTTTTGTGTCCCTATTTTAGCAAAGTTCCCTTTTCCCAAGGGATGATTAGGCAGAGAAAGAATACATTTATATAATCTGCTGGTTCCCAGTATATGTTGACATACTCATAAGTAACCTTAGTAGTTGGTATACAAAACAACTATAGTAATAGTTCTAGCAATGACACCCAACATGTATTGATCATTATGTGCCCCCATACTTCTATATATACTATCTCATTTAGTATCCACAATTCTAGGCAGATACTCTTATGATCCCAGTTTTACAAGACCAGTTGTAGCACAGAAGGTTAACTTGCTTGTCCCAGATCATCCAGGTACTGCCTATTAAGAACAGAATGTTCTGTTTTCTACTTTTCAGGGATCTATATCCCAGAAGATGACAGAGATGCCCCAGAGAAGTTTCGTGGTCTTGGTGTACGAATTGAAGATGATGTAGTGGTGACTCAAGATTCACCTCTCATCCTTTCTGCAGATTGCCCCAAAGAGATGAATGACATCGAACAGATATGCAACAGGGCCTCTTGACCCTCGCTTCAGCTCACGTGCATCTCAGGTTTAGAGGGGGTGTAGATCCGCATCTGTGCACATGTGCTGGCTGAGCGTCTCTGTGTGTATGTTTCTACACATGTTCCGTTTAGGAATTATGGCAATTGTATGAATGTAAAAAAATGTATATGTGACCTTTCTTTGTTTTAAGTAGCTAGAAATCTGGAAAATTGAATTTTTGAATGATATGTTACTACAACTTTAGTAACATTAACTCTGTACAATTAATGACCAAGGCAGGTTTAATTTTTAAATGTACAGAACTATCATGGTTATGTATGTCCATGCATTCCAGTTAACACAAATATACAGAAAATTTTCTCCTTTTCTCTAACTCTTTCCCTTTCTATGCTTTTGCTGAGATCTACCTAATATCGTAAGCTGTTTATGATGCTTATATTTTGAGCTAACCACCACTGTCTGCCTATACTAAAAGCCACCTGTCAGTGATTGTGGGTGGCCAGTACACATCTTCCATAACTCCTGTCCATCTCTTCCAGATACTACATATCTACTGGAGCCATATGAGCCCTTGTCACTGGTGTCCTGCAATCCCACCATTCAGCTCCAATCCAGATTCTGCGAACCCTATTAAAACAGTTTTGAGTTTTCCTTGCTGTTTCATTGCCGATGGCCTGGAAAGTGTTTAGATTCTTGATGAGGGAAAAAATGGAAGAGAAAGAAAAACATACATATGTCTGCTACAGAACTGTACCTCTGTCCATCCATTCTCAATCTGAAGAAAATTCCTTTCCCAGGCATCCACGGTATCTTTATAGATTCATAGGATACTGATCCTCATAACACACTCTTGAACCTGCTGCCCTGGCAAAGGGTAGATCCTCCCCTTACCCTGTTGAAGCCAGAGGAATGACACCAGTTTTCAGAGAGCTGCTCCTGTTGCATTCTGCAGTGTCATCTAGTGCAAAATATGGAACTCACCCAGTACCCATAAACATCCTATGATCCTTTTATTTCTCTGATATTAGCACTGGAAGGGCAGTAGGAAAGAGTCCTATTTCCCTCAACACAGCATTGGCTGCATTCATACAAGAACTCAGTTTGCAGAGTGAACAGGACTAGATTATTGCAAATGGTTTATTCAGAAGCTTCTGTCATAGAACTAATATGTTCACCTCCATTAAACCTGGATATAGGCCAAAGATGTATAAAACATGTTGATAGAGCATAAATTTGAGATATTTTAAGAAAGAAACAAGGTAGATTAACACTCTCTTGCAGTGCTAGAGGTTTGCCTATCTTATGAGGGAAACCTAAGGTACAGAGCCAAAAGCAGACAAGCAGCAACTTCATCAGGAGACAAAGATAATGCTATAAATCAGAGTGATATAGATGCTGTCCTGCCAGTGCTCAGCCTTGAATGCTCTGGCTTTGCTAAACAGCTGTGGGAATGGATGGCCACACAGCTGGACAGCCACAATCCCTGGGCCTGTCCTCCCCACGTCCCTCCAACTTCTCGGTCCTATGTTCCTTTCTAAAAGGGTACTGAAGACAGATCCACAACTCTAGCTTCTCACCGTCTGGGCTTCTATGGCCCCAACAACCCTTTCCTTGAATTGAGTTTCCTTAGTTCATTTACAATCCTGGAATAAGGAATTTCCTTTTCTTCCTATAAATTATTTTCAGTGGTCTTCAACTTTCTAGCTAAAAGCCTAGGTGGCTTTTATGTATAGCAGCACATCTGGACATGAAACAGACTTCTGGTTAGATTCTAATCAAGTTCTGCAGGTGTTGTGAGCCCTGCTTAGAATGGCTATGCAGAATTCTTCTGGTGATTTTTAATCCCTGACCCAAGCACGTTGTCCTTTGAGTCAGTAGCTAAGCATTGAATCAGAGTATCAGAACCATTGAGAGATGGCATAGTGTTTGAGGGCTGTCTGACATATTCAGGATTTGTTGAGCACATGTGGTGCACAGTGCAGGAATCTCATTCATTTTTAGCCATACTACAGACAAGCCCCGCATTTCCTCCAAGTCTAAGCATAATAAATACTTCATATATACACCAGGCTCTCCTAATGAAAACCTGGATTTTCAGAAGTCCTTCAAATGTTACACTGGAGTTTTTCTTCCTCAGTTAAAGAGAGATGGTTGGGTCATTAATAATGCCATCTAAGTGAAGGAAGCATGTCTCGATAGCCTCTGTCGCTTACTTTTGTGCGTTTGCCTCAAGAATTGCTGTTTTTCCGTAGATCAGGAAACAGACCGTGTTTTCTATTTGAAATGCAGTAGTAGCAATTGCTGGAATAGAAACCTTTCCCTCCCCACAGCCATGGTATCCACACTAGGAAGGTACTTCTGGTGGCTGAAAGTTCTCTCTGGGTCTTCTTTCAAAACACCATTATTTTTTCACCAATCTTGTAAGGTCAGAAAGGGAAAGTTCCTACCATAGACATGATGTCTTAATTTGAGATGAAGATCCATAAAATAAGAAAATCCCAGATGAAGACATTGTTACTCATTAAGATAGAAAAATTGGGCTGTGTTACATTTTTCAAAGCCAGCCCTCATATGTGACACAGAAGTGCTGCCTCTTCTCCTGTGTCTGTGTCAGAGCTCACAAGTACTGCACAGGGACTACCCCACTAAGCCAGCTGTTGACCTCAGGCTCCTTTGTAACCTGTGTCTCCAATAACTGCTACCAGTAGAACAAAACTGGGATTTGAGTTTGACCCTGTCTGCCATCCCTCAGCTGGTATATGAGCAATGAGAATAAAGCTCATTTATGTGTGTGTATTAGAAACAAAGTAAGGGCCCAGGATAGTGGCAGCATAAAGGAAATAAAAAAATAAAGGTTAATTTTTTTTAAATTTTAGTTTCCTGAGGTGGGATCTGTAGCCTAAAACATAAGCTGGTCAGGTTTAAGTTTTCATCCTGGGAAAATATACTTGAAGCTGAGGTTTAATGTTCCTAATATAACGAGAAGGTGAATACATCGTTAAATGCTAACATTTAATCAGAGCAGAAATCCATTGTCACAAAGCACATGGGTCCTCCTGGCTGCTCTTCATTGTACCACTGCCTGTGTGTCCCTGAGGAACTTGGTGCGAGCATCAGTACTGCTCAGATCAGGGGTCCCGGCTGGAAGCAAGGTTTCATGAGGATATGAGAGAACTGCAGTGTTTGTTAGCATTTCTTAATGCTTTGTATGACCTTTGTGCAATTATAGAAAGTTCAGTTTGGACAAAACGCTGTTACTTTTTTAAGGCTCTATCCCCTGAAAATAGGTATGTCATTCCCCAACAGGGGAAAAGCATTTATTACTGTCATTTTAAAAATAAGCAATAAAACAATATAAAAGTGTATGGGGGTGTGTTATTTTCAAATCTAGACTTTACAGCTTTAAATGTGAGAATATTTAGTTTTACAAAATATTTTTTACAGAGGTGGGCCTGGCTGGCTCAGCCAGAGAGCATGCAACTCTTAATCTCGAGGTTGTGAATTCTAACCCCATGTGGGGGGTAGAGATTAATAAACAAATTTTTAAAAATATTTTTTTTTAGGGACGCCTAGGTGGCTCAGCGGTTGAGCGTCTGCCTTCGGCCCAGGGCGTGGTTCTAGAGTCCCGGGATGGAGTTCTGCCTCGGGCTCCCTAGAAACAGGAGGAGCCCGCTTCTCCTCCCTCTGCTTATGTCTCTGCCTTTCTCTGTGTCTCTCATGAATAAATAAATAGAATCTTTTAAAAAGTGTATATATATTTTATATATATATATATATTATATTATATAGAGTATTAACTGCTGTCACAAAATCCTGTTTCAAACTTAAGATGATCCTGTCAGTCATGGCTGGGGGCGAGGGGAATGAATTCAATCTGGCCCATTAGAAGATTGGTTTAATGGTCTAATGTATAACATGGTAACTATAGTTGATAATACTCTGTTGTATAATAGAAATTTGCTAGAAGAGTAGAATTTAAATGTTCTTATAAAAAGGGAAAATATTTGAGTTGATAGATGTGTTATATAAGTAGATGGTGGGACACCGTTTCACAATGTGTATGTGTATCAAATCCTCATGATGTACGCTTTAAATATACAGTTTTTCAATTACTTTAGTCAAGAGAGCAAAAGGGAAAAGGTTGACTCCATAAAACTAACCCACAGGTCTCCAGACAGCCCCATACCACTCAAGATCATAAACTTTGGCCATGAGCATTTTATTAAGGATAAATTTTGTAGGGAAGTAGGATCAATTTGCAAAATTGTAAATTTGTTAACTTTCTCAGTTAACCATATAAACAGCCATAAGTGTGGTCATTTTTTGCCTAATAGGAATCCTCATTAAAATCTGAGGCTTTCTGGGGGCACCTGACTAGTCGCTTGGTAGAGCATGTGACTCTTGATCTCAAGGTTGTAAGTTTGAGCCCCATGTTGGGTGTTGAGATCACTTAAAAATAAAATCTTTTAAAAATTGAGGGAGGGAGCACAAATGAGGGGAGGGGCAGAGGGAGAAGAAGAAGCAGACTTCTTGCCAAGCAGGGAGCCCTAAGTAGGGCTCCATTCCAAGACCCTGAGATCATGACCTGAGCTGAAGGCAGACATTTAAACTGAGCCATAGGGATCCCTGAGTGGTGCAGCGGTTTGGCGCCTGCCTTTGGCCCAGGGCGCGATCCTGGAGACCAGGGATCAAATCCCACGTTGGGCTCCCAGTGCATGGAGCCTGCTTCTCCCTCTGCCTGTGTCTCTGCCTCTCTGTGTGTGTGTGTGTGTGTGACTATCATAAATAAATAAAAATTTTAAAAAACTGAGCCATAGAGGCTCCCCTAAAACTAAAATCTTTAACATCTGAGGCTTTCTCTAAGGTGTGCCTTCCAAAATTTTTCACATCCTGGCACAAATAAAAAGATAGGGTTTTTTGTATGGCACAACGGAATAAACTTGAGAGGACTAAGGAATGTATACATATGACCTAGAGAAAAAAATTCATTCCATATCCTTTATATAATTAGATGAAAATAACATGTACAAAGTTTTATAGAAGGTTTTAAATTTGTATAACACTTGTAAGAAATTATTTTCAGAATGTCAATAGACTTAGCCTACTTGTGGGAACATGACTTTTTTTGTATAACAGGCTGAAACCCTATACACAATTCGTGATGCATCATTCTTCATAATCACCATCTACAAGAAATTTGTACAAATAGCTGACAAAAATTTGAAGCCATTTTTATGATCGTTTAAAAATTTATGATTGAAAAAAATTAAAAAATAAAAATTTATGATTGAACTGATGAATGGATAAACAAGATGTGATATGTCCATACAGTGAAATATTCAGCCATAAAAAAATGAATTACCAATACCTGCTACAACACAGATGAGTCTTGAAAATGTACTAAGTGAAAGAAGCCAGACTCAAAAGACATAATATATGACTCCCTTTATATAAAATGTCCAGAATAGGCAAATCCATGGAGATTAGAAAGTAGAATAGTAGTTGCAAGATCTGAGGATAGAGGGAAGTGGAGAGTGATGGCTAACAGGGTTTCCTTTTTAGGTGATGAAAATATTCTGGATAGAAGGTGGTGGCAGCTGCACAACTGTGAACATACTTAAAAACCTCTGAAAAGCATCTTGCGGTATTTGGTATTTGGATTAAATCTCAATAATTTATGATTGAAATTAAATTTAAAGAATCTAACTCCTTGGGCAGTTGGGTGGCTTAGTTGGTTAAGGGTCTGCCTTAAGCTCGGGTGGTGATCCCAGGGTCCTGGGATCAAGCACCACATGGCATTGGGCTGCTCAGTGGGGAGCCTTCTCCCTCTCCCTCTGCCCCTCCCCCAGGTTGTGCTCATACTCTTGTCAAATAAATCTAAAAAATTTTAATCTATCTACTTTCATTGACAAATGTGAAATTTTTTATAATGTGGATTTCTAATCAAATTGGAATCATAAAATATTTGAAGATGATAGAGCTATAATTCACAGAATGTGAACATGCGTTGAAATCACATAAAATACTTGAAGATGATAGAGCTATAATTCACAGAATGTGAACATGCGTTTTTAGAACACTGCTCCCAGCATTGACCACAAAGGTCAAAAGTATTCCATGTATGTGAAGCAGAAAGCCCGGCTGTCTGGAGTTACACCTGCAAGGAGCCCTGGCCATCTTCAGCTCCTGTGACGCCCATGGCTAGCAGCACCTCAGGTCCCTGAAACACCAGATGCTACATCAACACCATGGCTCCCTTGTCTTTGATGAGCAACGGCACGCTCAGCAGCTGCTGCCCTGAGTGGATGACCAGGTGGTAGCACCTCTCCTTGGCCACATTTCGGGGAATCCAGGACTTCTGGTGATACAGTGACGGGTAAGGGAGCTCTAGCTGCTCCAAGTTCCACCCATCTGGCAGCCATCCCAAGGACAGTGGGGATCAGTATTTCCCAGCACACTGATTTCAAGGCACATTGCTCAGGTTATTTAATTGTAAAATATAGAATGATACTGAGTGGAGCTTACTTGCACATAAGAATTTGTGGTACTGTGTAAATATTGGTTCAGATTTCCACCAATTTGTAAAGCCTAGTGGTTCTGGATACTTGCTGCAAAATGCTGCCTATCTTTTCCTAAAAAAGTTGAGACTGAGAAGCCTGCAATGATATATCAAAAGTGTTTTTTTACAATAGTCATCTTGAAAATGTTATTTAATATTTCACTGCTCGGTATTTGGCTATGCTGTCTACGTGTTACACAGATTAAAGTCTCTATAGAAAAAAAAAAAAGTCTCTAATAGGGGCACCTGGCTGGCTCAGTCAGTAGAGCATGCTACTCTTGATCTCAAAATCGTGACTTTGAGTCTCATTCTGGATGTACAGTTTACTTAAATAAAAATTAAAAATAGGGATCCCTGGGTGGCGCAGCGGTTTAGCGCCTGCCTTTGGCCCAGGGCGCGATCCTGGAGACCCGGGATCGAATCCCACGTCGGGCTCCCGGTGCATGGAGCCTGCTTCTCCCTCTGCCTGTGTCTCTGCCTCTCTCTCTATCATAAATAAATAAAAATTTTTAAAAAATTAAAAATAAATCTCTAATAAACTATAGCCAACCCCTGCAGTAATTATAATCTGGGCAGTGGACTATATATGTGAATGATTCTATTTTGCAATAGGGATTGCTATGCAGGAGAATTGTACTTGACATCACATAAATACAACAGGCATAGAGTCTACCTGCAGAAGCCTGAAAGAGTATGCTCTTGTCAAAAATACAAGAATATGGTGGTTCCTCAAAAAATTAAACAGTTAACCTTTTGATCTAGCAATTACACTTCTGAGTATGTACTCAAAAGAACTGAAAGCAGGAATTTAAACATTTGTATATCCATGTTTAGCAGCGTTATTCACAATAGGCAAATGATGGAAATAACCCAAATATCCATCAATGGATGAATGGATAAACAAAATGTGATATATACCTATAATGGAACACTACTCAACTTTTTAAAAGTGTAATTGAGGGATCCCTGGGTGGCTCAGTGGTTTAGCGCCTGCCTTTGGCCCAGGGCATGATCCTGAAGACCCGGGATCCAGTCCGGCATCGGGCTCCTGGCATGGAGCCTGCTTCTCCCTCTGCCTGTGTCTCTGCCTCTCTCTCTTTCTCTCTCTCTCTCTCTCTCTCTCTGTGTGTGTGTGCCTCTCATGAATAAATAAATAAAATCTTTAAAAATAAATAAATAAAAATGTAATTGATACATGCTACAACATGGATGAACCTTTAAAACATTTGTGCTAAGTGAAATAAGCCAGATTTAAAAAGGACCAATACTGGGGCACCTGGCTTGCTCAGTCTGTGGAGCATTTGACTCTTGATCTCAGGATTGTAAGTTCAGGCCCCATGTTCAGTGGAGAGACTACTTTTATTTTTTTTTTTTAAATTTTTATTTATTTATGATAGTCACAGAGAGAGAGAGAGAGAGAGAGAGAGGCAGAGACACAGGCAGAGGAAGAAGCAGGCTCCATGCACCGGGAGCCCGACGTGGGATTCGATCCCGGGTCTCCAGGATCGCGCCCTGGGCCAAAGACAGGCGCTAAACCGCTGCGCCACCCAGGGATCCCGAGAGACTACTTTTAAAAAAATCTTTTAAAAAAAGGGACAATATCAATTCCACTTATATGCAATACCTAGAATAGTCAAATTCACAGAGTCAGAAAGTAGAATGATGGTTGCCAGGGTCTTGGGGGAGAGAGGAATGCAAAGTTATTATCTAATGGGGAGAGAGTCTGGTAAGGGAAGATGACAAAGTTCTGGAGATAGATGGTGGTGATGGTTGTACAACAATGCAAATACACTTAAAGTCACTGAACTTTACACTTAAAGATGTTTAAAATGGTAAATCGTACATTTTATCACAATTTTTTTTTAACTAGAAAAAGAACTCTATTAGCATATGGGCAAGGGGAAGAGGCAACCTAAAGGGAGACTGAGAATTTAAGCATTTAAATGCTTCATGAATTTGTGTGTCATCCTTGCACAGGGGCTGTGCCAATCTTCTCTGTATCATTCCAATTTTAGTGTACTGTGCTGCTGAAATGAGGACTAGTATTTAAGTAATTAAAATAAGAACTATTAAAATGCTAAATCAGTATCACCCAGTAACTGGAGCTTGTAATCTCTTGGTCTGAGTGATAATCAAACTAGTCTGAAGGGTCATGTGTATCCTGAGATACCTATTTTTAAAAAGTTATACCCAGGTGAGAGTTAGCAGGAAATGGTGTCAAAAGAAAGTGGTTGAAAGGGCAGGGCTGTTTTGAGCGGAGAAGAGAAAGGTAAGGGGAACATGATGGCTAGCTCCGAACATCCGAAAAGCCGTCATGTAGAACATTTCATTTGATGTTGCTCCATTCCGCAGAACCGGCGCTGGTGGGCGGCACCTTCTCAGATCAGAACCGTAGACGGAAAAGGGCTGGCAGCGGCTGGGTCCGGGCCCCTGCGGACGGAGCGACCCGCCGGACCACGCGGCGGCGCCGACCGGCAGGGGGCCAGAGGGGCGTCCCCGCCGCGGCATCGGCCACCTCCCAGGGCGGGCGGGCCGGGTCCCCGCCCCACGCCCGCCCCGCCCCAGCCCTCCACCCTGCTCACCCCGCCCGGGCCCTTTCCCCGGGAAATCGGCTGGCCCCGCCCCCTCGGTTCTCGGGGAACGCATCCGGTCCCCCAGCGCTCCCCGCCGCCCCGCCGCCGCTCCCCGGCCCGCCCCAGCCCTGCGGCCGCCCCTGCCCCCGCGCCCCCTCCGCGGCCACAGCCGCCAGGGTCTCCCGCGGGCTCACCGCGGGGCCGCCGGGCACTGCTCGGAAGGCGCCCGGGTGACCACGACGGCAGCACGCTCGGCCTCTGCGTCCGAGGGACGGGTGTCCCCAGAACCCGGTCGGGGAAACGCAAGGTGCTCCCAAGGCTCCAGACAAACGGCAGGACCGGGCTCGGCTGTCACCCGAGCTCACCGGGCGGGAGGCCGGACGCGAGGCATCCCAGCCCCCCGGAGCTCGGGGCCCCTGCGCTCACCCGGGGCCCGCCCGCCCCCTGCCCGCGGAGCCCACAGCCCCGGCGCGGCTGCTGCGGGGGGCCCGGGACGCCCCGGAATGCGGAGGGGCGGGGAGGAAATACCCGGCCTCCCTCCAGGCCACCCGCCCTCCTCCCCCCTCCCCCCTCCCTCCGCTCCTCCTCCCTGCCCCCTCTTCCTCCCCTCCCCCTCTTCCCTCCACTCTTCTCCCCTCCCTCCTCCCTCCTCCCTCCACTCCCCCTCTCTTCCTCTGCCTTCTCTATCCCCCTTCCCTTCTCTCCTCCCCTCCACCCTCCTTCCCACCCCTCCTCTCCCCCTCTCCTCCACTCTCTTCCCCTCCCCTCTCCCTTCCCCTCCCTTGACCTCCCCTTCCCTCTTTTCCTCTCTCCTCTCTCCCCCTCCTCTTCCCCTTCCCCTCCCCTCTCCTCCCCCTCCCCCACCTCTCCTTCCCTTCCTCCTCCCATCTGCCCCTCACCTCCCACCAGTGCCTCCCACTGGCTGACCAGAAGCTGACACTGACCTCCAGGTGAGCCTTGCCCCCAACCCATGACCTGAAACAGGCCTGAAAGGGCAAGGAACATATCTGAAGGCCTATGGACTTTGTCATTTTACGAATACACAATAAAGTTACACAATGTATAAACCCTCTTCCAACAAAATCCGAATCTCTTTTTTAAGGAGGGGGTGCAGAGAGACCAGAGTATAAATCTGAAAATCTGATACAGAAGAAGATAAAGTTTCATACCATTCAAACTGAAATCTAACTTGTAAAAATTGACAGCTTTTCTGCCATTTTATTGTTTTATGTCAAGTTGCTAATTGATGCAACACATCTTGTAAAGGCTAACTTGCAAAAGGTCATACTGAAAACAGAGTAAGTTTTCTTTTTTTCTTCTGGGAATATTCATAACAGCTTTATTTGTAATAGCCCAAAGCTGGAAACAATCAGAATGTCCATGGACAGACAGGTGAGTGTACTAACATGTAAGCATACAGCCATACAACGAAATGCAATTCAGTGGCAAAAGTGGATGAGTTGTTGATGAACACTACAGGGGAGGTAAGTCTCAGGAGGATTATGCTGCCTGAAAGAAGTCAGACCAAAGGAAGAGTATATACATACTGTATGGTTCCATCTATATAAATCCCTAAAAATGCAAGTTAATCTAAAATGACCAAAGCAGCTTGAGTGGTCACCTGGAACCAAGTAGAAGGTGAAGAGCCATGAGAGGGAGAGAATCACAAAGGGCATGAAGAAATTATTGAGGGTAATGCACATGTTCATTATCTATTTTTTCCCCTCACAACATTGTCTTTCCTAGATAAGATTAAGCTTAGTGGCAAATTTTAATAGAGTAGAAAGCCTTCCTTATGTATCAGCTATACTTAAAGTTTATCTTTTTTTTTTTTTTAAGATTTTATTTATTCATGACAGACACAGAGAGAGAGGCAGAGACACAGGCAGAAGGAGAAGCCGACTCCATGCGGGGAACCCAATGTGGTGCTAAACCGCTGAGCCACCCAGGGATCCCCAAAATTTATCTTTCTGAAGAGAGAAGGTCCAAGACTAATGTGTCCTGAAATGAGAAATTTAAGAAATTGTGGGACGCCTGGGTGGCTCAGCAGTTAAGCATCTGCCTTTGGCTCTGGGTGTGATCCTGGGGTCCTGGGATCGAGTCCCGCATCAGGCTCCCCGCAGGGAGCCTGCTTCTCCCTCTGCCTATGTCTCTGCCTCTCTCTCTCTCTGTCTCTCATGAATAAATAAATAAAATCTTTTAAAAACAAGAAATTGGAAAAACTGCTAGTTTATTCAAGTTGTTTCACCTGGTGGTTACAGCTTGTAAAGTTATTTATTGGTTTGAGAGTGATTGGTGGTGATAAGAGTTTTCCAAAATAATAAGTCACAAGCTATTTGGCCTTTAAAAGAATAGCATACTCCTAAAAATACCAGTTTTTATCTCTTAAGAATCGGTCAAATATAAAAACATGTTTTACATTATATGTTTGCCTATCTAGTTTATTTCTCATAAGTTTTTTTTTAAGATTTATTTATTTATTTTAGTGAGAGAACATGAGCAGGAGGGGCAGAGGAGGAGAGGGGAGAGAATCTCAAACAGACTCCCTGCTGAGCATAGAGCCCAACATGGGGCTCAGGCCCTTGATCCTAAGATCAGGACGGGACCTGAAACCAAAAGTCAGACACTTAACCAACTATACCACCCAGGTGTCCCTCTCATAATAGTTTTTGAAAACTATCGCCATAACAGGCTTTATCTCACAAAGGTATATGTGGTGAAGCATAGCTCTCAAACATCCATAACCAAGACATCTGTCACTAATACCTATTCATATACCTTCTCTCTGTCACCCGATCTGATCACCACCCTCAAGAAAATTGTCATTTCCACAACCACCAATTCCCAAACTGTTAGGTCTGTCGAACTTCAGTGCTCTTCCTACTCCATCCATTGCTTCCTACCCCACCACACACACACACACACACATACACACACACACACACACTTTGTTAAAAATTGGTACATGAAAAAAAAATTGGTACATGCATTAAGCAACCTTAAAGACTTTAAAGTCTGTCGTTCTAATATCAAGTAGCTCTTTAAAACTTTAGTAAGCATGAGCTCACGTGGAGGGCTTGTTATTTACTGCAGAGTTTCATTCCTACACTCAGAACTTTTAATTTCATAGTTCTGGATGAGGAATCAGCATTTTTATCTTTCACCCTTGGCATTATAATTATGTGTTGTGCTCTGAACCTCCTTGGGTTCATTTTGTTTGGAACTCTCTATGCATCCTGTACTTGAATGTCTGTTTCCTTCCCCAGGTTATTTCTTCAAATAAGTTTTCTGCCCCCTTCTCTCTCCCTTCTCCTTCTGGGACCCCTATAATGTGAGTATTTGTTTGCCTGAAGACACCACCTTGTTCACCAAGACAACCTTTAACCTATTCTCATTTTTTTCATTCCTTTTTCTTTTTTTTTTTTTTTTTTTTTTTTTTTTTTTTTTTTTTTAAAGATTTTTAATTTATTTATTCATGAGAGAGAGAGAGAGAGAGAGGCAGAGACACAGGCAGAGGGAGAAGCAGGCTCCATGCACCGGGAGCCTGACGTGGGATTCGATCCCGGGTCTCCAGGATCGCGCCCTGGGCCAAAGGCAGGCGCTAAACCGCTGCGCCACCCAGGGATCCCTCATTCCTTTTTCTTTTTGCCCTTCCACTTGGGTGCTTTCCATCACCCTGTCTTCCGAATTGCTGATCTGTTCTTCTGCATCTTCTGATCTACTGTTAATTCCCTCTAGTGTGTTTCTCATTCCAGTTATTGTATTCTTCAATGGATTCATTCTTTTTTATATTTTCTCTCTCTTTGTTGAAGTTCTCACTAACCTCTTCTACTCTCCTCTCCAGTCTCATGAGCATCTTTATGACCTTTGCTTTGAACTCTTTATCAGGTAGATTATATCCATTTCATTGAGTTCTTTGTCTGAGGTTTTGTCTTATTCTTTGGTTTGGAGCGTATTCCGCTATCCCTTCATCTTCCTTGACTTTCTGTATTTGTTTTTATGAATTAGGAGGAACACCTACTTCTCCTAAACTTAATGGAATGATCTTGTGTATGGTCATCCTCTGTGTAGACTTTAAATTCCTGGTGACTTTGGCTGATTGACTGGCTAGAACTGTGGCTGGTGTGGGCTGGGGGTCCCAGGGCACTCTGTGCTGAGGCTGCCCTGGTGGGATCATCAGAGCTGAAATAGGTATGTGCCCAGGTAGTCCCAGTGCTCTTGGCATAAAGGGTACCCTTAAAGAACAGCTTCAGCTGAAGTAGGTACAAACTAGAGTGTCCCAGAACGCTCCAAGTAAGAGCACCCTAGCAGGGAGGCTGGGGTGGAGACAGGCAAGGTCCAGAGTATCCCGGGGCCCTCTGCTCCAGCAGGGCTCAGGCAAGTCATCTGGAGCTGAAGTGGCACAGGCTTGGAGTGTTCAAGGGTGCTGTGCACCTTCATCACCTTGGCAAAATGACTGGAGCTATGGTGAGCACTGACCAGGAGTGTCCCAGTGTGCACTGCACTGGGGCCACCTTGGTTGGATGTCTAGGGCTGATGTGGGTTAGAAGCCCAGGGCTCCCTGAGGCAGTAGGCTAGCTAGAGAGCCAGGACCCTGCTCCCATTCACACTATCAAGGTGGAGGGAGATGTAAACCATAGCATTTGCCAGCCCCTCTGACCCAGAGAGAGTTCCAGCAGCTCCCCCACCAGTTGGTAGGGTTCTTGGGCTGGATCTTTTATATTCTGGTTGCTATTTAAGTAGGCTCCATATCCAATCTGGGCTTGAACTCACAACCCTGAGATCAAGAGCCCCATGCTCTACCACCAGCTAAGTCAGCCCTCTAATTGCTTTTTAAACCACATCTTTTGGAGCACCTAGGTGGCTCAGTGGTTGAACATCTGCCTTTGGCTCAGGTCTTGATCCTGGGGTCCTGGGATTAAGTCCCACATCAGGCTTCCTGTGGGAAACCTGCTTTTCCCTATACCTATGTCTGCTTTTCCCTTTGCCTATGTCTGTGTGTCTCATATGAATAAATCTTTAAAAAAATAAAATAAACCACACTTTGTTTTTTTTCTGTGCCTGTGGGTGTCTTGGGCTCGCTAAGGCCACAGGCCAGCTATGGTAGCCAGAGCCCTGCTCCTGTCTCAAGTTGGAGGGAGAGTATAAACCATGGCACTCTCCAGCTCCCCTCACCGCCACCCCACCCCCTGGACCCTACCTGGAGAGTTCCAGCAGCTCCTCAATGTGTTTGGCACAGTTCTAGGACTGAATCCTTTATATTTCAGTTGCTCTTTTAAACCTTAGCTTTTTTTTCTGTGCCCGAGGGCCAGATGAATCTGCTCCTAGTCCCTCTGTACTGGCCCTCCCTGCTTCATTTCTCAGTGTTGGTGTGTGTGTGGCGGGGGGTGGGGGGGGCTTTGTTACTGTGTGTCTTTCTTGCCCTTCTCGGTGTGGTCTTTCTATTTTTTTGTACAGAGATGAACAGTCAGCCCACAGTTCTTCAGGAAGATTTGCTCTATAAATAGGTGTAAATTCGGTGTGTCACAGGAGAAGGTGAGTTCAGGGTCTTCCTCAGTCACTATCTTGTATGGAAACTCACAAAATAAGCTCCTAATTGAGTTCCTTCTCAGTTTCTTTTTTTTTTTTTTTCCTTCTCAGTTTCTTTCCCCCTTTTTTGTTTTGGGACCATTTAGAATCCATCTTGGATCTGATTTAGGTCCTCGGCAACCAATTTGACCATATTCACCTAAATCATTTGTGGACAACCAAACACGCTCTGATAACATACAGCCCCAAAAAGGCCTCTTCCAGGTGACTTCAATTGCTTATGTATAAAAATATACATGAAGAGCATTAGTGACATGTGTAATCCTAAAGAAAAAGCAATGCCCAATTCTTTTATTTTTTACTTTGGAACTTTTTGTGGGATGATATCATTTTATGTCAAGATTATACCCAGGAAAACTCCATGTTATAGCAAAGAATGGAATGATTTTTATAGGAATTAATATAAAAAGTCTAGCTGCATTCCCAGACAGCTACTCCCAGACATTCCAATACATTACTTATAAAAACTGTCCCCCCCCCCCAAAAAAAAAAAACCTGCCTCAAACTCCTTGAATAGCACAGTCATGCTTCATTTTATTTTTTTTTAATTTTTTTTTAATTTTTTTTATTTATTTATGATAGTTACAGAGAGAGAGAGAGGCAGAGACACAGGCAGAGGGAGAAGCAGGCTCCATGCACCGGGAGCCCGATGTGGGATTCGATCCCGGGTCTCCAGGATCGCGCCCTGGGCCAAAGGCAGGCGCCAAACCGCTGCGCCACCCAGGGATCCCCATGCTTCATTTTAAAATGACTACCTGAGTGTAGCCCTAGACCGGCGTGAATTAGACAAAGGGTAGGGACAGAGTTGAAGTCAGAAGCCAAGGTGTGCAACCCCAAAATCACATCCAGGAGACAGCTCCTGAGGGAGTCTGAGGACATGCAGTTGAGTGAGTATCTGAAGTCCTTCCTCCTTTTTCCAGACAGTGGAAAGGAGTGTCCATTTCTCTCTGCAATAGATCTTAGCCTCGAGAATCTCACAGCAACACACACATAAGCACAACATAGCTACCAAATGCAATAATGTACACCAAAATTATCCTAAATAAATAAAATAAACACCTCAGTGCAAAGGGGAACAACATTGGAAGAGTCAACATAGACCTCTATAGATATTTTTTAAAACAATACACATGGTTTTGTATTCTCTACAAACAACTGGCGGAAGAGATACAGAGTCCAGATGTATACTGCTTGCTAGTCAACAGAAAGAAGCCTGCCTACAATTGAAATGTTGTTGGGGGTGAACTCCATGAGAGCAGCTCAGGGATGACCGGGTGCTAGGTGAGGTGTACTCCAGCCCAGTGTCCTCCACCACAAACACCGAGGGGCTGGGGCCCTACTCAACGTCACCCATTCAACCTCACTGAGCTTTGACCGAGCTAGGTGCCAGGGTGAAGAGGAAACACACAGTCTCTGCACTCAAAGGGTCCTTAATCTACAAGACACCACATGGAAAACATTATAATGCAGTATAACAATATAATAGAGTTACAGAGGCAGCACAAGGGAGGAATGGACATGAGATCATGACCTAAGCCTAAACCAAGAGTTAGATGTTCAGCTGAATGAGCCACTCAGGTGTCCCTAAAAATTGTATGGTTTTATATTGAACGTTTAAGTTCTTGATACCTGTTGAGTTAATTTTTGTATAAGGTGTGAGAATAGGTCAAAGGTTTTATTTGTTTTGTTTATGAATGTCCATTTGTTCCGTCACTATTTATTGAAAATGCTCTTTCCTCCATTGAATTGCTTTTGCACTTTTGTCAAAATTCAGATGGGCATATTTGGGTGGCTCTCTTCCCAGTTTCTCTGTTCAGTCCATGAATCTATCTGTATGTCTATTGCTCCGTTACTGTCATACAGTCTTGATTACTGTAGCTGTATAATAAGTCTTTTTTTTTATATTTTATTTATTTATTCATAGAGATACCGGGTGGGGGGGCAGAGGCACAGGCAGAGGGAGAAGCAGGCTCCATGCAGGGAGCTCGACGTGGGACTCGATCCAGGGTCCCCAGGATCAAACCCCAGGCTGCAGGCGGCACTAAACTGCTGCGCCACCGGGGCTGCCCATGTATAATAAGCCTCGAAAGCAAAAGTGATTCCTCTCACTTTTCCTTTTCAAAATTGTTTTAGCTATTCTAGTTGTTTTGCCTTTCTATGTAAATTTTAGGATTATTTTGCCCGTAGCTGCAAAAAGCTTGTTAGGATTTTTATAGGGGGATCCCTGGGTGGCGCAGCGGTTTGGCGCCTGCCTTTGGCCCAGGGCGCGATCCTGGAGACCCAGGATCGAATCCCACGTCGGGCTCCCGGTGCATGGAGCCTGCTTCTCCCTCTGCCTATGTCTCTGCCTCTCTCTCTCTCTCTCTCTCTCTGTGATTATCATAAATAATAAATAAAAAAAATTAAAAAAAAAGGATGTTTATAGGAATTGTGTTAAACCGTATATCAATTTGATGAATTTAGCTGGCTATTTAACTGACATCTTGATATGTTGAATCTTTCAATCCATGAACATGGTATGTCTCTCCATTTATTAGAAAAACTAAAAGTTTTCTTTCATAAGTGTTGTGTAATTTATTTTTTTAAGATTTTATTTATTTATGAGAGACACAGAGAGAGAAAGGCAGAGACACAGGCAGAGGGAGAAGCAGGCTCCATACAAGGAGCCCAACAGGGGACTCAATCCCAGGTTTCCAGGATCAGGCCCTGGGCTGAAGGCAGCTAAACTCCTGAGCCACTCAGGCTGCCCAGTGTTGTGTAATTTAAACATACAAGTCCTATACAGGTTTTATTAGATTTATACCTAATTATTTAATTTTCTTGGTGATTATATGTAGCATATTATTTTAAATTTCTATGGCCACATATTCATAGCTAGTAGATACAAAACAATTACTTTTTGTATGTTTATCTTGTGTTCTGTGACCTTGCTGATCTTATGGAGTAGTTCTAAGAGTTTCTAGGTTTTTTTTTTTTAAAGATTCTTTGAGATTTTTCTAAATAAACTATATGTCATCTAAAACTCGGATGGCTTTATTTGTTTCCAATCAGTATGCCTTTTACTTCTTTTTATTTTTTATTTTTTCACTTTATTGCACTGGCTACAAGTTCTAGTCTTATACTGAATAAAAGTGATGAGAGGTCATCCTTACCTTTTTCTCAATTTTAAGGGGAAAGCATTCAGCATTTCACCATTAAGTATAATGTTGGTTGTAGGCTTTTTGTAGATGCTTTTTATCAAGTTCAAGAAGTTTTCCTCTGCTCCTACTTTTATGAGAGTTTTTAACATGAATGGATGTTGAATTTTTGTCAAATGTTTTTACTGTATCTATTGATATGATTGTGTCAGTTTTCTTCTTGAGACTGTTAATATATCAGAATCCATTGATTGGTTTTTAAATATTGAATGAGCCTTGCATCCCTGGAATAAACCTCAATTGGTCATGGTGAAAAATTTTTATGTATTACTAGATTCTATTTGCTAATATTTTATTAAGAATATTTATGTCGGGAAAAAAAAAGAATATTTATGTCGGGACACCTGAGTGACTTAGCAAATGAGCATCTGCCTTCCACTCAGGGTGTGATCTCAGGGTTCCAGATCGAGTCCCACATCAGGCTCTCTGCATGGAGCCTGGTTCTCTCTCTGCCTCTCTGTGTGTCTCTCATGAATAATTAAATAAATCTTTTTTTAAAAAAAGAATATTTACATTTGCATTCATGAAAAATACTGATGTGCAGCTTTTTTTATATTGTCTTTGTCTAGTTTTGTTATCAAGATAATACTGGCTTCATAAAATGAATTGGAAAGAATTCTTCTATCTCTTGGAAAAGACTTGTAGAATTGGCTTTAATTCTTTAACTATTTGGTAGAATTCTGGTGAAACCACCTGAGCCTCAATTTCTCTTTGGAAGACTTAAAATTATAAATTCATATGCCTTAATAGTTATAGAGGTATTCAAATTATTTCACTTTGGATGAGTTGAGGTAATTTGTGGTTTTTGAGGAAGTGGTCTAAGTTGTTAAATTTGTGTGTGTAGAGTCTGTGGTATTGTCCTTGATCCTTTTTTTGTGCAAAGTATGTAGTGATATACCTCCTGTTTCATTCCTGATATTGGTAATTTGTATCTTCTCCCTTGCTAGAAGTATGTTAATTTTAATGATCTTTTTAAAACATCCACTTTTTGTTTCATTCATTTTCATTTTGTTTTTTGTTGTTGTTGTTTTCAATTTCTACTCTTTATTATTTCTTTCATTCTGCTTGCTTAGGGTTTATTTTATAGTTTTCTTCCACATTCTTTTTTTTTTTCTTCCACATTCTTGAAGTGGGAATTTCTATCATTCTTTTCCTCTTTTCCAATATATACATTTATTTCTTTTTAAATTTTTTTTTTTAATTTTTATTTATGATAGGCACACAGTGAGAGAGAGAGGCAGAGACACAGGCAGAGGGAGAAGCAGGCTCCATGCACCGGGAGCCTGATGTGGGATTCGATCCCGGATCTCCAGGATCGCGCCCTGGGCCAAAGGCAGGCGCCAAACTGCTGCGCCACCCAGGGATCCCCATTTATTTCTTTTTAAAGATTTTATTTATTCATGATAGACACAGAAAGAGAGGGCGGGGAGGCAGAGACACAGGCAGAGGGAGAAGCAGGCTCCATGCAGGGAGCCTGACGTGGGACTTGATCCCGGGACTCCAGGATCACACCCTGGGCCGAAGGCAGGCGTTTAAACCGCTGAGCCACCCAGGCTGCCCCAAAATATACATTTAATGCTAAAAATTTCCCTCTCAGCACTGTTTTAGTAGTGTACCACATATTTTGATATGTTGCTTTTGTTTCATTCATTTCGATCTTATTTTTAATTTCCCTTAACACTTCATCTTTAACCTATAGATTATTTAGAAATGTGTTGTTTGGCACAGCCCGGGTGGCTCAATGGTTTAGCGCCGCCTTCAGCCCAGGGCGTGGTCCTGGACCCAGGATTGAGTCCTGCATCAGGCTCCCTGCATGGAGCCTGTTTCTCCCTTGGCCTGTGTCTCTGCCTCTCCCTCTCTCTCTCTCTCTGTGTCTTTCATGAATAAATAAAATCTTTAAAAAAGAAAAAAAAAAGAAATGTGTTGTTTGGGAACACATGGGTGGCTCAGTCAGTTAAGTGACTGACTCTTGGCCTTGACTCAGGTCATGATTTCAGGGTTGTGACATCAAGCCCCACATTGGGCTCCATGCTGAGTGTGGAGTCTGCTTGAAATTCTTTCCCCAACCGTTCTCCCCCTTTGTTTCTCCCCTCACTCACACTCCATCTGTAAAATAATAAATAAATACATACATAACATCTTTTTTTTCTAGATTTTTATTTATTTATTCTTGAGAGAGACAGATAGAGAGGCAGAGACTCAGGGGCTGAGTCTACTGAGCCATCTTTTTAAAAAGCCATCTTTTTAAAAAAGTGTTGCTTAGGGCAGCCCGGGTGGCTCAGCAGCTTAGCACATGCCTTCAACCCGGGGCCTGATCCTGGAGACCCGGGATCGAGTCCCGTGTCAGGCTCCCTGCATGGAGCCTGCTCTGCTTCTCCCTCTGCCTGAGTCTCTGCTTCTCTCTCTCTCATAAATAAATAAAATATTTAATAAAAAAATAAAAAGTGTTGCTTAATTTCTAGTTGTTTGGAGAATTTCTTGTTATCTTTCTGTTATTGACTTCTAGTTTGATTTTATTATGGTTAGAGAAAACACTGTAGGATTTTCAAAAATATTTTATTTATTTATTCATGAGAGACACAGAGAGAGAGAGAGAGGCAGAGACACAGGCAGAGGGAGAAGCAGGCTCGAATGCAGGGAGCCTGATGTGGGACTTGATCCCAGGACTCCAGGATCCCACCCCAGGCCAAAGGCAGGTGCTAAACCACTGAGCCACCCAGGGATCCCCTATAATTTTCTTAAATATTTCCTCCACATATATTTAGAACCACACAAGATTATATTTTTTTTAAATATTGTTTGTTTTATTAAATCCAGGTGTTTTTTTTTAAAGATTTTATTTATTTATTCATGAGAATACACAGAGAGGAGAGAGAGAGAGAGGCAGAGACAAGGCAGAGGAATAAGCAGGCTTCATGCAGGGAGCCTGATGTGGGACTCGATCCAGGGTCTCCAGGATCACACCCTGGGCTACAGGCAGCACTAAACCGCTGAGCCACCAGGGTTGCCCTAAATCCAGTTGATTTCTAAAAATATTTTATTTATTTGAGAGAGAGAAAACTAGAGACAGAGAATGAGCAGATGGGGAGGGGCAGAGGGAGAAGCAGACTCCCTGCTAAGGATCCTGGAATCATGACCTGAGCTGAAGGCAGACACTTAACTGACTGAGCCACTCAGGCACTGAGTTGATTTTTTTTGAAGTGAGCTCCATGCCCAACATGGGGCTTAAACTCGCAACCCTGAGATCAAGAGTCATATGCTCTACCAACCGAGCCAGCCAGGCACCCCAAAAGATTATATTTTTGACTCAAACTGTCAAGCATGATTTAGAAAACTCAAGAGAAGAAAAGCCTACCGTATTTACCCCCATTTTGCTTACTGTGCTCTTTCTTATTCCTGATATTCGAAGGTTCCTTGTTTTATTGTTTCCTTTCTGTTTAGAGAATTTCCTCTATCCATGTTTTTTAGTAGGTCTACAGTGAGAAATTTTCTTAATTTTCCTTCATCTTACAATCTCTTGATTGTCCGTTCACTGCTGAAGGATATTTTCATTGGGTATA
The DNA here is from genome assembly GCF_003254725.2 of Canis lupus dingo. NCBI lineage: Eukaryota > Metazoa > Chordata > Mammalia > Carnivora > Canidae > Canis > Canis lupus. The sequence continues at coordinate 25,008,388 of NC_064252.1, read as the reverse complement.
GGATTCTGGGTTGACACTTTCTTTGCGTTTTCTGCAATTAAAAGTATATTGCTACTTCTTTCTGACCTCCATGGTTTCTTTTTTTTTTTTTAAGATTTTTTTTATTTATTTATTCATGAGAGACACAGAGAGAGAGAGAGAGGCAGAGACACAGGCAGAGGGAGAAGCAGGCTCCATGCAGGGAGCCTGAGGTGGGACTCGATCCTGGGTCTCCAGGATCACACCCTGGGCTGCAGGCAGCGCTAAACCACTGTGCCACCAGGGCTGCCTAACCTCCATGGTTTCTTTTTCTTTTTTTTATTTTTTTAATTTATGATAGTCACACACAGAGAGAGAGAGAGGCAGAGACATAGGCAGAGGGAGAAGCAGGCTCCATGCAGGGAGCCCGACATGGGACTCGATCCCGGGTCTCCAGTATCACGCCTTGACCCAAAGGCAGGCGCTAAACCGCTGAGCCACCCAGGGATCCCCCTCCATGGTTTCTGATGAGGAATTTGCTGTCATTCTTTTTTTTTTTTTTTTTTTTTCTGCTGTCATTCAAATTATCTTTCCTCAATAGATAAGTTGTCATTTTTCTCTGGCTGGTTTCAAGATTTTTCTATCTGTAGTTTTCAGAAGTTAAATTGTCCTGTTTATTGGCATCGATTTCTTTATGGTTATCCTGTTTAGAGTTTAGTTTCTTGAATCTATAGGCTAATGTTTCTTGCCAAATAGAAGTATTCAGCCATTATTTCACCAATTAAGCCTGGACCTCTTTGTTCTCTTCTTCTTGAACTCTGATGACACAAATGTTAAATCTTTTGTGATAGTCCCACAGGTCTCTGAAGCTCTGGAGTTTTTTGTTTTGGTTTGGTTTGGTTTTGGGGGTGGTGGTGTTTGTTTTGGTTTGGTTTTGTTTTTTTTGTTTGTGTTTGTTTTTTGGTTTTGATTTTCAGACTATTATCTCTCTCTTTTCAAAATTAGGTCATTTCTATTGTTCTATCTTCCCACTCAGTACAGGTGCTGAATCAATAGCATTCATTGATAAAAGAAAGGAAAACAAACATTTTCCATATTCCCATTCTTCCTTAGATGCACCACAACTATTCACTCCACTATCTACCAAAATGTGTCTTGTCAATTAACGACTGGATTTATCACACTGATAAACACGTTAATAAAAACAATGGTTGGGACACCTGGGTGGCTCAGGGGTTAAGTGCCTGCCTTTGGGTCAAGGCATGATACTGGAGACCCGGGATTGAGTCCCATGTCGGGCTCCCTGCATGGAGCCTGCTTCTCCCTCTGCCTGTGCCTGTGCCTCTCTCTTTCTCTCTGTGTCTGCCGTGAATAAAAAAATAAAATATTTTTTAAAAAATAAAAAATAAATAAAATTTCCATTTGGGTCTTTTATCTCTATTTTTTTGGTTAAGTCTATTTTCCCACTTGTTTCAAGTGTTTGTGTAACTGCTTGCTGAAAAGTGTTTATCATTGCTGGTTTTAAGTCTTTGTCAGATAATTCTAACAACCCTGTCATCTTGGTGCTGGCATCTATTGATAGTCTTTTCATTCACTTTGAGATTTTGCGGTTCTTGATAAGTTGAGTGATGTTTCAACTTATCTGAAACTGAAACTGGACATCTTTATAATATGAGACTCTAGATTTTATTTAAACCTTCTAGTTTAATTGGCTTTTTTTTTGACATCATGGCAGCAGGGGAGTATGGAGGTAAAAGTCCAGGTTCCCCACTTAGTTTCCATTAACACCCAATGGTGGGGGTAGGAGTTCCAGCTCCCTACATGGTCTCCACTGACACTGCAGTGGGGGCATCCTCATTATTGCTGATGGTGAAAGTCCTCACTCTCCACTAGACTCCATCACCACCCCATCAGGGAGAAGGGTTGCCTCATTACTGCTGGGTTGGAGTGGATGTCCAGACCTCAGTATGATCCCCTCTTACACAGCAGGGTTAAGAGAGTTCGTTATCAGCCAGAAGGGATGAGAACTCTAATTCCTTAATTGGCCTGCACCACAGTAGCATGGGTGTTGGGGCACCTGGTTAAAGACTTGCAAGCTGTACAGACTAGGCTCCCCATTCAGCTTTGCTGGCATGGGTGCAAGTGGCACCACATTTTTTCTGTGTTATTTCGAGTAGAGTAGTTACCATCTGAAGTTTTCTGTTTGCTAAAGAAAGCAGCATATTGGGATCACTGGGTGGCTCAGCAGTTTAGCACCTGCCTTTGGCCCAGGGCGTGATCCTGGGGTCCCAGGATTGAGTCCCGCATCAAGCTCCCTGCATGGAGCCTGCTTCTCCCTCTGCCTGGGTCTCTGCCTCTCTCTCTCTCTCTCGCTCTCCGTGTGTGTGTCTCATGAATAAATAAATAAAATCTTTAAGAAAAAAAAGAAAGCAGCTTCTTTTCTTTCTTTTCTATTTATTTCTTCCCTTTTTTGTCTGCACTCTTTGGCATTTCTGGCTACCAGCTTCTTCAGCTCCAAGTCTGAGACATATGAAGTAAAAAAGAACACTCAGGAAACTCACTACCATGTCACTCCTCAAAACCTGAGGTCTCTAACTTATCTGCCTCTTCATCTCTCAGAGTCTTTTTTTTTTTTTTTTTAATATAACTTGTTCAGGGATTTCAGTGGTACTTAAAAGAGAAGGATAGGGAAAGGTATGTCTACTTCATCGAAGCCCTAACACTTTTTAAAAAAATTTTTAAGTCATTATATTTTCATTTAAGGAATTTTACATGATTCCTTCCACTGCTAATCACTACAGTTCCTCCAAAATCAGAATCATAATATTCAAAATACCCCTTTAAAAAAGAACTTCTGTTCAATCCACAATTGTCACTGTTAGTACAGAGTTCTTTCAGTTGTGCTTCTTTCATCTCCATATGGATATGAACATACTTCAAAAATTCTCCACCTGTAATCTTTGGGATCCAGTTCCTGTACTTTTAGGCCATGTTCTAGCACTTTTTAAAAGTGCACATCTGACCATGTGAGTCACTGGTTAAAATCCTTCAAAGGCTTCCCATCACTAAAGGTAAATACCAGAACCCTTTGCATGGGTCCATTGAACCACTCAGCATGACCTGGCCCCTACCAGTGGTAAATATTTAATAAATAAATTGGGGAGTGGAAAGCTCTGATATGCTGTGTTTGCCAATTTCCATGGTGTAAATACTACTATTATGGCTAATTCCAAGCTACCAATATAACATTGTCAAATATAGAACTGAAAAGAGATGCAAACAATTGACTCTTGCTCATCATTGCAGACTTATTTATATCACTCTCTCTTTATATTCCAGCCATTCCAGACTTCTTTACGGATGCATTGTGCATTCTCCAGCTTTGAGTCCCTTTTGCACACTGTTCTACCTGGAATGCCATTTTCTTCCATATCACTCAGCGTGTGTGTGATGGAGCCAGGGTACATCAGCTTACAAGTGCTTACAAGAGCAATTTTCAGGAATTTTGCAATCTGGCTGTTCACACTACAAATCAGAGCTTTCTTGTTTGTTTGGTTGTTTTTTTTAGAGCTGGTTTTTAAGCATTTACCAGCATCCTTCTGCATCTGCTGCTTTTTGTCCAGCTTATGCTTCAATCTCAAACCTTTTCCTCTAAGAAGACTTCCTCACTACCCACCCCCCCACACAGACCCACTTTCTGTTTCACAGTACCCCAAACTTCCCTTTTCCTAAAATTCATTGGAATGATCAATAATTGACTTGCCTCTCTGCTAGTATACCATAAGAGCAATGATGAAAGGGGCCTTTTGCAAATACTTTTAAAAGCAATTGCCTTTTTACCTAGATTAGCATGGGGTATTGACATAGCAGGTTCTTTTTTTTTTTTTTAAGATTTTATTTATTTATTCATGAGAGACACACAGAGAGAGAGGCAGAGACATAGGCAGAGGGAGAAGCAGTCTCCCTCTGGGGAACCTGATGTGGGACTCGATCCCAGAACCCCAGGATCATAACTTGAGCTGAAGGCAGACGCTCAACCACTGAGCCACCTAGGCATTCCTGACACAGCAGGTTCTATAGATATTTTAGAAATATTTGAATGAGTGGATGGATGAGAGTAAAATTACAACCTATTACATTGTAAGCTGAGTGAAATTATGAAGAAAGATGGGAATCTGTATGAAATCTACAAAAAGTTTTCTTAGGTTTATGCAGTAGAGTCCAGGGTACTGAACATCATGGACAATCACCACGCCAAGGCAAATCTCCAAAGGAGAGATCAGTACATGAGGTTTTCATAGCTTAATGGAACAGCCCCTAAGATCATACTTCTCCCCACTGTAGCTCTATACAAAGCCATCAACTTGCCAAATGTTGCTGCTTCCTCTCCTGTATCCCTATAATCCCTTCCTCGCAAAGCTTAAAAACTTAAAAAAAATTTTTTTTTGTCACTGTTAGTCCCTTCCCCTAGTTTAAACCCTCCAACACCTTCCCATAATATCTGTAGATCCCTACCTGATCTGGCCTCTGCCTGTCTGTCTGACACCTCTTACCACAATCTCCTTGCTCCATAAGCTTCAACTTTGTTCATTCAACACATGCTGAGCCCTGCCCTGTACAAGGCACTGTATTGTTACCAATAAACAAAACAACAACAACAAAATCCCCTCTTGGTGAGGACACACAAAAGACAATAAACCTGATAAATAAGTAAATAAAAACCATGTTAGATTATGTGTACCATTTCCTAAAAATGAAGACAATGTATTAAATGAATGGGTAACAGATCATGCAGGATCTTTTAGGCCCTTGTAAGGACTTCAGCTGCAATGTCACTCCTCATAGAGACCTTACCTAATCACACACAATTCTCCCTTCAATTTCATGATATCTTTTTGTCTTCTTAATAGCACTTATTGATACCTGAGGATGGTTTTTTTTCCTCCCCAATGTATTTGCTTACTTGTGTATTATTTCTCTACCAGGAATTTGTTCATCACCGTGTCTCTCCAATTTATAACACGATCTCATACATACTCAATGAATTTGTTTAATGAAGGTTAAATATACACTTAATACGTTAACTTACTATGGGTTTTTAGTATCCCGTAGGGGCCTTTGGGAACACAATCAATTAGATGACAAGAATCTTAACATGGAATTATCACTCTAACAAAATTTGGGCTAAGGAAAACTTTGTAGGGTTCCTGTAACGTTTTAAGGTCTCACACAATTTTTCTCTTTCCAAGTCTGGTGTAAGCCCTGGTGGTGTTTTCATGGATTTGTTGTTCCTGTTTATGACTAAGGCAAGGAAACAAATCGCAGTTCTTCCGGTTTGGCAGTGGAGTCCATACACTCCATTATGCTCCAATTTTCTTTCAAGAGAAAATACGAGATTCCAAATAAGCCAATACGAGATTTAGGAGTGATCTAGCCGAGTCATACCTCTGCAGGGTTAGAGAGCCACAAGGGGTTCCGGGTGCAGACATGAAGTACAGGTGCTTTGGCTGGGAACGACCAGTAAGAATCAATGGCCAAACGCCTCACACAAAGTCAAGTAGGACTGCAGTGTGCCCACGGCGCAAGGAGCGGGAAGAGGATGGAGATCAGGGAGAGGGGACCCCCACAGTTAGGTGGCCAACTGAGGAACAGGAAAGGTGTGTTAAGAGTATGTGAAACTGAAACCCTGCGCCTTAACCAAAGGGCATTCTAGCACGGATGGCGTTTGGGGCGGGCGGGCGGCGGCATCCCCGAGGCTCCAGGTGGGCAGGTTGAGGCAGGACGGGAGAATGCCTACGCGGCTGGGCCCTGGAGAGGACATTCGGGGAGCTCCCGGCTCCCTGTCGAATCCCGAGCATTTCCCGAATCGGAATCAGGGACCTAACGGCGCCTGGGCCCGGCTTTCCCAGCGAGGCTGCACGTCGGGCCTGGCTCGGAAGCGAGCCGAGACCCGCGACACTGCGGGGTCTCCGGTTTCGGCTGCAGGAGGCGGGGCGCCCGCCCTGGCCGCTCCCCGGGCAGAACGCTGCGGAAGACCCGCCGGCGCTGGAGCGGTGCGGCAGCGGGGAAGGCGGGGCGGGGCCGGGGCGGCAGGTCGCGGCCGAGGCGGAGGAAGCAGCCGCCGCCCCAGCCGAGGGAGCGCGGCCGGGGGCTTCCCGCGGGAGGAGACTAGTCTTTCGAGCGTTTCCACCCGGTTCGAGCACGTCGGCTCGGCCCCGCCCGGCCCCGCCCCGGCCACCGCCTCTTCCCCAGCCGACTCGGGGGCCGGCGGCAGGAAGGAGGAGGGAGGGACCTGCGCCAGCGCCTTTAAGAGGCGTGGCCACGTGCTCCGCCCCCACCTGCCCCTCGCGCGCCAGTAAGGGGCGGGGTGCGAGAGGAGGTGCCGGGCCGGGAGGGGGAGCGAGGCGTGCGCTGGTGCGCAGGCGCAGTGGCCGGACGACGGACCGTGTGTTTCCAAAATGGCGGCAGCGATGGATGTGGATACCCCGAGCGGCACCAACAGCGGCGCGGGCAAGAAGCGCTTTGAAGTGAAAAAGGTTGGGTCTCGCCAGCGCCTTCCTCAGAGAGGCTAGAGAGGCGCGGATCTGGCTGGCAGGCCCGAGGATGACCGAGGCGCGGAGGAAAGGGCTTCATTTCAGGGCGTTCCTGGGACCGGGTACCAGGAAAGGAAGCTGGGGGGCGGGTCTTAGAGTTGATCGGCGTGACTGGGGCCCACTACCAATGGCAGTATTGGTTTCACTAGGAGTCTGAGGGGCCAATCACAGAGGCGCTTGTTGAGATGCGCGGGGTTGAGACTTGGCTGAGGGAGCCAAGCGCCTGAGCTGTCACTGGAGTGGTGGAGGGGTGGGGAGGAGTGGGTGGGGTGGATGGAAGGGGGAGTCGGAGCGCTGCGGTGGGTGGAGGATGGGGGCAGTGCGGCGAAAGCCGGGACCTGAGTTCCTACCGCAGTGGAGGCCTTTGAGGAGCCCGGCTGGTGATCTCCTTGCCCCGCCCCTTCCCGAAGCTCGGGGTCCCTCTGACTCTGAGGGACCCCAGCCTGGTCCTCGCCTCCTCGAGGCCTCCCTCAGCCCTCTCTCTAGTCCTCGCCCCCGCCGAGTTAAAGTGTCTCCAGTGTAACAACTCTTGGCTCTTCTGAGAGGTCTGTTGGTTTGTCACACAGCCTCCACAGTCCTGTGCTCGTTTCCAGAATCCCTCTGTCCAAAAAGGAAAAGGGGGGGGGGGGGGAAGCATGGTGGAATTTGTTAAAAAGAAAATGCGAGCCCAAACCTTGTGTCATTTAGGAAGGGTTGAGTACTAGTGGCGAACGACCTGGTGACTGTGGGAAAGCAAAAATGTGGAACGTGTCTTTTTGCATGAACTGCTTTATAGTGGTTTGCCAACAGTTTGGGAGGAAAGTGCCGATTCTCACATGATATAAAATAAATCTGTTCAAAATGAAGACTCAAATAGGGGAAATGTTATTCCTGGAACATCTGGCTAAACACTGACAATATTCCCCCCTCCTAGTGCTTTTTTGGTGTTTCATTGTGGGCACTGCATGCTCAGTTACAGCCAGCAGCCATATTGAAGAATAGAAATAGGGTTTTGTTGTGTTTTTTTTTTTTTTTTCCCCCGTTCAAGTTGAAGCTGTCGGAAAGTGCTAAAGAAGTTTAACTAGACGGGGAATTGCGTTCGAAAGAGATGAAGGTTTTGGAAGTGGCACCAAATTGGTGGATGAAAAGGGAGTTTGGGGATATTTATAATTGCAGAAGCCAGAAAGGTTGAATTACTTAAATACCGCTTTTAGATGAACTCTTAAGTGGAATTATCTGAACTAAATAGGAGCCTGAGCTTGTAAAAGTTTAGAACACCAGTTTATTTGATGGAAGGAACTAACCAAAATTTTAGTGAATTCTAGAATTTGTTGTGAAATAATCTTGTGAGATTTAAGTGATGACCTTGCTCTGTACTGACACTGGATAATTAGTTATCCAGCTTATCCCACGATTACCCATTTTATGATCCAATCATCATCTTAGTTCATTCTGTCCCCAGCTTTCACCTCCCCACTCATACCTTCACAGCTGCCTTGAAGAGCATATATTTACCTTTGCAGAAATTCAAATTTGTGCTTATTAAGCCTAAAACAGGCTCTCAAAAATTATTCCCGGTTTTCTTACATTGATACAGTTGACTAAATTATTGTAAGCTGTAGGAGAAAATAAAGAGGATTCATTAATTTATGTTCATATACTCAGCCTTTTGGAAAATGGGTGAGCACACTTGTAGTCTGCTGTTGCCCTCTGATAAAATGAATAAGAGTAAGGTAATATCCCCAAGCTCCTGTGTCTGGTGGTCCTTGTGGCCAAAGAGATGATAACTGTAGCTGCAGCATGAAATCCTAGAGTGTGTGTACGCCTGTGTTACAAGGAGAGTGCATTGTTCCCCCTTTTTCTCTTTGCAGTGGAATGCAGTAGCTCTCTGGGCCTGGGATATTGTGGTTGATAACTGTGCCATCTGCAGGAACCACATTATGGATCTTTGTAAGTAACTGGAGGTGGATGGGAGGAAGTTGAGAAGGTTACAGAGATTGTGGCTATTCTGATGTGACCAAATTTCTTCCCAAGGAGATATAAAGCATAGTCAGAACACTTGGTGTCTTCTGCCTCTAGTCCGTTGGTATGTTTGAAATAGAGTAGATTTAATGATATCCTGGAGACATACTCATCTCTCAGAATAAATCTACTCAGTCTAAAGATGGCAAGCACACATTTAGAATGAGTTGTGGACACAGAGGCACTGTTGATTATTCCTCTATATTTCCCATCTCATACCCAGACTCAAAGGCAAAAATAGTGAAAGAAAAAAAAAAAATAAACTTTGAGCTAAAATATTCTACCAAAGCTAGTTTTTGCTTGGCAAGATTTATAAAGAAAAGAAGCCAAAGAAGTAAGGAATTTCAGTGTTAGCCCCAAAGTTAAGAGGACATCGGTGCCAGCATCTAAATAGACAACTAATTGCAGTAAAGAAGTTTCATTTAAATCTACAGATTCCATCCCATATAGTAGCCAGTATATGGTGGGTTTGATTATAGCTATCCGTGGACTCCGTGTCCTTATAGTAATAGGGGCAAGTATGTTGATCACACCAGGAACAGCTGAGGTTACTTTTTCTTCCAGGTACTGAAATGGTTTGTTACAGAGATCAGATATGAGATGAAGAAATTTCAGCTTTGTAGAGTTGCATTTACAGGCACTTACTTTGAAAATTACTCACCTGCCTCTCCAGCTTCATCTTGCACCACTCTCCTGCTCACTCTGGTAGTTTCTTTGGCTTTCTTTCCATTCTCGAAGTGTCCGTGCTCTTTTTTAGAGCCTTTAATATGCCCTGTTCCCTTTGCCTGGAATATTCCCCTTCTCCCCACTACCTTTGCCTGACCCACTACTGTCCAATCTAAATATGAGCCACAAATGCAAGTACATACATAATTTAAATTTTTCTGGTACCCACATCAAAATAAAAAGAAACAGATGATTTCTATTTTATTTATCCTACTATATCCAAGAAAATTTCATTTCAACATGTAAATATTTTAAAGTGAACTATTTTACATTCTGTTTTTGGTACTATTTGAAGTGTACTTACACTTAAAGCGCATCTCAGTTCAGACTAGCCACATTTCAAGTGCTCACAGCCACATGTGGCTAGTGGTTACTTTATTGGACGATGTGGAACTAATCCGTAGTTGATCTTTAGATCTCACCTTGAACTAGCTCAGAGACGTGTTCCCTGGCCATACTTAAATACGCACAGACTATGATGGTTCCATTAAATATTCCCAAGACCGTCTATACTTTCCTTGGTAGTATTTAATTTAGTTGGTTCTCAATCATATCTATGTTTTTAACTGCTCTACTCCCAGCATAGTGTCTAGTACATAATAGGTTCTTGCTAAATACTTGTCAGTGAATAATTAAAATACAAAATAGAAGAATAGTCTGTGATCATTGCAACTTGGAAAGCCCCAATCAAATATCATGTATTGATAGTTTATTGCCCTTTGTTTCTTTGAGTTTTGACCCTGTTTACCTTTTCACACAACAGTCAAAGCAGACAGCAGCTACCATGATGTTTAATATAGACAGAAGAAACCCATCACAGAAAAACACATGCACAGTTTTAAATGTGTTTGGGTGGGGTCTTTGATTACATGCTTGCCAATTTTGTTGCTTTACATTTTCGTAAGGAGTTGTGCCCAAAGCAAATTTTATTTTCTTGGTCTCTCTTCTGTAAATAGTTAATGATTTCAAATAACCCTGCTTGGGTTTTTTTTCCTGCTTCTATATTTAAGTTATTTTGTGTCTCTCTGGATGCAAGAGAATGTGCTTTTTGGGAGGAGCACCACAGATAAAGGCTATTGATACTCTCTCTTAGAGTTGAACTCTTGAGGGATCAATGTAGGTCTTCAGTTAGACTCCTGTCTGTTTTATCATATATTTTAAATGTTAGGTGAAGTAGAATAATTGAACTCTTTTTTTTCTTTAAGTAGGCCCCAACGTAGGGCTTGAACCCACAACCCTGAGCCTGAGGGTCTGATACTCTGCTGACTGAGCCAGCCAGACACCCCAGAATATTGAACTTTTACAACAAGAAATTATAAAAGCATTTTCAAGTCATTCATTTATTTAGTTTTAATTGATAAAACAGTTTATTATTTTTATTTCTTAAGGTTTTAATTCCAGTTAACATACACCATAATATTAGTTTCAGGTGTACAATATAGTAACTCAACGTTTCCATATATCACCCGGTGCTCATCATGACAAGTGTACTCCTTAATCTCCATCACCTATTTAACCCATCCCCCTACCCACCACCCGTCTGGTAGCCATCAGATTGTTCTCTATAATTAAGAGTCTGTTTTTTATAATTAAGAGTCCTGTCTTTTATTCATGCAATGAATACTCACATCCTGGGCATTTTGCTAGGCACCAGGATAAAACAATGACTGAGATCAAGTTTTTACTTTAAGAAACATAACCTTTTGTTTATTACAGACACTAAAGAGAAGTCTGGTTGCCACAACTGGGTTTGTCTTCCTTTAAAAAAATAAATGGATTCTGGGATCCCTGGGTGGCGCAGCGGTTTGGCGCCTGCCTTTGGCCCAGGGCGCGATCCTGGAGACCCGGGATCGAATCCCACATCGGGCTCCCGGTGCATGGAGCCTGCTTCTCCCTCTGCCTGTGTCTCTGCCTCTCTCTCTCTCTGTGACTATCATAAATAAATAAAAATTTTAAAAAAATTTATAAAAAAAAAAAATAAATGGATTCTGATTCTTATAAAAAGACTTTTTGTTAAAGCTGAAAATAAGAATCTTGATTTAGCAATGGCCATTTTCTAATAAATTCTGGCCTGGCATTAAGTGAATAATTATATACATAGCTATAAATAAATAAGAGTGATTATGGTTGTGCCCAATTGAGAATGTTTGGTCTGAAGACTTCCTGTTTTGAGTCAAAATTGATACTACATGCCCTAGTCTAGCTTTGTATTTATTGTACATTGCCCCATTTCTTTGTTGTTCTAAAGAGTTGCTGAAATGCACAATATTTCTAGGTTTTCTCCATTACCTCAGATAATCTTGTTCCAAATGAAAAGGGCATCCAGAAGGGCTTAGACCCAGCCTTTGCCCGTGAGAAATTAGCCTCTTCCTAAACCATAGGTCCATATCCCTCTTTTAAAGTGAAATCTGGGCAGCCCAGGTAGCTCAGTGGTTTAGTGCCGCTGTCAGCCCAGGGCCTAATCCTGGAGACCCGGGATCGAGTCCCACATCGGGCTCCCTGCATGGAGCCTGCTTCTCCCTCTGCGTGTGTCTCTGCCCGTCTGTGTGTGTGTGTGTCTCATGAATAAATAAATAAAATCTTAAAAAAAAAAAAAGTGAAATCTGTCCGTTTCTGAGATGAAGCCATTGCTTCCTTGGCAGTCCTTTGGTGGTAATGCTCTTGTATTGAAATTTAAAAGTCCCCAAGCTTTATGTATCACATGCATTAAGCCTCTGCCTTTGTAGGGGTATGATAGGAACCATCATGTGCTATTTGTTTTGGCTGCTCTGGGTTGACAGTGAACAGTTACTTTTCCTGTTTAAATGAAGGACTCAACTCCTGTACTCACTCTGCACCAACAGCTCAAGAATGTTTTCTATTTGAAAACATTTTACACTCATATTTAATCATTTTCCATGCCATTTCCTTTCTTATGTGGCATTCTAGATTGCAGTCCTATCCCTTCTATATATTTTTGTTCTTTGTTAGGAATTATCAGGTAAAAAATACATATGTATTTGGTCCCCATTCACTCTGTAGAAGTGGTTTTGTTTGCTTATTCAACTACCTAGAGCCTACTTTGCACTTGGCATAAAAAGACAGAGTCCCTTAAAAATACCTTGACCTAGACAAATTTATGTACTTTGAAATAGTTGTTATTTATTTCAATAATTATGCCTCTTACTTAGCTAATGTCATAATACCCTGGCCTCATCTGAGAGGCTCCAACCTGAAGGACATCAGATTTTATATTCTCTACTTTTCGGTCATAGCCCCAGTAAATACTTGAATATACTCCATAGACCCTTCTTTACTCCTATCAGAAGGAAAACCTAGTTAATCTCTTTGTAGTGTGAATCTGGTAGCAAAAGGAAGTCCTGTGATTTCAGATCTTTGCCTTTCATGTTTTTAAGGCGTAGAAAAAAAAAATTCTTATGGCATATCTCTTCCCCAAAGATCAAATAGACCCATTCAAGTCTCAGTATTATTTGCATACTGTTTTACTGTTTCCCACCTATGGAAGTTTGAGGTAATTGTCTCCTATTAAATAGTCTTTCCCAAAACTTTTTACTCTTCAAATGGGAAACTCCATTTAGTTACCACCTTCAGAGAAAGCAAATTAGACATTACTAATTCCTGTTCCTTGAATATTTATCCCCAGTAGAGCTTTACTCATCAGTTCTTGATCTCAGTCAGATTTGTATTCTATTTAAATTCCCTTCTCCTCCACCTCTATGAAATTGATACTTGGATATATTTGCCATAATGTACTCTGTTCACCAGACAGAATCTGGTGAACAGAGATGATAAGCATCTCTGTTCATCCCTTACGACCTCAGGGATGATGGTAAGCATCACCACGTGGTGGGCCCCAAATCTCTAACCCATTGGCCTAACAGATTGGCTTTGTTTGACAGTGTTTTAAAGATGTTTGTGTTTTGGTGCTTTCACACAGAGCATACACTACAGGTTGCCCCAGGCCTCGTCACCCTGTTATTTCGCTTCTGTCCCGGTTCACACGTACCTGCCTGACCCCTTTAGGGACACTGGAGCTTGTTACCCAGCTAGGCCATCAATGATGTCAGGGCCTAAGAGGCAGCCTTTGCCAAGAACAGGGAGAAGATGCCAGTTCTCACAACAGTAAGAGTTACTAGGTAGCTTTAAGAATGTTCTAAATTGACCAGGCTAGGAGAAATCACTTTCATTTGGACAGGTCAGGTGATCTTCAGAACAAATGTGCCTTTTGCTTCATCATTCTGTGAACATGGATAGGAAATCATTGCAAAGCAAACTGTTCAGTCACCTATCTACCTTCTGTGTTTCACCCCTTCTTACACTCATTAAAAAACAATTCTGATTAATTAACCACTTGAGATTTTGTTCAAGTTTGTACCACCCTCACCCCTGCCTCTGCCCAAATCCTGTCCTTGTGTGGGTAGGGCTGCCAGAGATTGAAAGGTCGCTGCTTCTGAGGTCCAGTAATCTTGTTGCTCTTGTTCCCACAGGCATAGAATGTCAAGCTAACCAGGCGTCTGCTACTTCTGAAGAGTGCACTGTTGCATGGGGAGTCTGTAACGTAAGGAAACATCTTTCCCTATCAGCATGGCTTGTAAACATATTACCACTTTTCCTGCTTTGCCAGTCTTGAAAATAACTAGGAAAAAAAATGACTAGCCTAGCTTTTTCCCAAAAGGTATACAAATAGTTAAAAAGATTTGAAATCTTTGTACTATTCGCCTGTTTCAGGTTAAAAATTACTGGTTATTGCAGGGGTACCATTTTGTCTTAATTATAAAATGGACCCACTTTTGCTAGCAACACTTTGGGGATTCATCTTTGGGAATTGCCTGCAAAGACTGTGGCAGTCTTTGGAATATTCTCCCATTGGTGGACATCTTTACCTTTTTAACAGATCTGTTTTTAGGGCTTATATGCCTTGTGGAACTAACTTTGGCAAATAAAATGAGCGTTCAAGGGCCGGTGCATGTGTGTTTTAAAGTGTGGCAAGTGTACTAAGTTATGATTTTTTTTTTTTAACATGGCTCATGCCAGAAATGTTTTGTACAGCATCACTGGACTGAATGCACAGCTTTCCACGGCGTGACAGCTGTGAAGGATAACAACATCAAATGTGTTATTTCTAGCATGTGTTAAAAATTCATCTGTATAGCCATGTAGTAACAGTCACATGAGCTAAAATTGTCCTGTCCTCCTGTGCCAAGGGGAAAGAGGACCCACAGCCCCCAGCATGGCACAGGCCTAACATTCCCTGTCTTTGACTTACTTGCTCTAGCGACTTCAGACAAAGTATTGGACATCCCTAAGCCTGGGCTTTCTCATGCACAGAGTTAAAATCAGGATGAAATGATTTCATCCTGCCACATAGTAGACCTAAGTTTCTGTTAAATACATATAAATAAATTCAGCTCTGGGGTGGTGGTGGTGGTTACTGAGCAGATAGTCCCTATCAGTATTTTGCCCCAGCAGGCTGAGCCTCTGCCCTGCCCAAGCCTGTGGTGCACCTTCTAAATCTGCCAGGGCCTGCTGCAGTTTCACAGTAACCTGTATTGGCCAAGGGATGGCTATTGTTGTCTGTGGGGATAAAGAAATAAAATTTATCGGGCTCTTTGCTATGCCTGACATTCAGACATATAACAAGAGCCATGTCATTTTTTGGTGGAAGGAAAAGGAAGTGAACTTTACCTTAACTTTGGTTAAGGAGAGACTAGCTCAGACAACCCGTCATAAAAAAGAGCAGGCACGGTGTCGCAAAAAACCTTGGACCAGTGCTGGCTTCCAGTTCTGGGTCTTCTAACCGCCTCCATGAATTAGGCAAGTCACTTGATTTGTCTGAGTTTCAGTTTCCCATCCGCAACATGAAGGTAATACCTGTCACGGTGGCTCACCAGGGTTGCTGTGAGGCTCCAACTAGGTAATATATGTTAGCATCTTATGTAAACTCTAAGGCACTAGTCAGTGTACTTTGAGACTGCTAACTATACCCATCAACAGACCTTAGGTTATTAACAGGAAGAAAGTTGGGACCAGGGTGGTTCAGTGATGCTGTCATCTGCTCTGCAGCCTTATTTGCAGCCCCTCTTGCCCTCCATCTTCTAAGATAGATGTAGGATAGAAGGACCCCGAACTGCTGCAAGGTGCCTAAGGGGTGGGGGGAGGTGGAGAAAGGCATCTAAATACCCTTGGGTGAGCCTGTCCCTACAACCTGGCGATTGAAAAAAATGCCTCAGCTTTCTGCTTTTTAGAAGTTTTGTTTTTTCTCTTTTACACAGTTGAGTTGTATGAGAGTCAATGAGTTGTATGACAGGGATCTTCTAAAGCTCTCACTCTGGGAGAATGTTTGTCCTCTTGAACATCCATAGTGTACTGGCTGTGGATTCCACTCTTAATTACTGAATTCTGTTTTTGCCTATGAAAAGACAATGCCCATGAAGATGATCCACTGAAGTTGAAGTTCCATGCTTGTTTTGGTAGGGCATGCTGACCAGATTTCAAGGCTGTTATTAAATCAAGCTTGCAAGAGCTTTCATTTTTTGGGGTGTGTGTGAGCATTTTTCCCTTTTCCCCTGCCTGAGCCAGCCCATCACTGATAAGATGAGGGGGAACACTTGCTGCTGCTGCTGCTGCTGCTGCTGCTGTCTTAATACCCTGCTCCAGTGAGCAGAGGGAGGAGAATAAATGTCCATTGTGGAGGTATTGTGATTAGCATCTGCATGTCATTCACTCACACTGGAAAAATTCATACAGATTTTCCTTTTGCTCAGATCTGAAAGCCGCCTCCTAGCTCCCTGTCAGTTACCAGCTTTCTTGGTACTCAGGCCATTTTACCTCTTGCCTTTATCATGAAATAAGTCATTTGATGATCTTTGCAGTTGCTTATGTGCAGTTCGTCCATCATTATGCTTCCTTTCACCCTAATTTTTTACCTCATTCCTTTTTAAGTGCCTCACCGCTTAAAGGCTTACCAAGTACTGAGCTGTTTTAATATCAATACATCCTTGAACGAATCTGGAAGTAAGGTCTTTTGAACAGAGTTGAGCTGGGTGTGCAGAGATTGGGGAAGTGCCCGTCTCAGCTCTGGGTAGGTGGCAGTGGCAGCAGCGTGCACTGCCGCAGGCTGAGCAGAAGTCGCTGCTCTCAGGGTTACCAGTGGGGGGAGGGGCTGTTGGGGACCAAGAATGGGGAAGTTTGAAATCTGCCTGCGATCAAGGGCCTCCTGGGCATGTGTCCGAAGAAAGTACAGGAAAGTAGAAGCCTCCCCTCCCAGGCCGAATAGGACCAGGAAAGCCACATTCCATCTTCCCTTAAGGAAAGCGGAACGAGCATACTGCTATACCATAGATGATGCTTCCTAAATAATGTCTTTTAGTAGTTAGGACATTTCTCACAGATGTTTCAGTGGAAATATCCTGTACCTAACCAAGGCGTAAGAGGTTGTTGACCTTTTGCCTCTCATTGTTTGTTGTCTCCTGTTGTTTGCTGGCCCCCTATGTGTCACTGCTCCGCTGCCCTGGAGACATATTATCAGCAGATGGCTACACCTGCACAGAATGATTTTTAATAAAATGTATCTTTTCTTCCAGCATGCTTTTCACTTCCACTGCATCTCTCGCTGGCTCAAAACACGGCAGGTGTGTCCGTTGGACAACAGAGAGTGGGAATTCCAAAAGTAGGTGTCTCTGGCTGTTTTGATGTTGTAAGACTGGGCTCTGTGGTCCGTGTCATCCTTTGAGTCACCTCAAGCAGGAGGGTGCATAGTCTTAGAAGACAGAGACGGGGAACATAGCTTGTTTTACAGACTAACTTTTGGTTGGTTAAACAAAGACTTGTCTATGAGGAAAAGGCACAAAGGTTTGGCCAACCTGAAGTTTGCAGCCTAGAGTTTCCCAACTCCCAGGGTCTGTGAAAATAGAAAACATGAGAATCTGCAAACTATTAGATATTTCCGGAATCAGATCCATAGTAAGGCTCCAGTAACTAACCAGTGTCTTTGCTTTTGGCTAGAAATCCATCCACCTATCCTGCTTCATTTGTTTATCTCATGCTGACTAATTCTGATATGGTATTTATGGCTATCTCAACTAAATTATAGTTATATAAATAAAACATGACATGGTAAATTTTTTAAAATTCAAGTAGTTAAGAGGGCATACCAGAAAACATTAGCTTCCCACCTTAGTCTCCTAATCTCATTCCCAGAAGTGACCATCAGCTTCATAGTATCTCTTATCTCCATTGGTCTCCTGACATGTATATGGGTGGATATACATATATAATTTTAACATAAATATGAGCATCCTGCATAGTAATGCACCTTGCTTTTTAATTTCATACATTTTGGAGTTTTTCCAGATCCTTATATATTCAACTACCTCCTTTCTGATGGTTGCAGAGTATTTTTGTATGTTGATGTACCATAGTTTATTTAATCGGTCCCCAATGACAGACATTTGGGTTTCAGATTTCTCACTTAAAAATAGTGTGTAGGGATGACCATCCTTATACATGAATCTTTACAAATATGTACAAGTATATATGTAGCAGTAGTTCCTAAAAGAATTTCTGAGTAGAGAGTATGTACATTTTTATTTTTGATAAAGTCAGATTTTCCTTTCCCAAGAATATGTACTAATTTACATTCGCGTTAAACAATACAGCAGAATGCCCCTTTCTCCGTTTCATACCGAGGCTCCATAATCACACTTTTCCATCTTAGCTGTTCCAGTGGTTGAAAACTAGTATTCAGTTGCTTTTTTGGAATTTTGAGTGAGATTGGGCCACTTTTCATACGGTTTTATGCCTGTTTTTCTGTGAAATGCCCTTTTTTGTTGCTGTTGAATTATTGATCGTTTGCTTTATCAAATTTTTTATGAGAAGGAGGATTTTTAATATGAGTTTTGATTAGTAGGATATAATTAGGTTTAAAAAAATGGGGTTCTTTAGTTTGTGAAATGTTTAGAAATCCCTTATTGGTACAGTTATTTTGCTTTTATGCTTAGTTATTTATTTTGGTAAAGAATTTTGAAAGTATTACAGAATGCATGTCCATTTTTTAAGAAATCTGCCAAAGACTGTGTTTAACTCATACCATTGTGCCTCATTCAGCAAAGTGTATGCTACCTAATGTGTAAGATATGAAAACGTATGGGACAGTCTTTCCCCATCCATGGGAGCTTGCATTCTGAGTAGAATCATGAAGTCACACCAATCAAGGCAAAAGCATTGTTCTGCATTCTCAAGAGAGGCCTTTGTAATTGGCTCTGCCCTGGAACAGGCTCCAGGTTCTGTTTTTGGACCAAAACTGTCCCATGTTGCCCATTAAATCTTCCCAGGACTGAGCCTGGGAAATGGGGGAATACGAAGAATTGCTCATGTTGGGCATGGTGGGACACCACCACTTTATCCAGCCAGTGGCCTTATCAGGCAGTGCTTAACAGTGTGTTGGGATAACAGATTCCTAAGGAACAAATGATGGCATTCTTTAATCTGATGGACAACTATGGGTTGCTCTCCAGTCTACTGATAAACACTGGAGCTCTGCCCTGTGTGGAATTTGGCACAACTTTTTTCTAGACAATATTCAAGTGGATTTCTTAAGAGAAGTGCTTAAAGCACCTAGTAGTCCTTCAGACTGATTGAAGCCATGACCCAGAGTTCGAGTGCCCTGGTTTCCACCCATTGTTATATGTATCATGTTATATGTTATACTTTGTGATAAATATTTTAATCAGAGACTATCCATAAAGAACCAGGCAAAAGATAGTAAGATAATAATGGAGGATTTTTGTTCAAGAAATCTATTCATATGTGGAAGAAATTTCCCAGCCTTAATTGTTTTTATAATCTTGCTAGAGCCAAATTTTGGCTTTTGGGGAAATCAGAAACTACCTGAAATCCATACTTCATTTCTCTACAGTTCTCTTTGTAGAATGCTGAATGTAATCAGGGCAGAAATTGGACCTGCTGATAGATTTCGAAATGGAAATCTGTTCAATGACTCTTCTCCATATTTGACTGAGTAGCAGAATTGAAGTGAAAATAGGCTGCAGTGGGAAGCAGAGGCTGAGTGCTTAAAGGGTGTCTAAGCCACTGACCCGAGCCAACAGAGCGGCTTCCCCTCAGCTACCAATTCTGACTTTTCCCTCTCGTCTCCCTAATACTGCCCAACATCTGTCTGGTAACTGGAAGGAGGGTCAGGTGGGTATAGTTGAGTCCCATGGAGGGACTGTCACTAAGAGGGGGTGGTAGGTAAAGTGTTATGAAGGATAAAATAAAAGGGGCAGAGACTAGTGTCAGCCCAATCTTGGAGCATGCTTGTGCTCACTTCTGTCTTTTAAAAGTTTTCATTACATTTGCTCATATGTTTTAGCAGGTTTTGTAGTCTCAAGCAGGACATTACTAAGGAATAAATAAAAATACTTTGTCTTTCAGGTATGGGCACTAGAAAGAATTCTTCCATCAAGCTCAACTGTTCTGTTATTCATTTAATGACTTGCCCTCCTGTTACTTAATTATAAATTAGATAGAACTGTGTCTTTTCTGCTTTTTCTTTTCAGTTTGCTATTCCTGCAGCCATATTGTATTCTGTGTCAAATAAAATCCAGTTGGATTCTAGAACAGATGCTGTCTCTTGTGTATGTGAAAAAGTGAACATAAATAAAGGGTCCCCTCTTCCTATGTTGGAAGGCTTCCTTTTGAAAGTGAAATGTTTGTTCATTAGAGCAGAGTTGTCCTGTGAGCACATCGCCTGGTCACGAGGAATCCTGGTCCACAGCCTGGTCCCTGATGGCAGTCTTGGGCAAGTCATCTCTCTGCTCGACTCTCCCCTCTAGAACGGCTCCTAAGAAACTAAATGGCATCATATGTGCACAGAAAGAAGCTTTGTAAACTGTAAAACCACTATACAAATGTTGACTTTGACCATGTATGACATGTTGCTTTCTCAGTTTAGAAAAATAAACCTGAAAAAAATCTAATATATAATTATGGCTGGCAAAAGAATAATTTATGAACTCAAGTTGAAAATTGGTGTCACTTTAAATGGAATTAAAAAGAATTTAAGTTGCCTTTACCACCACCATCTTTTGCAATTTGTTTAAAATGTCTTGGCCATGGGGGCACCTGGCTAGCTCAGTCAGTAGAGCATGCAACTCTTGACCTTGGGGTCATGAGTTCAAATGCCACATTGGGTATAGAGATTAGTTTTTAAAAGTAAATAAAGTAAAAAGTGTTGGCCATGGAAGGAATTGCCAGTTCTAAAACTAATTCAGTGGTGATGTTGTCTTTAACTGAGAAATAGTCTAGTTTACTGTAGTGGTTCTCAAATTATGGTCTGAGGACCCCTGGGGGTTCCTGGAACCCTAGGAGGTTCATGAAGTTCCTCTTCCACTACATGTCTGCATGAGGCCAGTTTTGCTCTATATACTTCAACCAAAGCAATGCACTGAATGAAGAAGCAGGCATGAGAATCCAGGTGTCTTCTACTAGATAGAAAAGAGATTTGCAAAAATGTAAAACAGTGCCACTCTTTAATCTTGTTTTGAAAAATAGTGGCTTTTAATAAAAATATTTATGTTAACACGATGGGTTTTGTTCTTTTTAAGTCTTTGAAATTTCTCGGTTTTGATTTCCATTATACATATATATAGATACATCTATAGAAGTTCACCCACAAAACCAAAAATTCTTTGAGGTCTCAATGTTTAAGATCCTTAAGGGATCCTGAGAGTAAAAAGTTTAAGAATCTCTACCTTAGTTATTAAGAACCTTGAAGTCTTAATAAATCTGGATCAAACTCCCCCTCCTGGGGCGATGGCTCAGTGGGTTAAGTGTCCCGACTTTTGATTTCACTCAGGTCATGATCTCAGGGTCTTGAGCTCGAGGCTCCATGCTCAGCTCAGAATCTGCTTGAGATTCTCTCCCTCACCCTCTGCCCCTTCCACTGCTCATGCTCTCCCTACATAAATAAATAAAATCTTAAAAAAAAAAAAGAAAGAAAGAAAGAAAGAAAGAAAGAAAGAAAGAAAGAAAGAAAGAAAGAAAGAAAGAAGAAAGAAAGAAGAAAGAAAGAAAGAAACCACCTACCTTCCTCAGTTAACTGCCAAGTCATATAGCAAGTAGCTGCAACTGTTGCTGTTAATTTAGGGCTACTACCCTTGACAGAAATACCCTTTTTTAAGCTCCTTTCAAGTGGCCAAACTGAATACTTAGGTAGCAGACACCTCACTTTTCACACATGATACATATTTGGCGAGTTCTGCTTGAGTATTAATTAGTACCATCGCTTGCAGAATACAGAAATCCACTTCTGCTGAGGTAAGGGAAATTTATTGGCAGGTACGAAGCTATGTAATGTGATCTGAGAAAGGGATAGGGATACATTTGGACGGAAGAATGAAAGAACCAGGGAATCACTGCTGGGATTCCCCGCTACTCTCAGTAGCCTCGTAGGGCAGGGAAATGATGCTGCCACTGCTTCTAACACCGGTGCTACAGGGACTTAGTTCTGATTCCCCAAATCCCAACTGGATCCTGCACTTGGACTAGTCGTAGATCCCTGTGAAACTGAGTGACTGCCTTGAGAGCCACTGTGATGGAGGGTAACAGTTCCCAGAAGAATGGGGGTGACATGGGGCAGACAACACAAGGCAGGTCTACTTAAAGTCATGTTAGGGAGGTCTTTTTCTTACATTGAGCGAAAATGTCTCCCTGTAGCATATATATCCAGTTACTCTTGTGTTGCCTCATGAAACTGGTGGACCTGAATCTTCTCTGAGACCTCAGTGAAATTATTCGCTGAATGCCTGCTGTAGGCTAACCTAGAGGACACAGCCGAGTCAGACAAAATCTCTTCCCTCGAAGAGCTCACAGTCTAGTAGGAGATTGCTGAGAAAATGAATGAATATGGAAAATTAATTCTGGAGAGCTTGACAGGGCTCCAATCTGGGCTTGATCCTGAAGTGCCCATTCTCTCTTGGTTTTCCTTCACTCAACTCCTGTGCCTTGCAGGGCCTCCTCTTCTTCCGTCTGCCCTGAAGATTCTATCCCCGGGGTCCTGCTCTGTCAGGGAGATGCATCCTCACTCATAGTCATAATAGCGTGCTGGACCCTCCAGTGGGCTCCTGAGAGGTGAATGTATGCATCTCTTCCCAAATCCAGTCTCAGTAACTCACTTTGGTAGTTTGAAATTGGCCATAGTGGGTGTATTCACACCACAGAAGTTGGGAAATGCTACAAATCAGAGCTTCCTTTCCCTCACACTGCTGCATAGTCAACCGTCTTTACGATAATGGTATCAGAATGCATCCATTGTCTATCCCTGGCTGTGTGTCTTGTAGAGACTTCAAATTCAGGATGTCAACAACAACCGACCTATCGTTTTCCCAAACATACCCCTCCTCCCGGATGACCCAGCCTGGCTGATAGCATTGCCACTCATCCAATTCTTGAAGCCACAGGCATTCCAAAAGCATTTTAGATGACTCTCCTCTCCTTTGCCCCTGCATCCGATCACGAAACGCTATTCATTCTACTGTTGTATTCTCATCAACATCTGTACCCTATTCTCCATTCTGCTGCCTCAGCTGGAGCCCAGACTTCCGTCATTTTTCCTTAAAATAATTGCAGATCCCTCTGACAGGTCACACTGTCATTAGTCTCCTGGCGACAATCTGAAGTGAGTCTTTAATTTGGTCTGATGCCCCCTTCCACTGGTGGAGAAATTCTCCACCTTGAAGGAAGCAGAGTTCATTTACCAACACGGATGTGGAACGTGCCTATTCCTGGCTCCACCTGCTTCCTTGCAGCTGGAACCAGGGAGGTTACCTAACCTCCACCAGTGACACTCACCCTGCCATCCATCACAGCCATGGGCACCACACTGGCAGCACCCAGGGCCCAGTGCAGGTGGCAGAATGGGTTGTGACATCCAGTGTTCAACAGCCTCAACAGCCAACACCTCCCCAAACTGGTTTTGTGGCATAATGTTGGCTGGGGTCCCAGCTGCTTCCTGTTCTCTGAGCCCAACTCCCAATCATCCATGGTGCTGCTGTGAACCCTCCAACATCATTTTATTTTATTTTATTTTATTTTATTTATTTGAGAGAGCGAGCAGGAGGAGAGGCAGACGGAATCTCAAGCAGACAAGAAGACTCCGCACTGTGTGTGGAGCCCAACGTGGGGATCATCCCATGACCCCAATATCATGACCTGAGCCAAAACCAGGAGCCAGACACTCAAGTGACTGAGTCACCCAGGTGCCCCTCCAATATCCTATCAGTACCCATTCTGCTAGAAAATCAGCCAGCAACTTGCTTCTCAGCTCTCCCTATGATCCCCTCCTGTCCCTGTCAGTGGAGGGGTGGGAGGTGGGATAGTCACCTCTAAAGCATTCCTAAAAAGCCCATCATTTCATTGCAGTGTCGTCTGGCATTTTTCACTCACGTCAGCCAACAGACCCCTCTTCTAAGAGTCCTTTGTCTATCTTTCTAGTCCTTGTTTTTGTCCCATGTTTTGATTAGGCTCTTTTCTTTTTTTAGAGAGGGAGCGAGCAGGGCAGGAACAGAAGTAGGAGATGGAGAGAGAGAGAATATTAAGCAGGCTTCACACCCAGCCCAGAGCCAGATGAAGAGCTCAGAGCTCGATCTCATGACCCTGAAATCGTGGCCTGAGCCAAAATCAAGAGTCCAATGCTTAACCAAGCAGCCACCCAGGCACCCCAGTCAGGCTCACCTCAAATCAGAACTCACCGGGAGTCGATTCCCTGAATAGGGACATTAATTTCCTTAGATGCCCCTTCTTTTCTTTCTTTTTCTTTTTAATTTTATTTATTTATTTATTCACGAGAGACACAGAGAGAGAGGCAGAGACACAGGCAGAGGGAGAAGCAGGCTTCACGCAGAGAGTCTGACCTGGGACTCGATCCTGGGTCTCCAGGATTACATCCTGGGCTGAAGGCGGCACTAAACCGCTGAGCCACCAAGGCTGCCCCCTTCTTTTCTTTCTATTTGGACCATTTTTTTTCTTTTTTCTTTTCTCTTTTCTTTTCTTTTCTTTTCTTTTCTTTTCTTTTCTTTTCAGATTTTATTTATTTGAGAAAGCAAGAGAGCAGGAGCAAGGAAGAGGGGCAGAGGGAGAGGGAGAAGCAGACGCCCCACTGAGCAGGGAGCCCAATGTGGGACTCGATCCCAGGACCCTGGGATCATGACTTGAGGTGAAGGCAGATGCTTAACCCAGGTGCCCCTATTTGGACCAATTTTCGACCCACTGTTAGAACACCTTTTGTGGGCCTCTTGCTTCTGTCTGGCCCCCTAAACCGGGCCTTCATCTCATGGTACACAGAGCTTTGCACAGCCTATCAGTGCACACAGCATGGCCTCATTCTGCAAGTCTCCCTCCGGCCTCACATGAGTCTTTCGGACCCATCCCAAGGCTGTATGGTAGCTTCGGCTGGTCTTGTTTGACCCTCTGTGCTCCTTCCAAGAATATCTCCCACCCCATCCAGTCAGGATCCCTAGTCCCTTGCCTCAGAGCTGGTCCCGAGAGGCAGGTCCTCTTCCAGGATCCTCTAAACACAGGCTGGGCACCGGCCTCCCTGTAAGACCCGCATTGCGGGGGCTTCCTCTCTTCTCTGAACTTTTTGAGATCTCCCCCAAAATGAGGGCATATTTCTAGCTAAACCCAGGCTATGATGAAGTCTGAAAAGCACAGTCACTTTCACTAAAGTGACCCCTTTCTTCCCCTTTAGTCAGGATAGCCTCAGAGTAGCAATTTTTCAAACTAATCGTGTCTACATTTTGGATTCTGAGACATGAAACTATCCATTACACAAAAGTAGAACCTATCATCCTATACTTACAGGAGAACTAAACTTTTTTCAGATGCCTTGATAATTAAACATTCTATTTCCTGCCAAACTCCTCCACCTATAATGGATCGCCTCTATCTTGCTTAGACACCACCATCCATTCAAACAGGTGAGAAACCTTAAAACATCTTTAATGCCACCTTCACCCTCACCCCAATATCTGTGTGGCCACCATGTCCTATCTGACTTCAATTTTACATCCACTTAAATCCACTCTCTTCCCTCTTCCCCCCACTACGTAGGCTTTTAGCATCACCTGGGTTGTTGAAATGGGTTCATTAATCTCACCTATCAGATTCAGGAACCCCGATAATAGAAAGCATCACAAAAGAATAATCCGGGGAACCAGTTCTGTAAAATCTAGTGCCGCGGGTCTTCTAAACTATATCTCCAGAGTCTTCAGAAAGCGTCTCCATTCTTCCACAGCTGCTGGAGAACACAGCAAAAACAGTGGGAAAAGGTTACACCTGCCAACTATTTCTCTTTTTATTCTACTAATGTTGAAATCTCACTAAATTTCAGAACTTCTCAAAAATACAATTGCCTGGGGCACCTGGGTGGCTCAGTCAGTTGGGCGTCTGCCTTTGGCTTGGGTCATGATCCTGGGGTCCTGGGATTGAGTCCCACGTCAGGCTCCCTGCTTAGCAGGAGTCTGCTTCTCTCTCTCCTGTGTCCCTCACCCCTGCTTATGCTCTCTCTCTCTTTCTGAAATAAATAAAATATTTTTTAAAAAGATGTTTTATTATTTATTTGTTCATGAGAGACACAGAGAGAGAGAGAGACAGACAGAGACACAGGCAGAGGGAGAAGCAGGCTCCATGTAGAGAGCCCGATATGGGACTCCATCCCAGGGCCCTGAGATCACACCCTGAGCTGAAAGCAGATGCTCAACTGCTAAGCCACCTAGGTGTCCCTAAATAAAATCTTTTTTAAAAAATATAATTGCCTAAGAGGTATAAAGACATAGAAACAATCTAATACTAATACAATGATATAATAATTAGATGACAGGATTTTAATAGGGTGGGATGTAATTTTTCAAAATTGTCAAAACTAAGAAACACTGCAAAGATTTACTATATGATGCCAAGAGGAAATAGAATCATCATGGGCATTGTGACTGCAACAACATATAAAGATATACAACATGAGGGATGCCTGGGTGGCTCAGAGGTTAAGCATCTGCCTTCGGCTCAGGGCGGGATCCTGGGGTCCTGGGATTGAGTCCCACATCGGCCTCCCTCCATGGAGCCTGCTTCTCCCTCTGCCTGTGTCTCTGCCTCTGCGTGTCTCTCATAAATAAATAAAATCTTACCAAAAAAAAAAAAAAAAAGTCAGTTGCGGGACTGCTTGTCTCCACTCCCACCCCAGCTCATCTCAGAGGCACCTAAGACTATATTTAGCTGCTCGTGCCACATTGTCAATCCCACCCTGTTTACCACCCACCTGCTGTGTATTGCAATAATGATGGCAGAAGCTGGAAGGCTCTGGAGACTTTCTCTCTCTCCTTGCTTCGCTGAAGTTTCCAAGCACTCCTCTGCTGTCATTATATCCTACTTTCTTATATTCCCCATCCTCCTGGGTATCCCGCATTATTTGTATATTTTTACACTGCTATTCAGATTTTGACCTGAGGCCTTCTTAATTTCCAGTGTCCTCCTATGGTGAGAGGTCAAATAAACTTAGGTTAAAATCCTGGCTCTGCTGCCATCACATGAGGTGACTCTGCACAAGGTTCTGAGTTTGGGCTCCTCACCTTTAACAAAGGCATGATAGGGGCACCTGGGTGGTTCAGCTGGCTGAACATCCAACCTTGATTTCAGCTCAGGTCATGATCTCAGGGTCGTGGGGTCGAGCCTGCATTAGGCTCCATGCTCAGCCCAGGGTCTGCTTGAGATTTTCTCTCTCTCTCCCTCTGCTCCTACCCCTGTTCACACACACATACACACACACTCTCTCTCCCTCTCTCTTTCTAAAATAAATAAGATATTTTTAAAAATAGGGATAAGAAAAACAAGGCATATGACTAACAACAGCACAAATGAAAAATAAAGAAAATTAGATTGCCCACAGAAATTAACAGGTAAGAGTGGACCATAAAGGGATTGAGGGCATTAATATATCCAAATAAATAATATATTGATTTCCAAAGGGGATTAATCATACAGACCCAAAACTGGGGCCTCACTGAGGCAAAAGTCGGCAGTGCTTCTCTGCAGAGGGGGCAGCCTTGGCCAATAGATTTTAACTATTAACAGCCCATGGGCAAAACTAACCTGTTTGGAGATCTTCACTTGATAACTTTAAATTATTTGCATCACCTAGCTGACTTAAAGAACCTGTCCCTGGCTTTCCAATGTACTTAAGAAAAACGGAAACTTCTTACCAGGCCAACTGGACTCCAGGTAACCTGGTCCCTGCCCTACCTCCTGATCTCATTTAAGAATCTCATTCCTGGGGACACCTGGGTGGCTCAGCGGTTAAACGTCTGCCTTCGATCCGGGATGGAGTCCTATATTGGGCTCCCTCTATGGAGCCTGCTTCTCCCTCTGTGTCTCTGTGCCTCTCTCTGTGTGCCTCTCATGAATAAATAAAATCTTTAAAAATAAATAAATAAAAACCATTTATTAAAAAAAAAAAAGAAAAAAGAATCTCATTCCTGGGGTATCTGGGTGGCTCAGTTGAGCATCTGCCTTCAACTTGGGTCCTGATCTCAGGGTCCTGGGATCAAGCCCCACATTGGGACATTGGGCTCTCTGCTCAGTGGGGAGTCTGCTTCTCCCTCTCACTCTCCTTCTCCTCCCTCTCTCTCTCAAATAAATAAATAAAATCTTAAAAAAAAAAAAAGGTTGTGGGGCGCCTGGGTGGCTCAGCAACTGAGCATCTGTCTTCAGCTCAGGTCATGATCTTGGGGTTCAGGATTGAGTCCCACATCAGGTCCCCTGCTTCTGCCTATGACTCTGCCTCCCTCTCTCTCTCTCTCTCTGTGTGTGTGTGTCTCTCATGAATAAATAAATAAAATATTTTAAAAAACAAAATAAAATAAAATACATTTTTAAAAAAAGAATGTCATTTCCTCTGGTGTTCACAGAGTTCCAACCATCCTGGAGGGAGTTAGCACCTGCCCGGTGGCTTGGGGCTAGGACTCCCCTGCCACATTGCAGTGTGGCTGGCTTATTCAAATCTTAGAACTCACTTAACAATCACCTTTCCAAGGAGGACTTCCCACCACCCTGTGGAAATGGCCCCCCAGTTTACTTTATTACATCAACCCACTTTGTTGTCTACATAGCACTTAGAGCTATCTAAATTGTCTTGGCCACTTATGTGATTACTTGTTTACAGTCTGTCTACCCTCTTGGTTCTGAAGCTCCAGGAGAGCTCTGTAGTCTGTCCTGTTCACCCCTGAATCTCCACAGCCTACTGTGGTGCCTTCATTGGTTGAATGAATAAACAAAGGAACGAGCAAAGGAACTGCCCTTGCTTCTATTTTGTTCGTGCCTATGAAGCCAATAGTCTGATCAGGATTTGGGGGTCCACTGCAAAAGAGTATTAAATTAATGGTATAGGTGTGAGTATTTTTTCTCATCCCTGTGATAGTTGTGGCTCACTTTGGAATTATTTTTGTGTAATCTTTCTATATATATGAGTCTAAGAACTTGGCAATTACTGTTAATGTTTTTTACTATTATTACTCACTATTCAATGTGTGCCAGGCATGGATGGGAACTTTACCAAACACTTAATCTTCACAAAAATGGGATCTAGGAGGTTAGTGTTGTTGCTGCCTCATGTTGCAGATCAGGAAACTGAGACTCAGGGACACCTGGGTGGCTCAGCGGTTGAACGTCTGCCTTCGGCCCAGGGCGAGATCCCGGAGTCTGGGGATCAAGTCCCACATCAGGCTCCCTGCATGGAGCCTGCTTCTCCCTCTGCCTGTGTCTCTGCTTCTCTCTCTTTCTGTGTATCTTTCATGAATGAATGAATGAATGAATGAATGAATGAATGAATAAATAAATAAATAAATAAATAAATAAATAAAATCTTAAAAAAAAAGGAAATAGACTCAAAGAACTTAAGTGACTGTGTAAGTTCTCATCATAAGGGATTACAGAGGCAAATTTTGAATTGGGGTTCATCTGACTCCAAAGCTGGTGTACTCCTCCCTGGCCCCACACCTGACACCTAGCCTCTCCCATTCCCCACCCAGAGAATTCAGCCCACTTTGTCTTGATCTTTGATGATGATGATTCCACTTTACCCCATCCCTTGCCAAGACCTGGCCACCCTGCAGAGCCATCATCCATGGCTCCAAGGAAGCAATCTTTTTTTTTTTAGATTATTCTTTTTTTTTTTAAGATTATTTATTTGAGAGAGAGAGAGAGCATGCACATGCGCACATGCACAAGTCAGGGAGAGGAAGAGAATTTCAAGTAGACTCCACACTGAGTGCAGAGCTTGTCACGGGACTTTCATGACCCTGAGATCATGACCCTGCAATCATGACTTGAGTCCACATCAAGAGTTGGAAGCTTACCTGACTGAGCCATCCAGGCCCCCTGGCAATCTTTTTACTTTAAACTGTGGCCAAAAATTAAAATTAAAATTAAATAAACTGTGGCCAGACACTCCCTTCTTTAGTTCTTTTCTCTTCAAAAGACATGACATTTAGGGAAGGAGTGAAGACACCACTTGTTATTTTTTGTTTAGTTGAATGTTGTTTTGTTGTTTACAATCTCAGTTCTTAATCTACTGAAGGTCAGGGTTGAGTGTGCCAATCAATAATAATAATGCTGTCCCTTAAATTGGGACTCGGAGGAACAGCTAGATTCTGTGATGGATTGGGAAGCTGACATTTGTATAGCCCACAACTGTTTACAAAGGGTTTTCAACACTCCGTCGCCTCATTTCCCCCTCACTCTGGCCTTCTGAGAGATGATTTGGGCCGGTGGAGAGGAGGAAGTCTTGGAACAAGAGGGACTGTGTCTGCATGCCTGCCCATCACTGAGAAGCCATGTGACCTAAGGCAGGTCACCCCATCTGTCAGAGTCCCTCATTTATTTTTTATCTTGAATTATTATACAATGAACTTGACTTTTTAGACATCTTGGGGAATATTTCTATGAATTTTAACACATATTCAGGCCAGAACACATATACCACCACAATCAGAGTGCAGAATTGGTCCATCCCCCCAAAAACCTCCCTCATGCTATCTCTTTATAAACACATTGTCCCCACCTTTAACCCCTGGAGACCACTGATTCATTCTCCATCCCTCTTTTTGAGAATATCATACAATGGAATTTATGTCACCTTTTGAGACTGGCTTCTTTCACTCAATATAATGTCTTTGTGATTAATTCAAGTTCTCATGTGTATGAAGAGTGTTCCATTTCATCCAATACATAGTATGGATGCACCACAGTTGGCTTACTCATTCACCTGTTGAAAGACATTTGGGTTATTTCCCTAGTTTTAAGTCTCTCTTTTTTTTTGTTGTTTTTGTATTCGTTTTTTACAAGTTTTAAAAAATTGTGGTAAAATATACATAGCACGAGACTCACCATTTTAAGTGTACAATTTAGTGGCATTTAGTACATTCAAAATGTTGTATAAACATCACCAACTATTTCCAGAACTTTCTCATCATCCCAAACAGAAACTCCGTACCCATTAAACAATAATTCCCCATTCCTTTCTCCCTCCAGCCTCTGATAACCTCTGTTCTACTTTCTGTCTCCATGAGTTTGTCTGTTCTAGGAACCTCATATAAGTGGAATCATACAATGTTTGTCCTTTTGTGTCTGACCTACTTTATTTAGCACAAAGTCTTAATGGTTTATCCATACTGTAGCATGTGTTAGAATTTCCTTCCCTTTTAGGCTGAAAAGTATTTCACTGTATGTATAGACCACATTTCACTTATGCATTCATCTGTCGGTGAATACGTAAGGTTTTTTTGTTTTGTTTTTGTGTTTTTTTTAAGATTTTATTTATTTATTCATAAGAGACAGAGAGAGAGAGAGAGAGAGGCATAGACACAGGCAGAGACAGAAGCAGGCTCCATGCAGGGAGCCCAATGTGGGACTCAATCCCAGGACTTCAGGATCACACCCCAGGCTGAAGGCAGGCACTAAACCGCTGAGCCACCCAGGGATCCCTCATCTCTTGATAATGTCCTTTGATGCACAAAACTTTCCTTTTTTTTTTTTTTTAAAGATTTTATTTATTCATGAGAGACAGAGAGAGAGGCAGAGACATAGGCAGAGGGAGAAACAGGCTCCACGCAGGGAGCCCGACGTGGGACTCGATCCCGGATCTTCAGGATCAGGCCCTGGGCTGAAGGCGGCGCTAAACCGCTGAGCCACCCAGGCTGCCCAAGTTTCTTATTTTTTTATTTTTTATTTTTTATTTTTTATTTTTCCAAGTTTCTTATTTTGATGAAGCTTGATCTACCTATTTTGTTTTTGTTGCATGTGCTATGTGTCCTATTTAAGAAAATCCTATTGGTGTCCTATTTAAGAAACCATTGCTAAATCTAAGGTCATGAATATTTGCCCCCGTGTTTTCTTCTAAGAGAGTTATAGTTTTAGCGTTTAGATTTAACTCTGATCTATTTTGAGTTAATTTTTGCATATGGTGTGAGGTAAAGGTACAATTTCATTCTTTTGCATGTGGATATCCAATTTTCTCAGCATCATTTGTTCAAGGGCTTGTCCTTTCCCCATTGAATGCTCTTGGTACTTTTGTCAAAAATCATTTGACCGTGTATGTGAAGGTTTCTTTCTGGGCTCTCTATTCTAATCTATTATGGGGGGGATCCCTAGGTGGCTCAGCAGTTTAGCACCTGCCTTCAGCCCACAGCATGATCCTGAAGTCCCAGGATTGAGTCCCACATCAGGCTCCCTGCATGGAGCCTGCTTCTCTCTCTGCCTGTGTCTCTGCCTTTCACTCTCTCTCTGTCTCTCATGAATAAATAAATAAAATCTTAAAAAAAATCTATTATTGGTCTGCAAAATCTGTCTTTATGCCAGTACCACACTGTTTTTTGTTTGTTGGAAGAGGATATTATCTCCTTTGCGAATTGTCATGAGAATGAGAAATAATTCAAGTAAAGTGCCTGGCACACAGCTTGGCACACAGTAGGTGCTTAGCAGATGGCAGCTATCCTGAGGAGAAGTCTGCTTAAGTGCCTTCAGGTTGAAAGGCTGAGATTCATTCAGGTTCCCCCAGACACACTGAGGGGAGCAGACACACTGCCTGGAAGTCATCCCCGCCTGCACAGTCGGCCTGGGGAGACTGGAATGTTGCTCAGGAGGCGTCAGGCCCTCATCTGGTCATCCCTGAGTGTGTGTGCTCCCTCTCAGCACCTGAAGTAGATTCTCCATGTCTGCTTCTCTTTTCCAGGGCTGCTGTCTAAATTTGGATTCCCCAGAGAAGACCCTGGGACAAGAACGTGATAGTTGCTTGTGAAGGATTTCCTGGAAGCACAGGGAGGGAGAGAGAAAGTGAGAAAAGGAAGTGAGGAAAGCCAACAGCAGGCTGCACGTGGGGGCCAGCTGGGCGATGTCCCAGAGCACACTGCAGCACTGCGCTCCTGAGGGCTTTGTCCACTGATTCCCCTAGTCCTAGAAGCTTCAAACCAGCCCTTCTAGGCTACCCTGAAGAAAGGGCTGAGCAAATTCCCACACTTCCAGAAGAAACCCTGAGGCAGAGAAGCAAAGGGATGACAGGACTGGACATGAGAACCATCTGCATCTGGGGAACCATCTCCTGCACCTGCCATAGGATCAAAAAGGATGGAGAGGATAAGAAGTGAGATAGCGGGGGCCTCTGCAAGCCCCACCACCAACTGCCTCTCTGCCTTCATTACTTCATGACTGCTATGTGCTTGAAGCTTCTACTGTAGCAACTTCGACTTTCGACTCGAATTTCTGCAGATCTCTGCTGCCCACATCTCTATGCAAGTCTTGCACTTAACCTGTCCTCCAGAGAAGCTTGGATGGCCTTGGCTTCCCACCAGCCCAGCTCCTCAGCACCGTCCTCCAACGCTGGCTGTCCTCGCTCCAGGCCCTGATCCTCCCTTGGTCCACCTTTCCGAGGTCCCAGGAATAAAGCATAAAAACTTGTTCACAAGAACTGACTGTTTCTTCAGTAGGGTCTGTGGTGTGACAGCACCCAGGGTCACCCGGATTATGGCTCGTCAGTGGGTGTGCGGTTATTCCCCTTTACAAACGAGGATATTGGAGTTCAGAGTGATTAAGACACTTGCCTAAGGGCTCACAGTTAAGGGCATGCGTGGACTTGAACAGTCTCCTGATTCCAAATCCCATACTCTTTCCACTCAAACATTTTACTTCTAACACAGGAACAAAGCCTCCAAGTGCTGAGCGTTATGAGAATCTATGTGGCAGGTTGCTTCACTGTCGGAAGGCACCTGCCCAGGGATCCATAGACTTTTAGGGCCCTGAAGGGCAGCGCACAAGATTGAAGTTAGAGAAAACCCACAATAAATGAACCTGCACCTTTTGCCAGATCAAGTAACTATTTTTTATGAAATTCTAGTTGGAGCGAGTGGTAGCAGACACCAAAGAATTCAGAAAAAAAATTATGGGAGAGGGACACGCGGGGGGGCTCAGTCGGTGAAGTGTCTGCCTTCAACTCAAGCCACGATCCGGGAGTCCTGGGGTCGAGCCCCGTATCAGGCTCCTGGCCCTCAGCGGCGAATCTGCTTCTCCCTCTACCTCTGCCGTTTCCCCTGCTTGCACACTCTCTCTCTCAAGAAAGAAAGAAAGAAAGAAAGAAAGTAAGAAAGAAAGAAAGAAAGAATCTTTAAGGGGATCCCTGGGTGGCTCAGCGGTTTGGCGCCTGCCTTTGGCCCAGGGCATGATCCTGGAGACCCGGGATCGGGTCCCGCGTTGGGCTCCCTGCATGGAGCCTGCTTCTCCCTCTGCCTGTGTTTCTGCCTCTCTCTCTCTCTGTGTCTATCATGAATAAATAAATAAAAATTAAAAAAAAAAAAAAAAAAAAAGAAAGAATCTTTAAAAAATTGTGGAAGAAAAGCATGAGATTGAAAAGGATTCTGTTCATTCCTTTTAATATTCCTGAGAACTTGGGACACCTGGGTGGCTCAGCGGTTGAGCATCTGCCTTCCGCCCAGGGCGTGATCCTGGAGACCCAGGATCGAGTCCCACGTGGGGCTCCCCGCACGGAGCCTCCTTCTCCCTCTGCGTGTGTCTCTGCCTCTCTCTCTCTCTTTCTCTGTGCCTCTCATGAATAAATAAATAAAATCTTTAAAAAATATATATTCCTGAGAACTGGGGAAAGCTGCTTAGCCAGTCATGTCCTGGTGGCAGAGTGGAAGCCAGCGGCCAGCTGGGCCGAAAGCGCTGACGGGGAGAACGTGGGGTGGCTCGCAGAAAGGCGGGAAGGCTGCGGAAGCAGCTCAGGCTGGAACCAAGACGGACCTTTGTCAGCCAAGACAAACCACAGGACCGGTCGGGGGCCGGGCCCCTGGAGCCCTGCACGCCCCGCAGGCCCAGGATGCCCGCTGCCCCCGGGGCCCAGCCCCACCCTCCGCGCGGGAGCCTGGCCACGTGGCCCTGCTGGCCGCGCCCCTGGGTGCGGGGGGGGGGGGGGAGGGCGGGGTCTGAGCCGGCTCGGCGCCCCGAGAGGCAGTTTGGGGCTTGAGATAAGGCCCGACCCGTTGCGTGTGGAGGTCGGGCAGCCAGAGCCGGAGGTTTGCAGAAGCGCCGTTACTCTGCCCCAGCGCTGGGCACTACCTGGTTCTCCCTTGACTCCGGCCACGGCTCTTCCTTCTTAAAACGTTCTTCCCCCCACGCCCTCACCCCAGACTTCCCCCGGCGACTCCCGGCCCTCTGCAGCCAGGCTCCTTGAAGGGACTGTCCAGACGCGGTCCCCACTTCGTCTCGGTCCCTCCCAGCAGCCCCTCTGCCCGCGGAGGTCACCGGAACTTTCGGATGACAACCCAACTTGTCACTCTCCTCTCCACTTAGGGAAACCCTCTACTCTCTAGTTATCGGCTTCATTTCTTCTTCTTCTCCTTCTCCTTCTCCTTCTTTCTCCTTCTCCTTCTCCTTCTTCTTCTTCCAGATTTTATTTATTAATTCCTGAGAGACAGAGAGAGAGGCAGAGACACAGGCAGAGGGAGAAGCAGGCTCCCTGCGGGGAGCCGGATGGGGGATTCGATCTCAGGACCCCGTGATCACGCCCTGAGCCGAAGGCAGATGCTCAACCACTGAGCCCCCCAGGCACCCCGCTTCATTTCTTTTTTAACTGAGATCATATGTTATATAGTATGATGGGGGGCAGATTCGAGTCTGATGGGGCCTGAAGCTGGTGCATTTGGAGGGAACTTTTTTAAGAAAAATAATACGGAGTTACATAGAGCCATCACTAGAGCCCCTTCTGGGCGTTCAAAGGAGCTGATGCAAGTGTGGGGCTGCGGAGCTGTGTCCTCATTAATTTCATGAATCATCCCTGAGAAGAGACCAGCTGGTTTATGGAACCATTCTCTACCAATGCACAAGAGGCATTTGTCAATTTTTTGGCATTACAGAAATGCTACAAAGAACATTCTCACATGCAACTCTTTTGTGAACACATGCATTCCTCCCCAGCAGACAGGAATTGCCAAGTGCTGGGTCATGGACTTTTTCATTTTTAAGGTTTTATTTC
This sequence comes from Canis lupus dingo, assembly GCF_003254725.2. Classification (NCBI taxonomy): domain Eukaryota; kingdom Metazoa; phylum Chordata; class Mammalia; order Carnivora; family Canidae; genus Canis; species Canis lupus. The sequence goes on along the minus strand of NC_064252.1, from coordinate 24,972,544 downwards.
AAGGAGGGCTCCAATGCCCTCCAAATAGGTGTCACTAAGTTCCACTCCAACCAGCTGTTGTGGTAGGAATTCTCACATCCTTGCCAGTGCTGGATATTAAAATCATTGTGGGATTTTTTTGCCGAGCTAATGGGAAAAATAAAAAGGCATTTCAACTTTATTTTAATTTACTGTATTAATTTCAAACGCTGTTGTGACCAAGTACCACAAACTGCCTGGCTTTTAAAACACCCAGAAACTGGCACCTGGGTGGCTCAGTCGGTTCAACAACCTATTCTTGATTTTGGCTCAGGTCATGATCTCAGGGTCGGGCTCCACACTGAGCACGGAACCTGCTTAAGACTCTCCCTCTCTCTCTCTCTCTCTCTCTCTCTCTCTCTCTCAAAACAAAAAACAAAAAGCCAGAAACTTATTGTCTCACGTTCTGGAGACTAGAAGTTTGTAATCGAGATGCTCAAGGCCATGTTCCCCCTTATACACGTAGGGATCCATCCTTCCTCACCTCTTCCTAGCTTCTGGTGGCGACTGTCTGCCTTTGCGCATTGCTCCAATTCTCTGTCCCCACAGGGCATTCTCCTGTGTCTTTGTTGCTACATGGCTCTCTTCTCCTAAGAAGACACCAGTCATGTTGGATTATGGGCACACTCTACTCCAGTATGGCCTCATCTTAACTAAACATCTATGTGACACCCTTATTTCTGAATAAGTCACCCTCTGAGGTACAGGGGTTAGGATTTCCACATATTTGCAGGGAGGGGGACACAATTCAGCCCATGACACTGACCTTCCTCTAATTCCTAGGGGCAGTGAACTTCTCTTCCAACAGTTACTGGAAATTTGGATCCTTTCTTTGGCAAATGGCCTTTCCCTATTGGCTGCCAGTCTTCTTCTGGGCTGTGTGAAGTTTCCTGTTTCTTTCAGTAGCATTTATCTTTATCACGATGATCCTGTTATCTGTCTGGCAGAGGTTTGCTCTCAGCTCATCACATGTGCTTTCACTTTGCTTTTGGTGTCTGCCTTGACATCTGTGACATAAAACTCCCCACATTTCCCTCCTGCTTCTCTAGCTCGGCCTCTATCCTTCCTGGCCCTTCCCTTCTCTTGAAGCTTCCCCCACGTCATAAATGGCACCACGTCCATCTCTGCTCCAACCAAAAACATGGTGCTTCCTTTGACCTTCCTTTTCTCTCAACCTTTATATCTGACTTATCACCAGCCTCCCCCAGTTCAGCTTCCTAAATACCCGTCAAATCCATGTATTTGTCTACTGATCTAAGGCACCATCCTCTCTCCCGTAGACACTTACCAACAGCTTCCAGGAGCCTGGTCTCCCTGGTTCTTCTCTACCCTCTCAAGTCCATTCTGTCAGGATCTCTTTTAATCCAACTGATCTTGACATGTCTTCCCACAAAGGCCACTTCTGGTGCTGAGACTCAAGACCAAAATTCTTCCTATGGCCTCCAAGACCCTTAGGGTCTAGCCAGAGCCACTCTCTGTTGAGATGTCCTCCACAGCTCTCCAGCCACACCAGCTTTCAGAACAAATCTTCCTTCCAAAGCGCCTTATTTTCTGGAGGATTTTTCACCTGTGGTTCCTTTTCCCTTGAAAGCATCCATAGCATGCCACTCCTTAGGCTCAAGTGCAGGTTGGGTCCCCTCCCCAACTCCCACTGTTCAGCCAGGTGAACACTGATACACAGCCTTCCCCTGGATTCCAAAATGCAATCCGCGAGTGGGGACAAAGGTGGGGACCCTCCACCTGATAGAGAGAATTAGGGAGAATTAGAATTACCATGTGGAACACATACAACACAATGGTCAATATCCAGCCTTTAGCTTTCAGAATGAGCTCTTGAAGACCCTATCATATAAAATAGTCTTCTTTTGTGTATGTATTTTTCAATAAATACTTATTAAGCCCTTACTACTAGCTAGGAACAGTTTGAAGTGTGGCAATACAGCAATGACAAAGGTGAGGGTTTGCACATGCCCTCCATTGAACCCATTCCAGTGAAGAGAGAGAATCCTCAGGGCCCCTGGGTGGCTCAGTTAGTTGAGAGTCCGACTTTTGATTTGGGCTCAGGTCATGATCTCAGAGTTGTGGTACTGAGTCCCACATCGGGCTCCGCCCTGGGCATGGAGTCAGCTTGGGATTCTTTCTCTCCCTCTCCTTCATTCGCTGCCTCCCACCCACCACCCCCACGTGCTCTCTCTCTCTCTCAAAAATAAAAAAAATAAACAAGTATAGTACTGATTTATATGAAGTATATTGATGTGTATTAAAAAAAACAGGGCAGCTCTGGTGGCTCAGTGGTTTAGCGCCGCCTTCAGCCCAGGGCGTGATCCTGGAGACCTGGGATCGAGTCCTGCATCCGGCTCCCTGTGTGGAGCCTGCTTCTCCCTCTGCCTGTGTCTCTGCCTCTCTCTCTCTCTCTCTCTCTCTTTGTGTCTCTTATGAATAAATAAATAAAATCTTAAAAAAGAAAAGAAAAGAAAAATCAGAATAAGGGACAGAGAGGAGGGAGGAGCTATTTTGGGCAGGAGGGCCAGAGATGGCCTCCCTAAGAAGGTGGCATTGGAGCAGAGCCCTGAAGATAGTGAAGAATGAGCACTTGCTCCAGGCAAAGGCTCAAGCTGGGGACAGACTTGAGTGATATAAATGGGACTCACTGGCAGAGAGTATTCTAAGGTGTGGGATTGGGTTAGATCATCTATGTGATGAGTTTCAGTAGAGAAGAGAAGGGACCCAAAGAACATAGAAAGGACAAGAGCCAATCGTGCTCCATGCTGCCCAAAGCCCACATCTCCTAGGTCACCCCTTATCACCAAGAACCCCAACCCCACATGGTTCTGAACATCCCCTAATTTGCTCCAGCCTCATGTCTACTACCCTTGTGATTCATTGGACCTTGTCATTAGCAAGTACAGCACATCTTACAGAACTTCCATGACTAACATCTCAGGCTTGGACCTCTACTTTCAACTATATTTCTAGCTCCTTCCTTTTAGTCTCCTGATATGACAATTCTTCCTCACGTTTGGGACCTCTAAGCCACTGGCCCTCCATCTTTTAACTGGTCATCATCTCCTTCCTATCCTCACATCTGTCTTTTCCTAGATTAGGTTGATGGTCCATCACTTTAATCCATTCCTTGCTGAGCAGCTGAATATGGCTCAACCATGCTGAATGTTCTCGTTTTGACTTCATCACACAAATCTCAAGTAGATCCTTTGTGTGCTGAAGTCAAAATGAGAACAATGCTGCTCAGAAATCCAACACCCACCCAAAGTGGTGATCAATTTTTTTTCCTCCCACTCCTCTCAGAGATAGAGAAGTAATCAATCATAAACACAGGCTCCTTTTTGGCACTGGTTACGTAGACACTTGTCTGGATGAAGTTGTCAGGGGCGAGGAGATTCTGTGGTGGGAAGTGCCGAGGTAGAGAGCTAGAGCTTTTGATTTGCACAAGCCGGGCAATGAGACTAGAGGGGCCCCAGAATGAGGAAGGACATGGTATCTTTCCAATAACAATAGCTTGGAAAGAGAAGAGACAAAGTGTTAGGCTTCATTCACCTAATGAATGAAGGGGTGGGAAGAGGAGATTATATCTGGGAGTACAGATGGAAAAAGAGGATCGGGATGAGTTTGGTGGATCAAAGGAGTTGGAATCTTCTCTGGGTGCCTGGCCTCCACAAAGGAGCTAAAGCAACTCTTGGAATCATGGGATACCCACCACCTTTCACCTGTGTCAAGGAAGACTATGAGCCACCTTGCCCTCAGGGGAGGGTCTCTCAAGATCAGCTCTCTGCACATCACCCACTGACACTAATGATATCTTTCGTCTGGAGGCCTCACTCAGGGCATCCAAAGTATTCCGTGTAAACAATGACCTTGTCAATAGCCCAGGACATATGTAAGCACTCCCCTGAACAGGGAAAGTCTCTGGACACCTAGAGGGGGTTGGGGCTCATGGTATTGGAAATCTCCTACCACTTGTTCTAGGGGGGCATCTATCTAGAACTAGCCTGGGATAATTCCCCTTTGTGGCGACAGTGGTGAGATCTACTTCCTGTATCTCAGCATTTCAGGGCCTTGCTCTTTCTGGGAAAGACACCAATGCTATTTAATTCCTTCCCCAAGCCCTCTCTGTGCAGTGTTTCCCGAATCCACCTGCTTAGCTCCAGTCTCATCGCCACTTCCCTAGTGTGTATCCTCTCTCACAGGCTGCTGCCACAGCTTGCTCACGAGTCCCTCTGGCTGGTGGCATCACCCTCACTCCGATCCATCATCTGAAGCCCAGTTCTGATTACATCACTCCCTTGTTTTCCATAAGGTTGGAAAACTTCAGCCTGTAGGCCAAAGCCAGACTGCCACCTGTCTTTGTATAGCCCCTGAGCTAAGACTGGTTTTTACATTTTTAAGTGGTTGGAAAAAATTCAAGAGAGGAATGGTATTCTATGACATACAAAAATTATATGAAATTCAGGGGGCACCTGGGTGGCTCAGTTGGTTAAGTGTCCAGACTCTTGATTTCGGCTCAGGTCATGATCTCAGGGCCCAATGTCAGGCTCTGTACCTAGTGTTGGTTCTCTCTCTCTCTCTCTGTCTCCCTCTCCCCTTCCCCTCCTCTCCCCTTGCCCCTGCTCATGCATATGTGCATGCTCTCACTCTAAAATAAATAAATAAATAATTAAAACAAAAATAGATTTTTTAAAAATGATTTTCTTTATTTATTTGAGAGAGAGTGAGCATGAGCAAGGGGAGAGGCAGAGGGAGAAGCAGACTCCCTACCCAGTGGGGAGCCTGCCAGGGGGCTTGACCCCGGGACCCTGAGATCATGACCTGATCCAAAGGCAGGCACTTAATTGACTGAGCCACCCAGGCACCCCAAAAATAGGTTGCTTTAAAAATTATATGAAATTTGAATGTCAGTGTGCTTAAATAAAGCTTCATTGCAACACGGTTACACTCATTTGTTTCCGTAGGATCTATGGCTTCCCTTCTGCTACACCAGGAGAGTTGAAAAGTTGCAACAGTCTAAAACACCTACAGAAATAAAATAAAATAATAAAATAAAAATAAAAAAATAAAACACCTACGATGTGGCCCATTACATAGAATGCTTGCCAACCTCTCCTTTAGGTCACTTACATTTTCACATTGTCTCCAGATTAAAACCCAAACAGCAAACTCCTTACCATGACTTTCAAAGCCTTTCATAATCCATCTCCCAGTTCCACTTCTGGAATGTTAAACTTCTATCAGTTTCACAAATTCTGGGATTCTTCCCAATTTTTAAAGTGCCCTTGCTCCATTTCTCTCCTTGGCCAACTTACACATGTACTTTCAGGCTTTGCCTTGGTGTCACCTCCTCCAGGGAGCCCTCTCTGACTCACCCCAGGGCTAACTAAATGTCTCTCCAGGGGGTTCCCACAGACCCCTCTATCATACTACCTGCCACAGGGCAGGTCTATGAGAGGTTAGTGGCTGCAGAGAAGTCAAATAAGCTCATGACTTAGAAGAGTCAGTTAGAGGGCAGCCCAGGTGGCTCAGTGGTTTAGTGCCGCCTCCAGCCCAGGGCCTGATCCTGGAGACCCGGGATCGAGTCCCACGTTGGGCTCCCTGAATGGAGCCTGCTTCTCCCTCTGCCTGTGTCTTTGCCTCTCTCTTTCCCTGTGTCTCTCATGAATAAATAAATAAAATATTAAAAAAAAAAAAAAAAGAAGAAGAGTCAGTTAGATTGGGCAATTAGGGTGCAGGTGATGACCTGCAAGAAAAATTTCAGTAGAATTGGGAGAAGCCAGGTTGCTTTGGGGAGGAGGTGGTGTATCAGGAAACTGAGACAGCTGCTGTAGACTTTTCAGTAAGTGCTCTTCATTAAGTGCTTTGGCTGATGAGAGGAAGAGGCTAGTAGCTGGAAAAGGACACAAGGTGGAGGGAGGGACAGAGGGAGGCACGGGAGGACTCCTGTTTGTTCTTGGCAAGGAATCAGTAGGGAGACATCAGAGAAACCAGAGAGAACATCAAGGAGCCGAAGGTGGAATCTGGTTTGGGATCCTGCAGGGTGGGGAGGATGGCCTTAGGGGGTGCCCTAGTCAGCTCAGGCTGCCATGACGGCATACCATACATAGACTGGGTGATTTGCAAACAACAAACACATATTCCTCAGGGTCCTGGAGGCTGGGAGTCCAGGTTGTGCACTGTCTCACATGGCGGAAGGATGAGAGATCCTTCTGGGGCCTATTTTATAAGGACACTAATCCCATTCATGAGGGCTTGGCCCTCATGACCTAATCACCTCCCAAAGACCTCACGTCCTAATACCATCACATTGGGCGTTAGGGTTTAACATTATGACTTTTGTGGGATACAACCTTCAGCCCGTAGTAGATGGAAAAAGGACATGTCTTCCCTTTGGAGGCAATCAGTGGGTGCAGTCAGGGGAGACCTGGATGGCAGGAGGATGGGAGAGTAGCTTCTGTACGTAATAGAAGGGGGGATGGTTGGTTTGGGGAGCCAGGAGCGGGGTTAAACAGCCACTGTGGAGGGCGCCAGGGTGAGTCGATGAGGAAGGCAGAGCGCTGGGGAAGGCAGTACTGGAAGCCTCGCTACCCTCGACGTCCCCGGGGCTAACAGCACCAGGCTCTGCGGCGACGCGGATTTCTCCAGGAGAGCGGAGGGCCGCGCTCCCAAGGAGAGGACCACGCAGACTGCCCCGAGCTGGGTCCCCAGGCGGGTGCCCCAGGAGGCTGCCGAGGGGGTGGCGGGGTGGGGAGCTGTGGCATCCCCGCGGGAGGGGAAGGAAGTGAAGACAGGAGTGGAGGCAGAGACCCGGCTGAGGTCAGAGAACAGGAAGCGCAGCGCCGCCGGGAGCGCAGCTGGGGGGCGGGGGCCGCGGGGAGGGCGGGGGGCGCCCGGCCGCGCCGCAGAGGAGGGTGCCGGGCTCCGCGTGGGCCCAAAGCTGCGCGCAGGGGTGAGGCGGGACCCGAGGGGAGCCAGGTCTCCAGCAGACGCGGCGGGATCCGCCCGAGGGAGCCTCCGGCAGGCGCCCGCCCCGCAAGGGCCCAGGGCGGAGGACCAGGGGCAGGGGTGCCGGAGGCGGAGCCCCCACCCAACAGCTGGCCCCGGCGCCCCCCCCCCCGCCCCCACGCCCGGCTGGTTCCGAAAATGAAGTCAAGATCAGGGGGTGTCTCACGAACGCTCCGATTGCGGGTCTCTTTCCGTTTGCTTTTCTCTGGGATAGAATTCCCGTGGCCTAAAACTCCCGGGGTCCTAGGACATTGGCAAGGCTGGACACCCGTCATCCTTCCCTAAGTCTAGAGAGAGCCCTTCTGTGGGTACCCATTAGCAATCCGCCCCCCTCCAGCCTGAGCCCCAGCAGCTAATCAGTCCTCTCTCCCTAAGGATTTACCTGTTGGGAACATTCCATGTGGACGGAGTACAATGCGTGGCCTTCGGAGCCTGGCTCCTTTCACGACCATAGCGTCCCCAGGCCTCATCATGTTTCAGTACCCAGGTCCTTTCTATGGCTGAATAATATTCCGTGGGATGGACACACGGCAGGTGTTTGTAGAGTCATTCCCTGATGGGCCTTCGGGGTGATTCCACTGTTGGGACACCGTGACTGGTGAGGCTGTGAGATTCACGTACAAGTTTTTGCGCGAACAGTTAGTTCTTCGTTCTCTGGGTTACGTACCTAGCAGTGGATTGCGGGGCCGTGCGGTAGCTCCACGGTCCACTTTCTGAGGAACGGTCAATCGTTTCTACAGCGCTGCACCCTTTTACGTTCCCAGCAGCAGTGTGGGAGGGCTTCTTGCTTGCCTCTCTTGAACAACCAAAGGCGAGATAGTACTGAGTCCACATCTCCCACACGAAGCTGGCCCAGGACACATGGGTTCTCCAACTTGTCGATTTTGTCACCACACACAGTGTGCACGTGGGCACGTACCCCTGGCCATCGCGCTTCATGCATTTTCCTCACCTCCCAGGCCCCACAGTTAAACCCTAGGCTGTGTATTTGGAAGAGCAGCAAGAGCGTAGGCAATTTTGTTGACCAACAACCAGCTTTTGAAAGGACCAAGTAGGGGCACCTGGGTGGCTCAGTGGTTGAGTGTCTGCCTTTGGCTCAGGTCGTGATCCCAGGGTCCCAGGATCAAGTCCTACATCCGGTTCCCCTCAGAGAGCCTGCTTGTCTCTCTGTGTCTCTGATTCTTTCTCTGGGTCTCTCATGAATAAGTAAATAAAATCTTGAAAAAGAAAAAGAAAGGACCAAGTAAAAGGATTTAAGAAGGTGGAGAGCAGAGTTTCATTAAGATGAGACAGGAGTGCCAGAGCCCTGGGGAGGAAAGAGATGACCTGAGGAGCTGATCTCTTGGCCAGTGACCAGACTAAGAGGTATGGCAGGATGAGCACCCTTGCGGTGAGGGTGAGGCTGGGCCCCTCCTGCAGTGGGCCTGGTAGGTAAGGAAGACCCAGGCTCCTGAGCCCAGTGACATAGCAACTCAAGGGAGAATTTGCCTCAACCCAGATCAGCACTGTCCAATAAATAAAGATAGTTATGAGCCACATCTGTTATCAAATTATTTTTATCTTTGCCAATCACTGAGTCTAAATGGTATGTCCCTGTGGTTTTAATTTAAATGAGGTTAAGCATCTTTTAATATATTTAAGAGCCATGTTAATTTCCTTTCCTATGAAGTCTTTGTTTGCATCTGTGACTGCTTTCCTATAGGATTTCAGTCTTCCATTTTGATTTATAGGAGTTCTCTTTATACTACGGAAATTTGTCTGCATATGTGTTGCATATATTATTGTTCTGTTTATTGCCTTTGGATTTTGTTATTTTTTTCCATGGAAATTTTTAAAATTTTTATTGTGGTCAAAGTTGATTTCTGAGTTTTGAGTCATGCTTAAGTAAAGCCACCCCACTGCAAGATTATAAATTTTTTTTAATCTGATACTTTTATGGTTTCATATTTTAGATTTATATCTTTGAGCTGTTTGAAGTTTATTTTAGTGTAAGTAATGCAGGAAGGTTACAAATGTATTCGTTTCCAGATGACTACTCAATATTCCCAGAACGATTTATACTCTACTATTTCCTGTGTGTACTGGGGTCTGTTTCTGGACTTTCTATCCTATTCTATTGATCTGCCTTTTCTTTTTTTTTTTTTAAGATTTTATTTATTTATTCATGAGAGACAGAGAGAGAGAGAGAGGCAGAGACACAGGCAGAGGGAGAAGCAGGCTCCATGCAAGGTCTCTAGGATCAGGCCCTGGGCTGAAGGCGGCACTAAACTGCTGAGCCACCCGGGCTGCCCTTGATCTGCCTTTTCATGTTTCCCCCCAAATAGTATTCTTTTTTTTAATTTTAATTTTATTTATTTATTTATTCATGAGAGACACACAGAGAGAGAGGCAGAGACATAGGCAGAGGGAGAAGCCGGCTCCCTGCAGGAACCCCGGGATCACGCCCTGAGCCAAAGGCAGATGCTCCACCCAGGAATCCCACCAAATAATATTCTTAATTACAGTAGTTTTACACTATTTTAAGATATATTTATTTATCTGAGAGAAAGAGTGGGGTAGGCGTTAGAGGGAGAGGGAGAGAAGCTCAAGCAGACCCCCGCCCCCGCCACTGAGCGTGGAGCTGGATGCAGGGCTCAATCCCAGAACCCTGATATCATGACCTGAGCTGAAAGTAAGAGTTGGACGCTCAACCAACTGAGCCACCCAGACACCCGTACAGTACATTTAACATCTGGGTGGGCTGGCCCCCTTTCTTACTCTTCTTAAGAATTTTCTTAGGGGCACCTGGCTGACTTAGTCAGGGGAGCATGAAGCTCTTGGTCTCCGAGTTGTGGTTTCAAGCCCCACATTGGGTATAAAGATTATTTACAAAAAGAAGAAGAATTTTCTCAGCTCTTAAAAACTAGCTTTTCTGTTTCTTTTGGGGAGCCCACATTAAATTTACAAATTAATTAAGAAATAATTGATATCATTCTAATATTGACTTTCCTCTTTTTCTTACACAGAGCTACCATGCCATATAATCTAGTCTGTTCCTTCCCTTTTTTCTTTTTTTTTTAATTTTTTTATTTTTATTTTTTTTTATGATAGTCACACACAGAGAGAGAGAGGCAGAGACACAGGCAGAGGGAGAAGCAGGCTCCATGCACCGGGAGCCCGACATGGGATTCGATCCCAGGTCTCCAGGATCGTGCCCTAGGCCAAAGGCAGGCACCAAACCGCTGCGCCACCCAGGGATCTCCTTCCCTTTTTTTCAATCAACAGTATATCCTGGAGATCTTTCCATCTCACTTCATAGAGACATTCCTTATTCTTTTGTACAGCTGCATAATATTCCACTGGTAGATATACCTTAGCCTGTTGACGGGTCCTCTATAGATGAATACTTATTCTTTGAACCTTTTTCTGTTACAGACACAACTCATTTTGTGTGCACACACCACTCCACCCCAGGGACTTTGTGCTCCTTTCCTCCTAATCCATATTCACATGACCCACCTCCTCACCTTGTTTCTTCTCTGGGAAGCTCATCTCAGCCACCTGGCATTCCCAAGCTCCCTATTCTGGTTGGCTTTTTTTCTTTTCTTTCTTTTTTTATTTTAAGATTTTGTTTATTTATTTGACAAAGAGAGCACAAGAGAGTACAAGCAGGGGGAGCAGCAGAGGGAGAGGGAGGAGCAAGCTCCTGGCTGAGCAGGGAGCCCAATGTGGGGCTTCATCCCAGGACCCCAGGATCATGGTCTGAGCTAAAGGCAGATGCTCGATCCACCGAGCCACCCAAGCACCACTCAACTTCTCTCTTAGTAATCATCACCTTCTAACAGGCTATATAATTTACTTTACATGTATTATCTGCTTCCTACTGCCAAATTGGAATGGTTTTGGTTTTGGCTTTGGTTTCATTTAGCCAATTTGTTTACTCATTTGTATTCTTGGCATACAGAAGAGTATCTGATGCAGAATGAATAGCACTCAGTAATAATTGAATGAATGAATGAATGAATGAATGAATGAATGAATGAATATACAAACATATTGGTAAGATAAATTCCCAAAACTGGAATTTCTGGGTGAAAAGTAAATCTTCCATTATATTTTCCAATATATTTTATATATATTAAGGCTATTGATTTCCTTTTTTTAGAGAGGGAGAGGTGAGGGGATGGGCAGAAGAAAGTGGGAGAGAAAGTATCTCTTTTCAAAAAGCATTTTATTATTTATTTATTTGTGAGAGAGAGAGAACAGAGGGAGGAGCAGAGGGGGAAGAAGAAGCCCCAATGTGGGGCTCAATCCCAGGACCCTGAGATTAGGGACTGAGGTGAAGGCAGATACTTAACCGCCTGAGCTACCCAGGCATCCCAAGGGAAAAGAGAATCTTAAGCAGACTCCATGCCCAGCATAGAGCCCAACACAGAGCTTGATCTCATAACCATGAGATCATGACCTGAGCCAAAATCAAGAATTCGATGCTTAACCACTGAACCACCCAGGCACCCCTACTAAGGCTATTGACTTTTTTAAAGATTTTTTTTTTAATTTTTAAGTAATGTCTACACCCAATGTGGAACTCGAACTCACAACCCCAATACCAGGCACCCTGAGCCTACTGATTTTGCTTAATAAATTTGTATTTAGACACCTACTGAATTCTTTCTATGCTACAGATTTTTTTTAGTCAAATTTCTTACATTTTCTAAGATATAATTGTATCATATAGTTTATAAGTAACAATTGTATCTCCTCTTTTTTAATCACTATACCTTTTTTTGTTTGTCCATTTATTTTTTTTTAATTTTTATTTATTTATGATAGTCACAGAGGAGAAAGAGAGAGAGGCAGAGACATAGGCAGAGGGAGAAGCAGGCTCCATGCACCGGGAGCCCGATGTGGGATTCGATCCGGGGTCTCCAGGATCGCACCCTGGGCCAAAGGCAGGCGCCAAACCGCTGCGCCACCCAGGGATCCCTGTCCATTTATTTATATTGGTAAGTGCCTTGGATCAATTTTATTTTTTTTATTTTTAAAGATTTTATTCATTTATTCATGAGAGACACAGAAAGAGAGGCAGAGACACAGGCAGAGGGAGAAGCAGGCTCCACACAGGAAGCCCAATGTGGGACTCCATCCCAGGACCTCAGGATCATGACCTGAGCCAAACGCAGATGCTCAACTGCTGAGCCACCCAGGTGTCCTTTCCTTGGATCAATTTTAAATAAAAGTGATGGTAGTATCTTTGCTTTGACCTGATTTTAATGAGAATGCTTTTAGTATTCTAGTATTTTATTCTTACAAATTGGCTTTTTGGCTGTGTGTGTGTGTGTGTGTGTGTGTAATTGTATTTTAAAAATATTTCCTTCCCTTCCCGTTGCTCAGAAATTTTCATTTTAAATTAGGCAAGGGGACACCTGGGTGGCTCAGCAGTTGAACGCCTGCCTTCAGCTCAAGGCTTGATCCTGGAGTCCCGGAATCGAGTCCCACATCAAGGAGCCTGCTTCTCCTTCTGCCTGTGTTTCTCTGCCTCTCTCTCTCTGTGTCTCTCATGAATTAAAAAAAAAAAAAAAAGGAAATTATGAATGGATTTTTACTTTTACCAAAAATCTTTGCAGCATTATCATAATCATGCAATATTTCTCCAATGATTTATCAATATGGTGAATAATATCAGCAATATCCTATTATTGAACCATCCTGTACTCTTACATTCTTGGTATTTCCAAACTCGGTTGTGGTATAAATATATATATATATATATATTTATATTTATATTTATATTTATATTTATATTTTTTTATGTGTTGCTGGATTTTATTTGCAAAAATTTGGCTTACAATTTTTGCTGTGATATTTATCAGTGAGACTACCCTGTAGTTGTCCTCCCTTGTGCCATTTTTGACAGATTGGGGTATTGATATGCAACATCCATAAAAGGCATTTGGAAGAGTTGACCTGACAAAGTGGTTAAGAGAGTAAATTCTGGAACTAAACTCACCAGGTTCAAATTTGGATCTGCTGCTTACAATTGTGTAGCCCTGGACAAGTGATTTAATACCTCTTGCCTGAATTTTTTCATCTCTAAAACAGGGACAATGATTTATCTTCTTCACAGGATCATTGAATGAGAATTTTTTAAAAGATGTTATTTATTTACTCATGAGAGACACAGAGAGAGAGAGGCAGAGACATAGACAGAGGGAGAAGCAGGCTCCCTGTGAGGAACCCAGTGGGGGACTCCATCCCAGGACCCCAGGATCACGACCCAAACCAACATAATCTTAACCACTGAGCCACACAGGTGTCCCAGATTATTGAATGAGAATTGAATGAATACAACAGATTTATTTATTCTTTTCTAAGAACCTGAAGCATTCGAATGATATTTTCTGTCCTCGTTTCTTTTTTTTTTTTTCCCTTCCCCCTCTCTGTCCTCGTTTCTTATAAGTGTTGGTTGAATTAACCAGAGGACTTGTTGGATCCTGGTGCTTTTCTTTTTTCCTTTGTGGGTGGGAGAGCCACCCCTTGATAACATCTTCATTTTGTGTGTGTGATATTTGATCTGTTTCTTTCTTTCTTTTATCCATGAGAGACACACAGAGAGAGGCAGAGACATAGGCAGAGGGAGAAGAAGGCTCGATGCAGGACTCAATCCCAGGACTCTGGGATCACCACCTGAGTCAAAGCCAGACGCTGAACCCAGGTGCCTCTATTTGGTCTGTTTCAAATTTTGTTGTATTCTAGCATTGATATTGGTAATTTATGGTTTCCCAGCAAACCATCCTTTCTCATTTATTTGCATACTAATCAATTCTTTGAAGGGTTTTTGGTTGTTTTTTTTTTTTTTTTTTTGGCTATGGCTATTTCCTCATTTTCATTTCTTATTTTGTTTGGAATGGTCTTTTTTTTTTTAAGATTTTATTTATTATTCATGAGACACACACACACAGGCACACAGAGAGAGAGAGGGAGAGAAGCAGAAACAGGATCCATGCAGGGAGCCGGACATGGGTCTCCAGATCAGCATGGAGCCTGCTTCTCCCTCTGCCTGTGTCTCTACCTCCCTCTCTCTCTCTCTCTCTCTCATGAATAAATAAATAAAATATTTTAAAAAAGGAATTTTCTCACTGAACTGTACACTTTGATTAAAATGTATGATTTGTGGGACACCTGAGTGGCTCAGAGGCTGAGCGACTGCCTTCGGGTCAGGTGCTGATCCGGGGTCCTAGAATCGAGTCCCACATTGGGCTTCCTGCAGGGAGCCTGCTTCTCCCTCTGCCTGTGTCTCTGCCTCTCTCCTTCTGTGTCTCTCATGAATAAATAAATAAAATACTTTAAAAAAATGTATGATTTGTGAACTGTATCTCAATAAACTGCTATCTTTTAAAAAAGAATGATCTTTCTTTCTTCTTTCTTCTCTTTTTTTTCTTTTCTTTCTTTCAAGGCCCCACACCCAGCATGGAGCCCATTACAGGGCTTGAACTGATGACCCTTAGATCAAGACCTGAGCTGAGATCAAGGTGGATGCTAAACTGACTGAGCCACCAAGAAATTATTTTCAATATTTCAAAAAGTCCAAACACTATTAGTTTGTACTACTTAGCAAAATTAGCAAGTTTCCTGCTTTGGGCTAAAATGCTATCAAGCCATTGAGGTAATGGTGGTTATCTCCTGCTAATCCCAAGCACCGGTGGTAGAGCAGGGCTATAATTTAGTTACCACTTAAAGGCAGGTGTCCTCAGCAGATACCACTTTCTAAACCACGGATCTGTGGTGAAGGTGACAGTGGTGGTCACAAAGGGCCCTTGGTCAATGACCACGGTCAGTAACAATAATGGTGTGTTAGGAAGTATCTTCTCGCTCTTTGCTGGTTTGTGTTACTTCTTGTCAGCTTGGACAGAAAAGCCTTAACTAGTTTAGCAAGAGAAGGGCTCAGTGCTTTTGTCCCGGATTGCCCGTAGCTGTTGTTTCTAAGTTCTGAGAGTTCGGTTACCATGGCAACTGTGTGAGCAAGCCCCAGAGTGTGTGTTAACTTTGAACAGGCTGAGTCTGGAAGGAGGTAGGGAAGAAAGGAAAGAGGTTGGTGTGACGGATTCATTCATTCTCCTGGCAGTGGCGACACCCATGTGAAGAAGAAGACAGACAAAAGCCTAGCAAGACTTACAGATTGTAAGAGTCAGGGAGACTTATGTTCACCTGCCAGCCCTGCCTCTTAACAGCTGTGTGCTGTCGGCCTGGTCACCGAGCCTCCCTGAACTTCCTCTGCAGAGTGGAGCTGTTAACACCTGCTTTGCAGGTGGCTGAGATCACTCCGGCTGCTGGACACAGAGCAGGTGTCTAAGCCTCGGCTGCCTTCCTCCCAGTCCCAGCCCAGCCCTTTACCAGCTGTGTGACTTGGGAGAAGGTGTTTAGCAGCTTGGACATGCCATTTCCTCGAGGATGTTTTCTAAAGGCCCTTCCGGGGATCCCTGGGTGGCTCAGCGGTTTAGCGCCTGCCTTCGGCCCAGGGCGTGACTCTGGAGACCCAGGATCGAGTCCCACATCTGGCTCCCTGCATGGAGCCTGCTTCTCCCTCTGCCTGTGTCTCTGCCTCTCTCTGTGTGTGTCTCATGAATAAATAAATATTTAAATAAATAAATAAAGGCCCTTCCGGGGAGCCTGGCTGGTTCAGTCGGTTAAGCATCTGTCTTCCTTTCAGGTGATGACCCCCGGATCCCGGGATGGAGTCCCACCTTGAGCCCCCTGCTCAGTGGGGCGCCTGCCCCTCCCTCTCCCTCTCCCCCTGCTCATGTGCGCTCGCTCGCTCTCAAGTAAATAAAATTTTTTAAAATAAATAAATAAAATCAAGTCCCTGCCGGCTCTGGGCGCCTCAGATCCTGAAGGGTTAACCATGGAAGTTCGGCGGCTCCCGCTCCAGCCCCTCCTCCCGCAGCCGGACAGACCCGCCCTACCCGGAAGTGCAGGTTGGCTCTGACGTCAGCACCGCCCCCCTCCCCCCGCCGCAGGTTTTCCAGGGCAGGGCTGACTTCAGGCGTGAATCCCATGCCTGTCCGACCAGATTTCCTGGTTTAGGCTTTGCGCAATCCGGTTGCTCTAAACTGATCTTGCAGCGGACCTATCGATGCCTTTGCTTCTCGAGGCTCCTGTGCTCCGGGGGGACGGAGGCCGGGCCGGGGAGTAGCCGGGGCTGAGCGCGCAGGCAGGCAGCTCGGGAGCCTGCTTAGCTGCTCCGCGGGCGCTGTTTGTTTGTTTTATCAGGGAAAATGCACAGAACATTCAGTCAACCATTTTGAAGTGTATTATTTGGGGGTGTCTGGCTGGCTCAGTCCTCAGAGGGTGCCCCTTTCAGTCTCACAGTTCAGCCCTGCATTGGGCAGAGAGCCCACTATAAATTAATAGATAGATGATAGATGGAAGATAAATGTGTCATTTGGTGGCCTTTCGTGCATTTTCAATGTGCAACCATCACTTCCATCTCGTTCCACATTTTCATCACTGTCACAAGACATCCTGTGCCCCTTAATCATTCCCTTCTTCCCTCTCCCCCGACCCAGCCCCTGGCAACCACTGATCTGTTTTCTGTTTCTATTGATTTAACTTTACCTATTCTGGATATTTCATATGAATGGAATCATATAATAGGTGGCCTTTTGTGACTGGCTTCTTTCACTTAATATGTTTTTGAAGTTTCCTTTTTTTTTTAAGATCTTATTTATTTATTCATGAGAGACACACACAGACAGAGAGAGAGAGAGAGGCAGAGACACAGGCAGAGGGAGAAGCAGGCTCCTTGCAGGGAGCCCGATGCAGGACTCGATCCCGGGACTCCAGGATCACACCCTGGGCGGAAGGCGGCGCTAAACCGCTGAGCCACCCGGGCTGCCCTGAAGTTTCCTTTTGATGGCTGAATAATACTCCATTGCATGGGCATCCCACTTTTTTTTTTTTTTTAAGATCTTGTTTATTTATTCATGAGAGACACACAGAGAGAGGCAGAGGGAGAAGCAGGCTCCCTGTGGGGAGCCTAATGGGGGACTCAATCCCAGAACTCTGAGATCAGGACCCGAGCCAAAGAGATGCTCAACCACTGAGCCACCCAGGTGCCCTGCCCCACATTTTATTCATCCGTTTGTCCGCTGATGGGCATCTGAGTCGTTTCCACTTTGTGACTATGGTGAATAGTGCCGCTATGAACACTCATGGATAAGTATTTGTTTAAATACCTGTTTTCAGTTCTTTGGAAGGACATATGCTCTTGGTAGGATTTCCATTCTGTGAGGCTGGGAATAATCTCTGCCTTTTTCACCAGCTGATGTGAGGATCAAGTGTGAAAGTGGAGGAAAAATAGCTATAGTAGTACTAACAACTCCCAAATTTACATCAGCAGCCTGTTAAGTATTTTGTGTAGCTAACAGACATCTACATCCCAATACATTCACAACTGACCCCTTGATGTCTTTCCCAACCCTGCCTCACTTGCAGCCTCCACCATCAGGTGGCAACTGATTCCTTCCACTCACTGAGGCTCAGATCCCACAATCATCCTGTCCCTCTGTCCCTCTCACACTCTACATCCAACCCCTCATGAAACCAAACTGGCTCTTCAAAATACACCCCGATTCTGACTCCTCTCACCACTGGACACCAGCATCTGGACTCTGCTCTTCTCATCCTTCCCCTACCCCTCAGTCTAGACTCAACCTGGCAGGACATTATCCTGATCCTGCATAAGTCAGATCCTGTCATCCTTCCACTAAAAACTCCACAGCTTTTCTTACTCAGAGTAAACGCTAAGTTCACGATGGCCAGCAATGCCCTGTGTGATCTGGCCACCCTAGCCCGACTTCATTTCCCTGCTCACTCCTCTACAGGCTCTGCAGGCAACACCCCTCCACCCCAGCTCTCCACAGGCCTGGGTCACTCTTCCTTGAGATTTTGTCTCCCTCACCTCCAGCAAAGGCTCAAATGCCACCTTCTTAATGAAGCCTACTGTGCCACCCTATTTAAAATGTAACTCCAGGGATGCCTGGGTGGCTCAGTGGGTTAGGTGCCTGCCTTTGGCTCAGGTCATGATCTCAGGGTCCTGGGATTGAGACCTGCATTAGGCTCTCTGCTCAGCGGGGAGTCTGCTCCTCCCTTTCCCTTTGCCACTCCTCCTGCTTGTGCTCTCTCACTCTCTGTCAATTGAATAAAGAAAAAAGAAAAACATTTTTTCACTCCAGCCCACTCCACTGCACCCCTCATCCCACATCTTACTGTACTTGTTTTCCCCCATGGCATTTATCACTTTCCAACTTGCTACTGCACTCATCTGTTGTTTACAGCCTCTCCCCCTGCCTGAATATAATTCCCCATGAGGGAATGAGTCTCAATGTATTTTGTTCAGTGATCTGGTCCAAGTGCCTAGAAACTACCTGGCACGTAGTAGGTGCTTGATGCACATTTGTTGAATCAATAAACAATATTAACAATAGCGAGCATTCATTAATCCTATTACATGTCACATGCTCTACAATCAGCTCATGTAAATCTCATAAATGAGATAGAATTATTTGCTTTCATTTTTACAGTTTAGGAACCAGAGGCTCAGGACATTTTAGGTGGCTTGCCCCCAAGTCACATAGTTAGTACATGTCAGAGAAGGGTTTGAACTCAGTTCTGTCCGCCTGATTCCTTCAACTTTGCCCCGTGGTCACTGTAGCTATATTTACCATGGTTCACTCATGGTAAATTCATTATTCATTCATTCAGTAATTATTTCCCAAACCTCTTCCAGATCTCCTCCAGCAAAATGCCAGGCCTGTGTGTCGCACACCGGGCACCCTCACCTAGATGGGTCCTGAATCCTGCCCGAAGGAGCTCAGGTCCCACAGCCTGGGCAACAAGTGTCCCTGTGAGCTTTGCAAACTGAACAAGGGGGGATGGGGGTCCTTCTCCCCCAACAATTCCTCATTAGCTCCACTAAACAGGTCCATTTGACCTGATGTCCCTCATTTATAGCAGAAATAAAAGCACTTCCCATGCTATGTCCCCTGACCCCTGGCCTGAGTGAGGCCAAAAGTGCACACCCCACAGCATCCAGCACCTCACCAGATAAATAAGCTCACAGGAGGAAGGCCTTGGATGTGGATGCAGGTAGGTCCAAGGCCAACCAGACCAGAGCTCAAACTGAGAGGCAGGAATGTTAGGAGGAAGTGGGCAGGGGGAGTGCTCCGTCTGGAGCAATCATGATTGCCAAATGGGAAAGACGCCAGCCCCAGATGGCAGCTTCCTCTCCCTTTTCTCAACCCCAGGGACTCACCTAGCACAGCCGAGTGGTAGGGGCCAAGGAGCCTGTCGCCCTGCTCTTTTTCTTCCCCATGCCCAGAACTCCACACTCCCCCTGGCTACCCCCACTGCTTCACCCCCCTTTAACCACCCTCCCCCACTTCCCAAGGAAAGGGGAAGACCATTTGGCCAACTAATTGTCAACTGCCTTGGCACTTCATTTTATTTTATTTATTTTATTTTTAATTTTATTTATTCATGAGAGACACAGAGACAGGCAGAGGGAGAAGCAGGCTCCACGCAGGAGCCCAATGCGGAACTCAATCCCGGGACTCCAGGATCACGCCCTGGGCTGAAGGCAGGTGCCAAAACCGCTGAGCCATCCAGGGATTCCCAGCACTTCATTTTATAAAAAATCACTAAGGAGTTTGAATTTGGACTGGGGTTCAAGTAAACACACACACACTCTTGGTCATGCCCTCTGGGTGGTTTTTCTTTCATGTTTCATTTAGAGAAATGAAAATACATTTAGGAGAGCTTCCTCTGTGCCAGACCCTCTGCCAGGCGCTGGGGGCACCTGAGGAGCTCAGGGTCTGCTGGAGAAGCTGAACAGGCAATCATAAACTACAGTGTAGCCATAGGAAAATCTGGGGGGCTCTGGGACTCCAGAGAAGTCCCTATGCAGCTTGAAGGCAGGGACTCTGCCCAGAGAGAGATGTGAATGACAGTAATGATATGATAATCAAATGAAGCTCCAGGCTCTGAGCTCATTGATATGAAATTATTAAGTGCCTACTCCTACTATGTGTGGCACACAGTCTTTCAGAGGTGTGGAACCTACTGCTGGGAATCAAGTCCAGGCCTTCCTTCCAAGGGAGGCAGCAGAGAGAATATTCTGTCCTTGAAACTGTACCACTGCAAATTAGAAAGCGCACACCCATTATAGAGAGGAGCCAACCGAGTCACAGAGGTGAGGAGCTAACTCCCCTAGATCACAGGCTGCCTTGGGGGTAGGAAATTGGGCTTAATACTGCATCTGCAGCCCTGAGACATGAAAGACTTTTTAAAATTACCCAGTAGTAGGATATCTATTTTTATAGTGATATATTGTAGAAACAGGTTGCTAGGGGGCCTGGGTGGCTCAGTGGTTGAGCATCTGCCTTTGGCTTGGGTGGTGATCCCTGGGTTCTTTGGATCAAGTCCTGCATCCGCTCCCCACAGGGAGCCTGCTTCTCCCTCTGCCTATGTCTGCCTCTCTATGTGTGTCTCTCATGAATAAATAAAATCTTTAAGAAAAAAAAAAAGGTTGGGATCCCTGGGTGGCGCAGTGGTTTGGCGCCTGCCTTTGGCCCAGGGCACGATCCTGGAGACCCGGGATCGAATCCCACATCGGGCTCCCGGTGCATGGAGCCTGCTTCTCCCTCTGCCTGTGTCTCTGCCTTTCTCTCTGTGTGACTATCATAAATAAATAAAAATTAAAAAAAAAAAAGACTGACACAGGTAGACTACAAAGTGTTAATAGTTATTATCTCTAAGTTATAGATCGCAGATGTTTATAAAAGACTTTATTATGTAGAATATTGGACATACACTAAAAAATAGAATAAGATAAGGAGTCTTCATCAGCCCAATAACCATTAAGTCAACACTGACCATATCCATCCTGACCTCCATGACATATTCCATAGAAGTCAATCCACACCTCATACCATTCCCTCTCTAAACATTTCAGTGCATATCTCTCAAAATAAGACCTTTTACTGTATTCATATATATATATATACCATTACAACTTAACAAGATATGCAATTATTCCTTACTATTATCAAATGGCAGACAGCCCGGGTGGCTCAGCGGTTTGGTGCCTGCCTTCAGCCCAGGGTGTAATCCTGGAGACCGGGATCGAGTCCCACGTCAGGCTCTCTGCATGGAGCCTGCTTCTCCCTCTGCCTGTGTCTCTGCCTCTCTCTGTGTGTGTCTCTCTCTCTCTCATGAATAAATAAATAAAATCTTAAAACACACACACACACACACACACACACACACACACAAAACATATGGCAGGCAGTGTTCAAATTTCCAGTAGTCTCATAATTGGCAAAGATATTTACATTGTACAGTGTTTTTAAAAAATTAGGATAAAAATTAAAAATGCACTGTGCGGGATCCCTGGGTGGCGCAGAGGTTTGGTGCCTGCCTTTGGCCCAGGGCGTGATCCTGGAGACCCGGGATCGAATCCCACGTCGGGCTCCCGGTGCATGGAGCCTGCTTCTCCCTCTGCCTATGTCTCTGCCTCTCTCTCTCTCACTGTGTGCCTATCATAAATAAATAAAAAATTTAAAAAATGCACTGTGCAATTAGCTGAGACATCAGTTAGGTCTCTTGTATCCATAGTTTTCCCTTCCATGTCTTTCTATTTTCTTTGCAAACGCATCACCTGTCCTGCTGCATCCCACAGTTTGGATTTTGCTGATTGCATCCCTGTGGTATATAATTCTATAGGCTTCCCTGTCCTTTGTATTTCTGATAAACTGATAGTCTAATCTAGAGCCTGATTAGATTCAGATTAGTGTTTTCTGGCAAAACTAATTTACGGGAGGTGTTGTGGATTTCATTAGGAGGCAGATCATGTCTGGCTCTCTTTCTTTGTGTGATGTAAGCTGTCATTGCTCTTCAGTGCTTATATCCCTTAATTCATGAGGAGTCGCAAGATGAAGTCATCCAATTTGGGCATTCTCTCTTCTACTATTAGCTGGAATACTTCCATGAAGAGAAACATCTGCTGATCTCTATTTGGTTCCTCTGAGGTACAAATCATAAAGGAAAGAGGATAAGTGTTTCATTCTTGTCCTTTATTTGGATCAATGTCTTCAAAATAATGAGTTGGATTTCCAGCACCCACCAAGGGTGACAACTTAATTTTTTAAATTATTCTTTTTAGTATCATTATGAACTCATGGGTTTAACCTTTGATGTGCTTTAGTCTGTTACAGTTATTCTTATTGATGTTTGAATTATCCCATCTTTGGTCTGCAGAAATCTCTTCAACTTGGCTCTGGAGTCCCTCGGACATCCCATGAGTCTTGAAGCTTCTTTGCCAGATGATGCTTCAAGATGTTTCCAACTCCTTTTGGGGTCTGCTTCTTGCGTCCTGACCAGGAATCAGCCATTCTCTATGGAGAATAAATCAGGAGTCCTGATTTATTTTGGGGGAAATGGTATTCAGAGATCACAAGCAGGGTACTAGGGGTATAATAGGTTTCCGATTTTTTTTCTTTTTTTACTTTTTATTTTGAAATAATTTTAGACTTACAGTAAAGTTGCAAAAATAGCACAGAGTTCCTATATCCTCTTACCCAGCTTCCTCTCAGGTTAACATCTTACATAACCATAGTAAAATTATCAACCCCTCCCCAAAAATAACATGGCACAATACTACTAACTAAATTACAGACTAGGGGATCCCTGGGTGGCTCAGTGATTTAGCGCCTGCCTTCGGCCTGGGGCGTGATCCTGGAGACCCGGGATCAAGTCCCACGTGGGGCTCCCTGTGAGGAGCCTGTTTCTCCCTCTGCCTGTGTCTCTGCCTCTCTCTCTCTCTCTCTCTCTGTGTCTCTCATGAATAAATCAAATCTTTTTTAAAAAATAAAAAAAAATAAACTACAAACTATATTCAAATTTCACTGATGTCAATTTTTCCATTAATGGACTTTTTTTTCTGTTCTAAAACCCACCCCACATCAAACCTGTCATGGCTCCTTACCCTCCTCTTATCTGTTCCTCCATCTTTCCTCATCTTTCATGACCTTGACATTTGAAGAGTACTGGCCAGGTGCTTTGTAGAATATCCTGCACTTTGGGTTTGTCTTGTGTTTTCTCATGATTAGATGGAGATTATGCCTTGTAGGGAAGAATAACACTGGAGCAACCTTCTTCTCAGTGCTCCAGGGAGTATCTGATGTTCGTCCGTCTTATTCTTGGATGTTAAGCTAACCACTTGGTTAAGATGGAGTCCACTAGCTCTCTCCATTGTCCAGTTAGTATTTTCCCTTTGTAGCTAACGAATACCTTACGGTAGGGTGCTTGGGTGGCTACATTGGTTGAGGGTCCGACTCTTGATTTCAGCTGGGGTCATGATCTCCAGATCATGGAATTGAGCCCAGAGTTGGGGCTCCGCAATCAGCGGGAAGTCTGTTTCTCTCTCTCTCTCTGTCTCTCCCTTTCCCCACTCATGTATTCTCTCTCTCTTCCTCTTTCAAATAAATAAATTTTTTAAAAAATATGTCTTTGGGGAAATATTTTAAACTATGCAAATATTCTGTTTTTCCTCAAAATTTGCCTACTAATTTTCACATCCATCAGTGGATCTTGCCTGCAAAGATAATTATTATGGTGTTCCAGCGATGAGTTTCTGTTTCCCTTATTCCTTCCTGCATTTTTATTAATGGGAATCCTACTGCAAGAAAGAGCTGTCCCTTCGCTCCCCTCCCCCCACTTATTTATTTATTCAATTATTCCTTTATATCAGTATGCATTTGTGGATATTTCATTCTGTGGGTTGTAATCCGGTAATAGGCTTTGAATAAATGTTTCAGGGCGAAGGGAAGGCAAGCAGAGAAGGAGAAAGAGAAGAAATTGGAAGTGGAATTTGTCTTATTTAACAAATCTTTATCAGAACACACTACACAGGTCAGGCAAAGTGTTCTAGGCATCCACGTGATGGTAGCAGTGACTTTTCTACAAAGCAAATCTGACTCTGTTCGGAAATACCCCAAGGCCCGAGGCTTTGGGGGGCTGGTTTAGTACTTGATTGGCATTTCTGTCCTTAGGACTCAGTCTGGCCAGGACAGGCACAGTGAATCTTTCTTTCTTTCTTTCTTTCTTTCTTTCTTTCTTTCTTTCTTTCTTTCTTTCTTTCTTTCTTTTTCTTTCTTCTCTTTTTCTTTCTTTCTTTCTCTTTCTTTCTTTCTTTCTTTCTTCTTTCTTTCTTTCTTTCTTTCTTTCTTTCTTCTTTCTTTCTTCCTTCTTTTCTCTCTTTCTTTCTTCTCTTTTCTTTCTTTCTTCTTTTTTTTTTAAAGATTTTATTTATTTATTCATGAGAAACAGAGAGAGAGGCAGAGTCACAAGCAGAGGGAGAGGTCAGGACCCCGGGATCATGCCCTGAGCTGAAGGCAGACTCTGCACCGCTGAACCACCCAGGCATCCCGAAAGCTGGTTTCTTTAAGTTAGGTCCTGCCCCTCCTAAGCCAACAGCCCTGCAAAGTTTCCCCCATTTCATTCCATAAAAGTTGAAGGCCTTACAATAGTTTCAGGGTCCACTACCCTGAGCCAGCCCTTCACCCTCCCTGCCCTCCTCTCTGTCCCTGGTTCCCTGGACTCTGATCGCTTCCGCTACACTCAGTCGGGGCAGGGTCTCTGCACTGGCCTGGACTGCTCTCCCCTTAGATGGCCAGTGCTCCCCAGTCCTTCTTCAGATCTTGAAGGTCCTCCTTTGCAGGTGAAGGGCCCCAACCACCATACCCCAAACTGCCCCATCTCTGCCACAGAGAGTCTTCCTTCCCTTCATAGCACTATACATTTTCTGTTTTTTCTTTTCAGATTTTATTTCTTTATTTGACAGAGAGAGAACGAGAGAGCATAAGAAGGGGGAGCGGCAGGCAGAGGGAGAGGGAGAACAGGCACCCTGCTGAGTAAGGAGCCAGATGCCTGGGATCATGACCTGAGCTGAAGGCAGAAGCTTCACCAAATGAGCCACCCAGGCGCTCCTCTTATTTGTTTTTTCATCTTCTGTCTCTTTCCACTGGAATCTAAGCTCTGGAAAACGCAGAGGGACTACAGTGGGACAGCGGGACGGGGACAATGATGGCACAACATGAAAACTCTCAGGGATGGTCAGACGGAGGTAGCCTCGAGATCCAGAGCTAAAGATCATTTAGGTGTCAGTGGATGAATGGAGGCATGTCACGGAGAAATAGTCTGTTAGGAAACAAGTGAGAGAGAGCAGGTCATTCAAGGGAGATTGTGAATGGCCGGGACATGGAGTCACCTCAGCACTCCAGCTCCCCTACGTCCAGTGTCTCCAGTGTGCCAGGCCACCCACCCACGAGACACTCAGAGAGGAGGGGAGAGTGGCAAAGGAAACCACACCAGCCCCCGGACTCACCAGGGAGATAATGAACAGGGTAAAGGCGTGACGGTTTAATTGCACTCAGAGCAAGTGCTGGGAAGGAACAGAGAAGAATGGCTGCCGAAGTCACCTTTGAGGGGGCAGGGAGAAGAGGGGCTGGGGTAAGGGGGGCATGGCCTGGGGACAGGCTGTCTGGGCAGGAGGAGCACTCCAGTACCAACCCTCCAGTAGGAAAAACTACTGGGCATCAAAAACAAGACCTTAGAGACATGGAGGAGGGAATGTGGGGCCAGATCTTTCTGGAGAAGGTGGAGTTTGGCCTTTACCCCCAAGACGGAGAGACACTGAGGGGTTCGAAGCTTAGAAATGACACTGTGTGACTTATATTCTAGGGGAGAGTCCATCTGCTCTTCTCTGAAGAATCAGGGACTCCACTCAACAACGCCTAGTTCTTCAGCTTCTTTTTTTTTTTTTTAATATTTTATTTATTTATGTGTGAGAGAGAGCACACATGCCATTGTAGGAGCAGGGAAGGGGCAGAGGGAGAGGGGCCAGCAGACTCCCTCCCTCCCTGCTAGGTGCAGAGCCCCCCCAACCCGGAGTGGGGGCTGGGGCTCAATGCAGGGTGCATCCCAGGACCCCGAGATCTTGACTCAAGAAGAGCGGAAGTCAGGCACTTAACCCATTGATCCACCCAGGCACCTTTCAACTTTTTCTTAATAACTGCTTCCCCCAAATTCTTAGGACTGAATAACGGGCATGAGTAGGGGGCCCCCCCAAATTTGCAGCCTCCCGTTTACTTTCTGACTCCCACGTTTGTCCTTTGGGTTCGTTTTTCTTCTTTGCATTAATTATAATTTGTAATTATATTTGTAAGAGCGTCTATTTGTTTATAATGCCTGGGCCATCGACCACCGTTTTAATTGTAGAGTATATACTTCCATTTGTTTCCAAAATAATTTTACATGAGAAGAGTAATAATGCCTCATACTTACTGAGCCATTACTATGTGACAGCAAGATTCTGAACACTTTAAGGAGCATAAACACATGAAAACCTTACTGCCACCTTGTGAGGTTGCACTAGTTTTTAATCTTCATTTAACAGATGAAAAGACATGAGACCCTTAATATGTGGGATCACACTCCATAGGCGATCCCCAAACTTTTTTTTTAAAGATTTTATTTATTGGGGATCCCTGGGTGGCTCAGCAGTTTAGCGCCTGCCTTTGATCCAAGGTGTGATCCTGGAGTCCCGGGATCAAGTTCCACGTCGTCGGGATCCCTGCATGGAGCCTGCTTCTCCCTCTGCCTGTGTTTCTACCTCTCTCAATCTCTGGGTCTCTCATGAATAAATAAATAAAATATTAAAAAAAAAAGATTTTATTTATTTATTCACAGGAGACACAGAGAGAGGAAGAGACACAGGCAGAGGGAGAAGCAGGCTCCATGCAGGGAGCCCGATGTGGGATTCAATCCTGGATCCCAGGATCACGCCCTGAGCAAAAGGCAGACGCTCAACCACTGAGCCACTCAGGCATCCCCCCAAAACCTTCTTTTATTCAATTATGTTTTGGAGATCACTTCTGGTCCTTGTAAAGCTGTATTCCATTGTATATTAATCTTCCAATTTACTTTGAAAAAATATAAAGTCAGGGGGATCCTTGGGTGGCTCAGTGTTAGGCGCCTGCTTTTGGCCTGGCCATGATCCTGGAGACCCAGAATCAAGTCCCACATCGGGCTTCCTGCATGGAGCCTGCTTCTCCCTCTGCCTGTGTCTCTGCCTCCCTCTCTCTCTGTGTCTCTCATGAATAAATAAAATCTTTTCCTGGGGGATCCCTGGGTGGCTCAGAGGTTTAGCATCTGCCTTTGGCCCAGGGCATGATCGTGGAGTCCTGGGATAGAGTCCCACATCAGGCTCTCTGCATGGAGCCTGCTTCTCCCTCTGCCTGTGTCTCTGCCTCTCTCTCTCTGTGTGTGGGTCTCTCATGAATAAATAAAATCATTTAAAAAATAAATAAATAAAAATAAAATCTTTTCCTAAAAAAAATGAAAAAATATAAAGTCCAATTTGCTAAGTTAATGGGCAGGTACTAAGGGAAACATTATAGTAACCTCAGGTACCCTAGGATGGATTAGGGAGAAGCAGAGAGAGAGAGAGAGAGAGAGAGAGAGAAGCCTGGGGCGGCCTTTCTCCAGCCTGAGAAAACTTTGTGTTGCCAATCTGGCCTTTCTCTAAGGTTTAAAGTTGTTTAAAGGCTTAAAGACCAGCAGTCCTCTCTTTTTCCACAGAAGACCAGGGCTAGAGTTGTGCTATCGGGTCATAGGGCTCTCCTGGTCAGCATGGACCGTTGCAGCCAGAGTAGAACTTGGGGGAATTTTTTTGCCTTTCTCGGCTGCCCTCAGTGGGCCCTGCCTTCATTGCCTGCAGGCTCAGCAATGCTCTCCAGACTCGGGCCCTGGCCAGCCCTCAAGCCTCTTGTCTCCCTCCCCCACTGCACCCCTCCCCCAGCTCACCTTCCTTCTGGGCCCTGGAGCTCCCAGATCTTTACACTCTACATTACAGGATTTGACAATGACTCGGTTTGTCTGCATTTCCTCCCAGACCACCAGCTTCAGGAGGTGGGGGCAGTTTCTGCTTTGCTCCTAGAGTCCCCAGCTCCTAGCACGGCCTCCAGCTAAGAACATGAAGTTGAATAAATACTTGCTGAGCAAATGGATGTTTGTAGTGAGAAAATAGTGGAGAGTTATTATAATGGCCAAGGTGAAAATTAAGGTAGGTCTGTGTTGGGTCAGTGGTGAGCAGTGGAGGTGGGTGTGGGTGAGGGAGCCCGGAGGGCAGAGATTTGCAGAGGTAGAATTTAGAGGGTTTTTTGAGTGTGCTTGTTTGTTTTTAATTTATTTATTCATGAGAAACACTGAGACTGGTAGAGACATAGGCAGAGGGAGAAAAAGGCTCCCTGCGGGGAGCCTATGCAGGACACGATCCCCAAATCCCCAGACCCCAGGATCACGACCTGAGCCAAAGGCAGATGCTCAACCACTGAGCCACCCAGGTGTCCCTAGAGGTTTGTTTTTAATGAGGAAAAAATACACAATGGCCAGTCCTCATTCTATTTGTCCCAAAGGGGTAACTTGTCAGTGGGGCAGATTATTGAGAGCCCCTGAAGGTGTTTGAGTAGAAGAGCAATTGCTCCGTGATAGCCATTGTTCTGCATGCAGGAAGTTGCTTCAGTCTGAAGGTAATAGGGGTCTGAGCCCGGTCTGGAGGGCAAGTCAGGAGGGCCCCTCACCCCTCAGGCCACCTTGCCTGGACCCACACACCGCCCCCAAATCCCAACAGGTGCAGCCAATTCGGAGATACTCCGTTCTCTCAGGCTCATGCGTGTGCAGGTATGGGTGATACCCTGCCTGCAAAATTGCAACTGCAGAGAAACGGCTGTTGCCATGGTAACAGGGTCGCTTTGGCAGGTTCCCTCAGACTTGGCTTCTGAACCACACTGGGAGGGAAGGAAGGCCAGTTTACCACCTGGTGGCCCGGGGGCCCTGCCACCCAGTAAGTGAAGGAAAGGCCCACCTGTTTATCCTAAATTCAAGTCCTAGTGGAATAAGATGACCTGGGTTCAAATCCTGACTCTGACACTTTCCGTCCTCAAGTCACTGAACTTTTCTGTGCTGCATTTCCCCCAAGAGTGAAATGGGTGTGAGAGGGTTAGATGAGACTGATACATGAAAAGTCTTTAGCACAAACCTGGTATGTGGTAACCCTTAGCTAATATTAAATCACCTCAGCGTCTCCCCCTCCTCCCTCAACCCTGGGTCCTCTGCAGAAGTTTGACAGCAACCCACAGGCGTCTTTACATAGCAAAGCCACAGTGAGGGTGCAGGACAGGTTTCTAGGACAGTTAAAAAAGCAGGCCTGAGACAGGAAGGGGAAGGTGGGCTTTAGCAGCTCCCTGTAGCAAGGCCAAGAGCTTCCTGGACCCTCCTGTGGCCAGCACAGCTTGCCCCCAGACCTGCCATTGGTCTTCTCTGAGGATGTTGGGCCGGCATGCAACCACATTATGATTATTAGCTTAAGGCATATCTTAGAAACTCATTCATTTATTCTTGCATTCATTTGACTCAGTCTATGCTGTGCTGGACATTACGGGATCCTGTCCTCAAGGAGCTCACGGTCCTTGTAGAGGAACCAAAAGAGGAAATACATGACTATGCTCTGGCAGCATCTGGACCATCTGGCCCTGCCTGGGGGAGCAAGTGTGGACAGGGGTCGCCCCAGGTGGAAGGCTCAGCTGTGGCAAGGCAGGGAAGTAAGGACCTCGGTTCGGGTGCATCTTAGAGCCTGCAGTGGGATGGCTGGGGAACAGGCTAAGCTGTGGCCACCTGAAAAAGTGCAAGACTTCCTTCAGAGAGCAAGGGATTGACTGCCCAGGGGTTTTAAGGATGGAATTTGCTTTTTCCAGAGACGCAGGATAGGGATGGATTGAAAAGGGAGAAGCAGCAATTGGGGTAAGAGAGGGAAAGGGAATGATGCTGTGTGGTGATCTGGGACAAATGGTGAAATCTGGATTTGAGGGACATTTAGGACATTTAGCATCAGTAGGACCTGGCCCCTGGCTAAGGTGATGGCCAGACAGTCCAGGCCCCTGTGCTGACTCTGGTCCCTGCACTGAGAAAACCAGGCCACTCAGCTGCCATGGGAGTTATGCAAGACCAGCAAGGCAGGGTGGGAAGCTCATTGCTTTCAGAGTCTGTCCAACACCAAAGTGCAGCCTGGGTTTGGCTGAACTACCTGACTGACCTGTCTGTGTCCCCTCCTAATATGAGAGCATGAACCTGGCACAGCACAGACACTCAGTAAACAGTAGCTGGGATCATGAATTTGTTATGACTGTGAGAAGCACCAAAGACAGCCTCCATCCACTCAGTATTCACCCACTAAACACCCTGGGGACAGACCCTGGACATGACCAACTGAGCCTAGTGCTGAAACTGAATAACAGAAGGGCGGAGACATCAGGCAATAAACACAACAGGATTTGCTTGGGAAGGAAAGCTGTTTCCTTCAGAGCTCTTCACAATGCAAAGTTGTCAGGGGGGGAAAATTTTCAAGCCTGTCAAGGGGCCAGGGTCTGGGTTCTTTCTTAGAATCTACACTGAGGCTCACCAACGTTTGGGGGGGACACCAACAGTGTTCAGGCCTGTGGCCTTTCTAAAAACAGGCCAGGGAGCAAATACTCCATGTGTAAGGCATTACCTGGAGATCCTTGGCCCTGACACACAGAAGGGCCCAGGGCAGGACGGGGCCCAGAGCGGGCTGGCTTCCGGCATCTTCCAGGGCCCACTTCCTGGCCCCAGGGAAAGAGGTGATTGACTGTTTTATTGGCTTCTCCAGGCCCGGCCTGCTGCCTTTATCATGCAGCCTCCACCCAGCACAGGCCTGGTGCCAGAAGCCTCGGAATATTTAATGCGAGGAAGGAATGACAACCTGTGTGACTGGGTCTGTCCCAAACTGAAGTGTCTCGTGGCACCTTTGCCAGGTTCGTGCTGAGCATTTTCTTCAGGAGCAAGGAGCCTGAGGACGTTTTGTTGGGCAGGGCGGGTGCGAACACAGATGCTGTATTTTGAACCCATCCCATTACACAGACCAGGAATGCAAGGCACAGAGGGGCGACCTGCTGAGGTTGCACAGATCCCCTGTGCAAGCGCCCCCTGCCCCTACAGCGTCCGGGCTACTCGGTCCCCGTCCCTTGTACCCCCACCCCGGCCCCCCAGGCCCCGGATGACGCAGGGGAGGCTCCTCAGTGCTGTGGTTAAAGGGAATAAATGCCCCGACCGTCCAGCCCAGCCGCAGCACCGACCTTCTGCTTTGGGAGGTTTCCCGCAGCCGCCCCCTGCCTGAGCCCCTGCACCGCCTCGCCGCGCCCTGCTCGCAGCTCGGAAACGCCCCCAGGCTCACACCTGCCTCCCGGGCGTGAGCCGCCCGCGTCGGGCGCCGGCGCCATTGCTGGGGCGGCGCGCAGGGGCTCTCCCGCCGGGTCGGGCCGCGGCCCGCGTGTCTTCCTACGCTCGAGTCTCGTGCCTGCGCGCCCCGAGCGCGTCCGCCCGCCCAGGGTTCCGGCCCGAGGCGCAGGGAGGGCGGAGGGAAAGGGCACTCGGACGGGAAAACAAAACCCCAGCGGCTTCCTTCCCCCGGCCCCGGAGACACAAAGGGCCCGCGCGGGGTGGCGGGGGCGCGGGGAGGCGGCGCTCCGGCCCACGCTCGGCCCGGCCCGGCCCGGCCCGGCCGCGGGCGCGCAGGGCCTTCGGCGGGGGCGGCCACACCCCGGCCCCGGCCCCGGCCCCGCCCCGCCCCGCCCCGCCGCGCTCGCGTCCTGGGGGCCGGGGGTGCAGGCGCGGGGGCCCCGGGGCGGCGGAAGTCACCTCGCCCCCGGCCGCTTCTCTCTCGAGCCTTTGTGGGAACCGAAGCCCCCGCGCCCCCCGCGATCTGCGCGCGCCGCCCGCCCCCAGCCCGCCCCCAGCCCGACCCGCGGCTCGCCCGGCCGTCGGGGGTCGCAGCCTCCGCCGCCCCGGGTCTGCGGTCACGTGCCCGCGGGGGGCGGGGAAGGGAGGCGCCCGGGGTCCCCGCGCGGCACGTGCAGGGCCTCGCCGGGGGCGGAGCTCCGGCCGCGCCGCCGCGGGCTGGGCTCCGGGCACAAAGGGGGCGGGGGCGGGCCGAGCGGGGAGCCCCTGCCCGGTGGCGCCCGGCGGCCGGCGCGGGCGGTCAGCCGTCCCGACCCCCCCGGGGGCGGACCTCGGGGACTCGGGCTGACCTTAGGCCAACGGAGGAGCGCGGCCCCTGCGGGCGGTGCGGGGGGTGGTAACCTTGGGCTTTCTACTGGGCTCTACTGCGGGCAACTTTTAACCCAAAGCAAAGTCGTGGCGGGGAAACGAGCCCCCAGGTGCTCAGCGCCCAGGTACACGTCTCAGCTCGGGCCGCGCTGGCTCTGCGGTCCCCTCACCCCCTGCCACCGTCCCTCGCCAGCGTCGTGGAACCAACCTAGCGTCGGGTCGCGTTTGGCTTGTGCGCTCGCTGCCCCCGACTAGATCGCTGGTTCTGAGGGAAAGCCTGCTGTTCGCTTAGAAAACTTTTAAGAAACGGAGGAGATTAAGATATTAAGGAGGGGCGGTAAAGACGTTGATTGGAGCTGATAGGGAGATCCACACAGGGGTGGGTGGGAGGCGTGGAAAGACAGAGGGTGGGGGAAGACGCTGGCGGCGCTTTCTGGAACGTGAGGTTGCCCCGGCGAGATCTTGAACGGAGGAGCCAGTGAGCTGGGGAGAAGGGGTGAGAAGGGGTGAGGCAGGGCGCTAATTGAAGGTCGAAGTGGCCACATTTGCTGATGGACTGGACCGAGAGCTTGAGGGAGGGAGAGGCTTCAAGAATGGGAAACGAGGTGGCTGGTTGTGCTTTTCTTATTTTGAATATTTTATTTATTTATGAGAAACAGAGAGAGGCAGAGGCAGGCTCCATGCAGGGAGCCCGACGTGGGACTCGTGACTCGATCCCGGGTCTCCAGGATCAGGCCCTGGGCTGAAGGCGGCGCTAAACCGCTGAGCCACCTGGGCTGGCCAGGTGGTGCTTTCCTTAACTGCAGTGGGGATCAGCTATGGGAGAGAAAAATCAAAATCCAGTCCGGGCATGTTACATCTGAGCTGCCACTTAGCTATCCAAGTGGACATGCCACAGTGGAGGCGTTTCAAGAGAAATCTCAGAGACAGAGGAGGACTA
Organism: Canis lupus dingo; assembly: GCF_003254725.2. Lineage (NCBI taxonomy): Eukaryota > Metazoa > Chordata > Mammalia > Carnivora > Canidae > Canis > Canis lupus. The sequence goes on along the minus strand of NC_064252.1, from coordinate 24,939,357 downwards.
GAGATACAAATCCGGGAGCCGAGAGCATGTAGTATATTCAGAATCGTAGGACTGAGCTTGGTGTGAATAGTGTCCCGGGAAGTTGGAGGGATAGCAAGAGAGAGTGCTCTCTCAGGAATCAAGGGGAGAGAGTGTTCCTTGGAAGAGGGAGGGATCCACAGTGTGAAATGCCGCTGAGAGGTCAAGGAAGGGGAGGACAAGAAATTGACCATGGGATTTAGTAACATGGAAGCCCTTGGTGACCTTGGCAAGAACAGTTTCAAAGGAGTGACAGAGCTGAAACCAAAGCAGACATATTTGTGAACTAGAGGAAGAGAGTGATTAGTTAATCTCTGAAGAAATTTTAATGTGGGGACACCTGGATGGCTCAGCGGTTGGGCGTCTGCCTTCAGCTCAGGAAGTGATCCTGGAGTCCTGTGATGGAGTCCCACATCGGGCTCCCTGCGTGGAGTCTGCTTCTCCTTCTGCCTGTGTCTCTGCCTCTCTCTCTGTGTCTCTCATGAATAAATAAAATCTTTAAAAAAAAGAAGCTTAATGTGAAGGAAAGCTAGAGATAGGAGGCCGAAGAAGGCCTACAGACAAGGTACATTTCAGAACAAAACAGGGGCACCTGGTGGCTCAGTCAGTTTGAGTGTCTGACTCTTGACCTCAGGTCTTGATTTCAGACTTGTGAGTTCAGGCCTGACCTTGGGCTCCAGGCTGGGTGTGGAGCCTACCTAAACAAAACAAACCCAAAACAAGCTTTTAATACAGAAAATGTAAAGCTAACACAAAAGTAGAAATAATAATCTGAGGAGCCCATTTCCATCACCTAGCTTCAGTGATAATCTACAGCCAACTTTGTTTCATCTATGCCTGCCTAGTTATTTTTTTTTTTTGCCTAGTTATTTCAAAGCAAATCTCAGAACTCATTCTACTTCACTCATAGACTTCTGTGTATGTATCTCTAATAGATAGGAATTCAATCTAATAATCCAAGATTTTAGTTGTTTTTTTTAAGATTTTGTGTTTTTTTAAGATAGTCACAGCATAATTATCACACCTAAAATAATTGGCAATAATTCCTTAATATCTATGTGGTCACAAGTGTTCACATTTTCCTATCTCATACATGATTTCTTTTTATATTTGGTTTGTTATAATCAGGATCCAAATAGGTCTGTCTATTGCATTTGTTTGGTATGTCTCCTTAATCTCTTTTTTCCTTAATCTCTTTTAATCTATAACAGTCCCCACCCCTACTCCCACCCCCCTTTCTTTTAATTTTTTTTAATTTTTCATTTATTTATTTATTTTTTACTTATTTTAATTTTTTTTTAAAGAAGCCAAATCAGGGGTGCCTGGGTGGCACAGTTGGTTAAGCGTCTGCCTTTGGCTCTAGTCATGATCTCAGGTCCTGGGATGGAGCCCCATGTCGGGTTCCTTGCTCAATGGGGAGTCTGCTTCTTCCTCTCCCTTTACCCCTCCCCCCTGCTCTTGTGCTCTCTCTAATAAATAAAATCGTAAAAGAAAGAAAAAAAGAAACCAAATCATTTGTCTTTTAGAATTTCCCATATCCTGGGTTTTGCTGATGGCATCCTTATGATGATGCTGTAACATCCCAAGGTGTCACATAAAGTCTGGTTGTCTCTGTGAGAGGTATGTGTCTTACACAATGCTCTGGTGTCTTCAGCCGGAACCTGCGAGTATGAAGGTCCCCACCAGCCTTTCGCCTGTCACCCCCACAGCCTTGCAACCCCAATCAAACAGTGGTGAAGAGAAAGCTTCCTGAGGGGCAGGGCATGGAGAATATTTCATTGTTCACATGTTCTAGACTTAGAAGTAACCTGAAATTGGACTTAGGTGCAGCATAGGCCTAGAAGATGGGTAACAGGAAATCTGGGGAAGAGGTGTGTGAATGAACTCCTCAGAATGGGCACCATGTGGACATATCTGTGTCCCGTGAGCACGTGAATGCTTCCTGAGGGACATCTGCTGCAGAGGAGGCTCTCAGTAACTAGGTGGACAAAATGACACATTCTGTGGATGTCATTCAGCTTCTCCCCGCCAGCCCCCAGTGCTTGTTCAGTGGATCCTCTGGGCAGTGATCGGGGAAATGAACTAAACAAATAGCAAAGACATCCCCTCATCAAACTGACCTGGCTACTGCATTCCTGAGTTTTCAACCTCCCAACAGCAGAGACCAACCCTGACATTGCTTCCAGTATGGAGGACCAACCAGCCACCTGTTGGACTCCTTTGTTCATGAAGGAGATAATAGTTTGCCCTCACCAAAAGAAATAGGCATTCTGGATAGGGTTAGCTTCCCTGTCTGCAGGGTTTTTGCCAGCGCCACCGCCCATGGACTTCTGGAATGCCTTTTGCACTCTCACGGTATTCCACACAACAATGCTTCTGATCAAGGGAATCATTTCCTAGCAGAATTGCAGCTGTGAGCATACGTGCACAGAACTCACTAATTTTTTTTAAGGTTTTATTTATTTATTTTTATTTGAGAGTGAGAGAGGGCAGGGTGGGGCAGGAGCAGAGGGAGAGGGACAAGCAGACTCCTCACTGAGCCCATAGCCCAGCTAGATGCTCAATCCCAGGATGTTGAGGTCATGACCTGAGCCAAAATCGAGAGTCAGATGCTTAACCAACCAAGCCACCCAGACACCCCCAGAACTCACTAATACTACTACGTTCTGCCCAGAAGCAGCTGGCCTGAAAGAATGGCAGGGTGACCTATTGAAGACTCTGTTCTGGCATTAGTGGAAAAACTCCCTGAAAGGATGGTGTCTGTCTTACACAGTGCTTTGGACCTGTGACCAATATGTGGTGCTATTCAAAGTTCTGGAACAGGAGCAGCTCTTCTCATTACTACATCTACTGCTAATTTCTCCTCCCACAACTTTCAGCTTGATGGGAGGTCTTAATTCCCAAGGGAGATATGAACTATAAGGGGACGGAGCTATGGTTCCACGGAATTGGAGTCTGGACATTCTGCATTTCTCGGTTGGTGAAGAAAGAGCTTACTCTGCTAGCCTGGATGATTCACCTCAATTGCCAAATCAAGCTGTTGGTTACAACGTGTGCAGCAAAACTATGTCTGGAACCCAGAGGCTTCCACATGGCACCTCTTATTACTTGCATGTCCAGTATTAAAAATTAATGGGAAATCAAAGTAACTGATAAAGTAGGACCACTGAGAATTCAGATCCTTTAAAAATGAAGTTTTGAGGGACACCCAGGTGGCTCAGCAGTTGAGCATCTGCCTTCGGCTCAGGGCGTGATCCCAGGTCCAGGGATCGAGTCCCGCATCAGGCTCCCTATAAGGATCCTGCTTCTCCCTCTGCCTGCGTCTGTTTCTCTGTGTGTCTCTTATGAATAAATAAATAAAATCTCTCTTTTTAAAAATATTTATTTATTTATGATAGACCTAGAGAGAGAGAAAGAGAGGCAGAGACACAGGAGGAGGGAGAAGCAGGCTCCATGCTGGGAGCCTGATGTGGGACTTGATCCTGGGACTCCAGGATCGTGCCCTGGGCCAAAGGCAGGTGCTAAACCGCTGAGCCACCCAGGGATCCCCAATAAAATCTTTTTTTAAAAATGAAGTTTGGGGCAACCCGGGTGGCTCAGCGGTTTAGCGCCGCCTTCAGCCCAGGGCGTGATCCCAGAGTCCTGGGATCGTGTCCCATGTCGGGCTCCCTGCATGGAGCCTGCTTCTCCCTCTGCCTGTGTCTCTGCCTCTCTCTGTGTGTCTCTCATGAATAAATAAGTAAATAATTTTTTAAAAAATGAAGTTTTGAGACACTCTGCCAGGTAAAGAATGCTAACCTGTTGAAGTTCTGGCTGAGGGTAAAAGGACAGAGTGGGTAGCGCAAGAGGGAATAAATAAATATTAACTGCAGCCTTGTGAGCAGTTACAGACCTGATGTGGAAGATTGTGGCAGCTCCCTACTGCAGCTGTGTCCTTTGGAGGTCATTCTAACATTGTATCAGACCAGCAGCTTACGATGTATGTGGTAGGATGGGTGTCAAAGTAATCAAGATTCTTTAGGACTATATTGTGATAGAAACCAGGAGAGTTAAGTTAGCCTGGGGCTAAGACAGGGAATGTGGCCTGCTGTTCATCACAGATGAATGCAATCTGCTTCTTGGTCGCCATTGAAAACAGTGCATTTGCCAGATTAATAGCTGCACACAGAGCGCTAGAGGCTTCGCTGCTGTATCACAGTAAATATGCTGCATCTGGCACAGCAGCTGTGATTAGGGCTACCGTTTGGTTAAGTTAGGGTAGTCCACTGTCATTTACCGTGATCCATCTGGCTTTTGCAAGGGCTAGTCCAGTGAATTAAACATGATACCAATCTCTTCCATTCCACCTGGGCCGTAGGAGTGCTTCTGATTTGCTGTGTTGGCCAAAGGAAAGACTCAGACAGTTTCGGGGACTTCAGCTTGGTCTTTCCAAACACAGTGGTTTTTACTCTCCAAGTCAAGGAATAAATGTGTAGGTTCTGCTGGCTGCTAAGTAAATCCGTTCTGATCCTTCAAAGATTTGGGGGAGGGATGCCTGGGTGGCTCAGTGGTTGAGCATTTGCCTTTGGCTCAGGTCATGATCCCGGGGCCCTGGGATAGAGTCCTGGATCGGGCTCCCCTCAGGGAGCCTGCTTCTCCTTTTGTTTGTGTCTCTCTGTCTTTCATGAGTAAATAGGCAAAATCTTAAAAAAAAAAAAAAAAAGATTTGGGGAAAATGGCTAGAGGACCATGACTCCATTTTTCACCAGCTTCTGAATGCCCCCATTCTAACAAGAGGGCCATGATGGCACTTGGGTTGGTCTCCTGGTATCAGGGTCATCTCAGACCTGTATCTAACAGCCCTTGAAAGATCTGGGCATTCACCTCTTCTGTAGTGAATATTTATTCTGATAAGTGAGTAAAAGTCCTTTTGGAGAAGCTGGGAACTTCTTTTGTATATACTTGTTGTGATACTTTGGGGTCCTTCCTCGAGGAATCCTGGCCTCCTCTTCCTTTGATGGCTTCTGGTGGAAGAACCAGTTCATGTTTGCCCAATAGGTGAGAAATGTAGATTTTCCAATTTAATGGCTGACATGAGCCATCTGCCAAAACCATCAATTACCACACATCTCTGTGCGGAAGGCCATCTGATTGCCATTCCAATTTTCTTCCCCATTACAGTCATTGTATCTGTCTTGCCTCTGATGATTACGTGCTACCACCTGACCTCTGCTAGTCAGACTCCTGTCATCCACATTGTCACCGAAGAGCCCAGGTCAGTAGGTGCATCTTTTTTGTAAGCCCAGGCCCATAGGATGGCTGCCACTGTTCCTCAACAATTTTGACCTCTTATAGGTAGGTGCATTCCAAACTGCTTCAGTAAAGACTGCCTTCCAGAGATTGTGGTCAGCTGGTAGGTTCTCTGGTTTTACATGACAAATCCATTCGAACATGCTCACCTCTCTCAGCTTTTTGTCTTCTCCATCCCGCCCAAGCAAGGCCAACATTTTCATCTCATTTACTGTAGGATATCTTTGTTTGCAAGCTTCGAGGGGCCGTTATGGAGAGTATTAGAACTGGAATTCCAGGAGTCCTTGCCAGAATATTAAATCCTGAGTCCTGAGAGGGTTTCCCAAATCAATAAATTCATCCCTTTCCAGGCTTCTAATCCACCCTCCCTGATCCATTGCTCTCGGGACACATTCCCAGGCATGGCCTTGTTCCTGCTGAAACAGATTAGCCAGGTTCTGAAGCTCTTTTGTAAAACTTGATCCTAGTTTTTGGTCTTAGAAACCTTGAGGTCAGGAAAGGGTGGACCTCAAGGAGGCAGGTATCATCCTACAAGACACCTGCCACTGGTGAGGTCTTTACGAGGAGGCTGTGTTCTCTTCATGAAAGGCCAGTTCTGCTGTCCCAGATGGTGAGGGTGATCTGGGTGGGTATTTAAGATTCTCAGCTGAGGGCAGCCCCAGTGGCTCAGCAGTTTAGCGCTGCCTTCAGCCCAGGGCGTGATCCTGGAGACCCAGGATCGAGTCCCACGTAGGGCTCCCTGCATGGAGCCTGCTTCTCCCTCTGCCTGTGTCTCTGCCTCTCTCTGTGTTTCTCGAATAAATAAAGTCTTTAAAAAAAAGAAAAGATTCTCAGCTGAATCTGGTCCAATGTCATATCCAGGTCTCAGAGCTCCATTCCTACCCTTTCCAATCCCTAGCAGAGCCCCACATCTGGCTCCCTGCTCAGAGGGGAACCTGCTTCTCTCTCTCCCTCTGCACCACCCTGCCCCTGCTTGTGCTCTCTCTCACTCTCTTTCTCAGTCAAATAAATTAAAAAAAAAAAAAAAAAAAAAAAAAAAGGTTTGGGCCTGAATTTCAGCACTGTCTGTCCTCTAGCTACAGGAGATAAGGGCCTCTTTGGATACCACCATGGAAATTTCTGTTTGTTTGTTTTTTTTCTTTTTTTAAGATTTTATTTATTTATTCATGAGAGACACAGAGAGAGAGAGGCAGAGACACAGGCAAAGGGAGGAGCAGGCTCCATGCAGGGAACCTGATGCGGGACTCAATCCTGGGACTCCAGGATCACGCCCCAGGCCAAAGGCAGGCATTAAACCACTGAGCCATCCAGGGATCCCCAATTTCTGGTTTTTATATTGTGCTTTGAGTTGATAGTGCACTGACTTGAGCCTGCTATTTTCTTCCTTCTGGACTTTAATGGCCATTAAGACAGCCAACAAGCTTCATAATCCTTATAATAACCATTACTCTCCTATTTTTTAAAGACTTTTTTATTTATTTATTTATTCATGAGAGACACACAGAAAGAGGCAGAGACATAGGCAGAGGAAGAAGCAGGTTCCCTGTGGGGAGCTGGGTGCAGAACTCGATCCCAGGACCCCGAGATCACAACCTGAGCCAAAGGCAGACACTCAACCACTGAGTCATCCAGGTGCCCACCCTCCTATTTTTCAAGTGGTAGAGTTGTCACAGGCTCCAGTGAATCTTCTACCTATACCCCCTTCCGAGTAACCAAAAGTTAGAGTCCTAGTAATGTGCTGATACAGCACGCTTGAGGTGCTCTCCATCCCACTTAACATCAAAACAGTGCCCTCGTTGACACCTAGCTGGTTCTGATCTGATTCTAAAATCCCATCCGGAGAGCTTACTTCCTGGAATCACTCTGGTAACATCTTGTTTTAGATTCCATCAAAGACAGATCCTCAGGCAAGAGTTTGAGAGCAGATAGCTTATTTCGAAGATGACCCCAGGAAGCCCCAGTAGAATCGATGGAAAGGTGAGACAGGAGAGGTAAGGAAGCTAGGGTATGGGGTGTGGTTGATATATGGGTACGTGAACGTGCCATCACCACTGTGGGCAACGAGGACTCCCTTTAGGAAGTGTGCAGAGCTCTCCTCTGGACTGTTTCACTCTAGAAGTAAGGAAGCTTGGCATTTATCCACTAACTTCCACCTCCCACCATTCAAGGATTGCTCTTGGGAGTGCTAATTTCCTAGCACTTGCACAGTGCCCACGTTCTGGCTGGGCATAATCCTGTGATCGGGGAAAGTGATTTGGGCCGAGAGTCTTGGGTGCTTGCCCTGGGAAGCCTTGGGGTACAGAGGAATGACCAATACTTTGAGGACCTGATTGGGTGCTGCTGATGCTGAAGACTGGGTCCCAGGCCCACAGGCCCTCCTCCAGGTTATCACATGGCCCAAGGCCCTGTGTGATCCAGCCTCGCCTCATTTTGTGTGTTCTCTTTTTCACTCATGCTGGTCTGTTTCTCTGTTCATGAATTCCTTTATTTGTTTCTAGGCAGGAAAACAGAAACCAAACCGGTTATTTTAACCGGCAGAAATTAACGTAGGAAATTAGTTAAACAGATATTAGAAGACTGAAAGGCAGGAGAGGAACACTACCTAACACAGAGATGGTAGGCAGGGCGAGATCATCCAGGACCTGTGAGCTGTGTAATGCTCTTGAGGGGAACAAGTGAGAAAGTATTTGGGAACCACCCAGGCAGCATCTTGGCCTTGCATGGCACGTGAATGCTTCCCCTTTTCCCTTCTTGTCTCTGTTCCATCTTTGACTTTATTCTGCAAGCATTCTACTGACCAGGGCTGTCCTCCGGTCCCTATGCCCAGAGTAGGCCATGCAGGGATGCATGCCTCACCTCTGTCTCAAAAGAACTCTGATCTTCCTGTCTGAACTTTAGGATGGGCTTGAACCTTGTGGATACAAGGATTTGGGGAATCTTGTTCTGCCCTTTGCTCTGTTGATATTGAGCTTCCCATGGCCTCAGGTGTGCCATGCAGTACTGTACCTCAGGGCCTTTGCTTATGATGCCTATCCTATGATGCTCCTGGGCCCCGGCACATGGTTTCCTCTGTTCCTTCTTCCTCTTGTATCAAATTCTTGATCCTCCTCAAGACCTAATAGAACTATCCCCCTTCCCTCCCGGACTTCCCTGCTTTGGAATTGACATATGCATACACACACCTATTATAGCTTGTATTACAGCTCTTTTTTTTTAAATCTGTTTTTCTCCTGCCCAGAGTATGACCTCCTTTGAGGCCTCATTCATCCCTGTATCTTCATTCATTCATGCAATGAGTCTTTTTTGAGTCCCTAACTATCCCAGGCGTGGGAGCAGCTCAGTCAATGTCTGCTGGAGGGATGAATGAACTGGTGTGTGGTTGCCATCCCGATGGATGCTATGTTGCTAGGTGACAGGCTCTAGTGATGATTAGCGAGGAGGGGGCGTGACCGTTGTCATGTGAGATGAGAGTAAGCATCGACACATCTTCCCGTTGGATCGGGGAAATGTCGTGGGTGGAAGTACCACACTTAGCACTGCCAGTGAGGCAGGGGTGAGGTGGGGCCCCTGACGGTGGGTGGAGAGAGAAGGGACAGTAGGAGACTTTCCAGGATATATGAGTAGTTTGAAAAATCCCTATGAGGCTACCTTTCCTTCTCCCTTCAAGCTGAGAATCACTGCATTAAAGTTTTCTAGGGGCCTCTCGCTTTCTCAGCCGGTTAAGCGTCTGCCTTCAGCTCAGGTCATGATCCCAGGGTCCTGGGATGTAGCCTCACATTGGGCTCCCTGCTCAGCAGGAAGTCTGCTTTGCTCTCTCCTCTGCCTCTGCTTCTCTCTCTCTCTCAAAAAAAAAAAAAAAAAAAAAAAAAGTCATCTAAATCAGAATAATGAGGAAACCGAATGGGCCAGGTTCCACGCAGGAGTTCGCAGAGATGCCTGCAGGGACCGGGCAGGAAGGTGCAAGTGAGAGAAGTGGGCTGGAGGAGAATGTGGTTCAGGTCTGGAGCCACAGCCACTCAGCACAAAGATGTGGTCACTCAGAAGATTTATCAGCTCCGTGGTGTGAGATTTTTGCTGTTTTCAGGAGAGGCTCCAAGGCCAGATTTTATTGTGAAAACTCCTGATTTTTCAGTATTGAATATAAATCAAGATTTGACAAAGCCAGGAATTTTCTGACTTAGCCTTCCTCTCTGGCCTGAACAGATCTTTCCTCCAAGGCCCAGCCTGGAAGCCTGGAGAGCACTTCCCCGGGGAGCACCTCCGACATCACTAGCTTGGCTGTCATGAACATGCCCTGACGCCAGCTGTGAGCCAGGAGCCGTGTTCGGTGCCAGGGACACAGGGGTGAAGGAGCCTCTACTCTTGGCAGCTCCCACTGAGTACCCACTGGGTCGCAGGGCCTCCCTGGCTCTCTGCTCTTTCCTCACCAGCCTACTGGCTTCCATTTCCGGGTCCACAGCGGCTCCCCCTCTAGCCTGCGAGTGCTTTGAGGGCAGCAGTGGTGCCATGTGGGTCTTTGCATCTGGCACATATAAGGAACAATAGTGGGCATCAATGAAGTCTCTGGGGAACGCAGGCCTCAGATAAGTGAAAGTCCTGTGGATTTGGCAGATTGGGTAGTGTACAGAAGGCAGAGCTCAGATCTTCTAGTCAGAGGTGTTTAGTAGAAGGCAGCATCTGTAACAATGAGTTGGGTGGCCTGGAGGAAGGTAATGAGCTCACCGTCCCTCAAGGTGTCTGAACGGAGGCGAGCTGACAGGCCATTGAAGGTGCTGGAAAGGGGAGCTTTACTGGGTGAGAGGCTGTGCTGGGTGGTCAGCTGTTCCATCCAGCTTCCATGATTCGTGCTTCTGCAGAGCAAGATTGAGCAAACTGCTAGATTAGGCCGCAGAGACATGGGCGGGGGTGGGGGTGGGGGCGTTAGGAGCGGGCCTGTGCCTCCAGGCAGCCCTGGGCTTGAATCTGGACTCTGCCACTTAGCTGTGCACAAGTGGGCAGGATGCTTCACCCTCTCTGAGCACAAGTAACTTGGTGTTTGGGAGCCTGGAATGCTTTCTCCTCTCGTCTCCCCTACAGGGCTCCGACCCACAGAGCAGACACAACAAAAGACTGCAGTGGAAATGGACAGCAGGCATTCTTGCTAGCACTTAAGGTGAAAGCTGCTCCGGGTTAAAACTGCTCTTCAAACGCCTGGGAAGGTGCCATGTGGGGGACCAACCTGTCCCACAGTGAGTCCAATACAACCAGTTTCCCCTCCTGTTTTAGAAAAGAAAACCACTAGTGAGCACCAGAGGAAATTGTTAGCTTACATCTGAAGGCTAATTTTTTGTTTTTGTTTTTTAAATCCCTGTCCCTAGGCATTAGAATCACTTCTAGTAGGGAGATGTCCACACTCCAAGGGGAATATGGGATCTGAGTAGATCAGAGAGATCCTGCAGATTTGAGTCTTCTCTCTCCACACTCTGGGCCAGAGACTCACTGAGATGAATGGTGGGTGGGATCACCTCCATTATTTAAATCATTGTTTCTCACTCAGTCTCCCTTCTCTGTATCTGCCAAGCTCATATACCAGAATCTTCATAGGTTACTTTAGCATATGTTAAAAGTACTCTGATCAACCTGGGCAAACCAGAACTATGACCCAAGGCTTTTGGTTAGTTGTACTGAGAACTTGGCTTAGGCCTGGGCCTCAGTCCAGCCTTCCTACTCTCCCTGGCAGGAACGAAGACAGCTGGGCCCCTAGCACGTTCCACCAGGTACAGGTAGGAAAGTTACAAGAGAGTGAGACCAGCCACCAGGTCCCTCACTGCTCACCCATCACAGATAGAACAGAAAGGGAATGGGTACCTGCCAACCATTTTAAAGTGAGGCCACCTACCAATGAAGTGATTGTTGAGCTCCAACCCTTAGGCTAGCTCCTCTTCCCATCACGGAGAGCAAGGAAGGGAGAGAAAGAAAGGCTGGAAGCGTCCTTTATGGGCATTTGGATGGAAGCGCCCTCCTTTATGGTGGAGGCAGCCATGCACATAGGGGCCTGCAAACACTTCTCACCACCACATACTCCCCATGAGAGCATCAGTGTAGAGGATTTAGCACAGTGCCTGGCACATGGTAAGCCTTCAAAAGAATGTTAATATTAGGGGCATCTGGCTGGCTCAATAAGTGGAGTGTGTGACTCTTGATCTTGGGGTTGTGAGTTTGGGCCCCATGTTGGGCATAGAGATTACTGAAAAATATAAAATCTTTAAAAATGTTAATTGTAGGTGGGATGCCTGGGTGGCTTGGCGGTTAAGCATCTGTCTTTGGCTCAGGGCGTGATCCTGGGGTCCTGGGATCAAGTCCTGCATCAGGCTCCCTGTGTGGAGCCTGCTTCTCCCTCTGCCTATGTCTCTGCCTCTCTCTCTCTGTGTCTCTCATGAATAAATAAATAATAATAATTATATATATATATATATAATTTTTTAAATGTTAATTGTAGGGAACCTGGGTGGCTCAGTTGGTGAAGCGTCTGACTCTTGATTTTGGCTCAGGTTATGATCTCAGCATCATGAAATCCATCCCCACGTTGGGCTCTGCACTAGATGTGGGGCCTGCTTAAGATTCTTTCTCCTCCTTCTGCCTCTCCCCCTCCTCACTCTGTCTCTCTCAATCTCTCAAATAAAGGGACACCTGGGTGGCTCAGCAATTGAGCGTCTGCCTTTGGCTCAGGGTGTGATTCCAGGATCCGGGATCGAGTCCCATATCGGGGTCCCTGGGAAGAGCCTGCTTCTCCCTCAGCCTATGCCTCTGCTTCTCTGTGTCTCTCATGAATAAATAAATAAAATCTTAAAAAAAAACCCTGTCAAATAAATAAATATTAATTTTAGCGAATAATAGTAGCCCACAACAAAAATAATAAATACGTATAATAAAAATGTTAACAGGGGCATCCTGGGTGGCTCAGCGGTTGAGCGCATCTGCCATCGGCCCAGGGCATGATCCCAGGGTCCTGGGATCGAGTCCCACATTGGGCTCCCTGCGTGGAGCCTGCTTCTCCCTCTGCCTGTGTCTCTGCTTCTCTCTCTGTGTCTCTCATGAATAAATAAATAAAATCTTTAAAGAAAAATGAATCTTAGGGCAAGTTAAGTAATTCAGCTAAATTTATACTGCTAGTGACTTTATAAACCCATGTAATCTGGCTGGAGAACCATACTTGTAAGTTGTCTGCTCTACTTATTCACTGATGTTGGGTCATTTTACTTATCCAAATAATAATTGGTAACTGATAACTCCAATAACTGGTAGCTCTGGAACCCAGTCAGAAGAGATACAGCTAGCTTTATCTTGAAGTTTGATCAGGAACTGGTGCAGAAATTGGGTTATACTGTATTGATCCAGGTGACAGTGATGCCCAGGGCACGTCTTGGCTACAGGCATAGCCAGATAGCACAGAGTGGATACTCTTGACTCTGCTTGTTGTTATTTCTCTTTGCTTGTTTGTCTTATTCCCTTTGGCCACAGCCAGACCATCTCTACTTGGTGGGAAAAGCAGCCTCCACTAGTAAAGGTCACAAGCTAAAAGATAAACCCTGACCCTCCTAGTGTCCCTCCAGCAGGATGGACTGCAAAGAACTGTTTGGGCCACATGCCCATTTGACCGATCATTCTAGACAGGAGATGGGACACCATTGTCCAAACCTTGAGTCCCACAGTTGGTGGTGTTGGACCTATCATTTCACCCTGGGGTTGAAAGAAGCCTAGCCAGCCGGCATGACCTGACAGCTAAGATAATGCAGCTGAGTAGCAATCCAAGGCTTCTCCAGTGCTCTCTGGAGGCCCACCACCTCTGTGATTCCCCCTCCCCCCCCCCCCCCCCGCCCCCCGCTTCCCCAGCCCAGCTCAGTGGAAAAGGCAACGGATTAGCCAGCAGAATGCTGGAACTTGTGCCTACCTCTGCCACCCAAGCTGTATAACTTTGGGCCAGTGGCATCAACAAGCAAGCTGTGAAGAGCAACACAAGGGTGAAAGTTCACCCCTGGGCTTATGGTTGAACCTCTCCACAGACACACCACACTCCTCCTTCCGATTCGATTCCAAGGCTTCCCTTCGATGCTTTCTCTGCATTTGCCTGATAGAAAAGGAGGAAGACAAAAGAGAAAGAACTGGACATGAACAGGGAAAGCATGACCCTTGACAGCCACTGAGTGAACATTTCTTTGTGGGTTTTGGAGGGGGAAGGGACTTAATGGTAAGAGTTCACAAAGCACCAAATACAACCTCAAACTCCTGCCACTTAAGCCAGCCCAGGTGGATGGGTGTCAGGAGAATAAACTGCTGCATGGTTGCCTTGGCAACCAAATTTGTTAGTGATAAAACCTCAGAGCCATGACAGAGGGAAAGCTACAATCTACAATATGTTCATGGATTTATCTAGTCAAGCAAAATTCTGGGTGACGGGGGCTCTTTGGGAAGGAGCTAGGTGATTCCCTTTGAAAAGAGGACCTGGGGTGCCGAGCATCCACTCACCTGTGCAGTGAAGGAATAACCCATATGAATGCATGGGCCCCCACTCAGAGGGGCAGAGCACCTCAGTCTGGAGTACTGGGGACTCCAGGGCTTTGTCTGCCCTTGGCTGACCCTAGAAAGTGTGTAGGAAAGAGTTGGGACCCTCCTGCACTAGAATCAAGTGATAGGCCCTTGTGGGCTTGCTGCATCACAATGACCAGAAAAATCTCTACTCTCTGGTGTTTGCTTGTTCCCTATTTTCTTCTTCAGAATTCTGCTGTCTTCAGTTTAACCCTCTGGGACTCTTTACCCACCTGCCCACTTTTTAAATGAAAAATGCTCTGTAGGGGCACCTAGGTGGCTCAGTCGGCTAACTGTCTGCCTTCACCTCAGGTCATGATCTCAGGTCCTAGGATTTAGTCCTGTGTCAGGCTCCCTACTCTGCAGGGGTCTGCTTCTCCCTCTCCCTCTGTTCTCCCCCCTGCTCATGCTCTCTCTCTCTCTCCCTCTCTCTCAAATAGATAAATAAATAATCTTTTTAAAAATGCTCTAAAACATGGGGGTGGGGAACCACAATCTTGGTTTTCATTGTAAAGCTAATATACTGCAAAATTTGGTAAGATACAGCTGTAAACTTTTTGTGAATTTCTTTAGAGGATTCCTTTCCCTGTATTAGGCATATCTTTTTTTTTTTTTTTAAGATTTATTTATTTGAGAGAGAATGCATGAGGGGCAAAAGGAGAGGGAGAGAGACTCCCAAGTGGATTCCTCCTGAGTGCAGAGCCTGATCCAGGGCTTGATCTCACGACCCTGAGATCATGACCTGAGCTGAAATCAGGTCAGACAACTATACCACCCAGGTGTATATTTTATTTTTTAAATGTGATTGCGATCATATGTGTAATTTTATATTTTTTGCACTTGACATTATATGAAAGCATTTTACTTAGAAAAATAAAAGAAAGCAAGCTTTTTATGAAACAAGCTTTTACATAGATAAACATGTGTGTAATGGTGGTCACTCCGGGTTCACTACCACATTTTTAAGGGCAATATAGGGCAATGTTATTCTTTTTATTACAGTTTTGATAGTGAAGGGAAATCGCACTTGCTTTCTTTTTTTTTTTTTTTTTTTCTCACTTGCTTTCTATATGGATATTGAGGAGCAAGTCATGCTAAGATCTGTATCTTGATTTAGTTTTTAAAGTGCTTGCCGGGGGTGGGGGGCACCTGGGTGGCTCAGTGGTTGAACGTCTGCCTTTGGTTCAGGTCATGATCCCAGGGTCCATGGATCAAGTCCCACATTGGGCTCCCTGAAGGGAGCCTGCTTCTCCCTCCTCCTATGCCTCTGCCTCTCTCTCTACCTGTCAAGAATAAATAAATAAAATATTTTAAAAATAAAAAAATTTAAATATTAATTGCTTGCAAATAGAGTTTGCATTAAATGAAAGCTTTCTGCAGCAAGTAGAATGATACCATTTTCTATCCATAATTTCAAATCTTGGGGAAAGTTTCCACCAAATGGAGAAACGTCTACAGCAGGTAGTGTATGTGCAAGTCAAGTGTATATGTACATATATGCATCTGTGTGTTAGTGTGTGCCTTTTATAACTAGTTACTTTTGCCATATTTCATTACCTTCTATTTCAGAAGGCAAACATTTTACTTACAATGACTGAATATTTATAAATATCTTAAAGATGTTTATTTGACATTTAAAGTAAGATGCAATTGACAGTCAATGGAAGAATTTAATTTTTAATGTAGATTTGATGGGTTTACTAATCAGAAGCTATAAGGGAATAGAAGCAACCAAAAGTTAACAATTAGAAAATGGCTAATTACGAATAAGAATCAGAGGGGCACCTGAGTGGCTCAGTAGTTGAGCATCTGCCTTTGGCTCAGGTTGTGATCCCGGGGTCCTGGAATGGAGTCCCACATTGGGCTCCCCAAAAGGAGCCTGCTTCTCCCTCTGCCTATGTCTCTGCCTCTCTCTGTGTCTCTCATGAATAAATAAATAAAATCTAAAAACAAAAAACAAAAATGAGAATCATAAAGACAATGTTGCAACATGAAAGACCACTTCTGCTACATGATGTGAAAAAAGCAGAACTAGAAATTTCATGTACCCTTACTATTGTTTACTACAATGCTTGCCACCCAGGAAATATTCAATAAATGGTAGATAGTGGGAGTGAATGGGTGACGGGCACTGGGGGTTATTCTGTATGTTAGTAAATTGAACACCAATAAAAAATAAATTAAAAATAAATAAATAAATAAATAAATAAATGGTAGATAATATTAATTATGTGTCACAATAAAAAAAAAAGTATGCCTATGGAAAAGAGCATCAAGGGGCCATACCAAAAATAACTGTGATTTGGGGCACCTGGGTGGCTCAGTCGGTTAGGCATCTGCCTTCAGTTCAGGTCATGAACCTAGGGTACTAAGATTAAGCCCCACATAGGGCTCCCTGCTCAGAGGAGAGTCTTCTCCCTATCTCTCACCCTCTGCCTCTCCCCCGCTCCTGCTTGCTCTTAAATAAATACATAAAATCTTTAAAAAAAAACAGGGATCCCCCCAAAAAAATTTTAAAAAAAATAAAAAACAGGGATCCCTGGGTGGCTCAGCAGTTTAGCCCCTGCTTTCAGCCCAGGGCATGATCCTGGAGTCCCAGGATCAAGTCCCACGTCGGGTTCCCTGCATGGAGCCTGCTTCTCCCTCTGCCTGTGTCTCTGCCTCTCTCTCTCTCTCCCTGTGTCTCTCATGAATGAATAAATAAAATATTTTTTAAAAAATCTTTAAAAAACAAAAAAAATGATTTTTTGTGCTGAAGGGGTGGAATTTTCTTCAGACTATAAATTATGTTCCCTCATTTTTTTTTACAAATTATATTTTTTAAAGAAAAATTCGATAATGCAAAAGAACCTCATACAAAATGGAATTTTAAAAAATGGACAGAGGATAGACAGATGCTTGTCACAGTGAAAAAATAAAAATGAATCAAACAAATGAAAAAATGCTCAGTCTCCCTCATAATGAAATAAATATATGTCATAATTAGCCTTACACATCCTTTTACATCTATCAGGTTGGCAAAGTCCAAAGTGTTTGATAACACCACTGTGTTGCAAGAATGTAGGAAAACAGGTACTCTCCTACCTTGCTTATGAGGTTGTAAAGTGGTACAGTTTGCAGCCAGCAGTTAGGCATTACTTATTAAAACTTAAAATGGATATACTCTTGATCCAGTAATTCTGCTTCTAGAAATTGATCCTATGATCTACTTACATTTACACAAAATAACATGAAAAAGTCTATATATTGCAGCACTGATACAGTATCAAATTATCAGAAACAGTCCAGATGTCTACTAATAGGAGATTTGTTTATATAGTTCAAATGAGGGGCACCTGACTGGCTCAGTTGGCAGAGTGTGTGACTCTTGATCTCAGGGTTGTGAATTCAAGTCCCACATTTGGTATAGAGATTACTTAAAAATAAATAAATAGGGGGGCACCTGGGTGGCTCAGTTAAGTGTCTGCCTTTGGTTCAGGGCATGATCCCAGGGTCCTGGGATTGAGCCCCACATCAAGCTCCCCGCTCAGAGGAGAGACTGCTTCTCCCTCTGCCTCTGCTGCTCCCCCTACTTGTGCTCTTTCTCTGTCAAATAATTTTTTAAACACTAAAATAATAAATAACGAGTTCAAATGAAGGAGACTTCTGTAGCCTTTTCAAAGGGGCTAAGTGTAATTACAGTGAACAGGATTCAATATACATTAATAAACAGCAGAAGCAAGGTGTAGAACAGTGTGTCCAGTATGTTCCCCTTTGTGTAAATAAGAAAGCAACAAGTGTATTAGGCCCAGACTATCTTGGAAAGATGCACAGAAGTTTCTGCAATGATGCCTGGAGTGGAGGGTGGGATTGGGTCCCCTATGAACCAGTGAGGAGGCTTTTTTGTGTTGTAAACCTTTTTTATGCCTCTTGAATTTTGTAGCTTTGTACCAAAAACTAGCAAAATAGCATCTTTTTAACTTAAAAAGATGCAAGAATATTATCACTATTCTTTTTTTTATTTTTTATTTTTTTTTATTTTTTTATTTTTGGTTTTACCCGAGGACTATTCTTTTTTTTAAGATTTTATTTATTTGGGATCCCTGGGTGGCGCAGCGGTTTGGCGCCTGCCTTTGGCCCAGGGCGCGATCCTGGAGCCCCGGGATTGAATCCCACGTCGGGCTCCCGGTGCATGGAGCCTGCTTCTCCCTCTGCCTGTGTCTTTGCCTCTCTCTCTCTCTCACTGTGTGACTATCATAAATTAAAAAAAAAAAAAAAAAAGATTTTATTTATTTATTTGACAGAGAGAGAGAGAGCACAAGCAGGAGGAGGAGGCAGAGGGAGAGGGAGAAGAAGGCTCCCCACTGAGCAGGGAGCTCCATGTGGAGCTTCATCATCTCAGGACCCTGGGATCATGACCTGAGCTGAAGGCAGAGGCTTAACCAACTGAGCCACCCAGGTGCCCCTCACTATTTTTTTAGAACTCAATAAAATCATAGCCTCCTGGGGGCACCTGAGTGGCTTAGTTGGTTGAGCATCCAGCTCTTGGTTTCAGCTCAAGTAATGATCTAGGGGGCATGGGATCTCCCGAGTTGGACTCCATGCTCAGCTAGGAGTCTGCTTGAGGATTCTCTCTCTCTCTCTTTCTCCATCTGCCCCTCCCCTTGCTTGCATTTTCTCCCTATCGCAAATAAATAAATAAATCTTAAAAAAAAAATCACAGCCCTCCCCAAGGTTTCTTAATTCAGGCTTGTAGAGGTCACCTGCTTCGGCGGAATGAAAGTGGGAAGGCTTTGAGGTCCCAGTTCTGTCCTGCTCTGACTCATCGGGCCGCTGGTGACTGGTTTCTTTGTGAGCCTTGCTTTCTGCTCAGTGGAGTTGGATTAGGTAATCCTCAGAGTGCCTTTCGCCCCGTGAGCTCTTTTGAAAGTATTTTATGGTTTACGGAAAAGAAGATATCATTCTCAAACACTTATTAAAGTAAACATTTAATTGGGGCGCCTGGGTGGCTCGGTCGATTGGGCGTCTGCCTTTGGCTCAGGGCGTGATCCTGGGGTCCTGGGATCAAGCCCCACGTCGGGCTCCCTGCTCAGGAGCCTGCTTCTCCCTCTCCCTCCACCTGCCGCTCCCCCTGCTTGCCCTCTCCCTCTGTCAAATAAATAAATAAAATCTTATTTAAAAAAAAAAAAAAACACGTTTAGGGCAGCCTGGGTGGCTCAGCGGTTTAAGTGCCTGCCTTCATCCCAGGGCATGATCCTGCAATCCTGAGATTGAGTCCCACATCGGGCTCCCTACATGGGGCCTGCTTCTCCCTCTGCCTGTGTCTCTGCCTCTCTCTCTCTCTCTCTGTGTGTCTATCATGAATAAATAAATAAATAAAATCTTTAAAAAAGCCACTTTTAATTGAAGTAAAAGTGTCCAACTACAAAAGTGTACAGTTTGATGAATAAAATGCACACGCCCCTGCAACAATCAGCACCCTGGTGGGTGTTAGAATAGCTCCCCTCCCAATCCCTCCCAGTCCACTACCACGGCCCCAGGGCAACCATCATCCTGACCCCATGGGTTAGTTTGGTCCAGGACAATGACAAGCATAGCATCCCAGCGCCCTTCAACAACTGTTTTCATGTTTGCAGTTTTCCTTCCAGTCTTTTCAAAGATGTAAATCCCTGCTGAAGGTTGCCGACACCCACGTTTGCCTCCACACCCCTGCCGATTCTCTGCCATTTCCAATCTAGTGGCAAGTAACCATTAATACTGTTTTCCTTTCTGCTGCCCATTACGATGTTAAAGTAAAAATGCCATTTCAGACGTTTCTAGACAAATCACACGGGAGCAAAATAAACACGTGGATGAACTGCCTGGAATCCACTCTCATCAGATAAGGGAAAAATCCAGGCTGTCTTCTGGTGTCTGCACTCACATAGCCCCGGGGCAGGCGTCCCGGTCCCGGGCTGTGGCCCCCCGGCCCTCCTTCAGGGGAACCTGTGGATGAGCTGGCTTCCTGCGCACCCCAGCACCCCAGCTCTCGGGGAGAGGGGAGAGGCCAGAACGATGTGGAGCCCAGGGCCAGGGAGGCGGCCTGCCGTCCCCGCTGGCCCCACCGTGTGTGTGAATGAGTGACTTTTATGTCACTTCCCAGTTTCCAGCTTGGCTTCTCCCTGTCCGTCCACACTGCTTCTGCTGAGGGGTGTGGAAGGCGTCTGGATAGTAAGAAAGGTTGGCCTGCCAGGACGCGAAGCTGCCACCCTGGGCTTGAATGGAATGGGTGGGATCTGGGGGCCAGGGGGCGGTTTCGGAGCCCCTGCCTGCTGCCCCCACCCCGGCCCTCCCTCCCCTGCCAGGAGCTGCGGCCTGTGTCATCAGTGATTGATGGCCAGCGGGGCCCAGCTGTTGGGGTGGCCCAGGCAGCTGCTCAAGGTTAAGCGGGACTTCTGTGCAGGATACCAGTCCTGGGATGGCCCCGGTGCAGTTGTTCCCTCTCGGGGTCAAGGGGGCAATCATGTTGCCAGGCCAGGAGCCAAGACAAGCGGAGGGAAGGCTGAGGGCCCCTATAACCCTCCCCTCCAGCTGAGGCCCCAGCTCCGAGCCGAGTTGTCAGGCTGCCTCCCGGTGGATTCCACCCATCCACCCCGGGGACCCAGAGGAGGCTTAGGAGGCCTGGCCCAGCCCTGCGGGAACGTGGTGCATGGGAGCTGCGCCCCCTTGCCCGCACCCCCCACCCCCATGGTCACCGAACCCCGGCCTACATCAGGGCGAGAGCTGAGAGCAAAGGGAACAGCCAGCCCTTCATAGGTCCTGACTGGCCCCCGCCCCTTGCCAAACGCTTTACTTGCCTGCTCCTCTAGCTCTTGCAACAGGCCAGTGAGGCGGATTTTACAAATATTCCCCTGAGCCTCCGGAAAAACCAGCTTCAGAGAGGCTGAGGAAGCTGATGGAGATCACACAGCTGCCTGCCTGTCTCTGGAGCCAGAGCTTCTCTCTCTCTCTCTCTCTTAATGATAATCTATTATTGTTATTCGACATTTTACTTATTTATTTATTTTCAAAGATTGATTTATTTATTCATGAGAGACACAGAGAGAGAGAGAAGCAGAGACACAGGCAGAGGGAGAAGCAGGCTCCATGCAGGGAGCTCAATGCAGGACTTGATCCCAGATCCCGGGATCACAACCTGAGCTGAAGGCAGGTGCCCAACCGCTGAGCCACCCAGGTGTCCCAACATTTTAAATAAATAAATAAATAAATAAATAAATAAATAAATAAATAAATAAATAGGGCTTGAACTCATGACCCTGAGATCAAGACTCACATGCTGTGTGGACTGAGCCAGAGCTTCTGACAACTAAAGTGCCGGCCACCGTCGTCAGGCAGTTTGCACTGACCAGTGTTCAGCGTCCTCCTCGGCCCTAGGAGTGCAGCCAGCAGTACTCTCCCCAGCTGGGAGGGAGGAAGTGGACTCAGCGTCCTTCCTAACATCACTTAGGCAATGAGCAGCAGAGTCGAGATGGTCTTCGGCATCCTGGACACCAAACTCCGTGCTCTTTTGTTTGTTTTTTTGTTTGTTTGTTTTTATGATAGTCACAGAGAGAGAGAGAGAGAGTCAGAGACACAGGCAGAGGGAGAAGCAGGCTCCACGTACCGGGAGCCCGACGTGGGATTCGATCCCGGGTCTCCAGGATCGCGCCCTGGGCCAAAGGCAGGCGCCAAACCGCTGCGCCACCCAGGGATCCCCAAACTCCGTGCTCTTTTTCCCACTCCTTCAAGCTAACCACCTCTCCCTGCTGCTTCAGGGGGGCTTCATCAGAGCCCACTCTTGATTTTTTCCCAGAGGTGCAGGACAGTCTGCCCTGGCCTTCCTGCCCATTCCACTGCCTTTGACAAACTTGACCCCCCTTTCCCGAAACACTCTCCTCTCTTGGCCTCGGCTAGCCCACACCACATGGGTTTCTTCTACCCCATTGGCTGCCTCTATTTAGCCTGTTCTCTGAAACCCCCTCTTCTCCCTCCAACAAGGAAGGGGCTCAGGATTCCATCCTGAATTCTCCTACCCCTCTGTGCATCTTTCAATGAAAGGTCCCCCATCCCCATCCCCAAACCCATCCACAGCTCCGTAACTTAAAATTAATTTCTCCTGCGTAACTTAAAATTTATTTCTCCTGCTCCATTCTCCCTCCGAGGGAGAGAACCGTCTCCTTGACTTTTAAAATAACTTTATTGAGATGTGATTCACATATCATACGATTCGCCCACTTACAGTATATGATTCTTTTAGTAGATCCACAGAGCTGTGCAACAACACCAATAAGTCAATTTATTTCTTTTTTTCACTTTTTAAAAAGATTTTCAAAATTTAGGGCATCTGTGCAGCTCATCTGGTTAAGCCTCTGCCTGGGGGTCAGGTATGATCTCTGGGTCCTGGGATCAAGCCTCGCATTGGGCTCCCTGCTCAGCGGGGAGTCTGCTTCTCCCTCTCCCTGTGTGCCCCCCACCCCAGCTCATGTTCTTCCTCTTTCTCTCCCAAATAAATAAACAAATCTTTAACCAAAAAAAAAAAAAAAAAAAGATTTTTGGGATGCCTGGGTGGCTCAGTGGTTGAGCATCTGCCTTTGGCTCAGGTCGTGATCTTGGGGTCCTGGGATCGAGTCCCACATCGAGCTCCCTGCAGGGAGCCTGCTTTTCCCTCTGCCTGTGTGCATCTCTCTGTGTTTCTCATGAATAAATAAATATTTTTTAAAAAGAAAAATATTTTTTAAATGTATTTATCTGAGAGAGAGAGAGTGCACTCACACTCACACCCATGAATGAATGGGAGAGGGGCAGAGGGAGAGGGAGAAGCAGACTCCCCACTGAGCAGGGAGCCCAATGATGCTGTGTGGGGCTCAATCCCAGGACCCAGGGATCATGACCTGAGCCAAAGGCAGACACTTAACTGACTGAGCCACCCAGGTGCCCCCACAGCCAATTTTAGAGCATTTTCATCACCCCAAAAAGAAACCTCTTACCCATTAACAGTTACTTTCCACTTCTCGCAACTTGCACAGGCCCTGACAACCACTAATCTGATTCCCATGTCTATGGATTTGCTTATTCTAGACAATTCAGATCAATGGGACCATACAGTATGTGGCTTTTTGTGACTGGCTTCCTTCACTTAGCATAATGTTCTCAAGGTTCATCCATGTTCTAATACATATCAGTACTTCATTCCTTGTACTAGCCAAATAATATTCCACTGTGTGGGTAGAAAACATTTTGTTTATCCATGTATCTTTTTTTTTTTTTTTTTAGGGCGGTGGTGAGGGACAGAAGGAGAGAGAGAAATCCTAAGCAGGTTCCATGCCCAGCATGAAACCCTACAAGGGATTCGATCTCATGACCCCGAGATCAAAAGTCACATGCTCTACGGACTGAGCCAGCCAGGCCCCTCTGTGTTTAACTTCTCGGGGAACCACTCAACGGTCTTCCACAGTACTGTACCATTTTACATTTCTACCATCAGTATGTGAAGGTTCTAATTTCTCCACATCCTACCAACACTGGTTTGATCTATAATATGATGTCTATGTTTTGTCTAGCCGTCCTAGTGGGTGTGAAGTGGTATTTCATTGTAGTTTTGATTTGCATTTCCCTAATGGCTAATGATATTGAGAATGTTTTTGTGTGCTAATTGTCAATTTGTACATCTTTTTCTCAAAGAATTTTTTTTTTTAATTTTTAAGTAATCTCTACATCCAGTGTGGGGCTCACAACCACAACCCTGAGTTCATGAGCTGCACGCTCTCCTGATTGAGCCAGCCAGGCGCTCCTGCACATCCTCTTTAGAGAAATATCTACTCAAATCCTTTGCTCATTTTAAAATTAAATTGTCTCCTTATTATTGAATTGTAAATGTTCTTTATGTATTCTGAGTATAGAGCAATTTTCCCCCTGTTTGGTGGGATATCTTTTCACTTTCTTGATAGTGTCCTTTGTAACACAAGTTTTAAATTTTTGATGAAGTGTACTTTACATACTATTATTTGGTTCTTGTGCTTTTAGTGTCATATCTAAGAAACTTGTTGCCTAACTTCAGGTCATGAAGATTTATTCCTGTATTTTCTTCTGAGAGTTTTTTTTCCCTTCTGAGCGTTTTTATACTTTTAGCCCTCACATTTAGGTTTATGACCTATTTTGAGTTAATTGTTCTGTACAGTATTGGATCCAACTTCAATATTTTGCGTGTGCATATCCAGTTGTCCTAGCATCATTTCTAAAAAAGATTATTTTCTCTCTCGTTGAATTGTTTTTGGTACCCTTGTTGAAAATCAATTAACTAAAAAGAAAGAAAGAAAGAAAGAAAGAAAGAAAGAAAGAAAGAAAGAAAGAAAGAAAGAAAGAAAATCAATTAACTAAGGCACCTAAATGGTTGAGCATCTGCCTTTGGCTCAGGTCATGATCCTGGGGTACTGGGATTGTGTCCCACATGGGTCTCCCTGCATGGAGCCTGCTTCTCCCTCTGCCTCCCCGTCTAAATGACTCCATTTATTTGTGATTTGTCAATTCTATTCCAATGATCCATATGCCTATTTCTATGCCAGTACCTCAAACGTTTTAAAATCAGGAAGTTTGGGATTCCTGGGTGGTGCGGCGGTTTGGCGCCTGCCTTTGGCCCAGGGCGCGATCCTGGAGACCCGGGATCGAATCCCACGTCGGGCTCCCGGTGCATGGAGCCTGCTTCTCCCTCTGCCTGTGTCTCTGCCTCTCTCTGTGTGTGACTATCATAAATAAATAAAAAATAAAATAAAATCAGGAAGTTTGAGTCGTGCAACTATTCTCTTCTTTTTAAAAATTGTTTTAGTTATTCTGGGTCCCTTGCATCTTCATTTAAATATTAAGGTCAAGGGTGCCTGGATGGCTCAGTTGGTGGAGTGTGTGACTCTTGATCTCAGGATAATGAGTTCAAGCCCCACACTTGTAGAAATTACTTAAAAAAATTTTTTTTTAAGATTTTCATTTATTTATTTGTTTGAGAGACAAAAACAAGTGAGAGAGAGAGAGAAAGAGCGAGCACGAGTGTGGGGAGAGGCAAAGGGAGAGGTAGAAGCCGACACCACTGAACAGGGAGCCCCAAGCAAGGCTCAGTCTCAGGACCCTGGGATCATGACCTGAACTGAAGGCAGATGCTTAACCGATTGAGCCACCCAGGCACCACTTACATATCTTTTGTTAAATGTATTGCTAAGTATTTTATGCTCTTTGTTGCCATCGAAATTTGGATTGTTTCTTAATTTCATTTTTTTTAAAGATTTTTTTATTTATTTATTTATTTATTTATTTATTTATTTATTTATTTATTCGTGAGAGACAGAAAGAGAGAGGCAGAGAGACAGGCAGAGGGAGAAGTAGGCAAGTAGGCTCCATGATCCTGACGCAGGACTGGCTCCTGGGACTCCAGGATCACGGCCTGGGCCTAAGGCAGGCGCTAAACTGCTGAGCCACCCAAGGATCCCCTCTTAATTTCATTTTTGAAATGTTCCTTGCTGGCATATGAAAATACAATTGATTTTCATGTATTGATCTTGTATCCTGCAACCCTGTTAAACTCATTTATTAGTTATAATAGTTTTTTTCATGGGTTCCTTAGGATTGTCTATATACAGGATCATCTCATCTGTAAACAGAGATAGTTGTACCTATTTCATCCTAATCTAGATACCTTTTATTTCTTTTTCTTGCCTGATTACCCTAGCTAGAACCTCCAAAACCATGTTAAAGAGAAGTGGTGACATTGAACATCTTTGTCTTCTTGATCTTAGGGGATGTCATTCAGTCTTTCACTGTTAAGTTTGATGTTAGCTAGGGGTTTTTCATAGATTCCCTTTATCAAGTTGTGGAAGTTCCCTTCTATTCTTAGTTTGTTGAGTATTTTTGTCATGAAAGGGTGTTGGGTTTTATCGAAAAATTTTTTTTCTGAATCTATTGAGGTGATCATATTTTTTTTTGTCTTTTAGTCTACTAATCGGATTTACTTTATTAATTGATTTTGAATGTGTGTTAGGAGTCCCCAAGACCACCTTCAGGATTGATAAATCACAAGGAGGGCTCATAGGACTCAGCATATTGTCGTACTCACAGCTAAGTTTTATTATCGTGAACAGATACAGAGCAAAATCAGCAAAGGGAAACAGCACATGGGGCAAAGTCCAGAGGAAGTCAGATACAAGCTTCCAGAGTACTCTCCCAGTGGAGTGAACCTAGGAAACGCCTAGTTCCTCCAACAAGTTATGACAACATGAATGAAATATTGTCTGCCAGGGAAATTCATTTGATAACTTCTGTGCCCAAGATTTTTAATAGGGGCCAATCATATAGGCACCCTCTGTTTAGCATGTGCCAAAATTCTGACTCCTGAAGGAAAGCAAGTACTTAGCACAGACCATGCTCTTTGTACAAACAGTGTAGACACAGTGAACCACTCTTACCGGTCCTGAAATTCATGTTCCCAGATGCCAGGTAAGGGCCAACCTCATAAGCAGGCACTTCTCAGGAGAGCAGTCTCAATCTCAATTGTTTAACTCTCTTCTGCAGAAGACATTAGACCAACCTTGTACTCCTGGGATAGATCCCCCTTGATCATGTTGTATAATCCTTTTTATATATTGTTGGATTCAGTTTCCTAGTATTTTGTTCAGGATTTTTTAGTCTAAATTCATAAAGGGGATGCCTGAGTGGCTCAGTGGTTGAGCATCTGCCTTCAGCTCAGATGGGGTCCTGGGATGGAGTCCCTCATAGGGCTCCCTGCAGGGAGCCTGCTTCTCCCTCTGTGTCTCTGCCTCTCCCTCTGTGTCTCTCATGAATAAATGAATAAAATCTCTTAAAAGTAAAATAAAATAAATGTATAAAGGATCTTACTCTGTAGTTTTCTTGTGATGCCCTTGTTTGGTTTTGGTATCTGAGTAATACTGGCCTCATACAATGATTGGGAAGTGTTCCTTCCTCTTCTGTTTCTTGGAAGGGTTTGTGGAAGACTGGTGTATTAGTTTCCTATTGCTACTGTAAAAAATTACCATCAACTTAGTGGTTTAAAATAACACAAATTTATTCTTTTACAACTCTGGGGATTGAAAATCCAAAAAGAGTCTATAGGGCTAAAATCAAGGTGTAGCAGGTTAGTAGGACTATTTCCTTCCAGATGCTCCAGGAGAGAATCTATTTCTTTCTTCTTCTAGTTTCTAGAAGCTGCTATGGCTCTTTCCTCCATCAATGCCAGCTGAGTAGTAGGTTCTCTTTTGGGCTCTGCTTCCCTCTGCCTCCTTCCTCAACATGGCATTCTGAGTTTTCCATCATTCCTCCTCTAAGGACTTTTGTGATCACATTGGGCCCATTCCAATAATCGAAAATGATCTCATCATCTCAAGATTCTTAACTTAATCACATCTGCAAAATCCCTTTTGCCATGTAAATTAGCATTCATAGGTTCTTCAGATTAAGACATGGATATCTTTGTGGAGCCATTATTCAACCTACCACAATTGGTATAATTTTTTGAATGTTCACCAATGAAGCTATCTGGGACTGCACTTTTCTTTGTGGGATGTTTTAAATTATTCATTTGATGTCTTTACTTGTTATAGGCCTATTTATATTTTCAGTTTCTTCTTGAGTCAGTTTGAGTATTTGTATTTTTCTAGAATTTATCCGTTTCATTTAAATTATCTAATTTGTTGGAGTAAAGTTGTTCATTATGTCCTCCTTTATTCCCCATTTTTGTTCAGCTTTATCGAGGTATAATTAACAAATAAAATTGTACAGATTTAAGGTGTATAGAATGATAATTTGACATATGTATTTTTTTTTTGACATATGTATCCTTTGTGAAATGATTATCATAGTCAGGTTGATTAAAACATCCATCACCTCAAAGAGTTGCCCTTTTTGTATGTATAGTGAGGACACTTATGGTCTACACTGTTAATACACAACACAGAATTATTAACTGTGGTCACTATGCTTTACATTAGATCCCCAGAGTTTATTCATTTTATAATATTTTTATTTCTTTAAGTTTTGTATTATGTCCCTTTGTTTATTTCTTTATTTTTTAAATTTTCCCCTTGTTTATTTTTGATTTTTTTAAAAAATATTTTAT
Source organism: Canis lupus dingo (assembly GCF_003254725.2). Lineage (NCBI taxonomy): Eukaryota > Metazoa > Chordata > Mammalia > Carnivora > Canidae > Canis > Canis lupus. Next base: position 24,911,375 of record NC_064252.1, on the reverse strand, counting down.
TTATTTATTCATGAGAGACACAGAGAGAGAGTCGGAGACACAGGCAGAAAGAGAAGCAGGCTCCCTGCAAGGAGCCCGATGTGAGACTAGATCCCAGATCCCAGGATCATGCCCTGGGCCAAAGGCAGATGCTCAGCCACTGAGCCACCCAGGCATCCCTATTTCTGGTTTTTGTAATTGTAATCTCCTCTCCTTTTTCTTTTTCTTTTTTTTTTTAAGATTTTATTTATTTATTTATGATAGACATAGAGAGAGAGAGAGAGAGAGAGAGAGGCAGAGACACAGGCAGAGGGAGAAGCAGGCTCCATGGTGGGAGCCCAACGTGGGACTCGATCCCCGACATGGGAATCGATCCCCGGTCCCCAGAATCAGGCCCTAGGCTGAAGGCAGGCACTAAACCCCTGAGCCACCTAGGCATCCCCCAGTCTAGGTCTTTTAAATGACTTAATGAGATTCCAGGGTCTGGCTGTTCCTTAATTTTTAAATATCCTCTTATTGATGGTTGTTTTCCAATTTGTTACTATTACAAACAATGCCAGCCGACCAGGTGCATTTTTGTGTGCTCATGGGAGTCTCTAAAATACCTTCCTAGAGGTGAAATTGTTGGGTTGTATTGCTTTTTAATTGGAAACAATGTTATCGGGCAGCCCGTGGCCCAGCGGTTTAGCGCCGCCTTCAGCCCAGGGCCGATCCTGGGGACCAGGGATGGAGTCCCATGTCAGGGATGGAATCCCACATGGGGCTCCCTGCATGGAGCCTGCTTCTCCCTCTGCCTGTGTCTCTGCCTCTCTCTTTCTGCGTCTTTCATGAATAAATAAATAAAATCTTAAAAAAAAAAAAGTCACATGGCTCAAAAGTGGTGTAGTGTGGATTCAAACCTGGGAATCTTGACTCTGCTTTTAAGTTTAAGCAGTGTATCTGGTGGTTGAAGAGGTGGGAGGCTGGAGACACTATTAAGTGGGAATGGGTCAAAAGCAGACCAAGAACACAGTGTCTACTTCTTCCTAGGTGAAAGTAGCTCTGAGAGTTTTGAAAGAAATCATTGATTAGCATAAATGATACCTGCAAATTAATACATTTAAACAAATCTACACGTTTGTGCATCTTGTCAGTTGCCTATGATTAACGTCCTCTTTCATTTTTCCCACTTTTTTTTTTTTAAAGATTTTATTTATTTATCCATGATAGTCACACAGAGACAGAGAGGCAGAGACACAGGCAGAGGGAGAAGCAGGCTCCATGCAGGGAGCCCAACATGGGATTCGATCCCGGGTCTCCAGGATCACGCCCCGGGCCAAAGGCAGGCGCCAAACCGCTGCGCCACCCAGGGATCCCCATTTTTCCCACTTAATGTAACTTTTAGATGGGTACGTGTTACTCAGAATGAAAATCACATCTCTTCCCGTCCTTGTATTAGTTGTGGCCGTGGGTCTAAGCTCTTGCGGGTGGGATACAAGGGATATAAGTCGAAGTGCTGTCTAGCAGCTTCTAAGAGCAGAAAATAAGAGATTGGAGATGTCCCCTTTGGCTCCTCCTCCTTCTCTCCACAAACTTCTATCTGGTGCTTGAGGAGTGGAGTGAGATAGTGGCCCACTAACACGGGGGCGTGTGCCAGAGAGCTGGAAGCAGCCTGAGCAGGGAATTTAGTGTAGCTGGGTTTCTATTCCTGCCCTGGGCTGCATGCATCTAATATTTTCTATTCTATTCTACCTCCTTAAAACAAAAAAAAGTTGGCTGTCATCCACTTGACTTCACAACACACTAATGGATCACAGGTTCCAGCAGCCCTTGCAACGTAAGATCCAAACGAGGCTGGAATACTGGAGAACTAGTTGGGAAAATTCAATCTTCTTGTGTGTTGGGTGCTGTTGGTTACTCTTTTAGAGTCCTACCAGAGCAGGGTGCAGGCTGAAGCTCTCCAGTCTTCGGCAGAGATAGAAGGGAAGATACGCTACTACTGGTTCACAATCCAAGTTGTCTAAGAGTTCCAGAGCATGGAGATGACTTTCACAGCTGAAAGAAGCCATCTGTTTTGGTATTTCAAACCTGGGCAATCATAGGGAGTGGCATGGGAGTAGTAGCAAGAGATTAGACTAATTTTCCCCCAGAGGCCATGAGCCCGAAGGCAAAAAACGGGATTAAGGCTATTTGTAAAGCACTTTATTTCAGAAGGAATGAAGATGGTTGCCATCAGGCTCAGCTTGAAGGCTCATTTGTAAAAGACAGAAGTACCCAGGCTTGAAAGTTTTATCTAGGTGAGATCTTTGATTGTAGTCATTTGCACTTGAAGCAAATAGCCTGAAAACCATTTAAGTGTTTGAAGGAATTGTCACCAAAGAAACCACTAGGATGGGGATCCCTGGGTGGCGCAGCGGTTTGGCGTCTGCCTTTGGCCCAGGGCGCGATCCTGGAGACCCGGGATCGAATCCCACATCGGGCTCCCGGTGCATGGAGCCTGCTTCTCCCTCTGCCTGTGTCTCTGCCTCTCTGTCTCTCTCTGTGACTATCATAAATAAATAAAAATTAAAAATCGAATCCCACATCGGGCTCCCGGTGCATGGAGCCTGCTTCTCCCTCTGCCTGTGTCTCTGCCTCTCTGTCTCTCTCTGTGACTATCATAAATAAATAAAAATTAAAAAAAAAAAACAAAAAACAAAAAAAAGAAACCACTAGGATGGCTGCAAACATCTGTGATGTTTGCATCAACCCTTTTTTTTTTCTTTTTAAGATTGTATTTATTTATCCATGAGAGACTGAGAGAGAGGCAGAGACACAGGCAGAGGGAGAAGCAGGCTCCATGCAGGGAGCCTGATGCGGGACTCGATCCTGGGTCTCCAGGATCACCCTGGGCTGAACCCAGGCTGCCACAGCCTCCTTTTTTTTTTTTTTTTTTTGAGGCCCCGCTGGGATTCCCCCCCCCCCTTTTTTTTACAATTTTTTTTATTCATGAGAGACACAGAGAGAGGGAGCGGCAGGCTCCATGCAGGGAGCCTGATGTGGGATTTGATCTTGGGACTCCAGGATCATGCTACTCAACCCTTTGAAGCCATTCCCAGGCTCCAAAACCTGGACCAGCAGGAAGCAGCCCCACTAGGTCATCTCCCAGTGCCCCCATTCTGGTGTCCATGGGACATAATGGAAAAGGAGAAACTTCCCGGAGGGTAGAGCTAGTCAGATAGGTACATGCAGGAACTAATTCTAGCACCAGAGAAGGGAATCTTCCCAGTTCCAACATCAGAAGATGTTGTTGACTGCAGTGGACCATCATTGCTATGTGTTCCATAGCCTTTAATTTTCAGAATGGTCCTTTTTATTGTGATCATCTTGTTCCTATGCCCCTATATGTTTAAAAGATAGTTTGTCTTTTAGTGTGTAGCTTGCACCTATATCTGTATTTGATGGATGGTTATAGACTTTGAGGATAAAGTGAGATTTGGGGGTTCTCTACTGGGCAGTGAGTGAATATGCTTTATATATGGGAAGAAAGATAAATATAAATAGATATGTACATATATATATATATATATATATAGTGACCATGTGACACATCATCCAAACTAGAACACTTTTTAAAAAAAATCTCTATTTTTAATATTATCTATTCATATTTTAATATAAGTATGCACGCATATTTATTTGAATGGCATTATTTAGGTATAATCAGCAAACAAAAAATTGCACTTTTTTAAAGATTTTATTTATTTATTCATGAGAGATACAGAGAGAGAGAGAGGCAGAGACATAGGCAGAGGGAGAAGCAGGCTCCTTGTAAGGAGCCTGATGCGGAACTTGATCCCAAGACTCCAGGATCACGCCTTGGGCCAAAGGCAGACACTCAACCACTGAGCCACCCAGGCATCCCAAATTGCACATTTTTAAAGTATACAAATGGAAAAGTTTTGATGTATGTATTATATGCATGAAACTGTCACCACATGAAGATAAGGAACATAGCTGTCACCTCTTCCCAAAACTCCTTGTATCCCTTGATAAACTTTCCTCTCCTGTCTCTCCCTGAACCCCCCTTGCCAGGCAACCACTGATCTACCTCTGTCATTATACATTAGCCTGCATTTTTCCAGAATGTGACATCAATTTTATATAAATCTATATATAAACACAGTATATACTCTTGCCTGGCTTCATTCATGCAGCATAATTGAGATTCATCTATGTTGTTGTATGTTTCAGCAGTTTACTCCTTTTTATTGCTGAGTAGTGTTTTATTGTGTGGATATGATATCCCACAGTTTGCTTATCCATTCACCTGCTGCTATACATTTGGCTTGTTTCCAGCTTCCACGGGTAAAGCTGCTCTGAATAGTCAGTATTTGCACGGACATTTGTGCCTTCTTTTCTCTTGGAAATACCTCAAACTTTTTGTTTTTCCTTTTTTTAAATTTTAAATTTTAATTTTTTAAAAGATTTTATTTATTTATTCATGAGAGACACACAGAGAGAGAGGTGGAGACACAGGCAGAGGGAGAAGCAGGCTCTATGCAGGGAGCCCAACGCGGGACTCAATCCCAGGTCCCCAGGATCACACCCTGGGCTGAAGGAGGTGCTAAACTACTGAGCCACCCAGGCTGCCCTATTTTTTAATTTTTTTAAAAGATTTTATTTATTTGTTTGACACAGAGAGAGCAGGAGGGGGCCAGAGACAGAAGCAGGCTCCCTGCTCAGCAGGTGGGAATTTGATCCTAAGACCCTGGGATCATGACCTGAGCCCAAGGCAGACGCTTAACCGACTGCACCATCCAGGGGCCCCTTCCTTTTATTTATTTATTTTTTTAAATTTATTTATTTTTTCTTTTAAAAAAATTTTGGTAAAATATGCATATCATAAAATTCATCATTTTAACAATTTTCAAGTGTTTAAGTTATTGTGCTATTATAGCCATTTCTGGAATTTATCATCATCCCAAATAGAAATTCTATACCCATTTTTTAAATTTTTATTTATTCATTCATGAAAGACACAGAGAGAGAGGCAGAGACACAGGCAGAGGGAGAAGCAGGCTCCATGCAGGGAGCCTGATGTTGGACTCGATCCCAAGATTCTGGGATCATGCCCTGGGCCAAAGGCAAACACTCAACTGCTCAGCCACCCAGGCATCCCTATACCCATTAACTAATAATGCCCCCTTGTACTCACCCCTAGCCCCTCATAACCACTTCCTGTGTCTATGAATCTGCCTATTCCTAGAATATAAGTGGAATCATACAGTATCTGTCCTTTGTGTCTGGCTTCTTTCACTGAGCACAATGTTGTTGTGTTTTTTTTTTAAGATTTTATTTATTCATGAAAAACACAGAGAGAGAGAGGCAGAGACAGAGGCAGAGGAAGTGCTTCTTAAGCAAGCTCCATGCAGGGAGCCTGATGCAGGATTCGATCCTGTGTCTCCAGGATTAGGCCCTGGGCCGAAGGGCGGGTGCCAAACTGCTGAGCCACCCGGGTTGCCCTCTTTTTTTTTTTTTTTTAAGAGATTTTATTTATTTATTCATGAGAGAGACACACAGAGAGAGGCAGAGATATAAGCAGAGGGAAAAGGAAGCTCCCCACAAGAGGCCCAATGTGGGATTCGATCCCAGACCCTGGGATCACACCCTGAGCTGAAGGCAGACCTCAACCACTGAGCCACCCAAGCATCCCATAACACAATGTTTTCAAAGTACATCCATGTAAAAAAACAAAAAAAAAAAACCCCAAAAAACAAAGTATATCCATGTTGTAGCATGAATCACTACTTCATTTTTTATGGCTGAATAATATTCCATTGTGCATATAGACGTACATTTTGTTTATCCATCGAATCTGCTAATGGACAATCAGTGGTTTCCCTCTTTTGGCTATTATGAATAATGCTGCTATGAATATGGATGTAGAAGTAATCTGTTTGTATCCTGTCTTTCAATTCTTTTGGGTATATACCTAGAAGTGGAATTGATGGATCATATGATTCTATGTTTAACTTTTTGAAGAACCAATAATTTTTCTCCTTTTTTTCACTCTTGAGTGTAAAGGAATACTGTTAGTAATTATGTGGGATAACAGGGTAAACTATGATTATCCCATGCAAATTGGAATGTACAATCATCTTTCATATGCATAGATACAAGGATGGGATGTGCCAGAGAAAAGTATTGGTTTGCCAATTTACGTTTTCCACTTGGTCTATAAAATTTACGTGTGCACATGACCACTCAGAATGAAGGCCAGATTTCCAAGGCTGCCTTGCGGCAAGGTGTAGCCATGTAACTACATTCTGGCCAAGGGGATATGTAATGGCAGGTGCAGCTTCCAGGGAGAGCCTTACAGGGAGAGGCGTGCCTCCTCCCATTTCCTCCTTTTCCAGGTTAGAGTGGAAATGTGATGGCTGCTAGTTTTTGGAACAGAGATAACTTGAGAAAGGAAAATGCACAAGGCAGAGCACGGAAGGTGGAAGGAGGCTGGGCCCCTGATACCAGTTGGAGTCCCTAACACCAGTCCTAGAACACCTACCTCTGGACTTTCACTGGAGAAAGAAAGAAATTCTTGTTTTGTTTGTTTTGAGGTTTTCTACTCCTAATTTTTCTTCAAAGATTTTATTTATTTATTCATGAGAGACACAGAGAGAGAGAGGCAGAGACACAGGCATAGGGAGAAGCAGGCTCCATGAAGGGAACCCAATGTGGGACTCGGTCCCAGGTCTCCAGGATCACACCCTGGGCTGAAGGCAGCGTTAAACCGCTGAGCCACCCGGCTGCCCTCTACTCCTAATTTTTACAAATACTCTTAACAACTAGTCATGGATTGTTTTAATGTTCTAAATGTTTCTGCTCTTAGAGTAAGTGTGGAAATCCAACCCAGTCTCTGGCTTTCTTTGCTTTGTTCAACTCTAGACTATTTTGAATTTTCTCACCCTTCACATCTCCTCCTTACCTTTTCTCCTTGGCCTTTTGCTCCCACTTCCATGGCTAAAAAAAGCCCCTCAGCACTGACACTCAGAGCCCACTTCCTGCAACAGTGTTTTCGCTGGCACCCAGTGAACCCAGCCACATCCCTAAGCCACAGAAGCAGAGGCTCAAAGTTTCATCACCTCTTGTGCCTTGGGTTCTAGCTTTGCAGGCTCCCCCTGCTAGTTTTCACCACAATTCCTCAGTCTCCGCAAACCATCTCCTGGCACTCTGTCACACTCACAAAAAACTTGGGCATCTGGGCCCCAGGCAGAGCCAACCAGGGGAAGGCAACTGGACAGAGAACTGATGGTGCTAGTGATTGACGTGGGGTCCAAATAAAACTGTCCCCACCATCATGACAGTCTCAGCACCTCTGAAACCTGTCTCTGACATCCCCATCTGTATCTTGCCTCCATACACCCTCCTATACACCCTTTGCTGTGCCCCTGTTTTTCAGAAATATGGAGCCTCCCCACTCCTCTTGTCTCTGCCTCCATCCTCTCAGCCTCACCTTATTCACAACACTTTTCCTTCAGGCAGTGGGCCTCACTATTTACCACTTCTTCAGCATCTTTGACTCTTGTGCATCCAATTCCCCACCTCCTGCCTCATCTAGGGCAGGAGTCAGTAAACTAACTCTTTTCTTTTTAAATATTTTACTTCATGAAAGACACACAGAGAGAAGCAGAGACATAGGCCTAGGGAGAAGCAGGTTCCCTGTGGGGAACCCGATTCGGGACTCAATCCCAGGACCCCTGGATCATGACCTGAGCCAAGGGGAGACGCTCAACCACCGTGCCACCCAGGTGCCCCAGTAAACTTTTCTACAAAGGACAAGAATAGCAAATATTTCAGGCTCTACTGGCCTTTCTTCCCTTGTAGCTAGAAAGCCACCATAGACAATCAGTAAATGAGTGAGTGGGGCTATATTCCAATACCTTTTGGGTTTTTTGTTTATTTGTTTATTTTTTAAAAATTTTTTTATTTTTTTATTTTTTTTTTTTAATTTTTTTTTTTTTATGATAGTCACAGAGAGAGAGAGAGAGAGAGGCAGAGACACAGGCAGAGGGAGAAGCAGGCTCCATGCAGGCAGCCTGACGTAGGACTCGATCCCGGGTCTCCAGGATCACGCCCTGGGCCAAAGGCGGTGCTAAACTGCTGAGCCACCCGGCTGCCCATGTTCCAATAAATTTTCATTTACAGAAACCAGCAGCTGGCCTCTGTAGTTCGCTGCCCCTTGCTTTATTCAGGGCATTATTCCATCAATTATTCCTGACTACTCCTGGATTTTTAATTTCTTCCTCTTTGCTGGTTTCTTGTTCACATTCTACAAACATGTTCAAGTCTTCTGCATCTTAACTGGGAAATAGCTGAAAGGGGAGAGAGGATGAGTCAAGGGTAAGGGAATTCAGAACAGTTTGTGGCTGAATTTGAAAAAGCAAGACACTTAAAACAATTTCAGGGAACATACATCAGGAACAGGTCCTTGTTTGTAGAATCTAAAAAAACAAAACAAATGGACTAATACACAAAAAGCAGAAATAGACCCATAAAAACAGAGGACAAACTGGTGGTTGGTAGAGGCAAGGGGAGTTAGGTGGTGGGCAAAATGAGGACAGGGGAGTGGGAGGTCCAGGCTTCTCATAGAATGAGGAAGTCTCAGGGATGGAAGGTACAGCCTGAGGAATATAATGAATTGTATTCTGATAGTGTTGCATGATGACAGATGGTAGCTACACTTGTGGGGAGTATAGCATAACAAATAGACTATATTGTACACCTGAAACTGATGTAACATTGTATATCAACTATACTTTCTTTAAAAAGAGAGAGGATAAAAAAAAAAGAAAGAAAGAAAGAAACAGGGAGAGAGAGAGAGAGAGAGAGAGAGAGAGAGAGAGGATCCTCTGGGTGACTCAGTTGGTTAAGGGTCTGATTTTGGTTCAGGTCATAATCTCAGGGTCCTGGGATTAAGCCCCATATTGGGTTCTGCAAAATCAGCAGAATGGGGAGTCTGTTTCTCCCTCTCCCTCTGCCCCTCCCCAACACTTGTGTATCGTGTGTGTTCTCTCTCTTTCAAATAAATAAAATCTTTTTTTTTTAAAGAGAACAAATTCTTGTAATTATCATATCTGAAGCATAAACATGATAAGAAACCAGCTCTTTTACCAACCAGAGTAGTTTCCAGGGCCACCCTAAAGACCTGGATCACACTGGATAAGGTTTGGCTGCCAGAAATGGAAAATACAAAATAACAATGGCTTAAACAAAATAAATAAAAGCCAAGAGACACACAGCCTATGGAAGGAATGGCTCTCCACAATGTCAGGGACCCTGGCTGCTCCTTCTATCCTTTTGCTGCACCATTCACACCTTCCATTCCCAAGATCACCTCATGGTACAAGACAGCTGCTTGAATTCCAGCCTCTAGTTCTCTTTTCTAGTCAGCAGGCTAGAAAAAGAAAAGGTAAAGGTAAGAAAAGGTAAAGAGGTGAACACATTCCCACTGTGGATAATGGTGCCCAGTTATCCCTGCCTCCCAATATTCACATCTTTGTTTTTTTTTTTTTTATAAATTTATTTATTTATTTATGATAGTCACACAGAGAGAGAGAGAGAGAGGCAGAGACACAGGCAGAGGGAGAAGCAGGCTCCATACACCAAGAGCCCAATGTGGGATTCGATCCCGGGTCTCCAGGATCATGCCCTGGGCCAAAGGCAGGCGCTAAACCACTGCGCCACCCAGGGATCCTCCACTGCGCCACCCAGGGATCCCACATCTTTGTTTAATTCTCTCTCCTCAAGCATGGGCTGCACTCTTTTACTTATTTGCTACTAAGGAATGGAATACAAGAGAAGTAGTAGGATGTTACTTCCAAGATTAGTTCATAAAAAGATGGTGGTTCTATCTTGGGTGTTTTCTTTCACTTTCTCTTGATGCCCACTTTGGGGAAATCTAGCTGCTGTCATGAGGCAGTCCTGCACAGAGCCCCACGTTAGTAAATTTGGAAATGGATCCTTCCTCTGCTCAGAGCCACAGGAATGAGCTCAGAAGCAAACCCCCCTCTCGTGGAACCTTTAGGTGACTGGAGCCCCATCTGATACCTTGATTAGAGCCTCACCAGAAAGAACCACCAGGAGCTAAGTCACTCCTGGATTCTTAACCCACAGAAAACTTCAAGAGACAAATATTTGTTGTTTTCAGCCACTTGGCTTTGGGACAGTTTTTTATGCAGCAATGGACAATTATACCATCCCTCTTGAAGGATACTTCTCAAAATTTGCCTTCACCAATCATATTTATATTGATTGGTCAACACTCCATGACCACACCTAGTTGCAAGTGGTGCTGGAAATAAAAAAAAAAAAAAAAAAAAAAAAAAAAAGTGGTGCTGGAAATATAGTCTTTATGGGGAGGGTGGCCCACATCTGGCTAAAAATTGAGAGTTCTACACAAAGAAGGAAAATTGGAGATTACCGACAGTCTCTGCCAACCCCTAGAATGTGACAGTGACCAGAGGGATGGTTTGAGATGATTAGCTTAAAGCCTAAATTCTGGAACTAATCACTCACTGGAAAAATGAATTTCCCATGCTGGCTCAAACTAAACAGGACCAAATGCCAGAGCTAGGAATGGGGTCAGATTCCCAAGATTCTCATGGGCTGCCTAGGGAGGTGCAAATGCCTGAGCAAAACCAGGGTTCTGGTTGGAAGGAGGAAGGGGGACCTGAACACTGAGAAGTCAAGCAACAGCATCCTTCCAGACTGAATATAAATGGTGATGACTTTCTTCTCCCTTTCCATAGTCGCCATGGGAAACAGAGACAACAGATGATATCACGCTTTGCCCAACAGTCTTTTTATCCAGCCCAGAGCCCACTCGAAGGTTGAGACCCCACATATCCAACATGCTTGCTACCATCTGTTCGTGGTCCTTCCACCTATCCCAGGGCTTCCTCACCTGTGTTCATTAGCTAGGGCTGTCATAACAAAATACCATAGGCTGAATGCCTTAAATCACAGAAATTTATTTTCTCACAGTTCTGGAGGCTAGAAGTCCACGATCAAGGTGTTGGCAGGTTTGGTGTCTGTTGAGACTGCTCTCTGTTTTACAGGGGGCCAATCTGAACAATTTTCATAACATCACATGTATATTTATTGGGGTTTTTTGGAAAGATTTTATTTATTCACGAGAGACACAGAAAGAGAGATAGAGGCAGAGACACAGGCAGAGGGAGAAGCAGGCGCCATGCAGGGAGCCTGACGTGGGACTCGATCCTGGATCTTCAGGATCACGCACTGGGCTGAAGGCGGCGCTAAACCGCCAAGCCACCAGGGCTGCCCTGTTTTGTTTTTTCTAAACCAAAATCCAACTCTCCCTCCAGGGGCACCTGGGTGGCTCAATTGGTTAAGGTCTGCCTTCAGGGATCCCTGGGTGGCTCAGCGGTTTAGTGCCTGCCTTTGGGTCAGTACATGATCCTGGAGTCCTGGGATTGAGTCCCACGTTGGGCTCCCTGCATGGAGCCTGCTTCTCTCTTGGCCTGTGTCTCTGCCTCTCTCTCTCTCTCTCTCTCTGTGTGTGTCTCTCATGAATAAATAAATAAAATCTTTAAAAAAAAAAAAAAAAAAAAGGTCTGCCTTCAGCTTGAATTATGATCCCAGGATATTGGGATCAAGTTCCCTGTCAGCCTCCCTGCTCAGTGGGGAGTCTGCTTCTCCCTCTCCCTTTGTGCTCTGTATCAAGTAAATAAATGAAACATTTAAAAAAAACATATTAAAAAAAAAAGCCCCAACTCTCTGGGCCAATTGGGTGTCCAACAATTCAATTCAATTCTATTCTAACACTAACTACTCGGTGTTAGAATCAGATGCCATGGATTAAGGGCTGGGTCCCATGTGAGAGGTTGCCCTCTACTTCAGAAACCAAACACAATTCTCAGGCCTCCTGTGCTTTTGACCGAGGCTATAAATTGGGGGATCCCACAACCCTGTCCTCAGGTTCAATAAATTGCTAGGATGGCTCACTTAGAAAAGCCACTTTACTTCCTATCATCTGTTTATTATAAAGGATATGACTCAGGGACAGGCAAGTGGAAGAGGTGCATAGGGCAGGATATGGGAGGAGGGGCTTGAAGCTTCCATGCCCTCTCTGCCCACCCCAGCACCTGGATGTGTTCACCAATCCAGAAGCTCTACAAGCCCCATCATTTAGCATTTTTATGGAAGTTCCACTGCAGAGGCATGATTGATTAAATTATTGGCCCATTGTGATTAAATCTATCTCCAACACTTCTCTCCTCCCCAGGAGTGGGGGATGGGGTGGAGCTGAAAGTTCCAACCCTCCAATCACATGGTTGGATCCTTTGGCAGGGGAGGATCCTGAAGCCTACTAGGGGCTAGGGGTGCACCAGGAGCCACCGTATTCGCATAAACTCAGGTGTGGTTGAAAGGAAGCTAATTAAGAATAACAAAAGATCGTCCTCTCACTCCCATCACTCAGGAAATTCCAAGGGTTTTAGGAGCTCTGTGGCAGGAACTGGGGACAAAGACCAAATATATATTTCTTATTTCACAGTATCACTTTTGCCTTCTCTGGGTCCTTACAGGGCTTTTTTTTCATGTGTGCTCCAATCCCTGGTACCTGTCTCACTTTTTTTTTTTTTTTTAAGATTTTATTTATTTATTCTTGAGAGACCCAGAGAGAGAGGCAGAGACACAGGCAGAGGGAGAAGCAAGCTCCCAGGACCAGAGGATCATGACCTGAGCTGAAGGCAGATGCTCAACCACTGAGCCTACCCAGGTGCCCCGTATCTGTTTCTCTTATTAAGACACCAGTCATGTTAGATTAGGGCCTCAATCTACAGTCTCATTTTAACTTTATCACCTCTTTGAAGATCTTGTCTCCAAATAGAGCTACCTTCTGAGATACTGGGAGTGAGGGCATTAAGAATTCGGGAGGGACACAAGCCCCCAATATCATCTTCTCCAGAAATCTTCACCTGCATTTATTCACAGACTCATTCAACAAACATTCTCTGAACGTATGTAGAGATGGCACCTACAGCCTGCCCGGGGATAGGATATGGTATCAGAAGGCCAGGGACTGAGATATGGGGAATCTCAGCATCTTTTTTTTTTTTTTTTTAAGATTTTATTTATTTATTCATGAAACACACACACACAGAGGCAGAGACATAGGCAGAGGGAGAAGAAGCAGGCTCCCTGCAGGAAGCCTGATGCAGGACTCAGATGACCCCGAGATCACACCCTGAGCTGAAGGCAGATGCTCAAGCTTTGAGCTATCCAGGTGTCCCAGGGAACTCAGCATCTTAAAGGCAGAGGAAGAAGACCCAGAAAGTAAGACAGAAGGAGTAAAGGCCTCCCCTTCCTGGCCTGGGGATCTTCCCTCATTCCCCCCTCTCACTTCTTTGGTACTTCCAGGAGCCTTCTCCATAAACCCTGTCTCACTTTGAGCCCCACTCAGCCTCTTGAGACTCTCCATCTCTCCTGACAGGAGAGCAGTACCACACCATTTTCCTCCTGGCACATTCCTACTAGATGTCAGTAGAGCCTTTCTCTGCTAGGGCATCTACTGCTTTCCAAGACAATTAGGGTAAGAGGGAGCTGTGGACTCTTACGGGGGTGTGAAATTTTAGGCATTTCCTTGTTAATTTGATTGCTCTGTATCAGTAGTAGTTGTGACTGTTTCACTCAGTTACCAAAGGGCAAACTTACCTTATCACCCTATAATTTACTTTCTTGCAACTCCATACTGTCTAGTCAGTATGGAGAGGAGAGTATCTAGGCAGAGATACAGGCAGAGGGAGAAGCAGGCTCCATGCCAGGAGCCTGATGCGGGACTCGATCCCGGGACTCCAGGATTGCGCCCTGGGCCAAAGGCAGGCACGAAACCGCTGAGCCACCCAGAGATCCCCAATTTCCTCCTCTTGATAGGATTTTGCCCTGTTCCTTGAGAAATGATACAGATTTCCTAGTGTTTGTTCCCAACAATGCATTTGTTCTTCTCCTGGGGATTTTTTCATAAAAATAATTGTAGGAAAATGTCCCCATCTAAGCCACCACGGAAGGATGGCCCCATTCTGAACTAGATCTTCTCTGATTCTCAAATTTCTTCTCCAATCTCAGGAGGATTTGGTTCATTCTGCCACACTATTGAAACTGGAAGTTGGGATAGGCACCAGAGGCATACAGGTTTGGGGGATTTGATAGTACAGACATGAACCAGTTGTCTGCTGAAGCTTTATCTTTGTGGGGTAGGAAGTGAGGCCATCTACTGAGAGTGAAAGAGGAAGACCAGGGGAGCACACAGTTAATCACAAGAGCAATTGGCCTATGCAGAGTGGGCAAGAGAGCTGACCAGAGATGCTCCATAATGTTCTCAGCATTGTTGAAGGCCCAGGGAGAGGGGTGACCTTAAATTTTAAGTTATATCAGTTTGTGTATGTATGTATACCAGCTGTGTCGGCTGCCTGATATCACTGCCTCATCTCCCTCTCTCCTTTTACTGGTTATAGCACTAGTGTCCGCTAACTGGAAACCTCAACCACACATGTAACCAGCCAGTCAACCACCAATCTTATAGACTCAATTGCCTAAATATTCCCCAAACCCAGCCCCTCTCATTTGCTCTCACTATACTCTCTGCTCCTCTTCTCTCTCCCCTCCACCTAGCAATTAGAGTGACTTTCCAAAATGCTTTTCAAATTCTCAAATTTGATTATGTCACTCCCCTACTTAAAGTCTTCCAATAGTTCCTAGTCATCTATGGGCTTCATTCTTTTTTTTTTTTTTAATTTTTTTAAAATTTTTATTTACTTATGATAGTCACAGAGAAAGAGAGAGAGACAGAGACAGAGACAGAGACACAGGCAGAGAGAGAAGCAGGCTCCATGCACCGGGAGCCCGACATGGGACTTGATCCCGGGTCTCCAGGATCGCGCCCTGGGCCAAAGGCAGGTTAAACCGCTGCACCACCAGGGTTCCCTATGGGCTTCATTCTAAGAGCAGTAGGAGGCCTTTGGAGGGCTTTGAGCGTAGAGTGATATGATTTGAACTACATTTTCTAAAAGTCCACTCCGGGGGATCCCTGGGTGGCTCAGCGGTTTCGTGCCTGCCTTTGGCCCAGGGCGCAATCTTGGAGTCCTGGGATCGAGTCCTGCATCAGGCTCCTGGCATGGAGCCTGCTTCTCCCTCTGCCTCTATCTCTGCCTCTCTCTCTCTATGTCTATCATGAATAAATAAATAAAATACTTTAAAAAAATAAAAAATAAAAATAAAATTTCACTCTGGCTTTTGTTTTTGTTTTTTTTAAAGATGTTATTTATTTATTCGAGAGAGAAAGAGAAAGGCAGAGACATAGGCAGAGGGAGAAGCAGGCTCCATGCAGGGAGCCCGATGTGGGACTCGATCCTGGGTCTCCAGGATCATGCCCTGGGCCTAAGGCAGGCATCAAACTGCTGAGCCACCCAGGGATTCCCCAAATTTATTTATTTATTTATTTTAAAGATGTTATTTATCACTCTGGCTTTTGTATAGAGAATGGATTTGAAATGAGGGCAAGAGTAGAAGCAGGGAAACCAGTGGAGAAGTCTTGTAATGCAGGTGAAATAGTGGCTTAGACCACATGCTGGTAATGGGGATGGAGGTAAGTGGAGGGATCTGAAACACGTTTTTAAAATAGAATTGATAGGAAGGAATCCCTGGGTGGCTCAGCAGTTTAGTGCCTGCCTTTGGTCCAGGGTGTGATCCTGGAGACCTGGGATCAAGTCCCACAGCGGGCTCCCTACATGGAGCCTGCTTCTCCCTCTGCCTGTATCTCTCATGAATAAATATAAAATCTCTTAATAAATAAAAAAAAAATCGAATTGATCACCTTTGCCAATGGTTCAGATGTAGAGCGCATGGGAGAGGGAAGTGTTATGAAAACCTCCTACTGCTGGGGACTCCCTTATTCCTTGGCCTCTACAGCCCTTCACCTTTCCCTTCTCAATGACCATGCTTCTCTGTCTTTTCATCGCTCTGCATTCACTGCCACCTCCTTAAATGAGTGTGCTTCCCCAAGGTCCATGACTCTTCCATTTTGGCTTCATCAGTGTTCTCTGGGAAAGCATGTTCACCTTTTAGCTGCAACTCTTAACTATATGTTGACATTTTCCATGCCTACATCCCCATTCTCGACCTATTTATCATGCTCTGTGTCAGTATTACTATCTGTAATCGGCACCTCGAATTTAACGTGTCCAAAATGGAATCTGTTCTTTGACCCTCAAGTGTGCACCCATTTTCTATACTCTTGACCTCAATGTTTTCACCATCTCCCTAAATTTTCCTCACTATATACTTACTAGCAGGTCTTCATCTTCCCCTTTCTCTCCATTACTCGCCCCCACACACACATGCTGTGAGCCAATAAATTCCATAGTCTTCAGATATGCTTCTTATTCAGTGTTTCCATCCATTGCCAAAGCCACTGATTTATTTAGTCCCTCATTATTTCTTGCTTGTATTATTCTAACATTCATAAACTATTCTTTCTCTAGCTTTTTCCTCCAGGTTTCTGATCCCTAGAATTATTATTTTCCTGGGGTTGTTCTACATATGGCTTGGTCAAAGTTCAGGTGATGTCACCAGAAACTAACTTCCTACCTCCTCCCTGCCCTGCTTCCTCTGTGTTGACTCCATTCCTAAATTCCTATGTTCTATTCTCTTTATGCTGCCAGAATTCTGGACTTTCTCATTCAAATCCACAGATTAAAGACCTAAAATGGAGACTCAGGGGCTCTGATTGGCTATGTGTGTGCTCTGAACTTTCACTTGAACCAATCAGTGTGTTCAAGAGTCCAGTATGTTCTCATTGGCTAAGGATGAGGTAACATACATCCTTGGTAAGGGAGTTGAAGTTTCACCCAGAGCAGAATGGTTGAGAGTGGAGAAAGAATGGTTCCCTAAAAGCAAAACGAGGGTACCATGATCACAAGAAAACAGGTGTGATGCTGGGCATCATCTACTACAAAGTTCCTCTTCCCCAATCCTTTTTCTTGTTCAGTGGTACCAACCTTCAATTTAACCACCTGAGGTGGATCCTTGGCACATCCCTCAAATCCCATCAAATCCATTTTTCCTTTCAGTCCTCAACAACCAGCTGCTAGAAACTATCCTTTTTTAAAAAAAAAAATTATTTATTTATTCGAGAGAGAGAGAATGAGAGAGAGAGGCAGAGACACAGGCAGAGGGAGAAGCAGGCTCTCTGCAAGGATCCAGATGTGGGACTCGATCCCTAGACCCAGGATCAGGATCACACCCTGAGCCGAAGGCAGACACTCAACTGCTGAGCCACTTAGGTGTCCCACTAGAAACTATCCTATGTGCTCACAAGGATTCATTTCCTCCAACTCTTAACATGTTTCCCTGGCCTATTAACTTTGGATTTTGCCACATGATATGCTCTGGGTCAATGGGCTGTGAATATATGGGAACTTTGCCACCCTCAACCAGAATCTTAAATGCAATTATAGGATTTGGCTGGGGTACATTTGCACTAGTCCTTTACTATGAAAAAATGTTCCAAATAGTGGCTATTCCTTCAACCTGGATTCCAAAATGAAAAGACACAGGTAGCTGAGTCTAGCAGAGTGATAGCTAATCTGCAACCTCCTTATTATATGAGCATAAAAATAAGTTTAAATTGCCAAATGCCATGGGACCCATGAGACTATAAAGCTGTTTGTTATGCAGCACAACTTAGAGAAAGCTGAGTAGTACATATACCTCAGTTCCAGTCCTTAATATTTCTACTTGGATCATTGCAACCAATCTTTCTTTACTCTCACTGCAACATTCTCCTACTTATCCTCCTTGCTTGTCTTTGGGCCTCCTCCGGCCCATTCTCCTCCACTTTGCAGTGACAGGGATCTTTCTTTTTTTTTTTTTTTTTTATGATAGTCACACAGAGAGAGAGAGAGAGAGGCAGAGACACAGGCAGAGGGAGAAGCAGGCTCCATGCACCGGGAGCCCGACGTGGGATTCGATCCCGGGTCTCCAGGATCGCACCCTGGGCCAAAGGCAGGCGCCAAACCGCTGCGCCACACAGGGAACAGGGATCTTTCTAAAGGGCAAATCTGATCATATGATTTCTCTGCATATCCCTGATGTCTCATCACTATTTTCAGGATAGAATTCAAACTCCTTGGTTAAGAACCCAACTTTTCAGGATCTTATCCAGATCTCCAGCCTTATCTATCTTCCTTCCCCATGCATCCACCCATTGCCCAGTCTCACTAACCCCTTTGCAGTTACGGAAGTCATGATGTTAAGGTAGCAGTATTTTCACCCACCCTGCTGGCTCTGCCTGCAATGCTCTGCCTGTTACTCATGGAGAGGACATTTAGTTGTTCATCGAGACTTACCTCCAGCCACATCTTCTACTGAGGAACCTCTTGCACAAGGTGGATTTGTCTCCCTTCCCTTCTCTGTGTTCCCACAGTGTCCTGTGTTCCCCTACTCTTCTCATAAGGCTCACTAATTTCACTCTTTCCTGGCCCTGAAGTTCCACAAGGTCAAGGACAGGTTCTGGTTTGTCTCTGTGTTCTCTAGGCTTGGTGGTACCTCACACAAAGTGTCTGGCGATGCTTGGAAGATAACTAAAGGAAAGAATGAATGCACGTGTTGGATTTTCTGCTACTTATGTCTTCAAGATTCTTCTGCCACCAGCATTCTCCAGTCAGTCTTTCACACTGCTGCCAGACTTATCTTCCTAGAAATAAGATTTAATCATGTGACTTCCCCGCTAAACAAAAACCTCTACTGGCTCCTTTGTCATGGTCTAGTTTCATCCACTCCTTTGCTCTCGGGCACTATTTGTATGCTGATGATGCCCAAATTCCAGTCCAGAACTTTCTCTGCTTCTAGATATAAAACTGCCTATTTTGCTTACCTACTCCGGTGTCTTGCAGGGACCTTAAGCTAGAAGAGTCAGATGCCCATTTTCGTCCTTGAACCTTCTTCCTCTCTTGTGTTTTCTCTCAATACATACCATCATTCACCACTGAGTTGCCCAAACCTGGAAGCTGGGAGTCACCTCTAAGAGACAAGTTAAGAGGAGTACCTGAGTGGCTTAGTCAGTTAAGCATCCAACTCTTGGTTTTAGCTCAGGTCATGATCTCAGGGTCATGAGATTGAGCCCCCAGTGGGGCTCCACACTCAGTTGGGAGTCTGCTTGGGATTCTTTCCCTCTCCTGCTGCTCCTCTCCCTGCTTGCTCTCTCTTTCTCAAAAATACATAAAATAAATCTTAAAAAAAGAAAGATAGGTTAAAAGCATGAATGTGGCGGCCAAGTAAATGGCTTCAACTGCTGGTTCTGCCACATAATACCTATGTGTCCTCAACCAAGTTCCTGCACCTTCTCAGACATTAAATCTGTAGACTCTCATCATAGCAGTACCTACCTCCCCAGGTCACTGAATGATAGAATCACACCAAATGCTGGGCAGGTATAACCACATAGTAAATACTTACCAAATATTAGTCTTTACTATTATAACGATCCTCTCCCTCCTTCACCCATCATCCAAGTACTAAGTTTGTAGATCCTACATTCTCAATATCTCTTGAATCTGTCCCATCCTCTCTGTCCTCACTGCCACCTCCTAATCCAGCTTCTGGTCCTCTATTGTCTAATGACTACAGAAGCTTCCTAACCTGTCTTCTTGACTCCATTCTTGCCCTCTTTAAATCCTTTCTCCATATTTCTCATGTGGCTTTTTCTGAAAACCGACTCAGCTCTGTCAACTTCCGGCCGAGCTGAACTTCTTTCAGTTCCTCAAATGGACAGAACTCTACTCTCCCTCCACAAATGCTGTTTCCTCTGCTGGAGCCTCTGCTCTCTGCCAGCCACCTCCACTGGCTGGCTCCCTCTTCTTTCTGCTCCCCACGCAAACATCAGCCTGCCTGCTTACCTCTAAAACTCTGATGGATGTCCCTGCTGGGCATCACTTTCCTCCAAAGTGCCTCCAATGTCCCCTATGCCAGCACTCATCACATGTCACCGCAGTGATGGTTTCAGTGATTGTTTTCAGTGAGCATCTCTCTTCACTGGGCTAGGAGCTCCATAGAGCAAGGTCTCTATTTTGTTCACCACCATATTTCTAAGAATTAGCACAGGTATGCCCCATAATAGGAGCTCAATACATTTTTAAATTGTTTAATTTACTTTTAATAGGTAATATATGCAACTAGTAGAAAATCCAAAAGGTACAAAGGAACATCTGGAAAAAAAGTCTCCCTCCACCCTGATTCCCCAATCACTATATCTATTTTCTTGAGGCTCCTTCCAGTATATTCTATGCAAATACAAGGATATATGCATACTCACGATGGGTGTGGTATCATACTATACATAGTATTCAACACCTGCCTATTATCTCACTTAACAATATATCTTGGAAGATCCTCCTTTCCAGCCTATATAAAACTTAAAAAAAAAATCTGCATTAGTGTACGCTTGTAAATTTGTATCGTAAATTACTCAAGCAGTCTTCAGCCACTGGGTATTTAATTTGTTTTCAATCTTTTGCTATTATTTTTTTTTAATTTTTTTTTAAATTTTTATTTATTTATGATAGTCACACACACAAAGAGAGAGAGAGAGAGAGAGAGAGAGAGAGGCAGAGACACAGGCAGAGGGAGATGCAGGCTCCATGCACTGGGAGCCCGACGTGGGATTCGATCCCAGGTCTCCAGGATCACGCCCTGGGCCAAAGGCAGGCGCTAAACCGCTGCGCCACCCAGGGATCCCTTTTTTTAAATTTTTATTTATGATAGTCACACAGAGAGAGCGAGAGAGGCAGAGACACAGGCAGAGGGAGAAGCAGGCTCCATGCACCGGGAGCCCGACGTGGGATTCGATCCCAGGTCTCCAGGATCACGCCCTGGGCCAACAGCAGGCGCTAAACTGCTGCGCCACCCAGGGATCCCTCTTTTGCTATTATAAATAAAAATGTTACCTTGATTATCCTTGAACATGAGCCCTGCTTCCCCCCTTCCTCTGCCCCTTCTCTTAGCTCTTGCTCTCTGTGTCTCAAATAAATAAACAAAATCATAAAAATAAATAAGTAGATAAATAAATAAAATTAAGGAATATGATGATATCAAATGTCAATGAAGTGGGATGATATGGGATGATAGGAACTCTCATGCACTGCTGGCAGGAGTGTAAATTGGTAAACTGCTCAGAAAAACTGAAGTTATGCATGCCCTATATCCCAGAAATTCCAGTCCTAGGACCTATACTCCTTGAGAGAGCCTTGCCCATGTGCACCAGTTCAGAGCAGAACCGTTCCTAATAGAACAAAAATGCAAAGGCTTAAAGTGTCCATTCATAGGGCAGACCGGGTGGCTCAGCGGTTTAGTGCTGCCTTCAGCCCGGAGCATGATCTTGGGGACCTGGGATCCAGTCCCACGTCAGACTCCCTGCATGGAGCCTGCTTGTGTCTCTGCCTCTCTCTCTCTTTCTGTGTGTCTCTCATGAATAAATAAATAAAATCTTTTTAAAAAATGTCCATTCATAGTAAAACAGAAAAATAAAAATTGTGATTTTTTAGTACAGTGGAAAAGCCTACAGCAATAGAATGAACAAATCACAACTTCATGCATCAACATGGCTGGGATGCATAACAATGTTGAGCTAAATAGGTACATCACAAAAGGAGTATGATTTGCTTTATATAAAGGTCAAAAAATGGGTAAAATTATTCTACAATGTCTGATGATGTGTACATACGAGGGAACACTATATTAAAAAGGCAAGTGACTGAAATCAGTGTAGTGGTTATGCTTCTGAGAAGCAACGGATATGTGATAGGAGAGGCCACGCAGCCATGGGCGGAGCTGCTAAATACTGGCTATATTTCATTTCATGGCCTGCATGATGATTACGCAAGTGTTAGCTCTGTCTTTAAACTGTATATGTTTCACACACTCCTCTGTATATATGATGTATATTACAATTTAGAGAACAGTTGCTTTTTTATTTAATTTTTTTAGTAGGCTCCATGCCCTCTGGAATAAAATCTTTTAAAATTTTTAAAAATTTATTTTATTTATTTACTGTAAGTAATCTCTACACCCAACATTGGACTCAAACTCACCACCCCAAGATCAAGAGTTGCATTCTCCACTGATTGAGCCAGCCAGGCATTAAACCATGTTAGTATATTACCTACTTAAAAATACATTTGCATTTTTGAAAAATTAGTCCTGTTTCTTTTCTTTTTTTTTTTTTAAAGATTTTATTTATTTATTCATGAGGGAGAGAGAGAGAGAGGCAGAGATACAGGCAGAGGGAGAAGCAGGCTCCATGCAGGGAGCCCGACGTGGGACTCAATCCGGGGTCTCCAAGATCACGCCCTGGGCTGAAGTTGGCGCTAAACCGCTGAGCCACCCAGGCTGCCCGGTAGTCCTGTTTCTATCATTTTCCTATTGCTACATAACAAGTCACCACAAAAAATTTTTTTTAATATTTTATTTATTTATTCATGACAGACACAGAGATAGGGAGGCAGTGACACAGGCAGAGGGAGAAGCAGGCTCCCTGCAGGGAGCCTGATGTGGGACTTGATCCTGGGACTCCAGGATCACACCCTGGGCTGAAGGCAGACTCCAACCGTTGAGCCACCAGGCGTCCCACTAGTCATCACAACTTTAGTGGCTTAAACAATACAGACATTTATTATGTCACAGTTTATACAGGTCAGCAGTCCAGGCATTGCTTAGCTGGGTCCTCAGCTCAGATTTTCCCAGGGCTGCAATCAAAGTGTTGACTGGGCTGCATTTCATCTGGAGGCTTGAATGGGGAAGAATCTACTTCCAAGCTCATTCAGACAGTTGGCACAGTTCATTTCCTTGTAGTGGTATGACTGGCCCCAGCTTTGTTGCTGCTGGCTATTGGCCTCTTATACTTCCTAGAGGCCAGTCACAGTTTCTTACCACTTGGCTTCCTCAACATGACTGCTTACTCCATCTAGCCAGCAAGTGAATCTCTTGATTTGATTCCCTAATTGGCTAAGTCTTGACGCAGTCTTATACAACACTTGATCTGGAAGTGATATCCTATCATCTTTACCACTTCTGTTGATCAGAAGCAAGTCATATAATCTGTCTGCACATAAAGAGAGGGGATTACAACTAGAGGCATAAACATCAGGAAGTGGGAATTTGGGGGAGTCTCCTTAGGGTTTGTCAGCCATAACGGTTTATTGTTTTGTGAGTTTTTTTGCCCAATTTCTTTTCTATTTTTTTTCCTTATCTACATGCAAGAGTTCTGTGGATTTTTAAAAAAGATTTTATTTATTTATTTGACAGAGAGAGAGAGAGAGTCCAAGGAGGCAGAGCAGCAGGCAGAGGGAGAAGCAGGCTCCCCACTGAGCAGAGACCCCAAAGTGGGACTCGATCCCAGGACCTCAGCATCATGACCCAAGCCAAAAGCAGATGCTTGACCAACTGAGCCACCCAGGTACCCCAAGAGCTATGTGGATTAAATAAATTAACCCTTTATTTGCCAAAGTGCCAATTCTTTTTTTTTTAAGATTTTATTTATTTATTTGACAGAGAGAGAGCAAGCGAGAGCACAAGCAGGAAGAGTGGCAGAGGGAGAGGGAGAAGCAGACTCCCCTTTGAGCAAGGAGCCTGTTGTGGGAGCTCAATCCCAGAACCCTGAGATCATGACCTGAGCTGAAGGCAGACACTTAACCAACTGAGCCATCCAGGTGCTCCTCTTTTTAAAATTTTATTTATTGATTTATTTTAAGTAATCTCCACACCCAATGTAGGGCTTGAACTCACAATCCTGAAATTGATTCTGACTTTGATTTATGCCAAGATGAATCATAGAAGTGCAAAGAATAAACCTGCAATGAGGCTGCACGGAGGACAAGGCAGATATTTCACCTGTGTGTCAGGGAGATGCATCTGAAGTCCTATGGAAGAAGATGTTTTTCAGGTTGGCAATCTGTGGAACACTGGGTTTGCTGCTTTGTATGCCTCTATGACCTCATAACTCCAGAACGTCTCTTGTCATTAGTTGATGCCACACATTTAGCTCCCCAATAAGCCACATCACCAGATCACCAGTACCCACAGTCCAGGATCTGGGCTTTATGGTGTTTGCTGTATCACCTCCTGGGCACTCTCCCCTTACCTATGCCTGGACTGCAGGCCAAAAAGTTGTTTAATTATTTCAGGTAAGGCTTATTGTTTTTGTTTGTTAGTTGATTTGGTTTGTTTTGTTTTACCAGGATAGCCACTCTGAATCATTCAAGACTCAGTTCCTAGGCTATTGCCTAGAGGGACATCTAAACTTTCAGGCCAAGGTAGTTGTACCAACATCTTTGTGTGAATTGTAATTGTGAGCATTTAATTGATCTCTGTATTTATATTTGTCTCTTTCAGTCAATAGCAAGTTCCTCCAGGGTAAAGACTGAGTCTGAGTTCCCTATAGACCTGTATATCCATCTGTCCATCGGAGATGTCCATATGGGTGTCCCACAAGCACATCACCATGTCCAAAGCTGAACCCATGTAAAGCACCCCATCTGAGTGTTCACCTAGCACCCAAGACTCTATCATTGCATCTTGTATATTAGATTATAGTTTCCTGTTTATGAGCATATATCACTAGTTTGCGAGAAGCTGAGGGCAGAAATCATGTGAATTTTATTTATCATTGCATTGCTGGAGCCCAGCGCAGTGCCTCCATACAGGAGCTATTCAATAAATGTTCAATGATCTGAACTGGATCTCTGTATCTTCAGGACCAGGTACCACAGGAGTGCCTAGGAAATTCTCAGGACACGTTTGTTACATTAGATTCTAGGAAAGATGCTTCTCCCAAAGCCCTCTGCCCGCCCTCCTTCCCTGGCAGGCTTAGATTAACTGTAAGAGCCAATAGTTTGTCACATAGCAACAATAGTAAAGAATGAGCTACTGCCGAATAGAGCAGACGCTTGCCTGCCGCAGAGAGCAGAGCAGAGCTATTTTGAGATCATTTAGGTAGAGTCACAGTCTGATAGGCCCACACATTGTGGCGATAGTTACCATCAGCTTAGGGGTACGAGCCATTGAAAACATCTGATTTGCATGTCTGTCTTTTTTGCCATCCTTTGAAGAACCCTTTTAGAATACAAAGGACCAAATTTTAGGTCATGGTTTTCTTATTTTGAAGTCAATCAGACTTTTATTTATAATACTGCTAACATATTTTAATATTCCACCGAATTACTATACATTCTAATTTATAGATCAAATGACCACAAATTCCAAATAAAAAGCAGGTCTCAGTCCAAACTTCCCAGTATGGCACACATGGCCCTTTGTGGACTGTCTGGGCCACTTTTTCAGCACCCTCTCCTGCCTGGGTCCTCTCATTAGCATATGCTCCAGCCTTGGTGAGCAACACCCAGGCACAGTGGTAGGTGTTTCACTCATGAATTATCCATCCTCCTTTGCCTTGAGAGAGCCTCCATCGCTCTGTCTGGTGACTATCACTATGGGCTTCTCTCCAACTAGATGGCATGCCCAGAGGACAGGAATAGTGTTTTTCCATCTTGGAATCCACAGTCCCCAGCAAAGTGCTGGGCACAGAGAGGATTTTTGGGAAAGGCTGGTTCAGGGTATAAAGATTGCAAGTTCTTGCTTGTTAGCACTTAGGCTCTCTAATCCACTTCAGTCCTTATGGTGGGAAACCATACCTAACAACATGGAAAGTTACAAGTTCTGTGGCTGCTTTTGTGGCTTTGGCACTCTGTGTTCTAATTTTATAGAAAAGATTTTGGGATGGGGCACCTGGGTAACTCAGTTGGTTAAGTGTCTGACATCTTTTTTTTTTAAAGATTTATATATATATATATATATATATATATATATATATATATATATATTTAAGATTTATATATTCATGAGAGACAGAGAGAGGCAGAGACATACGCAGAGGGAGAAGCAGGTTCCCTGCTAGAAGCCCGATGCGGGACTCCATCCTGGGACCCTGGGATCATGCCCCAGACCACAGGCAGACACTCAACCGCTGAACCACCCAGGCATCATAAGTGTCTGACATCATGATCTCAGCTCAGGTCTTGATCCCCGGGTAATGAGTTCAAGTCCCATGTTGGGCTCCATGGTAGGCCAACCTAAAAAAAAATTTTTGTGAATATTTCTGTTTGATTATGTATTTATCTACAGAACTACCTTCCTTCCTTCCTTCCTTCCTTCCTTCCTTCCTTCCTTCCTTCCTTCCTTCCTTCCTTCCTTCCTTCCCTCCCTCTTTGCTTCCTTCCTTCCACAGACACTCATTGGCTATGAATTCTGCAGTGGTTTGTGTATTAGTTATCAGAGGCATGAGAAAGTAGGAGACCTGCTTCATGCCCTGAGGGTTCGTTGGTAACAGGCTTGAATATGCTGTTGGAAAACCTGAGTTCAAGCCTTTCCTTTGTCCTAGTTGGGGTCTCATGAAGGACATTTTACTTGCTTTAGAGCCTGGACTTCCCAGATCTTTAATAAATATAAACACTTGTTCTCCTGTTATAAGGAATCTGGCTCAAGATATTCAAGATTCCAGAAGAAAGGAAGATTGCCTGGCACCTGATGGACAGACAGTTAAGATAGACTGTCCTTTTCAGGGCCAGATAGACTGTGTCCTTGTTGCTACAGTAGAATAAAAGGAAAGGGCAAGGAAATCCACCCACTCAGACCAGATTGACAAATCTATTTGTTTGCTCAAGAAGTTTTTTTTTTTTTTTTAAAGATTTTATTTATTTATTCTTGAGAAACAGATCGAGAGAGAGAGAGAGAGAGGCAGAGACACAGGCAGAGGGAGAAGCAGGCTCCATGAAGGGAGCCCGATGCGGGACTCGATCCCAGGACTCCAGGATCATGCCCTGGGCTGAAGGCAGGCGCTAAACCACTGAGCCACCCGGGCTGCCCTGCTCAAGAAGTTTGAGTTGAGTTCCTACCATGCATCAGGTCCTGAGTTAGGAGCCAGGAGAGAGAGAGAGAGATGGACAACACGGTCATCTTGCTGTCACCAGAAAAGGCCAACAAGGACTATAACACAGTGCAAAATGCAAGTGAGTCAAAAGTATAGGATGACAGTGGAGAAGTCTGCAAACAGGATTCAGGGGGATCAGGAAGGCCTTTACAGGAAAAGGGGTGTGTAGAGACCCGAAAGGTGATTGAAAATTAGCTGGTTAAAAGGGGGTGGTGGTGGTGAGTGTTTCAGACAGAAGGAATATGTGTGAATGTTCCAAGGATAGAGAAAGCACCTCACAAGGAGTATAGAAATGATTCCACTTTGCTGCAAGGAGGGAATTTGGAAGAAAGGAGACAGGTAGACAAGGGCCATTTCTGGGACACGAAACTGTATCCTAACATCAAAGAGGAATAATTTAAGGCTTTAAAAAAAATGCTTTTGGGATCCCTGGGTGGCGCAGCAGTTTGGCGCCTGCCTTTGGCCCAGGGTGCAATCCCGGAGACCTGGGATCGAATCCCACGTCGGGTTCCCGGTGCATGGAGCCTGCTTCTCCCTCTGCCTGTGTCTCTGCCTCTCTCTCTCTCTCTCTCTCTCTCTGTGACTATCATAAATAAATAAAAATTAAAAAAAAATAAATAAAAATAAAAAAAATGCTTTTTATCCTGACTTCATTAGCCACAAAAATTTATAATGTAGAATGAAAGCTCCCCATAACACTTCTCTTACTCCAACACCCATTGACAGTTTGGGACATACATATTTTCTCAGCTTCCATTATTATTAATTACATTTATAAAAATAGAGCCATTCTATACCTGCTGTTCTCTAATTTTCTTTTTGTCTCTAGCAATATATGGAGAACTTTTTATGGTAGTACATATCTATCTACCTTTTTTTTTTAAGATTTTATTTATTTGACATAAAGAGAGACAGCATAAGCAAGAGGAGTGGCAGGCAGAGGGAGAGGGAGAAGCAGGCTCCCTGCTGAGCAGCCCAACTCCCCTATACAGGACTCAATCCCAGGACCCTGGGATCATGACCTGAGCTGAAAGCAGACGCTTAACCCACTGAACCACCCAGGCGCCCCTACCTACTCACTTTTATTTTTATTTATTTTTTTTTAATTTTTATTTATTTATGATAGTCACACACAGAGAGAGAGAGAGAGAGAGGCAGAGACATAGGTAGAGGGAGAAGCAGGCTCCATGCACCAGGAGCCCGACTTGGGATTTGATCCCAGGTCTCCAGGATCACACCCTGGGCTAAAGGCAGGCGCCAAACCGCTGTGCCACCCAGGGATCCTCTACCTACTCACTTTTAAATAACTGTTTCATTGCTTATTGTTTTTTTGTGTGTGTGATAAAAAATACATAAAATTTACCATTTTAACCATTTAAAATTTTTTTGTATAAATTGTGGTCAAAAATACATAACACAAATTTTACCATCTTAACTTTTTTTTTAAAGATTTTATTTATGAGAGAGAGAGAGAGAGAGAGAGAGGCAGAGACACAAGCAGAGGGAGAGGGAGAGAAGCAGGCTCCATGGCAGGGAGCCCAACACGGGAGTCCATCCCGGGTCTCCAGGATCACACCCTGGGCTGAAGGCAGGCGCTAAACCGCTGGGCCACCGGGGCTGCCCCCATCTTAACTTTTTTTTAAAAAATGATTTATTTGAGAGAGAGAGCTGCGCTTGAAGCCTGACGCCAAATTTGATGTCATAGCGTCGAGCTCATGACCTGGGCCAAAATGAAGTCAGACACTTGACTGAGCCCCCCAGGCTCCCCACATCTTAACCATTTTTTTTTCATCTTAACCATTTTTAAATGCAGTTTAATGGCATTGTGTACATTCACACAGCTATGCAACCATCACCACCATCCAGCTCCAGAATTTTTTAATCTCACCAAACTGAAACACTCTACCCATTAAAGAATATCTTACCATTCTTCTCAGCCCCTAGCAATCACCATTCTTTCTGTCTCTGTGAATTTGAATACTTTTGTAAACTTATTTAAGTGGAATCATATCCATAGTTGGTTTTTTTGTTGTTTTTAACATTCACAACTTAGAGGTGAGCTGCTGGTTTGTTTACCTTTGGGATGGAGGGGGGAACTATTATAATGCTGCAGGAAACAGCAGCTATCCTTCCTCCTATCCTTTTCTGTGCACTTGCATATCCTAGAGATACCAGGATTTTCAAATTCTTTTTTTTTTTTAAAGATTTTATTTATTTATTCATGAGAGACACAGAGAGAGAGGCAGAGACACAGGCAGAGGGAGAAGCAGGCTCCATGCAGGGAGCCCGATGTGGGACTCAATCCCGGGTCCCCAGGATCACGCCCTGGGCCAGAGGCAGACGCTCAACGCTCAACCGTTGAGCCACCCAGGCGTCCCGGATTTTCAAATTCTATAAGCATTTGGTATGAACCTAAACATTTATTATATGCTCTATTCCCACTAACAGTGTATGTAAATACCAATTCTCCATATCCTTGCCAATACTGGCTACTAAAATTTTTTTCAACAACAGATTTTATTAAATGTACGATATAAATTAAAATGCGTACTTGCAAACACTGACAACATTTTTAGAAGGGTATTTAAATCGATAATTCCTTGGAATGGATATATAGCCACTCCCACCACCCAGTCCCATTTGTATTTGTGGGAGGAACCCAACTTCATGAGCCATTCTTCCCTTGATGACAAGTACTTAGGACAAACTTTGTTGGGCCCAGAATAGCCCTTCTTGATTTAATTTTTTAAAAAGATTGTTCATCTCATAATCACGAGAGAGAGAAAGAGAGAGAGAGAGACATGGGCAGGAGGAGAAGCAGGGAACCTGATGTGGGACTCCCTCCCATGACCCTGGGATCCTGACCTGAGCTGAAGGTAGACACTCAATCACTGAGCCACCCAGGCGTCCCCTTAATTTAATTTTAGAATGAATGACTAGAAACAGCTAAGGTGTACTGAGTGCTTACTATGTGTCAAACACTGTGGTAAGCACTGTTCATAAATTATCTATCATGTTTAATCTTCACAATAAAGTGGGTCTAATCAAGAAATCCATTTTACAGATAAGGAGCCTGCCCAAATCACACGGCTGAGCCGGAATTTAAACCCAGTCCCGGTGACCTTCAGTGCCTGAGTTCTACTTGTAGTTTCTGCTCTCTCTTCTGCGTCTCCCCCTACCACCCCTCTCCCACCTCCCAGCTAGTGACCGACAGACAATTCCTTCTTCATGAACACTCTTAATCTACACATAGCACTGCATAGTTGGTTAAATCTCCATTTCATTAGGTTATATATAATCCAGGCTGATGATTCAATTCTGCTTTTTTGAAACTACCTGGTCTCATCCCTTTGCATCTGAGTGACTGTTATTTTTCAAGATGCCTTCAATGTGCCTGCCTTCTGGGTCTGGGGTCAAGACCCCAAGGTGCAAATCCTGGGAAGGAGCAGGAGGCATCAGAACTCTCAGTTTACAGTGGAGCCTTCCCTTCTGGGCAGGTCCATGGCTCCTGATTCTCCTTTTTGCAGAAGTTTCTCAGGAGAGGGTCCTCAGATCTTCTTGGACAGGCTTCCTATACCTAGACCTAAGGCACTTTTGGCCAGGCATGCCAGTTATGTTTGAATGCTGCTCACATGCAAGTTGGATCCTCTGCAAAAGGAGGCAAATCTTTTTCCAAAGGTCAGAAACTCTTCAAAAAGTTGGGTGAGCAATCTCTCAGAAGGAAACCATCAGCCAAGCTTTCAGGTGTTGTCCACATTTCTTTCCTCTGTCCTCTTTACTGCAAATGTGGTGAATAAACTATTAGAAATAACTGAATCATTCCTGAAGGCCCATTTTGACCTTAGTCCTACATGCTGAACCCATCCAAAACAACTTTAAGAAGGTACTTTCTTACTTTTTAAAAAGATTTTATTTATTTATGAGAGAGAGACAGACAGGGAGACAGGGAGAAGCCGGCTCCATGCAGGGGGTCCGGACAATGGGACTCGATCCCGGGACTCCAGGATGAGGCCCCAGGCTGAAGGCGGCGCTAAACCACTGAGCCACCCGGGATGCCCTTAAAGTACTTTTTCAACTTACCTACTTTTTCTACTGCAGTTGGGGTGAATTAGGCCTGAACATCACAGGACAGAACTCTTCCTTGCTGGTAACCTGAGCGGCTCCATTATTCTCTTCACTCTTAGCTTCGTATTCTCCTCACCATTCACTTTGAAGAGCAAACAACCACATCACCAAAGTAAACTCAACAATAAGTAAACACCAGCTAAGGAGCATGAGATTTGAAATATATGAAAAAGTTTTTAACTATCTCCATAGATACTGGTTTGGGGGTTTCCTTGGGGGACACTAACAACCTTGCCACCTCCCCAAGTAGCAATCCACTCAAGGCCAAGCACAGCAGAATCCCGTAACGTGTAGGAATGCGAAAGTGTGCTGCGAGGCCCTCCTCTGCAAAGCTGTGTTTTGCACACACTTCATTTATATTCAAGAATTTTCTTCTGTAGCTACATTTTTGCTTTTTTGTCCATGCTTAGATTATCTTCAGCACATTACGGTTTTTGTCCTTCCCCGCATGTACATTATCCTTAAGGCACTACCTCAACGGGGTCTTTTATTGAGCCAGCCTCCTGGGGGAGGGTGAGAAGAAGAACCATAAAATGTCCTCAGGTCTCAGATGTATTCAGAAAAATAATTCAAGTCTGCTTTGGTGAGAGAGCGACCTGGTGGGGGCAAGTGGACACGTGGTGGGCCAGAGCCGGGTTTAGGTCTAGTCCTAAAGCTCTTCCCACCACTGTGATTGTTTCCTGTTTATCAAAATAATACATGCTTATTATTGTAAAACAAATTTTAAGATTCGCAGAAAAGGGAAACAACTTAAAATCCGTGTGATTTTTGGACGTGAACTGTCTGTCCCCTCCTAGGAAAGAGACGGAGGAGAGAGGACGCGCTGGGTCTCTGGCCCGAGAAACACTGGCCGACGACGGGGCACCCCCCCCCCCCCCCCCGCCCGGTTGATTGAACCCGGGTTCGGAGCACCGGCCGCCCGATGGCCCGGGACGCGGGGCCATCCCCACGGCGCTCGCCTTCGGCCCCCTGCGCCGTGAGCCGGCGCCTTCCCCAGCGCAGCTCCGGGCCCCGTCACCCCCGATTCCCACCGGTCCCCCACGCAGAGACCCAGCCCAGGGACCTTCCCCCGCAAGTGTCCACCGACCGAAAATAGATCCCGAGCCTGCCCCCGAGCCCGCCCGCCTCGCCAAGTCCTCCCCTTTAAAGGGAGCCACCGGGTGACGCCGGGGGAGTTTGCGGAAGCGCCAACCGCGTTGGGGCCTTGGGCGGATCCCGTGATTGGAACCGGCCCCGCCCCCGGGTCCTCTTCCCCCATTGTGTGAGCGGCTCGGGCCCAGGCCCCGCCCCCTCGCCGCCTCCCTCCGGAGGCCCAACCCCTCCCCTTTTTTTCACCCCCCCTTGGCTCATTTCCGGCCGCCGCTGCTACCGCTAGCCTGTAAGGAGGATTCGGCAGAGGGAAGAAACAACAGCCGCCATCTTGTTTGTGTGCTAGGCTGGGGGGGAGAGAGGGCGAGAGGGAGCGGGCGAGAGTGGGCAAGCGGGACGCCGGGCTGAGTGCGAACTGCTGGAGCCGGAGTGCGGAGGCGAGCCGGGCCGGAGAGAGGCGGCAGGGGCCGAGACAGTGGCAGGGGGCCCGGGGCGCACGGGCTGAGGCGACCCCAGCCCCCTCCCGTCCGCACACACCCCCACCGCGGCCCGGCAGCCGGGCCGGCGTCGACGCCTAGGGGGGACCATTACATAACCCCGCGCCCCGCGGCGCCTTCGCCCGCCGCCGAGGGCGGCCCCGAGCGGAGCCCCGGGGGGCGGGCGCTCCCGGCACCTGGCCGCCGGGGGTGGGGGCCGCAGCGGCGGCCGTAGTTATTTCCGTGCGGCGGGAGAGGAGGACGAAGGAGGCGAGCGCGGCGCGAGGAGAGGCCGCCTGCGCCGCCCGCCGGAGCGGGCCCTCCTCGGTGGGCTTGGCGTCGGCGCGGACGGGCGGGCGGGCGGGCGGCGCTGCTCGGCTCGGCCCGGCCCCCTCGGCCCTCCGGACCTGCGAGCTCCGCGCCCGGCGTCCTCGCCGCGCCTCCGCCGCCCGCCGCGCGATGTGAGGCGGCGGCGCCAGCCTGGCTCTCGGCTCGGGCGAGCTCTCTTCGGCCATTAGGGGCCGGTGCGGCGGCGGCGCGGAGCGCGGCGGCAGGAGGAGGGCTCGGAGGGTGGGGGCGCAGGTCCGGGAGGGGGCACCGGGAGGAGGTGAGTGTCTCTCGTCGCCTCCTCCTCTCCCCCCTTTTCGCCCCCGCCTCCTTGTGGCGATGAGAAGGAGGAGGACAGCGCCGAGGAGGAAGAGGCTGATGGCGGCGGCGGAGCTCCGAGAGACCTCGGCTGGGCAGGGGCCGGCCGCGGCGGGCCGGGGACTGCGCCTCTAGAGCCGCGAGTTCTCGGGAATTCGCCGCAGCGGACGCGCTCGGCGGGTTTGTGCTCCTGTGCCCTCCTCCGGGCCTGGGCGCAGGCCCGGCCCCTCGCACTTGCCCCTACCTTTTCTATCGAGTCCGCATCCCTCTTCGGCCACCGCGACCCAGCGAAGAGAAAAAGGAACTTCCCCCACCCCCCTCGGGGGCCGGCGGAGCCCCCCAAGCCCACCCCAGGCAGCGGGGCGGGGAGCCCTGGCCGGAGAAGAGATTTCCCGAGGATTCTCGTTTTCCTCGCCTGTATCTCCGAAAGAATTAAAAATGGCCGAGAATGTGGTGGAACCGGGGCCGCCTTCAGCCAAGCGGCCTAAACTCTCATCTCCGGCCCTCTCGGCGTCGGCCAGCGACGGCACAGGTTAGTCCCGGGAGCCCTGGCCTTCCACATCCCCCCTTGATCTTTTTTTTGCTTGGTGCACCGTTCTTCTTCCATTTTTTTTCTTCCCTTTTTTTTTTCCCCCCTCCTCTCTTGTTAGTTTTCTGCTTCTTGATTAATTTTAAAGGTGTTTGAATGAGCTGGTCGAAGACGTCCAGTAGCCCAACCATTTTCTTTTGCTTCCTAATACATTCGTTGCAACACTATGTCATATCGATGTGTTCTGGAATTAGAGCTCTTGAGTGGTGCTATGGAAATAGCCTTTATTGTTGCTCCCATGCAGTTTAATTTTTGAAATGCCAGTGCATTTGTGTGTAAGGGCTTTTTATGCAATTTTACTTTGAATTTTTTTTTGTTGTTGAGAAATGAGGAATTGCGAATCCTTTCTCCTCTATTGCACTTACTCTGTTTTCTCTACTTTCCACTCTTCCTTTTCAGGGTTTTCTCTCTCTTTTTTTTTTTTTTTTGCACAAGATTTTCCTTTGAGCATGAAAATGTAAAAAAAAAAAATCATGATTTTATTTGTATGTATGTGTGATCCACGACTTCAGGTTTGACCTTAGGTTTAACGTCAAAGCCAAAATTTGGTTCGAATTATTTTACCTACCATTCCTAGCTTCCCCCCCTCCCGTTTTTTGTTTTTTTTTTTTTATTTGCCTTAAGAATCAATATGGAGCGCAGTTCATTTTACATCTCCCATTTCTTTGGTGTGAGACCAAAATGTCTGAAACTCGGGTTTTAGGTTGAGAGAGAGCAGAGGTATTTTCTTTGCAGTTTGTAGTCACTTTCTCTTGGGGTGTGCGTGTGTGTGTGTGTGTAGATAACCGATGGTGTGGAGTTATGTACTTGGAAATCAAAATTAGGAGTGGTTAGGGTCCCAATCATGAACTGCATACATTAGTTGAACCGTATAAAAGTTTAAAATGTGCATTAGGTTCTGTATTTGAGTGTTTTTCTCTTTGTGCTTTAAACATATTTGGAGGTCCATAGTTCAGCGTAAAAAAGCTCTACCATTCTTAACTTCACTCAGTTGTGGACCAGCCCTTTTTGTCCAGGGAAATTCAGGGAGACTTTTCTCCATCATCCCCTTCTTATAATTAGTTTGGTGCTCTCCTGATGGCCCCCGACCTTCTCTTTTGCTGTCGTCGTTGTTTGAGGTGTCAGGATAATGAAGAGGAAGAATGGCTGGCCATCTGACAGTCCACAAGATATTCCCCCTCTACTACGGAGCATCTCTTTAACTCAACGTCATCTCTCCATCTGCCAGTGAGAGTGTATAATGGAGTTAAATGTATCCTCTGAGTTTGTAGAGAACTTCTAAAGCATGTTTCTAAGTAGGCTGCATTTCGGAGGGTGAAAATGTAAGGATATGGCAAATGCGTTGGATGCTTTGCTTTTTTAAGAAAAATGTGTCATGAGTTTAAGATAACCTGCAAAGATTGAGGATTTTTGCAGTTTTGTGCCTTTCTACTTCAGAATTGTAAAATTGGCAGTGCAAGAACTTTGATCTATCCTTATTCCTTGAACTTTCTTTGGTCTTTACAGATTTTTTTTTTCTCTTACGTGCCTTTCTTCCTCAGAACTATTAATGCATATCGAGTATCATATTCTTTTGCACTTAAAGTACTCAGAGCGGTTTTCAGATCACCTTTAAACATATTTCTGCCTGCAGGTTTTTGTGTTGTTTCTCTAATTTTTGTGAAATGTGGTAATGGATTTTACATTTTAGTTCACCGGAGACTTGAGATGCTGTAGAGAAAACTTCTTTAATGTGTTTCATTTTGAATACTCCTGATTTGAGTAGCTTATTCTTGGAGTGTACTGCAAGGCCTAAAAGCAAGACTGGGCTCTGTTCAGACACCTCTCTTCAGGTGCTCTCCTGCCTTCTCCATATTTGATCTGTGTACTTGGCAACTTTAACTCGTTTTAGTAATGTCTCACCTGTCTAGAACACAAAAACTATTTTGCTACTTGAAATATCTTTGGATAATTATAAGAGTCCTAAATGTATCAAGTGGGTTTTTAGAGTAAAATATCCTCAATATTGAGATGAGCTCAATTTTAATACTAAAAGTTTATCTTAGTATTAGTTACCTTTCTCTAAATTTTGTGATGAGAGCTGATCTCCCTGCCCCCATTAAGATTATACTCCAGGAATTCTTTGGTGTCCAATTTTTAAACCTACTCAGTCTGTTTTTTTGCGGGGAGAATAGAAGGAGGTAGTTGTAAAGAAAATACTGTCCCATTGTGAACTTAATTCAAGTTTGGTGATCTGACTTTCTTTTTTCGTAGCCAGCAGTGTATAGTATAAGTTTGCAGGGAACTTTTAACAGAGACACTTCACACTTCACTTTTTAAAACTTAAAGTTTTCAAACATGTAACTTTCTACATTTTGACTTTTGAGTTATTAACCTGGGTATTTTATAAAACAGTGTAAGTTTTAGGTAATTGATTATGAATTTTATCTAGAACTGGGTCAAAATGATCCCAACATTCTAAATATCAAAAACTTTTTTTTTTTTTTTTTTAATGATTAGGGCTTGCGATTTTAGTAGTGTAAGTGTACCTACCAAGAGTATTTGCATATGCCAGTTTTATAGAAAAGGAAACTGGAAGCCAACTGGGTTGACATAGTAAAGTGTTAACAAAACAAATTAGTGTTTAAATTCCAACTTCTGAATTTTTAAGGTTAGCCACTGATGCAGAATAAAAATGACTTCTCATTAGATAGTCAAAGATTCTTCTAAAACATTTCCAGATTGACTCAAATAACTTGAATTAAGTTCAAGTTTTATGTGTTGGAATGGGGAGGAAGAGGCTTATTTTTTAGCTTTCACATCTTTATGTTCCTGTTTGAATATTTGTACTTGTTCCACTGAAAATCTTATTTAACTTGGTATTTGATAAAGTCAAATGACTTTATGTTCTTCAACCAAAAGAAGTTATAAAAGCCATTTGCAAAAATATTTTGGTAAAATTATTGATCAGGAAAGTTAGCAGGTAAGTCCTGAAAATATTTCTTGATCCTATTTCTAAAAATCTGAGTGATGGGCTTGATGAGGAGAATAGAGGATATGTTGCTTTCATTGTTCACTGGAAATGTTCTGTCACTGGTTTTTAAACACTTGATGCTGTGTACACTGAGAACAGGCTCTGGAAAGATGGGTGACAGCATTAGGTTTGGCATACTAAGTAAAGATCTTTCTGGTCTCGCTATCAGTTTTGTAGTCCTACTATGTACTAGTGTCAGAATTGGCTTAGATTTTATGCTTCTTTTTCATTTCAGAGGTACAGGGCAGGTAGGATATAAAATATATCCTTTTGACCACTAGATTAATATACATAATTGAAAAGTGGCAAGGATTTTTTTTTTATGTCAGTTATACTTTCTCAAAACACTATTGTGGATTAATGGTTTATTATCCTAACCAGAATGAATGAGTTTGGTGGAGGCCATTTCTTTTCAGCTTTGTTTTTTTTTTTTAAGATTTTATTTATTTATTTATGAGAGACAGAGAGGCAGAGACACAGGCAGAGGGAGAAGCAGGCTCCATGCAGGGAGCCCAACGTGGGACTCCATCCAGGTCTCCAGGATCACGCCCTGGGCTGAAGGCAGGCACCAAACTGCTGAGCCACCCGGCCACCCGGGCTGCCCTCTTTTTCAGCTCTTAAACCTGTGATACTGTGTTTTAATTTTATTTTTAAGGCATGTATGTTTACATTAGAATTCTGCTTCTGGAGTTTTTCAGTTACGGCTCCTTGGTCCAGTGAGGTATTGCTGACCTCAGTGTTATGTTGCAAAACATTTTATTAAGTGCCTTGAACACTGGCAATTGCTTATTCTCGAGGCTTTGTGAGTTCATTTATAGGGCTTCAAGAAGGTTATCTGTGGTTGATAGTTAAAGTGGCTTTTTTTTTTTAAGCAACTTGTTACGTTGTAAATCTTTTTTTTTTTTTTTTTTTAAGTTTTATTTATTCATGAGAGACACAGAGAGGCAGAGACACAGGCAGTGGGAGAAGCAGGCTCCATGCAGGGAGCCCTACATGGGACTCTATCCCGGGTCTCCAGGATCATGCCCTGGGCGGAAGGCGGCACTAAACCACTGAGCCACCCAGGCTGCCCAAGTTGTAAATCTTGTACATATTACATACAATATGGGTGCCTTTTTCCAGCAGAAATTCGTCTGTCACAGACGTAAGAAATGCATTGGCATGTCCAGTGAATGTATAATGGAGAGAGAGGAAACGGTTTCTGCTTTTGGTTGCCTTTTGGCATTATTTTCTGTTTTACTTTGCTTTTCCACCTTCTCCTTAGTCTATTCTATAAAAAGCGAGATAAATTGAAACAAGAAGTTGAAAATAAGTGCCTAGTGGAGTTTGTAGGGACATTAAGTGGTAAATAGGAAAGGGGAAAAAAAAAGGAGTAGGAAGAATGTTGCAGATACAAGTGGGAGTGTAAAATACCTCTTCCTGGTGTATTTACAGAAACAGTTTTAGGAGCCGTTCTGCCAATTCATGACACCCAACAATTAATAGAAAAATAAGACATGCCTGTTTTGTGTGTATTTTATCGTCTTAGGGTTTCTTCTTTGAGAATTTCTGAAGTTGAATTTTTTAGTTTGGCAAACAGGAGAGAGATTAATAGGCAAGTTAAAACTTAAATTATACCAGGTATAAAAATGTTTAACATTGAATTTTGCAGATAAGTTTTTTCATGTGAGGGATGTTAGTTTTCTGAAATTTTTTATTGCTCAGTTCTCACAGGTTTAAGAGAATGAATATTAAGGTATTAAGCTTCTTCTGAACAGTTTAGATATCCTTTGTTTTTAGATACAGATGTTATTTTATAAATGTGTCAAAAGGCAATTAGGAGTAATACAGTTGAGAGAGAAAGGAAAACTAAAACTCCGGAAAAAAAGTGAGCGGTTAGAAAAAGGGTTTTTGGAGAGACTACTTTAGAGTTCAATCCCAGTTGTGCCTTTATTAACTATGTATCTTGGACCAATTAACCTCTTTTTCTCAGCTTCCTTACCTGTAGTACCCACCTTCCAGGACTGTGGTGAGGAATAAATGAAAAGTCTTTTTATCAAATGCTTAGGAGAGTGCGTGCTGCAGTGTAGCATGCACTCATTGTGTTGACGGTTTTTAACCTTACTGAGTAAATATATAGCAACACAAGCCAGTGGTAGATTTTTTAATGGATTTACAGATAGACTGGATAAAGAGAAAGCCCAGTTCATGAAATTCAGAGAGTAGTTGTCTTAGAAGTAAAGCTTATGGTGCAGTTAGCCAATAAATCTACTCAAAGATTAAGTTTCTGAAGAGTGTAAGAATGTGGTAGCAGAGATTAAAATAAAAGTAGAAGTACTATATGTACTGTCATATAGGGTGTCTTGTATATGAAAGTAATTAAAATGGAAATCAAGTGTTTAAAGCATAATGAGAAATCAGCAGATTGTTCTTACTGGAAATGCTCAAGTTAAGAATGGCTTTTTACTAAAGAACTGTGTGAGCACTATTTTTTTTCTATTTTCTGTTTGCTTATCTGGGTCTTAAAAGACGACTTTCTTAAAAAGGAAGAGGCAGAAGAAAAGGAGCAGTGCAGTGGTTTTCAAAAAATTTTCTTTATTTTATTAAAAAAATTTTTTTATTTAAAAAAAAATTTTTTTAACCATACCCAATGAAAACAACATTTTACGTGGAGAACTAGACACCCTGCCTCAGCCAGTGGACAAACTACTTACCCTTACTACCTGTAATATACGGATTTTTTTTTTTAAGATTTTATTTATTTATTAGAGAGAGAGGCAGAGACCCAGGCAGAGGGAGAAGCAGGCTCCATGCAGGGAGCCCAATGTGGGACTCCATCCCAGGTCTCCAGGATCAGGCCCTGGGCTGCAGGCAGCACTAAACCACTGAGCCACCTGGGCTGCCCTATACTGATGTTTTCTATTACATTTTCTTTTTTTTTAAGTGCTTGTTTTGACCCACTATTGATTTCATGACCCATTATTGGCTTGTGACCCACAATTTGAAAAATACTGGCTTAGAAGAGTTGACAAGCTGGCATTCATCTGTACTGGACTAACATTTTCTGTATACTTGGCATTTATCCTCAGTGCAGGGAATACTCTGGTAGTCGAGACGGAGATGGACCCTTCCTTCCCATAGTGTATAGATACAGAGATCAGAGCGACATTTGAGACTGATGTGACCAACATTATTTTGGGGAAGTGCTGTGTATATTGGGAGAAATGAGGACCTGTAACGACTGTTTCTTTCGCAGCTGTCTCTGAGGAATTGGTGTCTGATCTTGAGATCTGAAGGATAGAATATAGGGTTAGTAAGAGTGAGCCCAGGCTGGGGACAAGAGTGTAGCCTGCTAGGGAACCTGTTAATATCCATCTGGATGGGGGGATAGCAAGAGACAGGGCTATAGAAGCAAGAGACAGGGCTATAGAAGTAAGAGCCAGTTATGCTTGGCTTATAATACTTATTGGAATTTAGACTTTCAATTTTAGCTCTTTTAAATGAATGGGGCATAAAATTGTACCTTGATGCTTGCCTAAAGTGTGGAATGCTTTGGAAAGGAATAGGGAACAATATGAAATGGAGACCAGAGAGATGGCTGTTTTAGGATTCCAGCTGTGATGAGGGTGGCCTGAATTAGTAGATGGAAAGCAGTGAAAAGATGTGAGGAAAGTGGGTGATTAATTACACATAGGATATTGTGATAGAGGGACCAAGGATAATTCCCAAGTTTCAAGTTTGGGCAGCTGGATTGGTAAAGTTGCCATTTACTAAGATAGCAAACATAGGAAATGAAGTAATTGTGTATGGATGTGGTGGGGAAGGGTTGTGAAGAGTTAAATTTTGAACATTTTGAAGTGTGATTCTCCTGAGTTGAGTAGTCACTGCTTTCATTGGGTGTATCTTTTCTCACATTTCAGCCAGCAACCATCGACTACTCGCCAAGTTTTATTAGACACTTGAACATGTAAAAATGAATCAAGGTTGCACTTTTTGCTCTCAAAGCATTTAGGATCTATCTGGTGGGGTTGGTATACAGGTCCACACAATTTCCCAATGAGTTATACACTGAAAAATGTTTTAAAAAGTTGTGATAAAGATAGAGAATAGGGATTGTTTCTGACAGGGTGGATTTGGAGAACTAAGGGAAAAACGTCAGAGAGAAAATGTATTTGAACAGAGGTAGGAGAACTTTTAAGATAACTTAGAAGTAGAGAAAGTGGGATCCCTGGGTGGCGCAGCGGTTTGGCGCCTGCCTTTGGCCCAGGGCGCGATCCTGGAGACCCGGGATCGAATCCCACATCAGGCTACCGGTGCATGGAGCCTGCTTCTCCCTCTGCCTTTGTCTCTGGCGCTCTCTGTCTCTCAGTCTTTCATGAATAAATAAATAAATAAAATCTTAAAAAAAAAAAAAAAGAAGTAGAGAAAGTTGGAAGAGTATTTCTGTTTTAGGTGGAACAAATGCAGGTGGTTCTAATATGACTGGAATGCAGACTATGGTAACATGTCTGCAGACAGAAATGTAAGGAGTTTAACATTTACCATCAGGATAAAAATTTTATGAACAGAGAATGACATGGTCAGGGAAAAGGGAAAGAAAGACAAATTTTGGTGACACGGTACAGGATCAGTATCAAGAACACCTAATGGCAGGGAAGACTAGGGGTATGTCATTCATCTTTTGAAGTGCACTTCCATTTGCCTTGGAAGTTTTTGTTAGATTAATTATTGATGTGAGTTGTTATTTTTTTAAGGTCCAAGTTTTGTTTATCAGTTGGCCTAAATGTAGAGGATACAGCAGGTAACTCAGAAACATTCACACACTCCTTTTTCATTACAGATATGCAATCTTTAGGAATTTTTTGTTTGTTTTTTGTAGAGATGGTATGATAGCTCTATCATATAGGATCCCCTATAGGCATTTCATTACCTCAGAACAAAACCCCAGTCAGGCAAACAAATCTTAGCCTCACCGCAAAGCTCCCAAGATGTTACCACTACTCAAAATCAAGAAATGATCAGCAATAGTTTAATTAACATGCCATTTAGGTTTAATATGAACATGTCATTGAGTTGATTTTTTTTTTTTGAGTTGATTTTTGAGGTGGGATTTTAATAAATAATAGTGTCCTCACCTTTAGTTAATTTCATGCCAAGAAGTGTCAC
Organism: Canis lupus dingo; assembly: GCF_003254725.2. NCBI lineage: Eukaryota > Metazoa > Chordata > Mammalia > Carnivora > Canidae > Canis > Canis lupus. Next base: position 24,869,298 of record NC_064252.1, on the reverse strand, counting down.
TATATTTATAAATTGATGAAGAGCAAAGCAGATAGTATAAAACTTCTAAAAGTGGGCCCGAGGTCACACATTTGGGATCAATTAGAGCACTTTGTCTCTGTTTCAATTTTGAGATCTAACTTAAATGTGTTGGGGTTGAGTCAACTTGAAGTCAGTCACTTGCCAAGGTATAGGTATACCTTTTGATGTCATGGTTGCAGGACAATGTTAACAATGCATATTTTGAAATTTGCATGTACTTCTGCCCTTTGCCTCCATTGGATTTCAAAATTCAACACTTGCTGCTAACATGCATAGCTATGTGATCCTGTATGGCCTAATATTGATAATCATCTTCAGTCCAAATTTGTATATAACTCAAAAGATTGTTTCCACTTGTCTTGAAAAGGATTAGAAATCTTACCTGTTTTTCCAGCATGGGTATTTCATTTAATTTTCTTAGTCTTTCAAAAGTAGTTTGTGCACCTTTCTTTCCCTAATAGGTGGGTTGTATGTGATTAGATTAGTTCTGCTTCATCTACAGAGTATCAAAATACTATTAAAAAAAAAAAAGATTTGTTAGAATGAGCAAAGGGGAAGGGGCAGAGGGAGAGGGAGAAGCAAGCAGACTCCTTGCTGAGCATGGATAAACACATACAAAATCAGTATGTAATAATGAAAGGATGTTTTGACTCAACACTAGTTTCCCATATATTCAATCCAAATTCGATCTATGCAGGGCTTGATCCCAGGATCATGACCTGAGCCAAAGGCAGATGCTTAACTGACTGAGCCACCCAGGCACCCTCAAAATACTGTTTTTTTTTTTTTTAATTTTTTTAAAAAATTTATTTATGATAGTCACAGAAAGAGAAAGAGAGAGAGAGGCAGAAACACAGGCAGAGGGAGAAGCAGGCTCCATGCACCGGGAGCCCGACGTGGGACTCGATCCCGGGTCTCCAGGATCGCGCCCTGGGCCAAAGGCAGGCGCCAAACTGCTGCGCCACCCAGGGATCCCTACTGTTTTTAAATAAAGCACTGAATGAAGTAACATTAGATATCTTGTTTCAACCTAATTCTTTTTTTTCTTTTTTTCTGTGTGTGTGTGTGTGTTTCAGCCTAATTCTTGAGGTTTGCAAATTTGCCTCATTTTAAATACTACAATGTTTTAAAATGTCATGCTTTTTAAGGGCCCCAAACAGCTGAGTTAATGATGTAGTAGTGCCCTAAACCAATAAGGAGAGATCTTTGTTACATTGTCAATGTCTAGCCAGACTGTTACTAGATTTATTGAAGTTATGTAGATTTGGCTTTCATTTCCATCCTTATTTTTTAAAATCTTCAATCTCTCACCTGGAATAGAGGCTCTAGCATTCTGATCTCTGTCCACCTCTTCGCTCACTTTGCTCTCCCTACTTTGAATTCTTTTAGTGCTGAACTGGCTGAGCTTTAGGTTGTTCACATACTATATACTCTTTCCCTCTACTCCATCTGTCCTGCTCCTACTTGCCCTCTGGCCTCACCACTGGATTAAAGGAAAGAAAGGTTTTGAGATCTGGAATTTTTTAAAGCATTTTAATGTCATAGAGAAAACTAAATGAATCAGTGGGTGAATTTTATCTTCTAAGTGGATACTCAAGAATTGACTGGTTTTGGGACAGTATGGATATTAGCATGGGTACTTTGCTTATGTGCAGTTTAAGAGCAAAACTGATCTTTTATTTAACTTCAGTTTGCCTGAAGCACAAAAAGCCTGTTTCTCCAACAAATAATGTTTGGGCTTTCTAAATGGGGGGAAAATGTAAAAGTGGGAAGAGGTGCTGTTCAGTAGAATTAGATTTTGATCCAAAATTATTTCAAGTTTCACATCCTAATTAGTAACTTGAAAAAAAAAAGCCTCTTATTTATGCTTACAGTGCAGTGTGGGATTGTATTGTTAAGAATTCTAATTTTGAAGGTTATGCTTCATTTATATATTTCATGGTGGTAGTGTTTATCTTATTTCTCATATATTGTGAAATCATCTTGATCTTGATTTTTGGAAAGGCTAAGTGGTGTGAATACTCATTTTGCAGGAGGTAATATGGCTGACTCCATAATAGCAATATAGAAAATACCAAGGGTGACTTACAAAATCAGTATGTAATAATGAAAGGATGTTTTGACTCAACACTAGTTTCCCATATATTCAATCCGAATTTGTTTTTGTTTAGATTGTCGCATTTCTAATACCTGGTCCATCATATATTCTAAACTTTGCAAATCACATTTGAATCTGGCCTGTCACATTTGTATCACCGTGTTTGGATTGAATGTACACTCAGGTGAAGAAACATTTTACTCAAAGTTACTTTGTAGTTGAGCATCATTAAAGGTATTTGGGAACTTGTCAAGGAACTATTTGGAAGATATAGTCTGCTGTTATTGATTGGTCTTGATAATTTTTTGAAAGCAAGCAGAAAATGTCTTATTGGATATAGTATGTGAGTTCATTCAACAGTTTGTGATACTCTTTGGTAATATTTGCCATAGGATGGTGTAAAAGGTAATGAAATAAATTTCAGATTTATAAATTTCTAATCATAAAGGGTGCAATTAAGCAACTATTTAGGAGCTTACTTTAATATCTTAAAAAGTTACTTGTTGTCATTTCCTTTCTACCTCCTACTTCTCCATCCACTGCAGGGTGGTATTTGCTCTTTATAACTCCACTGAACTGCTCTTACCTAGATTAGTAAATATCTCCTAGTATCTCCATTTAGTAAATTCTCTCTAGAGCATGGGACACCACTAACATTTCCTTCTTGGAACCTGGTTTCCAAGATAGTATTTCTGGTGGATGGGCTGGGGAATGTTGGGTTTTAACATTGTTTGATGGTTAAAATTATTGTCCCTTAAATACCTGTATATATGATGGTCCCCTTAATGTCTGGTGGTGACGTAAGCTCCACATTTTTCTTACATCACAATGTTTTTCTCTGGATTGTTCATCTGTATAACAGAGCCCCTATCTACTCTTAGGCTGTCCAACCCAGGAACTTAGGACTCATCCATGTCTTTTTTCTTAACCTCCTACCTATAGTCAGTCAGAAAGAGTTCTTTTTGATTGGCATCTTTGATGCCTCTGCCCATTTAGTACTTCTGCTCCAGGATTAACTGCTAGTTTTTGTTACTTCTCCAGCAGCAGCCTCCTGACCAGTCTCTGACTCCAGACTTATCTGTCCAATTCATTCTTTTTTTTTTTTTTTTTTTTAATTTTTATTTATTTATGATAGTCACACAGAGAGAGAGAGAGAGGCAGAGACACAGGCAGAGGGAGAAGCAGGCTCCATGCACCGGGAGCCCGACGTGGGATTCGATCCCGGGTCTCCAGGATTGTGCCCTGGGCCAAAGGCAGGCGCCAAACCGCTGCGCCACCCAGGAATCCCTGTCCAATTCATTCTTCATCTTGTTTATTCGAGTGGGCTCTGATAAATACAAATTTGTTCATACCATATTTTTGCTTAAAATTCTTAAGTAGATCAATTATCTCTTTAGAATAAAAATTCCAAACCCTTAGGTTAAGGGACCTTCTAGGTTTCTCATGTTTGCTGAACATTCAATTTTATTCAGCTGATCTGAACTAATCCCTATGAAGGGCAAGTTCACATGGGGGCCTGAGAAGATGATTTATTTGAACCTTCATTTTTCTCCCTTTCCTTGAAGAATAAGGAAGAACTTGAAGAGCTTATTAGTAACAAGCATGAAATTGAGGCTGGTCAGTACTAAAACCCACCATTCAGTAGGATTTCCTAAATTGTGATATTAAATTTTTATTTTTTATTTATTTATTTTAAAGATTTTATTTATTTATTTATTTATTTATTTATTTATTTATTTATTTATTTATTTATGATAGAGAGACAGAGACACAGGCAGAGGGAGAAGCAGGCTCCATGCCGGGAGCCCGATGCGATGCGGGACTTGATCCCAGGACTCCAGGATCGCGCCCTAGGCCAAAGGCAGGCGCCAACTGCTGAGCCACCCAGGGATCCCCGTGATAATAAATTTTTAAATTCTGTTTTTCCCTGGGTGGCTCAGTGATTTTGCGCCTGCCTTCTGCCCAGGGTGTGATCCTGGAGTCCTGGGATCGAGTCCCACATCAGGCTCCCTGCATGGAGCCTGCTGCTTCTCCCTCTGCCTGTGTCTCTGCGTGCCCCCCCCCCCATGTGTCTATAATAAATAAATAAATAAACAAACCAACGAACACATCTTTTTAAAAAATTATGTTTTTCCTTTGCATTTTCATTTTTTTTTTTTTTTTTTTTTTTTTTTTTTTTTTTTTTTAGATTTTATTTATTTATTCATGATAGTCACACAGAGAGAGACAGAGAGGCAGAGACACAGGCAGAGGGAGAAGCAGGCTCCATGCACCGGGAGCCCGATGTGGGATTCGATCCCGGGTCTCCAGGATCACGCCCCGGGCCAAAGGCAGGCGCCAAACCGCTGCGCCACCCAGGGATCCCTTCCTTTGCATTTTCAATACATATTGCTTTTAGTTTGGGACTTGCTTTTCTACTAGTTTTAGACCATGGGTTCCATTTGTTGTTTTGACAAAGTTGTGGGTAAGGACTCACCCTGGACATTATCCTGGCCCCTCCTTCTGGATAGGAGGTTCTGAAATTTCTCATCAGGTGTTCAGATTCTCAGCCAGGGACACCAGAATCATCTTCTGTGTGAATTTCCCTTTCTCAGTAGACACTCTTCTAGCCCTAAAAAGAGAACAACAAAACTCCATGAAGAGGGTAGACAGAGTTTTACTGTCTTTTTTGGTGGAAGAGGTGACTTTAGCTCACAGTTGCTAAATGAGGTCAGCTTATAGAATTGGGTTTAAATCCAGATATTTGGACTCCCTGAGCAGTGCCAAGTTATAGATAACAATGATAGCTGATGGCATTTAGGAATCATATACATCCAGAGCTTTGAGGTGCAAAGTAGCTTAGGAGTAATAATGACTGTTCATGATATTAGATGAAATAAGAGTGTTTGATCAAAGTATATATGACTTTTACAGTCTCTCAAATTTAATCAGCATAGCTGTTGAAAGTGTTTTAAGTAGAGGTAAGAGAACTTTTATTAAGTTATAAATGCCAAATAAGATATAATTACAATATTCAATTTTAGAATTGCTGGATACATTTAATTCTGTGAGCATATGTTAGATCTTGTGAGAAATGTAAATATTTATTAAATGCAACCCTTGGGGTGCCTGGGTGGCTCAGTTGGTTAAGCATCCAACTCTTGATTTTGGCTCAGCTCATGCTCTCTGGGCTGTGCAGTAGAGCCCCATGACCAGCTTCCTTGTTGAGTGGGGAGTCTGCTTGAGATTCTTTTGACTCTACACGTGCTCGCACCTGCTCTCTCTCTCTCTCATTTATAAATAAATAAAGTGAAATAACCTTTATCCTTCAGATATTTATAATTTGGTAATGAAGTAAGATGTACACAGATGTTTAGTTATAACAAAAGATGAAGAAAGGAAGTGCATAAATGAGGTTGAGAGTCATCTTAGGAAACAGGATCAATCTTTGAGTTGAAACCTGAGTAGTAGTAACTACAATTTAGGTCTATTGGAAGTACAGGATTGGGACGCCTGGGTGGCTCAGTGGTTGAGCATCCTGCTTTTGGCTTGGGTTTTGATCCTGGGGTGCTGGGATGGAGTCTCACATCAGGCTCCCCGCAGGGAGCCTGGTTCTTCCTCTGCCTATGTCTCTGCCTCTCTCTCGGTCTCTCGTGAATAAAAAAATAAAATCTTTTTAAAAGTACAGAATTGCCATTAAAAAAAGAAAAATCCTAAACTTTTATCTTCAGGGTCTACCAGTGTAAATCCTCCTGTTTGTCTTCACAGTGGAGCTTAACTTTGTAATGTGATGTGAACTGTTTTTGCATAAACCTGAAACAGCAATCAAATGCAGTAGATTTGGCTATAGTACAGGTTAAATTAAAATCCTTGAGATTCGGGGGATCCCTGGGTGGCTCAGCGGTTTGGCGCCTGCCTTTGGCCCAGGGCGCGATCCTGGAGTCCCAGGATCGAGTCCCACGTCGGGCTCCCGGCATGGAGCCTGCTTCTCCCTCCTCCTTTGTCTCTGCCTCTCTCTCTCTCTTTCTGTGTCTATCATAAATAGATAAATAAATATTAAAAAAAACCCTTGAGATTCTTGTGCCCCAAGTAAGACTTCCGTATTACTGAAGTGGATTTCTGCTCAGTGAATTCTGTGTCACTCTTACCTACTTTTGATATTGTTGAGAAGATTAGTGGGAATGATACAATTATTGAAGTGCCAAGAACAATGCCTGACACATTGAAAGTGCCTGATAAAAGTTCATTCTCATTATAAGATTGTTTTGTCTGCCAATTAGGTAATGATTCCATTGAATAATAATAGATGAAACATTTTCATGGTGTTTAATATGTGTCAGGCACTATTCTAAATAAGTATATTAACTTATTTAATCCTTATAAATAATCTATGAAGTAGGTACTTTCCTATTATACAGAGGGAGAAACTAGCCTCTTCTGTGTGTACATGAGAGTTCTTTTGTCTGGTTCTCTGAAAAACTGTTAGGATTTTGATTGGCATTGCACTGAATGTGTAATTTTTCTTGTATTTATTGCTTTGGCTAGATGTTCCAGTACAGTGTTGAATTAGAAATGTTTGTCATGGGTATATTTATCTTGTTCTTATGCTAAAGAGACTTTTGATGTTGGTCCATTAATGCATATTTGCTGTCAGTTTTTAGGTTTTGGAAGGAACCTTTTTATCAATTTAAGGAAGTTCCCATCACTTTTTTGATGGCTGTAGTTTTTTGTTTTTTGTTTTTTTTTCTCTTATTTATTTATGAGAGACACACAGAGAGAGGGAGACACAGGCAGAGGGAAGAGAAGTAAGCTCCATGCAGGAGCCTGATGCGGGACTCGATCCCAGAACTGTGGGATCACATTCTGAGCTAAAGGCGGATGCTCAACTGCTGAGCGACCTAGGCGTCCCATCACATTTCTATCTATCTATCTATTCCCATTACAGTACTTTTTAAAGACGCTGATGAATTTGATTTGCTAGGGATTTGTTTTTGTTTGAGGGGGTTGAGTTTTTGCTTATGTTCATGATTTTCTTTTCTTGTACTGGCCGTGTGATTTTTTAGAATATTCTATTTTCTAGAAGTGTTTGAGGTTGAATTGTCTTACTTTAAAGTTCGGTAGGACATCCCTGTAAAAACATTTATATCTGGTATTTTCCTTATGGGAAGATTAGCCAGTGATTAAAATAGACTCTTTCTTTTCTTACTTTCAGAGTGCTCTTGCATGTGGGCATGTGAACTAGGGGAGGGGCAGGGGGAGAAGGAGGGAGAATCCCAAGCAGACTTCCCTGAGCAGGAGGAGCCTGATGCAGGACTCAATCTTAATGACCCTGAGATCATGACCTGAGCCAAAACCAAGAATCAGATTCTTAACTGATTGCACCACCCAGGCACCTCCAGACTATTCCCTTAATAGTAACAGGATAATTCAAGCTTTCTATGTCTCCTTCTTTTAAACTTATTTAAATGGGAAGTTTCAATTTAATAGAATAGTATAAAGGAATTCCCGTGTGTGTTACTTCAAGTTATTTTTGTACGCACATACATGCTCCCTCCTTTCTTTTTTTGCTGGGGTGTTTTATAGCAAATCCCAGACAAGTCATTTCACCAGAAATGCCTTAATATGTATCTCTTAGTTAAAAGGATTTGTTTTAACATAGTAACTATGCTGTTACCACACCCATCAAAATTGGTAATTTAATATTACCCACCACTCAGTCATGCTTTATTTTCCTAATTCTTTTTCTTTTTAAGACTTTATTATTTATTTGAGAGAGTGTCACTGCGAAGGGCAGAAGGAGAGGGAGGGACAAAGAATCTTAAGCCGACTTCCTTGCTGAGCACAGAGCCCAATGAGGAGCTCGATTGCACAACCCTGAGATCGTGACCTGAGGTGAAACCAAGAGTAGGATGCTCAACTGAGCCAGGTGCCCCTCCTTGATTCTCTTCTTAAAAATGTGTGTGTGTGTGTTTGTTTGTTTTTTATAGTTGGTTTGCAGGATCCAAACAGGACATACCTAGTTGTTGGATCTGTAATAAGAACTCCTCACATTCCCTTACATTTTTCCTTCATGTCATTGATTTGTTTCAGAAACTGGGACATTTATCCTACAGAATTTTTTTTTTTTTTTAGATTTTATTTATTCATTCATAGAGACACAGAGAGAGAGAGAGGCAGAGACACAGGCAGAGGGAGAAGCAGGCTCCACGCAGGGAGCCTGATGTGGGATTCGATCCTGGGTCTCCAGGATCATGCCCTGGGCTGCAGGCGGCGCTAAACTGCTGCACCACCAGGGCTGCCGCAGAATTTCTTTTTGATTAAGGTTTGGTGAATATTTTTTCAGGAACATACCCATTTTTGTCTCTTCAATTTTTTGTGTAAAGTTATGAGCTGTATTGCTTTCTGTTTTTTCTTTTTTCCTTAACTTTCCCAGAAATTTATTTCTCTTCTTCAAAGAACCAGCGTTTTCTGGTTTTGTTGGTACCCTCTCAGTTGCATCTCTCCTTTTCTCTTTTGTTGATAATTCTTTTATCTTTGGTTATCTTGCTGCTGTTCTTTTTCTGACATAGTAACTTGGCTAGGGCAGCCCCGGTGGCACAGCGGTTTAGCGCCGCCTATGGCCCAGGGTGTGATCCTGGAAACCCGGGATCGAGTCCCATGTCAGGCTCCCTGCATGGAGCCTGCTTCTCCCTCTGCCTGTGTCTCTGCCTCTCTCTCCGTGTCTCCCATGAATAAATAAATAAAATCTTAAAAAAGAAATAACTTGGCTAGTTAACTCATTAATTTATATCTCTATTCTTTATTTAAGTTTTAAAATGTAAAAAAAAAAAGTTTTAAAATGTAGTGTTACTTTTTCTTTTGTGATTTCCTCTCATCACTTATGTGCACTTTTTAAAATTTCTAAATGAGGGCAGCCCCGGTGGTGCAGCGGTTTAGCGCCGCCTGCAGCCCAGGGCGTGATCCTGGAGACCCTGGATCGAGTCCCACGTCAGGCTCTCTGCATGGAGCCTGCTTCTCCCTCTGCCTGTGTCTCTGCCTCTCTCTCTGTCTCTCATGAATAAATAAATATAATCTTTAAAAAAATAAAACTTTATTTGTATTCCAAAACAACTAAGGTACGTTTTATAGTGGAAGAGCACAAAATGATTTTTCAAAAGGAAATAATAAAACTATAAAAGTCTGGACTTTGAATCATGCCCTGTGATCCTGGGATGTGATTGAGAGCAATTATAATATGACCAGATGCTTAAGTGTGTTGGACATTAGGCAGGGAGTTGGTGTATAAGTGGTGAGACTTGTCCTTCACAAAAAGCTACAGTCTGTATGCAGAGGTGGCATTAAGGGGTGGTGGAAGTAAGAGATAGCAGGAAGGAGGAGAGAGAGACAGATACACAGATAATTTCAGTGCCATTATAGAATCCTCTTAAAATAGGAAGGGCACATATGGGAAGAATTGTGCTTAGGAACCAACACTAATTGGACCAAGTAGATCATTACTAAGTGGTATCTTGTCTTCAAGGAATGGTCTGTCTTTTAATAGTATAATCAGTTGTAGAGCCACGTATATCTAATTATTAAATACCCAATTAGGCTTTGTTAATGTGAAAGCTACTTGGGGAATTAAAAGGAAAAAAAAACAAAACAAAACCTCAAAACACCTCATTCTGTATAATGAGTTAATACTGTTAATTCCACAGATCAACCAGGGACAATTCTTTCCTTCCGGTGGACATTTGGTAATTTTTGGAGACATTATTGTCACAAATGGGGTAGGGGTACCACTGGCATTGAGAGAGACCAAGGATCTGCTGCATATCTTACAATGTATAGGACAATCTCCTCTTCCCCCACAACAAAGAATATCCAGCCCAAAATATTCAGTAATGCCAAGATTGAGAAACTCTGAATTAATCCATAATTTGCATATTCTTTTTTTGTGGGGTCAGGGTGATTTGTATGTTGTTGAAGGAGCTAGAGGCATGGTTTTGTATCCTATTACAGCAAGATTTTGATTAAGGAAAACTAATCTTGCAGGCTGAGGTCAGGTGAAAGGGAATTCACTCAGATCAAGGACTTGTTTTGTGGCAGGCACTGTAATAGGCACTTGGTAAAGAACAGCAGATAGAACCTGTCTTCATGAAGCTCACAGTGAATGTTTTGCAAATGGTGGATCTTTTGTATCCATTGTCTTCACTTGATTTTAGCCAAAAGATCAAGAAACCATCAGTTGTCTTTAGTATTGTATTTCAAATATTTTATTTCATTCTGAATTTAGTTTGTGTATAGATAAGTTATTTTAACCTCTTATAAGGAATTCTGGAATATTAAAAATTTTTTTATCTTTTTCATGATCATGGGTACAAACTCAGCAACTCATAATGGGTGTTGTGCTAACATTTAATCCTTTTTCCTTTGGTTTTAGGTACAGTTCATAAGTGTTTAAACTTGTTGACATGATCAAATATTCTCTAATTTTTAAATACATATGTAACATTTTTTTTAGTATAATATGAAAGACTGCAGTACAAATAGTATCCCATGGAGTGAGGTTTGAAAATATTTAATGCTGGGGATCCCGGGGTGGCTCAGTGGTTTAGCACCTGCCTTTGGCCCAGGGCATGATCTTGGAGTACCGGGATTGAATCCCACATCGGGCTCCCTGCAGGGAGCCTGCTTCTCCCTCTGCCTGTGTCTCTGCCTGTCTCTGTGTGTCTCTCATGAATAAATAAATAAAATCTTAAAAAAAAAAAAAAAAAAGAAAGAAAAAGAAAATATTTAATGCTTATCCAGAACAAAGCATAGAGCAATTTATAATTTTGATTCTGTCAACTTTAACCTTTATCTTTTCTCTTTCCTTTTAGATTTTGGCTCTCTATTTGATTTGGAGCATGACTTACCAGATGAATTAATCAACTCTACAGAATTGGGACTAACCAATGGTGGTGATATTAGTCAGCTTCAGACAAGTCTTGGCATAGTACAAGATGCAGCCTCTAAACATAAACAACTGTCAGAATTGCTACGGTCTGGTAGTTCCCCTAACCTCAATATGGGGGTTGGTGGCCCAGGCCAAGGCATGGCCAGCCAGCCCCAACAGAACAGTCCTGGATTAGGTTTGATAAATAGCATGGTTAAAAGCCCAATGGCGCAGGCAGGCTTGACTTCTCCCAACATGGGGATGGGCACTAGTGGACCAAATCAGGGTCCTGCGCCATCTGCAGCAGGTATGATGAACAGTCCAGTAAATCAGCCTTCCATGGGAATGAACACAGGGATGAATGCTGGCATGAATCCTGGAATGTTGAATGCAGGCAATGGACAGGGGATGATGCCTAATCAAGTCATGAACGGTTCAATTGGAGCAGGCCGGGGGCGACCTAATATGCAGTACCCAAACCCAGGCATGGGAAATGCTGGCAGTTTAATGACTGAGCCCCTACAGCAAGGCTCTCCTCAGATGGGAGGACAAACGGGATTGAGAGGCCCTCAGCCTCTTAAGGTAAGTGCAGTTTTGGTTTGTATGCACTATCAGTTTGTTTTGATTGTTCCGATGATGGAAGGAGGGCTTGAGGTCAGTTACTCGTTTATTCTTTACCATTCATGCTTGATTTTATTATATGGTGTACTGTTTCTCAAACATATGCCAAGGGTCTGTGTTGTCACAAATTTTATGAAGCTCTTATATTAATTTTGAATAAAACTGTTATTTTACAGCTCAGTAATATTGTATACTAGTTCCTATTCTCTCAGTATTAGAATGTTAAAGAATAGGTATTAGAATATTTTCACAAATACTAGAATATTTTTTGCTCTTTTCTAAGCCCATTTTTAGTTTTCATATCCTCGTAAAAATATGGTTTTGAGCTAGCTGGCTTTATACCATCTTCAGATAGACATCACTTATTTCCATTACTTGGAATGTCCCTGGTTTTCAAGAGGTATTTATTCTAAAAGACTTATTAAATGTGGGATGCCTGGGTGGCTCAGCAGTTAAGCATCTGCCTTCGGCTCAGGGTGTGATCCTGGGGTTCTGGGATCGAGTCCCACGTCGGTCTTCCTGCATGGAGCCTGCTTTTCCCTCTGCCTCTCTCTGTGTGTATCTCTCATGAATAAATAAATGAAATCTTAAAAAAAATTTATTAAATGTTATTTTTTTTAATTTTTATTTATTTATGATAGTCACAGAGAGAGAGAGAGAGAGAGAGGGGCAGAGACACAGGCAGAGGGAGAAGCAGGCTCCATGCACCAGGAGCCTGATGTGGTATTTGATCCCGGGTCTCCAGGATCGCGCCCTGGGCCAAAGGCAGGCGCCAAACCGCTGCGCCACCCAGGGATCCCTAAATGTTATTTTTTTCTCAGTTGATGGACATAAAGGTGTATTCGTTTACTCTGGAACCTCAATATACCAAATGTCCAGTTAACCTAATTTTGGTCATTGATTGAAAGGCTTTTCTTTTTCAAAAAGCCTACTTTTTTTTGCTTTATTAAGTAAAGCTAAATATATTTTCTGAAACTTTAAAAATGTGTTCTTTATATACAGAATTAAGATGTTACGGGGATCCCTGGGTGGCTCAGCGGTTTAGTGCCTGCCTTCGGCCCAGGGCATGATCCTGGAGTCCCCAGATCACGTCCCGCGTCAGGCTGCGTGGAGCCTGCTTCTTCCTCTGCCTGTGTCTCTGCCTCTCTTTCTCTCTCTCTCTCTCTCTGACATGAATGAAAAAATAAAATCTTAAAAAAAAAGAATTAAGGTGTTATAAGCATATATTTGATGCCTATTCCTTCATATTTTTCCTACATATTTATTTTTTTCTTGAAGTGGTATATTACAGTTGCCAGCACCTGATATATAATTAGTAAATACTTGCTGAATGAAAAAGATGGCTTTTCTTGGAAGGTGATATTGGAGATGGGTAAGATTTTCACAAGGAATTAAGAGCAAGCTCTTTCTGTAAGAGGAATAACTGAGTAGGCTTTGGGACTTTGTGTTCATGAGAATCATGATGATGAGAGAGAGTTCAGCTATGAGATTAAGATATGGGGACGAGAAGCAGCCTGGGTGGCTCAGTTGGGTAAGCATCTGACTTGATCTCACTTAGGTCTTGATCTCAGGGTTTGAGTTTAAGTCCCATGTTGGGCTCTAGGACGGGCATGGAGCCTACTTAAAGAAAAGGCATAGGGATGAATACAGAGTGGGGAGACTGAGGTCACATTCCATGCATGAAAGCCCTTAAATTTATGCTACACAGTAAAGAATATTGATCTCTTAACTTAGGGAAAGATTGTTTGTCATTCCTGCCTCTCTAGATTTTCCCTTTTTGGCACTTTCATATTGCTATGTTGATGTGGTTAGGTTAGAATATTTGGAGTGGAAAACAGAAACCAGAAGCTAAAATATTTATTAGGTGCATCTTCTAGATTTTAAAACATAGCTGTGAAGAGTCCCTGCCCTCCTGATGTTTATACTCCAGTGGGGAGAGGTGGGCTGACAGACTAAACCTTCACTGATTGATCAAATATTTATTGATTCCTAGCTTTGGTGCTGAAGATAGAGAATGAGTGTTTCATAGACCTTCTATTCTAGTGTGCACATAAGTTGTAAGTTATGATATTCCAGGTCTGTGCTATGAAGAAAAAATTGGAAAGGCTCAGGGGTACCTGGCTGGCTCAACTGGTAGAACATGCAACTGGGGGATCTAAGTTTGAGCCCCACATTGTGTGTAGAGATTACTTAAAATCTTGAGGGGCTCAATGGGTTAAGTGGCTGCCTTCAGCTCACGTCATGATCCTAGGGTCCTGGGATTGAGCCTGGATTCGGGCTCCATGCTCAGCGGGGAGTCTGCTCCCTCTGCTGCTCTCCTACTTGTGTGTTCTCTCTGTCAGGTAAATAAGAATAAAATCTTTTTTTTTTTTTTAAGATTTTGTTTATTCATGAGAGACACACAGAAGAGAGAGGCAGAGACACAGGCAGAGGGAGAAGCAGGCTCCATGCAGGGAGCCTGACTTGGGACTCGATCACGGGTCTCCAGGATCACGCCCTGGGCTGAAGGCGGTGCTAAACCGCTGGGCCACCTGGGCTGCCCCTAAAATCTTTTTTTTTTTTTTTTTTTTTTAAGGAAAGGCTCAGTAGGAGTGGGACACTGTTTTGTTTATAATCTAAATCACAGGGATGCCTGGGTGGCTCAGTGGTTAAGTGTCTGCCTTTGGCTCAGGACATGATCCCGGAGTCCCGGAATCGAGTCCCACGTCTGGCTCCCTGCATGGAACCTGCTTCTCCCTCTGCCTATGTCTCTGCCTCTCTCATAAATAAATAAATAAAATCTTAAAAAAAAAAAAGAAAAAGTCGGGATCCCTGGGTGGCGCAGCGGTTTGGCGCCTGCCTTTGGCCCAGAGCGCGATCCTGGAGACCCGGGATCGAATCCCACGTCGGGCTCCCGGTGCATGGAGCCTGCTTCTCCCTCTGCCTGTGTGTCTGCCTCTCTCTCTCTCTCTCTCTGTGTGTGTGACTATCATAAAAAAAAAAAAAAAAGTCTAAATCACAATTTTTTTTCATTAAATTTTTGATCTGAGTTGAAGGCAGATGCTTAACCAACTGAGCAACCCAGGTACCCCTAAATCACAGATTTCTTTTATCAGCATTGTTTGAGACATATAGCAGTGTACAAAACATACAAAAATCCCTCTCTTTGTGCAGCTTTTATATTTATGGAATGGAGGAATTCAAATATAAAAATATTACTAGTAAAATATTTTGTGGTTTTAAGTGAGTCCCACATGTATTTATATTTATGAATTGATACTTGTAAAGTACAGCAATAACTAACACATAACATCTCTAAATTCTTATTTAGTAAATAAGTTTTGGGGAATTATGGAAGTTTGGAATGAGATACCCAATTAATAGACAAGTAAATACTTTAATAAAACGACAAGTTTTCTCTTTGTAGCAGGAAAAAAAAGCTTTTATTCATTACATTTCTTCCAAAATTCCTAAGAGTTCTAGTGATATTTAAGAATCAGGAATTAAGGAACTTTTCAGTGAAACTTGAAGTTTTGAACCCTCATGGCAAATGGCAGTGGCTTTTGTACACATTTTTCTTATGGATGAATCTGTGGTTCAGTGTGTGCAGGCAGGTTGTGACATTCCTACTTAAAACCTTCTTCCAAGTCCTAACAGTGGTTTTTGGGAAAAAACTTGGATCATATCCCCCCCCCCCTTTTTTTTTTCATATCCCCTTTTAATCTAGGTTTTGATTTTAGAGTTAGTGTAAAATAAATAAAAAATGTTTTATGTCTTCAGCTTATTTCTGATTAGTTCAGGAGGGTGGAGTGAAGGGCAGAATAGTGCTAATGTGAATCCCGCTGCCTGCATCTGGGCTGTTAACCTGGTCGTCTTCCTCTTCAGCTATATATTGTCAGGTTTCTTGGTTAAATCCTTTCATTCTTCACAAACATCACAAAACATTATATGTGCCTCCTTAAAAATGCTGCTGACAAAAGAAAGACATTTTTGAAAATCTTTTTACCTAATAGCTGCCCTTTATTTATGAAGAAAGCAATGAAGTTTATCATCATAGTTAATGGTACAGACTGGAGCTTTCCTGCCTGGGTTAAAAATGAGCTCAGGCACTCCCATAGTAGCTATATTACCTTGGGCATCCTGCTTGCTCTACCTCAGTTTTCCCGCCTGTACAATGGAAATAGTAAAAGTGGGCATAACCTACCTCATGGAATTATTGGGGAAATAAATGATTAGTCCAAGTAAGCTCCTTGTGAGTGGTATATAGTAAGGACTTATTTGTAGAGTAGTAATAGTAGTGTTTAGTGTTATTAGTAGCAATAGTAGCAAGTAATTAGTATTTATTGTAGTTCCCATTTTGTGATGTTCTTAAAACATTTTTATGGGGAGGGGGAATATCAAATATAGACACATAGTTAAGCTGTAATCTTCTAGAA
The DNA here is from genome assembly GCF_003254725.2 of Canis lupus dingo. Classification (NCBI taxonomy): domain Eukaryota; kingdom Metazoa; phylum Chordata; class Mammalia; order Carnivora; family Canidae; genus Canis; species Canis lupus. The sequence goes on along the minus strand of NC_064252.1, from coordinate 24,853,247 downwards.
TTGTAGTTCTTGGCTACAATAGGCGATCAAATAGTATATACCACATGAACTTTGGCTGGAGGAGGTGAGAATGCCCACTATTAGAGACTTCAGTGGATTAATAGTATATAAATTTGGTGGAAGATTAACTTTCTTTGGAATTAAGGGCTTTGTATTCAGGAAGTGTTCATTAATATTCTAGAGGGTTTTTTTTTCCCCCTTCTTAGAAAATAAAAAAATATAGGTGGCTCGGTCAGGTAAGTGTCTGCCTTCAGCTCAGGTCATGATCCTCCGTGTCCTGGGATTGAGCCCCACGTTGGTACTCACCACTCAGTGGGGAGTCTGCTTCTCCCTCTCCCTCTGCTGCTTCTCTACAGCGTGCTTGCACTCTGTCTCTTAAGTAAATAAAATCTTAAAAAAAAAAAAGAATAAAATATTTTCTATAAAAGAGCTTATTAAAGAGAAAAGATCCAGAGTTATTAAATAATGTTAGACAGTATAATTGTACCTAAATTAGTGTTAGGCTCCAAAAGCTGTATATGTTCGGGCCATTAATTCTAACATCAACTTTATGATTTTATTCCCGTTATACAGGTAAGGGAACAAAGTCAGGGAATGGGTAATTACAGCGAACTCTTGTCTTTCTGAATAAAAAGTCTATGTTTATCACTGTAGTATAAAGTCATTCTATTATTATCCATATATTGATAAAACCTAAGCAACTAAAAACAGATACAATGCTTTTATGCAGCAACAGTCACCTCCTCACTTACTGTAACCTTATATAGGGATGATCATTGCTCTACTAAGACCTTGTAAGAGCAAGAACCATGCCCCTGGTTTCTAGAATTCTGCCTTAGTGATCCCTGGACCTTTCACAGATACAGCCTTAAAAAAAAAAAGATGGGGATCCCTGGGTGGGTCAGCGGTTTAGCGCCTGCCTTTGGCCCAGGGTACGATCCTGGAGTCCCGGGATCGAGTCCCGCGTTGGGCTCCCGTCTTGGAGCCTGCTTCTCCCTCTGCCTGTGTCTCTGCCTCTCTCTCTCTCTCTCTCTCTATCGTGAATAAATAAATAAAAAGTCTTAAAAGATTATTTATTTATTTAAGCAAGAGAAAGAGTGGAGGGGGAGAGAAAGAATACCAAACCGACTTAGCTGAGCACAGACCACATGTGGGGCTCGATCCCAGGAGTGCAAGATCATGACCTGAGCTGAAACCAAGAATCAGGCACTTAACCAACCCACTGAGCCACCAATGCTCCCCATCTTGGAACATTTTTATATATTACTTTTTTATTCTTACTCTATTGTCCTGGATCTGGGGGATGACCTAACTCTCCCCTGACTCTGGTTATATCACATGGTATGATGAGGTGTGTGTTAACACTCACACCATTCCCACTCCCATCCTCATCCCCACCCCCATCCCCATCTAGGGCTCAATCCCAGAACTCTGGGATCATGACCAGAGCCAAAGGCAGACCCTTAACCTACTGAGCCATCCAGGCGCCCCTGTAGAGTCAGATTTTTGAGAAAGAAAAGATAGTCCTTGAGACATTATTTTCAGTTGCCTAAAAATGTTGTGGCTTCCTGGTTTCCTGGTCCTCTGTCTTTTCTGTTTAGGTGGTTATCTGGATCACTTGAGGTATAGAGAAGAGGAACAGGATCAAATAAGGAACTATGGTGTAGCAGAAATTAAGTACAGTATATTTCCCTTCCCATTATATTTATATTTGGTGGAGGAGTATTGGGGGTTGGAGATATTGAAATAATAGGAATGGGGAGAATTGTTATTCTGTGCAACACCGGCAGCAGAACTCTGAGGAAGCCAGAAAAGCCAAAAGCCTGAGAGTCTTTGTTGGTCAGAGTGACCAGAGGTGTCAGGAATGAGTTATTGCCAGCTGACCAACAGTCGGTGCAGTCTGTATATTTGAGGCCATAGTCCACTTTGGAGTTTCTAGGTAATGCATTATGATTGGGAAAACAGGCAATGTCAGGAACTAGTGGAAACCCAGTTGTTGGAAGTAGGTAAGGCAGTGTCTATGTGAACAAATGTGAAGAACCACATTCTACTGTGACATATTTGAGTTAGATATATTATGCTTCTTAAGAGATGGGGAGGCAGCTTACAAATCCCTGTGTTTTATATATGTAAATAATGGACTCCTAAAAGCTTAATTTATTGTCTGTTGGTCTTTTTTTTTTTTTTTTTTTTTTTTTTTTTTTAATTTTTATTTATTTGTGACAGTCACAGAGAGAGAGAGAGAATGAGGCAGAGACACAGGCAGAGGGAGAAGCAGGCTCCATGCACCGGGAGCCTGACGTGGGATTCGATCCCGGGTCTCCAGGATCGCGCCCTGGGCCAAAGGCAGGCGCCAAACCGCTGCGCCACCCAGGGATCCCTGTCTGTTGGTCTTTTATAGTCTGTCCTGCAGATTCTGTTAGGATAGCTTTCATTTTATGTCTGTCATGAATTTCCATGCTAATAGGAAACACAGTAAAGTGAACTGTAACTCCCCCAGATGTAGGCTTATATATTATTGGAACTATATTCATATAAATATTAGTACTTTATTTTTTTAAAAGATTTTATTCATTTATTCATGAAAGAGAGAGAGAGAGGCAGAGACATAGAGGGAGAAGCAGGCTCCATGCAGGGAGACCGACATGGGACTCGATCCCGGGTCTCCAGGATCACACCCTGGGCCGAAGGTGGCGCTAAACCACTGAGCCATCCAGGGATCCCAAATATTAGTACTTTATTTTTATTTTTTTAAAGATTTTTATTTATTTATTCATAGAGACAGAGAGAGAGGCAGAGACACAGGCAGAAGGATAAGCAGGCACCATACAGAGAGCCTGACGTGGGACTTGATCCGGGGTCTCCAGGATCACACCCTGGGCTGCAGGCGGCGCTAAACCGCTGCGCCACCAGGGCTGCTCTCAAATATTAGTACTTTATTTTTTATTTTTTTATTTTTATTTTTTTTTAATTTTTATTTATTTATGATAGTCACAGAGAGAGAGAGAGAGAGAGGCAGAGACACAGGCAGAGGGAGAAGCAGGCTCCATGCACCGGGAGCCCGACATGGGATTCGATCCGGGGTCTCCAGAATCGCGCCCTGGGCCAAAGGCAGGCGCCAAACCGCTGCGCCACCCAGGGATCCCTATTAGTACTTTAAAAGCATGTGGGCAGCAGCACTTGCAGTCCACTGAAAATACCAAAAGAAACCTGAACTTGAGTTTAAGCCTGTTTCTAATGTATTTGATCCTCCCTACAATCTTACTGGCCAGATTCACTTAGAAAATACCAATTATTGGAGATTGAAGCAGCAAGTCTTTAACTCTGAATGCTTCCCATTCAGGCTGCTGCCTTCTTGTATGTTTCCCACCCATACCTTGCCACTTCCCTGAAGGGAATTACTGAACTCCTAGTCTCTGATCTCATCTGGAAACCATAAATGTTCTTTAATTTTTCATTATTTTGCCTTTCCACTGCAAGCAAACCTTTGAACTGATAAAGATGTCATGTTGTTATAAATTTGCAGAGTATAGATACTGTATACGATTTAAAGAACAGTTTTATTTACAGAGGTTTTTGTATTTTATGACTTTTAGATCTCCCCCTCCCCCCGGAGTCAGTGGGTCTTTTGTCAATTAGGATTAGGGCAGGGGGGGCCTACGTAGGTAAAGAACTAAGGTTCTTTCCTTTATTTATTTTATCATCTATGTTGTTTTATAAATGCACAGACATTTATTAGGGTAGAAAATGAGCTCTTTAGTGGTCTAGACGATAGATGCTTCACAGAAACGGTAACTTTTGAAATGGATCTTAGAGGATGAGTAGAATCTGTAGCTGATGCTTAGTTTGGTTGTACCAATTAAGTAAGCAACAACAACCAAAAATATTGGATTGCCTTTTTGTGAACTTAGTATTTTATTTCCTTTACAGGTTATCTTTCAGGAATCAAATAAGAAAGGAGTATGCCACTGCCTAGTTCTAGGGAAAAGGAAAATCTTTAAGGCAAATGCTAGAGATTTAAGAAGCAAGTTGCTCCTCAGATTTGCAAGTTAATGGGTACAGGATATAGTAGGATACCATGGGTAGATAGTCAGGCCTTATGAACATCATGAAGGCTCTGGGTAGAAAATAGAATAGACAGAAGGCAAGAAAACCTGTTGGACACAGTCTACACAAGCTGTGATGAGGGGTTTGAAGACAGTGACAGCGGACTGGGAACAGTTGTAGGGGCTGTGGTGGTGGTGGTATGTGTGTTTAGAGAGAATTTGAAAGCCCCTCTCTGATAGAACTGGATCTGGCTGAGAAGAATAGAAATCTAGTATGATTCCTTTTAATTGAGCAGTAGCACCAGTCTCCTTAGTTTCTTTTTCTTTTTAAAGATTTTATCTATTTATTCATGAGAGACACAGGCAGAGGGAGAAGCAGGCTCCATGCAGGGAGCCTGATGTGGGATCCGATTCCAGGATCAGGCCCTGGGGCAAAGGGAGGCGCTAAACCACTAAGCCACCCAGGGATTCCCCCCAGTCTCCTTAGTTTCTATTCTGAGAGCTTTACTGTATGTTTTTAGTAGGTGGTGGTTGACTTGTGGTGGGTTCTTCTTTAGAAAAACAGGATTGTAAGTTGCATCATTATCAGTAAAACATTTGGTTCTGAATACTTAATACTCTGTTCTTTATTTTTTAAAGATTTTATTTATTTGAGATAGTATGAGTAGGAGGGCCGGGGGGGAAGCAGGCTCCCCACTCACCAGGGAGCTCGGATATGGGGCTTGATCTCAGGACCCTGGAATCATGGCCTGAGCTGAAGGCAGATGCTTAACCTCTGAGCCCCATCCATGCACCCCAATACTCTGTTCTTTAATGAGCTATCCAATATGTTTGCTCCAGATTGTCATAAATGTAGATTAAAATCTACTTTTTTAAGTATATGGGAATATACAGAGAGACTCAAAATACTTTAAGAGCCAGCCAGGTAATTTAATGAATAAACCAGCTAGGTTTAAGACAGCAAGGAATGATGTGGACTCTGAAATTTGCGTGTTCTAAGGGATTTACATTTCAAAAGTTTTAAAATCATTGTGCCAGCGTATCTATAAATGAAAAGGGACATATCTCCTAATTTATGTTTTCTACCTTTCATTTAACAAAATGCTGGAATAAGCATTCACATGCATTTGACATATCACACTGTCTAACATATTTAGAGATTGGGTCATTTATTGAGTTGAATTTAATTTATTAAGCCATATTTTTGTACATTAAATAAAATGCATTTAATTCATTCAAGTGAAAATGAATGGCAAACCATGATTTGCAGATACAGCTTAATGAAGATGCTTATAAGTTTTTCTAAAACCCATTTATCTCAAATATTTACAGAAAATAGCTCTGCAAATTTACTCTGAGCTGAAGCCCCTATATCTTAGTGTTGAAAACCTGAATATTTTCATGAACATACTTCTACATTTTGTTTATAACTGCAGAGGACTTCCTTTAAAATTGTCTTTATAAATTAGGAAGTGGAAAAGGAAAGAGAATAGTAATGTTCTGTTAATGCAGGGAATAAGATTTAATTTCTCATCTGTTTTTATTCTTAGATGGGAATGATGAACAACCCTAATCCTTATGGTTCACCGTACAGTCAGAATTCTGGACAGCAGATTGGAGCCGGTGGCCTTGGTCTCCAGATTCAGACAAAGTCCGTACTACCAAATAGCTTATCTCCATTTGCAATGGACAAAAAGGCAGTTCCTGGTGGAGGATTGCCCAACATGGTGGGTTGTAATCCATCTACAGATTTGTCTTTAAACTGCCATTTTGACAAAAGAATTGTGTTAAACATTGATGCAATCTGCTATGTATGCTAGGAAGTAGTGGATGGACCCTGTGATTGAGCAGGCTTGTGCCTTCCTTCCATTTCCCATGGGTTTTTGTTTCTTGTAGTATTGTTCAGTAAGGGTGGTTGGCCAAGTGGTGCTGCTGCAATGAAAATTTTATGGCCTGCCATATTTTATATCTTCTGCTTGCAAGCGTTTCTATAAAATAGGAAAGTAGAACCCTTCTCCTCTTGGGAAAGACTCTGGCAAAGGATTCTGACTCTAAATGACCATATCTACTGATTTGTAACTGATATTACCATACAAAAGCAACCTCCCTCAATGTTACACATTGTTTTAAACAGTGATTTTTGTTTTGGGAAAATCTCCACGGCTTCTAACATTGCTATTTTTCTTTTCCTTTTTTCTTTTTCTTTTCCTTTTCCTTTTTCTTTTTCTTCCTCTTCCTCTTCCTCCTCCTCCTCCTTTTTTTGTTTTGGTGTAAAAAAGGAGAAAAAGCATGCTTACTAAAGCATGGGGATAGGGCCCATGGGAGGAAAGAGTTGCTGCTTGCTATTTTTCTAAAGTAAAACTATTTCTAGGTGTGACTTTGTTAAGTAGTCCAGGTTCACCTTTGGAACAAAACGTCCTATAGAAATTCTATTTCTCTGTCAGATTTTTAGGTTTTTTCGCTTTGTGTCATATATTCACTCAATTGCCTATATTTCAGATACTTTAAGTACTAGAGATGTAAAAATGAATAAAACATGGCATCTCTGTCCCCAGAAATGTTTACTTTTTTTCACTAGGGAAAAAAAGAGAGACTTTCTTCCCTAATTACAAAAACTAATTTTTCACCCAAAGGCCCCTGCTCGGTCTCCCGGGAAGTTCTTCAGTGTTCCTGAGTTTCAAAACCTGACCTGGACATGCTCTCCACTATAGGTTTCTTGCCTTTTTCTCTGCCACCCCAGCTTACCATGCTCTTCTCTTTATTTCACTCTTTATGTTATATATATACTTTGATTATGTTACTTGGTAATGTAACTGTTTTCTTATTGAGCTTCTTGATGGTAGGAACCATTGTTTATTTATCTTGGAATCCCCTGTGGGACATGGTAGACTGTCCTAAAAGGTTTTTTTTTTTTTTTTTTTTTTTGTCCTAAAAGGTTTTAATTGAAAATGTCTAGGTCTGTATTTATTAGAGAACACACTGTGACACCTGCCTGTTCAGTGTATCTTTGTTGTTTCATCCCCTAGGGTCAGCAGCAGGCCCCGCAGGTCCAGCAGCCAGGCCTTGTGACTCCAGTGGCCCCAGGGATGGGTTCTGGGGCACACACAGCTGATCCAGAGAAGCGCAAGCTCATCCAGCAGCAGCTTGTTCTCCTTTTGCATGCTCATAAGTGCCAGCGCCGGGAGCAGGCTAATGGGGAAGTGAGGCAGTGCAACCTTCCCCACTGCCGCACGATGAAGAACGTCCTGAACCACATGACACACTGCCAGTCAGGCAAGTCCTGCCAAGGTGAGTGAGCTCAAAGAGCCTCTGTCCTCAGCAGTCAACATTTAGAGTCCAAAAGCAGAGAGAAAAGGTGATGGACTCTAGTTTGAAACTCCTTTATACTGAGAGTCTCTTATTCCATATTAGTGTATAATAAAATTCAGTATCATTTTGTCAGCATCTAGGGATGTGATAGAAATTTTAAAGGACATCCCTTTTGTGGTGGTCTGGATTGTCTTTGATTTGCCTGAGCATACTATAAACATTATTGAGCATTTGGTAACTATTGTATAGGCAAATACTAAAACAGTGTTGTTACCAACTTAATACATTTTGTATTAATGGAGTCACTAGAAATCTGTTGTTGTAGAATAAAGTAGATTGCTACCTGTGAAAAATAAGGGTTCCTGAATCAGATTGCTTGTGTTCGAATCCCACTTTGAGTACTCTGACTTTATGCAGGTTGATTAGCCAGGTTTTGCCTGTTCTCTTGACTATAAAATGTGAGTGCCAATAGCTACTACATAGGGGTGTTATGAAGATGAAATAAGTTAACATTCGTAGTACTTGTTCAGTGATGAATAAGTTAGCCGATACTAATGTTAAAAAGTATAAGCTGCAGTTGAAAAAAATTATTTTTCTTCTTTTTAGTGGCACACTGTGCATCTTCTCGACAAATCATTTCACACTGGAAGAATTGTACAAGGCATGATTGTCCTGTGTGTCTCCCCCTTAAAAATGCTGGAGATAAGAGAAATCAACAGTGTAAGTGATTAAATCTGTTGAAGCTTTTATACTAAAAATATTCTTAGACTCTTACCAGTGCAGTTTGGTGGGATTTAGAGTACTCCTTGATTATGTGAAGTTCCTATGACTGCCTTGTGCTGTTGTACTAGGTTTTTTCCACTCCTATTACATGAGGTTAGAATTGAGCTGCTTAATACCTAAAGATCCAGAAACTGTTAGTAGTCATTCTGTATAAAAACAGTAAATTTACGCTTCATTTTTACATTCATGAAAACTTAAAAGACAATAACATTGGGCAAGTTATTCTTTTATAGCTATGATCTAAATATTTAGATAATCTGAAGTTATTGAAAGAGAAAGGAAAAAAGTTTGAGTTTATTTTTAGAAGCCTGGGATGATGAGCAGCTTTTCTTAGGGAAAGACAAAAGTAAAAAGATGCAAGTGCAGCTACCAACATCTCCTCTCTAGAAACAAAACATTAAGCATTTAGAGCTGAAAGACAAATTCGGAAATATATGTGCAGCATGTGAAGAAGGAATTAAATACCATAAATTAATAAAGAAGTCATCTGTAGTCTGTAGGTAGAAAATAGGGACAAGGAAATAGTTCAGTAGAGGAAGGCATATAATAAAGTTCACTATTTTTTTTTTAAACCAGTCTTTTTTTTTTTTTTTTCAAGATTTATTTACTTATTCATGAAAGACACAGAGAGATAGAGAGGCAGAGACACAGGCAGAGGGAGAAGCAGGCTCCATGCAGGGCGCCCGATGTGGGACTTGATCCCGGGTCTCCAGGATCAGGCCCTGGGCTGAAGGCGGCGCTAAACTGCTGAGCCATCCGGGCTGCCCCAAAAAGTTCATTATTAAATTAAGAAATGAAATAAGGTACTGTTTCTCTCACATCATTGGCAGAAATTATGCTACCTGGTGGTGGCATTTGTGTGGCTCTGAGTTCTTCATAACACTGTTTGTGGAAACACCAATAGAACCTGTAGGGAGGCTTTTGGGTTCAGGATCAAAAGCCTTTCCTGCCAGTGACCCCTTTTGACAGTTCAGTTCTGCTTCTAGACATTTTTTCAGGGAAAGAATGAGAAATAAGATACGTGTACTGAGATGTTTCATAATCACAATAATTTTGTGTCTTTTAAATTTATTCAGATAGGTTAGTCTCTTTTTCTTACATCTTTAACATTGTAATCTCATGTCTTTTGTCTTTCTAGCAATTCTGACTGGAGCACCAGTTGGACTTGGAAATACTAGCTCTCTAGGAGTGGGTCAACAGTCTACCCCCAGCCTAAGCACTGTTAGTCAGATTGATCCCAGCTCTATAGAAAGGGCCTATGCAGCTCTTGGGCTGCCCTATCAAGTAAATCAGATGCCGGCGCAGCCCCAGGTGCAAGCAAAGAACCAGCAGAATCAGCAGTCTGGGCAGTCTCCCCAAGGCATGCGGCCCATGAGCAACATGAGTAAGTTTGTGTCCTCCCTATTGATAGATATAATGTTGGTTATATGTATATATAACATGTAATATGCGGAGTTACCTCCTTAGTTTATTTTAGCCTATGTGTGTCTCTCTCTGTGTCTCCTCAATTTTTTTTGTTACGTGATTAATTCTCGAAGTAATGTTTAAAAATTATAGTATAAAAGCCTTATCATAATCAGTATACCAGGGGCAACTGCTAGTGACTTACGTCTTTAATCCTTCTATGTATATGTGAATTTGTATTTCTAGAAGTGGGATCTTAAGTGTTACTCTACAACAAACTATTTCTTAACTAGAACATCTTTCACTTTATATACCCAATTGTGATTAACGATTGAAGATTAATTTATTGTATAGAACAATCTTGGGATCCAGATTGTGGATTGTGGATCCAGATTGTGTGGCGCAGCGGTTTGGCGCCTGCCTTTGGCCCAGGGCGCGATCCTGGAGACCCGGGATCGAATCCCACATCGGGCTCCCGGTGCATGGAGCCTGCTTCTCCCTCAGCCTATGTCTTTGCCTCTCTCTCTCTCTCTCTCTCTCTCTATCATAAAAAAAAATAAAAAATTAAAAAAATTAAAAAAAACATGCAAAAAGAACAATCTTTTACACAGGGACATTTAGGTTTCCAATTTTCTTTTTTGTTATTTTAAACTACACAAAGAAATTGTTGTGGAGGTGCCTGGATGGGTCAGTCAGTTAAGCATCTGTTTGGCTCAGGTCATAATCCCAGGATCCTGGAATTGAGCCCCATGTCGGGCTCCCTGCTTAGTGGGGAGCCTGCTTCTCCCTCTCTCTGCTCATGCTCTCTCTCACTATCTGTTGCTCTGTTTCTTTTCTTCTCTTTTTTTTAATATTTTATTTACTCATGAGAAACAGAGAGGCAGAGACACAGGCAGAGGGAGAAGCAGGCTCCATGCAGAGAGCCTGACATGGGACTTGATCCTAGGTCTCCAGGATCAGGCTCTGGTCTGAAGGCAGCACTAAACCGCCGAGCCACCCGGGGTGCCCTGTCACTCTGTTTCTCTCTCTCAAACAAAAATCTTCAAAAACAAAAAAAAGAGAGAGGTTGTTGTGTTTTGATTTGAAATGTATAGAAATGAGAGTGGCTATTGTTAATAGAGATATCCATATTCTTGCAGAAGTAGCGTGCCTTTTGAAATCGCTTATTGAACATACATGTTTACTTAACCTCTTCCTATGATATGACTGAAGAAGGGAAGAGTGAGCAGTGTTCCAATATCCTAATTTGGGGCATATTTTTTCTCTAATTGTGGTGAAGTAAAGGAAATTTGCATTTAGATTATCGCTCTTTACTGACAAGCAGTTGAACATCTATAAGCCATTTTGTTTAAATAGTTAAATAAGTAAGTCCACTGGTGAGTCAGTGACTTTTAATACTTTGCCCGTTTATTCCAAAATTCTCCTTGGTTATGAGTTCTGTAACTAGAAAACAGTCTGGGGGCACCTAGGTGGTGCAGTCATTTTAAGTGTCCAACTTTTGGTTTCAGCTCAGGTCATGATCTCAGGGTTTTGGGATCAAGATCAAGCCCTGTGTCAGGCTCTGTGCTCAGTGCAGAGTCTGCTTGAGATATTTTCTCCTCCTTCCTCTGCCCCTCCCACTTGTGTGCACACACACACACTCTCTCTGATAAATTTTTAAAGAAAAAAAAAAAAGAAAACAGTTGGTTCTGAATAATCCATCGTGCTTTTTCCTGTGAAATCCATTGTCAGCCTTTGGTTAATATTGTTGAAGTAGGCTTTAGTTTCTGCCCATTATTGTTTGATTCTAAATGAGGAAACAAAATTGGGCACACTACTATTACAAAAATGTAATCTTGTTAATTTTTGTTCTTAAAGAAATGTACATCATTCCTTGACAAGCAGTGCTAACTTGTTAAATAATTCTTGAGTGAGTTTTAAAAACTAGACCAGAAACTGGGATGAAGAGCTAATCCTGCCTTTTCAGGTTAGTTTTCAAACTCTTGTGAAATAGGGTCAGAAATCGAGATAATGGGAACTTCATTTTCCCCCTTCACCTTTTTTTTTTTTTTTTTTAAACTTAAGATTGCTGTTTTTCTTCTCTCTTCCCATGACATCCAAAGTGGTATCCAGAGTCTTCCTCGAGATTTAGCTTCTCCACCCAGTGCAGTTGTCTACTTCTACCTGGCCTGGATTTTCATTTTTGTAGTTGCTATTTCTCGTTATTTTTCAAATTTCTGTCTTTAATTCCTATTTTTGTTCTTTTCCTCTCCTCTTGTATCGTGTGTATGTATGTTTGTGTATAGCCACAAACTCATTTGAAAGGTAGCTTTTCGAGATTTTTTTTCCCTTTTCTCAGTCTCTTTATTTTAGGATTAAAGATTAATCAAGTTTCCATCTACTTGTTAGTTCAGTTAATAGTGCCTTATTAGTAATAATCACCCTAAGCCAAAAATTCTAGAATGCCTCATTTTTTTTTTGTTGTGTTCAGTCCCATCTTAAAAAGTAGTATAAAAACATATACTCTTCTTTTTGACATGTTACATCCTTATAGTTTTGTGTTGTTGTTTTTTTTTTAAGATTTTATTTATTTGAGAGAGTGAGCAAGAGAGAACATAAGCCAGGGGAGGGGCAGAGGCAGAGGGGAAAAGCAGACTCCTCGCTAAGCAGGGCGCCTGATGCAGAACTCCTCCAGGTTCCTGGGATCAGACCTGAGCCGCCTGCAGTCACTTAACCAACTGAGCCACCAGGCGCCCAAATCTTCATGATTTCTATTCATTAGGTTCAAGCAAACATATGAAGTAGTGTTATTTCTTTTATACCAAAGCCTGCCTGCCTATCTATCTATCTATCTATCTAATTAATTTTGAAAGATTTTTATTATTATTCATGAGAAACACAGAGAGAGAGGCACAGACAGAGGCAGAGGGAGAAGCAGGCTCCATGCAGGGAGCCTGACGTGGGACTCGATCCCAGATCTCCAGGATTACACCCTGGGCTGGAGGAGGTGCTAAACCGCTGAGCCACCCGGGCTGCCCCCAAAGCCCTTTTAAATGTAATTAGTACTGTGTGTCTATGTTGAAGGGTGCGGTGCCCCCTTTCATTTTCTTTTTATGAGTTTCTTAAAACTTAAGAAATGCATCTCAAAGTGGAGTCTCCCTGACTGGGGTGTGTAATTTTCTCTAGTCTTTACTTTTTCTTTTTCTTTCTTGAGAGAGAGAGAAGGAGAGAATCTCAAGCAGGCTCCACACCCACCATGGGGACTGATGACCTGAAATCATGACCTGAGCCCAGATCAAGAGTCAGACACTTAACCAACTGAGCCGTACAGGCGCCCCTCTCCACATTTTTTGTTTGTTTGTTTGTTTGTTTGTTTGTTTTATTTATTCATGAGAGACACACAGAGAGGCAGAGACATGGGCAGAGGGAGAAGCAGGTTCTCTGCAGAGCCTGTGGGACTCAGTCCCAGGACCCCAGGATCACGACCTGAGCCGAAGATAGAAGCTCAACCACTGAGCCACCCAGGCATCCCCACTCTCCATAGTCTTTAAGAGGATTTTAGGAAAGCATTTTATTTTATTTTATTTTATTATTATTTTTTTTAAATTTTTATTTATTTATGATAGTCACACAGAGAGAGAGAGAGAGGCAGAGACACAGGCAGAGGGAGAAGCAGGCTCCATGCACTGGGAGCCCGACGTGGGATTCGATCCCGGGTCTCCAGGATCGTGCCCTGGGCCAAAGGCAGGCGCCAAACCGCTGCGCCACCCAGGGATCCCCGTTATTGTTGTTTTTAACCCCCTCTTAGGATGTTAAATATTAGCCTGTGTAAGGGTATTCCTTCCGAAGTTATGATTGAGCCATTACTTGGATTCAGTGCTGAATATTAAATGGACCTGGGGACTTCGTAGAGAATGTTTTGCTATGCTTTTGTGTGCCATCAGAATGCAGTAAGCATACTGGTGGAGTGTCCTCACTTTTTCTTTTACCTCTTCATGCTGTTGCCATCAGTAAAGCAAATGTTATGAGTACTTAATTTCTCTAAAAAGGAGTATTTACATATGGGTTTTTAAATTGACAAATACAGAATTAGGAACATTACAATTCAGTTTTGAAAGACTACTTCCAGCAATTGCATTTCAGAGCTGGGTTGATGTTGTCAGATTTCTGCATTCTACATCATTTTAAAAGGCAGATTTCTGCCTAAGTATTTAGGAAAGACCATGAAGGAAACAGCATTTTCTTCATTAAATGTTTACAGATCTAGCCAATTATTTCCATTATAGGGGGAAGTTTTGTTTTCTAGTTTTTAACTAAAATATCTTGAGGTATATTAATAGAATTGTGTGTGTAAAATGTTTCTTTGGGGACACCTGGGTGGCTCAGTGGTTGAGTGTCTGCCTTTGGCTCAGGGTGTGATGCGGGAGTCCTGGGATCAGTCCTGGAATCAGTTCCTCATTGGGCTCCCCACAGGTAGCCTGCTTCTCCCTCTGCTTATGTCACCTCTCTCTCTGTGTGTCTCATGAAGAAATAAAAAGTTTTGTTTTTAACCACATGAAAATCTAATCTGGTTTAGTGTGAATATTGCTGTCAGATATTTTTATTTTTAAAGAAAGAGAGTATTCATTAAAATTGCTAATTGAAAAGATAATGTATGCACAAAGAACTATTCAGGCCAGTTTGAAGGAGTATTCAAATGTTTAACCAAAACACCATCTTTTCATTCCCCCTATCCAGGGATTATCACACTTAGGTTCCATTTTTTTTTTTTTTTTTCCCACACTTAGGTTCCTTATGTCCTTATATAAATCGTGCTTATGAAAATAATGCATATATAGTTATGTTACCTAAACATTTTTGGTTCTAGTTTTTTGTTCTTTTTAACACCATTGTATTTAATGTCCATACATTTATGTGTACACCTATGAGAAGGAAATATCAGAAGTGGAAATACTAAGTCAAAGAGTGTACTTGTTTGTTTTTTTAATTTGCCATATAGCCCTAGTAATTATTTTCCCCTGTTTTTTTTTTTTTTTTTAATTTTTTATTTATGATAGTCACAGAGAGAGAGAGAGAGGTAGAGACACAGGCAGAGGGAGAAGCAGGCTCCATGCACCGGGAGCCTGACGTGGGATTCGATCCCGGGTCTCCAGGATCGCGCCCTGGGCCAAAGGCAGGCACTAAACCGCTGCGCCACCCAGGGATCCCTTTTCCCCTGTTTTGACTTTTAACTCTTTGTTCATGGTGATTATTTTATTTACTACTCCAGTTTTTAAATGTTGTCCTTATGGCTTCTGGGTTTTGGGTCTTCGAAAAGACAGAATTTTCTTGTGGTATGTTCTAGTACTTTTATAACTTTTCGTTCATTTGTTCATTTGTTCTTTTTGCTATTGGTATTTAAAATATTCCCTTTTTTTGTTTGCTTTGACCTAGGTGCTAGTCCTATGGGAGTAAATGGAGGTGTAGGGGTTCAGACATCAAATCTTCTGTCTGACTCAATGTTGCATTCAGCCATAAATTCTCAAAAGTAAGTTTTTTCTTGGTGTGTGTCCTGTATAATGTTTTAAATACTGGTTAGAATTTTTTTTCCCCTCATTTCAAGCTGTCCTTGATGAATGAAGGCAAATACTATATTTGAGTCCATGTTTTTAGCTTTCTATGATCTTAATTTGACATTGTATCATTTACCTGGGGGTAACCCTTATCTTCCCGGGATATTGTAAGAAGTTGCAAGTATGCAGCTGCTTAAAAAAATGAGTTTGCTCTATCCCAGAGGTAAGAATTAATCCATGAGGTGGATTTCCTGGGATAAGTTGTGTCAAAGTAACAGTTTAGTCCTACAACATAACACTTAAGTGTTCTAAACCCAAGACTTTCATCCTCTCCTCCAGAGGATGAAGTGTTGTGGCTTAACTCTGCTTTACACAAGTGCAAACACATACACACTTTCTCCCAGATTTCTTTATGTAAATAGACTTGTCATAGTGTGTTGGATCCATTGTAGTCATCACTGTCAGCTCTACTTTAACTAAGATCTTCTTTCTTCTACCTTCTTCACTAAAACTATTTAACAATTCCGTTTTGAAGCCCAATGATGAGTGAAAATGCCAGTGTGGCCTCCCTGGGTCCTATGCCAACAGCAGCTCAACCATCCAATACTGGAATTCGGAAACAATGGCATGAAGATATTACTCAGGATCTTCGAAATCATCTTGTTCATAAACTGTAAGATTGTGGGCATGTCTTAGTCATAAAGAGTTACCATGTCAACATGCTTCCAATCTACCAGGCACTTAACTATAAGAGGAGTATTATTGATTTTTCTGTAGCCTGGCTGTTGCTGCTAATGCTTATATGTTTATGTGGCTTTCTTGCTTCCTGTTCTTTGCTTTCCAGCTTTTCCACCATCATTTGTAGGAGTCTTTCAGCTTTCATGGTGTATAAACTATTCTACTTGGTGGCGGTTTTCAATATATTAGCTAAAAATTGTTCATCTTAATGTTACTGCCTTTGCAAAACTCAAATTTTACAATAAGAAAAATCAGGTCTCAGTGCATCAGAATATGGTAGTGGTAACATTGTTTTCTTTTATTCCAAATAAAACTCTTAAGTTGTTGAGTGGGGCCACTCTGTGGTATTCTGGCCCTCCAAAAGTGCATTGTCGGTGGTTTGTGAGATTGCCCTGTTTGTTGCAGAGTTGATATATGCCACTCATTCACCCTCACTTCTTTAAAGATGTCTTGTCAGATGAAAGAAGGGAAAAGCATAAAGAGCAATAAAATGTACCCAGTATCATAAAAGTAGAGCTTGGACCTTGCTCATTACAGAGCTTGGACTTTGAATGATGCCCAGCATTTTTTTCTCAGAAAGCAGTCTTTTTTTTTTTTTCATTTCTCTTCCACTTAACAGAAAGGTTTCCTTCATTGCATCCATGTTTTGTTTTTGTTTTTGTTTTTTTTAAGATTTTATTTTTTTATTCATAGACACAGAGAGAGAGGGGCAGAGACACAGACAGAGGGAGAAGCAGGCTCCATGCAGGGAGCCCCATGTGGGACTCGATCCTGAGTCTCCAGGATCACACCCCAGGCTGCAGGCGGCGCCAAACCACTGCGCCACCGGGGCTGCCCGCATCCATGTTTTTTATTGGTTTAGAACCATGTGGCTTATCAAAATTTTATCTAAATTTATTTATATCTTACATTAGCCTTCAAATTATATTTGAATTTCATTTAGGAATTCAAAATGATGTCACTAGAAGTGGAATTTGACAACTAGGAGAGAACTAATTTTTAATAACATTAAATTTAATAAATGTAATAACATTTTATAAAGTTTAATAAAACTAAGATTTTAATAAAATGAATTAAAAGGGAACAACCAAAACAAACTTATTTTTATGATATTCAAATTGTTTAACAACGGTTACCTTATAACAATAGACAATAGATTTTTTTTGATCATCTGACTTGACATTAAAAGTGTATTATATGCTTGCAGATTTTTTTTTTTACCAGTTCAAATATTCTAAACTTCCATTTATTTCTTTTTCATATGCGTTTTCCAAGTCCTACACAAATGAACATGAGATACCCAAATAATAAAATTAGTGGCTGGAAATATATTTGTCAGATCTTTAGGATTTGTAGAGAATTGTTAGAAAGTAAAAAGACCTTGGGCAGCCTTGGTGGTGCAGCGGTTTAGTGCTGCCTGCAGCCCAGGGTGTGATCCTGGGGACCCTGGATCAAGTCCCACGTCAGGCTCTCTGCATGGAGCCTGCTTCTCCCTCTGCCTGTGTCTCTCTCTCTCTCTCTGTGTCTCTATGAATAAATAAATAAAATCTTTAAAAAAAAAAGAAAGAAGGAAAGTAAAAAGACCTTGAATGTGACAGAATCATTGTGTATTTCTGCCCTTTCCACTTCACATTTTGATCCTGTAAGATTTTGCAGTGATTATTAGGTTTGTTTTATTTATTTATGTATGTATTTATTTGAGAGAGAGAGGAGAGGAGAGGCACTCATTCAGCACCCTCCATGCTCAGAGCGTGAGCTGAAATCCAGAGTCAAGTGCTTAAGTTGACTTACCCACCCAGGTGCCCCTATTAGGTTTTATTTCATTAAGCTGAATAGTGAGGAGAGTAGAAGTTTCCGAAAACAGTTAAACAGTTGGTACTTGACACTATTAACAGAGGTCAGGTTTCCTTGCATCCTTTATGCAAATAGCACGGTATAATTCTTTTGCTCCTTGTTAGAGTGACAGAGACCACAGGGGATTTTTAATATGTCATTTCTTCTGATTGGGGAAAACTTTTGTTTACCACAGATACTATTATATTTGGGGCAGTGTTATTTAATATTTGAGCACATACCCCTTTTTATTTTACTTGTAATGTGCACATTTTATAAAAATAAGAAAATACTAATCAGGAAGAAGTTTAAACTGCTGTATATTTCTGTGATGAGAATGAAAAGTTGACATGGTATTATATTGGTAGAATTTTCTTTTCCTAGTGTTCAAGCCATATTTCCTACTCCGGATCCTGCTGCTTTAAAAGACAGACGGATGGAAAACTTAGTTGCATACGCCCGGAAAGTGGAAGGGGACATGTATGAATCTGCAAATAATCGAGTGAGCGTCTGTTTTTCTATATAAAGTCAGAAATGGACCTGTTCTAGTTGTTTACTCTTCTTTGTAATATAACAAATAATAGTGTACTTTAGAGATACCCTTTAGCTATCCTGTCTTATTCTCACTGTGCACAGTCAAGATAACAGAGCAGTTTTCTTAAAGTGTATGTCATCAAGAATCTTACATTTTTCCTCTTAATAATACAGTGCACTTGTGTGGCCCTTTATCTGGGTTGTCCTTCTGTCAACTTAAAAAGTGGTTGAGCTGTTAGCAGCTCTTTGCTATTTTCACTGGAAAATGGTGAATCAGCTGCTTAGTATGTTCATCTCAAGTAGTATTCCAGTTTTCTCTACATCATTTGAACTTTGTAATCTAAAATGGCACTTTCTATAAATAAAGCATATTCATTCCATGTGCTGTAAATTGCACGTATGTTATAAACCTACTCTTGAGAGGCCATGCTTCATTAGGTTCATAATAAAGTTGCTTTTCACATGATGTTTTCAAACATGAACTCCCATCTGGAATGATCTAAGAAAGTAGATTAGATGGTAGTTATCAGAAGGGGAGGTGGAAGGAAACAGGTGATGGGGATTCAGGAGTGCACTTGTCATGATGAGCACCAGGTGATATATGAAGTATTGAGTCATTGTATTATGCACCTAAAACTAATATTAGACTGTATGTTAACTAAAATTAAAACTTAAAAAAATAAAATAGATTAGATTTCCCCCCTTTGGGTTTCTGCTTACATCTTTAAATGAAGCTAATATCTATCTATTCTTCATTCATATTTTGTTACCTAATAGTAGTTCCTCTTTTTTCTTCTTCATTTCCAACCTTCAAAAAGGCGGAATACTACCACCTGCTAGCTGAGAAGATCTATAAGATCCAGAAAGAACTAGAAGAAAAACGAAGGACTAGACTACAGAAACAAAACATGCTACCCAGTGCTGCAGGCATGGTGCCAGTTTCTATGAATCCAGGGCCCAATATGGGGCAGCCACAACCAGGAATGACTTCCAGTAAGTGCTTTTTATTAGTTATTTTGGGGAGAAATTGGTAATAAAATGGTTTCTAACCAAAGTCATTAATTTGCATTAGCTCATGTACTTATTCTAGAGTTTCTGAATGACCCTTTTTTGCCTTTGCAAGGAAACGAATTCATCTTCTGGTAAAAGCAGTAACTGAAGAGTATATTTAAGATTTCTAGACATACAATAAGTATTTAAGTTTTGATAATCTGGCATCATTTTTAGAAGCCCAAGATACTCTTCTCTCAAAGTGGCATGTAGAAAATGATAGCTCAGAAGTTTACAGTGACTTGCATTTGGTAGCCATCCTAGATGTAGGCCAGGCAAATTCAAGGGCTCCACCAGCTCCACATCCTAAACTTGCAATAAATACCATGTTATTTGACATTGTCACATCTTCTTGACTCAGTATGTTTGAAGGCTAAGAACTATTTATTTCTTAGAACTGTTTAAAATTCATCTTGACAGGTAAGAGCCTTCTCAACCTCATGAATTAACCATATAGCCAGCATTATTATACATTCCCTTATTTATTCACTGGCTCATTACGAGGTTTCAAACAGTGAAATGAGGAGTTAGGTACACAGTGGTGAGGAAGAACATAGGCTATTTAAATAAATACAGATAAGCCTGTATTTCATGAGTCAGGGAAAACTGACTGCCATAGGTTAGATAGTGCCATCTGCGCCAGCAGGTGTCAAGTCATAGGTCAGGATTTTAGGTGGGCTAAGAAATTTCATCTGCCTCAGGCCTTGAAGTAGTAATGTGGTGAACTCCTGATTGCCACTGGCCTTTAGCAGCCCTATTTATTAAGTGCAGTATGCTGGATACATGTTCTCATTGGGCCATGATGTCAGAAGAATTGAGAAGAGCAAAAGTGTTTCTGGCAGGGGAAGAGTAAGCATGGAGACCCACTGGCATAGGAAGGGCAGCTGTTTTTTCAGTAGGTAGGAGAGCAAATGTTCAGAAACAAAGTCAGGACTAGAATTGAGACTGATTCAGTGCTGATGGTCCAAACCAGGACAATAAGGAAGGTATAGAGACAAGTGGGCAAAACTGAGATATTTGGGTATGATAGAACTTTCTGAAGTTCCTTAGAAATTTGAGCCAAGTCTAAAGGCTACAGATATTAAATTGTGGTCTTATGTTAGAGGAAAAGCACTATGGTAGGTAGGAACAAATATTAGTGGAACTGAATAACCCTACATATATGTTGACCTTTAGCCTATACTAAATCTGGCATTTTGTAGAATGAGATCCCTGCCTTATCCCATATGCAAGTTGACTGTAAAAGAATCAGAAGTTTTAAACAAAAAATTTAAAGGAGTACACAAAATGTATTGAAGAAAATATAAAATGAAATGAGAAATGCCTTTAAATAAGATATTACCTCGGGCAGCCCTGGTGGCGCAGTGGTTTGGCGCCGCGGTTTGGCGCCGCCTGCAGCCTAGGGTGTGGTTCTGGAGACCCAGGGTCGAGTCCCACGTTGGGCTTCCTGCGTGGAGCCTGCTTCTCCCTCTGCCTGTGTCTCTGCCTCTCAGTCTCTCTCTCTCTCTCTCAATGAAATATATAAATCTTAAAAAAAAAATTAGATATTACCTCAAAGTTTTGAAGAAGAAAACGACTACAGAAGATTCCATAACATAATTAATGAGCAAACCAAGGAAAATATTTTCAAAATTAAAGGTGCTAATTTCCTTAATATGTACCTTGGGGAAAAAGATGAAACATGGAAAGAAAAATGGGAAAAGAAAATGAAAGAAAAGTAAAATCAGCATGACCTTTTGGGGGTCTCTAAAGGTTAAAATGGCTATTAATGACTGTATAGCAACGTGGCTCTGGAATACACTGTTGGTGAGAATTTATTTTATTTTATTTTTTTGTTATTTTTTTGTTCGTGGTGGTGAGAATTTAAATGGTTTTTTCATTCCCTTGAATCCAGTTATGTTTCTAAAAATTTAATTTTAAGTACTATAGAATTGCACAGAAATATTCACAATAATATATGCATTGCTAAAGTAACCACACAGCTGTACACTAGAACATTTTAATTGAGGCTTCTCCAGAGCATTCCCTTTTTACCCAAGCAGTTGGAAGGTTGAACAGATTTAACCAACCATCTGGAGCCCTCTACTTAAAGGTGAAGGTCAAGGTGTGGCTGCTAGAGAAACCACTCTAAGGTGTTTCCACCTACCCTCTTGAACAAATAACACACCCTGAAGGAACTGCTCCCTGTTATATAGAGATAAATAAGGATCATAAAGGATTCATCCTGTGGTCTTTGTGTGGATAATTAAAGCTCCAAGAGAAATTAATTATAGAAAAAGGAAACGTTTAAAAGAAAAAAATTACACAAAAGGGAAGGAAAGCAAAAAGACAGCAGAGAATCGAAAACAAACTGGAAGAATTGAGTTTAAAACCAGATTGGCAATTAAAAAAAACACACAAGAATTAAAACAGCTTTATTTAAAAAGGTACAGAACATGGAGTGGCTGGCTGAGTCATTTGAGTATGCAACTCTTGATCCTCAGGGTCATGAGTTTAAGCCCCACATTGGGCTGTAGAGCTTACATGATGAAAAAAATTGGTAGAGAGAGGATAGATATATAGAAAAAAAGATTTGAGAGATCCAGTAAACCTAATATTAGGTACTCTTGCCCCATTTTACCAGTAAGGAACTGAGGCATACAGAGGTTGCCTAACTTGCCATAGTTATACTGTTAGTGAATGGCAGAACCAAGAATCAAACCCGGGCATTCACAGTCTGTTTAAAACATGAAGATATGTTCAATAGAATTGTAAAATAAAAGATAGTTTTCTTGAAAGAAAGGGCTTAATTGTCCAACCTAGCTCACCATTGTCTCAACATAAAAGTAGATGAGGAAACATCCAGAAAATAAAACCAAACCATATTAGAAAAGGGTGGTTAATTTGACCACATTTAAAAACCCGAAGCGCACCATAGGAAGAAACTATTTATTTTTTATTTATTTATTTTTAAAAGATTTTATTTATTTATTCATGAAAGACAGAGAGGCAGAGGGAGAAGCAGGCTCCATGCAGGGAGCCCAATGTGGGACTCGGTCCCCGTTCTCCAGGATCCCAGCCTGAGCCAAAGGCAGGCGCCAAACCACTGAGCCACCCAGGGATCCCCAGAAACTAGTTTAATAAGATAAGCACTCACATAGTCATTGCAGGTTTTTTACAGTACCCAAGATACGTCCATCATTGGGTCAAGAAAATATGTGTGTGTGTGTGTGTGTGTGTGTGTGTGTTTGTGCGCACACACACCCACACCCACAAATACTATTCAGTCATAAAAAAAGGTAAGTCGGATCCCTGGGTGGCGCAGCGGTTTGGCGCCTGCCTGCCTTTGGCCCAGGGCGCAATCCTGGAGACCCGGGATCGAATCCCACATCGGGCTCCCGATGCATGGAGCCTGCTTCTCCCTCTGCCTGTGTCTCTGCGCCTCTCTCTCTCTCTGTGACTATCATAAATAAATTAAAAAAAAAAAAATTAAAAACAAAAACAAAAAAAAGGTAAGTCTTGCCATTTGTGACATGGATCGCCCTTGAGAGCACTGGGCTAAGTGAAATAAGTCAGAAAGACCTACCATATGATCTCCCTTTTATTTGGCATCTTTATGAAGAAAAATGAGCTCATAGATACAGAGAACAGTTTGGTGGTTGTCAGTGGCAGAGTGGGGGTGGCAGTATGGATGAGGTGGGTGAAATGGATGAAGGAGATCAAAAGGTACAAACTTGCAATTATAATGAAGTTCTGAGGATGTGTAAGGTACAGCATGATTACTATAGATAATAATACTATAGTAGACCTTTGAAACTTGCTAAAAGAGGCGATCTTAAAAGTTCTCATCACAAGGAAAACAACTCTTGTTGCTCTATATGGTAATGGATGTGGAATAGACTTGCTATGGTGATCCTCTTTTAATATGAATAAATATTGAATCACGTATACCTAAAACTGATATATTGTCACTTACATCTCAGTTTTTTAAAAGATAGACAAATGCAGTGGGAAATGTGGACAACACAGTTTTTATACTCATTTAATGTGATCTGTCAAATTTGTAGGAATTTATTTCTACCTCATTTTTATATTTGCATGGGAAAATGATTGTGGGTACAAGGAAAGATTATGGAAGACTTAAACATTCTAATTTTTGTATTTCTTTAAAGTTTTTTTTTCCCCAAAGAGCATGCATTAAATAATCAAACGGTGGCTATGGTAGGTATCTGTATTGGCCTAGAAAGATGTTTATAATAAGTGTATATAAACAACATATATGTACAGTCTGAAAATGATGAACCTAATTGTTAGGTTGAATAAGAAGCTGACTCCTCAGTTTTTTGCAAATATAAAAACTTCAAGAAAGTTGACAAGTATGTATGTTATCTGTGTAGTTTCCCAGAAATACTAACCTGTTAATACTGGTTTCTGATTGTCTGATATATGTACTTTGCATTGAGGTTATTTAATGTGAATGAGAAGTATTTTAATGAATGGTTTTATACATGTATGTATATGTATTTTTAAAAAAATCTCTAAATAATTAATTACCAGCAGAATGTTCCTTCAAATGTTCATCAGATAATCCTTATGATAAGAGGATTTAAGACCTCTTTAAAGGGCCAACATGGGTTTTTGGACACATTTATACAATTTAGCCAACAAAAACCAACATGTGCATCATGGTTGTAAATGAAGGTGTTAGGTCTAGATGTAGGCCTAGACCTAGAATTAGGTTTTTGTTTTTTCATTTGGTTAGTCTCACATATTTGAAAAGATTTGCATTAGGATATGGATTTCTGGTTTCCTTTAAGAAGGGAAGTATCTAGCAGATTTGGCTCTCTCACCCACAAGGGTACCACAGTCTCTAGCTAGAGTATTGGCTGCTTATTATAAGAGTTGCGATTTCTTCACTTCATCCCCGTCACTCCCTGTTTCTGTTGCTTCCGATGCCTAGTCCTTCCCGTTCATTGAAACTAACTGCCTTGTCTGGTCCCTGCTGGCATTTACCTTGCAACACCTATCCATATTACAGGAAAAACATTCTTTATGTATTAGGTGAAAATCTTTTACATAAAGCATATATAAATACACATGTGGGAGATTAAAACTATAGAGGTTTATCTGTCTTATATTCTCTAATTTTTATGTAGTGAGCATAGGTTATACACGTAATTTTGTAAGTCTTGCACAAGTGTGGGTAAGAGTATATGAATAAATGTTCAGAATTCTCTCCAGTATTCCATTTGAGTGTGTTTTAGTTTTATATAAGCACAACATTAGTGGAAAATCCTAATGGATTTAATTACTTGAATTACACTCAACCACTTAGTTGTATGATCATTTTTGTTGCTAGTTAGTATAGCACACTTGCAGAAGTGACAGAATTCGGAGTTGTCTGAAGATAGTAGGCTTCTCTTTAGAGCATGGTCTGCCACAAGGATACCTGAGCTTGAGTGCACAGCACTTTGGGTCAGCAGGGGGTGTCCAGGCTAGAGTTAGGTCACTGCAAGCAATCCTGTCTTTTCCCAGAGTGCTATAGAAGTATTTTCTCTGCACCGTAATATGGAAAAGGTTGGGAAGCACTGTGCTGGAGGATGTCCAGATAATCCAAGAAACCATTAGAACTTATATACTTTTGATCCTTGAACAGCCCAGGAATTAGGGGCCCTGACCTCAACACAGTTAAAAATCCACATAACAACTTTTGAGGTCCCCCACAATTTAATTATTAATAGCCTAAATTGTTGACCAGAAGCTTTAGTGAAAACACAAACAACACATATTTTGCATGTTAAATGTGTTAAAAACTATTCTTAAAATAAGCCAGATAAAAGAAAAACATTAAACTGAGAAAATCCTGAGAAATATACATCTACCAAAAAAACCCATGTATAAGTGGACTTGTGGAGTTCAAATCTTCAAGGGCCAGACTGTATATTTTGATACCATTTTTAAATTATTTCTACTTTTGTATTCAAGAGGTGCATGGTATATAGAGCAGTATAACATGGATTATTTAAGGTCACTGTTCACAGTGGGTTTGTGCACATAAAAACAAATAAGGATACACAATCAGATTTGGTCACTGAACAAAATCTGTGGCTGTCTCCTCGAGGTGTTCTGCTGTATAATAACCAAAGCATACAGCTTAGTCAAATAGTAGCACATTAAATGCTCTAGTAGCCTTTGTCTCTCTTTTTAATGGAAGATTTTACATTATTTTTACATTATTTTCCTGTCAACACTGAAAGAAAGCAAAGATTTTATACTATAACTATATATATATATACTATATAACTAATTATATAATATATATAACTATATTATATATACTATATAACTATAACTCTTTGGAGGCTTTTCTTATATTCCAGAACTAACATAACATTTTCTTCAGGTTCCTAAGTGTATACCTTTATTCTTTATAGATATAGGCCAAATTTTTCAAGATGCTACTAAAAATACTTTAGTGGGGTTTTTTTTCTTTTCTTTTTCTTTCTCTTTTTATTATTATTATTTTTTTTAGTGGAAGGGCCACTGACTAAAAGATGATTTTCTAGGGGCTCCTGGGTGTCTCATTCAGTTGAGCATCTGCCTTCAGCTGTGGTCAAAATCCCAGGGTCCTGGGATGGAGCCCCACATCGGGCTCTCTGCTCAGTGGGGAGTCTGCTTCTCCCTTTCTCTGACCTTTCTCCCTGCCCATTTGTGCTTTGTCTCTCTCAAAAATAAATGGATAAAATCTTTTTTTAAAAAAAGGGGGAAAAAAAGATTCAGGCTTCTGGATGGCCCAGTCAGTTAAGCATCTAACTTTGGCTCAGGTCATGATTCTGGGGTCTTAGGATCCAGTTCCTTATCAGGCTCCCTGCAAGCGGGGAGTCTGCTTCTCCCTCTACCCTTCCTCCCTGCTCATGATCTCTTTCTCTCTCCCCCCAATATATAAATAAAATCTTTAAAAAAAAAAAAAAAAGACTTTGTAACCATTTCTCTGTTCTACCCTAGATGGCCCTCTTCCTGACCCATCTATGATCCGTGGCAGTGTGCCAAACCAGATGATGCCTCGGATAACTCCACAGCCTGGTAAGTTATGAAAGAAATCCATGTATTTAATTAACCATGGTTTTGTTGTTGTTGTTGTTGTTGTTTTTAAAGTAAGCTCCATGCCCAATATGGGACCCTGAAATCAAGAGTGCCATGCTCTACCGACACCAGCCAGGTGCCCCAACCATGGCTTTTTAAAAAAATTTTTTTTAAATTTATTTATGATAGTCAGAGAGAGAGAGAGAGGCAGAGACACAGGCAGAGAGAGAAGCCTGCTCCATGCACCGGGAGCCTGACGTGGGATTCGATCCTGGGTCTCCAGGATCGCGCCCTGGGCCAAAGGCAGGCGCCAAACCGCTGCGCCACCCAGGGATCCCCCCAACCATGGCTTTTTATTTAAAACAGTCTCTGGGGCGCCTGGGTGGCTTAGTGGTTGAGGATCTGCCTTTGGCTCAGGTCATGATCCCAGAATCCTGGGATCAAGTCCCACATCAGGCTCCCTGTGGGGAGCCTGCTTCTCCCTCTGCCTATGTCTCTGCCTCTCTCTGTGTCTCTAGTAAATAAATAAATAAAATCTTAAAAAAAAAAAAAAATGAAACAGTCTCTGGTGTACTACAAAATTATTCCTGCCACCTTGATTCCTGCCTCAGGCCAGCAGCATGTATCATGATAACCTATGAGATCAGAACACGTTTTGGAGTTGGAGCCCAAGGAGAGAGGAAGGGAGAGAAGGAGGGGTGGGTATAGAGCACAGGTTGGCTGGCAGGTCAGGTAGAAAGTCATGAAATGATCAAGCATCCATTTAAAAACAGCTGGTCCAGGAACACCTGGGTGGCTCAGGCGGTTAAGCATATGTCTGCAGCTCAGGTCATGATCCCAGGGTCCTGGAATCGAGCCCTGCCTGCATCATACTCTCTTGCTCAATGGGGAGCATGCTTCTCCCTCTCCCTGCCATTCCCCCTGCTTGTGTTCTCTCTCTCTCTGTTAAATAAATAAAATCTTGAAAAAATTATAAAATAAGATAAAAATAATTTTTAAAAAATAACTGACCAAGATTAATTTTATTCCAAGAACTTATGTTAATTAAGTGTCCTTGTAGCTGAGAATGAAACCAGTTCATTCGCAGTTAAAAGCAGGTTCCTTGGGGGTCCCTGGGTGGCTTAGCAGTTTGGTGCATGCCTTCGGCCCAGGGCGTAATCTTGGGGTCCCAGGATTGAGTCCCGTATCAGGCTCCCTGCGTGGAGCCTGCTTCTCCCTCTGCCTGTGTCTCTGCCTCTCTCTCTCTGTGTCTCTCATGAATAAATAAAATCTTAAAAAAAAAAATAAAATCTTAAAAAAAAAAAAAAAAAAAAGGCTCCTTTATTTGTCCTGATAAAATGTTACAGAATCAGAATTCATTCTAGCTCTCCAATTCCATGAAGGTATTCAGACCTAATATTTTGTACTCCTAGGTTTGAATCAGTTTGGCCAGATGAGTATGCCTCAGCCCCCAATTGGACCCCGGCAAACCTCTCCTCTTCAGCACCATGGACAGTTAGCTCAGCCTGGAACTCTCAACCCAGTAAGTTTGACATCTTTGGGCATTTTGGCCTTTACCTAACATTGAAAAATCCTTTTTGTTTTTACTTTGTCAACAACAAACAAACAAACCTTACAGTCGTTTAAACAGCTAACTATAAGTGATTAAACTTTAAGGTTGATTTTCCTTCTGCAATTCTATTGTATTTGGCCCTTATTATACATGTGATAAATGATTATATATGTATTTTAGAGATGAGAATAGTTACTTTTTTTAAAGTGGAGTAGGAGAAAACTAAACCTTATGCCACAATTAGGTAGTAAATACTATAATCCCTAGTTTTCATCTATCTCTATTACCTATAAATTGTTTTTAGAAATTTATCCTACAAAATAATCACTAAGGTACCAAAAGGCTGTAATTTGGAGAAAATTCATGTTAAGGATCTTGTGTATACTCTTATTTTGAAAAAAGGCCATATCCTGAATGTACAATAGGGGGTTCATTATGGTTAAATTATGGTACATTTGTAAATTGAAATGCTCTATAAGCATTTCAGAACTTACATGGTGGCATAAAAGCTGTTTACAGCTTTAAATGAAAAACCAAGTTTCTGAAGTATATGTGTTATAGAATCCAATGTAGTTAAGAACTCCATTTTGGGAGTTGTCTAGCATAGTGTCGTGGCAGCAGACTGCCATGTTTATAAGATAAATTATCTTTCTTAGATTATGAAATTTTTGGCCTTTGGTAGTCTGTAATTCCTTTCTTTGTTAAAGGCCTATAATTTTAGAAATGAAATATAATAATCATCAAGATAAAGTACAATTCCACTAGAGAGTGCCCTCATGTCCCCTTCTACTCAGTGCCTATCCCCTTTAGACAACCAATACCTTGATTTCTATCACCATGTTTTTCAACTTCATATAAGTGGAATTACTCAGATGTACTTTTGTGTTTAACCTTTTTGGCTTAGCATAATGGCTTTGATGTTGATCTACTTTGATTATGGCAGTAATTTGTTCTTTTATTGCTAATATTCCATTTTGTGAGTGTGCCAGAATGTGTTTATTTTTTGTTATTGATGGACACGTTGTTTCTAGTTTTTACTTTTGCTAATAAAAGCTACACTAAACACTTTTTCACCCCTCTCCAAAAAGAAATGTAACAATCCTCAAATATTTGTGGACCATGAATGCTACCAAGTTCAGCCACAACTTTTTTTAAGATTTTAATTATACCAAGTATACAGTCTTACAGTTTGTGCTATTATAATATCATGAAATAAGCAGACGTCATAAAGGTGTAGTTCACTGTCACTTAACAGTGTGCAAAGAGCAGTTATCTCTGTACCTTGTCAGGTGCATTTGTGTATCAGGAGAATTGGTTTGTCTGTAAGCTCCTGGAATTGCTTTAGAGTAGGTTTGAGTCAGGCGTAAATCCTGGCATCAGAGTCCAGGGGTTGAATGCTTTCTTCTTTTCCTACCCTGCTTTCCCCTCAGCAGAGCTAGAGCAGTTGGTGATTCTAGCTATAGTAGAATAACCATAATGAAGCAATTGGTGTTATGTGTTTTTTTGTTTTGTTTTGTTTTTTCCTTTCCCTATGCAGCCGCAGCCTATGGGCTATGGGCCTCGCATGCAGCAGCCTTCCAGCCAGAGCCAGTTCCTTCCCCAGACTCAGTTCTCAACACAGGGGATGAATGTAACGAATATGCCTTTGGCTCCGACTGGCGGCCAAGCACCAGTGTCTCAAGTAGGTCTCACAGATGGGTTTTGTTTCGTTTTGTTTACTTGTTTTTGTGATTTTTTAAATGTCTCTCGATACAGGTTTTTACAGGAAAAAGTGGCAGCAAATAATCGGTGAAAATAGATGATTTTTAAGTTTTAATAAGAGCAGTTATGGAAAGGATGCCTGGTTGAGTGTCTGCCTTTGGTTCAGGTCGTGATCCCAGGGTCTTGGGATTAAGTCCCACATTGGGCTCACAGCAGAGAGCCTGCTTCTCCCTCTGCCTATATCTCTGCCTCTCCTGGTGTGTCTCTCATGAATGAATAAATAAAATCTTGTAAAAAAGGTAAAAAGAGCAGTTACGGACATAATGGTACTCTGAACATGAAGAGATTATTTTGTGACATAGCAGTGCTGCTAATTGCTACAAACTAGGAAAGAGATTAAATTGATAGTTGTAACCATTTTTTTATAGTATTGAATGCTTCCTAAAATGAAATCTTAAGAGCTATAGTGCAGAAGAACAAACTGTGGCTCAAGAGAGCAGAGCCAGGCAGAAAATACTGTGTACTCCACCGTCCTGTGCCCCTGCAGTGGCTGAAGCCATTCTGGTGAACTTTTTTTCTGAAGCTATGCCCCCAATAACAGGATATTTGAAACATTTTGAAAAGAAAGCATATTGCATATAGTCTAGCTGTGTAAATATTTCTTTTGTGTTCTGAATTGCCATCTTATTCTGTTTCTCATTACACAGGCACAAATGTCCAGTTCTTCCTGCCCCGTGAACTCTCCTATAATGCCACCAGGGTCTCAAGGGAGCCACATTCACTGTCCCCCTCTTCCTCAATCAGCTCTGCATCAGAATTCACCCTCCCCGGTACCTAGTCGCACCCCCACGCCTCACCACACTCCCCCAAGCATAGGGGCTCAGCAGCCACCAGCAACAGCAATTCCAGCCCCTGTTCCTACACCTCCAGCCATGCCACCTGGGCCACAGACCCAAGCTTTACATCCACCTCCAAGGCAGACACCCACACCACCACCAACGCAGCTTCCTCCTCAAGTTCAGCCTTCACTTCCTCCTGCTCCTTCAGCTGACCAGCCACAGCAGCAGCCTCTCTCACAGCAGAGTACAGCAGCGTCTGTTCCCACCCCGACGGCGCCGCTGCTGCCCCCGCAGCCTGCAACTCCAGTAAGCACAGACTTACTTGGGTTTGGGGGAATCTTTTCAAATTGTACTGTAATGTTAGATTATTTATATGCCAGTTCTGTTCTATATTGTGTTGTCTCTCCAGTTAAACTAGAATCTCTTTGTAGTTAGGGACTTTCCTTTCCTTCCTATTCTTTCTTCCCATTATAGTACCTAGCATAGAGGGAGCTCAAAGATTCTGCTTAGGTCTGATACTGACCATTGTATCTTTTGAATTGTGTTCTGAGACTTGAAGGCATATAAGCAGGGTGACAAGGGGTAAGAATCCATAGTATGTTTAGTACACCACATAAATTTTCCATTTATGTATAATTTCTTTCAAACTGAGCTGTGGAATACTTGAGAGTGAATGAACAAAACTATAGGTTTATGAATGTCTGTGGTCCTAAGGTTGAAAATCATGACCTAAAATGAGAAAAGTATGGGCCTGGAACAGTCAGTAGCTTCCTTGTGAGAGGCTCATTATGTACATAGGAGAAATCCAAGTTCACATCTAATAGTTGCATCCTTACTAATAGAATTCTCAATAGAATTCTGTATGTCAAGGCTCAGGACTTTTTATTTGCTCACTTATATTTTATTTCTCTGTCATGTTGGTGAACAGAGAAATCCCTTGAGTCAATAGCTACTTCATAAAACATCATAAGTTAGCAACTGGTTCATCCCAGCCTCTGATATGCAAGAAATAGCAGAGTGCAGAAAGGAAACTTTTGTTTAGGGTAGTTCCTAAAAATACTAACTACTCATGAGGTTTCTTATTGGATGACTTAGGAAAAAGAGATTGCTAGTTATCCCATTAGAATGTCATGATTCAAAACAGTTACTCAGTGTGGGAGTTCATTATATGCTCTCTACTTTTTCTATACATTTGCAGCTTTTCCCATCAGAAACTTAAAACAAATAGTCAATCCTTATTTTCTTTGTTTCTCCTCTGAGGCAGTCATCTCTAAGACCCTACCCCTCACACATTGCACACAGCTAGTGCAGAAACTGGCTGTCTTTCCTGTGTATAGTCAGCCAGCCAGTGTTGCAAGTCCTCAAGCTCCTGTGCTGAAGCACAGTTTACTTCAAGGACATGAAATAGTCCAAGTATGAGAAAGCACAATAAATGAATATAATGATTCAAGTCCAGAGATAGAGGGTAAATGATGCTGTCCTATTGTGGAGCTTAAACTCTGGTTGTATCATTGGCAAACTTTTTGTTTTTTCCCTTTTTCTGCCCAGCTTTCCCAGCCAGCTGTAAGCATTGAAGGGCAGGTATCAAACCCTCCATCCACTAGTAGCACAGAAGTCAATTCTCAGACCATTCCTGAGAAGCAGCCTTCACAGGAAGTGAAAATGGAGGCTAAGATGGAAGTGGATCCACCAGAACCAGCAGATACTCAGCCAGAGGATATTCCAGAGGTGAGAGCAGGGCAAGGACTGCTGTTGGTTAGGACCTCAGTCTAGGAACCAGTTTAGCATTCTGATAATTAGGTCTCATTTCATTGATTTCCACATGAGGAAGGGTCTTTAGATATGTCCACAGGACAGAGTAAATAAGATAATAATC
This sequence comes from Canis lupus dingo, assembly GCF_003254725.2. Taxonomy (NCBI): domain Eukaryota; kingdom Metazoa; phylum Chordata; class Mammalia; order Carnivora; family Canidae; genus Canis; species Canis lupus. The sequence goes on along the minus strand of NC_064252.1, from coordinate 24,820,989 downwards.
TTGTTGCTTTCTGGTGGCAAGTCTTTGGAATACTAAAAATGTTGACCTTGTCTTTCAGACTAAAGCAGAGGACTGTAAAATGGAACCTACAGAAACAGAAGAAAGAGGCACTGAATTAAAAGCTGAAACAAAAGAGGAGGAAGACCAGCCAAGTACTTCAACTACCCAGTCTTCTCCAGCCCCAGGACAGTCAAAGAAGAAGAGTAGGTCTCTTAGGCTCTCTGTTCCTGGAGGCTAGGGGAAAAAAAGAAAACTTTGAGTAGAATGGGATCAGGCTTCTTAGGTTTTAGAAATTGACTTTAATGTGATTTCATTTAAGTTTAGAGTCCTTTTGGCTTGGTATCTTAGTTATACTAATGTTGGAGAAGACTGTTTCTTTTTTATAGGTCAATTTCCTTCCTGCAGTCATTGGGTCAGTTATGCCCATGATTTCTTCAGGGTTGGGTGGTTAACAACTCCTCAAAATTATCTTTTTTTCAGAGGAGAAAAATTGTTACATATCCTTAACTCAAATGCAGGAAATATTAGCAGTGATAATAGTACTGTTTATGGTTAACCTCCTGCCCACTAGGCATTGCTGTTTGCATTGTCTCATCTAACTGAACAACAACTCTAGTTACTGGTCCCTGTTTATAGGCAGGGAAAACCTCATGCTCAGCACGGTTAAGTAGCTTGTCCCAGCTTATTACTAATCTCATCAATGAGCCCAGGCAGGCTGATTCAGAGTCTGCTCCCAACCAGCTCTTAAATATTAATGAATCCAGTCGAGCAAGCAGCTCTGCTTAATACAGAGTGTTAAACTCTCGTTAGTTGTTTAATTCCCACAGAAATTGACTTACCAACTAGGTTGGGACTAGAACTTCTTGTGACTCTAGTGATGCATTTGTGGCACAGGTAGGACTTCTCTCAAGGGAGGAGTGTGCTGGCTCCTAAAGATGGTATATATAAAGGTGTTCCATTAAATATAATGCAGTTTAAAATGTTGAGATTAAAAAAAATTATTTGCATTTAAATGAGGTTCCTATAATTGAGGTGTCATTTTAATATAGTCTGCAAGAAACCTAATCTTACTAGGAATCTGTCTTGTAAATAGCTAATTTCACAAATTCAAATTTTGTTTCTTATTAGTATAATCAGATATGAAAAACAAAGTATCCTTTCCCATCTGTTCTTTTTTTTTCCCCCATGGTCATCCCCACCATGAAGTGAACAATAAAGTACTAACAAATACCCTTCCTGAAGATAAAAATTAATTTGTAAATAGAATAAGTAACAAGCCTCTGCTGAGAGTGTTTTAAAGCTCAAAACTGCCAAAACCTTAATGTATAGCTTCTTAAATAATAGCTAAAATTAATTCCATTTGGGATACACTAGCAATTCTTTCCTGACCTTTAGGAAACATATTAAGAACACACTGGAATGAAATTTGGTCAACTGAGTCCATTGTTTCAGCAATAACAATTTAGTTCTCTCTTTGTTTAGACTTAAACCTGACATTAGACTTAAACCTGACATTTGCCATTAAGATAATATGTCCTCTTCCTTAGCTCTAAAACACCACGCTAAATTTAATGAGGGACTCTTCCCTTCAGGGGTTCTGATTGCTTTAGCATTAGGACAATACCAGGTCTAATTTCTGACTTGTTAAATACTGTTCTTATTAATGAGGACTTTTTTCTATTCGTGTTTGACAGTATCCCCCCACCCTTGGAATGTTTTTTGACAAGTTTCTTCATAAATTTTTGGAATGTTTAGGATTCTGTTTCTACTTGGTCAAGACTGAATCTTAACTGAATTTTATCTTGACCGAATTTTTGAAAAATTAGCTGAGCCATGAAGGATGTTTAAAACTGACTAGACCTGGTGTTCTAAAGTCATTATGAGACAGACCAGGAATTAGAAATAGAAGCGTGGGGCAGCGTGGGTGGCTCAGCGGTTTAGCACTGCTTTCCGCCCAGGGCGTGATCCTGGAATCGCAGGATCGAGTCTCACGTTGGGCTTCCTGCATGGAACCTGCTTCTCCCTCTGCCTGTGTCTCTGCCTCTCTCTTTCTCTGTCTTATGAATAAATAAAATCTTAAAAAAAAAAAAAAAAGTGTGTCTTAAGTGATACCTCCATGGAGACAGTGTAGGCAGATCTTGTTTTGTGGTTCATGAGATAATTTTATAGTTTTACCTTGAGCATTTTCTTCTTTTGCTTAGCTGAAAACTAATTTCAAATGTGCTCTTAAGTTTTCAAGCCAGAAGAGTTACGACAGGCACTGATGCCAACATTGGAGGCACTTTACCGACAGGATCCAGAATCCCTTCCCTTTCGTCAGCCTGTGGACCCTCAACTTCTAGGAATCCCTGTAAGTATGTGGTGGTATTTTTGTTTTTGTTGTGGTGGTGGTTTGTTATTTTTGTTGTTGTTGTTGTTGTTGTTAGCAGCTTCATTCAGATTAATTCACATGTTATCGAGGACACCCATTTAAACTAGTTTAATGCTTTTTGTGTATTAACAGAATTGTGCAAATATCACCAGACAATTTTGTATCATTTTCATCACCCCCAAAAGAATCCCCATGTCCATAAGCAGTCATTCCCATTTCCTCCCTCATCCAACCACTAGTCTACTTCTATCTCTATGGATTTGTTCATTCTGGACGTTTCATTAAATAGAATTAAATAGTATGTGATTCTTTAGGACTGACTTCTTTCAAGGTTCATCAATATTATAGCATGAACTAGTACTTCATTCATTTTTATGGCCCAGCAATATTCCATTGTACCTCAAGGTACAAAATACCTCAAGGGTTTGAGGTCTATATTTTGTTTCTTTGGGGTATATACCAAGGGGTGGGATTACTGGGTCCTAGGGTTTATTTATTTGGTAGACAAGATGGACCAAATTAGCTTCATCTGTTTCTAAAGTTGCCTTTAGGGATGCCTGGGTGGCTCAGTGGGTGAGTTCGTGAGCCTGAAGTCCTGTGATCAAGTCCTGCATGAGGCTCCCCAGAGGGAGCCTGCTTCTTCTGCCCCTCTCTCTGTGTGTCTCTCATGAGTAAATAAGTGAAATCTTTTACAATAAAAAATAAAGTTGCCTTTATACACCAGGCTGCTGGCAGATTTCACTTGAGGCTTCCAAGTGGTATTGGATAAGGCACTGGAGTGTTTACAGAGGCACACTCCATTAGGAACTTTTTTTTTTTCCTATATTTTTCTGTGGCCTTAGGTCTCTGATGTTCACTAGGCTTAGTTTTCTCATCAGTAGGCCCTTTTTAGTACTAAAATGTTGAGTACTGTATGATTTCTTAGTCTTTAAATGGATCGCACGTACACTATGGTAAAGTATCTGGAGTTTCAGTAGGTGATTAGCTTACTGTCTGAAAAGTCTACACAGTAGCTCTTATTTCTGCTCTTTGAGCTGCTTCATATCTCTGTAGACTAGTAATTTAAAGAAATAATGAGGGTGCCTGGGTGGCTCAGTCAGTTGAGTGGCCAAGTCTTGATTTCTGCTTGGGTCCTAGGATCCAGCCCCCTGTGTGGCTTGTGCTCAGCAGGGAGTCTACCTGAGAATTTTCTCCTGCCACTGTCCCTCTCCCAGTTAACATACTCACTCATGTGCTCTTGTGCTCTCTCTCTCAAACTTTTTTTTTTTTTAAGTGATGAAAATCAGTCAATTCCTTGGACATACAGTCAGATCAAAGACCCAGCTTTTCTGGAAAACTAATGATGATAATAGTTATCATCATTAGTTTTCCAGATAACTAATCTTCCTTAAAATATATTAAAATATATTAAGACTTTGGGATAATGTTGCTTGGTGTCACTTACCTTCTAGGATTACTTTGATATTGTGAAGAGCCCCATGGACCTTTCTACCATCAAGAGAAAGTTAGACACTGGACAGTATCAGGAACCCTGGCAGTATGTGGATGACATTTGGCTTATGTTCAACAATGCCTGGTTGTATAATCGAAAGACATCACGGGTATACAAATACTGCTCCAAGCTGTCTGAGGTCTTTGAACAAGAAATTGACCCAGTAATGCAAAGCCTTGGATATTGCTGTGGCAGAAAGGTAAGAAATTTTTGCACAGATAAGAACTACTGAAAACTTGACTAATTAAAATCCTGAATCATCAGATTGTGAACTTGTCTGGAGTAGATCTTTTCCACCTGTGGGTACACAATGCCCCTGGCATGTATTGGTTTTCCTGTGCATACCAGTTCACATGGAGCTCGTCTAGTCCTGTTGAGTTTTTTTGCTTAGTGGTTGAAGAAATAACTGCTAATCTCACCTTAGAGTTGGTGAGCTCATACAGTATAGTCGTCCCTCATCTGTGGGACGTCAACCGTGATTGGAAAACACATGACTTACCTTCTGACATATTGGCAAAAGGTCAATAGCCTTCATGCTATGTTACAATACCTACATCATTCACTACACTTAATCTCATGACCTAGGCACCATATCATCTATTATCACAAAAAGGGTGGTATAGTATAGTGATATTTTGAGAGAGGCCATAATCACAGAAATTACATTATATTGTTATAATTGTTCTATTTTATTACTAGTTCTTAATCTCTTGCTATTCCCAGTTTAGAAGTTAACTTTACCATAAGTAGATATGTATAGGAATAAACATGATCTAGGGTTTGATACCATCCAGGATCTTAGGCACCCACTAGTGGTCTTTGCCTGTGGATAAGTGATTGTCACTGTAAACTAAAATGGTTTTAGTTCTGTGTGTGCTCTTAGAAACTAAATTAGCCCATTATATAAATGAGAACTAAGAATTTTATTTGATTTACCATTAAGAATATTCTAGCTTGTTTTTCAGGACTGTGTAGTATTTAACAAATGGTTTCTATTGCAGTTGGAGTTTTCTCCACAGACACTCTGTTGCTATGGCAAACAGTTATGCACAATCCCTCGAGATGCCACTTACTACAGTTACCAGAACAGGTAAGCTCGACCATGTGTGGATCGTGGTCCTCGAATCCGTGTGTCCAGGGACTGCATGCGGATGGACCAGCACACATACATTCATGGTTCGTGTGTACCTTGCTTGAAAACAACTGTAGAGCACAAGTTCTGGTCTTAGCATTTTGCTTTCATTTGCAGAATCAGTGCAGTTTTCTAGCAGAACGTAGCCTTGTCAGTTGTCTGGCCTCTTATTTTTATAAGCTAGGAGCCCAAGTCCTTGGGAGATTAAGCATCTTTGTTGAGTTGGTGGCATAGATGGGATTACACCCAGCCCCCACTTCTCTTTCTCCTGTCTTTTAACAGCTTACCACACAGTCTAAAGCACACTGAGAAAAATTTTTAAACAAATTAATCTTTTATTGTCATGAGATTGGCTGCTGTCCGTCTCCATCCCAAAAACTATCCAAAAAACTTTTAACCAAAAGTCTGTTAGCTGTCTCACAGAACATTTTGGGAAATGTTCCATTTTTGTGTGCAGCCTATCCCTAAGTCATTCTTCTCAGAGCATATGAAAACAGAGCATTTAAGAGTTTTTGTTTTGCCTTTGTTAAACAAATAAGGATCATCTCCAAAAATAGGTCTGCACCAGACTATTATTTAAAAAGACTTGAATATGACTGTAGTTGTTAGAGTTTTAATATATTAGGCACTCTGCCTTATTTTCTCCTGACCAAACAATGGCTGTAATCACACAGGTGGCATTCATTAATCTATCTTAACCATGATCTGTCTCCTATTTTCAGTAATCAGCCTACAGTATGACTTGTGAGGATGTTTACTTGGGGCTGAGACAGTCATAAACAAGGGTGGGCAGTTAATATACTTTAATAAAACCAAGCCCATGGTGGTTGGTTTTTGCTGAACTTGTGTACTGCAGTTGCATTTCTAGCTTTGAAAAAGTCACTTAAACTTTTTGTTTTGTTTACAAAAAGTTAGGTGTACTCTTCTAATGCTTTGTTGTAATCATTAGAATCCACAGTTTATCACTCTTAATACCTAGGAAAAGTGAATCTCCAGTTGTTAAAAGCACTTACGTTAAAAAAACAAAACCTGTAACAACTGGCATGAAACTTTTCTCATGCTACAGTCTTAACATTTATACCATTTTTGTATTTTTAACATCAGTCTGCAGTGTTTGTAATCTTTATACCTAAGGAACATGTAATCATTGTGCCTGCACACACCACTGCTTTTCTTTTGCCTTTTAAACTGTCAGTTGATGGCAGAAATCAGTATTTAAGCATTGAGCAGATTTTTCACTGGAAAAAAAAATTTTTTTAAGTTATCTCTTAAGATCAAAGAGAAATTTTGTGTGTTTTTTTTTTCAATCCAGGTTGTTTTTAGGTGATTGCTTCCTAGTTCTGTATCCATAGTGGATTTTTTATGATTTATTTTGTTGTTGGCAATGGGGAGAAGTGTGTGATTGCTATGTTTCAGTAAGAGCAGCAATTCTTCTCTCTCTCCAATATATTTATCCTTCTTCCTTTTGATTATTTGTATCAAGTAGCATTAATTACTAAAATGAAAGTTTGTAGGTCTATGTAAGTGAAACTTTTTTGTTTTATTTGCTGTAATCATTTGCTACTTGTGATCCCATTTGAGATATTTAATGCTAATCTGTGCTTTGCCTTGGCTTTCTGCTTTGTGTTGTCTTGTCTTGCTTTTATGTTTTTTGTTGTCCTGCAATCCCTCATTTCTTCGTTTGTTTTGTGTTTTTTTTTTCTCCCTCATGCTTGTCGTTGTCTGCACTTGGCTTTGATTGCAAAAAACAAAAAACAAAAAACAAACAAAAAAAAAAACCCAAACTGTGGGGCCCATAAATCTGCATCATTGAATGTCCTTGTCGCCGTTGATGACCTGCTCTCTGCTCCCGTCCCCCTCCTTGGCCTGCTGTGATTGGTGGCTTCGTTGCTTGGCTTGGGCTGTGTTGTGTGAACGGAACAGTTCACCCCAGTATGGCCTTCTTGCCGACAGGTATCATTTCTGTGAGAAGTGTTTCAATGAAATCCAAGGGGAGAGCGTTTCTTTGGGGGATGACCCTTCCCAGCCTCAAACGTAAGTAACTGCATTATTTTGGAAAGTACTGTCTTGGTTTGTTGTGAAGTGATTATGCTTAAGCTTCTAAGTGATCTTAGATTACACTACCAGTATAATAGCTATTAGCCACATCTGACAAATTATTTAAATACAAATTCATTAAAAGGAAATAAAAATTCACATTTCACCTGCTCAGTAGACATCTGTTGATCGTAGCTGCCATGTTGGTCAGCACAGAAAGAGAACATTTCTGTCACAGCAGAAAGTTTTGTCAACACAAGTGTAGGAATCGTATCAACACTGAATGCTTATTTCAGATAGTTCTGTGAGCAGTCAGCTTTTCTCCTAAAAATTGAAAGGCTATAGTGCAAGTTAATAACTTTGTTATTAACTTTTTTAAGTTTGAGGGGAATTGAACAAATAACTACAGCCTTCTCCTGTAGGTTAACAGTAATTGAAATCACTATAATTGTTGAGTATCATTTCATATTAGGGGTTTCAGCACTTATTAGAGTGACCTACAAGAAAGAGACTTAGTTGGGCTTTTGCAGTCTCACAAGCTCTTACTGTAGGGTGAATGCCAGGTCAAATTTTCAAACATAGCCTAAATTGGCTAATAGTTTTTCTGATTGCTACGGTGTAGTTAGACACTTTTTCATCAGGTGTTTACTGTTTAGGAAGAAAGAAGAACTATTTGGTGTGCTTTTAATATTCTTCAGTTCCTTTCCTGTTTTAACCTATAATAAACATGCAGTTAAGAACATTCTAGAAAGTGTGGAATTGTTACACTACTAATTAAAAAAAATAGGGCTTCTGGGGGGAAATGGTTAATTTTTCCAAATGAAGTCTTGAGATTGCACTTTTCCATCGGTCACCATTGAAATACAATGGAGTAGAGTCGAGTGCTGGTCTGAGGAGTTAATGCTGGGTTCCCTTGAGCCTTAAGGCGATTTCTGACCCTAGGCTGAATCAGGCTCTTAACTAGGTTCCCCTAATGTCAGGAAAGGAAGACAGCCTTCACACTGGTGCGGTTGAGTGCATGCCACAAGATCTAAACCTTAGGACAGTACATCTCTTACACTAAAGAGCATAGAGACCCCCTTCCAACTCTGCAGAATTAGAAGTGGGCCTGAGAGTTGGCATTACTGAAAAGCTCCCTGGGCTTTGCTTGCTGGTCTTCAGATATGGAGATGTCACAGTAGCCAAAGTTGGGCCTCCTGAAGTTTATTCTAGGCAGAGAAGGTTAAGGTGTTAGTTTCTGTATTTGTGAGGCTATGAGCAATGTGTGAGGCTAGGTTTCGGGATAAGAGGCCATGTGAAAGTTTTAAAATTAATATTACAAAATAATTTTTACTCTTTATAAAATTACCTTTTTGGGTAACTATAAATAACCTGAAATACATATAAAATCTTTGACTAGACTGTCCTAAGAAATTAGTATTTTTTAAATAGTGGTTTAGCTCCTTCCTATACACCGTCTTCCATAGCTCAGTCTAGGAACGTTAAACTATTAAAAGGTATAAATATTGGGGGCACCTGGCTGTCTCACTTAGTAGAGTGTGGGACAGTTGACCCTCGAGGTAGTGAGTTCAAGCCCCATGTTGGGTATAGAGATTACTTTTAAAAAATAAAATCTTTAATAAAGAAAAAAAGTATAAATATCTAATACTAAAAGTAATAGATAAGATTTTAAAAGAACAAACTCATGTTTCCAGTTGTTGAGGTCCTGGGTTCTCCATTTAATAGATCTCCATTTAATTTATCTCCATTAAATCTATATGGGGAAATAGATTTATTATAAAGTCCATTCCAAAAACATAGGCATTCCTTTATGTAAATATACATTTTTGGGGAGCCAGGAATGTACCTGTTTAATGTATCCTCAGTATCTTAGAAGATTTACATAATCCACTTTTACAAGAGTTGTTCCTTTGGTTAGAATAGTAGTCAGATTGCTCATCTTTCCGTATCTCCTTTTCTCATTGTGTTCCTCTTTTCTCCATAGTACAATAAATAAAGAACAATTTTCCAAGAGAAAAAATGACACACTGGATCCCGAACTGTAAGTAGTTCCCCTTGAATATATACTTTGATTTTACCTCTTTGTTTCATTCTCTTTGTTTGCATTACAAGTGGAATTTCAACATAAATCTACACAAAATACGTGCAACATGAATGGCAAAAATGTGAAAGTCTGCATTACAGTTAATATTTATATTTCACTAAATCTATCTGGTAGTTTGGGCCCAAGTGAAGCCCTAGCCTACCTCCGCTCATTGTCATGTGTTCCGTCCCTGTCGTCCTGTTCATTTTCAAACGTCTTCATACTCCACTACTTTGTAGTGAGGCCACTTAAGAGTGCTGAACTTAGCCCATATTCTGGGCACTCCTAGAATGGGTAGGATGGCACCAGACTTCTTTGGAAATTTAAGCAACAGTGATCTTGCACTTTTTACTGCCTACCCACAGTCATATTTAAAATTACCCATTCAGGGGGGCACCTGGCTGGCTCAGTAGGTAGAGCATGCATCTCTTGATATCAGTGTTGTAAGTTTGAGCCCTATGTTGGGTGTGGAGGTTACTTAAAAATCTTTAAATTAAATACAATTATTGGGGTGCCTGGGTGGTGCAGTTGGTTAAGTGTTGGACTCTTGTTTTCAGCTCAGGTCATGATCTTGAGGTCATGAGATCTGGCTCCAAACTCAGCAGGGAGTCTGCTCAAGTTCTGTCGTCATTGTCATTTGTCCCCCACACACACACTCACTCTGTAATAAATAAAAAAATACATTCATAAAATTGTCACACTTGATGACTTTTAATTATTTTTGAATTTTGCTCTGCTTATAACACCAAAGAGCTTTTTAAAACAATTCAATTCTTTGGATGCGATCTTGACTATCTTTTAAATTATCAGGAATCGGGAAATGTTGGGAAGTTTTGATTTGGTTAAAGTTTTTGTTTTAACCTTGACTTTTTGGCTTTTCATTCCAGGTTTGTTGAATGTACAGAGTGTGGAAGAAAGATGCATCAGATCTGTGTCCTTCATCATGAAATCATCTGGCCATCTGGGTGAGGCATCTAGGATTTTTTTCTTTTTCATCATCATGAATTTTAGCAAGTTTCTGTCTTTGCAATGATTTTATTATATTTTCAGAGTACTCTCTCTAAAAATTGTTCTAGGATTGGGAAGAAATAAAGTTCCTTTTTTTAAAACATTAAATAAGGGACATCTCTTCGGCTCAGTTATTGAGCATCTGCCTTCAGCTCAGGTTGTGATCCTAGGTCCTGGGATTGAGTGCCACATTGGGCTCCCCACAGGGAGCCTGCTTTCTCCCTCTGCCTGTTTTTACCTCTCTCTGTGTCTCATGAATAAATAAATAAAATCTTTAAATAAACAAACATTAAGCTAGCATCCCAAAATACAGGTCTTTCTCTTAATTTGCATGCCTGGTTTTAATATATATACAAATATTTTATTCTGCTGGTTTTTAAAATTCTTTCATAATCATTACACATCAAAAGTAAATATTTTTGAAAGATTTATCAGTAGAGCTAAGAAATCTCTAGCACCTAGAAACTAGTAAAGAGGTGTTAGAAGGAATTAAATTTGCCATATTTTGAACACTTAAATTGGCTATAGTAGGAAAATTGGAAGATATGGAGGGTGTCCATGGGGCAGCTCTGTTCTTACCTCTAAGAAAATGTCACGCTGTGAATGGTTTACTAAAAGGTGAGCAATGTGTAAGTGAAACTTTTTTGTTTTATTTGCTGTAATCATTTGCTACTTGTGATCTACTTGCTACTTGGAATGGGTTAGGGTTTGAAGTTTTGGAGGGGATGGACAGTAAGTTACATGACTATTGTCCAGTGGAAGAGTTTCATAAAAATGACTACATACAGATTTCAGTAAACAGGCTATTCCTGGGCCCTGTGTTCTGTTTCTGAATATTCTCCACATACTTACTTAAACTGCACATAGACTTTGACAGAAGTAAGTGGACTTTTGTCCATTGTGAAACTTCTCTACTACTACTATGTATCTCCTTTCACTTTCTGGGAATGGGGTTGATCATAATTCTGTTCCAAGGTTGGGGATGTCTGTGCATGAAGTGATCTGTTAAGATGGGACCTGAGGGTGCCTGGCTAGTCAGTTGGAAGAGCATGTGACTCTTAACCTCTGGGTCATGAGTTTGACCCCCACGTTGCGGGTAGAGACTACTTAAATCAATAACTGAAAAAAAAACTGGAAAAAAAAAAAGGGATCTCGACACTGTCTTTTGTTCTTTACTTTGATTGTTGATGGTTTGGAGGTCACAGGAAAGAGGTGGGTGGCTAATTAACACATTTCTAGAAAAAAGATGCAGGGGAAATCACAATCATTCGATATGTATCTGTCTTGTCTTTAGATATGCTTTTTTAGTGCTCTCTTTAAAGAGTTGGGTAAGAAGAATAGTTAAGAGACTTGCAGCGATTCTTGTAACTTAAGATGGGTCATTTGGTTAAGGAACTTTTATGTGGTCTCTAGTTTTTGTTAAGAAATTGTACTTAAGGGCAGCCCGGGTGGCTCAGCGGTTTAGTGCTAGCTTCAGCCCAGGGCCTGATCCTGGAGACCTGGGATCAAATCCCGCGTCGGGCTCCCTTCATCAAGCCTGCTTCTCCCTCTGCTGTGCTCTTGCTCTCTCTCTCTCTTGCTCTCTCACTCTCTTGGGAATAAATAAAATCTTAAAAAAAAAAAAAAAAGAAAGAAATTGTACTTAATCACGCACATCCTTATATAATTGGGACAGAGAGAATGTATTAGTCCTACTCTCAAAACTTACTGATTTACATTCCTGCCAGTAGGGATATATACTTTTGCCAGTGTGATTGTCCAAAAACTGAAATTCCTGTTTATCAGCCAGTTTATATGCCTTTGACATTTCCTCATGTTTTTTGCCTGTTTTTCAATTAGGCTTTTTTATTAAGTCGTTGTTTTATATGTATAGAAATATTTCTCCCAGGTTGTCTTTTGACTTTTAACTTGGTACATATATGTAGTAGTAGATTTTGTTACTAGTACATGTTACCTTAAATGTTCATGTAACTGTGTAAGCAAAGTCTTGGTTTACATTTTAGATTTGTCTGTGATGGCTGTTTAAAGAAATCAGCACGAACCAGGAAAGAAAATAAGTTTTCTGCTAAAAGTAAGTTTTAATTTTACAAGTAAATCCTGGCAATACTTCCACTGAAGCATAGTTAAAAATAAACCATGCAAGGGATGCGTGGCTTGTTCATTAGGAAGAGCCTGTGACTCTTGATTTCTGGGTTGTGAGTTTGAGCTCCACATTAGGTGTAGAGATTACTTAAGGATTAGGATTTGAAATGTGCAGGATAGGTGTTCTTTTTCCTACATTTCTTCATATTTAGGGCATTCCTAATTGGGGCTGCATGTGGAAATATGTCCAGAATTGCCATCCCATCAGTGATTACCTCAATTTGGTCCAAACTTTTAGTTGGGGCCTCTTTCAGACCTATCTCACTTGGGTGGTTGGGGTAGTGGTAGTCAAAGATTGTATCCTGGGGTGCACCTGGGTGGCCCAGTCAGTTGGGCAGATGCCTTTGGCTTGGGCATCTTCGGCTTGGGCATGATCCCTGGGGTCCTGGGATTGAGCCCCGCGTGGAGCTCCCTGCTCTGCGGGGAGCCTACTTCTCCCTTTCCCTCTGCTCTTCTCCCTATTTGTGTTCTCTAGCTCTCTCTCTGTCAAATAGGTAAAATAAAAATCTTAAAAAAAAGATTGTATCCTGTATACAGTCGAGATTATTGCATTATAATATTTGGTTTAATTTTGTGGATACCTTTGCAGTTTTTACTGACCTACAGATTGCTTTTTATTCCTATAAGGCTTCTCATAATATCCAACCATTGTTATTTTAAAATATCACTGCAATCAAGCCAAAGTGCATGTGGATGTTGTATTTTGTGACTTCTGAAATTAGAAGATTTTCCAAGTAAAAAGTTGGGTGGAAAACACCTAAAATTCACTACCATGTTTGCTTCAGCTGCGCATATACTAAAATTGGAATGATACAGAGATTTGTATAGCCCCTATGTAAGGATGGCACACAAATTCATGAAGTAGCTCCTATTTTTTAAAAAACGATTGTTTTCAAGTATTGATCACATTGCTAACTTTTAACAAAATCAGGTTATCCTATTTGGACGGAGAATACAAAAATGATATTTGATATTGAAGCTTAAGAGTTAACAATAATGAATTTGCACCTTGGCTAACTGCAGAACTTTTCACTTCTGCACTTCTAGGGTTGCCATCTACCAGGCTTGGCACCTTTCTGGAGAATCGTGTGAATGATTTTCTTAGACGTCAGAATCACCCTGAGTCGGGAGAAGTCACTGTTCGGGTAGTGCATGCTTCTGATAAAACTGTGGAAGTGAAACCAGGCATGAAAGCAAGGTATCCAATAATTTTCCCTTTTCTTCTCTTGTGGTTCTACAAGCACTTGACAGTTAATTGCTGATGATTCTGGTTTAACTGAGACCTCGTGTTTTTCTTTCCAATCTGGATTATGTAGGTTTGTAGATAGCGGAGAGATGGCAGAGTCTTTTCCTTACCGAACCAAAGCCCTCTTTGCCTTTGAAGAGATAGACGGTGTTGACTTGTGCTTCTTCGGCATGCACGTTCAGGAGTATGGCTCCGACTGCCCTCCACCCAACCAGAGGTAGGACTTGGCCCACTGCCTTCCAGTTGAGTGGGAGTTTGCAGTTCAATAGGCAAAAAGCATTGTGGGCAAGGAACTATTTGATGTACTTGCTTTGGAAATGGAAATGCAAACTGTGTTCATAGTAATAAGGAGGAGTATCAAACAGCCTGAAATGAGAAGTGGGAAGCAGACTGTTTTTCAGAAAATGGGCTTAATTCTTGATTGTGTTAGGTGCCTTGCCTGGGAGATAATGTGAAAGAATGTCACACAAGTAAAGTTAGGATATGGTTTAGAATTTGTTTCCAAAATAGTATAAAGGCCAGAATAAGAATGCTACCAGAATACACTTGGATCCATAAATACTAATACACTATGCTTCAAGCGCTGCTGGGTACTGAGGCTCACCAGACTCTCCTAAAGAGTGCACAGCCTAGTCATGTACTTAACTGTGACTGTGTGATGTGTATTATAAATGAGGTGAAAAAGAGCACAGAGGAGATTGTGTTTTTAGCCATATTAGTAAGAACTCCTTATGTGACTTGACATGGTTTCTTTCTCCCCACTTGATACAGGAGAGTTTACATATCCTACCTTGACAGTGTTCATTTCTTCCGTCCTAAATGCTTGAGGACTGCAGTCTATCATGAAATTCTAATTGGATATTTAGAATACGTCAAGAAATTAGGGTAAGCATATTGACAAATGCTATCTTTAAAAACAATGAGCTTAAACTAATTAAATTTTTAACTAATTACCACTGTGGTATTGTGGTGAAACTTAGATTAAAGCAGAGAGGTGACTTTGTTCCCTTTTCTCAGTGTTGCCAGTCGGACAGAAATGGATATGTTGACCCTAGTCATACTTATCCCAGATTAGTTTTCTTTTGTTCAGTTAAGGTGTTAGGTACAGTTTGATTGGAAGGTTGGTACTCATTCAGGGCCAGAACCTTGAACTGCAGTTGACCCTCTCATACCTAGGTATCAGAACCAAAATAGACTAGGGTCTGGAAATACTCAAATTAGCCTGATTCTTTACCTTCAGGGTATACGTGTGCTTGAGAACATTCACTACCGCACCTTGCAAGTTCTTCCTTTTATCACTTAGCTTTCTTCCATTCCTTGTTCCGTGTTGTTGGAATGGATCCATGTTCCTTTGCATTGTAGCTTTTCTTTTGTCTTCACATGCAAATTTGGGATTTGGGAATCCAGGGTTAGCCTCTAAGAAGAACTAGGCAATGTGACACCCATTGTAAGTGCTGTAGGTTAGGCCTGAATCTGGCCTAAGAATTTCGATCTGATTCTGGGTTGTACACTTGATATTGTCTTAGAAAAAAAATCATTGGTTTCCATATTGACTCCACGTTGTAGCATTCTTTCTGGAATAGATGATAAACTTTTCTCTTGAATATTCCCCCTCTTTGTGTTGTTAGATATACAACAGGACATATTTGGGCATGTCCCCCAAGTGAGGGAGACGACTATATCTTCCATTGCCATCCTCCTGACCAGAAGATACCCAAGCCCAAGCGACTACAGGAGTGGTACAAAAAGATGCTTGACAAGGCTGTGTCTGAGCGAATCGTCCATGACTACAAGGTCAGGAGGAATGGGGGGCGATGACTGATCCTGCAGCTCTGTATTCTGCTATTTGACTATCTTAACAAAAATCTTCTGTACTCCCTTTTTCAAACCAAGAAAAACTCAGTTTTAAATGTCTTAGATCAACAAATCTCTGTTTTAAAGATGTGATGAAAAACGTATTCTTAATAGCCATTCATGATTAGAGGGCATCTCATGATAAGAACTTGAACAGATAAGTTTCTTATCTGTTTTTACTCCTGGGGAGAAAAGTAAGAACTGGATGTTTTCCCAGGCAGCAGAGCAGAGCAGCCTGTGGCCATGCAGTTTCCAGTATTTGTGGTTTGGGTTGTTTTGAACATATTTCTCAGTCAGGGGATGGGTGATGGGAACAAGGCAGGCATTCCTCACATTGTATTGCATTGTGTCATCAGCAATAGTAAAGGCTGCGGCGTGATTGATGGGGCCTGAGCCATCAGTCCTCGCAGGAAGATGTCCCACTTGGCTTTATAAAGGCAGGTAACTTCCCTATCCTCACAGGCAGAGGAAAGACAGAACCAGAACCACTGACCTCAGACCTTGAGTTTTTACTGTTTAAGACTAAATGTCCCCCTGGGCCATGGGGCTTAGGTATAAATCTCTCTGCTGCCTTTCTTTCAGAAGACATTATAATCCTTCAGGTTTCTTGTGTCTGCTAGCTGTGACTGCTTCTGAATGATAAATGCTTCTTTAAAAAAAAAAAAAAACCAAATTCCTACTTGTACCTGGTATTTTCACAGGATATTTTTAAACAAGCTACTGAAGATCGATTAACAAGTGCAAAGGAGTTGCCTTACTTTGAGGGTGATTTCTGGCCCAACGTTCTGGAAGAGAGCATTAAGGAGCTAGAACAGGAGGAAGAAGAGCGAAAGCGAGAAGAAAACACCAGCAACGAGAGCACAGATGTGAGGGCTTTGCATTTTCCTTCCCAGCTTCCACCTTGATTCTCGAGTATAATCCGCCATCAGGCTTCAACTTTTG
This sequence comes from Canis lupus dingo, assembly GCF_003254725.2. NCBI lineage: Eukaryota > Metazoa > Chordata > Mammalia > Carnivora > Canidae > Canis > Canis lupus. The sequence goes on along the minus strand of NC_064252.1, from coordinate 24,804,682 downwards.
ACTTGGTCTTAAAGCTTTCGGCGTGAAAGAGCTTTATTTTTTTTAATTAATCAATTATTTATTTATTTATTTTTGGAAAGAGCTCTTTAAATTGGTCAAGAAATAATTCTGTTTCAGTGGTTTTCAACCTTTTTAGCATCAGACCTCATTTTAACTGAAACCTTGGATTTCTGATAATGGAAAACAGAAGGAAACCCTGAAAAACTGATAGAAAATTAGCTACATAGAGCAGGAGGCTGGCAAAAGTACTTTCCATAAAGATTCAGATTGTGAATAATTGGGGCTTTTTTTTTTTTAAACACCACACCACTTTATAAGTGTACAGAGCATTCTGGGCCTTACAAAAACACACCTAGGTCAGAGATTGCCAGGAGGTTTTGTGAGGAGGACATTCTGAGGAGCTTTTCCTGGTTAGTAATTTTCTGATAGCATAGCTGCAATGGTCTCCGTTGAGTCTGACCTAACGAAAGTCTCTCATAAGTAGCAGCCTGTTAAATTCTTCACGGTCTTGTAGTTTGAATTCATTGATTGTCTCTGCAAATTGCTTTGTTTTTTTATAGTAGGCCCATAAAATTCTAGAATGTTCAATATTCCACCATTCTACTCCTTGTTCCCTGTCCTCAAATCTGGAATAGGATGGATGCATCTGAGGAGTCTCCAAACTGTGGGGCTCTTCTAGCCAAAAAGCTAAGGCTGTTTTATTGAAGGGTCTTAGTGTAGGGATTCTTCCCTGGAAGAACACTAGTGCTGAAACCATAGTAAACATTAGTCTGCTATAAATACCAACTCAAATAGGTGAGTCTGTGACAAGAAGAGCTGGTAGAGTCATAAGCTGAGAATCTCTAGTTTCAAAGAAAAGGAGAACCCTTCTACCATTAGTATTATTCAAATTACTTCATAACAAAAATGCTTACATTTTCTTGTCCTCTCTGCTAACCTGCAGGTGACAAAGGGAGACAGCAAAAATGCTAAAAAGAAAAATAATAAGAAAACCAGCAAAAACAAGAGCAGCCTGAGTAGGGGCAACAAGAAGAAGCCGGGCATGCCCAATGTGTCCAATGACCTCTCGCAAAAACTGTATGCCACCATGGAGAAGCACAAAGAGGTACTATGTGGCCACTTAGGGTGGGAGGGGCAGGGAAGGAGGTTGGAAGCTCTGCCCACCATGGCTAGCATTTAAGATCCAAGCACAGCGTACCTTCTGAAGTTCAGAAGGAAAAAAATCATTTGAGGGATAAGAAGAAAGAAAATTGCATAGCTTGAATAGGAGGTAAAAAAAAAACAGGCAATGATAGGGTTTCTCAGGTTGGCAGCTGTCACAAGTCTCATTGGTGTTGGATTGTCCCGCGCATTAATGCATTGGCATAATTTGTCCAACCCTCTTTGTAATCCTCAGGGTTTTTGAATTCTGGTGGGTGCCTCCCTTTGATATTATCAACAATTAATAATTATTAGCTATTTCAAGCAATGTTTAGCGTCACAAGATTCTGGCATAACAGAGGCAACTGGGTGGCTCAGTAGTTGAGTATCTCTGGCTCAGGTTGTGATCCCAGCGTCCTGGGATCAAGTCTCATATCAATCTTTCTGGAAGGAGCTGCTTCACCCTCTGCCTATGTCTCTGTCTCTCAGGAAAAAAATAAAATCTTTAAACGACAAAAAAAAAAAAAAAAAAAAAAGATTCTGGCATAACAGAAGGGTTGGGAAAGGTCCCTAGAGTCCATTACAATAAGCTTGACTTAAATTGTGGATATAGTCTCCAGACTTTTAGTCTGAAGATGGAAGTAGTGGATACCTGTTGGGAATTAGAATCTAAGGTTGTAGATTTAGGTTATATTTGAGTATTGTCTTAGCTAGAGGGCAACATACAGTGGAAACAATCATGAAGGTTAGCCTTAGTAAAGATTTCCAAGGGAGTCACCAGATGGTTTTATTTGCCTCTATTTCAAATGAGTTGTTAGAGGCATTCCCCACTTGTTAGATTCAGTGCTTTCTTATGCATCAGATTTTCAAAATGGTCCTTGCTCTAGGAGTACTTTCATTGAGCCACAATATTATAAGGTCACAGTCCTCTCCTTGATGTTTTTAAACTCTTGGCATCTGTTCAAGATGTGTCTACTCAGTGTGACACTGAGTGTGCCCTATGTTCTTTTTCTAGAAATAAGACTCATGTTTTATGCCAGTATTGCTGTCCAAGTATATTACAAGTGTCATTGCCAGTTTGCACAGATTGTCAGTCTCTGAGAACTGATAAAATATAGTGGTCAGTACAGCAGTTGCTCACAAGTTTCTCATCTCTTGAAGGTACCCTTGCATTTTTCAGCTTAGTAAGAGTTTACATTCATATATTAGTAAATGTAAAATAGGCTATACCAGCTTCCTGTCACAGCTTTACACTAATGTTTATGGGCCTTGATGGTGGTTGTATCTTTTCAAACTTCAGTGAACAAGAATTTTGTTTCTGTATCAAGGACTAAGAAGGTTTTGCTTTTTATCTTTCCCATCCCCACAAACTTTTTAACATTTGAAACTTTCTCTAAGTTGTGTAGTGGACCCCCTGCCATACCCTTCACTTAGATTGACCAGTTGTTAACGTTTTGCTATATCCTCTTTATCTATAGTTCAGCAAGCACCTTCTAAGAAAGACGACCACCTCTCCTTCACCACACTGTGACTTCACACTTAGGAGATTCCCCCCAGTGCCACTATCTTATGTCTGGTCCTTGTGCTCCAGTCAAGGATTATGTGTCAGGTTGAGTTGTCTCAGTTCCTGGCTTTCTTTTTTTTCATAACGTGGGCATTTTGTTGAAAGTCAAGGCCCAAAATTGTTTTGTTAGAATCTCCTTCAATTTGGATTTGTCTGACATGTCTCCTTGTGATTAGGTCCAGATTCAACTGTGGCTTGGATGTGAGAGTAGACCCTTTGAGGCGAAATGTCCAGTGTATGTGTGCTGTATCTGCCCAGACCCTTTTTAGTTTGAAGGGATTATTAAATGAGAAGATAAGAAAATGTCGATATTAGGCCCATTGTAGTCATTCCCAGAGAAGAGACCAGAGGTTTGTGAGCAACAGAAAGCAAGGGCTGTATGATGGGACCTTGCATGGCTGTGAACTTGAGCATCACCAGCCTCACAGGCGTCCAGTTAGACATCCGTTGGCTGCAGGCTATCCCAGTGCCAGGCAGTGCTCTTCTTCCAGAGTCAGATTGAAACTGTCCGTTTCATAGGTCTTCTTTGTGATCCGTCTCATCGCTGGCCCTGCCGCCAACTCCCTGCCTCCCATCGTTGATCCTGACCCCCTCATCCCCTGCGATCTGATGGATGGGCGGGACGCCTTCCTTACCCTCGCCAGGGACAAGCACCTGGAGTTCTCTTCACTCCGAAGAGCCCAGTGGTCCACCATGTGCATGCTGGTGGAGCTGCACACCCAGAGCCAGGACCGCTTTGTCTACACCTGCAACGAGTGCAAGCACCATGTGGAGACCCGCTGGCACTGCACTGTCTGCGAGGTAGGCCCCGGGGGTGGGGAGCAGAGGGCGCTGGGGTGGGTGGGGGGCTCCAGGTTCCTGAGAGGCAGGAGAAACACTGGTGACAAAGGCCTGTGCTCGGGGCCATTGGTGAGTAGTAGCGCAGAGTGGGAGGGGCCTGGTCTTATATTTCAGTGGTAGCGCTGAAGAGTCTTTCTCTAGAAGGGGGTTTTGGGCCCTAGCAGAATATGTAGACTGTTTTTTTAATTACTTAAATCTTGGAGAGTTGACTGTGCCTGTTTCCCCCCCAGGATTATGATTTATGTATCACCTGCTATAACACTAAAAACCATGACCACAAAATGGAGAAACTAGGTCTTGGCTTAGACGACGAGAGCAACAGCCAGCAGGCTGCAGCCACCCAAAGCCCAGGAGACTCCCGCCGCCTGAGCATCCAGCGCTGCATTCAGTCCCTGGTGCATGCCTGCCAGTGCCGGAACGCCAACTGCTCACTGCCCTCCTGCCAGAAGATGAAGCGGGTGGTACAGCACACCAAGGGCTGCAAACGGAAGACCAACGGGGGCTGCCCCATCTGCAAGCAGCTCATCGCCCTCTGCTGCTACCACGCCAAGCACTGCCAGGAGAACAAGTGCCCTGTGCCCTTCTGCCTCAACATCAAGCAAAAGCTCCGGCAACAGCAGCTGCAGCACCGGCTCCAGCAGGCTCAGATGCTCCGCAGGAGGATGGCCAGTATGCAGCGGACCGGGGTGGTGGGGCAGCAGCAAGGCCTGCCCTCCCCAACTCCTGCCACTCCAACCACACCGACTGGTCAACAACCAACCACCCCGCAGACACCCCAGCCCCAGCCTCCCTCTCAGCCCCAGCCCACTCCTCCCAACAGCATGCCACCCTATTTGCCCAGGACTCAGGCTGCTGGCCCCGTCTCCCAGGGTAAGGCAGCAGGCCAGGTGACCCCTCCCACTCCCCCTCAGACTGCTCAGCCACCCCTTCCAGGGCCCCCACCTGCTGCAGTGGAAATGGCAATGCAGATTCAGAGGGCAGCTGAGACGCAGCGCCAGATGGCCCACGTGCAAATTTTTCAAAGGCCAATCCAGCACCAGATGCCCCAGATGACTCCGATGGCCCCCATGGGTATGAACCCACCCCCTATGGCCAGAGGTCCCAGTGGGCATTTGGAGCCAGGGATGGGGCCCACTGGGATGCAGCAGCAGCCACAGTGGGTCCAGGGAGGTTTGCCTCAGCCCCAGCAGCTACAGCCTGGGATGCCGAGGCCAGCCATGATGTCAGTGGCCCAGCATGGTCAGCCCTTGAATATAGCTCCCCAGCCAGGACTGGGCCAGGTAGGTGTGAGCCCTCTCAAACCAGGCACTGTGTCTCAACAAGCCTTACAAAACCTTTTGCGGACTCTCAGGTCTCCCAGCTCTCCCCTACAGCAGCAACAGGTGCTTAGTATCCTTCATGCCAACCCCCAGCTGTTGGCTGCATTCATCAAGCAGCGGGCTGCCAAGTATGCCAACTCGAATCCACAGCCCCTCCCTGGGCAGCCTGGCATGCCCCAGGGCCAGCCCGGGCTGCAGCCGCCTACCATGCCAGGCCAGCAGGGGGTCCACTCTAATCCAGCCATGCCGAACATGAACCCCATGCAAGCGGGCGTCCAGAGGGCCGGCCTGCCCCAGCAGCAGCCGCAGCAGCAACTCCAGCCACCCATGGGAGGGATGAGCCCCCAAGCTCAGCAAATGAACATGAATCACAACACCATGCCTTCACAGTTCCGAGACATCTTGAGGCGGCAGCAGATGATGCAGCAGCAACAGCAGCAGCAGCAGCAGGGAGCAGGGCCTGGAATCGGCCCCGGGATGGCCAACCATAACCAGTTCCAGCAACCCCAAGGAGTTGGCTACCCCCCACCACCGCCGCCGCCACAGCAGCAGCAGCAGCAACAGCGGATGCAACATCACATGCAGCAGATGCAACAAGGGAACATGGGACAGATGGGCCAGCTCCCCCAGGCCTTGGGAGCAGAGGCTGGAGCCAGTTTGCAGGCGTATCAGCAGCGACTCCTCCAGCAACAGATGGGGTCCCCTGCTCAGCCCAACCCCATGAGCCCCCAGCAGCATATGCTCCCAAGCCAGGCTCAGTCCCCACACCTCCAAGGCCAGCAGATCCCTTCTTCTCTCTCCAATCAAGTGCGCTCTCCCCAGCCTGTCCCTTCTCCACGGCCGCAGTCCCAGCCTCCCCACTCCAGCCCTTCCCCAAGGATGCAGCCTCAGCCCTCTCCGCACCATGTCTCCCCACAGACCAGTTCTCCACATCCCGGACTGGTAGCTGCCCAGGCCAACCCCATGGAACAAGGGCATTTTGCCAGCCCGGACCAGAGTTCAATGCTCTCTCAGCTCGCTAGCAATCCAGGCATGGCAAACCTCCATGGTGCAAGCGCCACGGACCTGGGACTCAGCACCGATAACTCAGACTTGAATTCGAACCTCTCACAGAGTACACTAGACATACACTAGAGACACCTTGTAGTATTTTGGGAGCAAAAAAATTATTTTCTCTTAACAAGACTTTTTGTACTGAAAACAATTTTTTTGAATCTTTCTTAGCCTAAAAGACAATTTTCCGTGGAACACATAAGGACTGTGCAGTAGCTGTTTGTGGTTTAAAGCAAACAAGCCAGATGAACCTGAGGGATGATAGAGTACAAAGAATATATTTTTGTTATGGCCGGTCCTGCCGGCCTCTTTTTTTCCCTTGTGTGTGTGGTTCAAGTGTGCACTGGGAGGAGGCTGAGGTCTGGGAAGCCAACCACACGCTCCTGCCTTGCACCTCCAATAGGTTTTATTATTTTTTTTAAATTAATGAAAATATGTAATATTAATAGTTATTATTTACTGGTGCAGATGGTTGACATTTTTCCCTATTTTCCTCACTTTATGGAAGAGTTAGAACATTTCTAAAACCAGAGGACAAAAGGGGTTAATGTTACTTTAAAATTACATTCTATATATATATAAATATATATAAATATATATTAAAATACCAATTTTTTTTCTCTGGGTGCAAAGATGTTCATTCTTTTAAAAATGTAAAAAAAAAAAAAAAAAAAAAAAAATTTCCCCTTTCCTCCCCTGAAGTCAACTTTTGTGCTCCAGAAAATTTTCTATTCCGTAAGTCTGAGCGTAAAAACTTCAAGTATTAAAATAATTTGTACATGTAGAGAGAAAAATGACTTTTTCAAAATATACAGGGGCAGCTGCCAAATTGATGTATTATATATTGTGGTTCTGTTTCTTGAAAGAATTTTTTTCGTTATTTTTACATCTAACAAAGGAAAAAATTTAAAAGAGGGTAAGAAACGATTCCTGTGGGATGATTTTAACATGCAAAATGTCCCTGGGGTTTCTTCTTCGCTTGCTTTCTTCCTCCTTACCCTGCCCCTAACCCCCCCATACACACACACACACACACACACACGCACGCACGCACACATACACTTTCTGTAAAACTTGAAAATAGAAAGCAAAAACCCTCAACTGTTGTAAATCATGCAATTAAAGTTGATTACTTATAAATATGAACTTTGGATCACTGTATAGACTGTTAAATTTGATTTCTTATTACCTATTGTTAAATAAACTGTGTGAGACAGACACCTGACCTTGTTTTACTCCTTGTTATCACATCTTTGTCTTAGAATGCATCAGTTTGAGTAAGTGCCCAGTACATGGGATTCAGAGGAAAAAGCAAAAGCACCAGCTTGCAGCCTTCCTAAACTATTACATAAGTTGAATTCACAAATAGATTTGGGTAAATTTATCCAGAGCTCAGGGGAAAACCCAAGCACCAGCTACATGTCCGTTTCACCAATGATATTAGTTAGCTGTTTACAGCTTTATAGAGGACCTTCTTCCGTTGTCCCCAGTGGATAACCTCAGAGGGATCATGTATTCGCCCAAGTCAGGAGTAACTCCTCAGCACTTGATGCTAAGGCAAGAATCTCTTCTTACTCTCTTAAGCTGGTTTTTGCTACCTGCCAACCAGGAAGTCAACCGGGAGATGAGGTGGTAAGAAAGGAAAATGTGTGGAAATAAAACCTGAAAGCATAAGATATTCCAACAGTGAGTCCAGTATCATGCTAGGTGTCTAAAGAATGAATAGGTTACTGGTCTCCAGCTGAATACCAGTTGGCTATAAACGGTTTGGAAAAATTAGAATACTATTAACTGCTTTGGCATCATCAGGCAGACCTCATCTTTGTCATAGGGCTTCACACTATGATAGTCTCTACTAAGGGCTAAAGAAAGATCTTCAAGTAGCTTAATTCAAGCACGTTTGTTCTTTTTACTATTTTACATTGTCTCAACAAAAATAACCAGTACCTTAATGTGAGGTGAACTTACACATTGAGCATTAATCAGAGACCATCCCAGAAAATGTGTCAAGTACCTACCAGCTTCTGCTCAGTGGTCCAGCAGATCCACCTGGAGCCACCTACATTGTGTACCAGGCCACATGGCACACACAGACAGGATACAGCCCTGCAAGAAGATGAAAGGATGCTTGAGTGAGATAAAATAGAAAGTGTGGAACAGATGGGCATCAGGGAAGCCTGCTGATGGAAATTGGGCAAGTTTCTGGAAAGGACAGTACTTAAATGGATCTTGGAGGGGCGCCTAGCTGGCTCAGTAGAGCATGTGACTATTGCAGGGTTGTAAGTTCAAGTCCCACGTGTGGTGTAGAATTTACTTATTATATAAAATAAAGCGAATCTTAGGGGAAGATGAATGAGAAAAGGGAAAGGAGTGAGGAGGAACTGCGCCAGGAGAGAAGAATCTGGTCCTGTTGGGAAAACAGCTTCAGGTCCACTTGGCTGACACCAGATTACAGAAGGGGGTGATGCCTGTTAACAGGAGGACCCCCATCTTCTCCCTAGTACGAGAGGCCCAGGATTGAGCTGAGCCTCCACCAGGGAAACAGTTTTCTAACCCATTTCCAAGCAGTAAATACCCAGCTTTCACAGCTCTGGCCTCTAGCTAAAGACAGCTGGGTTGAAGTGTTCAATCACTTTCACTAGAGTGTTGCAAAGAGAAAAGTGGAGGCTGATATAAGAGGGTGGGGGAGAAAAGCTGTCCTTGCCCAGGCCAGAGGCAGTGCTAGGGAGGGGGGAAGATAAGAATCCAGAGTCAAGAATACAAGAAGCTGGGACGCCTGGGTGGCTAAGCAATTGAGCGTTCTGCCTTCGGCTCAGGGCATGATCCTGGAGTCCTGGAATCAGGTCCCAGATCGGGCTCCCTTCATGGAGCCTGCTTCTCCCTCTGCCTGTGTCTCTGCCTTTCTCTCTCTCTGTCTCATGAATAAATAAAATCTTAAAAAAAAAAAAATACAAGAAGCTGATTTCAATGTTTCTATGCATTGTTTTTATGCAATTACCATAAAAAGTTGGGAAGAGCTAAAAGGAGCCACAAGTCTCCAGTTGAGCTGTTTATAACATTAACCTGGCAAATGGACAGAGCAGTGTTATGGTGCTTTCATTTACTTAGCTTGCTGAAATCCTCAAAAAACAGCCCCAACCAACCAATGAGAAGACTGCAGCTCAAGTGACAACTTGCTCAAGATCACACAGCCAGGAAATGGCTTACCAGAATGTCAAAAGTCTGTAGGGCTCCAAAGCCTTTCTTCTCCATACCCTTCATCTCCCTTACTGTAGAGCATCCTTAGTGATGGCAGCAAACTAATACATATGACACAGGGGCCCTGCTCCAAGCAAATGCAACACACAGTTAAAAACTGAAAGGGGAGAAAGAAACCAAGGAATCCTGAAGAGAAGTTTCCCAGTCTTCTTTTACAAACAAAGGAAGCTGGTCTTCAAAAGGATGGCTTCCTGGAATGTTATGTTCATGATGAAGTCACCCTGTTGAAAGAGCATATAGACCAGCATCAAAAAGAACAAAATGTTAATAGGTTTTTAAAAAGAAGTATAAAACTTGTATACTGAAAACTAAGAACACTGAAATTAAAGACCTAAATAAATGAAAAGACATTGTTCACAGATCAGAAGATTGTGAACAGACCTCACTAATGTTAGGGAAGGGGTACTCTCCAAAATCCATCTAGAGATCCAAAATCCATCCCTTACCAAAATATCTGCTGGATTTTTGCTTTTTTCTTTCTTTTTTATTTTTGGCAGAATTTTACATGCTCGTCCTAAAATGTATATGGAAATGCAAAGGAGGGATCCCTGGGTGGCGCAGCGGTTTAGCGCCTGCCTTTGGCCCAGGGCGTGATCCTGGAGACCCGGGATCGAATCCCAAATCGGGCTCCCGGTGCATGGAGCCTGCTTCTCCCTCTGCCTGTGTCTCTGCCTCTGTGTGTGTGTGTGTGTGTGTGTGTGTGTGTGTGTGACTATCATAAATAAAATTAAAAAAAGAAAAAGAAAAGAAATGCAAAGGAGCCAAATAGCCAAAACAATCTCGAAAAAGAAGTATAAATTTGGAGGATTCATACTTCCAAATTTCAAAACTTAAACTGCAAATCTAAAATAATCAAGACAATAGTAGCAGCATAAGGACAGACATTTAGATCAATGGAACAGAGTCCAGAAATAAAGCCATATATATATTTTTTAAAGCCATATATTTATGGTCAATTGATTTTTGACAAAGATGCCAAGAGAAGTCAACGCAGAAGGAATATTCTTCAACAGATGGTGCTGGAACAACTGGATATCCACATACGAAAGAAAGAAGTCGGACCTCTACCTCTCACCAAGTAAAAAAACTAACTCAAAATAGATGGCAGACCAAAATGTAAGAGCTAAAACTACAAAAGTCATAGAAGAAAACACAGGTGGAGGTCTTCATGACCTTGGACTAGGCCATGATTCCATAGCTAGGACATCTAAAGCACAAGCAACCGGGAAAAACAAAACAAAACAAAACAAAACTGGACTTGAACAGAATTTAAAACGCTCGTGCATCCAAGGATATTATCAGGAAAGTGAAAAGACACCCCCCATCCCCCCCCAACAGAATGGGTAATATATTGGTGACTCGTATCTGGTAGGAGTCTGTGTATCCAGACTATTCAGAAACTGACGACAACAACAAGAAGACAAATAACCCAATGAAGAATTGGACAACAGATGTGAGTTGACATTTTTCCCCAAAGAGGGGACACAAATGGCCTGTAAGGACGTGGAAATGAAACCGCTCTAGAAAAGTATGGATGCATGGAGATGAAGACGAACACACTAATGCTTCAGCAAGGCTCGACTTCGAACTCCATGAGTTTTTCTCTTCATTCTTGAAACCTCCTCCTCCCCGGCGCTTGTTTTTCTGTAGAATCCTTTGTCCCAGGAGCTCCTCCTTATCAATGTGGGCATCTTGCTGATCTCAATGTATACTTAGTAACAAGACTCAGATGGCTGTTGCCAGGGTTGGTCAGGAGACCACCTGGAAGACATGACGAACGTGGCTGGCAGCACATACCAGATTCCTATCAAAACCGCCCTGATCCTGTATTTTCCTAAAAAACCCTTCAGCCTTTAACCCCTGGGGCGGCTCTGCAGTTTTGCTTTGCTTTTTTTTTTTTTTTTAAGTAGATTCCACATCCAATGTGGGGCCTGAGCTCACGACCATGAGGTTAAGAGTTGCACGCTCTACTGACTGAGCCAGCCAGGTGTCCCCTGGTCTGCAGTTATGAAGACCAAGACCCTAGCCCATGCAGCCTCCTGTGCCAGGTGAAGTAATAAAATTATCGCTCCTCTTTATCACCAGACAGTCTTTGTGTTCTATTTCGGCTCCAGAGCACAGAGGTTGGTTAACCACAATGAAAAGATGCTCAACATCATTAGTAATTAGGGAAATGCAAATCAAAACTACGATGGGATGCCACTTCACACCCACTAGGATGGCTAGTATCAAAGATCCAGGCTGGGATCCCTGGGTGGCGCAGCGGTTTGGCGCCTGCCTTTGGCCCAGGGCGCGATCTGGAGACCCAGGATCGAATCCCACATCAGGCTCCCGGTGCATGGAGCCTGCTTCTCCCTCTGCCTATGTCTCTGCCTCTCTCTCTCTCTCTCTCTCTCTGTATGACTACCATTAAAAAAAAAAAAAAAAAAATCCAGGCTGGTGAGGATGTGGAGAAAGTGGAAGCTCACACACTGCCGGGGGCACGTAAGATGGTACAGCTACTTTGGAAAATTGTAGCAGTTCCTCTAAAAAGTTAAATGTCCAGGGGCACCTGAGCGGCTCGGTGGGTTAAGCATCTGACTCATGGTTTCAGCACAGGTCATGATCTCAGGGTGGTGAGATCGAGCCACAGTTTGGCTCTGTGCTGGGTGTGGAGTCTGCTTAAGATGCCCTCTCTCCAGGGCACCTGGGTGGCTCAGTCAGTTACACACCTGCCTTTGGCTCAGATCATGATCCCGAGGTCCTGGGATCGAGTCCAGCATCGGGCTCCCTGCTCAGCTCACTGGGGAAGCCTACCTCTCCTTCTACTCCCACTCATGTTCTGTCAAATAAATAAATAAAATCTTTTTTTTTAAGATTTATTTATTTATTTATGATAGACATAGAGAGAGAGAGAGAGAGAGAGAGAGGCAGAGACACAGGAGGAGGGAGAAGCAGGCTCCCCTGACGTGGGACTCGATCCCGGGACTCCAGGATCGCGCCCTGGACCAAAGGCAGGTGCTAAACCACTGAGCCATCCAGGGATCCCCTAAATAAAATCTTTTTTTTTTTTAATATTTTATTTATTTATTTATTCATAGAGACACACAGAGAGAGAGAGAGAGAGGCAGAGACACAGGCAGAGGGAGAAACAGGCTCTATGCAGGGAGCCCAACGTGGGACTCGATCCCGGGTCTCCAGGATCACGCCCTGGGCTGCAGGTGGCACTAAACCACTGCACCACTGGGGCTGCCTCCCTAAATAAAATCTTAAAAAAAAATATTCTCTCTCTCTCCCTCTCCCTCTGCTCTTCTCCCCACAAAAATGTAAAAAGTTAAATGTTTGTATTTGCAAGAATGATTTGTACACTGCAGAAAATTTATCTCAGTAAATATTTTGTCCATAACATAAAAAGTAGTTACACATAGAGTGGCCATATGACCTCGCAATCCCTCTTCTTGTTATAGACCCAAGAAAACTGAAAACTTATGTTCACACAAAAATTTGTACACAAACATCCATGGCCTCATTATTCATAAGAGCTGAAATAATAAGCAATTCAAATGTCCATGAACAGATAAATGGATACCCATCCAATGGAATATTATTCAACCATTGAAAGGAATGAAGTAGTGATTTAAGCAACAACCCGATGAACTTTGAGAACACTTGATGCTCAGTGAAAGAAACCAAACACAAAAGACCACATACATATGAATATAGTTCTATTTATATGAAATGTCTCAAACAGACAAATCCACAGAGGCAGGAAGTAGATCAGTGGTTGCCAGGGGCTGGGGGTGGGGGAAATGAAGAGCTGTTAAGTATGGGGTTTCTTTATGGGGTGGTGAGAATGTTCTGGAATCGACAGTGGTGAGGTTGCACAGCCCTGGATATACTCAAAACCCCTGAATTGTAAGCTTTAAAATAGTCAATTTTTAAAAAAGATTTATTTATTTGTTTATGATAGACACAGACAGAGAGAGAGAGGCAGAGACACAGGAGGAGGGAGAAGCAGGCTCCATGCCGGGAGCCCAACGCGGGACCCGATTCCGGGACTCCAGGATCGCGCCCTGGGCGAAAGGCAGGCGCTAAACCTCTGAGCCACCCAGGGATCCCCCTAAAATAGTCAATTTTATGGGATGTGAGTTATATCTCAAACACAAAGGAGGCCACAGGCCAGCGGGAGGGCCAGCTGGGGCACTGCTGGATTTGGAGCCACCTCCCAAGAACCCCACCTGAAGTTCCGGGGTGTTTCGTGGGCAGACGGGAAGCCTGAGCAGGGAGCCCCACTCAACCCTGGGCAGGATCCCTGGACCCTGAAATCATGACCTGAGCTGAAGGCAGACACTTCACCGGCTGAGCCACCCAGGTGCCCCAAGCCTGACATTTTTGAGAGGGAAGTTGATCATCCTTCTTCTCGGTTATATAGAAATTAACCCCAAAGTGAGAATAAGCAGCAGTTAACACCTCCCAACCTACGTTCAGTCATTTCCCATTATGAAGGTCTAGTGTGTATGATAAGCTCTGGAGACAGGAGAAGGAAGAGCCAAAACAAAACCAAAACCAAAATGAAGTGCTGTTCAAAGTAAACTATAAAATCAAAAGATTTGGGAAGCCACCTAAGTGCCCACAGAAGTGCATGTGTGAAGAAATCATGGTACACATACTCCTACGATGGGCTGGTATTCAGCCCTGAGAAAGAAGGAAATCCTGCCACTTGTGCCAACATCAGTGGACCTCGAGGGCATCATGCTCAGTGAGATAAGTCAGACAAAGACTAATAATATAAGATCTCAGTTATATGTGGAATCTAAAAAAGCCACACTTGTAAAAACAGAGAGTTAGAATAGTGATCACCGGAAGCTCAGGGGTCAGGACGCCTGGGTGGCTCAGGGGTTGGCTTTGGCTCAGGGCGTGATCCTGGGGTCCGGGATTGAATCCCACGTCAGGCTCCCTGCATGGAGCCTGCTTCTCCCTCTGCCTGTGTCTCTGCCTCTCTCTCTGTGTATCTGTCATGAATAAAATAAATTAAAAATCTTAATAAAAAAAAAAAAAACAGAAGAAAGACCAAGACCTAACTATCTACTCTCTGTAAGAAATCCACTTTCAATGTAAAGACACAGGGAGATTAAAAAGGATGGAAAAAGAGACACATGCAGATGTTAAAGAAAACTGGAATGGCAATATTAATATCAGAAGAGGTACACTTCAGGGATGCCTGGGTGGCTCAGTGGTTGAGTGTCTGCCTTTAGCTGAGGCTGTGATCCCAGGGTCTGGGATCAAGTCCCGCATCGGGTTCCCTGCAGGGAGCTTGCTTCTCCCTCTGCCTGTGTCTCTGCCTCTCTCTGTGTCTCTCATGAATAAATAAATAAAATCTTTAAAAAAAGAAGAGGAAAGAAAAAAAAGAGAAAGAAGAATAAGTAGACTTCAGAACAAGGAACATCACCAGGGACGAAGAGGGTTATCTCCTCATGGTAAAGGTGTCATTTGGTCAAAGAGATGTCACAATCTTTCTTTTTTTTTTTTAATTAATTAATTTATTTATTTATGATAGAGAGAGAGGCAGAGACACAGGCAGAGGGAGAAGCAGGCTCCATGCACCGGGAGCCCGACGTGGGATTCGATCCCGGGTCTCCAGGATCACGCCCTGGGCCAAAGGCAGGCACCAAACTGCTGCGCCACCAAGGGATCCCAAGATGTCACAATCTTAATTCATATGCCAATGTATCTGACAAATGATATAAAATGGAAATATCTCTTGAAACACAAAAATTAACAAAGTTAACATGAAAACTAAAAAATCTAAATAGCTTTAAATCTATTTAAGAAATTCAATTCAAAAAAAAAAAAAAAAGAAATTCAATTCATGGGCAGCCCGGGTGGCTCAGCGGTTTAGTGCCGCCTACAGCCCAGGGCGTGATCCTGGAGACCCTGGATCGAGTCCCACGTCAGGCTCTCTGCATGGAGCCTGCTTCTCCCTCTGCCTGTGTCTCTGCCTCTCCTCTCTCTCTCTCTCTCTCATAAATAAACAAAATATTAAAAAAAAATAAAAATTAAAAAAAAATAAAAATTCAATTCATAATTCATCCCATCGGAATGTCTGGGTGGCTCAGCGGTTGAGCATCTGCCTTTGGCTCAGGTCGTGATCCTGGGGTCCTGGGATCAAGTCCTGCATTGGGCTCCCCACAGGGAGCTGCTCCTCCCTCTGCCTATACCTCTGCATCTGTGTCTTTCATGAATAAATAAAATCAATCAATCAATCAATCAATCAATAAAACCTTCCCAAAAACAAAACTCCAAACCAAGATTATTTCACTGATTAATTCTATCAAACATATATGGAAGAAACAAATCTTTTTTTTTTTTTTCCAGAAAATAAAACACTTCCAGGGGCACCTAGATGGCTCAGTCAGTTAAGCATCTGCCTTTGGCTCAGGTTATGATCCCAGGGTCCTGGGATCGAGCCCCACATCAGGGTCCCTGCTCAGCAGTGAGTCTGCTTCTCCTTCTCCCTCCTTCCCTCCCCCTGCTTGTGTTTCTCTCACTCTCACATAAATAAAATCTTAAAAGAAAAGAAAATAGAACACTTTTCAACTCATTTTTATGAAATCAACATTACCTTGTACCAAAATTTTTTAAAATTATAAGAAAACTAAAGGCCAGTAGTTTTCATTAACATAGATGTAAAAATCCTAAGCATCTCCCTCTTCCACAAAAAAAAAAAAAAAAAAATAGCAATTACATTATGCATGTAATATAATGAGAGCAAAGGCTTTCTCCCTAAGCTCAGGAATGAGGCAAGAATCCCCATTCTTGGGCAGCCCGGGGGGCTCAGCGGTTTACTGCTGCCTTCAGCCTAGGCTCTGATCCTGGAAACCTGGGATCAACTCCCACATTGCGCTCCCTGCATGGAGCCTGCTTCTCCCTCTGCCTGTGTCTGTACCTCTCTGTCTCTCTGTTTCTCATGAATAAATAAATAAAATCTTAAAAAAAAAAAAAGATTCCCCATTCTTACTAATTCTTCTCAACATTATACTGGATGTTTTAGACAGCAATATAAAGCAAAAAAATAAATCAGCACTTAGCAAGAAAGAAGTAAACTGTGTTATTCTCGATGTCATGATTGTATAAATAGAAAACCCATAAGGAACCTACAAAAAAGCTATTCAAACTAATAATTTAATTTAGCAAGGGAAGAGAATACAAGGAAAGTTTACAAAGATCACTTGCATTTCTATGTACCAGCAATTAACAGTTAGAAAATGAAATTTTTAGGGGGCACCTGGGTGGCTCAGTCTGTTAAGCATCTGACTTAGGCTCAGGTCATGGTCTCCGGGTCCTGGGGAATCTTCTGTGCCTCTCCCTCTGCCCTTCCCCCATTTGTGTTCACTCTTGTGTGCTCTCAAATAAATAAAATCTTTTTTAAAAATGAAACTTATGGGCAGCCCGGGTGGCTCAGCAGTTTAGCGCCACCTTCAGCCCAGGGCCTGATCCTGGAGAACTGGGATCAAGTCCCAGGTAGGGCTCCCTGCATGGAGCCTGCTTCTCCCTCTGCCTGTGTCTCTGTCTCTGCCCCTCTCTCTCTCTGTCTCTCTGTCTCTCTCTCTGTGTTTCTCATGAATAAATAAAATATTTAAAAATAAATAAATAAATAAATAAATAAATAAATAAATAAATAAATAAAATGAAATTTATATATTCTAAATCTTTTCTCAGATGTGTGGTTCCTAACCACACATATTTTCTAACAGTTTATAGCTTGTTTTGCCATCCTCCTAAAAGGGTGTTTTGGGGCAAAAAGTTATACATTTGATGGAAGTCCAATAATAAATTATTTTCCCTTTATGGATCAGGCTTTTGGCACCATGTCTAAGAACTCTTAGGTCCTGGAGGTTGTCTCCTACATTATCATCATCTCAAATTGTATCGTTTTATGCTTCACATGTAAATCTATGATCCATTTTGAGTTTATTTTTGTACAGAGGGGTTTAGCTGGAGGCTTGTTTTGTTGTTGTTTTTGCTTACAGACACCCAGTTGCTCTAGCACCCTTGGTTAAAAAGGCTCTCCTTTCTCCCCTGAATTGCTTGTGCATCTTTGTCAAAAACAAAACAAACAAAAGTTGGCTATACTTGTGTAGGGCTATTTCTGGGTTCTCTATGCTGTTCCATGGATCTGTGTGCCCGTTCCTCTGCCAATACCACCATAGTGCGGATCGATGTAGCCAGAAGTCTAAAATCAAGCAGAGTGATTCTTCCCACATTATTCTTTTTCAGAATTGTCTTAGCTATTTTATTTTTTTAAAGATTTTTTTTATTTATTTATTCATGACAGAGAGAGAGAGAGACAGAGACACAGGCAGAGGGAGGAGCAGGCTCCATGCAGGAAGTCTGACATGGGACTCGATCCTGGGACTCCAGGATCACACCCTGGGCCGAAGGCAGGCGCTTAAACCGCTGAGCCACCCAGGCTGCCCCTGTCTTAGCTATTTTAATGCCTTTGCTCTTCCATATAAATTTTAGAATAATATTGTCTATATTTATAAAAAAAAATCTCACTGTGGTTTTGATAGGAAATGTGCTACACTTGTATATCAATTGGGAGAGAACTGACATCCTTACCACATGGCATCTTCTTGTCCAGGAACACAGAATATCTCTATATTTACATCTCTTTAACTAATTTCATCACTGTTTTGTAGTTTTCAGCATACAAGTCCCATGAGTGTTCTGCTACATTTACACCTAAGTATTTCTTTTCTTTCTTCTTCTTTTTTGCTGATGATGAATGCTATTTTACTTTTACTTTTAATTTTTTTTTAAGATTTTATTTTTAAGTAATCTCTATACCCAAAATGGGCCTGGAACTCACAGCCCCGAGATCAAGGGTCCCATGCCCACCTTGATTTTCACTTCTTTTTTTTTTTTTAAGTTGTTGGTTTGGAGTAAATAATCTTTTTTTTAAGATAATTTATTTATTTATTCATTTATTTATTCATGAGAGAGAGAGAGAGGCAGAGACACAGGCAGAGGGAGAAGCAGGCTCCATGCAGGGAGCCCGACGTGGGACTCCATCCTGGGTTCCCAGGATCACGCCCTGGGCTGAAGGCGGTGCTAAACTGCTGAGCCACCCAGGTTGCCCTGATTTTCACTTTTTAAGGTTTTTTTTAAATTATTATTTGAATCTCAATGATATATAGAAATACAATTGACTTTTGATTTTTTTTTTTTTTTTTTTTTTTTTTTTTTGGTACTGAACTCATTTACTAGTTCCACTGAGTTTTGTTGCTGTTGATTACATGGGATTTTCTTCATGGACAATTATGTCATCTGCATAAAGGAATGTCTTGTTTATTCTTCCTTCCTGATCCATATCCCTTTTATTTCCATCTCTTGCCTCACTGCACTGGCAAGAATTGCCAGGACCATATTGACTAGCAGTGGTGAGAGTGGACATCCTTGCCTTGTTTCTATTCTTAGAGGAAAAGTATTCAGTATTTCACCATTAAATATGATGTCTGTTGTAGGTTTTCTGCAGGTGTTCTTTATCAAGTTGGAGAAGACCCCTCTATTTCCAGTCTCCTTTTTTTTAAAGATTTTATTTATTTATTCATGAGACAGAGAGAGAGAGAGAGAGAGAGACAGGCAGAGGGAAAAGCAGGCTCCCCGCAGGCAGCCTGACGTGGGACTCGATCCCAGGACTCCAGGATCACACCCCAGGCTGCAGGCGGTGCTAAACTGCTGTGCCACCGGGGCTGCCCAGTCTCCTGACTTTTTATCAGAATTGGTGTTAAATTCCTGCCAATGCTCTTTCTGTATCAATTGATACAATCATATAAATCTTTCTCTTTCACCTATTACTACGATGGATTACATTGATTCATTTTCGAATAGTGAACAGTGTATCTATGGAATAAAATTCACTTGGGTCATGATGTGTAACTCTTCTTATACATTGCTGAATTCTACATGCTAATATTTTGTCAAGAATTCTGGAATTGGGATGCCTGGGTGGCTCAGCGGTTTAGCGCCTGCCTTCGTCCCAGGGCATGATCCTGGAGTCCCAGGATCGAGTCCCACATCAGGCTTCCTTGCATGGAGCCTGCTTCTTCTCCCTCTGCCTGTGTCTCTGCCTCTCTCTCTCTCTCTCTCTCTTTCTGTGTCTCTCATGAATAAATAAAATCTTAAAAAAAAAAAGAATTTTGGAATCTGGGGGCACCTGAGTTGCTCAGTGTTTGAGCATCTGCCTTTGGCTCAGGTCATGATCCTGGGGTCCTGGGATCAAGTCTCGCATCAGGCTCTCCACAGAGAGCCTGCTTCTCCCTCTGCCTATGTCTCTGCTTCTCTCTGTGTGACTCTCGTGAATAAATAAATAAAATCTTAAAGAAAAAAAAAAGAATTTTGGAATCTGGGACACCTGGGTGGCTCAGTTGGTTGTGCAACTAACTCATGATTTTGGCTTGGATCATGATCTCAGAGTTGTAAAATCGAGCCCTTGTGAGGGGCTCTGTGCTCAGTGGGGAATCTGCTTAAGATTCTCTTTTTCTCTCTCCCCCCTCTCCTAAAAAAAAAACAAAAAGAATTTTTTGAATCTACATTCATGAGAGATGTTAGTCTACAATTTTCTTTTTTCCTTTTTTTTCTTTTACTCCCTTTGGTTTTAGCATCAGGATAATACTGGCTTCACAGAATGAGCTGGGAAATAGCTCTCCTCTTCTACTTTCTGAAGGAGATTGTGTAGAACTGGTATTAATTCTTTAAATGTTTTTTAGAAGTCTCCAATGAGGAATGCCTGGGTGGCTCAGCCGGTTAAGTGTCTGCCTTTGGCTCAGGTCAAGGTCTCAGGGTCTTGAGACTAAGCCTCACATCAGGATCCCTGCTCAGTGGGCAGTCTGTTTCTCCTTCTCCCTCTGCCTGCTGTGAGCACTCTCTCTGTGTCTGTCTCTCTCCTTCTGTCAAATAAATAGATAAAATCTTAAAAAAAAAAAAAAAAAAAAGAACTCTCCAATGGAACCATCTGGATCTAGAGACTTCTCAGGGGATTTTATGAATTCAATTTCCTTAATAGTTACAGGATTGTTCAGATTATCTCTTTAATATTTGATGATATGAGGTAGTTTATACTTTTTAAAGAACTGGTCCATTTCACCTAAGTTGTCAAATCTGTGTGTATAGAGTTGTCTGTGGTATTCTCTCACTATCCTTTAATGTCTGCAGAATCTGTAGTGATATCCCCTATTTCATTACTGATCTTAATAACGTGGTTTGTCAATTTTGTTGATCTATTAAAAGAATGAAGTTTTTGTTTGATTTTTTTCTATTTTCAATCTCATTGACTTCTTTTTTTAACACTAATTTTTATTTTTTTAAGGTTTTGCTTATTTATTTGACAGAGAGAGAGAGAGAGAGAGGAATCAGGGAGGAGAGAGGGACAAGCAGATTCTACACCGATCACAGAGCCTGATGCAGGGCTCAGTCTTAGAACCCTGAGACCAAAAAAAAAAAAAAACCCTGAGATGAGACCATGACCTGAGCTGAAATCAGTAGTCAGGTGCTTGACCAACTGAGCCACCTAGGTGCTGCACTGATTTTTGTTTTTCAACAGGCTCCATACCCAACATGGTGCTTTGTGAACTCATGACCCTCAGATTGAGTCATATGTTCTACTAGGCCAACCAGGCAACCAAGCTCATTGATTTCTATCTTTATTATTTCCTTCTTTCTAATTGCTGTGGGTTTTTAAAAATACATTTCTTCTTTTCCAATATAAACAGTAAGTGCTATAAATTCCCTCCCTATTCTGCTTTATTTTTTTTAAGATTTTATTTATTTATTTATGAGAGACAGAGAGAGAGAGAGAGGCAGAGACACCGGCAGAGGGAGAAGCAGGCTCCATGCAGGGAGCCCGACGTAGGACTCAATCCCAAGTCTCCAGGATCATGCCCTGGGCCAAAGGCAGGCGCTGAACCGCTGAGCCATCCGGGCTGCCCCTCTCTGCTTTTTCATTTCTGTTTTCCTTTTCCAGCCTTATTGTGAATTACCTTAATATTTGAAGAATTCCATTTGAATTTATCTATAGTGTTTTTTAGTGCATTGCTTTGTATAGCATTTTAGTGTTTAGCTGTTTCATTATATATACATAACCTATAACCTATAAAATCTCCTGGTGTTGACATTTTACCAGTTTGAATAAAGTACCAAAACCTTACCTCCATTCACACCCCTCTTTCCTGCCTCATTCTAGTATGTTTCTCTACAAACATTGAGAACCACATTAGGTAAGTTTGTACTTCAACTGTCAAATATAACTTAGAAAACTCAAAAAGAGAAGTCTATGTATTGACCCATATTTTCACTCTTACAGTGTTATTTTTTCCTTTCTGATGTTGTAAGATTCCATTTCTTTTGTTATTTCCTTCCTGTTTGGACAATTTTTTTAGTCATTCTTTTAGGGTGGGTCTTCTGGAGACAAATTCTCTTAGTCTTCCTCTATCTCCAAATGTCTTGATTTCTTTTTCATTCCTATCTTGCCAGGCTGCCCTTTTCCTGGGCCTTTGGTTTGAGATTTCTTTTTGTTTGTGCCTGTTGGCAGTTCCAGGTTCCAGGCTTCTTCAGATCCAGTCTGGGAAGCATGAGGCAAAAAGAAACCCAGGAACTTGCCATCATATCATTCCCGGTGTCCAAACCTCCTATCTGGCCTGCCTCCTTCACTCCACCTTCCAAAATCTTCTTGTTTGTTCAATATATAATCTCAATATATATATAGTGTCCAGGGCTTTTACTTGTACTTATCAAGAGAAATAGGAAAAATACGTCTACTCTATCTTCCCAGAATCAGAAGCCCAGGGAATTATTTTTTAATAGTACTATCTATAACAGCATTAAAATACGAAATACTTCAGAATAAATCTAACAAAACATGTGAAATGCCTTACAATGAAAAGTACTAAATACCAGGTAAAGAAATTTAAAAAGCTTAAGTAGGGGCACCTGGGCTCAGGTAGTTAAGCATCAGACTCTTGATTTCGGCTTGGGTCATGATGTCTGGGTTGTAAGATGGAGCCCCTGTGCGGGCTCCTCACTCAGCAGGGAGTCTGCTAGAGATTTTCTTTTCCTCTCCCCTCCCTCCACTCTCTCTAAAATAAATAAATAAATCTTTTAAACAATAAGTAATCTTGGGACGCCTCGGTGGCTCAGTGGTTGAGCGTCTGCCTTCGGCTCAGGTTGTGATCCTGGGGTCCTGGGATCAAGTCCTACATCAGGCTCCCTGCATGGAGCCTGCTTCTCCCTCTGCCTGTGTCTATGCCTCTGTGTGTGTGTGTATGTGTCTCTCATGAATAAATAAATAAAATCTTAAAAAAAAAAAAAAAAGTAAATCTTTAGGAGCACCTGGGTGGTTCATTCGGTAAAACATCCAACCCTTGGTTTTGGCTCAGGTCATGATCTTGCGGGCATGGGTTAAGCCCTGCGTTGGGCACTCCGTTCAGTGTGGAGTCTGCTTCAGCTTCTCTCTCCCACTCACTCTCTCTCTCAAATGAATAAATGAAATCCTTAAAAATAAGCATAAAAAATAAATATTTTTAAAAAATAAAAAATAAAAAGCCTACATGGAGTGACATGCCATGCTCATGAACTGAAAGGTTCAATATTATTAAGATGATATTTTCCCCCACTTGAATTTAGATTCAGTGCAATCACAGTAAAAATTCCAGGGCTGTTTTTTTTTTTTTTATAGACAAGTTGATTATAAAATGTATATGGAAACGCAAAGGATCTAATAGTCAAAACAATTTTGAAAAGGAAAAACTAAGTTCAAAGACTTCTACTTGATAAAGACTTATATAAGTCACAATAATCAGAAGAGTAAGATATTATTATAAGCATAAACAGGCAGATTATTGGAACAGAATACAGTCCAAAAAAGAGACCCACTCATTTGTGGACAACCGATGGGCAACAGAAGTACCAGCGTAATTCAACAGTGAAAGGATCATCTTCAGAATAAGTGATAGTGGAACCACCAGTTATAAACAAAACAACAAAAACTTTGATCTATACACCAAGCCATATAAAAATATTACCTCAGTGCCACCTGGGTGGCTCAGACACCTTGAGTGTCTGCCTTCAGCCCAGGGGGTGATCCTGGAGTCCCGGGATCAAGTCCCACATTGGGCTCCCGGCCTGGAGCCTGCTTCTCTCTCTGCCTATGTCTCTGCCTCTCTCTGTCTGTCATGAATAAATAAATAAAAAATTAAAATATATATTACATCAGACTTAAAAGTAAAAGCTACAACTATTGAAACTTCTAGAAGGAAATATAGTAGAAAATCTTTGCAAACCTAGAGAGGCAAAGATTCCTTGGATAGGACATGAAAATCATGAATAATAAAAGAACATTTTGATTAATTTGACTAAAACACAATTTAACACTTCTCTTCAAAAAATACCTTTAAGAAAATGAAACGGCAATCCACAGATGGGGAGATGATGTTCACAACACATATGCTTGATGGGCTTGATAAGACTGGTATGTGGAATAGATAAAGAAGACCTACAGCTTAATAATAAGAAGACAACTAACTCAATTAGAAAGTGGGCAAAAGACTTACTTCAGCTCAGATCACAGTTCCAGGGTCCTGGGATCGAGCCCTGCATCAGGCTCCCTATTCAGGGGGAGTCTGCTTCTCTTTCTCCCTCTGCCTCTGCTTGTTTTCTCTCTCTCTCTCTCTTTCTCTCTCTCTCTCTAAATACAAATAAAATCTTTTTAAAAAGTGGGCAAAAGATTTAAGCAGAAACTTCACACAGTAAGATACATGAATGGCCAATAAACAAATGAAAACTGCTTAACAGCATTAATCTTCAGGGTAATGCAAATTAAAATGACAATAAGATATATATCCACTAAAATGGCTCAAGTTAAAAAGACTGTCTATACCAAGTGTTGGTAAGCCTACCAAGTGTTGGCACAACTAGAATTCTCAATTTCTATTTGTTCTGTTGGAAACTTTGGAAAACAGTTTGATGTTTTTTTATAAAGTTGATCATACCCTTACTGTAAGACCCAGAAACACCATTCCGAGGTACTTACCCTATACATTTGTCTACTGCATATGCACATTCCCAGTAGCTTTATTCACAACAGCCCCAAACTGAAAATAATCTAAATGCCTGTCACTAGGTGAAGATATCCATACACTGAGTAGTAGTTCAGTGAAAAGAAACAGCCTAATACATGCAAAAAACATGGATAAATCTCAAAAACTTAATGCTGAGTGAGAAAAGCCACATACAAAAGTATACACTGTGTGATTCCATGTACGTGCAATTCTAGTACCAAAAAGCAGAATAGGGGTTTCCTAGAGGCAGGATAGATGACTGCCAAGGATAGGCAGGAACTCTTGGGAATGGTGGAAATGGTTCTATTCTTTGTGGTGGTGGTTACTCATTAAACTATACACTTATAATGGATACATTTTATTACATTATATTGAATTAAAGTTGACTTAAAAGACATTTAAAAAAAGACACAATGTTTTTCGTATTTCCTTACATCTTTCTTTTTTTTTTTTTTTTTAAGACACATTTATTCAGCATCATGATCAGACTATTACATTTAGCAATCAACAGCATGGGTGCAAAAAAAAAATCTACAATAAAACGCTTTGTGGGAGTGCTTTACACTTTCCACAAAACAGAAACTAAAATAACCTGTTATACAATTAGTCACAAATACAATCCTCGAGTTTTTTGCCCTGTACACAGGAGTATTGTCTAAAACATGTCTTCTTTGTAGCAGCTAGGCCCTGCCACCACTGTGCTTGGCTGAGTTCACAAATCTGTTGTAACCTGTAGCTCCCCTGTCACTTCTCTGGCTCTCCTCTCCTGCTAAGCTTTGTTCCCTGGCAGTAATTAAAACCTTCTGCCACTGCCATAGCTGCTGCTGCTGGAACCGCCATAGCCACCTTGATTTCGTGGTTTGGCAAAGTATTGGCCTCCACCACCATAGGGGTCAGAGCTTCTGCCTCCAAAATCTTCTCCTTTCATGGGTCCAAAATTTGAGGACTGATTGTTGTAATTGCCAAAATCATGCTAGCTTCCGCCACCTCCAGAGTTGCTTCCATCATTACCAAATCCGTTATAGCCATCCCCACTGCCACCGAAGCCACCTCGACTGCTGAAGTTCCCTCCATGACCAAAGTTCTCATTCCCACCAAAACTACCTCCATGACTACCACCAAAGTTTCCAGAAGCACTTTGGCCTCCTTTGGCTGGATGAAGCACTAGCCATCTCTTGCTTCGATAGTGCTTTCCTTACTTCACAGTTGTGGCCATCCACAGTATGGGATTTTTGAATGACAATCTTGTCTACAGAGTTATAGTCATCAAATGTCACAAAAGCAAAACCTCTTTTTGCCACTGCCTCGGTCAGTCATGATCTCAATCACTTCAATTTTCCCATAGTGTTCAAAATCATCTCTTAGACGATGTTCTTCAGTGTCTTCTTTAATGCCACCAACAAAAATCCTTTTCGCAGTTAAGTGGGCACCAGGTCTTTGAGAATCATCTCTTGAGACCGCCATCTTTGGTTCCATAACTCTTCCATCCATCTTGTGTGGCCTTGCATTCATGGCTGCATCCACTTCCTCCACGGTGGCATACGTGACAAACCCAAAGCCTCTGGAGTGCTTGGTGTTTGGATCTCTCATTACCATACAGTCCGTAAGCGTTCCCCATTGCTCAAAATGGCTCCTCAGACTTTCATCGGTTGTTTCACATCTTTCTGCCAGATATGATGCTCTTGGCCATTCCTTGCTTCTAAAACACTCTCTTTGACTTCCTTAATACCATCTCTCCCAAGTTTCCTCCTCCTTCTCCAACCACATGCCTTTAACCTTTCCCAGACAGGTTTCATAGTTTTGGCCAATTTCTTAAATATTGGTTTTTCTGGTTTTGTTTTTATTTCTCAGATTTCTGCATGCTCTCTCAACACTTTTCTGGCTGACCTTCCACTTCCAAAGTTTTGCATTCATTCATAACCTCTATTTTCAGCCCAGGCCTCCCCCACTAAGTCTCAGGCCCACACATTCCCCAAAGGCAGGAGAAAGAGCTCCTTCCCAAATATACTAGACATCTCCAGCTCCACATGCCCTATCCTGGGCTCATCACCTACTCCTTAAACACATCTTACTGTCTCTTTAATGACCATTGATCCCCAGCTGCTCAAGTAGAAAACCACAGCGTCTTCTCAGTTCCTCCCTCCTATTTGTTCTCATCCACTGCAAGTCTTGGCTATTCTATCCCCTAAGTCATTCATGAACTTGGCCTTTCTGGCCTCTCCTACTGGCCTGGGTCAGGTCCTCAGAGATACTCTTTCCTAGTCTATCATAGTAGCTTCCAACTAGTCTCCCAATCTCCAGCCTTTCTCCCTCAATGCATCCCCCTAACCACACCCAGATTATCTTTGTCATCTTCTTGATTAAAAGCTTTCTAGAGGGCACCTAGATCAATTCTGGGATTGAGCCCTCCCTCTGCCGTTGCCTCTGCATGCTCTCTCTCAAATAAGTAAATAAAATATTTAACAAATAAATAAGTAAAAACTTTCTAGATCACAAATTAGCTGTCGGTCAGATTCCAATTTCCAAATTAGCATGGCATTCACAATCCAGTCTCGCTCCCTTCCCCAATATCACCACCTTCCAACACACACTGTTCCATCTTGCAACAACTCTAACATACAGTGTCACACTATTTCTCATCAAAACATGCTTTGGATGTGTTTTCTCTTCCCTGGGTTCATGATGTTTCCTCTGTCTGGAATTCCCACTCACCCTTCAGGACCCAGCTCCATATTCCTGCTCCATGAGCATTCTCTGGCTCTCCCTCCATGTTTTTAAAGACCTCAACTCCAGCATATGAGCACATATTACTCTGTATTATAACTTTCTCCATTTGAGTGTGTCTCCCACTGGACTGAGCTCTCAGAGAGCATCATTCATCTTTGTCTCTCTGGGCCTAGAGCAGAGAACACAGTACTTGGCACAGAGTAGCTGCTCAATAAATGTTGAATGAATGGATGGGTGGGTGGGTGGGTGGATGGATGGACGGAAGGACGGATGACTAAATGAAGGAGAAAAAAGGAAGCTCTTGGGCCCAGTGGTTTCTACTCTGTAATACTACACATCCAATTCCATCTTTAGTTCATTCCTTCTAATATTCCCATGATTTTTTTTCATTGTATTTTATGAACAACTGAAAATGCTTATACGAGCATCACAAAGTGTTGGCCTGGTCAAGCAGTTGTCATGGAAACAGCAGACTTACTGCAGAAAGAGTTCTAGAGACCCCTGATGCTCTTTAGATCATCGCTGTTTCCTCCTCTTCCCCCAGCTAGTGGGAGTGCAGAGAACATCAAGGAGGGCAGCCAGGGGGGGTTCAGAACTCTGAGCCCTAATTTTCCCCTGCAACTGATGAGTTCCAAGAAAAATCCTGACATTAGAAGGAGCAACAAAAGAAGAGGAGGAGGTGCAAGGACAAGTCTGTACGGTTTCCTTCTCAAGGGACTGAAGCAAGGCTCAACTCAAGGTTCAGTGTCCCATGGAGTCCACCCTAAGACACTCCCAGCATACTTCTCAGTCCCTTCTCTGCTCTCCTTAGGCCTCAGTGAGCCTAGAAGGAATCTTTCAACTCACATAGGCCCCTCCAGTCTGCTATGACCTTATCGTGGGTCCGTTCAAAGACGTGTCCCATCTTATCTCATCTAGACAAACTTCCTGGCCAGAGACCGCATCTTCTCTGGTCCTCCCTGGCACCAGGCCACCAATCCCAACAACCACTAGGACTCAGCATCATTTACTGTGCTTTTATTTTTTTTAAAAGATTTTATTTTTTTAATTTTTATTTGTTTATGATAGTCACAGAGAGAGAGAGAGAGAGAGAGAGAGAGAGAGAGGCAGAGACACAGGCAGAGGGAGAAGCAGACTCCATGCACCGGGAGCCCGACATGGGATTTGATCCCGGGTCTCCAGGATCGCGCCCTGGGCCAAAGGCAGGCGCCAAACCGCTGTGCCACCCAGGGATCCCTTTACTGTGCTTTTAACCATCATTTCATTGAACTCTGGAGAGGACACTCTGTGATGGTGGAAATGTTGTAGCTCTTCACTGTCCAGTATAGAGCCACCAGCCACAGGTGGCTACTGAGCACTTGAAAGGTACAAAAGGGGGCAGCCTGGGTGGCTCAGCAGTTTAGCGCTGCCTTCAGCCCAGGGTGTGATCTTGGAGACCCGGGATCGAGTCCCACGTCAGGCTCCTTGTGTGGAGCCTGCTTCTCCCTCTGCCTGTGTCTCTGCCTCCCTCTCTCTCTCTGTGTGTCTCTCATGAATAAATAAATAAATAAAATCTTTAAAAAAAAAAAAAAAAAGAAAGAAAGAAAGGTGCAAAAGGGAACTGAATTTTTAATTAATTCGAACTTAAATAGTCACATGTAGCTCGTGGCTGCTACATCACATAGCACAGCTCCAGCTCTCCCTGAAGGGAGGATGATAATCCTCATTTTGCAAGTAAATGAATCGGGGCTCTTATGAAGTCTCTGTATCAGTACACAGAAATGTTAGGATTCTCCCAACCACACAGGAAGGAAAATGGAAACGAGAAATAGAATGTCCCCTCATGGATGAGCTCGATGATACAGAGTCAGCACGAGAAACAGAGTAGGTCCCGAGGCTACACTGAATCCATGACTGATGTTAACACATCAGAAGAAAGGCCTGTCAGCAATAGAAATACAGAATAAAGGGTGGCCAGATACGCCCACCCCACTCCAGCAAGAGAAGGCAGTGTCAGGGCGCATGGGTGGCTCTGATGGTTAAGCTTCCAACTACTGATTTCAGCTCAGGTCATAATCTCAGGGTCATGGGATTGAGCCCCATGTCAGGCCCTGTGCTCGGCAGGGAGTCTGCTTGAGTTTCTCTCTCCCTCTCCCTCTGCCCTTTCCTGAGCTCATGCTCACTTGCTCTCTCTCTCTCTCTCTCTCAAATAAATAAATAAAATATTTTTAAAAAGAGAGATAGAGAGAAAGTGGAGGGCCTGGGTGGCTCAGTCGGTTAAGAGTCTACCTGCAGCTCAGGTCTTGATCCCAGGGTCCTAGGATGCAAGCTTCACATCAAGCTCACTGCTAAGCGGACAGTATGCTTCTCTCTCTCCCTCCCTCTGCCTGCCACTCCCCTGCTCATGCTCTCTCTCCATCAAATAAATAAATAAAATCTTAAAAAATATATTAAAAAATGGACACTCGTTGCCAACCAGCTCCCACTGAACAAGTCCCACACCTCCCAGCAATGGCCAAATGATAACTGGGCATCCCACTTGGCCTGCCTCCCAGAAGAGCGCGCTCCATCAGTTCCCAACTTCTCCATGTATGTCTACGAGCTCTCGGGGTTCGGTCAGCCCCTGCATCCTCACTCATCAGTCAGGGGCGCTGAGGACAGGAAGTGCCCTCCCTGTGCTGAGCTGGCTTTCTGAGCCTGCAGGCCCAAGACTACAGCTGGCTTGCTAGCGTGATGCGGGTCCCCCAGTGGGAATCTGTCTAGGGCCAGCTGGCCTTTCCCGGGTCGTTCCCCAGCTTTTCCTCCAGTCTCATTTCCAGTTTGACCTGCAACCATCCATGGCACTTGGCACAGAGTCAGGGCACGCAGAAAGCGCTCAGTGGTGGCTCAAGGACTTCTTCTCCCAGAGAGCTGTGCTGATCACTGGCCCACAAAGATTCCTTTCCTCCTACAGAGCACTTGCTCTCACCGCACATCTGAGCTCCAGTCACCCACTGTTCCCGCTGTACACGCTACCTCATCCCTGCTCTCCTGTGTCATGCGGGCCTGCTTTCTGGGCTCACCACGCTCACTGCGCCCAGGCCCAGCCTTGCCCATGGCCATTGCATGACAAGCTCCTTCTGATCCCCAGCTCTCCACTCAAGTATCCCCTCCTCAGACAGGGCCTCTGCCTCGGGCTGCAGGATCCAGCACACTGCCCCGTGTCCATGCTCCCCTGAGCCCCTCTCACTGTAATCTGTCTCCTGTTTAGAATTTGTTTCAATCCTGGTGACTTATCTTAAGTCCTGGTTCTACTACCCACTAGCTCTGTGCTTTTGATCTAGAATAAAAATTACAGGGCAGCCCAGTGGCTCAGCGGTTTGGCACTGCCTGCAGCCCAGGGTATGATCCTGAAGAACCAGGATCAAACCAGCCTGTTTCTCCCTCTGCCTGTCTCTGTGCCTCTCCCTCTCTGTGTCTCTCAGGAATAAATAAATAAAGTCTTAAAAAAAATTGGAGAGGAAAAAGTAAAACTGTCACTTAAAAAAAAAATAAAAATAAAAATAAAAATTACAGCTAAAAGTTCCTGAGAAGTTGTGGTCTGCCAGGCACTGCTAAGCTCTGTTAGAACTCCCCAAATCCCTGTGGGGTAAGTGCTACTGTGACTCCAGCCCTACCCAGGAGAACACTGAAATGCAGCAAGATGAAAGAACTTGCCCAAAGTCATGGAGGGAACTGGTGACAGATTTACACAAATTCTTCTGTACCACAGTGCCCTCATCTGGAACAGGAGGCTCACCTCTCAGAGGAGTAGGAGCAGAGGAGACGGGTGTCTGATAAAACTCCCCTTAGCTTCTCCTCCTTGCGAGGGATAGGAGGTCAGGGCTGCCTGGGGGCCCTGGAGCTGGTGGCGGCGGCCCATGCATCACCTGTGCAGGAAGGGGGTTCTCACCGGCTGAAGCATCGTTCTACTGGCAACAGAGATCTCGCACATGCCAGGACCACACCAAGCACATAATCAGGCACAATGAAGGCACACAGGCCTCTTGGATTCAGCGTGGATGGCATTTTGATCTGAGCCTTGGCAGGCAAAGTTATTAAATGAAGGAGCAGATGCGCTAATGTTCCCCTGGGGAGAAAACCAGGTCGGGCATGCAAATTCAACTCACACTGGCCCGATTGCGGGGATACTAAGGTGACCTGGAGTGGAGAGAAGACCATAATTAGAACGAGAGACAGGGATTCCTGGTGGCCCAGCGGTTCAGCACCTGCCTTCAGCCGGGATGTGACCTGGGGTCCCGGGATCGAGTCCCACATTGGGCTCCCTGCAGGGAGCCTGCTTCTCCCTCTGCCTGTCTCTCTCTCTCTCTCTCTCTGTCTCTGTCTCTATCTCTCATGAATAAATAAATAAAATCTTAAAAAAGAAAAAAAGGACCAGAGACAGAGCTTGGAGAGCAGGAGGAAGTGAACAAATTGGTGGGACGTGCTGCAGGCAGGGTCCACGCAGGAGGGACCCAGGTGGCCGCTGCAGGACGCCAGTCAGGCCAGATACCGTGTGTCTGCCTCCCCACTACTTAGGGATTCTTGCCTAAGCATCTCTCCAGTCCCAGGAGAGACGTTTGCAGGGGATAATGAGGAAATAGCAGAAGGGATGGGAAGGGAACCGGGCTCTGGGGCCGCCCTGCTGCAGGAGGAAGAGAGCCTGAGAACCAAGAAAGAGGAGCTAAGTGGCCGAAAGGTAACTTGAGAGAGCGCTCCACAGACCACGGGCATTTCCAGACCAAAGCCAGAATGACCCTGAACTGTGGGTTTGCACACCATTCTGCAGTTGATGCACACAAGGAAATCAGATGGCAAATGGGCAAGGATGCGGTGGCCCAAGTGGAAAACCAGGAACGAGGAAGGGGCTGGAATCACAGTCGCGTGCAAGGTGAGCACACAGGGAACACCTCTTCCGCAGAGGATACCACAGATTGTCCAGGACATGCTCCATCGGCAGGCAGCGGGTGTCATATGGTAGGTTTATTTTTAAATTTGTATCCTCAAACCCCAAAATGATGAGATAATTTTATCAAGAGTCACAGAAGATTAAAATTAAGTGAAGGTCCCAGCTGTTGGTTATGGCAATGTACCTTATATATGAGACTAACCCTACTCTCAACAAGAGAAAATTCTTTTTTTTTTTTTTTAAGATTTTATTTATTTGACTGAAAGAGAGAGAGTACAGGCAGGTGGAGAGACAGGCAGAGGGAGAGGGAGAAGCAGGCTCCCTGGTGAGCAGGGAGCTCGATGCAGGGCTCGATTCCAGAACCCTGGGATCATGATCTGAGTCAAAGGTAGATGCTTTAACCAACTGAACCACTCAACTTGCCCTAAAATTCTAACATATATATGCAGGTGTGTGTGTGTGTATATACACATTTATATATGCACATGTATAACATATATCCATTTTTATGTATATATAGAAAATATTTTTAACAAGATGAAAATACTAAAGAGCAACAAAAAGCAGGCAAAATGGAGAAAATTCTACTTTTCTTTTTTAAGATTTTGGTTTTTGTTTTTTTTTTAAGATTTTGTTTTTAAGTAATCTCTATACTAACATGGGGCTCTAACTCACAACCCAGAGACCAAGATTACATGTTCTACTGACTTGAACCAGGCAGGCGCTCCCAGAAAACTTTATTCTTTTATTTTTTAATTTTTATCTATCTATCTATCTATCTATCTATCTATCTATCTATCTATCATCTATTTATTTATTTATCTTTTTAAGATTTTATTTATCTATTCATGAGAGAAACAGAGAGAGAGGCAGAGATACAGGCAGAGGGAGAAGCAGGCTCCATGCAGGGAGCCCGATGCAGGACTCAATCCCGGGACTCCAGGATCACAACCTGAGCTGAAGGCAGGCGCCAAACCGCTGAGCCACCCAGGGATCCCCCAAACTTTATCCTTTTAAAAAGAGACCACACCTGGGTGAGATCCAACTTTGCAAGGCTTTTCCCCCAAAAGTGCTACAGTCCATTGAGCAGGCCAGGGCCAGGGTTCCTGCTGAAAGTGGCCATCTAATGGCCTGAGCAGTCAGAGGTCAAGGTTCAGGGCTACCAGAGAGGCTAGAAATTCAGCAGGTTGGGGAATTCTAGAAAGGAGAGAGCCACAAAAGGAGCCCCAGATTCTGTGAATGGCTCCCTTCTAGCCACTGGCTGACTCCTGAGCTGCACTTAGTGGTGAGACCCTTAGGTGCCCAGGGGGAGGCTGGAAGGCCAAGCAGAGGTTTCAGCAGCCACTCACTACAGAAGAAGAGCAATTGAGAGTATGAGTCCTGCCAGGTTAGAGGGGCTTAGGAAACACCTTGGCTTTCTACCGACACCCCAGAAGAGCTACACTTGAAGGGTACCTCTCAAGACTAAGAAATCGATTCTACCATTAAAGGTAAAACCAAGACAGGCTGCCCCAGTGAATCCTAAAACCAAGCCAGAAGATCAGAGTAGTCTGCCAGGAATTTAACCACCCAATAAAACATAACTCAACCCGTTCAGAGTCACTATGACCTATCATCCATAATGTCCACTATACGATGAAATACTGCTAGACACACAAAAAACGGAAAAATGTGATTCACTCCACAAAGAATTACTAGGCAACAAAAATAGGCACACAGACCACTCTAATATTGGAACTGGCAGTCAAATTATTTTTTATTCAAATATAATTAACATACATTGTTATATATTAGTTTCAGGTGGCAGTCAAACTTTAAAAAAAACTGGGCACCTGGGTGGCTCAGTTAAGTGTCTGTCTTTGGCTCAGATCATGATCCTAGGATTGAGCCCCATATCAATCCCCATGGAGATTGGAGAAGGCATGAACCTTCTCCCTCTGCCTGTGTCTCTGCCTCTCTCTGTGTGTCTCTAATGAATAAATAAATAAAATCTTTAAAAAAAAAAAAAAGCAAACCTGATTTTTCTTTTAAGTAGGCTCCATGCCGAGCATGTAGTCTAACATGGGGCCTGAACTCATGACCCTGAGATCAAGACCTGAGCTGAGATCAAGAGTCAGAGCTTAACCAACTGTGCCACCCAGGTGCCTCAAAACTATGAAATATTTTACAGTACCATTTACAATATCTCAAAAAGAATGAGGAAGAGAAATGTCTAGGTATAAATCTAATAAAATGAGTGCTGCAAAGTACAAAACACCAATAAAAAAAATCAAAGAAAACCTAAATATATGGAGAAAAATGCCATTTACAGATTAATAGACTCAATGTAGATATGTCAATTCTCTCCAAATTGAACTTTAGATTTAACAAACTCCAATGATTATTCCAGTACTGTTTTCCACAGATATAAAGAAACTGATTCTAAAGTATATGTGGAAAGACGAAGGAACCAGAGTAGTCAACAATTTTGAAAGACAAGAACGAAACATCAGAACTCATGCCAACTGATGCTAAGACTTACTATATAGATAGCTACAGTAATCAAGACAATGTGGTTCTGGAGAAAGAACAGACATGTAGGTCAAAGTAACAGACTAAAGAGTCCAGAAATAGATCCGCATAAATATGGTCAACTGTTTTTTCACAGAAGTTAACTCAGTGGAGAAAGTAAAGTCTTTTCAACAAATTTTGCTGAAACACCCACACTCAAACAACTTCAGCCTATACCCTACATCAACTATAAGAATTAACTCAAAATGGGTCATAGACTTAAAAGTAAAATGTAAAATTACAAAACTCATAGAAGAAAACACAGGAGAAAATCTTCATGGCTTTGGGTTAGGCCCTATACATGGGACTAAAAAAAATGATAAATTGGACTTAACTAAGGTTTAAAACTTTTACTTTGCAACAAGAATGAAAAGATAAGCCATTAGGGGAGAAAATATCTGGAAATCACATACACACCAAAAACTGGTATCCAAGAAAAAAAGGCAACAAAAACAAAAGTAAGTAAGTGGGAAGACATTAAACTAAAAAGTTTTTGCACAGCAAATGAAACCATTAACAAAATGAAAAAGCAAGCTATGGGGCACCTGACTGGCTCAGTCAGTAGAACATGTAAGGCTTGGGATACCTGGGTGGCTCAGTGGTTGAGTGTCTGCCTTTGGCTCAGGTCATGATTCCAGGGTCCTAGGATCAAGTCCTGCATCGGGCTCCCTGCAGTGAGCCTGCTTCTCCCTCTTCTATGTCTCTGCCTCTCTCTGTGTATCTCTCATGAATAAATTTTTTAAAATCTTGGGCAGCCCGGGTCGCTCAGTGGTTAGCGCCGCCTTCAGCCCAGGGCGTGATCCTGGAGACCCAGGATGGAGTCCTGTATCGGGCTCCCTGTATGGAGCCTGCCTCTCCCTCTGCCTGTATCTCTGCCTCTCTGCCTCTCTGTCTCTCTGTCTCTCTCTGTATGTATCTCTCTTGAATAAAAATAAAATAAAAATAATAAAAATCTTAAAAAATAAAGCACATGTGAGGCTTGATCTCAGGGTCATGAGTTTGAGCACCATGTTCAGTGTAGAGTTTAGTTTAAAAAAAAAAAAACTACTGGATGGGAGAAAATATTTATAAATCTTATGTCTGATAAGGGGTTAATATTCAAAATAGTTAAACAATTCATACAACTCAGTACTAAAAAAAATCTAAATAGACATTTTCCAATAAAAACATACAATAAAAAAAAACATACAATGACAATTCAAAACTACAATGAGATATCACTTCACACCTGGTAGAATGGCTGCAATCAAAAAACAAGAGGTGTATCTGGCTGGCTCAGTCAATAGAGCATGTGACTCTGGATCTTGGAGTTGTGAGTTCAAGCCCCACAATGGGTGTGGAGATTACTTAAAAAAAATAAGTAGGTAGGGATGCCTGGGTGGCTCAGTGGTTGAGCATCTGCCTTCAGCCCAGGGCATGATCCTGGAGACCGGGGATCAAGTCCCACATCAGGCTTCCTGCATGAAGCCCGCTTCTCCCTCTGCCTGTGTCTCTGCCTCTCTCTCTGTGTCTCTCATGAATAAATAAAATCTTTAAAAAAATATATTTAAAAAAAGTAAGTAAATAAATAAATAAATAACTTTTTAAAAGCTAAGAAATAATAAGTATTGGTAAGGATGTGGAGGAAAAAAAGGCAACCTTTTGCCCTGTTAGAGGGAATGTAAACTGGGGCAGCCACTCTGGGAAACATTATGGAGGTTCCTCAAATAACTAAAAATAGAACTACCATATAATTCAGCAATTCCATTTTTGAGTATTTATCTGAAGGAAATAAAAACACTAATTTGAAAAGATATTTGCACCCATATTCACTGCAGTCTTATTCAAAACAGCCAAGACATGGCAACAACCTTAATGTTCATTCATCGATGGATGAACAGATAAAGAAAATGCACTGTATTTATATATACAGAGGAATTTTACTCAGCCATAAAAAAAGAAGGACTTGATCCTAGGACCTGGTGATCCTAGGATCACCACCTGAGCCAAAAGCAGATGCTCAACCACTAAGCCACCCAGGTGCCCCACTCTGCCCATTTTTTAATTGGGTTATTTGGAGTTTTGTTTCATTTGAGTTGTAGGAGTTCTTTATATATTTTAGTTCTTAACCTCTTATCAGACATATGATTTGAAAATATTTTTAAAAAATAAAATATTGTCTCCCATTCTGTAGGCTGCTTTTTTTTTTTCCCCCACAAACTCTACCTCCAACATTGGTCTCAAACTCATGGCCCCAAGATCAAGAGTAGAATGCTCTACTGACAGAGCCAGCCAGGTGCTCATGTAGGCTGTCTTTTCACTGTTGATTGTGTCCTTTGATAAACAGAAATTCTTAATTCTGATATAGTCCAATTGATCGATTTTAACTTTTATTTCCTGTGCTTTTAGCATCATAGCAAGAAATCACTGCCAAATCCAATGTCGTGAAGCATTTCCCTATGGTTTCTTCTAAGAATTTTATAGTTTTTTTTAAAGATTTATTTATTTTATTTATTTGAGAGAGAGAGAGAGAGAGAGACTGCATATAAGGGAGGGGGCAAAGGAAGGAGAAACAGTTCTAAGCAGTTTTGGGCTTGATCTCATGACCCTGAGACCATGACCCAAGCCAAAACCAAGAGTCGGATGCTCAACTGACTGAGTCTCTCAGGTGCCCCTAGGAGTTTTGTAGTTTTAGCTCTTAGGTCTTTATAGCTCTATCTCTTGGGTCTCTTAATTCTTTTATCCATTTTGTGTTAAATTTTGTATATAAGGTAATTCTGCATGTGAATAATCCAGTTTTCTCAGTACTACTTGTTGAAGACTCCTTCCCCCATTAAATGGTCTTAGTACCCTTGTTGAAAATCATTTAGGTGCCTGGGTGGCTCAGTCAGTTAATCATCTGCCTTTGGCTCAGGTCATGATCCCAGGATTGAGCCCTGAATCAGGCTTCCTGCTCAATGAAGTCTGCTCCCTCTGCCCCTCCCCCTGCTCATGTTTTCTCTCTCATAAATAAGAAAATAAATAAATAACATCATTTGACCAAGAGGTATTTTTCTGAGCTCTCTATTCTATTGGGAGATTATGTTTAATGAGGACAGGGTTTCGGATAGGGAAGATGAAAAGGTTTTGGAGATGGATGGTAGCAATGGCTGCACAAAAATGTGAACATACTTAGTGTCACTGAAATATACACTTTAAGATGGTAAATCTTTAAAAAATTTTAAAAATAAATTAATGGTAAATCTTATGTGTATTTTACCACAATTGAAATTTTTAATGAAATAGACATTTTCTTGGGATCCCTGGGTGGCTCAGCGTTTTAGCGCCGCCTTCAGCCCAGGGCTTGATCCTGGGGTCCCGGGATCGAGTCCTACATCGGGCTCCCTGCATGGAGCCTGCTTCTTCCTTTGTCTGTGTCTCTGCCTCTCTCTCTCTCTATGTCTCTTTCATGAATAAATAAATAAAATCTTAAAAAAAAAAAGAAATAGACATTTTCAGATAAGCAAAGGCTAGGATAATTTGTAGCCAGCAGACACTTACTCCAAGAAATGCTAAAGGAAATTCTTCAGGCTGGAGGAGAGATGAAAATGCAAACCTATAGGAAGAAAAGAAACACACTAAAAATAGCAAATATGTGGGTAAATATAAAATATAATTGTTCTTTTCTTAAATTCTTTTAAGAAGTCAGCTGGCTGTTTGAAGTAAAAACAACAGGGGTGCCTGGCTGGCTCAGTTGGTAGAGCATGCAACTAACTCTTGATCTTCAAGGTTGTGAGTTTCAAGCCCAAGTTGGGTGCAGAGATTACTTAAAAATAAAAATCTTTTTTTTTAAAGGTAACAATAGTAATGTATTGTGAAGTTTATAATATTTATAAAAGTAAAATAAATGACAATAATACAAAGGATAGTAGAGGTGTAAATACAATGAAATTGTTGTAGAGGTTTTTATCAAATATAAGTGAGCTGTGAAAGATTAAGAATACCCACTGTAATCACTAAAGTAACCACTTGAAAAATGATCCAAAAAATTGGTTAAAAAGTCAATAGAAGAGAAGGAATGAAATACTTAAAAATATTCAATTAACCCAAAACAATAAAGGAACAAAGAACAGAGGGGACAAAGAGAAAAAAATATCAAGATGGCAGACTTAAAACCAATCTATCAGTAATTAAATATAAATAGAATAAGCATCCAATAAAATTGATAACTACAGAACCTATAGAATAATAAGATAAAATTATGAACAACTTTATGTCAATATATTTAATAGTTTCAATGAAATGGACAAATTCCTTAAAAATATAATTTACTAAAACATACGAAAATATAACATACATGAATAGTCCACTATCTATTAAAGAAATTGAAACATAATTAACAGTATTTCCACTAGAAAACTCCAAGCCCCCAGATGACTTCATTGGTGAATTAACCCAAATACTTAAGGAAGATATAACACCAATTTTATATAAATTCCTTCAAAAAGAAGAAAAGGGAATACTTCCTAACCTGTTTTAGGAAACAGTATAAATGATACCAAAGTCCATTACTACAAAAAAAGAAGATTGCAGATAATATCACTCATGAATATAGACAAAAAATTCATGAATTGAAAAATGTTACTGAGTTGTAAAACAAAATATAAGCAAATTAAACCAGCAATATATAAAAATGATAATCATATCCATATGGAGTTTATACCAGTAACACAAGATTGGTTCAACATTTGAAAAATCATGGGGTGCCTGGCTGACTCAGTTGGTAGACTGTACAACTCTTGCTCTTGGGGTTTTGAGTTTGAGCCCCATGTTGGGTATAGAGATTACTTTAAAATATTTTATTTTTTTTATTTTTTTTTATTTTTTTATTTTTTTTATGATAGTCACAGAGAGAGAGAGAGGCAGAGACACAGGCAGAGGGAGAAGCAGGCTCCATGCACCGGGAGCCTGATGTGGGATTCGATCCCGGGTCTCCAGGATCACGCCCTGGGCCAAAGGCAGGCGCCAAGCTGCTGCGCCACCCAGGGATCCCATACTTTAAAATATTTTAAAAAGAAAAGAGAAGAAAAGAAAAATTAATGTAATCTACTACATTGATATAATAAAAGAGAAAAATCAGATACCATTTCAATAAATACAGAAAAAATATTTGACAAAATTTAATACCTATTCAAGATAAAAATCCTTGCAAAGTAGAGATGGTAGGTAATTACTTCAAATTAATAAAGAGCATCTATGAAGAATCTATAGTAACAACATCATACTTGGGATGCCTGGGTGGCTCAGTGGTTGAGGGTCTGCCTTTGGTTTGGGGCATGATCCCATAGTCCTAGGATCGAATCCCACATCGGGCTTCCTGCATGGAACCTGCTTCTCCCTCTGCCTGTGTCTCTTCCTCTGTGTGTGTGTGTGTGTGTCTCATGAATAATTAAATAAAATCTTTAGGGGTAGCCCGGGTGGCTCAGCGGTTTAGCGCCACCTTTGGCCCATGGCCTGATCCTGGAGACCCGGGATCGAGTCCCATGTCAGGCTCCCTGCATGGAGCCTACTTCTTTCTCTGCCTCTCTCTCTGTAGGTCTCTCATGAATAAATAAATAAAATCTTAAAAAAAAAAAATAAAATAAAATATTTTAAAAAATAATACTTATTGGCAAAATAGTGAGTACTTTCCCCCTAAGATTAGAAGCAATGCAAAGATGTCCACTCTAAATACTAGTCAACATTGTAGTGATGGTCCCAGCCAGTGTACTGTAAGAAAAAGAAATAAAAGGCATAAAGATTGGATATAAATCAGTAAAGCTGTTCTTATTTGCAGACTACATGATTGTGTAACTAGAAAGTCCTAAAGAATAGGGACACCTGGATGGCTCAGTCAGTTAATATCCAACTATTAATTTTGGCTCAGGTCATGATCTCAGGGTCATGAGATCAAGCCCCACATCAGGCACTGCATTGAAGGTGGAGCCTGCTTTAGATTCTCTCTCTCCCTCTGCACTTCCTCCCTCACTCACTTGTGCACACAGCATACACACTCTTTTAAAAAAAGTAGGGGGGTTTCCTGGGTGGCTCAGCAGTTTGGCACCTGCCTTCGACCCAGGGCGTGATCCTAGAGTCCCAGGATCGAGTCCCGCATTGGGCTCCCTGCATGGGGCCTGCTTCTCCCTCTGCCTGTGTCTCTGCCCCCACCCCCCTCTCTGTCTCTCATGAATAGATTAAAAAAAAAAAATCTTTAAAAAACAAGAAAGAAAGTCCAAGGTCTTAAGATTGAGTCCTGCATCAGACTTCAAGCTACTAGGATAAATGAGTTTAGCCAAGTGGCAGGATACAAGGTAAATATTCAAGACAGTGTAGTATTGATGTAAAGGCAAATCAATGGAAAAGAAAGAGGTCAAAAATAAATTCTCACATGTACAGTTGATTTTCAATAAGCATAAAAATAATTCAATGAAGAAAGAACATTTGTTTCAATATATAGTGCTAGAATAACTGGATATTTACATTATAAAGAATTAACCTTGGGCAGCCCTGGTGGCGCAGCGGTTTAGCGCCGCCTGCAGCCCGGGGTGTGATCCTGGAGATCCGGGATCGAGTTGGGCTTCCTGCATGGAGCCTGCTTCTGTCTCTGCCTCTCTCTCGCTCTGACTGAATAAATAAATAAATCTTTAAAAAAAAATTAACCTTGATCCCTATCTTATACCAAATATAAAAATTATTTTGAGATAGATCATATATCTAAATGTAATATCACGGGGATCCCTGGGTGACTCAGCGGTTTGGCGCCTGCCTTTGGCCCAGGGCATGATCCTGGAGTCCCGGGATCAAGTCCCAAACTGGGCTCCCAGCATGGAGCCTGCTTCTCCCTCCTCCTGTGTCTCTGCCCCCCCCCCCCTCTCTCTCTCATAAATAAGTAAGTAAGTAAGTAAAGTAAGTAAGTAAGTAAGTAAGTAAGTAAGTAAATAAATAAATAAATAAATAAATAAATAAATAAATAAATAAATAAAATATCTCAAACCATACAGTTTTGAGCCATCTATTACTAGCATCATGGCTGCCCTCAGACCTCTGGTGAAGCTCAAGATCGTTAAAAAGAGGACCAAGAAGTTCATCTGGCACCAGTCAGACGGACTCGTCAAAATTAAGTACAATTGGCAGAAACCCAGAGACATTGACAATAGGCTGTGCAGAAGATTCAAGGGCCAGATCTTGATGCCCAACAATGGTTACAGAAGCAACAAGAAGACAAAGCACATGCTGCCCAGTGGCTTCAGGAATTTCCTAGTCCACCACATCAAGGAGCTTGAAGCACTGCTGATGTGCAACAAATCTTACTGTGCAGAGATTGCTCACAATGTATCCTCCAAGAACCACAAAGCCACTGTGGAAAGAGCCGCCCAGTGGGCCATCAGAGTCACCAATCCCAATGCCAGGCTGCGCAGCGAAGAATTGAATAGACAGCTAATATGCGGGTCATATTTGCGTTAATAAAACCATAAGACTATAAAAAATAAAAATAAAAAATAAATAAAACCGTACAATTTTTAGAAGCCAACACAAGAGAATATCTTTGCATCCTTAGGATAGGCAACAATTACATAGAACACAAAAAACAATAATAAAAGAAAAAGCTGATAAATTGAACTTCATCAAAATCAAAATTCTCTAATCAAAAAAAATGAAAAGGCAAATCTTACAGAGGAAGAAAATATTCACAATATATATATATATGACAAGGACTTATAATCAGATTATATTTTTTAAAAACTCCTAAAACTCTGGGGCGCTTGGGTAGCTCAGTCAGTTAAGCATCGGACTCTTGGTTTCAGATCAGGTCATCACCTCATGGGTCACGGGATTGGGCCTTGCGTCAGGCTCTCGGCTCAGTTGAAGATTCTCTCCCTCTGCCCCTCCCCCAACTCATGCTCTCTCTCTTTCTCGATCTCTCTCTAGTAAATAAATCCTAAAAAAAAGCAAACCCCCCCAAAAAAACAACTCTCCTAAAACTAAAAAAAAGACCAACCCAATTTATTTTTTAATCCAATTTATAAAAATGGGCCAAAGACTTGGACATTTCATAAATGAAGGTATAAAACTGACTAATAAGCACATGAAAAGATAGTAAACATTGCTAGTAATTACTGTGAAAATTAATAAAGGGAAATCTCACTAAAGTGGACCTGGAGGCTAGAAGAGGAGGCTGGAAGAAGAGCCTGACACTCAAAACCAATTACAGGAAAAGCTGTCAGTGACAGACCCCAGCAGAAGAATGTCAACAGGAAAGAATCATCGGTTGCAGGCCCTAACTGGATAAGATGTACATTGCCTCCCCTATAAGAAATCAACTATCCAATAAATAAATAAATAAACAAACAAACAAACAAATAAATAAATAAATCAACTACCCTTTTAACTTAGCCAATGAGAAACTTGTCACCCTGAACTCTTGCTTTTCTCAAAACAGCCCCTTCTTGCCTGGGTGGCTCAGCCGGTTAAGCATCTCCCTTGAGCTTAGCTCATGATCCCAGGATTTTAGGATTGAGTCCTGCATCAGACTCTCAGCTCAGTGGGGAGGGACTCTGCTTCTCCTGGTCTCTGCCCCTCTCCCTGCCTCGTGTTTGTTCTCTCTGACAAAAGTAAATAAATAAAATCTCTAAAACAAACAAACAAACACCAGCCCCTTCAAACTTCCTGCTTCTCTATAACATAACATTCCTCTCCTTGGTTTATTGGACTTGCCATGGTTTTGCTGTAGCCTGTGTGTCCTGGATTGCAATTCTCTATTATTCCTGAATAAACCCATTTTTGCTGGTAAAATGACTATTTTTAAAGTTAGCAATATGAAAATGTGAATCAAAACCACTGTGAAGTCCCACATACCTGTTAGAATGGCTGACATGAGGGGGATCCCTGGGTGGCTCAGCAGTTTAGCGCCTACCTTTGGCCCAGGGCGGGATCCTGGAGGCCCAGGATCGAGTCCCACATCAGGCTCCCTGCATGGAGTCTGCTTCTCCCTCTGCCTCTCTCTCTGTGTCTCTCATGAATAAATAAATAAAATCTTAAAAAAAAAAAAAAAAAGAATGGCCGACATGAAAAAGACTGACAAGACCAAGTTTTGTTAAGGACATGGAGCAACAGGAGTGGGTGGGAATGTAAAATGGTGTAAACACTTTGGCAGTTTCTTACAAAGCTAAAATATACTTAATACACCACTCGCAGTCCTACTTGTAGAAATTTCCCAAGAGAAAAACAAAAAACCTATGTCAGCACAAAGATCTTCATGTGAATGGTGATAACTTTATACAGAACAGTCAATCATGGCCCAACCATAGCCCAATAAATGGTAAATGTATAAGCAATCTGATCTATGCACGTGGTACATTATTCCTCAAGTGCTCCAAAGAAAAACTACTGAGGGGTAGAGGTAGGGCCTGTGAAAAACAAATAGAGGTGCCTGGGTGGCTCAGTGGGTTAAGTGTCTGACTCCTGATTTTGGCTCAGGTCATGATCTCAGGGTTGTGGGATGGAGCCCATGTCTGGCTCCATGCTCAGCACAGAGTCTGCTAGTTCCTCTCCCTCTGCCCATCCTCCTGCTCCCCTATTCTCTCTCTTTCTCTCAAATA
This sequence comes from Canis lupus dingo, assembly GCF_003254725.2. Taxonomy (NCBI): domain Eukaryota; kingdom Metazoa; phylum Chordata; class Mammalia; order Carnivora; family Canidae; genus Canis; species Canis lupus. Next base: position 24,760,634 of record NC_064252.1, on the reverse strand, counting down.
AATAAAAATCTTAACAAATTACTGATAAACATAACATAGATGAATCTCAAAATCATTATGCTAACTGAAAAAAGCCAGATGCAAAAGACTAAATGCTCGATGAAATTCTAGAAAAGACCATAAAGAAAATGAAGCAATGGAAACTCTCATACCATGCTAGAACAGATGGGAAAAAGGTTTGGCCTTTTTTTTTTTTTTTTTTAAGATTTTATTTCTTCATTTGAGAGAGAGTAAATGAGAGAGAGAGCATGAGCCCAGGAGGGAAGGGCAGATGGAAAGGGAGAAGCAGACTCCCCACTGAGCAGGGAGCTCAATGTGGGGCTCAATCCCAGGACCCTAAGCCCAAGGTAGATGCTTAACTGACTGAGTCACTCAGGCAGCCCCTGCCTTTTTAAAGTAATTTCTACACCCTATGTGGGCCTCGATCAAACTCATGATCCCAGTATCAAGAATCACATGTTCTTTTTTTTTTTTTTTTTAATTTTTATTTATTTATGATAGTCACACAGAGAGAGAGAGGCAGAGACACAGGCAGAGGGAGAAGCAGACTCCATGCACCGGGAGCCCGACGTGGGATTCGATCCCGGGTCTCCAGGATCGCGCCCTGGGCCAAAGGCAGGCGCCAAACTGCTGCGCCACCCAGGGATCCCAAGAATCACATGTTCTACCAACTAAGCCAGCCAGGTGCCCTTGGCCATTTCTTATAAAGTCCATCAATTACTTTTCTTCTGACCCAGCAATTCAACTTCTGGTATTTATTCAAGAAAATGAAAATAATTTTTTTAAAAAAGAAAGAGGGCAGCCCGGGTGGCTCAGCAGTTTAGTGCTGCCTTCAGCCCAGGGCCTGATCCTGAAGACTCAGGATCGAGTCCCATGTCGGGCTCCCTGCATGGAGCCTCTCTCTCTCTCTCTCTCTCTCTCTCATTCTCTCTCTCTCTCTCTTTCTCTGTATGTCTCTCATGAATAGGTAAATAAAATCTTAAAAAAAAAAAAAAAAGAGGGCAGCCTTGGGGGCTCAGCAGTTTAGCACCACCTTTGGCCCAGGGTGTGATCCTGGAGACCGGGAATGAGTCCCACGTCCGGCTTCCTGCATGGAGCCTGCTTCTCCCTCTGCCTGTGTCTCTGCCTCTCTCTCTCTGTGTAGAGAATAAATGAATAAAATCATGAATAAATGAATAAAATCTTAGGAAGGAAGGAAGGAAGGAAGGAAGGAAGGAAGGAAGGAAGGAATAAAGAAAGAAAGAAAGAAAGAAAGAAAGAAAGAAAGAAAGAAAGGAAGGAAGGAAGGAAGGAAGGAAGGAAGGAAGGAAGGAAGGAAGGAAGAAAGAAAGAAAGAAAGAAAGAAAGAAAGAAAGAAAGAAAGAAAAGGAAAGAAAGAAAATGAAGAAACAATGTTCACAAACAGTATTATTCATAGTAGCCAAACCTGGAAACAATTCAATTGTCCATTAACAGCCGAATGGATTAACAAATTGATACAATGAAATACTACACAATAAAAATGAATTAACTGTTGATACATGCATGAAATGGCTAAATCTGAAAAACATTCATCTGTATGAAAGAAAACACAAAAGAGTACATCGTGATTCTGTGTACATAAAATTCTAGAACAGGGACGCCTGGGTGGCTCAGTGGTTGGGCGCCTGCCTTCGGCTCAGGTTGTGATTCCGGCATCTGGGATCGAGTCCTGCATCAGGATCCCTGTGAGGAGCCTGCTTCTCCCTCTGCCTATGTCACTGCCTCTCTCTCTCAGTCTGTGTCTCTCATGAATAAATAAATAAATCTTAAAAAAAAAATTCTAGAACAGGTAAAGAAAGGTATACAGAAAACAGGTATAAGAACAGGTATACAGAAATCATTATGATGGTTGCCTGTGGAGTGTGAAGTAGAAGTATTATATATAAATTATAACCTCAAAATTTTTTAAAAGTCAGTTAAAACAGGGATGCCTGGCTTGCTTAGTTGATAGAGTGTGTGGCTCTTGCTCTCACGGTCATGAGTTCAAGCCCCAGGCTGGGCCTACAGCTTACTAAAAATAAATGAATAAGGGACACCTGGGTGGTTCGTTCAGTTCGTGATCCCAAGGTCCTGGGATCGAGTCCTGTATCGGGCTCCCCACAGGGAGCCTGCTTCTCCCTCTGCCTGTCTCTGCCTCTCTCTCTGTGTCTCTCATGAATAAATAAATAAAATCTTTTTAAAAAACAAATGAATGAAAAAAAAAACGAATGAATGAATGAATGAATGAATGAATAAGGGGTGTCTGTCTAGCTTAGTTGGTAGGTGTGTAGCTTGATCTTGGGGTCATGAGTTCAAGCCCCACACTGAAAAATAATAAATAAATAATAAAAATGAAATGAATGAATGAATAAGTAAAATAAAGTTGAAACAGGGATTTAGCTAGTATACAAAATGTATGCCATCAGTACTACACACTTGCAAGAGGAAGGGTTATCGATTTGACTTCTACCTTGTTAGCAACAGAAGCAAAGAACGGAAAACAACTGCTTACATGATTGCAGCCAAAAGATCAGAAAAAAATCAGTTCAGTGTTTTCATAATTTTTGGAACTGGGATATGAGAGAAAATTCACTGACTGAGCCTCATAGTGGACAAGATTCTCAACAATAGTCTTGGTTTTCATGCAGTGTTTCATTTGGCTGTGGTTTAAAAGATCTTGTGGGCAGCCCGGGTGGCTCAGGGGTTTGGCGCCTGCCTTCAGCTCAGGCTGTGATCTTGGAGACCCTGGATCGAGTCCCACGTCGGGCTCCCTGCATGTAGCCTGCTTCTCCCTCTGTGTCTCTGCCTCTCTCTCTGTGTGTCTCTCATGAATAAATAAATAAAATCTTTAAAAATAAATAAATAGATAGATAGATAGATAGATAGATAGATAGATAGATAAATGATCTTGTGATGAATTCAAGCAATTCCATGACACGTCATGACTCTGATAGTCTAGATCATTCTAAGGGCAATTATTTGATATCTAGGAATAAATGGCATCAGGGCAAATGTCACTCTACAGAGGGTTCTTCCAGCCCCTAAAGTTGAGCAACCCAAGACGCCATCACGATACTCCACCTTATTTTCCTCCTAGCCCTCATCCCTGGTTGATATTGTTTACATGGTTACTAATTATACTGACTAGAATGGTTAGTCCATGTATATAATGACCTTAGCTTGCCTTGTCATTGTGTGCCTAACACATATTAGGTGCTCAGGAAAGACTCTGAAGGAAAGAATGGCCTTTGACGTGATCCTTTACTTCTCCCAACCACTTGATGGCAACCACATCTGTCCAACTCAAGCTAAACAACACAGTCATCAAGCACATAAGACGGCAAATATTGCAGGGCCCGCTGTCACTGCCCTGTACCAGTCCCTCGGGAGTTCATGCTGGCTTCCCAGCCTTTCCAGAATCAGATTCTCCTACCAATTCACCTGATTACTCTGGTCTCACTCGATCCTGCCCAACTTTGCCAGAGCCTCTTACCAGGTCTTCCTACCCCGACACTGCCCCCTCACCACTCCCAGATCATTCCCAATACAGCAGAGCAGAAGACAGATCTTTCTTTTTTTTTTTTTAATTTATGATAGTCACAGAGAGAGAGAGAGAGAGAGGCAGAGACACAGGCAGAGGGAGAAGCAGGCTCCATGCACCAGGAGCCCGACGTGGGATTCGATCCCGGGTCTCCAGGATCGCGCCCTGGGCCAAAGGCAGGCGCTAAACCGCTGAGCCACCCAGGGATCCCCAGAAGACAGATCTTATTGTTCCTCTGCTAAACACCCATGTGGCTCCATCTCACTCGGGGTGAAAGCCCAAATCCTCACGAGGACCTCAACCGCTGAGCCACCCAGGGGCACCCCCAGACCTGTTTCAACATGAGACAGCCCTTAGCTTTCTCTTCTCCATGAATAAAGACACCTCATCTTCTCTGGGTGTCACAGTCCTAATTCCTTTAGGACTTGGGTCCCAGGTTCCAAAAACACTGTCATCTCTGTTCTTCCCACTGAGTTTTGAAGCCTCCCAACCGGCTCCTCGAATCTGACAGTAGAATTCTCGTGACCAGAAGAGAAAATACTCAGGGGCTCCATTCTAATCCTTGTTCAAATTCTACACCATCGGGATCCCTGGGTGGCTCAGCGGTTTGGCGCCTGCCTTTGGCCCAGGGCGGGATCCTGGAGTCCCAGGATCGAGTCCCATGTCGGGCTCCCGGCATGGAGCCTGCTTCTCCCTCTGCCTGCGTCTCTGCCTCTTTCTCTCTCTATGTCTATCGTGAATAAATAAATAAATCTTTAAAAAAAAATTCTACACCATCTTTTTGTTTCACTGTATACTTTCAACAGGTACTGGAACTAAGTTGTCCATCTCACAAAACAACAATAATCTATCACTGTAAAGCATTATAGTTTACAGAGATTTTGGATATATTCCTTCTGTCACTTGAGGCAAACAAGATATTACACATCTGCTAGAGAATGTGCCATTAACAGTGGACACTTTTGGGGCACCTGGGTAGCTCAGTTGGTTGAGTATCGATCTGACTCTGCCTTTGAATTATAGCTACAGAGTTGGAACAACAGAGTACGGCGGGGGAGGGGGGCAGTTAAAGCCCATTTGCATTACTGATTTATCATAACTCAGGCCAAAGAACCAGACTTTTAGCTTTGCACCCCAGGAACAACATTTTATATTTCTCTTGTACTGTCCCATGTCTTTTTTTTTTTTTTTTAAGATCTTATTTATCCATTTGAGAGAGAGAGCACACAGACAAGGGATAAGGGGTAAAAGGAGTGAGAGGAACTGACTCCCCACCAAGCAAGGAACCTGACGCACAACTCCATCCTCCGCCCGTGGGATCATGACCCAAGCCAGAGGCAGATGCTTAACCAAATGAGCCACCCAGGCACACACACACACACACCCCAGCCCCCACCCCATGCCTTTCAATAGGTACATGGTAAATACTCATTAAAATATTTTTGATTACTAGGGCAGCCCTGGTGGTTCAGCGGTTTAGCGCTGCCTTCAGCCCAGGGCCTGATCCTGGAGACCCAGGATCAAGTCCCACGTCAGGCTCCCTTCATGGAGCCTGCTTCTCCCTCTGCCTATGTCTCTGCCTCTCTCTCTGTGTCTCTCATGAATAAATAAATAAAATCTTAAAATATATATATATTTTTTGATTACTTAAGAGTTGTATAATTTCCACAACTCTCTTTACTTCACTAAATGGGTAGCACTACTAATAGTGATACATAAACTTGTTTATTCACTTCTAGATTTTTTCCACATCAAATGTGACAGTGTCATAAGGTTTGAGGATAGTACATCTCACACAATAATAGCATGAGCTCCCAATCGTCACATCTACAAGCCAAAAAAGGATCTATAAATTCTTTTATTAGACTTTTAATTTTTAGAGTGCTTTTAGGTTCAATGCTAAATTGAGTGGAAAGTACAGAGATTTCCTACACACCCTTTGCCCGCCCTCCTATACATTTGCCCCAGCCCATACATGCACTGCCTCCCCCACTGTCAACGAGCCCCAATGGAGCAGTACGTTTGTTACAACTGATGAACCTATATTGACACCATTATTATCATCCAAAGTCCATAGTTTACATTAGGGTTCACTCTTGGTGTTGTACATTCTATGGGGTTAAACAAATGTGTGACATGTATCCACCATTACAGCATCACACAGAATATTTTCTGCCCTAAAAATCCTGTGCCCTTTTCAGCTCTCCCTCCTCGAACGTCTGGCAACCACTCGTCTTTTTATTAACTCCGTGGTTTTGCCTTTTCCAGATGTCACATAAGTAGAATCATATAGCCTGTAGTCTTTCCAACTGACTTATTTCACTTAGTTATATGCATTTAAAGTTCCTCCGTGTCTTTTCATGGCTTGGGAGCTCATTTCTTTTTGGCGGTGAACAATATCCCATCGTCTGGATGTATCACGGGTTATTTATCTATTCACCTCCTGAAGGACTTTGGTTGCTTCCAAGTTTTGGCAACTGCTATAACCCTCCATATGCAGGTTTTCGTCTGGCCATAAGTTTTCAACTCCTTTGAGTAAACGCGAAGATGTTTACTGGATGGTATGGTTAGATTATGGTTAGTTTTGTGAGAAACCATCAATCTGTCTTCCAAAGTAGCTGTACCATTTTTGCATCACCACCAGGAGTGAATGAAAGTTCCTATTGCTCTATATCCTTGCCACCATTTGCTGTTGTCAGTATTCTAGATTTGGGGGTTTCTAATAGGTGTATAGTGGAATCTCACTGTTCTTTTAACTTGCATTTCATTGGTGTTACATGATGTAGGGCATCTTTTCATATGTTCATCTGCCTTCTGTTCTGTGTCTGTTAAAATCTTTGGCTTATTTGTTAATCAGGTTGTTTTCTTATCATTGCATTTTAAGAGTTCTTTGTATAGGGATGCCTGGGTAGCTTAGTGGTTGAGCATCTGCCTCCAGCTCAAGGTGTGATTCTGGGGTCTCAGGATCAAATCCTGCATCGGGCTCCCCGCAGGGAGTCTGTTTATGTCTCTGCCTCTCTGTCTCATGAATAAATAATTTTTTTTAAAGAGAAAAAAATAAAAAAATAAAAAGAGAGAAAGAGAGAGTACTTTATATATTGCGGATAACAGTCCTTTATCAGGTATGTCTTCTGCAAATATTTTCACCCAGTCTGGCTTTTCATTCTCTTGACAATGTCCTTTGCAGAGCAAAAGTTTTTAACTTTAATGAAGTCTAGTTTATTGGTTCTTTCATGGATCATGACTTTGTTGTACCTAAAACATCATCACCATCTCCATGATCATCCAGATTTTCCCCTGTTATCTCCTAGGGGATTCACAGTTTTGCATTTTACATTTAGGTCTGGATTTATTTTTTTGCATATAGATACCCAGTTGTTCCAGCACCATTTGTTGAAAAGACTCTTTGCTCCATTGTATTACCTTTTCTCCTTGGTCAAGGAGTTGGCTGTTTTTATGTGAGTCTATTTCTGGGACTCTATTCTGCTCCATTGACGTATTTATCTATTCTTCACAAATACCACACTGGCTTGATTATTGTAGCTTTATAGGAGTCCTGAAGTTGGGTAGTGTCAATCCACTTGAGATAGGGAAAATGAAAAACTTCAGAGAAATCTGCTTTTTGCTCCTTTTCCTGCTTCTTCCCAGGACTTGCACCCCTACTTTTACAGGAGCCTCATAATCTAAACAGTGTATATCCTCCTTGTAAAGGACAAGAAGTTGATGATTTCTCTAGAATAGACAATATCAGGGGCACCTGGGTGGCTCAGTCAGTTAAGTGTCCGTCTTCAGCTCAGGTCATGATATCAAGGTCCTGGGATCGCAGCCCACTTCAGGCTCCCTGTTCAGTAGGTAGTCTGCTTCTCCCTCTGCTCCACTCCCCTCCTTGTGCTGCCCCCCGCAAAATAAATAAAAAATAAAAATCTTTTTAAAAAAATAGACAACATCTAAGGAAAGACCAAGTGAGAATGACACATCATATGTGTATTCCAGACCACAGGTGCTAAACATCGACACCAAGACACCCTGGCTCCAACTAGTTCCTGGTTGCATAAGAGGGCACATACACCAGACTACAATCCTCAGTAAAAACCCTAGACCCTGAGCAAAGATGAGACTCTCTCTCCTTTCCTTTGAGTTTTCCAGACACTCTGTCTATACCTGCACGCCCTCTATATCTTCAATAAATTCGCCTCTCACCTCCTGCTGGCTTGCATTTGATTTCTTCTCCATGCACCCAGGGACCCTCTTGGCCGGTCCTGTGAGATTCCCTCTGGATCCTCATACCTAGCCTGCCTACATCACTCTCACTTCATTCTTCTTCAATATGGAGTTGGCTATTCTTTTTGCTTCTACATACAAACTCTGTCAACATCTACAATAGAATTGTGGGATTTGACTGGGACTGGACTGAATCTATAGACCAAGTTGAAAAGAATGGACATCTTGACAATCTTGAGTTTCCCTATCCAAAAACATGAAACATCTCTCCATTTACTTCATTCTTCTTTAATATCTTTCATCAGGGGGTGCCTGGGTGGCTCAGCTGGTTAAGTGTCTGCCTTTGGCTGGGGTCCTAGGATCTAGCTCCAGGTCGGGCTCTGCTCAGTGGGGAGTCTATTTCTCCCTCTGCTCATCCCTCTGCTTGTGCTCTCTCTCAATCTCTCTCAAATAAATAAAATCTTTGAATAAAAAAAAAATCTTCATCAGCGTTTCATGGTTTTCCTCACATAGATCTTACATGATATACATTTTTAAAATGCAACTGAGGGGAGCCCTGCTGGCTCAGGGGTTTAGCGCCGCCTTCAGCCCAGGGTATGATCCTGGAGACCCGGGATCCAGTCTCACATAGGGCTCTCTGCATGGAGCCTGCTTCTCCCTCTGCCTGTGTCTCTGTCTCTCTCTCTCTGTGTCTCTCATGAATAAATAAATAAATAAAATCTTTTTTAAAAAATGCAACTGATGTGGGGCACCTGGGTGGTGACTCTTGTTTTTTGCTCGGGTCATGATCTCAGGGTCCTGGGATTGAGCCCCACATTCCTGCTCAGCATGGAGTCTGCTTGTCCTTCTCTCTCCCCCTCTGCCCCTCCCTAACTCTCTAAAATAAATAATCTTTAAAAAAAATAATAAAATGCAAGGACACCTGGGTGGCTCAGTGGTTGAGTGTCTACCTTTGGCTCAGGTCATGATACCAGGAGTCCTGGGATGGAGTCCGAATCAGGCTCCCTGCAGTAAGCCTGCTTCTCCCTCTGCCTATGTCTCTGCCTCTCTCTGTGTGTCTTTCATGAATAAATAAAATCTTTTTAAAATAATAAAATAAAAAAGAAAATGCAACCGATGTAACCACATGAGTTTGTCCATGTAATTGCTATCAGTCTTTGAGATCAGGGCCATAACTGTTTTTAAACATGGCCATGACAACATTTGCAGGTGTGGATATGAGAAATGCTCATGAAGAGGAAGAGAATCTGATGGGTTCTATTAGAATCTGGATTTCAGTCCCAGCTCATTCACTAACTTGTTGTATGACCTGTAGCAAAAGATTTCCCTTTCTAGGCCTTCATGAGGGGTTAGGTTAGACCAGTAGACCCCAAAACTGACCCAGGGTTCAACTCCCAAATATTTTTTCAATAGGTCTGGGGTGGGACCTGGAAAAATCTGTATTATTGGGATGTCTCAGTGGCTTAGCAGTTGAGCGTCTACCTTCAGCTCAGGGCCTGATCCCAGAGTCCTGGGATCAAGTCCCAGGTCGGGCTTCCTGCATGGAGCCTGCTTCTCCCTCTGCCTGTGTCTCTGCCTCTCTCTCTCTGTGTCTCTCATGAATAAATAAACAAAATCTAAAAGAAAAGAAAAGAGATCTGTATAATTAAAATCTTCCCTGGTGTTTCTGGTTTTTGGGATCCACAGACCTGTTTGGAGTAAAGGAGGTTCCCAATTTTTCACAATTCATGGTGCATCTAGTGTTTCTATAATTGTTTCATGACTCCCTAGGTCTACAGAAACACCCAACAGTTCTGTTCATTAAGTAGGTTAAGTCCAAACAAATTCAGTAAATATTTATGTCCTAAGAACTTAATGCCTGTCTGGCAACACACACCTTCTCAAAGCTTGGAATTAGGAATCATTTTCTGTTCCACATCAACTATACACAATACTTTTCATCACAACAACATCCATGACCTCAGCTTTGCAAAGATAGGATGTTATTCAAAGACATGTAATATGAGCTCACAGTGAAATTGCCTCAAGCCAGCAGTTTTGTGCAGTACCAGACAGATGTCACTTGTGTGATGGGCTGAATTGCATCCCAACTCCTTTAAATTTGTATGTTAAAACTCTAACCCTAATACCTCAGACTGTGACTGTATTTGGAGACAGGGCCATTAAAGATATAATTAAGGTCAAATGAGGTCATGTAGGTGGGCCCTAACCCAGTATGACTGGGATCCTTATAAAAAGAGATTAGGACACAAACATGTGCACACACAGATGAAAGACCATATTGGGACACAGCAAGAAGGTGGCATCTGCAAGCCCATGAGAGAGGGCTTAGAACAAAGAAAACCTGCCAATGCTTTAATCGTAGACTTCTGGCCTCCAGAACTGTGAGAAAATTAATTTCTGCTGTTTAGGCCACACAGTCTGTGGTATTTTGTTATAATAGCCTGGCAAACTAACACACTTGGTCAGCTAGCAAATTTTCATTCAACATAATAAATATAAATAAACATTTCTGCCCTAATGACACACCTGATTCTTTGCTTCAGCAGATATCAATTAGCATTCAGGAGAGGTGCCTGAGGCCACAGATTTAGGCAACCAGCTGGAGGTGGCATGGCATCTAGGTGAAAGCCAATCAAACACTGGAGAAGGATAGTAGTAATGGAAATGCAGAAAAGTAGGCATATGGGGATATGTTTAGTGGTGAGAAGTAGTTCTGCTTCAAGATTTGCAGATGTGGTGGGGGCACCTGTATGGTCCAGTTGGTTAAACATCTGCCTTCAGCTCAAGTCTTGATCCCAGAGTCCCAGGATCAAGCCCTACATTGGGCTCCCTGCTCAGCGGTGAATCTGCTTCTCCCTCTGCCCCTCACCCGACTCATGCTCTTTCTTTCTTTCTTTTTTTTTTTTTTTAAGATTTTATTTACTTATTCATAGGAGACAGAAAGAGAGAGAGGCAGAGACACAGGCAGAGGGAGAAGCAGGCTCCATGCAGGGAGCCTGACGTGGGACTCGATCCCAGGTCTCCAGGATCACGCCCTGGACTGAAGGTGGTACTAAACCACTGAGCCACCAGGGCTGCCCTCTCTCTCTCTCTCTCAATAAAATCTTAAAAAATAATAATGATAATAGGGATTTGCAAATGGAATATGAGTGGCAGAGAGCAGAATCAAGGATAATTCCTAACTTTTTGTTAATAATATAGTTATATTTCTATTGTGACTACAATCTTTCATCCCATGATTTTTATTAAAAACCTACAAAATGCCATGCTATGTCCAAGGTGGTGGGATGCAGAGGTGGGAAAGATAAGGTGCCTGCTTCCACTTAATTAAGAGTGTGGATGTTGTTTTTCACAGAACTAGAACAAATAATACTAAAATTTGTATGGAACTACAAAAGACCCTGAATAGACCAGCAATCTGTAGAAAGAGTGCAAACTAGAGGTATGACAATCCCAGGTTTCAAGATATACTACAAATCTGTAGTAATTAAAACAGTATGGAACTGGCACAAAAATAGACACACAGATCAATGGAAAAGAATAGAGAGCACATGGGCACTGGGCTGGCTCAGTCAGTGGAGCGTGGGACTCTTGATCTCAAGGTTGTGAGTTCAAGTCCCACGTGTGTACAGATTAAACAAAATTTTCTTTTTTTTAAAGAGTCACGTGTCCTACCAACTGAGCCAGCCAGGTGCCCTTGATTCATATATACATACATATAAACTTTTTAAGATTTTATGTATTTATTTGAGATAGCAAACACGAGCAGAGGGAGGGGCACAGAGAGAGGGAGAAAGAATCTCAATCAGACCCTGCACTGAGCAGGGAGCCGGACACAGGGCTCTATCCCACAAGAATGAGTTGAAATCAAGAGTCGAATACTTAACCGACTGAGCCACCCAGGCGCCCACCTTGATTTAATTTTAAAAAGATCAATCAGCAGACACCTGGGTGGCTCAGCGATTGAGCATCTGTCTTCGGCCCAGGGCATGATTTGGCATCCTGGGATCAAGTCCCACATCGGGCTCCCTGCATGGAGCCTGCTTCTCCCTCTGCCTGTGTCTCTGCCTCTCTCTCTGTGTCTCTCATGAATAAATAAATAAAATCTTAGAAAAATAAATAAATAAATAAATAAATAAATAAATAAATAAATAAATAAATAAAAAGATCAATCAGGCTATTATGTAAAGAATAGGTTTTAGGTTGGCAAGTGAGGACGCTGGGGAGATAGGTGTCTATGGTAGGACCGCAGGCAGAAACTGATGTTGAATCATCTGGGGTGGTAGGTGAAGGAGGTGAGAGGACAAGTTTGGGATGTGTCTTAGCTACACATCAACTAGACTGGTACTTTATATGGCAAGTTCTGCTGTACAAAGATCTGGATAGTCACAGGTGTTTAGGTTTGCAATATAGACTTAGATTTGCAGCCTTAAGGCATTAGATTCAGACAGATGTGGATGTGAACTCTGGCTCTATCGCTTAGTCACTGTGTGACCTTGAATAAATCATCTTCACAGCTTCCTACCCTGTAAAATAGGGATAATACTGTTTATCTCAAAGGGTAAATAAGTTAATGTGTGCAGAGCCCCTCGCACAGAATCTGGCCCCAGAGGATGAGCTCAGTGGGTAATAGCTGTTAGCATTTTTATCAGTTACTGGACACTTCCACATTCATTCCAATTAACTAACTGCAATAGTTCTTTTCCTGGCCTCCCTATTTCCAGTCCCACCTGCTCCAATCCCTCGTCAACTCCGCTGCAGGATTTCACCCAAAGCAAAGACCCATCATATCATTTCCCTTTCAAACACTGTAGTGGCTCCTACTGCCCACAGATTAAAACTCAAATGTCTTAGAATAATATCCAAAGGCCCTTCAAACTCAGAACCTTGCCTGCTCACCTACCCAGCCCCTTCCCACAGCCTAGCTTATAGCCTTATCAGAATTTCCACTGATGTTTTTTCATAAATAACACCTAATTGGTCCAACTGTCAGATCGATGGTTAGTCCCGTCAATCACTATGTGTGCATCTATAACAGGAAACCAATGGCATTTTCAGATCTGTCATTGGTAGAAGAAAATGCTCTTAAAATTCAGTTTGCCATCTAAGTCCCATATTTTGCTTTCCACCACTCTTTGGGAGATGTCAGGATTGTATTATAGGAATTGCTACTGTTGGTATCCCCACAACACCCATCATATTTAGAAAGGGTTGGGGGTGTGTGTAACATCCCCATGGATTTACAAATGCTTATCTCCTGTCCTTTAAGAGGCCATGGGCTATTTTCTTGGAAGGCTTGCTAATTGATTTCAAGGTGATCAGCTGAAATGAACAAAAGGGATGGTCAGTTGTCATGAGGATTCAATAAAATACTCAAAAGCACCTAGTGTAAGATGTTTGTTAAATAATTGTCGACTCTGCGACAGGACTGGTTTACTTCCTAAGCTTAAGTCTCAGTTCTAAAAAAGTTAAGAATGCCTCCTGCCTTTTAAGTTTGTTGTGAGGATAAAGGAGGTTACAGGATAAATGAAAACATCTAGGCCAGAAAACACCTGGCACACATCACAGACATTAGGAAACATATGGCCCATGGAGACTAAAAAAATAGCATCTCTCAGGGTACTCATCAGTGCTTGTGGTGACAAACTGCCATCTGTGTAGACCTCTCTCCATGTATTAAATATGTTCTCCGAAAATGGGCATTTGATAAGCACCTGCCAATTACCTCTGTACACACAGAAATGGTTGGCCAAATTAACTGCCATTATTTCATAAATAAACAATTTAGATTCCCTTAACTGATACTTCGAAATCCCTACTTACATTTCTCACGTTCGTTCCAATAATTTGCTAGGAGGTGGACCTGCCAATAGGAAGGACAAAATTATTATTATTTATCGCCAATGCCCTCAAAATAATTGTTATTCAGAAAACCCAAAACAGTTGGAATTTTCAGAATCCAAACAACTCCCCAACCAATTCCCTCTCCGTTTTGACTCCTCCTGAAGGACTCCCCGTAACCCAGCCCATGCCAGAAAGAAACATTAAAAATAATAGTAATAGCTCCATCATGGTGACTTGGGTTGCTGGGATAGAGTTGTTGGTAGTTGGGAAGGGCAAGCAGATGCAGCACAAGTATTATTCCAGACTAGTGGATGAGGTCACAGGATGTTTAAGTTTCTGAGCTTTATGTTCATCCAAGGAGTTATCCTGAAAAAAAAACCTCTGATTTATTCAATAGTAACGCTCTGTCACTGCTCCTCCCTCATCTAAAGAAACTCTCTAGGACCCAATTTCTTCATCCGTCCAGGGAGGCTAATAAAAAAGCTTACTTGGTGAGTTAATTGGGAGGCATTATCTATGACAACGTAACTGAAAGTGCTTTACGCGCTGCAAAGCACTACTTACATATTAGTTATTAGTTTTCCTAAGTCCAGCCATTTTTACCGAGGAGGAAAAGTGTGGCCTATAAAAAAATAAAATAAAAAAATCAAAGGTCTTCCTAAGGGCGATGAGGGCAGAGCTCGCTAGTCACTGCCACTCATCAAACCCTTCCCGGTTTTCAAATCCTGGTTCGAATACTCATTTTCCTCAGCCCGGCCGAGAGCCAAAGGTCCGGGTTCGTATCCCGGCTCTGCGTCTTCCACATCCCAGGACACAGGCTGGCGCCCTGCGCGCTTCGGCTGCCACCGGGGAGGAAGGGCTGGTGGCCGCGCCCGGCCAGCCCGGGGCTTAATAATGGCAGTTGCCCTCCGCCTGCCCGGTGTCACTCTTTCTCCCGTTTCCCCCTCGCACGCGGGTTGCAATCAAGCCCGGACGCTCGGGGGCCGCCAGGGCCAGCGCCGCGCCACCTGCTCCGGCGGAGCGCGGCCCCGCACCTCCGAGGTCCTGAGACAAAGGGGGGAGGGGCCTCGCCCCCCGCCCCCCGCCCCGCGCCCGCGGCCGCCCCGACCCCCCTCCCGCAGCCCGCGCCCCGCTCCTCCCGGCTCCCGCCCGGCTCGCTCGGGCAAGGGCCCCGGGGGCGGCGGGGCGGCCGCGCGCCGGAGGGGGGCGGGGCTGCCGGCGGTTGGCGCTCGGGCCCCGGGCGCGCTCCCGGCCACGTGGCCGCGGGCCGCGCCCCTCTCCGCGGGGAGTCGGCTGGGCGGGCGCCACCAGCGCTTCTCCGCTCCTCCTGCAGCTGCACGGCCCGCCGAGCGCCGGGCGGCGGGAGCTACCCTCAGTGGGCCCATTCTGCAGACGAGGCGAACTGAGGCCTGCCCACAGTACCACCGGTCGCAGGCCGGCGTCAAAGCGGTTGGCGCCGTGCGGGCCTGAGGTCGGGCCCCGCAGAAAGCGTTGGGCGTCTTTCCTTTAGATCACAGTGGCACGGAAGCCCTATGAGGGCAGGAACTGTGACGTCCTCCCTGTCCCCTCCCCCAAAGGTCTTGTAAAATAATTGCAGGAAAGGCCAGGCAGAAGGGGGGCGGGGGTGGAAAAGAGCACCCAGCCTGCAAGCCAGTGATGCAGGGGAGTTAATCCCACCAGTGTATGGGATTGGGTAAGAGAGGAGACCAGCTAGGAGGCTTCAGTGGAATCCAGGGGAGGGATGATGGTGGCCTGGATTTAAGTGGTGGCAGTGGGCCAGAAAGAAGGGAAAATATTTGACATAGGTTTTGGAGAATTAATGGGATTTGCTGACAGATTGAAAGGACAGATGGAGAGGGAGGAATGAAGAAGTTCTAGTGGTTTAGTAGTGCTGTGTACTGAAATGGGGGAAACTAGAAGAGAAATAGGTATGGGGTAATGGAATAAAGTGTTCTGTCTTGTGGTTTATGATGCAATGTCCAGTTGTCATCTATAAACATGGGTATATGGGTCTGGAGCTCAGATTTGACAAACACATGGGCTGGGGATGTGAATTTGGGGCATATAAATGGTATTTACCGCACTAAAAATAAAAGACCTCACTTATGATGGGAAGTAAAGAGGAAAAAAAGCAGGCCTAGGGCAGAACCCTAGAGAATGCAGATACTCCGGGTTCTGGTAGAGGAGGAAAGCCCTGCAAGGGGGAGACAACTGGCCAGAGAGGCAGGAGGAAGACCAAAGGGATCTCAAGAAAGGATAGCATTTCAGGAAGGATGGAATGATGGGTTGTATCAGATGCTGCTGAGAGAAGAGAGGTGTGTGGCTGTACATCCAAGGAGTTGTATGTGAACTTGACAAGGCAGTTTTGGTGGAGCGTGGGGACAGATGGAGAAGCAGAAGTGGAAGTAGTATGTGCAGACAAGTCTTTCAAAAGATTGGGGGTGGAATAGCACAATGAGGGGGACAGAAGGTGGGTTCAAGGGATTTATGTGTATAGTTTGGGTGACACAAAAGCACATTCCTGTTGCTACTGGGAATGACCCCATAGAGAAGGAGAGATGAATGACCCCAGAGAGAGAGAGACAGAGAGAGTGAGAGTGACTCTCAGAAGGGAGGCCCTGAAAAGAGAGGGGTATACGAAGTCCATGTACAAAGGCGCAACTCATACCAGCCAAAAAGGATACCTGTGCTACAGCATGAGATGCAGGCCCAGGAGCTCTGTGCCAGAAGGAATGGCCACATGGTTCCGGTGGCCACTGGCCATGGTTCCGGTTGCTTAGCAACCTGTGTTTAGTAAGATGTTTCAACTGAATTCCTAATTAACGGTCATTTCAACTTATGCTAACGGCTCCTGTCCCAGGGGTCCTCACTCTGCTTCTTTCCCTCTCCCAAAGTCTGGTACTTCTGACTCTTTTGCTGAAATGCTCTGAAACTGGAAAGCTCAAATTTCTACTTTCTTGAACTGTTGATAATATGTATGCATGAGGATGTGAAACTTGGGGACTCTCACTCAGTCTTAAAGGGAGGATGCCAAAGAATGCAGGGTATAGATCTCCGGTTCAGAGCCCTCCAATGACCTCCAACCGCCTTCTTGGCCTCTTCCCTCTTCCCTCTTCAGGCATCTCAGGCTAAGCAGAATCCTTAATACCTTCTATTCAGCCACCCAACCTCATCCATCCTACAGTTTTTAACTATTAGAGAACATGCTCCCAGCACCTACCCATTTGACATGTCTTCCCAAAGTCATTCTGGATTCCTCACTCTACCCACTCTGTACAATTAATTACAGCCTTCAACACACTTCTCAAAAATTCTACTTTTCTGCATGCCCTCTGAGTCTGCCCTGGTCCAAGCCACAATTATCCTTCATCCGGATCATTACAAGAGATCTCTAACTGCTGCTTCTCTCAACCCACCTCCAATCCATTCTTCACCCTGCAGCCAGAGTGTGATCTTTTAAAGCATAATCAAATCAATTCACTTATCCTGCTTAAAACCTTCAAAGGTTTCCCATTCTTCCATTCTCCTATTAACTGGAGCTGTTTGCCATCCTCCCTAACTCTGTGTCGCTGGAATTCCTTTCCCCCAGCAACCTTCCTACCCTAACTGGCTACTTCTCATCCCCTTCTAGGTGCTCTCTTCCCTACTCCATCACAGCACCCTGCCAAGTGCCTTCTCAGCTGAACCAGACGAGATCGGGAGCGTTCAGGGTGGTATGGCCGTAGACTTCTCAGCTGAACCAGATGTCTCCCTGTCAGAGGCAGTGAACTCCATGTGGATGGACAAGAGATGTTCACCTGTGTCTCCCCAGAGCCCAGTACTGTCTGGCAGGCAGTAAATACATACTTGAGGATTAGCATGACTTGATATAAGCAGATTCCCTGCAAGTGAGGTTTATGGTTGTACTTTTTTTTTTAAGTACTCTCTATGCCCAACATGCAGCTTGAACTCATGACCCCAAGGTCAAGTTGCATGCTCTACTGACTGTACCACCCAGGTGTCCCATGGTTGTATTTTTATAAATATTAATAAAAGAGGGATCCCTGGGTGGCGCAGCGGTTTGGCGCCTGCCTTTGGCCCAGGGCGCGATCCTGGAGACCCCGGATCGAATCCCACGTCAGGCTCCCGGTGCATGGAGCCTGCTTCTCCCTCTGCCTGTGTCTCTGCCTCTCTCTCTCTCTCTCTATGTGACTATCATAAATAAATAAAATTAAAAAAAAAAATTTTTTTTAAAAAAAAAATAAAATAAAAGATCAAGCAACTCATAAAGGGGATTCTTCTTGGCTGTTTTAATCTTCTAGTTGCTGTCCTTCTAGTGTCCAATAGGATGATGACTACCATTGACTGTGCCCAATATGTGGCAGGAACTGCACGTTTCTTACTTCTAATTCTTTTTTTTTTAAGATTTTGTTTATTCATTTGAGAGAGAGAGAGAACACAAGTGTGGGGGGACAGAGGGAGAAGGAGAACCAGACCCCCCACTGAGCAGGGACCTCAACACGGGGGCTCGATTCCAGGACCTTGAGATCATGACCTGTGCCGAAGGCAGACGCCCAGCCAACTGAGCCACCCAGGTGCCCTCTTACTTCTAATTCTTATAAAACCCAATGAGGCAACCCTGTTATTTCTACTGTACAAAGTAAAACCTACACTCTTTATCATGCTTGATGTTGAGTCTTGTTTATTCCATATTCCATTTGGAATAATGAAAATTTTCAAGTTGAATGAAAGTAACAATCCAGTTTACTTGATGAAGAAGGTGAAGCCCGGAGAAGGAAAGCCCAAGTCTCCTCATGAAGGTACTGGGCCTAGAACCCTGCTGGTGGTAAAACAAAACAGTTCACACACACACAAAGCAAAAACAAAAAAAACAAAAAACGAAAAACCCACAAACAGTTCACAAGAGTCAGAGGAGCAAGCTACCTAATCCAGCACTCTGACTTTAAGAAGGTTGGAATCCTTAGACTTATTATCTATCTCTTTAGCACCTAGTAGATGCTAGGCTCTGTTCTTGGCTCGGGAAAAAGAGTAGAGAACAAGACAAAGTCCCTGCCCTTATGGGGCTTACATTCCAGTGGTGCGAGATAGACAATAAAGAAATAGACAAGTGAAGAAGATAATTTCAGACAGGAACAAGTATTATAAAGAA
This sequence comes from Canis lupus dingo, assembly GCF_003254725.2. Lineage (NCBI taxonomy): Eukaryota > Metazoa > Chordata > Mammalia > Carnivora > Canidae > Canis > Canis lupus. Next base: position 24,741,876 of record NC_064252.1, on the reverse strand, counting down.
CTGTAAATTGGGTGAAGGGATACTGAGTGAGGGGAAAGAAAAGCTATTCTAAATAAAGTTCTGAGGAGGTGACTTTGAACTGAAATTTGAGAAATGAAGAACCATCTCTGAGAAAAGCCACAGAAAGAATGCCCCACAAAGAGCATCAAGTGCAAAGGCGTTGAGGCAAACTCAAGCTTCGCAGTCAAGAAGTGAGTGGATGGATGCAGTGAGAGGTGGAGAGGGTAGCACAGAAGCAGGGTTTGTTCTTTTTTTTCTTTCTTTTTTTTTTTTCTTTTTTTTTCTAATATTTTATTTATTCATGAGATACACGAGAGGCAGAGACACAGGCAGAGGGAGAAGCAGGCTCATTGCGGGGAGCCTGATACAGGACTGCATCCCAAGACCCATGGTATCATGACCTGAGCCAAAGGCAGACACTCAACCACTGAGTCACCCAGGTGCCCAGTACAGCAGCTGGTTGAAGAGAAAACTGGGGCCAGGTCATTCAGGGGCTTATGGAATGTTTGAATTTTTTTGAAAGTGCAGGGGGAAGCTAATGGAGGTTTTAAGCAAGGGGATGAACATGATCTGGCTTATGATTTAAAAGATCACCTGTATTAAAGAAAGTGAAAAGTCAAACAGGGACCTGTTTGAGGCCTATTGTGCTGGACTGGTGGCTTCCATGAGGGTGATAATGGAGGAGGAATTCAGGATACATTTTGGCTGTAGAACCAACAATACTGGTTGATAGCATGAATATGGGGTTGGTGGCAGAAGGAGTTAAAGAAAAGAAAAATCAAAGACTTTCACATCTATGTGGTGGACCTCAAATTTAGAAATATTTTTAACATATATTCAGCCTCCATTTATTACATTTAGATTCTTTTTTTTTCTTTTGTCTATTTTTTTTCAGTTTATTTTTTAAAAATCTCTACACTCAGTGGAGCTCCAACCAATGATCCTAAGATCAAGTGCCTCAAGATCCTCTGACTGCGCCAGTCAGGCGCCCCTACATTTAGATTCTTTTTTTTTTTTTTTTTTTTTTTTTTTTTTTACATTTAGATTCCTAATTCATTAGAGCACCGCATAGCACAGGGAAAGAACCTGGACTAAACCTTAAATTCCAATTCTTAGGTTCCAATTCCAACCTTAAATCCCAATTCCAAAGAGCCACAGATTCATCTTTAATAGGGTGATGGGCTGTCTCCAGATTTGAGCTGTTGTGTAAAAAGCTCCACCAGAGCACCTAGAACTGAGTGTTCAAGGAGGTTGTGAGACATCCAAAATGAGGGAGGCAGAGTGCCTCATACTCGAGGTTTTATTCAGGGGATGATGATGGAGGGACAATGTTACAGGATTTGGAGCATGTGAGGCATTTATAGCACTGGGCATAAGAGCAATCCGCTTTCTGCCGGAATTGGAAATGCGTTTCTTTGCAAGTCGTCCTGGCCCAAGGGCACCTTAAAATTCTTCTAATCTGTCATTCCTGGTGCCTAGAACAGCACCTATCGTACGTGCTCAAGAATTGTTTGCTAAAGAACGGAGTAGGGCTGAGAGGTGGAGGTTAGCGCAGAGAAACGAGGTCTGCCGCAGTGCCGCAGGGATTTTCACATCGCTATAGCAACGCACCCTTCCACGCGCACCCACAGGGGAACTACAAGTCCCACAAGTACCCGCGGCTTCCCCGCCCCCCCCGGGGCTGGGGCGCGGGCGAGCGCGGAACCGGCTTTTCCTTTTTCCTGCAACGTGATTGGCCCGCGGCTCTGGGAGGCGGCCAATGACTGCGCTCAGGAAGAGCCGCGAGGCCAATATGGCTTCCTGCACCTGGTGACGGTTGAAGAAACGGGTGTTAGGTCTCATGGAGAAGACGCGGGGCGTCGAGGTGAGAGGGGGAGGATTTATCGTGACCGGGAAAGGGAAGCCCTTGAGCCTCGCACGGGGGGCCGTTCTCGAGGCCTTGGGGCGACGCCTGGAGGGTGGAGAGTGGAAGGATGGATAAACTGAGGTAGTTAGGCTGAGCAGGGCCAGAGGCGATTGGCGTTGCCTTTTGCGCCCACACCGCTGGGGCCGACGTCCCGCGAGTAGGTCGGGGCGGAACAGCCTCCCTGGCCTGCGGGAACGGGAACTGGGTTCAGGATCTGGGAGCTCCTGGATCTTCTTTGTCCTCCCTCTCTCTGGTCGTTTCTTTGGGGATCAGGAGGCCTGTGACATCCTGGTGGGACGTGAGGGAGATTCAAGTTTCCTGCCACTGCGTGTCTGGAGCGTTCACGGGCATTATCGCCCGGGATACTCACAACAATCCTGTGTCACTGTTTCGTTGTTATGGTTGGAGTAGCCGACGCTTACAGCCAGATGGTGCCCCCCAGGAGGGCCACCCAACCGCAGCGGGAAGGAGATGGGCACCCAGTCGTTCAGGCTCCCCAGCCTTTCCCACTCTCCTGCAACCTGTAACCCACTCACCCCTGGGTCACTTGGCTTCTGGTCACCTTGTATTTAAATTCGGTCTCTTCTTTAGCACATTTGGGGACGTAGTTGTAAACCTGAAAATGGAATAGCCCCCAAACTGTAAAGGGTAAAGGAGAATAAGCACTCACGCGTTTACAGCCCTCCCTAATGGCTAGAAACAACTAGGCTTTACACATCTCAGTCTTCATTCGAGTTATCTGAAGAAGGCCTGCTGTTACCTCTCTTGTACTGATGAAGAAACTGAAGAAACAGGCTCAGTATGTTGCACAAAATCACAATTGAGTGGTAGAGCCAGGATTCAGGCAAATCTGGTTGAAAAGCCCCATGCTTTTACCCAGAAATAATTGCCAGTATGTCTTGAATACTTGCAAGGCACTGTTTTGAGTACAACACTTATATTCACTCTTATTTCTCCCGCAAAGCTTCTGAAGGAGGTAGTTTCCTCATTTACAGAGGTGGGAACTGATGCACCAAGAGACTGACTTGCTGCAGATCATACAGCTGGTCAGCGGTAGAGATGGTATTTGAGCCCTGGCCTAGGACCTTTTCTACTACATTCCTTCCAGGTGGATTGATAGACAGTATCTCATTTACATTTCACATCCTGTGAGCTACTTATTTCACAGATCAAAAAGTTGAGGCCCAGAGGAGTTAAATGACTTGCCCAAAGACCCACAGCTAGTTAGGATTGGAGCAGAGTCCAGAGCTATGGTACATACATACACTGTGCGATAACTAGTGTGTCCTCTGTCTCCTAGATCCTCCTCAGGGTAGGATCCGCGTCCCAAATTGACTTTTCTGTGGCTGAAATGGTTTCCGAATTGACACTGTGTTGATGTACATATGCTGAAGGGGGGAAGTTGATTTTCTAACATACATCTTCCCCCAGAAAGTCTTCATGAGATAACAGAGTATTTTCACATCATCGTATTCTATTTGAATCAAGTTAAAACATCATCATTTATAAATACACAGGAGGAGCTTGGTGAATTCCTGATATTACCTGTTTTGTTAAACTATCCTGATGAGTTTCAGTTAAGAACTATATAAACAGGAGTAATGATCCTGGTGTTTGCAAAAGGGATATTTGATTCTGCCTGCCACTTGGTCCAAAGGTGTTGACCAAGACCTGGAAAAGATGCTGGTAGCTGACCTGCATCCTTCTTCCCCATACACTAAGCTAGACCTGATTCCTCCAGCCTGGTTTGTGTCATCCTTCCACTAGGAGACTCCATCTTCAGAACCTATGGAAGAGGAAGAGGAAGAGGAGGACGACTTGGAGCTCTTTGGTGGCTATGACAGTTTCCGGAGCTATAACAGCAGTGCGGGCAGTGAGAGCAGCTCCTATCTAGAGGAGTCAAGTGAAGCAGAAAATGAAGATCGGGAAGCAGGGGAGCTGCCCACCTCCCCGCTGCATTTGCTCAGTCCTGGGACTCCCCGCTCCTTGGATGGCAGTGGTTCTGAGCCAGGTGCTTTCAGAGTGTCCCCTGAAGACGGGGAGGTTTCAGGAGGCTATAGAGGAAGAGGGGAATATAGGCCATGTGGGCAGAGCCATCCAGGTGTAAAAAAAGCTGTTTGATCTTAAGTCTAAGGGCCTATGAACTAGACAGAAGTAGCCCCAAGGGACTACTACTAATTTCCTTTGCTGCAGTCTGATTTCAAATGACTATTTCCTTTGTTCTTTCATACGACTAATACTTATTTGGCACACGTTAGATGCCAGTCATTAATATGGTACTGCTTTTACATTTGTGTGAATAGGTGCTTGACTTTTAAGCCTGGATGGCTTTTGTTTTGTTTTCTTTTTTATTTATTCATGAAAGACAGAGGCAGAGAGAGAAGCAGGCTCCATGCAGGGAGCCCAACATGGGACTCGATCCCGGGTCTCCAGAATCACACCCCGGCCTGCAGGCGGCGCTAAACCGCTGTGCCACCAGGGCTGCCCTTAAGCCTATGCTCTGATTTACTATCTGGGAAAGGACAAGAAATAGTTTGTGGGTTGGACGTGAGGGGGGAAATTAAAGAAGGGTGGAAATTAAAGAATCAAGTGACTTCCTGGGGAAAGAATTACTGATGAGACTCCTCATGGAGCATCTGGAAGCCAGTTAACTTCGGAGCTGTGCTGTTTGGACAGCTTCTGGATGGATTCCTGTGTCAGGGCCCCCAGTGTGTGGACTGCCTGTGAAGAGAGATGGGCTAGATGTCCGTAAGGAACAGACCCTGTTCCTTAGTGCCTGCACTCTTTAGAAGAGTGATCTAATACTCTGCCACTTTTCCTTTCCATCTACTTGTCTTCTCTTCCTCCTTCCCCCACACCACCCTTTTAATCTTCTATCTTCTTCCAAACATTCTCGTAGAATCTTAGAACTTTGGAACTAGAACCATTAGAGACCGTTGAGTCCAGGGGTTCTCTCTCGTGGCTGTCCATTAGGATCACCAGTAAATTAGACTCTCAGGCTTGGATATTTTTTAAGCTACTTAGGTGATTCTAATACAATGTTAGAATTGAAACGTTGATCTAGTTCAGTTTTTTTATAGATGAGAAGAAAAGAGATCCACAGAAGTCAGGTGATGTGGGCACTGTTTTTCTTCTTGTTTTCCTCTTTACAGACTTTCCAACATCCACCTGTTGCTCTATGGATTTTCCTTACCTCTACTGTTAACATATAGCCAAGGGATGCCAGGCAGCTTATCTTAGGCAAAAGAGATTCAGTTGTGCACAAACCTCCTGCTCCTGTTCCAGCTCTGTCAGTCAGGCTAAGGACTGAGACTCACCTGATTAATGCATTGTTCAAGTTTTCAAGGGAAAATGTTCAAATCATTTTGCTTGATTTGGGGTGATTGTATCAGGTGGGTCATGTGCTGAGTTCTCTTTCCAGCTGTCTGTGAGATGTGTGGTATCGTGGGTACAAGGGAAGCCTTCTTCTCCAAGACTAAGAGATTCTGCAGCGTTTCCTGTTCCAGGAGCTACTCCTCCAACTCCAAGAAAGCCAGTATCTTGGCCAGATTACAGGTGAGAGGCAGTCACTTGGAAGACCCTTCCTGGGGTCCTGGGAGCCCAGACAGGAACAACTAACTGGCTGATGGCAAAGGGCCAAGAAGGCTTGGGAGGAGTTTGCTTGTGACCATGTGAGGTTGTAAGTTTCCTGCTATTTATTGTGTTCTAAAATTCAGAGGGCAGAGGAATCCATTTATGAAGCTTGTTAAATTGCAGATTTCTAGAGCTGCCCTCATTCCCCACCTACACCACTTCCCCATAGTCTGATGTGATTAGTAAGTTTTAAATGAGAGCCTTGAAGGGAATCTGATGCCCTTAGTCTTTCCCCCATACTTTTATACATACGTGCTCTGAAAGGAAGCTAGGAGACAGGCATATGTTTTAGCAGCCACAGTGGGTTTAGGAAGTTGATGCCTCATCTCTGACTCCATGTCATAGGCAGTCACCTAGAAAGTCTTACTAATCTTTTTCTTTCTTTCTTTCTTTTTTCTTTTTTCTTTTTTTTTTTTTTTTTTTGAGAGAGCAAGAGAGTGCAAGTGGTAAGGGGAGAAAGGAAGAGGGAGAAAGAGAATCTTAACCAGGCTCCACACCCAGCACAGAGCCCAACACGGGCCTTAATCTCATGACCCTGAGATCATGACCTAAGCCAAAATGAAGAGTTGGACACTCAACCGACTGAGCCAACCAGGTGCCCCTATAAATGGGAGGATTCTTAAGAGATGTGTTGTCTAACCCACACATTAGTTGAGAAGTGTGCTGAGGTCCAGAGAAGAATGACTTACCTGAGGTAGTTCTGTTGGAAGAGCAGGTGAACTGGGACTGGAATGTAATCTCAGGTGCCTGACTTTGTGTTGTTTCCTGGTAACTATGGCCACTGTCCATAGCACTGGTTCTCAAACTTGCCTGACTTTTTGTTTAAGATATTATTTATTTATTCATGAGAGACACAGAGAGAGGCAGAGACACAGGCAGAGGGAGAAGCAGGCTCCATGCAGGGAGCCCAATGTGGGACTTGATCCCGGGACTCCAGGATCACGCCCTGAGCCAAAGGCCGATGCTTAACTGCTGAGCCACCTAGGCGTCCCTTGCCTACTGATTTAATTGGGATGGAGTATGGCCTGGACACAGTGGCTTTATTTTATTTTATGTATGTAATCTTTATATACAACATGGGGCTCAAATTCATAACCCCGAGATCAAGAGTCACTCTCGGGGTGCTAGGATGGCTGGCTCAGTTGGTTAAGTGGTTAAGACTCCATGCTCAGGGAGGAGTCTGCTTTTCCCTTTCCCTCCACCCTCTCCTTCTTTCTCTCTCTTAAATAAATAGTCTTTTTTCTTTTTCATTTATTTATTTTAAAGATTTATTTATTATTCATGATAGACAGAGAGAGAGAGAGAGAGAGGAAGAAACACAGGCAGAGGGAGAAGCAGACTCCATGCAGGGAGCCCAACGTGGGACTCGATCCCGGGTCTCCAGGATCACGCCCTGGGCTGAAGGCGGCGCTAAACCACTGAGCCACCCAGGCTGCCCTTAAATAGTCTAAAAAAAAATGTCACACTCCATCGACTGAGCCAGCCAAGTGCCCCTTGGATTTAAAGAGCCCCTAGGTGATTGTAATGTGCAGCAGAGCTTGAGATCCAACTGCTCTGACATTTATTGAAAATCACAGTGTGCCAGGTCTTTTGCTTAGTACTTCATACAATGTATCTCTCACTTTTGTGAGATAATTGTTACTTCCCTGGTTGTACAGATTTTAGGGCATAGAAAAATCTCTCTCCTCAAGAGCTAGTAATAGTATTAATAGCTACAGTTTGGGAGTACTTGCTAAACGTTTGGACTCAGTCCAACCAATGATCTCTTACCTGACTGAGCTAGCCAGGGGCACCTATTTTAAATTCCTATTTTAAAGGCTCAAAAATTTTGAGTAACTTACTCAAAGGTCTACAAATGAGATTGAAGAACCAGGATTTGACCCCAGGTCTGTGTGGAATTTAAACTCACGTTTTTACTTCACTGATTTTTTATTTTTTATTATTTTTTAAAGATTTTGTTTATTCATGAGAGAAACAGAGAGAGGGGCAGAGGGAGAAGCAGGCTCCCTGTAGGGAGCCTGATACAGGACTTGATTCAAGGACTCTAGGACCACAACCTGAGCTGAAGGCAGACCCTCAACCACGGAGCCACCCAGGTGTCCCGTTTTGTTTGTTTGTTTGTTTGTTTTGTTTTTTAAGATTTTATTTATTTTTGAGACACACACACACACACAGAGGCAGAGACACAGGCAGAGAGAGAAGCAGGCTCCATGCAGGGAGCCTGATGTGGGATTTGATCCCAGGACTCCAGGATCACTCCCTGGGCCAAATGGAGGCACTCATCGGCTGAGCCACCCAGGTGTCCCCCACTTCACTGATTTTTTAGAATAAATTCTCAGAGGGGCACCTGGGTGGCTCAGTCAGTTAAGCATCTGACTCTTGATATCGGCTCAGGTCATGATCTCAGGCATATGAGTTGGAATCTGTGTCAGGCTCCACGCCTATGCTGAGCATGGAGCCTGCTTGAGATTCTCTCTCTTCCTCTGTTCCTTCCCCTACCCGCTCACTCCCTCTCTCTCCCTCTCTCTCCCCCTCTCTCTAAAAATAAAAATAAAAAAATAATTCCCTGGGCCCTTCTGAATAGTGATTAAATTACAAATTATAGACCAGATTAGTGGCCTTTAACCCTAGGGATGCCTGCTTGGAGCAACTGATGAAAGCCATGGACCTGCTCCAGAACATTACTTTTTTTTTTTTAAGATTTTATTTATTCATTAGAGATACACAGAGAGAGGGAGAGGCAGGCTCCTTGCAGGAAACCCAATGCAGGACTTGCCCCAGGGATGAGATCACACCCTGAGTTGAAGGCAGACACTCAACCACTTAGCCACCCAAATGTCCCACAGAACATTCCTATATGTGTACAAAATATTGACTCCTGACTCCGTTCACAGACCTCTCTGAAACCCACTCTCTCCAATGAATCTCCAGAGGAAGGAGATAGCCAAGAGTTGAAGCCACTAGGAAAAAGTTCCTGGAGGAAGCAAAGGCTGAAAGGATAGAAAAGATAGAACAGGTGTCCCTCGCTGCCCCATAGCTCCTCTGACCCCATTTCTCCGCTGTTGAACAATAGCTAAATACTTACTGAGAGCCAGGCATAATACAGTAACTCTCATCCTTGCACCCCCTCTAAGTTAAGATTGTTATTGTTATCCAGTTGATTTACAAATGAAGAAACTGAAGAGGTTAAGTAACTGGATAAATCCCAGGATTTAAAGCTAGGCAGTCCAACTCCAAAGCCCTGTTCTCAGCCATTAGGCTTACACACAGGTTCTCCTCTCTCCAGGGAAAACCACCAACCAAGAAAGCCAAAGTCCTGCACAAGGCAGCCTGGTCTGCCAAAATTGGAGCCTTCCTCCACTCCCAAGGGACAGGACAGCTAGCAGATGGGACACCAACAGGGCAAGATGGTAAGACAGCAGAACCCTGGTGCCCAGGAAGCTGCTGGGGGTCGGTGGGAGTGGAGTGCCCAGACTGGGGTGGCCCTGCCTAGGAACCAGGAATGAGAAAGATGAGGCAGCTAGAGAGTGCCCTGGCCCAGGCTCACTGTGGATTACATCTTCCCCATTTGGTAGGTATTGTGGAAATTGCCCTAGGATATCCCTGTAGTCAAAGTTCCAGGACCCTTATTTTTGATAATTCAGAGGCCAAGAATTAGCTTCTTTTGTATTGCTTTTGGCCCTATGGCTTCTGTTCCCCTTGGGCAGTGGAGACCTCTATCTAGTTTGGAGAGAGGTGGTGGAATAAGGAAATGAACCTTTCTCTCTGAGTGTGTATAGAAGATTCTTTTTTTTTTTTTTAAAGATGTATTTATCCATGAGAGACAGAGAGAGAGAGAGAGGCAGAGACATAGAGGGAGAAACAGGCTCCCTGCAGGAGCCCCATGCAGGACTTGATCCCTGGACCAGGATCACGTCCTGAGCCGAAGGCAGATGCTCAACCTCTGAGCCACCAGGTGTCCCTGTATAGTAGGTTCTAAGCATATAAGCATTAAGCAGCTCTGCTCTAGGTGGTCTGAGTTTCTGACTGCAGTGAGCCCCATAGGCACGAGGGTTGGAGGGGCCTAGGTGTGTGCCCTTCCCACCCATTCAGATTAGCTGTGGCCAATGAGAGGTTGGGGGAGGTCTAAGGAATTTAAGCGCAAAGGTCTTTGGATTTCCTTCTCTTTTCTGGGGAAGAAAGGTCAGACATTTCCCTTGAATGTTTCCTCTACTCCTGAGAGTCTGTCATCCTTTGGATAAGGTCCAGCCCTGTTCTGATGGCCACTGGTGGGACAGGTATCGGGTTTGGGTGGGGAAGGACCGGCTTCTACAGGCTCCTGGTGGCTAGGTTCCTGGCAGGGCTGCTGATTTTCAACACTTCCTCTTTCTGCTCTTGCAGCGCTGGTCTTGGGTTTCGACTGGGGGAAGTTCCTGAAGGATCACAGTTACAAAGCTGCTCCTGTCAGCTGTTTTAAACATGTAAGTGCCCTAGAGATAAGGGGAGGGAGAACTGGGAACCTAGCACTTGCCACACCTCTCATCCACCAGCCTTCCAGGCATTCCAAGATGGGCATTGGCACCAGGGAGAGAACAGTAATGGGGTCTGGGTGGGCCCAGTCCAGCTTTGCCACTCGTTCCAGTTTACATTTCTTCAGAGTCCTCCCACAAAGCGTCATCGAGGCCTTCTAGCACCCATGCTTCCCCCCTCCAAGGTCCTCACTCTAGTTTTTTTTTTTTTTTTTTTTTTAAGATTTTATTTCTTTATTCATGAGAGACACACACACAGGCAGAGACACAGGCAGAGGGAGAAGCAGGTTCTATGCAGGAAGCCCGACGTGGGACTCTATCCCAGGTCTCCAGGATCAGGTCCTGGGCCGAAGGCAGGAGCCAAACCACTGAGCCACCCAGGGATCCCCCCTCACTCTACTTATCCACATAATGGAACTTTGTGCTAGAATTCCTTTTCTTCTTTCCTCCCCATTATTCCGTGTTTTCCCATTGAAAGCTTGTTCTGAACTGCCCTGGGTTTCCTGGATCTCTTGAGCCCCAGGAGACAGATGTGGATGCCTCCTACAGCCCACCTCAGCACAGAGAAGCGCCAGAAGAGTGAGGCCCTGGGAGCCTGGGCCTGGGGCTGAAGGAAGTGCAGAGATGCTGCCTGTTTGTCTGTGGGCCAAAGAGCCACCTAGAGCGGCGCTCTTGTTTGGTCTCTCAAGCGAGGAAGTAGAGGAGGAGGTCTCTTTACTCTGGTAGTCCTAGTAGGAGTCACATCCTAGTAGCCAGTGAACTCTGGGAGGTGCCATGGACAGAGGGAAGCTGGGAAGTCTCACTCTTCTCTGCAGTGCTGTCGAAGGCACTCACCTTTCCTAGTGGGAAGCTCTTTGGCCCTGAGTTATCACTGCAGGGGAGTTACGTCATACCTGATTCCATAAGCTCTGCCAAGCCAGCCCATGTGTGCTTGAGTAGCATAGCCATTTCTAGGTTCCGTGAGAGACCCACTCTGGCCAGAGAGGTGAAATGGGATACCCTGATTAGCTGAGGCCACGATGAGAATGAAAAAAGGTGAATTTCTCCAAAGGAGAAGCAAGGTGCTGTTGGTGCAAAGTGAGGATTAGACATTGGGAAGGCAAGCAAGAAGGGTCTGCTGCTGATGAAGAGCATCTGAAAGAGACTGGTTAGAGAGGTGGAGAAAGAATGTACCCGAAGTAGGGGTGGGTAGACGGCTCCGAGAGCCAGCTTGGTGAGAGCCGAGAGACTACTGCCCAAGCCTGAGTGATGATTTAAAGAGGTGATATTTGTGGCGAGCGCTAGGAGGTATTAGGTGGTGTCACAAGTGCACAAACTGCCACGGGTGTGATGTGCCCAAGATGATAGAGTGAGGAGCTGGTCCTGTAAAGACCACTACTCAGGGCTGACCGACTCCAGATGTCTGACCCTTGCACCTGCCCTCCCATCCCGTCCCCTGCACCCCACCCCTCCCCATCCCCGGTGTCCTGCCTCAGCTCTTTGGGGACAGAGGATTTGTCTTGCTCATCTCTTCATCCCTAGTCCCATGCTTGGCTTGCCACACGCAGAGTGTTGTACACTGAGGTACAGAGAAGGATGCGATGGCTTACGAGCCCAGCCACTCTGCCCTGTGTGCTCAGGCAGTTCACCATCCCCCTGAATGCTCTCGTGCCCTCACAGGTCCCTCTCTATGACCAGTGGGAAGATGTGATGAAAGGGATGAAGGTAGAGGTGCTCAACAGCGACGCCGTGCTCCCCAGCCGGGTGTACTGGATTGCCTCTGTCATCCAGGCCGCGGGTGGGTACTCCTCTGGCCAAGCAGGGCCTGGGTTTGGAGAGGGACATGTCTGCACGGGTGGGTAGTGTCACAGGCAGAAACTGGCTTCATAAAACAAACAAAAAAGCCCACCACTGGAGTTTCTGCCAGTCCCTTCTTGGGATCCTCCTGCCTTCTCTGGCTTTGAAGAAGCTACAAGGCATGACAAGTTTGGAAACTCCCCCTCTTAAGGTTTTTCCAGGAACGATCAGACTATGGAGAATTAAATCTTACTGCTATGCTATACTGTTTTCTGAGTACGTGGAATGGGTTTGTTTTGGCTGTGACTGTTGGGGACAACAGGGACCCCCTTGCCTGGAAGGATTTCTTAGGAGTCAAGTTTAAGGTTGAGCATCCCGCCCTCCCTTACCAGTACCTTTTCCTTCTTTCAGGGTATCGCGTGCTGCTCCGGTATGAAGGCTTTGAAAATGACGCCAGCCATGACTTCTGGTGCAACCTGGGAACGGTGGATGTCCACCCCATTGGCTGGTGTGCCATCAACAGCAAGATCCTTGTGCCCCCTCGGAGTGAGTTGATGAGAGAGAGCAGTCCTTGTCGTGGTCCCTGCAGAGCCCTTGGTAGAAGGGGCACCCTTTGTCTTAGGTTAGACCAGAACAGAACCCACTTGCCAGCCTGCTTCCTGTCCTCCCCAGTCTGGGAAGCCCTATGGCGGATCCAGGTTGTACAGCAGGTTTTGTAATAGGTGATGGCTGGCCTGAGGAGGTAGAAAGAAGTTGCTCTGGCGCCCCCTGTTGGTGGGAGTATTGTTAGTCCGCGTAACCAGGATTCTGCTGTGTCTCCACAGCCATCCATGCCAAGTTCACCGACTGGAAGGGGTACCTCATGAAACGGTTGGTGGGCTCCAGGACGCTTCCTGTGGATTTCCATATCAAGGTCTGGCAGTGACCCCTTTGGGTCTCCTAACTGACCTCCTTCCTGCCCTTCTCCCATTTTCTCTGTCCGTGCAACTCACTGGAGTATTTTCTCAAAGACTTCCTTGCTTGACAGTCTTTAGCAGCTTCACATTTCTCCAGGAATGATGACGGTTGTTTTTGCCTTCCCAGCCTAGAGTCAGCCTCCACCCCAACCCAGACTCTGATCCAGCCATGTTGGTCACGTTGCCTTGCCCTCTGTTTGCTACTCAAGATCCTTACCATTGCTCATAGCATTTTTCAGGAACATTCCTTCCATAAATTTTATTAAGTACTTGGCTACAAAGAACTGTGGGAGTACAGGCCCCGTATTCAGGACTCTCCAGTCTGGCAAAGGAAATGAAGTCAAGCCTGGGAGTTATTATAAAATAGCCTTGGTTCTGAACCAGAGGTGTGCCTCTGAATCATCTCTGTGGCTTCTAAGTTTTTTTTTTTTTTTTAATTTTTTATTTATTTATGATAGTCACACAGAGAGAGAGAGAGGCAGAGACATAGGCAGAGGGAGAAGCAGGCTTCAGGAACCGGGAGCCCGATGTGGGATTCGATCCCGGGTCTCCAGGATCGCGCCCTGGACCAAAGGGAGGCGCCAAACCGCTGCGCCACCCAGGGATCCCTAAGTTGTTTTTTTTTTTAAGATTTTATTTATTTATTCATGATAGAGAGTGAGAGAGAGAGGCAAAGACACAGGTAGAGGGAAAAGCAGGCTCCATGCAGGGAGCCCGACGTGGGACTCGATCCCGGGGCTCCAGGATCACGCCCTGGGCCAAAGGCAGGCACTAAACCGCTGAGCCACCCAGGGATCCCCTGTGGCTTCTAATTTTAACTTAAAAAAAAAAAAATCACTCACATGGTAAAAATTCAAAGGGAATACAAGGATGCACAGTGAAGACTTCATTTCTCCCACCTCTATATGCCAGACCCTCCTTTGTGGGGCTTGCTCACATAGGGGCCTGGGCTGCGTCTGAGGCCTCCAGCCCCCGATGCTCTCGGGTGTGGTTCCCACATTGCCTCGATAAGTGTCACAGCAGCCAGCAGGGGAGTGCAGAGCAGGTGCTGCCATGGCACAGGCGGGACCGGTTCTGTGGCCCGAAGAGGAGCAGCTGTCAAGGAAGGTTTCAAGGAGAAAATGGCATTTGAATTCTACCTTGATGGGTAGGGTGTGGGTGGTCTGGAAGCCAAAGTGAAAAGTGAGGACGGAATAGATGCTGGGCCACATCTCGTCCAAGGCATCGGATGCCTCGTAAAGAGGTTGCCACTGTGAGTTTTAGCTGGTAGAGAGTGGGCCTTTGACAAGGAATAGTTCCAGTACGTCAAGGGAGCCTTCCCTGGCTTTTCCCTAAAGTAGAAATGGTTTTTGCTTTATTTCAATTTGCTGGGTACTGTCCATTTGCTCTTTATTTCTCTGTATTTTGCTAACTTATCTTTTCATACTTTGTTCAACAAAATTATAAGCTCTTTCACCTGTATTTTTTTTTTTTTTGAGATTTTATTTATTCATGAAAGACAGAGGCAGAGACACAGGCAGAAGGAGAAGCAAGATCCATGCAGGAAGCCCTATGTGGGACTCAGTCCCGGGACCGCAGGATCACATCCTGAGCCAAAGGCAGACGCTTAACCACTGAGCCACCTGGGTGTCCCCTCCCCTCTCATGATGCCTTGCACCGTGGACAGATTCAGCAGTTGAAAACGAGCATTTGCTCCTTCTCAGCTGGCACTTGTCTGAAGATGAGGCAGATTGTGGGTGGTATAGGCCACTAGCATTATCAAGGTGGCCTCTCCTCTGCTTAAACTCCAATGAGCTTGATTCTGGGGCACCTGGGTGGCTCAGTTGGTTAAGCATCCAACTCTTGATCTCAGGATTGTGAGTTCAGGCCCCATGTTGGGCTCCATGCTGGTCATGGGGCCTACTTTAAAAAAAAAAAAATTTTTTTTTTTGATTCTGGGTAGCAGAACATGGTTCCATGTGAACCAATCAGCAAGCACACGATGATTCACTGTCACATACCCAGTCCTGCAGTGGATACAAAAGCCAGCTGCCTCTGAGGGTTGCGTAGGAAGGATAAAAGAGGGTGAGTTTGTGAAGGCAGCTCTGATCCAAATCCAGTCCAGTTCCTTTGGTGCCTACAGTGTGATAAGTTCTGAGTAAAATGTTGTGAATGAATGGCCCAGCAGCCAAAGTCAGGTGTGTACTGTGTATCTATCAGGTGAGAAAAAACATTGCGCACTAACTCTGTGCTTAGTTCCATGCTTAGAACTGAGACTGTAGAAATGAATCCCCCCAGACCTGGCTTCTGCCCCTACAGAGCTCAGGGTGTGACTGAACAAACAGAGCACTAAAGTGGTGTTGGGCTCTGGGCTGCCCTGGGTGGGTGCAAAAGAAAGGAGTGTGTCAGGAAAGGCTAGGAGGGAGAGGTGGCCCCGAGGGACCCCAACCCAGACCTCACCCTGTGTCTCTCTCCTAAATGGGCCAGTCGATTGGTTTGGATTTGTATTCCAGGCCTTGAGCTGATGTCTGACAGGTCTGTGGTGTAGGACTCTGTCAGCTTTTCCTGTTGGCTGCTTTGTGACTCGGAGATACTCCCCCTCCTGGTGGGCTAAAGAGCGCCGCTAAGTCCCCACCTTCCCTAGGCTGGGGCTGGTTTTCCCTGGGCTGGAAAAGCCCTACAGAGTTCACTGTTCCATTTCCCTATCCCAGGCAGGACAAGACTGAAGTCTCAGGGACCAGAAAGAGTCTCCTACCCCCTCATCTTTGGCCTGTCATCAGGGCTCTCTAAAACAGCTTGTGGGCATCTTGGTCACTGTCCTTGGCTGGGTCAGAGTGGGATAGCCGTTCAGAGCTACAGCCCAGTGGGGTCACAACTGTAATTAGACATATGGAGGCAGATGGAGCCTCAGCTCTCTGGACATGAGCATAGTATGTGCCATCAGCGGGGAGGTGGAGGGGAGTAGGAAAGTGCACGAGGCTGAACACTGGGACCAGTTTCAAGGTCCAGCTCTGGCACCAATGAATCGGGGTGAGTGTGGGCAAGTCACTTGAGCCCTCTGGGGCACCTGTTCCTTAGTCTGAAATGGGTTTTGTAATTTCCATTGTACTGACTGGCATTTGGGGGGCACACCTTGTAAGCTGTGTGCTCTCATCCTGAGGAATTGGGGGCCAAGGTCAGACCTGGTGGGACCTTCCTTGAGTCTATGTCTCATTGGCCTGCTTCCTGACTTAGTGCTGGGTGTGGTTCTGGGCATACCTTCCCTATTCTGTGGTTACAGTTAGGAGATGAAACAGGGAAGTGGGTGGAGGATCCCCAGGACCACAGCGGGCCTGTGCTCTGATCTTGCAGATGGTGGAGAGCATGAAGTACCCCTTCCGGCAAGGCATGCGGCTGGAGGTGGTGGACAAGTCCCAGGTGTCACGGACCCGCATGGCAGTGGTAGACACAGTAATCGGGGGTCGCCTTCGGCTCCTCTATGAGGACGGCGACAGTGATGACGACTTCTGGTGCCACATGTGGAGCCCCTTGATCCACCCAGTGGGCTGGTCACGGCGAGTTGGCCATGGCATCAAGCTGTCAGGTCCGCGGGCAGGGGCAGGAGCATCTCTGTACCCCACACCGCCACCACGTGGTGGTGATGACCATCTCCACCATGTGCACGGTGGTACCGAGGCCCAAAGAGGTTGGGTGATTTGACCAGGTCACTGAGCTTATAAGGGCTTTAAACCTATTCGAAGCTGGAGGCTGCACGATATGGGAAGTGTCTGGATCTTACGGGTTCAGTAGGCCCTACAGAGAGCTCCTGACATGTCCTGATCCTGGTCTAGGTGGGTAGTACAGGGTGCCAAGATACAGATTAGAGCATATGCAGGGCAGCCCCACATTCTGGGGAAGGGAGGGAGGTGGCCCTGTGAGCAGCCTGCAACTCCTTTCTCTCTCTTGCTCCCTCTGGCATCTCCCCAAAGAGAGGCGCAGTGACATGGCCCACCATCCCACCTTCCGGAAAATCTACTGTGATGCTGTTCCTTACCTGTTCAAGAAGGTGAGGCACAGCCTTGGGACCTTCTCATCTTAGCCATAGGCCCTTCTCGTCTTGGCCATAGGCCCATCCCAGGCCCCACAACCCCGGGGTGTTCCTTTCCCTTCCCGTTTCCTTCCCAGGCCTATGGTGGATGAGGCCTGCTCCCCCCACCCTCCATCTGGGCCGCCCCAAGTTTCCCCAGCTGCCCCATTCCTTTAAGGTTCGAGCTGTCTACACGGAAGGTGGTTGGTTTGAAGAGGGGATGAAACTGGAAGCCATTGACCCTCTGAATCTGGGCAACATCTGCGTGGCAACCATCTGCAAGGTGAGCTTGGGCTAGTCCTGCAGCTTCGATGGTGGATGCTGAAGCCACTGCGGGGGTGCAGAACTCTGCAGTGCACATCCAGCCCACCTCCACTGTGTCTGCTCCAGGAGTACCGGACTTTTGAGTAGGGGTCTTATCTGCTCCTTGCTCAGAATCTGCCTTGGTGTCAGGTCCGCGGCACGTTGGGGAGGTGCTTGCCGAACACCTGGCCTGAGCCCGATCCTGTATCAGGTGTAGGCCCCGCCTTGTCAGCCTCCCTGGGGGCCTTCCCACTGGCACACGTCCTCTCCTTTGAGTGCTGGCCTACCCAGGACCAATAGCCGTGCTGACTTTGCTGCAGCCTAAGGAGCAGATGACTACCCCTTGGCCCCCCTGGGGACATGCTGATGTGTGCATCCAGCGGGTCTTCTCCAGGCTGGGCCCATGAGCTCGCCTCTGAAAACACTGGGGAGAAAAAAAGGTGTAGTCCCTGTGGGAACAGCATTTGCTATCTAGTGAGGAAGGAAAAGGAACCTTAAAAGGATGGGTCCGGGGGTGCTGAGTGCTCAGCAGAAGCTCAGGGAAGGCTGAGATCTAGCTCGGGTTGGATCCATCCACCTTGTATCCCCACCATAGCCACCTTACCCTAGAATGGTGGTGCAGTTCATGATACCATGGTGTCTGCCTGCCCCCTCCCAGGTTCTCCTAGACGGCTACCTGATGATCTGTGTGGATGGGGGGCCCTCCACAGATGGCTCAGACTGGTTCTGTTACCATGCCTCCTCCCATGCCATCTTCCCAGCCACCTTCTGCCAAAAGAATGACATTGAGCTCACACCCCCAAAAGGTAAGACTGTCCTCATGGTCAGAGAGGTCAGAGTGTGACCACAGGCCCAGGTTCCTGGCCAAGCCAGACCCTGGGGCTTGGGAGTCCCAGAGTGGTTTGGAGAGGGGTCAGAGCCCCCCCAAGGCCAACACCACCAGCCCTGCCACTGGGCTCACTTGGCTCCACGGCTAGCATGTGTCTCGGTGAGCAGAGCTCCCACTTGTCCCTTTGGGCAGTGAACAACCTATACGACAGGACCATGGTCCCAGAGCAGGTACCAGCCTGGGGAGGAGGGAAGAAGGCTGCCAGGGGAGACTCCAGACTGGGTCCTGACCCAGCAACAGGGGTCCATTTGGCACGTGCTCCTTTCCCCGCACATCTATGTTTTCTGCTCCCCAGGCTACGAGTCGCACACTTTCAGCTGGGACACCTACTTGGAGAAGACCAAATCGAAAGCAGCTCCATCGAGACTCTTTAACATGGTGAGGAGAGTGAGGGAGCACGGGGCCTGGGGCGGCCCTGCCCCCTGTCAGCGGCGTTCATTCCAACCCCCTTCTCCTTTGAGTCTATACTGTGGATGCCAACCGCTTCAGGGGAGAAGTCCCAACCTCTGCCACGGACATTCCGCCAAATGCTCAAGCCCGGTCCCTTTCCCAGAGAGGCTGGTGCTGGGGAACAGAGGGCAGTGGTCACTGTTAGGGGGCCCTTCCCCACAGGCACTCCCGGCCCACTCCCTCTCCCCGGTTTGGCCCCTGGGGCCGGGATCTGGCTGCCATGGTCACCGCTTCTTCCCCCTCCCAGGACTGCCCCAACCACGGCTTCAAGGTGGGCATGAAGCTGGAGGCCGTGGACCTGATGGAGCCCCGGCTCATCTGCGTGGCTACGGTGAAGCGGGTGGTGCACAGACTCCTCAGCATCCACTTTGATGGCTGGGACAGCGAGTATGACCAGTGGGTGGACTGTGAGTCTCCGGACATCTACCCCGTTGGCTGGTGTGAGCTCACCGGCTACCAGCTCCAGCCACCTGTGGCCGCAGGTCTGGGCTCTCACGGCCTCAGGGGACCCTCAACTTTCCTTTTCTTTTTCCTTCCTGTCAACTGCTCCCCCTGCCCCGTGCCTACCTCATTCTTTGGCATGAGAGCGATTGGTCTCCTGGACCACTGCTCACTAAAGAGTGGCCCTTGTGTCCCCTGTCCCGCTCCTGACTTGTCTGTCTCCCTCTCCCTCTGGCCTGCAGAGCGCCTTCCTTGATCTTGCCCACTCTGTCATATGCTCGTGCCCTTGTGCACCCAGGTAAACCCCCCAGGTCCCTCGGAGCACCCCTAGTGACGAGGGTGGGATGAAGGGACAGTTGCTTCCAGTCCCTCCCCCATTCTCACTCAACTTTGGCTTTCCTTCTTGGGGTGTCCCGTGTGTAAGGGAGGCTGAGGGATGGGTAGGTGTCTCGGGATGTGCCTGTACTGTGTCCTCTCAGAACTCTCTTAACCTCTTCCCTCTGTCTTTCAACAACAGAGCCGACCACACCTCTGAAGGCCAAAGAGGCCACAAAGAAGAAAAAGAAACAGTTTGGGAAGAAAAGTAAGTGATGCTCTGAAGAAGCGGCCAGGGCTGGGGTGGGCCTTGGGATCAGCTGGGCCTATGTCCCTGGGAGCAGAGGGGGAGTCGCCGCTTGGGTAGCACCCTCCATGGTCTGGTCCCTCCATCTCCTCTCCTTTGCCCTTCCGCCCCATCAGGCCCATCAGCCTGTGTCTTAAGGGACTCAGGTACAGATAGGGAGTCTTGAATCTCTGGCAGGGGTCAGGATCCCGAGGAAAAAAGCAAGAAACAGTATTTGTAAAGGAGAGAAGGGGGAGGAATCCCCAGCCCTTCTGCCCTGTGGTCAGAAGTCAACGCGACCCCATCGGCAGTGCACAACTGCCTTTTGAAAGTAAGATGGCGGGGGCAGCATCCTTCTCCCCAAGCCTGTCATCCTTCCCTGGGGACCCTCAGGAGTGGAAGCTTCAGGATCATTTCCTTAGGTGGGGCTCTGCTCTTAACAGATCCTGGGCCCTGTGCGGGCTCAGCTTGAGGGGGACAGCAGGTGGAGTGGGGTGGGAGGAGGTAAAGCTAGCCCTCGGAGCTGCCGGCCTGTGGCAGCAACATGCTCTCCATGATGTGGCGCCACCCAGAGAAGAGGTGGTCCGAAATAGGATGGGGAGGAAGCCGGCGTGGTCCCTGGGCAGGATCAGGGTCCGGTGAGGGTATGGAGCTGATCATGTGGGAAGACCTCGTGCCGTCTACACTAGCAGGGCTGGGAAAGTCACTTCACAGGTGAAGAAAAGACTGGAAGAGGGACAGAAGCTCAGCAAGCCTAACTGGGGGGCTTAACCTGCTACAGGAGAGAACCTCCCTGAGCGTCGGCACCCGGCCCCGAGGGGCGGCATCAGAGCTCACGCTCTGCTCCCCTGCAGAGTGGCACCTGCCTTCTGCTCACCACTGGAGGACACCCAGCCATCGAGCCCCACATGGATACTGCCCTGTGCTGGGTTTCATTCTGTGTTTATTCAAAGGGAAAAGAATACCACCGACCAAGACCCGGCCCCTCAGACAGGGGTCCAAGAAGCCCCTGCTGGAGGATGACCTGCAGGCCACAGAGAAGAGCTCATCGGATCCTGTTCCTGAAGAGAGTAAGAGCCTCCCGGGCGGGGTCAAGACAGGGCCGGCCTGCTCCAGTGCTCAGAGGCGGCCCGCCTCCTTCCCCACCTGGGCACAGAAGAGGAGAGTCAAGTGTGAAGGGACTTTGCCGGGCACCAAGCAGTCCTCCTTGGACCACTGGGCCTGGAGAGCTTCCCAAACACCCGCCCCCAACTCTGAACGGAGCCGCGCATCTCCAGCCGGGCCCTCTCCATCTCTACTGCCTGCCCCTCGGGGGGAAGGTGCCACTCCCACCTCCCCACCACGTCCTGAGGGCCCCCGTTCCTAGGGAGCCAGAGCCCCCTGCCCCTCCCAGGGTTTCACGCACACTCACTCTGTTCTCCCGCCCTCCCCACCTCCCTCCCTCTTTAGTCATTGCTGTGCGGGTGAAGGAAGAGCATCTAGACATGGCCACGCCCGACAAAGCCCCGAGTCCAGAGCTGCCCGTTCCCATCGAGAACATCAAACAGGAGACAGACGACTGAGCCTTCCCCACCAGCCCGGGGCTCCTCTGTTGCCACCACCCCTTCACCCTGCTTTAGTGTGGAGACAAGCCTTTTTTGCCCAAGTCCTGCCAGGTGCCGTGAGGGCCAGGCACCAAAGGACCTCTGTCCTCTGGCCAGGCCTCCAGATTTGTCTGTGAGCGACTCCTCCCCCCAGCTACACTTCCCAAAGCTCTTCTTACAGTACCCCCTCCACACCGTACCCCTCAACTGCCATGGGGTAGAGGGCTGCCCCCAGTCACACTGGAAGACAAGTCTGTGAAGCGTGTGTGTGTCCCCGAGCAAGTCCTACAATAAAGGCCTGGAGCAGCTCTCGAGGGGGAGGCAGTTGCAGGTTGGGTGGGGAGCGGTGTGGTGGGGGCCTAAAAGCAGCCTCTCACCGCTGGGGTTGGCGCTCTCCTAGCACCCTAGGGAGGTCAGGGAACCCCGCACAGGCACTCAGCTCTGGCAGGCAGCTAAAATGGCAGTGAGGAGGCAGGTTCTGGTGATGCAGGAGGTGGCCTTACTTAACCTGTTTTCTCTGTTGGCCTGAGTCCGGCCCCCATTTCCTAAAGGGAACAGTGGAATAGAGGTGGGGTCTGCCCCTGGCTGGGGGCTTGCAGGAACCTAGGGGGAAGGGCACGGAGCCCCCTGTGTCACTTGGGGAGGCCTGGTGGTAGAGGGAGGCAGCAGGACAGGAGGGCGAGCCGGCCGTGCTGTGAGGGGACCCCAGCTGGAAGGGAGACCACAGCCAGCCTGTGCTTAACCTGCTCTGAGCCCAGCGTGGCAGGGACCTGGCCTCTCACCCTCTTCTCCCTGTTAAGCAGGGTCTGAGGCAGTCCTGCCCCAGGGTCATGGGGCAGCAGAGTGGCCAGCCCTGCTGGCTGAGGTGGCCCTAAGGGAGCCCCTGGAGGAAGGGAGAAGAGGGTGACAGGAAACACCTCCTGGGTCCCTGGCCACCCTCCTTTCTGAAATTACGTCCTAGAAGCTCACCTAGCATCTTCCCAAATTTCAGTTGCTTTTATTTTTTCAAGTTAGTTTCCTTGGAAACTGCCCTCTCTCCGTCCTTCCAGTAACTTCCTGGAATGGAAGATGGAGGCAGGCTGACCTTTCTTTCCTGTCTGGGTAGAGACGCGCTGCCAGTTGGGTCCCCATGTTGTCCTTTAGGGGGTGCAGCTGTGCTGCTCTGGGTGTCTGGCCATGTTCTCTGGGCCCATCTGCCACTGCTTGTGCGTTTGCCCAGGACCTGGCTGTTTGGTGTTACCCAGAGACGGGGTGACCAGCCCACCGGAAGCTGGTCTCCCTCCAGTCAGAGAGAACTGGATCCCAGAGAGAACTGGATCCTGGCTCCTTTGCTGAAGGCACTAGTGAGCCCCACACGGTATAGAAACCAGGCTCAGTGTGGTGTGTTAGTGCAGCCTGAATTCCCCAAAAAGTGATGAGGTTTGGGTCACAGTGAAGATCTAGGACAGGGGCCGCGCTCACCCTGCTGCCGCTCACATGCATACCCCAGGCCTGGGCGGTGGAGGCCAGTAGCCTCAGCCCCCAGTGTGCCGCCAGCAGAAGCCACTGCATTGTGCCCAAACCCCTGGCGGTTCGGGGATCCAGTTCTGACCATGGAGCTTCTGGAAAAACTTGGGACTTTGTGGCATTGCAACCTTCTGTTCCTCCTCCCTGACTGGACAAGTGACGCCGCCACAGGCCGTGGTAAGAATGGCAGGGTCAGAGGACAGGCCAGCTGCCATCCCAGCCCTCCACGGGCCGCCCAGGACTTCCTGGAGTTGTTCGTCAGGTTTATGTTTCTTAGAGCTGAGTGTCTTCTGACCTGTCGCCCATAGGGTCAGTTATGAAGGCTGGGTTCATACGCAAGAACAATGAATAAATGTCCTCCGCTGAGCGCCGTCTCCATAGCAACCACACGCTGGGTTACCCTCATTTATATTTCTGCTGTTGCCCCTGCAAGACCCGGAGGCCGAGCCTGTGCCTGGTCTGCTGCCGTAGCCTGGTGCTCAGCCCGGGTGAGTGTGTGACCTGAAAATAAGGAACTTGGGTGGCCAGGGCCAGAAGATCTACTTGATTCATCACAGATGGAACCGTGGGCCTCTAGGAGGTTTTCGGTCGGGGCACAGGATCCACTTTGGACTCACTTGCCCTTGGAGGGAACCCAAATGACCTCTTGCACTCCCCGTGCCCGCTGCTCCGTGACCTGCAGTGGCCCCCTGGTGCCGAATGAACCAAGTGCAAATGCACACCCCTCTCCTTACTTGCACCCAGGCTAGACGCTCCACTCTGCTCCAGGGGTGAGGGAAGCAAGGGAACTGCCGTTTGTGAGGGCCTTGTGTGCCAGGCACTTGGGCAAACACAATCACACGGTTCATCATAGGAACCCTGAGGTCCGTGTTGACTTCATTTTATGGGGGAGAAAAAGGCTTATCAGAATTCAGTAATTTATTTGCTTAAATTCACAACTGTTAAATGACAGCAGTGGGATTAAACCCAGGGTGGTCTGCCGTGTTACCACCAGTAAGTACTCTTCCTCATTCATTCATTCGTTCATTCATTCTCCTTCCTGAAAGCATCTCCCACATGCCAGACACCACCCTGGAGGTCAGGGCCTCAAAAGAGTGATGCGTGCGCGGTCCAGCCGTGGCTTGAGCAAAGTGAGCATGCCCAGAATGGGGCTCGGGGCCCTGTGTGATCCTGGAGGTCAGGGTCCTTCTCTTTTTTTTTTTTTTTTTTATAGGCTCCATGTCCAACAGGGAGTGAGATCGAGAGCCGCATGCTCTACCTAAACAGCCAGCCAGGCACCCCAGGGCCCCTGTCTTTCAATTCCTTTGTATCCCTGGCAGGAAACTGCCACTTTCAACAAACATGAAAAACCCTTAATTCCAGGGCTAGCCACCATGCCACGGAGGGTTGGTTGGGGGTGGGGGGGTCTTTTAATGGAAGCCCTGGCCTGCACCTGGACCCATCAGAGCAGCTGCCACTGGGCCAACAGCATCCACACGAGCTCCCTGGGGCTGCTACTGTGGGGAGACCACGGACACTCTTCAGCCACACAAGCACCCACTGAGGTTAATGCCGTTGTCGATGATGCTAACTCCAGATGTGACTTCTAAGGCACCAACTGCTCACCTTCAGCTTGGGGTCTTTTGGGGGTTCCTCCCAGCCTGACAGGGAACACGTATGAATTGAATTCCCCCTCTCCCCTCAGAATGAGACCTTACTTAGAAATAGGGTCTTCACAGAGGTAATGACATCAGAACATGGTCATTAGGGTGGGCCCTAATCCAACAGGACTCCTGTCCTAGAGATTTGGACTGCCATCCAGCAGGAAGATGAGAAGGGACAGGGGAGATGCTGTATGAAGTCAGCCAGGGGGTGCAGTTGTGCTGCCACAAGCCAGGGAACCTCTGGGGCCACTGGAAGCTGGCAGGGCCTCAGAAGGATCTCCCCTACAGCCTTCAGGGGGAGCACAGCCCTGGGGACGCCATGATCTCAGACTCCTGAGGACAGGGAGACAAAGATGTCTGTTGTCCAAAGCCACCCAGCATGTGCTTCTTTACAGCGGCCCCTGGGAACTAACAAGCCATCTGATGGTCCCCAGGCACCCCAGAATGCAGGTCCAGAGACAGGCTGAGCCCTCTCCTGGTCTCACCAGGACCCACTTTTCTGTGTTTTCCCATTCAGGACTGGCCTCTCCCTAGAGACCCTCCCTGTGCCCTCCCCACCCAGCAAGGGCGCCCAGATCCCGCTCGCCCTTTCCTGCGTGCTGCACAATGTTGCTACAGCCGAGGGCTCAAGTGTGTGAACATAAACCTCAGGCAGGTGACGCAACCACACGGGGCAGGGTTGATGGGCAGCGGGAGGCGGCGGCCACAGCACCTACACCTCTGCTCTTTGTCCCGGGGGTGAGCCAGGCCCTTGAGGTCGGGAAGTGATGGAACCAACGATCGAGCAAATATGGTAACAGCGGTGCTGTTTTTAGGGACACGTTGGGTCCAGGTATTCTGTGGCTTAGCGGAAAGGCCACTGTCCCACAGGATGAGACGGTGTGGTCGTTTCCTTACAATCCGCCTGGGCCCAGCCAGAGGTGGGGGGGGAAGTGAGGAGCGCGGACAGGCAGTAGGAATGGAAGCAACAGTCATTGCCCAGATTTGGAACCACATGAGTTAGGACCAAGAGAAGTCAGCCCTGCCGCCCCTGGCACTCTGGAACCTGACCCACCACCGAGGCCTCCCCGACCTGCCCCGACACCAACCTTGTCTGCTGTCCACCATCTGATCTTCATGGGGTCCTCCTGGCACTGGGTCCGGAAGCAGGCATCTGCTTGGCCTTCCTGGCAGCCCAGCCTGGGCACATTTCAAAGACCGCAGTCGCAGCCTTCACCCTCTGGCCGTGGGCACTGGGAGGGGTGGCACAGGTGGCCCCCACACGCAGGTTCAGCCCAATGAGCCACCTGAGAGGAGAGGATTCAGAGAACCCACTATCCTGAGCCTTCCTGCCTGGGGTGAGCAAGGAGGTCTTCGGGAACTGGGCGGGGGGGGGCAATGGAGCCTGGTGGGTGAGGGCGGACCCTGGGGGGAGCCCTGGCTCAGCCCCTCACCAATTAGGGGACCCCGAGTGAGTCACTTCAATCCTCTGATCCCTTCTCTGTAAAAAGGGGATAGTAATAGTAATAAATAGTTACAGAGGGCTTAGGGTGCTCCAGACCCTGTTCAAATCTGGGTTGGCTAGCTGCCAGTGTGCCCCTCACAGAGAACCCCCATGAGGTGCTATACAGCACCCCCTCCCCTTTACAGGTGAGGGAATGGCACAGAGCAGTCAGGAGGCCCAAAGCTGATCAATCACAGAGCAGGATCTGAGCCCAGCTCTGCTGGACTCCAGGGTTCTTGTTGAAATTAATTAAGCGATTAAATTACTTCTGATGAAATTAACGAAGTGCCCACAGATATTGGGTTGCACCGCACTAGCCTGGGAGGACCGCATTCCCACTGCACGGGTGAGGGAATCCAGCCCCAAAGAAGTCCACCCCAAGTCCCATGCACTTTCGGCTCCCTGGGGGGCGGTCACTGGCTCTGGCAGGACCCTCCCCTCTGGAGGTGTTCAGCTGGCGCATGGGGGGCGGGGGCAGAGGCTCGATTGACAGCAGCTGCTGGGCCCAGCTGGGGTGGGGGTTCCAGGAAAGTACCCACCTGTGCAGCGGGAGCAGCTGGCAATCGCAGTGGAAGGGATTGCCGCTGAGGTCGATGAGCTCCAGCTGGCTGAGATGGGGCAGGGCAGGCATGGCCTGCAGCTGGTTCTTCTGCAGGTGCAGGCTCTGGAGCCAGGGCCCCAGGCCCGAAAACGCCCTGG
This sequence comes from Canis lupus dingo, assembly GCF_003254725.2. Lineage (NCBI taxonomy): Eukaryota > Metazoa > Chordata > Mammalia > Carnivora > Canidae > Canis > Canis lupus. The sequence continues at coordinate 24,715,454 of NC_064252.1, read as the reverse complement.
GAGAAATCTGCAAGGAGACGCCAGGCCCGTCTCACTGGCTAGGCCTGGGAGGTACCCTGTGCTCCCCCGCAGGAGAGAGCCCAAGGTGGCCCAGGCAGGAAGGGCAGGGCTGGGACGGAAGCCCTGGTTGGTCTAACCCTGAAGTGCCTGCCCCTTGCACGTCACCTGGACAAGGGCCCTTGGTTCTGCTGTGCCTGAGCATGCCCCCCGCCCCTGCTCCAGAGTGACAAATCCCCTTGGTGGCTCCTGCTCTGCCCCCAAAGTGCACAAGCAGCCCATGGACACACTTCCTCCTCCCCCCCCTCCCCCCGGTGCTCCCGCAGGCCTCTCCGTGTGCCCCTGGCACCTGCCTGGTCAGTCAGCACACCTGAGCTCCCTGCTGGTAGGCATCGTCTCTGGCTTATCCCAGGGTCACCACGCACGGCCCCAGGCCTGAGTGTGGGGGCAGCGGTGCTCGTGGGGTGATTGCATGCTGTGTGGGGCCTCACGCTGCCTCCCCCATCCCTACACTCCTGTGCCCACCTGCTCCAGGCCGCTGCTGTTGAGGAAGAGGTGCTGCAGTGACCCACCCACGGGCCGGAAGGCCCCATCTGGCAGGGCTCTGAGCGGGTTCCCCGAGAGCTGCAGCTCCAGGAGGGTGGGCAGCCCCTCCAGGGCCACGGTGGGCACCCCCTGCAGCTGGTTCCTGTCCAGGTACAGCTTCTCCAGGTCCGGAGCGGGGCCTATGGCGCCAGGGGACACGTGAGAGATGCGGTTGGCGCTCAGGTAGAGCCAGCGCAAGGCCTGCGAGCCGGCCAGGTCCCCGGGTTCCAGGCGCTCCACGGCGTTGTGCTGCAGGTGCAGGGAGAAGAGGCCGGGCAGGGCGCGCAGGGCGGTCCCAGGCACCCGCTGGAAGCGGTTGCGTTCCAGGTACAGGTAGGCGAGGCGGGGCGCCCCCTCCAGGGCCGCGGCGCTGAGGCCTGCGAGCCGGTTGTCGGAGAGGTAGAGGTAGATGAGGCTGGCCAGCCCCGCCAGGGCGCCCGCCTCCAGCTCGGCGATGCCGCAATGCTGCAGGTGCAGCGACACCAGGCCGCCCAGGCCTGGGAAGGCGGCCCGGGGCACCGAGGGGAAGTGGTTCCGCCTCAGGTCCAGCAGCTGCGTGTGGCTGGGGAAGCCGCGGGGCACGGCCCGCAGGCCCCGGCTCTCGCAGCCGCTGTGCCGGGACTCGGAGGCGCACACGCAGCCCGGCGGGCAGGGCACCGCCGTCCCGTCCGCCCCGTCCTCCCCGTGCCCCAGGCCGCCCGGAGGGGTGCGGGCCCACGCAGCGGCCAGTTCCTCCTCCTCCTCGGCGCCGCCGGGGCAGCGCAGGTCCGAGGGCCGCAGGGCGTCCAGGGCCTCCCCGCCGAGGCGCCGCGGCCCCCTGCACGCGCCGTCCGAGTGCACCCGCGCCCGCGCCAGCCACTCGAGCAGCGGCCGGGCGCGGCAGCCGCACCACAGCGGGTTCCCGTGCAGCCGCAGCCGGCGCAGCTGCCCCGGGCCCTGCAGCGGCGGCACAGTGTCCAGCTGGTTCCCGCGGAGATCCAGAGTGTGCAGGCGGGGGCAGCGGGCGAAGGCCCTTGCATCCAGGGCCTGCAGGGCGCCGTGCTCCAGCGTCAGCTCCCGGAGACCGGGCAGCGCCAGCCCGTCCTCCTCGCCCACGTAGGTGAACGGGTTGTGGCCCAGCTCGAGCCGGGCCAGCGCCCGGGCCTGGGACAAGGCCAGTCCCGGCAGCGCCTGCAGCTCGTTGTGCTGGAGGCTGAGCCGGCGCAGGGCGGGCAGGCCAGCCAGGGCCTCGGGGTCCAGCACGCTGAGCGCATTGTGGGACAGGCGCAGCCAGCGCGCGCGCGGCAGCCCCTGGAAGGTCATGGCGGGCAGGTAGACCAGCGCGTTGTGGGCCAGGTTCAGGGTGGTCAGCGCACCCAGGGCCCCGAAGGTCCCCGGCCGCAGCTCCTCCAGCACGTTCCTCTCCAGGTCCAGCCGCTGCAGGGAGCCCAGCCCGTCCAGGGCCTCCTGGGGCAGCGAGCTCAGGCGGTTGGAGGCCAGGTTGAGGATCTGCAGGCGGCCCAGGCCCCGGAAGGCGCCCTCGGCCACCAGCTCCACCTGGCAGTGCCGCAGGTCGAGGTGTGTCAGGTAGGGCAGGTCCCGGAAGGCAGCTGGGGGGATGACCTTCAGCAGGTTGCCTTGGAGGTCCAGCCGCTGAGTCAGCTGAGCGGGGAAGGGGGGCCGAGCAGCAGTGAGGACTACACCTTTGCACGCGCCATTCCCCGCCCCGACTTCTCCCCCTCACCTTTTCCTCATTCTCTTCATCTTGCTCCCCGACACCTCCTCCAGGAAGCCTTCCTCCCTCACCGCTTGGGCACCTTTCACTTTGAACTGTCACTGCCTGTTTGCTTTCTCTTTCCCCCCTAGCTCTCGACCCCACGAGCAGAGAACGTATCTTATTCCAGTCTGTATCCCCTGATCTCTCTAGTTCTCTCTCACACGGTTTGTCATTAATTCAATATTTATCTCATAGGTCACCGACTTGTTCCAATCGCATAGAACATTAAACAGGGCTGTTATGCCATTTGACAGATGTGAAGACTGAGGCTCGGAGAGGAAAAGTGACTTGCCACAGTCCCCCAGCCAGGCAGTGGCTGTCCTCCCTGCCCCCCTCACCCTGCTGACCTCGGGGACGGCGTCTGGCACCTCCGTGAGGTTCTGGTGCCAACAGGCAACATGCCGCCTGGGATTGTCACAAACGCACGTCGGTGGGCAGCGTTGGGCAGCTACAGGCCAGGCTGGGCCCAGGGGCAGCAGCAGAGGAAGCAGCAGCACCAAGGAGACGCTCTGGGGCCTGGGAGAGGGAGAAGCGGTCAAGCCCGGCTCCTGTTTCCAGGGCCCCTGAGATGTTTCCTCCTTTGGCCCCAGAGACACTGTCATTGCCCTGAGCCTCAGGACGCCCCGTGCAGTGAAGGTTCTATTGTGAGCCTTGTTTAACACTGGGGGAAACTGAGGCTCAGGCGACCTGGCGAGCCCCTTCGACGGCCTGCCCGGGGGCTCCGGAGGCCTTGCTGAGTGCAGGGATGACCCGAGGCGCAGAGCGCGCGCCCAGGCTGCGGTTTGGCTCCTGGGCCCCGGGGGAGGCAACACAGCAGCCAGTCCTCAGACCACATGGTGCCATTTCCACGGTGGCAGGGAGCACAGTGGCACCCGCTGTGAGAAGACAGCCTGCAGCCAGTGGGGACCCAGGCCGGGCCGAGTGTGGAAGGCCAGGTTTGGGGGGGCCAGGAATTGTGGGGCCCGAGAGGCTCGGAGCCCCGCTGGCAGGTGAGCCGGGGGCCTAGGCCTCTGTTCCCCGTCTGGCCATCCTACACCATCCCGCGGGGCCGGGCGGGCCGGGGAGCGAGGGGGGCGCAGCCCGACCCCGGCCACCGTCTACCCGCCCTCCCAGCACCCCTTCCCCGGTGGACCCCTTCACCTCGCAGCCGCCGCCTGTTGCTCTCAGGGGCTACTGCCCCCCGCGCTCCCGGCTCCCCCACCCTCTGCTCCCCACCACCAACTGAGCCCACTTTCCAGAAACAGACGGGCTTCCGACGCCTCCAGCGTGTCCCCGCTGCCTCGGGTGGAAAGTCGGGGCCCCGACCCCACCTGGGGTGTGCTCACTCTCCCAGGGTCACCCTGGCTCCCCACCAACCAGACGGACGACAGAGCTTCCTCCGCCGGCGGCACCGGTGCCGCAGCTCCTGCCGCTGCTCGGGCTCCTTCCCTGTCCCCCTCCCTCAGCCTCCTCCTCACTGGTCGCAGTCCCGGGTCCCCTCGAGGCCCCCTCGAAGGCGGGGCTGCCGGCACCGCCAGAGCCCGTGGTGGGCCGTGGGGACGGGTCCCTCGGGGACGGGGACGGTGTCGCGCTCAGAGGCCTGCTGGGCTCTCGGACCGGCCCCGAAGGACGCGCCCCGGCGGCTGCTGGAGCTGCGGGCTGCCTGCCCCCCCTTCCTCGGAACCCACCTGGGGGACCCCCTCGCAGAGTCCGCCCCTACAGACCCCCTCGGAGGCCCAGAGAGCGGCGGGGGCTCGCCCCGGCCCCCACACTCACCCCTCCATGCCGCCGCCTCGCTCAGCCCGCCGCGGGAGCCCCCCCTCTGGGCCCGCAGGCCCGCAGCCAGGGCTGAATGGCGGCTTTGTGGGCAGCCGGCTGGGGGGCGGCGCGGCGGCCGGCTCGGCCCGGATCGGGCGCCAGGCCTCGTGCCCAGCCTGCGCGGCAGCGCCCGGCCACCCGGTGGGGAGGGGGGCTGGGGGCCCGGCCCCCCCGCAGCCTGGCTCCCTACTCTGTGGAAACGCAGTAACTAGCTCAGCGGGGTGGGGGGGGCTGTGGGGTCCAGGTAGGTCCCGGGCACGTAGCTCACGCTCACGAACACTTGACTGTGCCCTCCTTACACACTTACGTACATCGTTGAACACTGTACATACAATATTCCATATTTGGCATTTTTTTTCACTCAGTAACACATTATCCAGTGATCCTGGTTGATCTGCCTTAGTCATGTTCATTTTAACTGCTGTGTAATATTCCATTGTACACAGGTGGTGACTCTACTTACCCACTAATCCTGGAGATTTTGGTTGCCCCCAACTTTTTTTTTTTTGGTTTGGGGCCTCCATTTTGTTACAAATTGCAAAACAACATCCAAATCCTTATCTTCTTGGCCACATGTACATTTGGAAGAAATGCAACAGGGGCACCTGGGTGGCTCAGTCAGTTGGGTGACTCTCACCTCAGGTATTGATCCTCAGGGTAGTGAGTTCAAGCCCCACATGGGGCTCCATGCTGGGCATGGAGCCTACTCCTTTTTTTTTTTTTTTTTAGCATTTTATTTATTTACTCATGAGAGACACAGAGAGAGAGGCAGAGACACAGGCAGAGGGAGAAGCAGACTCCCCACCCGGAGCCCAATGCGGGACTCGATCCCAGAACCCCGGGATCACCACCTGAGCTGAAGGCAGATGTTCAACCACTGAGCTACCCAGGTGTCCTGGCATGAAGCCTACTTAAAAAAAGTTTTTAAAAATGCAACAGAGCACCTGGGTCTCCCCTGCAGGGAGCCTGCTTCTCCCTCTCCCTGTGTCTCTGCTTCTCTGTGTCTCTCATGAGTAAATAAAATCTTTTTTTAAAAAAAAATTAAAAAGGGATCCCTGGGTGGCTCACCGGTTGAGCGCCTGCGTTGGGCCCAGGGCATGATCCTGGAAATCCAGGATTGGGTCCCACATCGAGCTCCCTGCATGGAGCCTGCTTCTCCCTCTGCCTGTGTCTCTGCCTCTCTGTGTGTCTCTCATGAATAAATAAAATCTTTTTTATTTTTTTAAATTTTTATTTATTTATAATAGTCACACAGAGAGAGAGAGAGAGGCAGAGACACAGGCAGAGGGAGAAGCAGGCTCCATGCACCGGGAGCCCGACGTGGGATTTGATCCCGGGTCTCCAGGATCACGCCCTGGGCCAAAGGCAGGCGCTAAACCGCTGCGCCACCCAGGGATCCCAATAAATAAAATCTTAAAAAAAAAAAAAAAGAAACCTTTAAAAAACATAAAAAATAAAATTTTCAACGCAATGGTTCATGGTAACCATAGCAAACTTTTCTACATCCTGATAGTTCAGATACATGTTTCTGGTGGATTTGTATCTGTCGTTACTCAGTTTGCTTGGATATGTTCTTTTTTCAAAGCAGAAATAGTGCTGTACCAGACTTGTGCATGTCCTTTACTTCACTCAGCCAATTTCATGTCACTGGCATCGCAGTGTGTGTACTCTTCGGTTTTTTCCATTCGACATTGTTTGTGAGCTTCCCCTGTGATGCGTATTTTAAAAATTTGTTTTATTTTTATATAGCATTTCAGCACTCCATCCCATAGATATTCCACAACAGTGGCATGGGGAGAGGCAGGAGCACCATCTGCCCCCAGTGCAGGCAACAAGGGGGTGTGCGGTCGTCGGGGAATTTTAAACGCAGTGGGACCTAGTTTTTTTTTTTTTTGTTAAGATTTTATTTATTTATGAGAGAGAGGCAGAGACACAGGCAGAGGGAGAAGCAGGCTCCATGCAGGGAGCCCAATGCAGGACTCGAATCCGGGTCTCCAGGATCACACCCTAGGCCAAAGGCGGACGCTCAACCGCTGAGCCACCCAGGGATCCCTGGTTTGCTTTTTATTAACATGTGCTAGTGATTCTAAACAACACTGATACTCAAATATTCCTCCCTGCTTGGGTGGATCATTCTCACCTCTGCCTTCTTGGTACCACATGGGTGCAGTTAATCCATTCCACTCCTGACGGACATTTGGGTTGTTTCCAGGGTGGGGCTATTCTGAAGAGGGCTGCTTACGTCTTTTGCACGGCTGTCTCTGTCGGGATAGACCTATGGATGGAACTGCTGACCACAGAATATGCTTATTTTCAGCTTCAATGGATACTGCCAGTTTCGCAGCCTTTACACCAATTAACACTTTCCCCAGCAGCGTAGGAGCCCCTACCTCTGTTCTCACCAGTGCCTGGTATTTTTCATCTTGCACTTTTGCCATCCTATTGAGGTATAATAGCATCACCCGATAATTTTAATGTGCGTTTCTCTGAAGACTAACGAAAGTAAGCCCCTTTTCATGTGGTTTTGTGTTAAGTCCCCATTTGAACCTTTTTGTTCATTTTTCTAATGAGTTGTCTTATTTATTAACTTGCAGAGATTCTACATATTCTGAATTATTAAAAAATATATATTGAAGGGGCACCTGGCTGGTTGAGTCAGTGAAACATGTGACTCTTGATCTCAAGGTCATGAATTCAGGTTCCGCACTGGGTGTAGAGATTACTTAAAAAATTAAAAAAATAAAAGCTATCGGGATGCCTGAGTGGCTCAGTAGTTTAGCATCTCCCTTCGGCTCAGGGAGTGATCCTGGAGTCCCAGGATCGAGTCCCATGTCGGGCTCCCTGCATGGAGCCTTCTTCTCCCTCTGCCTGTGTCCCTGCCTCTCTGTCTCTCTCATGAATAAGTAAATAAAATCTTAAAAAATAAATAAATAAAAGCTGTCAATAAGGGAGTAAAAAGGCATCAAGTCACAGAAAAGAGAAAATAATTGCAATATGTACCTTACGTGTTTTTTAAAGATTTTATTTATTTGAAAGAGAAAACAAGTGGAGGGAGTGGCAGAGGGAGTTGAGCAGAGACCCTCCTCAACATGGGGCTCAATCCCAGGACAAGACCATGACCTGAGCTGCAGGCCAACACTTAACTGACTGAGCCAGCCAGGTGTCCCTATAGTGCTTTTTTTTTTCTTTTTATAAGACTTATTTATTTTAGAAAGTGAGTTCCAGTGAGAGAATGAGCAGGAAAGGCTGAGGGAGAGGGAGAGAGAGCGTGGAGCCCAATGCAGGGCTTGATCTCAGGACCCTGAGATCATGATCTGAGCAGACACCAAGAGTCAGACACTTAACCAGCTGTGCCACCTGGATGCCCCCCGTGATGCCTGTTGATAAACAAAAACCTGTTCTCATGGCTACACAGTAGCCATTGTGTGGATACCCTACAATGGTAAACCAAGGTTAAATGCAGATTCATGTATCACTTTTTCTTTCTTCCAAGGTCTTTAAGATATCCACCTACACTAATTCCTAAAAGATCAGTTTTGTTTTTAACATTTAGAATTTTAAAAATTGTGCTAAAATGTACATGACCTAAAATTTACAATTTTAACCATGTAAGTGTACAATTTAGTGGCATGAAGTGCATTCACAGTGCTGTACAAACCATTACCACAGCCCAGCCCATTTCCAGAATCTTTTCATCATCCCAAATGGAAAAATTCTACACCCAACAGACAATAACTCTCCTGTCTTCTCCCAGCCCCTAGTAACCTCTCTTCTAGATACCTCTGATCAGTGCAATCACATATTACTTATCCTTTCACGTCTGGCTTCTTTCACTGAGCACATTGCTTCAAGATTCACTCATGTTGTAGTATGTGTCCAAAGGTCATTCTTTCTATGGCTGAACAGTACTCCATCGTGCCTCTGTGTGTGTGTGTATGTGTGTGTATGTGTGTTTAAAGATTTATTTCAGTCAGAGAGAGCGCATGAGCAGTGGGGAGGGGCAGAGAAAGAGGGAGAAACTCAAGCAGACTCCTCGCTGAGTGTGGAGCCCAACATGAGACTCGATCTCATGACCCAAGGTCAGACCTGAGCTGAAACCAAGAGCTGGACGCTCAACTGACTGTGCCACCCAGTATGTGTATACTCATCACATTTTATCTGGTTCAGACCTGTCAGTGGGCACTAGGTGGCTTCCACCTCTTGGCTATTGTAATGCTGCTGTGCGCATGGGCGTACAGGTACCTGCTGGGGTCCCCACTTTCCCTCTTGGGTACACATACACTGGAAGTGGGAATGCAGGCAGTTGAAGCCCCCTTTCTTCTACCTCTTGTCTCATTCTCTTCCCTCTCTCCCCGCCAGAGGCACTTTCCTGACGTAGTATAACTTCACTATAATAATACATGGCTTAAAAATTATAACTATAAACAGTACATACTGTTTTTGCAAACTTGTTTTTTTCGCTCAACATTTCCAAAGTTTATTCACATGAATGCAGACAGCCCATGCATCTGGTGGATTCACTTAACTACGGCATTTTAAAAAAAAAGGTTCTTTTTAAGGGCGCCTGGGTGGTTCAGTCTGTTAAGCATCTGCCTTCAGTTCAGGGCATGATTGCCAGGTCCTGGGATCAAGCCCTGTGTCACACACCTGCTCAGTGGGGAGTCTGCTTCTCCCTCCCCCTGCTCATGCTTGTGATCTCTCTCTCTCCCCTACCTCTGTTCTCAAATAAGTAAAATTTTATTTTTTAAAAATCAGAAAAAATTTCTAAAAAATTTTAAGTAATCTCTGTACTCAACGTGGGAGTCGAACTCACAACCTTGAGATCTAGAGTCACATGCTCTTCTGACTGAACCAGCCAGGCTCCCCATTGCTGCAGCATATTCTCTCACTGCGTGCACATGCTGTGAGATAATATGCTATAATTAACCAAATTTTTCCTTGATGGACATTTAGGTTAATTTTCTGGAATCTTTCATGGAACCACACTTGTAACTTGTCACCTTGTGCGTGTGTACAACAGTTCCTTTAAGGTAGCTCCTTAGAAATGGAATTTGAGGGGCAGCCCACATGGCTCAGTGGTTTAGTGCTGCCTTCGGCCCAGGGCGTGATCCTGGAGATCCAGGATCGAGTCCCACGTCGGGCTTCCTGCACGGAGCCTGCTTCTCCCTCTGCCTGTGTCTCTCATGAATAAAGAAATGGAATTTGGGGTCATGGGCTATACGTATCTTCACCTTTTTTAGTATCTGCCAAATTGTTCTCTAAAGTGGTTTTCAGTTTGGCCTCCCTCGAGCAACATGCAGAATGTAAGAGATTCTTCTCTCCCTGGTGTCACCTCTGGTCTCTGTGGTTTTATTTTCCATTTCCTTAATTACAGATACAGCTGAAGTTTTTTTTTTGTTTTTGTTTTTTTTTTTTTTGCCTCTCCAGTTGCATCCTGCATGAACTGCCTGTTCATCTCCTTTGCCCAATTTTCAATTGGATGTATCAGTCTCAATGCTAATCCTCCTGCAACATACGTTGCAGTGCCTTTTGTGTTCCACCATCTTGCCAATTCTTAGGGTGTTTTTGGTCAATGTTTTTCACTTTTTATTCTGACAGAGGCAAATTTTCTTATGGCTTGTGCTTCTGGAACATCAAAAAATGTTCTTGTATTTTACTTATTTAAGAACAAAAAATATGGCTCTTGGGTGGGTGGATCTGGATCACTCTGAATGTTCAGTGGATCACTGTGGTGTCCCTCCGCCCCATCCTGTCCCGTCTTCCCCAGACTAACTCCTGTCTCGAATGCTGGGTTTCCTGCATACATGCATTTGCCTAAACACAGTTGGTTTTGAACCCATGGTACAGTACTGAGACTTTCTTCACTCAACATCCTTACTGATTTATCCACAGTACGCACGTGGCCAGAGCTGATATGTTTTCATGGCTGTGCGATGTTACGCTGTATAGCTTTGCACTTGAACCACTTTCCTGATGTTGACCTGAGTCATTTCTAGGTTCAGATTATTAGGAAATGCTGCTTGGCTACGCCTCTGGCTGTGCTTCCAAGGGTTTTCTAGTCTGAGCTTCAGAATGGAATTATTGCTAGTTTAGCCTTGAGCCCCTTTATGAGAACAGCCTGGGGCTGAGCAGGCCTCTCGTACTCAGGGGTCACATGTCATCTAGGTCGAGGCACCTCTGATCTTGCAGACCCCAAGTCATGGCGCTCAGGGACCTGAAGCCTGTGTGAGCTCAGGGGCGGCTGTAGTTCTCACGAGTGTCCGAGTCGGGAAATGCCAAAGGCTATGAGGCTCCTTCAGCAAGCAGCCGAGTCAGAGGCCGAGCCTCAGGCCCTTCCCTGCACCTGGTCAGGAGGCCTGAACTCTGAGCTGATCTGAAGGACTGAGGTGGAGCCGGCCTGCTGCAAGGTTAAACGAGGTCTGTGGTGCACCTTCCCAGTCTGAACTGAAGCTCAGAGCCTGACATGTGGTTTGATCTCAGGACCCTGAGATCATGACCTGAGCCGAAATCAAGAGTCAGACAATCCACTAAGCCACCCAGGTGCCCCTTACATCCCCGACTCTTGAGGACTTCCCTGACCTCACTGCCCACTCTCCCCACCCTGGGCTACTAGACCAGACTGGGAGCCCCCAAGAAGCTGTGCCTGTGGCCTGGAGCTCTTCAATTATATGGGATACACAGGCTGTGTCTAAGGTAGGCAGTAAGGAGGTTCTGCTTAGCTGGCCTCACACCACATGTGGCAAAGGGAAGGAAGGACCCTGAGGGAGGTGCTCTCCACTCCAGGCCCTATGGCCGGATATCTGCGGCAGCTTCCCAGTCAAGCTCAACCCTGTGAAGTGACCTTGCTAGCCAGACCCAGAGGGCTCCTGATGGTGCAGCCAGTGGAGCCTGTGGCAAAATCCGGACAGTGTCCAGCCTAGCTATGTCCATCAATGGAGCAAGGCACAGGCTGGTGGAACCGCAGCCCCAAGGCCAGGTCAAGGATAAGATGAGGCTGGACAGATGAAACAGGCTCAACTTGGGACCTTCATTGCCAGAGAAGGAGATTACCCCCATCCTCCTTGACCCCCAGAAGCTGCCCACTCCTGGGCACAAACTGCCCAGCTGTTAAAGAAGAGCTGGCAAAAAATATAGAAAAAAATAAAAAAATAAAGGGGAGCTGGCATGTCTGGACACATCTGGGCCCAGGCAGGAGAGGCTGCCCCATGTTGGCCCAGAAGAGGCTGCTCTTCTGCAGACCCAGGTGGGACGCCAGGTACTAAGCCTCAAGAACTGTCCAGTTAAGGTAAAAGATTTCTCAAGGCCCCATGCTTGCCACACATGACTTTATTTGAGAAGCCCCGGGCACAGCCCAGACACGCCAAGAACACAGAGGGGAAAGCAGAGAGCATCAGGGGGCAGCTCCAGCGCACTCCCCGCCCCATCCAAGTCCTTTAAGAGCGCCGAGAGCTGCAGCTCAGGCTCCATGGGCCCTGCCCCTGCTCCCTGCGCTGGAGAACAGGTTTGGGCCTGCCAAAGAGCCCCCTCCAGCTTGGCCCCTAGGCTAGTCACAGACATCTTGGCAGTGAGGGGGCGGGCCCCACTGGGTCTGGAGCCAGCGCCAGCTACCCAGCAACTCCCGCTCCTAGACCCCTGGTATCTGCCACTGGCTTTTCTTCCTGTCCACACGGCATGGAAACCAGGGTCTCCCCTTCTGCCGACTGCCCCGTGGCACCACACCCATGGCAGTCTCTGCCCCTCAGTCCGCAGAGGTCAGCACAGCAGGGATGGACTGTGGGGGTGGCAGTGGCTGTAGGACCAGGGCTTAGTGACAGGAAGCAAAGTCAGCCACCAAGTGAGGAGCCCCAGGCAGGGCGGAAAACGCAGCCCAGCCATAACACAGAGGGAGGGGACAGCATACAGACAGCAACTCCCCGGACTTCAGTGCAGCCCAGAAGGGTAAGGAAGGCAAGGTGGGAGGGGACAGCCACCAGGACCTCAAGCTTGAGGCATGGATCAGCAGAGTGCCCTCAGATGGCAATGAGTTTAATGGCAGAGCAGCCTGCAGCCCTTTCAGGAGGGCCAGCTCCCCTCTGGTGGGACCAGGGCCAGTCTAGTGGGGAGACATTAAAAACCCAAACCCTAACGGGAAGTGCACACCTGCACACGCACCACACCGACACGCATACGCAGGGACCGACGTGACACAAGCAACAAAGACCCTCCCTGCCTCTGGCCAGAGTCCTTCATCCGAATCCCTTCCCATGTCACTGGTCCAGGCCAACGGGTGGGGAGAGGCCGGCTTCACCTCTAGACCTTGTACAGCGTCTGCAGTAGACTGTGGCGGGCAAAGGAGCAGGACTCCAGGGCACCATTGGGCCTGTGAGGACAGAAGAGTCAGTGTTGGGGGGGGAAGGGAAAAACACAGCCCTCAGGGGCCTGAGGGCTTCAGGCTGCAGCAGGGCCAGTTTCCCAACTACGGAGAGGGCAGGTGGGCCATTTCTGAGGCTACAAATGTGCTGGACCCCTGTTTTTCTGACTTTCATAAGGACTCTGAAGGGAGACGTTATGAGCCCGGTCTTCTGTACACTGAGGGGTGGAGCACGTGAAGATCGGAGAGGCAGCAATGCATCCAAGACCACACGGCTCAGTGATGGCAGGAACACAGGCCCCTGCTCTCCCTGGGCAGAGCTAAGGGCCCTTCCGGTGGGCACCGGCCCATGGCAATCTCACAGCTGCTAGAGTCCCACCTGGGCCCTCACAAATGACAGGTTATCCTCACAAATAATGGGCTTGTCCCCATCAAGATCATGAATCTCAGGGGGGTCCCTGGGTGGCTCAGCAGTTTAGCGCCTGCCTTTGGCCCAGTGTGCGATCCTGGAGTCCCGGGATCGAGTCCCACGTCGGGCTCCTGGCATGGAGCCTGCTTCTCCCTCCTCCTGTGTCTCTGCACCACAGAGGAAGAAAGGAGGCCAGGCAAGTGTGGGGCGGAGCCAGGATCTGCAGCCCACAGCCATCTTACCCGGTCTAGGATGGCCTTGGGATCCTAGAGGAATCCTAGACCATTTGGCCAGGTGATGAGGGAGGGGGATGTGCCTGTCACTCCATGGTCACTCAGTCACCTCAAAGGAGGCCTAAGGGACAGCCTTTACCAACTCCCTCTTTTAATGTAGTACAGAGGAGGCCCACGCTGGGGGCAAGCAAGCGGCTACGAGGCAGCTTGCCACTGGCCAACAAGGGCAAGGGGTTCTTCTTGTGGGTCCACGCCCAGCCTCAGGGCAACGTGGACAAGACAGAAAGGCAAAGGGAACAATTCTGACTAGAGGCTGAAGGAGACAATTGGAGCAGGGCTCAGCAGGGGCTGGGAGGCAGGGACTGGGGCCACCTCTGACGACGCTCCAGTGAGCTAAGTACTTGGATCAAGGCAGCATTCCCTGCTGTGGGAACAGGCACAGGGACAATGTACGCTGCTGGGGAGGCAGGGCCGTGAGGTCTATGGCCAGGGTGAGGGCCTACCCTGGACTTGGGCAGAGGAGCCAAGAACTCTGCTCTGTGCCCGGCATGGGGCTCGAACTCACAACCCCAAGATGGAGAGTCTCACGCTCCACCAACTAGCCGGTCAGGTGCCCCTCAGCTCTACTTTTCACAAGGGCCAGTCTAGCTGCAGCGGGAGGGGTGGCCGCGGGCGGCAGGTGTGGTGGCAGGCAAGTGGGCAGACACACAAGAGCATGAGGCCCAAGGAGCACATGGGACAGCAAGACGCTGTGGTGGTGCAGAGGCCATGGCACAGACAGCTCCAGAAGCTGGCCGGTGATCCTCACCACGCCCTGAGCCAGACTAGCCCACCACCTTCATTCACATCCCCCAAGGCAAGGGCTATGTTCTCTCTCCCCTGCCCTATGCCCACGTCCCCCCAAGGTACTGGGTTCACAAGAAGTGAGATAGAGTCGCCAGAGACAACCTCATTCAACGAGGTGGAGGGGAAACAAAGAGGGAGACGAAGGCCTAGGGCCACAGAGGACCTCAGTGAGGACAGGGGACAAGCCTTCCGACCCACTCCTCATAGGCCATGGGGTCTGAAGGTTTCTGGCTACCGAACTGTGGCCACTGCCTCACCACAGCCCAGGACCCTCCTCCAGGACAAGGCCAAAGTTTCCAGGTCCCTGGGTATCTGGCACCTGCCGGGGAGGGGACTGTGGCTGCAGAAGGTGAGTGTGACGGGCCCCTTTGGCCTCAGGCCTGTGGCTGCAGGAACGGACACAGAACTGTTCCCAGAGACGTCACAGAGTAGAGGACCTCGATCAGCAGTGCGAACGCGGGCAAACCCCTTCACTATCCCATGCTGCTTCCTCATCAGGAGAAGGGGGGCCGGGATCCCTGGGTGGCGCAGCGGTTTAGCGCCGACATTTGGCCCAGGGCGTGATCCTGGAGACCCAGGATCGAATCCCACGTCGGGCTCCCGGTGCATGGAGCCTGCTTCTCCCTCTGCCTATGTCTCTGCCTCTCTCTCTCTCTCTCTCTCTCTGTGTTACTATCATAAATAAATAAAAATTAAAAAAAAAAGGAGAAGGGGGGCCATTCCATGTCCTCTGTCTCTCTCAGGAAAAGACACCATTCCTGAGCCCATGTCCTCAGCTTGGCACAGGGGAGGGAGAGACTCAAACACGGCTGCTGAGAGCCAGGAGGCATGAGGGTCTCTCTCAAGCCTGAACAAGTGGGCCAGGGAAGCCCCCATGACTACGGGCCTGCGTACACGGGAGCCAGCTGCCACGTGAGGCAACGAGGACACACTCACTTGGTCACGAATGCCAGCAGCAGGGGTGCAAGGGCCTTGGGGAAGTAGTCCTGCTGCACCATGTGGTTCAATGCCATCAGCGGGCCGTACAAGTTGGCAATGGCCTTGATCTTGTCTTCACTCTGCAAGGAGAACACACAACACAAGGCAGGATGAGCTATAAGGCCACCTTGGGGGGACCCCTAGAGGTCTCTGGCACCCAGCCTTTGCTCAGAGAGCCCCGTGGCCAAGGTCAAGTTGAATCCCATTGTGAAGGTGAGACTCTTAAGCAGACCCAGGTCCCAGTAGGAATCCGCAGGGCGGACAGGATGGGTGGGTGGCCATGGCCAGAACCACCCCTGGTGGCCCCTCACTCCCCACCCTGCAGCCTCACCTTGAGCAGACCCATGTGGACGAGGAGCCGGGTGAGGAAGGCGTTGGAGTTGAAGGAAGATGAGCTGAAGGCCTTCTTCATCAAGGCATCTACAAGGCAGAAGCGGCAATGGGGAGGGAGCCTGTTATAGCAAATGGCTGCTTACCAGCCAAGGGCACACAGCCCTCACACACAGGATGGGTCATGACTTGTACACGAACCAGGTGAACACAGGGTAGTAGACCGTGGTCCCAGGTCCCAGGCTGAGGGGACAGCCAGCACCAGGGGCAAGGCCCCACCTGCCAGCTGTGACACCCTACCCTTCTCATGCTGATCTTACACACTGAAAAGGGGCTTGGGGACCTTATACAACCAGGGGGGTGGGAGAGGTGGAGATTCAGTGAGGCAGATCACCCCCCAGGGGAGGCTGTAGCCATTCTGTGGGGGCCAGAGGGATGAGCAAAGAAGGGAAGGGAGGAGTGGTGGAGGCTCTCCAGGTACCGTGTGGGTACATGCTTCCATGCCAGGCTGTTCTGGGAAACATGATTCAGGTAACTTGTTCTCATCACTGCTCATGGGCCTGGGACCCCAGGGGCAGGCTTACTGGCCTCAACAGGGCCTCCTGCCTCAATGCCGCCCATGGGGAGTCAATCCAGGAGACAGCAGCACATGTACCTCCACTCCTCTCTACCCTTTGCAACATGCTGCCTGGCCAAGCCTGGCCCACACAGCGGCACTCAGACATGCGTGCTCAAGGTGGAGGAGACAGGTGCTACAGCGGAAGTAACAGAGGGAACAGGGTAGCGATGGAGGGTCACGACAGGACCAGAGACGTCAGGAAGCTCTGAGAAAAATCTGGGAAAAGCAGGTATCCTCCAGGCTTCCAGGTGGAAGGGACGGTGTGCAGAGGCTCACAGGTGAGGACATTAGCTCAGCTCTCATGACCTCTCCTCCGAGAGGATGGTTCCCATAAGGGCCTTGCTGATGCAACTATCTGGTCTTCCTGTGGCAGATGCCACCTGGTTGAGCTCTAACTAGACCTAACTACATGGCTTTGGAAAGGCCTAGTTTTCCCCATCTGCAAAAAAATAAGAGAAGGGAGCAGCCATCCTACTCCCTGGCAAGAACCCCACAGAGGAACGGGTAGGAGGGGGTGCGGAGCAGTCACACATTGCTGCTGGAACAAGGGGCTCCAGCAACTCTAAACGTCATGAACCCTGAAGCAGCAAGGAGGCAGAGCCACCCACGCCCCACCCATCCTGCATTACCTACTGCATCCTGCACTGCCGTCCTCACTGGGGCTTCGTCCTTAAACACAGACGACACCTTCAGGAAGGCAGAGACCACCTTTTCTGGGTCAGATGTATCAGTCTGAGGACACAAGAGACATCGACTGGTCACCAGGGTCCAGAGTCCCAGTGAAGAGGCGCCTGCCCTGTGCGGCTGGCTGGAAGAGGCCCGTGTCTCACCGAGGCCTCGGGTGGGCAAGGCTGGATCCCGCCCTACCCCATGGTGTCCACCTGGAGCTAGGCCTGGGCCTGGCCCAAGGCGGTATGTGATAGTCAGCACTGAAATCGGTTATTCCATGACCCAGCGATTCCCTTCTTGTAAATCTAACCTGAACACATAATGCAGAGGATAGACCACATTCACGTGCAAGGAAGCTTAACTTCACCAAGGCAGAGACAAGGGGAAACAATGCAAGTGTCCAGACACAGGGCACTGCCTATGTGTGACCTCCACTCACGGGGACAGAGGGCACGGCAGGAACTTTACTGACAGAGGAGATGATGAATGGTATTACATGACAAAGTGGGCCTTTCATTTCATCGCATTTATCATGAGAAGAAAAAAAAAAAGACTACAGACAAAATAAGGAAAGCAGCCAAAATGCCAAACCAGCTTGAGAGTGGGCCCGTTTTATTTCTATTTATCACTTATGCTTGTCGAAACTGTTCTCTCATCTGTAACACCGGGTAACAAGGTCCACATGGCAGGTTGCTAAGAGGGTTCAGTAATACCCGAACCATGTCCAAGTACTCAAGACAATGTCTGGCAGACAGAAGGCGCCTGTCAGCCACCTCGGAAGGACTAGTGAGTGAGTGAACAAACAACTGCCAAACAAGTGAGGCTGGAGAACAGAAGAGTGACCATGAGGCCTCTGCAGGAGCCTCGGGCAGGACAGGTGTTCAAGAACAGCTGGTCCTACAGAACATGGGAGGGAAGCCTGGGTGTGTACACACGAGAGTCCTAGGAAAATCCCTAACTCCCCAGGTGTCAGTAGGTGCAGCAAGCCTGCCCCACCAGCAGCCCAAGTGCGTTCCCAGTGGCATGGTCATCTGTAATCTCCAGACACACGGTGACAGACACACGGCTCACACTCATTTGTGTGTCCGTGGATTTAGAAAACAAATGTCTAGGTATTTATCCAAAGGATACAAAAACAGTGATTCAAAGGGGCACCTGTGCCCAATATTGATAGCAGCAATGCCTACAATAGCCAAAGTATGGGAAGAGCCCAGGATGACCACTGACAGGTGATGGATAAAGACGATGTGGGAGGAGATGCCTGGGTAGCTCAGTGGTTGAGTGTCTGCCTTTGGCTCAGAGAGTGATGCCGGGGTCCTGGGATCGAGTCCCACATTGGGCTTCCTGCATGGAGTCTGCCTATGTCTCTGCCTTTCTGTGTCTTTCATGAATAAAGTCTTAAAAAAAAAAAATGTATCCTCAAAGAGACATTAAAAAAAAAAAAACGATGTGGAATACATATACAATGGACTATTGCTCAGCCATCAAAAAGAATGAGGTAGGGGAGCCCCGGTGGCTTAGCGGTTTAGCGCCACCTTCAGCCCAGGGCGTGATCCTGGAGACCTGGGATGGAGTCCTGCGTTGGGCTCCCTGCATGGAGCCTGCTTCTCCCTCTGCCTGTGTCTCTGCCTCTCTCTCTCTGTGTGCCTCTCATGAATAAATAAATTCTTAAAAAAAAAAAACAAAAAAAACCACGAGGTCTTGCCATTTGCAACGACGTGGATAGAACTGGAAAGTATTACGCTAAGCAAAATAAGTCAGTAAGAGAAAGACAAATATCGTGATCTCACTACATGTGGAATTTAAGAAACAAAACAGATGAACATAAAGAAAAGAAAAATAGCACAGCCCGGGTGGCTCAGCGGTTTAGTGCTGCCTTCTGCCCAGGACCTGATCCTGGAGTCCCAGGATCGAGTCCCGCATCGGGCCCCCTGCATGGAGCCTGCTTCTCTCTCTGCCTGTGTCTCTGCCTCTCTCTCTCTCTCTGCGTCTCTCATTAATAAATAAATAAGATCTTGGGATCCCTGGGTGGCGCAGCAGTTTAGCGCCTGCCTTTGGCCCAGGGCACGATCCTGGAGACCCGGGATCGAATCCCATGTCGGGCTCCCGGTGCATGGAGCCTGCTTCTCCCTCTGCCTGTGTCTCTGCCTCTCTCTCTCTCTCTGTGACTATCATAAATAAATAAAAAATACCTTTAAAAAAATAAATAAAATAAATAAATAAGATCTTAAAAAAAAGAAAAATAAATAAAATAAAATAAAATAAAATAAAATAAAATTAAATTAAATTAAATTAAATACAACTAAAGAATCATTCATTTCTACCCACAAAATGAACAAGCACCTGGCAGCCCCGGACTCCCACTGACTGTCCCCCCTACCCCCAGTCCCGTGCTCTGCTGGTCCCCGTCTCCGGCAGCTCCAGAAGCCATGGCACGCATGGGCTTGAGCTGGTGGTGCTCGGACCTACCTGCTGGGCTATGAGCACTGAACTCTTGGGGCCGAGGCGCAGCAGCTTCTCTGGAGAGGGGAAAGCCAGGAAAGTGGAGACGTCTGCAGGAGGCGGGGAGGACAGCACGGGAGCTGGCTCCTGAGGGATGGGCAGCACAGGGGGCTCTATAGAGGTCCAACCCCAGACTCCTCACCCAGAGCATGCACCCCACTCCAGGAGGGGAAGGCTCAGAGTCTAGTAGTATTCCTCCCACTCATGTGCAGGGCATGGGGGCCCTCAGGCGCTGGCCCTGGCTGGCTCCCAGGGCAGGAGCCTCTGGGGTGGGGGGCTAGCTACCTCCTTGGCCAGGTGGCTCCTCGCCATGATACACAACGTCCAGGTAGGAGGCCTGTGTGGTGTAAAGTGGACCCCCACCAGGAACTACTAGAGTGAGGCTGGGATAAGCACCAGGGGTGCCCAGAGCCACTAAGACTGAGAAGTGAAATGCCATTTGCTGAAATGCTGTCCTAAACTGGAAAAAAAGTGAAATTCAACATGAGCGTGAGGCTCCTTGGCCAACCCGTAGTTCTCTGGAAGCTTTACTTGGGAGTCTGTGAGGCAGTCCTGACTATACCAGCCTCTCGGTGAAGCAAGGGGACACCAAGTGTCCCGGCTGGGCCACAGTCTCCAGAATGGGGAGCTGTCCCTATGGGTCACCAAGGTGGGTAGAAAATGAATTTCTGTTTATGCCTATTTTTTACCCTATTCTTTCAGGGATATTTATAAATGTTTCATAATCAATGGTGCAGCTACATAACACATGGTCTAATCACGTCATAGAGCACAAATGAATAAACACATTGGTGCTGAGGTGAGTATAAATATAGATGAAAACAGCCACACTGGGATGATTCTTCTTTTACTTACAGGAGTGTGCATTCAAAAATAGTTTGCACTCAGGGTACTTAAGTGGATTCCACACCTACCACCCCCGTGAAGATGTCTCAGGATTTCACATGCGAGGGCCAGGGCTCTGATCCTGGCCAACGACAAGGAACTCACTTCACTGTTTGGGTCCAGAATCTTCCTTGATGGTGTGGATGACTCCTCTCCTTGCCCTTGCTGTGGCTCTTCCTCTTCCTCCTCTTCCTCCTCCTCTTCTTCATCTTCTTCCTCTTCCTCCTCTTCTCCTTCCTCTTCCTCCTCCTCCTCTTCCTCCTCCTCCTCGTCATCCTCGCCCTCATCATCACTGCAGAGGGGAGTTGGCTAAAGCAGACCCTCCCTGCCCAGTGGCCCATGTTGGCTCCGAGGCCTGGTTCCACAAACCCACAGACCCCAGTGAGGTGGGAGGGAGCCTGCAGAGGGCAGGGGGAGCAGCTGCTCCCAGGGTGGGGGCACGTGGGTCATTTCTCATCACCCAGGGAAGCCCATGTGGTGAATACCGAAGAATCAGACCTCATCTCTGTCCCAAATGGGCCCCCGGTCCCACTGGGGAGACAGAGAAAAGGAAGAAAATGTCTGTCACAGCTGAGGCCCAGGGCTAGGCAGCAACACTGCCTAGCAGCGATGCCAGGGGGATGGGAGTTTCTGGGACCATGGGCCTCTTGAGGCCATCTCTGAGCCCTCAATTCTTAGCAGCAGCACAGGCCTAGCAATGAGGGACTGACAGGTGACTGAAGGTGTCCTGGGAGCCGAAGGACAGCGGGAGCCAGATGCTGATGGCCCAAACAGGACCCATCCAGATGGAGAAGGCAGCCCCACCACCGCAGCCCCTGCTCGCACTCGGTGTGGGCTCCACAAACCCAGAATCCCCACTCATCAACCTCTTCCTTTCCAGACTCAGTCTCCAAGTCTGATTTTTAAGAACAATCGTGAGCCCACCCCCAGTGCTGCCCTGGCCTCACTGCTCCCCTACCTCCTCTGTCAGCTCGGATCAGCAGCCTCCCCAGTCCCTTACTCCAAAGGGCGACCGTTCTCAGACCCTTATCTGCTGAACATACAGTAACCTAATTATCCCTGCCCACCCGTCCTGCCAGAACGAAGTCCCAAGAGTCAGAAACCTTCACCGTCTTCTCCTGGCATCCCTAATGCCTCGCACAGCACCTGACACATACAGGGGTTCAAAGAATAAAAGAAGGCAGGCGCCACTGGCTCACAGCTCCCTACCTGAGGGAAGCCAGCACCCTGGCCATGTTGAAGCCATCCAGCACCTCCTGGAGCTGCTCGCAGCCTTCTTCTCCCAGCATGTTGCCTGCTCACGGGTGGGAGAGGGGAGGGGAAGGAGGTCAAGAGCCGCAGCAGGGCCCAGCTGGCAGGCCTGGGCCAAGGCCACCACCCTGATTACCATTGAGGTCCAGCTTCTCCAGTTCGGCCTTGTCCGCCACGGCCTCGGCGACAGCCAGAGCAGCATCTCTCTTGATTTCACAGAATGACAAGTTCAGCTCCTAAAAATAAGAGGAAGGAGTAGAGGCAAACAGAACCACAGGCCAGGAGACCGGGTCCTACCCCGAAACCTCGGTCTTCCCCGACGGAGGGTAAGGCAAGCTCATCCTCCAGCCGGGCAGCCTAACACCCAAAATAAAAATAATGCCATTTACCCAGCTACGTTGGGTCTCTTACGCTCTACCATGGTGACCTCTAGCTCTCCCTTCTCCCATTGCAAAAATAGAAAAAACCAGCTCACATCACACAGGTGAAAAGAATCGCACAAAATCCGAGGGAACCCAGGCCCACCTAGCCTTAAAGACCAGCACACCCCCGGCACCCACGGTAGCACATTGAGAGTGGGGGAAGCCTAGAGCTGTGTGGGAAGACAGGCGGCACCTTCAGCTTCGGCAGACCCCCGCGCACAGCCTCGGCGATGGCGACGGCACCCTTGGAGCGCACCAGGCAGTCCCCAAAGTTGATCACTTCCGCCTGCCGCAAGGTCTTCAGTGTCTGTGGGGGGAGGCAAAGGTGTGAGGGTGCAGGCCCCCAAGAGCCCACGGCACACCCCGTGTCAGTCGTCACTCCGTCCGCCTCCCTGTCGCCTGGCCTTTTCTGAACCTCACCAGCTCTTGTCTCCTCCTGGCCTCTGGTGAACCTCCCTCCACCCTACTGCTACACCGCAGCCAGAATCTCCCTGAAGCACAGATCTGACCAAGTCAAACCCCAACTTAAAGCCCTACACAGCTGCCTATTACTCATGGCAGAGCCTCAGTTAGTAAGGCCACAAGGTCTTGCCTCCCTCTCCACTCCTCCAACCCTCACACACATCCTGAACCCTGGTTATTTCCAACCAGGACCAAAGGAACAAGGCTCCCTCCCACCTCTGTGCCCCCCCGCCCCCCACCCCCCATGCTGCTGACCCCTCTGCCTGAAACACCCCTCTCTGTCCAAAGTCCATCTGTCCTAATCAACTCGGCCAAAATGTGACCTTTTCCAGAAAGCCCACCCTAGGTCTGATTTGAGCTTCTTGTATTCCCCTACACTTGCACACATTTCCACTAATACCCCATAGCAGCAAGACTAGCCTTTTGCAGGTCTTAGGGCCCTGTGAGGTCTCACCAGCCAGCCAGCCAGCCAGCCCACAGGATTCAGGCCCTGCACTGTCAATGGCCACTCCCCTCTCTCCTTGACCTAGGGGCTCCTTGAAGGCAGAGTCTGATTCAAATCTGTATGGCCTGCACTTGGTACAGGGGTGAGCACCAGACAGGGCTCAATAAATAGCTAATGAAAGAATCAATGAGAAAAACAGTCGGGCTGGAGCAGCCTTCCATGCAGCCTCTGAGAACAAATTCGGCACCAACAGCTGGGTTTACAGAGGCAGCTCAGGAGGGAAAGTACTATGGACACTCAGAGCTGCCCAAAAAGGGCACAGGCAAGCTTGGGACATATGCCCTGTTCTGGAATGTTCAAAAGAGCCAGGGCACAAACCTGGTGGACGGGTGGAGGAGCTCACCTGCTGATGGGTGTGTTAAAAAGGCAGTGGTCAGACCCTGCTTACCGTGGTCCCCTCTGACCCTGCCACTCTCGCCTCACCTTGGCCATAGCCACAGCGCCCTTCTCAGTGAAGGTGTTGTCGTTCAGGTTGATGACGCGCAGCAGGGGGTTGATTGCGAAAGCCTGGGCCAGGGCAGTGACGCCAGGATGATTAATCCCATTCTGTGGCATGTGGACCTCCTCCAGAGTCCCGATGATCTGTGAGGGAGCAGGAGGGACAGAGCAGAGTGGTGGGCTCCTGAGCTCCCCCTGGGCCAGGCCCAGTGCCAACGACAACCAGCAGGCAGGAAGGTGGCGCTACACACTAGACATGGGGAGGGGCTGCCATCAGCTCAGGCACAAGCTCATCCCTGGCTATTGGCACAGATCACAAAGCAGAACTTTGGGTATGGCTGTATCTGATCATCTCCACAACCTCATGAGGGACACCTACCTGGGATGGGGAACCCCACCAGACAGAGAAGACTAGGGATCAGAAAGGCTAAGTAACTTATGAAGGCTCACACAGCTCAGAACACAGGTTCCTGCGTCTGGTGTCCACACTGCAAGGACCCTGGGTGCTGGCCTGGTCTGCCACAGTCCTTCCTCGCATACTGCAGCTCCACTGCACTGGTCTTTCTCCGGGCTCTCCTGCTCTATTTACATAGTATGACCAGTGCTCCACATTTCCTCCTTTTCCGGGGGGTGGGATCTTCTCCAACCACCTAGCCCTTTTTCATCCCAACCTTCTGACACCTCTTTTTTTCTGGTTAAAACACTCAGGGTCTTTATTTGTTGGTATTTCCTTGATAGATCGACTCCTATGTAGTCTTCCTATATACCTCTCATTTTGGACACCTCCCCAGGAAGGCTTCCAGGATCCCCACCCCCCTGCCCATGTACAGTCCAGCACTCTTCCTCTGTGCTCCCAGAGCATGTCCTTCCTCTCTCATGGTATTTGTTCATCATCCTGGACTACCAACATCGCCCTCCTGTCTACACTCCACCAGCCTCTGAGCTCTCAAGAAGAGACTCATGTCCCAGTCTCTGCTGCTACCAAGGACCGAGGTCAGGCCTGTGAGAACTCTCCACCTAGTAGTGGAGTTCTGTAGTTCCAAAGTGCCCAGAACAGCACAGGGGGTTCACAGGTAAATATAGGCAGACCAAGTGAGGAACATTACCAATCAGGGCTTCTCAATATCTTCTGTGCCATAGACCCTCTGGGTAGTCGGGTACAGCCCCTGGCTCCCTCCTTAGCATATTTTAAAATTTTAAGATAAACCATATGGACCTATTATGAAGGCGATCAATTCAATTGAAAGAGAATCCTCAAAATATTTGGAAAAGACCCCAAATGTGTGCTGCAGTAATAAATGCACTCCTTATTATAAAGGCACTGAGCAGGGACGCCTGAGTGGCTCAGAGGTTGAGCTTCTGCCTTCGGCTCAGGACATGATCCCGGGGTCCTAAGATCGAGTCCTGCGTCAGGCTCCCTGCAGGGAGCCTGCTTCTCCCTCTGCCTGTGTCTCTGCCTCTCTCTGTGTGCCCCTCATGAATGAATGAATAAAATCTTAAAAAAAAAAAAAAAAAGGCACCGAATAACAAGTCCTCCTGGAGGCAAGTCCACTGATGCATGAGGAACAAAGGACAGAAAGCTGAAGGAGAGTGTAACCTTCAGAGAAGGCATAACGTAACGTCACGACGTTTACAAGGATGGCAGCTAGGCTCCTGTAACTCTGGAGGCACCTCTCCCTTGCTGTGTTCACTCTCTGCCTGAGGGAGACGAGCTCCAGCAGCTAGATGGCGGGGCATGCTTCTCTGGCCTCAGTGTGGTTAATGCTGCTAGAATACGGTTTGCCAAAGAAAACAAATTGAGAGAAAAAAAAGACTCCAAAGTTCCCAGCCCTGTGGGACAGGTGTGGGCCTCTCATGGAGCTCGCAGTCAGGGTCTCAGCAGGGTCCCAGAGGGCAGGGCACCTGGGCCACAGCTCCCCTACCTCCCCGTCTCAAAGGTAAGTCTGATGACTCCATCTCTGTGCCCCGCCCACTAGAGGCCAGAGATACGCACCCTCTGTGAGCCCAGGCACTGTGCCAGCCTGTCATCCCACTCACTGCCCTGGCTCCCCCGTCCCCGTTTCCGAGTCTGGCAGTCCTCAATCACTGACCAGAGCAACCTCAAAATCTTCTCAAACAGTATTCCAGGGAGCTGCCATCAGTTCACTTGCAGCAGTGGATCACGCAACTTTTCAGACACATGACAGGAATCCTGCCCCACTGCAGAACGAGCCACAGGTGCAGAGAGGGGATGTAACTCGCCCTAGGTCTCGCAGCTCCACTCCAGAGCCGCAGGCACACCAGGCTGTCAACCTGCGAAAGCTTAGCCCGCCTCAGGGCACGGCGGGGCAGGGCGTGCAGAAACCACTCACCCCGAAAGCTTCTGCCAAAGCGGTGGCTCCGTCGTTCTCCAGACGGTTTCTGCCGGCCACGAAGACCTTCAGGCCCAGTGGCTTGCCTTGGGCACTGGATTTCCGGTGACACTCAGTCAGAGCCGCTGCCAAGATCTGTGGGGGAAGAGGGAAGAGGCCCAGCCTCTCGGACATCCTATGCCACCTACTGGTGGTGGACGTGGGGACAGAGAACTGCTCACAAGCAACATGCTCACACTGCACATGTGCCCAGCACCTTGCAGCTTACTAGGGGCTTTCACGTACACCACTAGCGTGAGGGGGTGTGTGTCCCACTACCCTGTGGGGTTTAGCCTCATGTTAGCGATGGGGAGAGACACCTGGAGGGAGGGGAGACACCGAATGGGAGGTCCATGGAAGGGCAGGTACTAGGGAAGGGGCTTCACAGTCGGCTCACTGCACTGCCAGAAGCCGTCTGTCAGGTGGGGACCATTGTGATTCCTCCTCTCCAGCTGAAGAACCTCAGGCTCAGAGAGGAACAAGGACATTCCTACAGCTGCTAAACATATGGAAAAATCTAGACCAGAACCCAGATCTTCTGGCATTTCTTCCACGTTGCCCAATGCCTGAGGGGGAGCTGACCAAGACCATGGTCACACTCCTTTGACACACACCATATTGTTGGTGTGGTGCAAGGACAGAAGCGAGGACGCAGCTTCTGCCTGGGTGATGATATCGACACAGCAAGAGTTAAAAAATGCTGGCTGGTTGCCGGGAATCAGAGAGACCATGGCTGCAACTGGCAGCCAGTCAGCCTGACTACACAGCTCTTTGTCCCTGGGGGCTAGAAGGGCCACCACAGCCTGACTCCCAGTGGGTGGTTTGCATGCTCAGTGCACAGATCATGGACGTCCGCCATAAACCAGCCTCCTAAAAAACCAGCACATTCCATTCTCCTCAGGTGCCTCTGGGCCCACGACAGTGAGCCAGCCTGGGGACTCAGGGCCTGGAGAGCTCCAAGCACAGGGCTACATCACACTTCCAGCGAATCCTTTGGGCCCCTCCAATTCCCTTGCGTGTGGCACATGGGCCACACTGAATGCACTCTGGCCGGAGGAACAGATTCTGAAGGAACTGGAGCCTATGGCACTTGCAGCTCCCAGGAGGTGCAGGTCAGCAAGGCCAGCACCCACAAGATGCAACAAAACTGAATCAGAGGTGAGGGAGGTAAAAACGAGCACACGTGACATTCCAGAGTGGAGCTGGGCTGCCGGGGGGACCCCCTGGCTGCAGGGTCCACAGCCTTTGTGCCTGAGCTATGGCCCACGCCAGAGTAAAGGCGAGGCCTGCTGCCCAGCCACTGGCAGCTCTAGGAGCCTCAGTAGCCCAGGCCTGCTGCGCAGCAGGGGGGAGCCGATGGAAAGCCGGGGTCTTTCAAAGGCGCATCTCCAACTCCCTCAGCTCTAGGTTGGGCTGGACCCATTTTCTGTGCAGATGCCAACATTTTAACGTCTTCACACACGCACGGCTTACTGCTCAACGAGACTGGGGAGGTGGGGGATGGGGCTGGCAAGGGGGCCAGCAGCACATCCTGGCTCTCCCCTCCCACGGGGTCCGAGGCAACAGGCACCCCCTGCAGGGGAGGATGCTCGAGGAGCCCGGGGCACTGTGAGCACAGCACAGGCTCTTCCTGCTGCTCTGATGGGTGTGGAAGCAGGTTCAAATCCCAATCAGAGGGCAGCCCCGGTGGTGCAGCGGTTTAGCGCCGCCTGCGGCCCGGGGTGTGATCCTGGAGACCCGGGATCGAGTCCCACATCGGGCTTCCTGCATGGAGCCTGCTTCTCCCTCTGCCTGTGTCTCTGCCTCTCGTTCTCTCTGAATGAATAAATAAATCTTTAAAAAAAAAAAAAATCCCAATCAGACCATCCTATTGATGCCATCTGGGGACTTGACCCAAGGTCTCTATCCAGTTAAGGGGAAAACTGGGAAGAGCATCAGCCCCTTTTTTAGGTGTGGGTGGGAGAATCAGGGTAGTGCATTTAACACATCTTCAAAGAGAAGACGTCCTGAGTCGTTGTCAGTCCCTGTGTCCCAGCCCTTTTCTCCTTTTGGTCAGAATGTGAGTGGGAGGATGGGAATTAGCCTTTCTAGTCTTCAGGCCTTAAAGGAGCCAGAATGGACCAAAAAGATAATCAACAAGGCTGGGCTCCCTCCACGCACGTTCCAGGAAGAGAAGAGACACGTTTCTGCACTGACCAGCCTGACTGGCTGGCTGGACAGGAAAGGCACCTCAGGCAAGGCCTGGTCCAGGAAAAAGGTGAGCTGTGCCAGGCCTCAGTGGTTTCTCTTCTGGACTCCCTCCCCCACATGCACACAGCAGGCCTCACGTGGCCCTGCCAGTTGTTCTGAGGGCACAGCAAGTCTGGGATGCCCAAGCCCTGCGCACTGCAGAGCCAGCAGGTCAGCGCATGTACGAGAAGCTGCCTCTGTGTTGCCAAGACAACACGAGAACTGGGGATGGTTGCTTGGCAACCCCACCCTCCGGGCCTCCACCTCCTCTCCACTGGCCACAGGCTGCTGCCTTTGAGGCCTTTCTCCTCTGAAGAGAAAAACAACAGACCAGCCATCCTAGATGGTGGCCAAGGGCACATACTCCCAGCTCCACGGGAAGGAGACCGGGCAGGGTGGGGGGGAAGGGTAAAGGGGGACGTGGGGGAGGGGCAATGGAGGACACGGGCGTGGGGGGAGGGCCTGCTGCACCCACCTTGCCACCGCCGATGCCCATGCCACAGTTGTTGAGCTTGAGCTCATGAAGGGTGAAGCAGGCAGAGCTCTTGAGCAGGGCCTCAAAGCCTCGCACACCGTCAGGCCCAAATGCGTTGTCGCTCAGGTCCAGCTCCACCAGCTGCGCCCCGGCTGTGATGAGTCCTTCCCCTAGTGAGGTCTGGGCAGAGACAAGGTTCAGCTCAGTTTTGCAGACATCTCCTGGGAAAAGTTTCTACACTAGGCCCCTTCTGCCCTCAGGGGGTACCCAGGCAGAGACACAAACCATTTCATACCCGGAAACCCTAACGAGGGTTCCCAATTCAGGTGGGGCATGGGGTCAGTATATGTAGGAGTGATCAGGGAAGGCTTCTTGTTGGAGGGGGCATTTCAATTCAGGCTAAGTGAAAATTAGTT
Organism: Canis lupus dingo; assembly: GCF_003254725.2. Classification (NCBI taxonomy): domain Eukaryota; kingdom Metazoa; phylum Chordata; class Mammalia; order Carnivora; family Canidae; genus Canis; species Canis lupus. The sequence goes on along the minus strand of NC_064252.1, from coordinate 24,686,910 downwards.
AACCAAACATGAGATTCTGGCCAACAGTACAAACACAAAGAGACGTAAGTGTGAAGCAGCGTACTGTGTGTCTACAGACAAGCAGTGGACTCCAGAAGAAGCTGAGGCTGGAAGGAAGAGAGGAGTCAAATCAGGCTAGAGCCCTGAACGCCAAGCCAAGGACCGTGACCAGAGCCTGAGAGCTCTGAGGGCTTTGATGTGGGTGAGGGATATAGAAGACACATCCTCTGAACCTGAGGAGGGCAGACTGGAGGCAGAGGACCTGCCCGGGAGTGTAGACAGTGACCTAGGCAGCAGAGGAGGAAGCTGGCTGGCTGGTGTGGAGGGAGACAGAAGACAGGGAACAGAGCCTCGGGTTGGTTTAGATTCCACAGAGGGAGGGAGACCTGCAGAAACTGGGTATTCAGTGATGTGCAGGAAGGAGGAAGGCACCAGTGATGCCTCTGGGGTTTCTGAGGGTGACTAGGGAGGCAGGCACCTGTGTTTGAGCCACAGCCCAGGACCAACGTGGTAAGATGCATAGCTCTCCTGGGAACCCACTGGGCTGGGGGTACCTACAGTTCCCCAGGAGAGATGGGAGAGGAGGCTCTGCCAGAGACTGGGGGCAGAAAGGGGCCAGGCATGCATCCTATGTGTGGTTCCCAGTGGATGGAGTGGGGGAGGGATACATCCTCCCTGCCCAGGCCACCGACGGGCTAACAGAGGCAGTTTCCACTGTCCTCCCCACCACTGACTCAGCAATGGAGGGCCATTCTCTGCCTGCCCCTGCTGACCTCCAGCCCTCCTGCAGCCAGAGCTGCTGAAACCCTGTGTCTGCTCAACCTTCCCTGCATCTCATGCCTTTCCTCAACCCCATCCATATTCTCTTGCCCCCCTTTCTGGGACTCACTCTTGTCATTGGTGATATGGAGACAAGAAAACCTCCCTCGAAGGTTGAGAAACTTAAATGCTAAAATTCAGGTAAAACAATGCATACAGATCCCAGTTTATATCTCACAAGCACATTTTCTTCACCCCCTCTTCTAACTTTAAGTCCTTTTACTTACTAACCCCCCAAATGAATTTACTTAACCTATACTCTAAATCCTCCCTTTGCCTGGTTCTTATTCACCCTTTGAGACTGGTAACTAATAGAAGCAGCTCGCTGAAGGCTTCCTCAGCTCCCCCAGTGGAGGAGACCTCCCTATGGGGTACCCATTTGGGCACCTGTCACTCCCTGAATGACCCTTAGTTGTTTACTGAATTGAGATGTATTATTATTATATTAGTTCATTAACATTATTAATTTATTAATATATTTATTCATTTAAATATAAACTCTACATTTTACAAAATTTACAAAATGTAAACTCTACATTACTCTACATCCAACGTGGGACTTAAACTCGACCCTGAGATCAAGAGTTGTTCACTCTACCGACTGAGCTAGCCAGGCACCCCAGGACTGAGGTGCTTTAGAAATGAGGGTAGCCCCTGGGCACCTCAGGAACCACAGTGCTGGCTACTTGCATGGAGTTCTAAGAAGGCAGCCCAAGCACAGCCAGGGTGAGCCCCAGTAACAGTGATGGTCATGTCAATCATTGACCAAGAGGCTCACCCTCATGTACTAGGCCTCCTGTTCCTAAAAGGCTGCCTATTACTAACCCTGCCTCTTTCTCTTGAGCCCCAGGCAAATCGTGTTCTGCTCAGTGATGCCCCCTCCCACCCCACCCACTCACCTAACCCCAGGCTGAAAACCGGACGCAAGCAAGGCTGACCCTCAGGAATGGGGAAATGGAAAACAGAGTGGATGGAAGCCACCCACCATGAGAAGCAAAGCAAAGAGTGGTATGGAGAAAGAAAGGGCCCAGAGGGAGAGGTGGGGCAGTGGGGCACAGAAGGGTGTGAGGGAGCAGAACAAGGATATGCAAAGATTAAGGAGGATAAGCACAGAGGGAGTGAGATCCACAGTGTGGATCCACAGAGAAGCCACAAAGCTCAGGAATGAACCCAAGCCCCCACTGTCTGGCTCCATTATTGCCTGTACACCCACTTGCCTGGCTTCCACTGAGCACCTCAGTCATGCACATTGTGAACAAAACATGAAAGAAGTCCTGGGAATGGCCAAAGAGGTCCCTGTGCCCAGAGGAGGGGAACAGCCGCCTTGTGCACTTACCAGGGCTGGTGGGATCTCGGACCGCAGCCTCCCCGTGAACATGTCACTCCAGTGGCATCGCTTTGGAAGGAAGAGGAAGAGAAGAGTTAGTGGAACCCCTCAGAAATGGCCTGCAGGAAACACCTCATCCTTGTGGCCATGGACTACTGAGCATTACAATACTTCTCAATTTAGGTTTCCTCAGCAAAAAAAGCTGGTCCAGCTCTGGCTGAAGCTGGGGGGAACCAGGGGTACCTGGAGGCCCCAAAGGCCATACAGGCCTCAGAAGAAGTATGGGGAAAAGTCTGATCTGCCCAACTCTCTAGTTTTCCAGGAGAGAAACCAGGCTGAGAAGAGACTAGCCACAGGCCCCAAGATAAGGCAGTGGTAGAGCCAGGAGTCTGACTTCTTTGGCTCTTCTCCTGCCAAATAGGTCAGACTCCTGGCCCAGTGTTTGTTTCCAATACCAATCTCCCATATATTGTGGGCCAAAGTGACACATGACAGGATTTGGGTGGCAAAAGCAGATAGTAAGCAATATGGGTTCCAGCAGCAAGGAAATTATTTTTCAAGGTTCTCTTTTCTTTTTTTCCCAAGTAATCCCTATGCCCAGCATGGGGCTCAAACTCACAACCCTGAGATCAAGAGTCTCAGGCTCTATTGTCTGAGCCAGCCAGGCACTCCTTGAGACTCTTCAATCCTTCTGATCACTTCTAGAAGGGGGCCTTGCTCTGGGGCTGGTGGATCTTGCCCATCTCTCCACTTCTTGCTCATCTGCCTCTTGAACAAAGGGCGAGCAGGCCTCATGCTCAGAGCCTTTAGATGACAATGTATCAAACTAGAATTTAATTATGCTATTTTGGTAAGCAATATCACTTTCCATTTACAGAAGGAATCACAGTTACTTATAAATTACATCAAAGTGGCTTGGTAAAGCCACAGATGCGGCGGCCCTATCCCTGGGCCTTGTCACCACATGTCATCCTCTAATTCAGCTCCACTCCTGCAGCCTCCAGGTGCAAGCCAGCTGTGTCCACCCAAAGTATCAATTCTGGCAGCTCCCACCTTTCCTGGGCCAAACCTGGGAATGATGGAACCCAGCGAAAGCAACTTTCCCCTGAAAATCTGGTCCTTGAAATGTGTGAACTAAATCCAACCCTAAGTCCTAGGCAAACTGGTTTCTGTAGACTTCCAGTAAAGCAAAACACCAACACTCATGGAGCCGTAGGGGACAGTCTATATGGATCTGCTCAGTGAGTAACAACTGAATGCAGGTGCTCAGGGCCAGGACCCAAAGCCAGTTGTGAGCCCTGGAACACCTAACAACTGGCATCTCACCCCAAAATTTCCCCAACCCAACTGGGATGGGCCAAGAGTCAGCATGGAGATTTTAGGGCACAAGGACTAGGTTCCAATTCTGACTTAACCAGTATGCAGGCCTGCCACTCACCACTCCCCATCTCTGACCCCTAGTACCCTGTCTCTGAAATACAGCTTTGGGGCTCAGCAATCTCTAAGTAAGCAGTAGTTACTGCAGAGCAGTTATGAGCCTGGACTGTTTTCTGGGCTGCAATCCTCACCCTCTCCTAACATGTGTGGCCTTGGACCACACTTCCCTCATCTGTCAAGACCTAACTTGGGCAGCCTGGGTGGCTCAGCGGTTTAACACCTGCCTTCAGCCCAGGGCGTGATCTTGGACTGATCCCAGGGTCGATCGAATCCCACATCGGGCTCCCTGCATGATGCCTGCTTCTTCCTCTATCTGTGTCTCTGCCTCTCCCTCTGTCTGTGTGAATAAATAAAATCTTAAAAAAAAAAAAAAGACCTAACTCATGCCTGTGTTGCAATAGGAAAGGTAACATCTGGGATCCCTGGGTGGCGCAGCGATTTAGCGCCTGCCTTTGGCCCAGGGCGCGATCCTGGAGACCCGGGATCGAATCCCACGTCGGGCTCCTGGTGCATGGAGCCTGCTTCTCCCTCTGCCTGTGTCTCTGCCTCTCTCTCTCTCTCTCTCTCTGTGTGTGTGTGACTATCATAAATAAAAATTTAAAAAATATTTATTTATTTATTTATTTATTTATTTTTTTTTTTTTAAAGATTTTATTTATTTATTCATGATAGTCACACACAGAGAGAGAGGCAGAGACACAGGCAGAGGGAGAAGCAGGCTCCATGCACCAGGAGCCCGACGTGGGATTCGATCCCGGGTCTCCAGGATCACGCCCTGGGCCAAAGGCAGGCGCCAAACCGCTGCGCCACCCAGGGATCCCAAATTAAAAAAATATTTAAAAAAAAAAAAAAAAAAAGGAAAGGTAACATCTTATTTCACATCAGCACTTTGGCCAGAGCACTACTGGCTCTCACATGCCCCAGCCCTGACCCCGGAATCCCTCCTGCACAGAAGCAGAGCTAAGACACTGGGGTGGGGTGACTTAAGGCACTAGGTCTGCACAGGATGACATGATGCACATGGCACTCTTGCTGTCAAGCTCTCCCATGTCATAGGCTCACATCTGGTCACCAAGGCAACCTCACAGGGAAGAAAAAGGTTTTGTAAAGGAGCCCAGATCCAGAGCAGAGTTTGGTGCAAGACTACATAATACAAATAAAGTGGTACTGGGGCTTGACCCAGGCCCTCAGATGACAAAGCTCCACTCCTGCAGCCTCCAGGCCCAGACGACAGCTCTTCCATTCCTGTCCTGCATGGGTCACTGGGGAGGGCTAAGTACTTTTGTAGGAAAATGTCCCAGCTTCTGCTCAGGGACACGACAGGCCCTGGACAGAAGAGAAGAAACAAACACTGCCTTGGCCATTAATCTGACTGTGATCTTCCCAAGGAGATAAACAGCAAAGGCGATGGCACGAGCTAGCTCCAGGTCCTCACTGGGCAAATCCACTCTGTGTGCCCTGGCCCTGCATTCCTTCTGTTCAGCAAGCACAGCAGGGAAAGAGAACTGGACAAACTTCAGAGCGTGCCACGTGGCCAACTGATCAGCATTAGGATCCTGGGCTGTTTACTCAGAACTCCCAGCCTCCGTTCCCTTAACTTACAAAATGGACACAGTCTTTACCACGTGGGGTGCCAAAAGGACTACTGCCAGTAGAGCCCAGCACATGCCTGGCCCTGCATGCACTGAGCACCATTTGCAGTCGGGAAAGCTGGTCTCTCCCTCATGACTCTGCGAAGGCCTTAATGTGATACACACCAGGATTCCCAGCAACACGGAGGGTGTCCAGGGATGTCCTCCTGGCATTTTAAATACCTGAGAGCCCATCTCTTCTCACAGAGCACCTCAAAGGACTGGTGTTTAGTAGGACCCCCTTTGGGACATAATGTAATAGTAGGATCTCTGTTGGCCAAAGAGGAGCACCACCTTTAAGAAAGAACTCACCATTCAGCTGTAAAGAGTGCAGCACCTTCCCAAACCCACCACAGCAACTGTGCTGAGGCTTGGCCACTGCTGTCCCACATGTGACTCTTCTACGGGCAATCTCTGCTCTGGAGCTCCTGGCTGGGGAGGCTTGGTGCTCGCCAGAAAGGTCCCACAGTCCAAGGCTCTGGTGGCCCAATTCTGTGCCCTTCCCTCCTCACAGATACCATATCTGCATTGCTAAAGGCTCTCCCTGTCCAGTTCTGTTTCTTCCCCCTTTATCATGCATGTTACCTGATGAACCCCTGATCCTTGTGTCTGTTACTAGGACACAACACACTGGGACAGAGGCCTCGGCCAGTGCTATGTGCTCTGGGGAGGCCAGAGCAAGAGGAGCCGTCGTGGTGACTGTCAACAAGGCAAGACCTAGGAGGATATGGACACAGGCAGGGACTGCGGTGGCCTTAGTGGAAGCTTGTTGCCAACCAGTCTGGGCCTGCTCACCATGCAAATCTCACCTTCAACTCTGACTTCTTCTCCAAGGCCTTGGCGATGACTCTGGCTGCTTCCACGCCCACCGTGTTGCCCTCCAGGCGCAGAGCCTCTAAGCCATCAAAGTCTTCAATCTCTTTAATCACGTCTTTGGCTGCCGGGAACAAGAACAGAACCTTAGATTCTGAGAGTCATGAACAGCAGAGGAAGAAGAGAGTCTGGCCACAATCTCGTCACTCACCATTCCAACAGCAATAGTATGCCTACTGTGGCTGGGCCCTGGCTTACCAAGGAGAATCAGGCTGGCTCACACTCTAGCAGGGGACTCTGCTACAAAGACAATTCTATCTGTACTGGGTATTAAAAACAGGCTCGTATAGAAGGCTTGGGAGCCAGAGGAGGAAAGAAACTGAGCAGGGAAATGGCATCCAAGTCAGAGGACCAGCAGGTACAACAGCATAAAGGCTCCCAGTGTTACATGATTCATGAGTGGAGTGTTCATTACTGTATTGTTTTTAGTTACGATGAAAAATTCCAAACAAACTAAACGTCCATCAACAGAGAATAGGTTAACTCACCAGAATGTTAAACAGCTACACTGATGTCATTAAGAATGGTAAAACACCTGACTTGGAAAACATTCATGTCATAGTGATAAGTGAAAACTGAGGTTTTCCACTGGTGTTTGGTCTGATCGCACTTTTAAAATGTGATAACTATTTAAAAATACATAGATAAATAAAATTAAAAAAATAAAACACCGTTTATTCTTACACACACACACGGTCTAAAAGGATAAAAACCCAGCATTAAAAGTTATCTCTAGATGCTGCTGCAATTATGGGTGATTCTGTGCTTTTCCATCATCTGCTCAATATATTCTTAACGTGGGGATCCCTGGGTGGCTCAGCAGTTTGGTGCCTGCCTTCAGCCCAGCGCGTGATCCTGGAGTCCTGGGATCGAGTCCCACATCAGGCTCCCTGCATGGGGCCTGCTTCTCCCTCTGCCTGTGTCTCTGTGTCTCCCATGAATAAATAAATAAATAAATAACATCTTTAAAAAAAATAAAAATAAAAAATAAAGTATCTATAATTATGATCCTAATTATTTAAAAAAAAAGAACAAAAGGGATGCCTGGGTGGCTCAGTGGTTGGGTGTCTGCCTCTGGTTCAGGGAGTGATCCTGACCCTGGGATCGGGTCCTGCATTGGGCCCCCCACGGGGAGCCTGCTTCTCCCTCTGTCTGTGTTTCTGCCTCTCTCATCTCTGTGTCTCTCATGAATGAATAAAGTCTTAAAAAAAAAAAAAAAACACAGAATGAAAGGAAGGAAGGAACTCAGCTACGGTTAGAAAAAAATGTAGAAAAAAAAATGCACCAAGATTAATAGTAGTTGTATCCTGGGGTGTGAGATCACAAAGATACGGGTTTTTCTGCCTTCTTCCAATGTTTCTGAATTCTATAGTGAGCAGGTGTTGATTTTACAATCTAAACAAAAACATACAAGATGCATGAGACAAAACTCATCTAGTCTGGCTGGCATAAGACAGTGGGGTGAGGTGGTGGGGAAGAGATGGAGATGTGTAAAGGAGAGAAAAGTTGGACTTGACCTCTTAGGTGACAAAGGCCACAGAATGGGTTTCACAAAGGTGATATGCTGCCTGTAAGGAGCTCCCTGAGAAGCTGTCCCAGTGAGGGCCTCTGCATATGCCTCCCTCCCTAGTCGCCCAGCAGCACTTTCTCAGGAACCCCTGATGAACTCCCAGGCAGGTCAGATCCTGCTTGGCAGGTTTCACAGCCCTGATCTCCTCCCAAATGCTGCCTGCTACAATTTTACACTCTTCTCTCTTCTAAATGATTACTTGATCATTATGTGGAGACTTTGTTCATGCTCCTTCTTCATTGGGTCATGAGCTCTGGGACTTTGCCTCAGCTCACTACCATGCCCCCCAGAGGGGAGTGCTTAACATTCTCCTCCACACCTAGTAAAGTAGTTACTCATGTCTATTCCACAATTGAGTAGTTGAGATACCGAGAGGTTATGTAAAAGCCTACTGAGCTCACACAGCCAGAAAGTGATGACCAGCATTCATTCTCCTTTTTTCATTTCACAACAGGAAGGTTGGCCAGGTATGAGCCTCCCATTTTCTAGAAGAGGAAGCTGAGGTTTCAAAGAATGAAGGAACTCTGCCCAGGAATTCAGGACAAGGACAGAGCTATGCTTCAGACTGGTCTTCTAAAACTCTACCCCTGTGCTCCTCCCCAAATCCTTGCTTCCGTGCATAATCATGGACTTTATACAGCACTCCCCCAACCCCTGCAAGGAGCCAAGTCCCTCCCCTCCTCCCCTGGGTCCCAGGTGCCCAGATGTCCTTTGTAGCTGGCACAAAGTGCACGGTGCAAGGGCTGAAATAATCTCTCAGCCCTTTGGAAGACCTGCTCCAAAACAGAGCCCCTCTAACATCCAGGGATTGGCCAGGTTAGCAAGGAGGCAGGACACCTGCTCACGGGAATGTTTATGCAGTCCTTAAGAGCCAGGCAACAGAGATGCCAGGGACCCCAAGGGAAGACTTATGCCGTATCAGTGAGAGAAGTATGGAGATACACAGGTTCTGTGCACAAGTTCAATCCTGGGGAGAGTCACAGGTACATGGCGAGTTTGGAAGAATAAGCACCAAAACGGACAAGCAGAGACAGGAAAGGGTGGGGACCACTGCTGAGTGGATTCTCTCACTTGGTTTTCAATCCAAATGGGGTTCCATGTAACTCAAATGTGGTTTAGGGATGTGTCCCAACACTCCTGAATAACCAGCTGTCAAGAGGCTGAGCGGCAGGGCTTGCCTTTCAGCCTCCACCGCCTCACAAAGTAACATCCGTGTTTACTATGCAGCCATGGAAAGCAGAAAGGCCTTTCCTTGGTCCTTAAATGACTTACTGGGGAGAGAAGAGCCTTGTTCCAAGCATCATGGCTTCCTCATACAGGCCTTGCCCTCTCCTGACTATGCCAGCTCACTGCCAGCCAAGGTGGAGGCCCTTTCTGGGCCCAGGGTCCAGCTGCCAGACTCCTCCACACTACATTCAAGGCTGTCTGCACTGGGCTCCCTATGGCACCCTGATTCCTTCTCGCCCAAGCCCACCCTATGTGTCTCAGCTCCTCCCCTCACATGATACTCCCTGCGTCTACTGCCCTCTCCCCTACAATGACAGTTCAACCACCTTATCCATGGGGACTTCCGGGCCCTCCTAAACCAGAAATGATCCCTTTCCCTTGCCGTATTTCCCACAGCTTTCTGTTCACGTTGCTCAGAGTATGCTTCACCTTCTACCCCCTGGCAGTTGAGTACCTCCTTCCTACTCCATCTTAGGAGGTCCTCAGAGGCCGGGGCTATAAGCTGGGCATCCCTGGTGACCAAGAAAATGGAGGCAACATGTCCAGCCTGAGCTGGTTAATTAGTGATCTGCACAGATTTTAAAGCTAGACAAGCTTGAGCTCTAATCCTAGCTCCATTACCTGTATCTGTGCCCTTAGGCAAGTCCTATTATTTCCCAGGGCTTCACTTTTCCAATCTACAAAATGGGGATGAGACCTACCTCAAGGACTTTTGTGAGGATAAACTTCCTTAAGTCAGGCACTTAAAGAATGCCTGACTCAGCATTCAGGGAATGGAATTTAATAGCAAATTCAGGGGATCCCTGGGTGGCTGAGCGGTTTAGCACCTGCCTTTGGCCCAGGGCATGATCCTGGAATCCCAGGATCGAGTCCCATCAAGCATCGAGCTCCTTGCATGGAGCCTGCTTCTCCCTCTACCTGTGTCTCTGCCTCTCCCTCTCCCTCTCTGTCTCTCGTGAATAAATAAAATCTTAAAAAAAGGGGGATCCCTGGGTGGCTCAGCGGTTTAACGCCTGCCTTTGGCCCGGGGCGCGATCCTGGGGCCCTGGGATCAAGTCCCACATCGGCTCCCGGCATAGAGCCTGCTTCTCCCTCCTCCTGTGTCTCTGCCTCTCTCCCTCTCTCTCTCTCTCTCTCTCTCATGAATACATAATATTTTTTTTTTTTTTAAATCTTAAAAAAAAAAAAGCAAATTCATCTTTACTGAACTGAGCTGTCTACTGACAAACACAAGAATAGGGACTTAGCTGGACCTCTGTTAAAATCCCAGCTCTGCTACTTACCAGCTAGATGACCTTGGACAAGTTAGGTCTTCCAAATCTCTTCTCCTTATTTATAAAATGGTAACATTTCTACATCCCCCCCTCAGGGATGACGTGTGATCGGAAGTGATAACAGCACAGGGAGGGACTCTGTAAATGTTAAGGCCCTTCAGAGACATCAGGAATGTGCACTGCCATGCTCCTGACAACCTGAGAACTCCAGTTTCTGAGGCAGGGCAGGTGAGCAAGCTTGCCTGCAATCCATGACAACCGGGCAAGTCCATACCAGTTTCCCTGGTTGGGCCAGAACCTCAAGAGTCCTTGCAAGTGCTGGCGTAGGTGCCTTCACTTCCAAACGTCAGGGGATTCAGGGTTGACCAGTGTTAGCCATGCTTTGGCCAGGGATGAACAGACAAGGCCTGCATTCTGCTTCCTAATTCCCTACAGTCCTGGTTCCTAGGACAAGAACATCCCTCCCTCTTCCAGGGGCATTCAGTTGCACGGACCAGACCTCCCAAGAGGGCCTTACCTCTGGGAAAGCCAACCAGTATTCCCAAAACCAGTCTGGGATCATAGTGGTAAAGGTGGGAAGTAAGAAGTCAGGGACTATACCCTGACACTGCTGTTGTGATCCTTTGTTGTTTACTATCTCCTCCCACTAAGACATAAAGTGGCCCTTTCCACCAGCCAACCTAAGCTGTCACCAGCAAGGATGGCCTCCAAAAACATGATGACTAGCAGGGAAGCCTATATATGTCCTTGTGGGCACATCTTTGAGCCTCACTCTAAAAGGGACCCAAAACTATCTCACAGAGCTACTAGGTAACAAACAACGTGATAATGTAGCTAAACAAGCTGGAACAAGAGTCATTGGCACACACTCTTTCCTCCCCTGGGCCAGCCCAAGCAGGAACTCACCATCTTCCGCAGTGTTGAGTTTGAGGCTCTTGCCCTTGAAACTCAGCTGACCCCCAGCCACCTGGGTTTTGGCAAGTGTCTCTGCTAGCTTGGCAATGTCTTCAGAGGCCATGCTGGCCACGTTGCTGGGCTCCCCCGGAAATCTGCAAACTGAGCAGGATGAAGTTTCATTAAGAGACAGGAGTCTCCTGGGGCCCCCTGGTTGGGGAGGGCCGGGTAGGACATCAGCCCTTTCAGGGGCTTAACACCCCCTCCTCCATGGAGACTCCAACAGCTAAACTACTGGGAGAAATGAAAACACTATTAGGTAAGGAACAATTCTAGAAAGGTGGAGAAAGTGGCAAGAGTAGTAAAATCATGTTTTAGCCCCTGAAGGATTACTAGCTTATTTTAACTCCTCGCCTGCCCCAATGGCCCCAGCTGGAACACCAAGCACAGCCATCTGAGCTGCCCATCTTCTGGGCTCCCAGTGAATGGTAGTTGGGCCCAGACCAACAGCTGCAATGCAAAGAGCCTACTCCAGGCACACACCTGCCTGATCATCCTGGCTGCTCTCTGTTTGAGGGTCCCATTCCTCAAACAGGACTAGGATGGCTAAGGGATCCAGGTTATCCATCCCGCGAAATGCCCCACCTCCCACGCTGGCATGTCTCTGGGGATGGGGCACAGGTGTCAGCCCACTGCCCGTCTGGTTTCAACCTTAGCCAGAAGACTGGGCAATCCATGGTGGCCAAACCTCAGGGGTTCCTAGGAGACCAGAGGTCTCTACATCACAACAGCCACCATCACAATAGACCAAGGGCAGAGCTGCTGAAGAAAGGAGCTTCTGGCCTGGAAGAACTCGGCAGATTGGCAGAAAGACCACTCCATTTCCCTAAAGAGGAAATGGCAGGTCATCAGGGGAGACCAAGGATGATGGATATGGAAGACAGAACGAGGAAGGGCCCACAAAAACTCCTTACCCAGAACATGTCCTTCCCCAATCTATTCGTCCTCAAGATACAACTGTGATGGCTCCCCAATCCTCCAACTCCCCCCAGGCTTCCTCTGGGCTCCTATAGCCAGCCTCCCACCTCCTTCTCCTTATCTTAACCCTGATCACCCTGGCTTGCCAATTTTTACAAATATGTATGAATTATTCTCCTAGATAAGAAGGCACCACTCATTCATTCAATAAACATTTATTGGGTATTACTATGTTCTGGACGTTGCTCTAGATACCAGAACCAAGCAGTGAATGAAGCAAAAATACTGCCCTCTCTCTTTTTTATAAGATTTTATTTTTATTTATTTTTTAAGATTTTATTTTTTTAAGTAATCTCTATGCCCAACATGGGTCACAAACCCACAACTCTGAGATCGAGTCACATGTTCTACCAAATGAGCTAGCTGGGCACCTCTTAAAACATGTGTTCTAAATAAGACATGTGGAATCTTATTTGTGTAAGTGATAAGAAAAACAAACGGAGAAGGGGGTAAGGAGTTTTAAGGGGGTTGCGATTTATTTATTTATAAAGATTTTATTTATTCATGAGAGACATAGAAAGAGAGGCAGAGGGAACCCTGGGTGGCGCAGCGGTTTGGCGCCTGCCTTTGGCCCAGGGCGCGATCCTGGAGACCCGGGATCGAATCCCACGTCGGGCTCCCGGTGCATGGAGCCTGCTTCTCCCTCTGCCTGTGTCTATGCCTCTCTCTCTCTCTGTGTGACTATCATAAATAAATAAAAATTTAAAAAAAAAAAAAAAAAAAAAGAAAGAGAGGCAGAGACGTAGGCAGAGGGAGAAGCAGGCTCCCTGTGGGAAGCCTGATGTGGGACTCGATCCCAGGACGTTGGGATCCTGGCATCACGCCCTGAGCCAAAGGCAGACGCTCAACCACTGAGCCACTCAGGTGCCCCGAGGGGGTTGCGATTTAAAACAGATTGGTCCAAAAATAAATAAATAAATAAAAATAAAAATAAAAATAAAACAGATTGGTTAGAGGGGCACCTGATGGCTCAGTTGGTTAAGTGTTCAACTATTGATCTCAGCTCTGGACTTGATATCAGGGTCATAAGTTCAAGCCCCATGCTGGGCTCCAGGATGGGCATAGTACCTAGGTTAAAAACAAACAAACAGGGCAGCCAGGGTGGCTCAGGGGGTTTAGCACTGCCTTCAGCCCAGGGCATGATCCTGGGGTCCCAGGATCAAGTCCCACATTGGGCTCCCTGCATGGAGCCTGTTTATCCCTTTGCCTTGTCTCTGCCTCTCTCTCTCTCTCTCATGAATAAATAAAATCTTTAAAAAACAAACAAACAAAAAGACCCACAATAACAACAAACCAGAATGGTTAGGAAGATATTAGGAAAGAAAGACTTGGAGGTCATCAAGGATTGAGCCAGGCAGATATCTGGGGGAAGAGCATTCCTGCAAACAGAATAGCTAAAGCAAAGGCTTTCATGGGGGGAAGGAGAGATCCGAGGAACTCCAAGGAGACCAGTGGGGCTGGAGTGCAGAAGAGGAAAGGAGAAAAAAAGCAAGAAATGAGAAAAGAGAATCAGCAAGAGGCCCAAGTTGCAAAGGCCATTTAAAGAATGCAGCTTTTACTGAGTGAAAAGGAGAGCCACTGGTGGGTTTCTAGCAGAGAAGACCAGACTCTGACAGATGTTTTGACAGCAACTTAGGGCCTGACATCTAGAAGGTCCCCCAAGAATGAAGAGATGAAGCTGGGGGGGGGGGGGGGGAACCCTAGCCTGAAACCCGGCCACCACTTGCAATTCTGGGAATGGGACAATTTTCGGCAAAAAAAAAAAAAAAATGGTGGTGGGGCTCCCAGACACGTTCCTACTGGAACACACAACTCCTCTGCTGGAAAGGGGCCTATTCCTCAGTCCACTACACGCACGCACCATCCACTTTAAAGACTAGGAGGCCAAAGCACAGAGAGTACTTGAGCTGTCCAAGGTCTGCACAGGGTCAGCCGCAGAGCAAAGACAGGCAGGCGATACGCCAACAGCGCTTTCCTTTCCCGGCACCAAAGCCGCAGATTTTCTCTGGTGCACATCTCTCGCTCGTGCGAAGCGTCCGCAGCGACTCAGGCCGATCCCGCGGCCACGGCGGCAGCCCGGGCCCTCGGCGGGCGTGGGGCCACTGGGAAGCGGCGGCAGCGGAGCGACGCGCGACGCGGGCCGCAAATGACAGGCGGGAGGCGCGGGAGCCCCATCCGGGAGCCCGGGAGGCCGCGCACCGCCCCCAGTTGTCACCGACGCCAAGGAGGGACGCCAGTGCCGGCAGCTGCGCCAGACGCCCTCGCCAAGCCTCAGTTTCCCCATCTGCGAAAGGGGCCTGCGCCCCCAGCACCTCCGCTCTCAGCCCCTCCGCGCTCTGCCGCAAGAGCGCAGGGAGAGAAGGCCCAGAAGACACCCCCCCGAAGGCGCTCAGGGGCGCCACACCTTCCCCGCCCAGCTGCAGGGCCGCGCCGCCCCCCGCCCCCCTCCCAGGCAGGTGACGGGGAAAGGAAGCGGACCCCGACCCTCACCGTAAACAGGCGGCGCCGCCGCGTGAGGAAACCTAAGCGCGCGCGTCCGCCCGGCAGGGGCGGGGACTGATTTAGGGTCCGGGTCAGGTCAGGTCGGGGTCGCCGCCTCCGAGCCCAGAGGTCCCGGTACGCGGCGTGCTCTTCCGTCAGCTCTGCCGGCAGTTCTCGCCACTCCCGTCTCCGACACCACCTGCTCCCCGCACGGTGGCGGATGATGGCGGAGGAGGAGGATTTTGAAAGCCGGCAGTTTCTTTCCTTCGATTTGATTTGTTCGAGGCCCAGGCCGGGTTCCCCTTCCCTCGCACGCGCGGCCTATCGGGTATGGTAGTCCAGTTCTTCTGTGCAGGCCGCGGCGGCCGCGGCAGGGGCGCGCCCGCGAACTACCAGTCCCGTGATGCACCGCATCCCAGCGCGCCTCCGCCGGCTCCCTCTGCGCCCTCCCTTTTCAGCTTCTGGCTCTTTCTCCAGGAGGCCACAGGGCGGCGTGTAGCCCCGAGAGCCCAGAGACTACAATTCCCGTGATGCCCTGCGGTCCAGCCGACTCAGCCCTTCCGGAAAGGTTCACATTCACTAACTTTATTGACAACCTCCCCCCCACCCCCGAAGGCGAGCGGCTGGATTTGTTCAGCGACAAATAGGTATCCATTTCCTCAAAGGAGAGCCTCGTCTTTTTTCCTCCCATGAAATTGAGAGGTCATTGGAAGTCTTTCACATAAGGAGCCGCAAGTTATTTGATAATTAAAAAGGGGAAATAGTTACGCTATGATAGAGAAGCTGAGACACCATCTTAACCGAATCGTCCACGTTAACATCAGTGGCACGACAAACCGACGTCCATTGCACACCTGCTGATGTGATGCACTGAGAAGGACACAGCGTCACCATGCAGCCAGTGCATAAAATTAATCTAAACCTGAAGAAGCATCAGCCAAGCCCAAACTGAGTTACAGTTTCTTTGCTACAGAATAACTGATCTGTACCCTTGCAAAAATGTCTGTCATGAAAGACAAAGAAAATCTGAAGAACTGTTGCAGACTAAAGGAAACTGAAAAGACATGACAACTAAATGCAATCAATGCTTGTACGTTGGATCCTGGGCTGCGGAGTATATTACTATAAAGGGCAATATTGAGACAATTAGCAAAACTTGCTGCATCTTAGCTGATAGTATTGTATCAATGTTAAATTTGTTGATTTGTATTATTGTGCTGGGTTATGTAAGAGACTGCCCTTATTCTTGAGAACGTATGCTGAAGTAATAGCGGTGTGATATCAGCAACGGACTTGCCACTGGCTCAAAAAATGTATATATACATGGAGAGAGAGTGCAAATGTGTCCAGATGTTCAAAATAAGTGAATCTGGGTGAGGGGTAGATGGGAGTTCTTTGAACACTTTTGCCATTTTCTTGTAGGTTTGAATTTTTTAGGTATCAGAACACAAATAACTTTTCTTTTTTTTCTTTTCGCAAAGAACATTTTATCCATTATATAAATAACATGTGTTTGCTATAAATACTTCAACCAACATAGAACAGGATAAAGAGAAAAGTAAACATTACCCCAGAAACTCTAGCACTCAGAGATAATCACCATCAACATATGCAGCCTTCTCCAAAGTCACCTCTCACAACTTGGCCCACGCATATGCTTTTGCTTTACCTGCAATTGAAAGTTAAATAGATTATGTGCCAGATCTTTTCACACACAGTTAATTCAATCTTTACAACCACAAAGAAAGCAGACACCATTGCCACCCCTTTCAGCACAGAGATGAGAAAACAAGCTCCATACCCTGGTTCACGCCACTACTGAGATGTGGGCCCACTTTTCACCCTCCCTGTCGTCCTCTACCTACAAGGCCCATGTCAAATGCCACCTCCTCCGGGAGGCTTTTCTACATCACTCTGTCCAGAATGAGTCATCTTGCTCTGGGCCCCAAAGCACGCTGCAAGCCCTCACAGCAGTCGATGTGCAGCTCTGAGGGCTTTTTCACACCATTAATAGTATCATTGGCAGTGTCCTTATCCACCTGGGAGAGCCTTGGGGCAGCTATCATACCCATCTTGGCAGCATCTTTTCCCGGATTCACCTGTCATAGCTGCTTTACGTTTCCTCATTTGAACTGGATTCCGATCAGGGTCACTGGATGTTTGCTTAAAATGAGTCATCATCTGAGAAGGCTAAGATGCTCCCAATTAGGCCTGATGCTATTTCTGTGCTGATTACCACTCGGACTGATCAAATCAGTCTGGATTTTCCCTGGGGTGATCCCCAGCCTCCTTTGTCCAGTTTTACTTCCTAAGGCCTCCCTTGGCCCTCTGACAAAGACCTCCCAAAGGGAAGAGGAGGGCAGATGGTAGAACATATATTTTTTAAAGGTTTTATTTATTTATTCATGAGAGACAGAGAGGCAGAGACACAGGCAGAGGGAGAAGCAAGCTCCCGCAGGGAGACTGATGCGGGACTCGATCTCAAGACCCAGGATCGGGCAGCCCTGGTGGCGCAGCGGTTTGGTCCTGCCTGCAGCCTGGGGTGTGATCCTGGAGACCCGGGATCGAGTCCCACGTTGGGCTCCCTGCGTGGAGCCTGCTTCTCTCTCTGCCTGTGTCTCTGCCTCTCTCTCTCTCCCTGTGTCTCTCATGAATAAATAAATAAAATCTTAAAAAAAAAAAAAAAAAAGACCCAGGATCATGACCTGAGCCAAAGGCAGATGCTCAACCGCTGAGCCACCCAGGTGCCCCTAATCAGTAAAACATCTTAAGTGATCTCCCCATCCTCGCCAAGCCAATAATCTAAGGTTTTCAGGACTAGAAGGGAATTCTTAGCAGAAACAACAATGGCCTTCAGAGTCTGCCTGGCTGGCTCAGTCCATAGAACATGCAAGCCTTGATCTCAGGGTCATGTGCTCAAGCTCCATGCTGGGTGTGGAGTCTACTTAGAATTAAAAAAAAAAAAAAAGAAATTTAAAGTAAGACTCTTGACCTCGATCTAATTTAAAAAGAAAGAAAAAGAAACAGTGGCCTTCAAGGGCCAGAGAGGTATTAGGAGGTAATGGGAGCCTGGTGGAGCTTGTGGAGAACCAGAGTAGATGTTCTGCTCTAATGTGTTCACATCCAAAGCTCAAAATCACCAGACCAGCCAGACATCACTGCTTAGCAATCCAGATTCTGTTTGTTACTCCTGAATCTAGATTCTACCTCAAACCACTTTAAAATGGGAAGACTGAGGGATCCCTGGGTGGCTCAGCGGTTTAGCGCCTGCCTTTGGCCCAGGGTACGATCCTGGAGTCTCGGGATCAAGTCCCATGTCAGGCTCCTGGCATGGAGCCTGCTTCTCCCTCCTCCTGTGTCTCTGCCTCTCTCTCTCTCTCTCTCTCTCTCTCTCTCTCTCTGTCTATCATAAACAAATAAATAAATCTTAAAAAATAAATAAAATGGGAAGACTGAGGTTTAAAAAGATGAAGAAGATTCCCCAAGGGTACACAGTGAGTCAGAGTTGTCCCGAGACATCAGTGTTTCCAAGCAACACATGTGTATCATCTCTCCTTCTCTTTCTCCAGCTCTCTCTCCCTTCAACGTTATCACCTGAGGGCTAGTTTGTTTGCCAAGAGCAGTAAATGGAATCATAGCCTTTGACAGATAGATAGAGCCATTTCACACCACCCCTTTCTTCTTTTCAACAGGCAAAGAATTGAGGACCAAAGAGGTTAAAAACTTGCCCAAATTACACAGTAATTTAGACAAGAGATTGTAGATTTTTTTTTAAGTAAGCTCTGTGCCCAACATGGGGCTTGAACTCACAACCCTGTAATCAAGAGTTGCATGCTCTATCAACTGAGTCAGCTAGGTACCCCCAAGATAAGAGACAGCAGAAGCCAGATCCCTGGGGTCCTTTTCAATAGACATGTAAAACAAGTCATTTTGTGAATATGAGGTGGGTATAAGGGGAAAAAGGAATGTTTTAGACCTTTCTGTCTTTGTTATGCAGCTTTTCTTTCCTCTTTTTTAAAAGAATGTTTTGGAGAAAAAAAGCAGGCTGCCTCTGATTCGTTTGGTTTACTTTGACTGAGTGTTTTAAATTCCATTGTGGTGCCTGAAAACAAACTTAATTGCTAATTGTAAGTGGAATAAATAACAATATTTATACTGGTTTCCTGAAGAGCTACCAAGGCTGCAGACTTGCCATTTAGTGAGATCAAAAACAAATGCCTGAATTATGCCAGACATGTGAGGAATGTGGAGAGAAATTCTCAAGATCCAGCTGGGTACGGGTGCTTGCCTAGGGCCCCTAGAGAAAGGTGGTGGGCTTGGCTCACCAGTATTGCAAGGGAGCCTGTCCCCTCACCCCCAAGGGTCACCACCTCTGGTGGGAAGGGGTTGCTACATTATCTGTTAAAGACCACTCAAACCACATTCCCCCTAGGTTCAAGCCCAGGGCTCCCCATCAGAATACATGACCTTTTCAAACTTTGATAAATAACAGTAAAGATAATTCATTCCCCCCACAAATAGTAATCGAGTATCCACCATGTACAAGGCACTGTTCTGGCTCTGGGAATCCAAGGTGAGTGAGACATAAAAGAATGTTGTCTGTGGAGGAGCTTAAATTAGGATCTAACGTTTCTGGAGAGTTTCCTGACACCAAATGCTGTTGGTAGATTATTTTTTCTTTTAAAAATTATCTTGGGGGATCCCTGGGTGGCTCAGCGGTTGAGCGTCTGCCTTTGGCTCAGGTCATGATCTCAGGGTCCTGGGGTGGAGCCCCACATTGGGCTCCCTGCTCTGCAGGAGTCTGCTTCTCCTTCTCCCTCTCCCCCTCCTCCTGTTCAAGCTCTCTCCCTCTAATACATAAAGTCTTTTTTTTTTTTTTTTAAATTATTTTGTTCCTTGAGATGCCTCGGTGGTGTAGTAAGTTAAGTGACTGTTGGTTTCAGCTCAGGTTGTGATCTCAGGGTCCTGGGATCGAGCCCCCACCTCAGGCTCCATACCCAGCATGGAGTCAGCTTCAGATTCTCTCTCCCCTCTTCCTGTGCCCCTGCCTGTGCTCTCTCCTCTCTCAAATAAACAAATACATCTTTAAAAAAAATAAAATAAAAAATCTTTTGGTTCAAAATGGAAATAATTTTCTAAATAAATACGGACACAAAAAATTTAAAAATAGTATAAATGCAAAAGACCATTAAGAATAAAGTTAAGGGGGGATCCCTGGGTGGCGCAGTGGTTTGGCGCCTGCCTTTGGCCCAGGGCGCGATCCTGGAGACCCGGGATCGAATCCCACATCGGGCTCCCGGTGCCTGGAGCCTGCTTCTCCCTCTGCCTATGTCTCTGCCTCTCTCTCTCTCTGTGTGACTATCATAAATAAATAAAAATTAAAAAAAAAAAAGAATAAAGTTAAGGGGAAAAAAAAAGAATAAAGTTAAGGGGTGCCAGACTGGCTCAGTTGGTGGAGTATGTGACTCTTTTTTTTTTTTAACTTTTTAAAAAATTTTTTATTTAAAAAATTTTTTTTCTTTATTTGTGATAGTCACACACACACACAGAGAGAGAGAGGCAGAGGGAGAAGCAGGCTCCATGCACCGGGAGCCCAATGTGGGACTCGATCCCGGGTCTCCAGGATCGTGCCCCAGGCCAAAGGCAGGTACTAAACCGCTGTGCCACCCAGGGATCCCCAGAGTATGTGACTCTTGATCTCAGAGTTGTGAGTTCGAGCCCCACATTGGGCCTAGAGTTTATTTAAAAAAAAAAAAAAGAATAAATTAAAAATTCCCTGTTTTGTTTTGAAAAAAATTTTTATGCGATTGATGGGTGGATGGATGGATGAATGAGTAGGTGATCAAGCAACATAGCAAAGTGTTAATGTTTGTATCATAATCTAGTGCATGTGAGTATTCACTGCTTTCAGCTTTCTGTATCTTGGCCATTTTCATAATAACACGTTGGGGACACGTGACCATGTTTTATTGCCTGGTTTCCTCCCTTCCCCCCTGCATATGCTAGGCTGGGGGCTAGCCTATCTCAGCCTCTAGGTTCATGAGTCCTCTCCACTTTTCTCTTTTTAAGTCACTCTCACCTTTGAGAATCTGAATTCTCTGGACTAGTTCCCAGAAGAATGTATTATTTATTTTTAGTTAATCACACAGTTATCAATGTTTTGAACGCAAGGACTCATTTAATCCTCATGACCGGTGGGAACCCAGTGGGGAAAGTGCTCTTTATATCACTGACCTAAGCTTTAAGTTATGCATCACATCTTCAGGGCCTTTCCCTAAACCCCAAATTAAGATCCCTTGCTGGAGGGCTGGGACCTGGGACTATGCGGGAGCTGTGGGGCCCCAGGGTTTCTCTGCATGGGGCCTTGCAATGAACATTTGTTGAGTGACTGAATGAACATTGCACATGCTTGCAGGAAAGGCTGCCATACATGCATAGACTCTCCACCAGGAGATAATGAGGCATCTCTGAGGGCCAGACCACAACAGGTGTGAGCTCAGTAGAGGAGGTGCTCCTTGGAGAAGGGATAACTAAACACCATAACTGTTAGTTCCTCAGAGGTGAGAACATGAATGTCTGATTCCCATTCTCCAGCAACCCTCTTACGTGACTGGTCCTCAGGGGTGATCAGGGATGCATTCAAACTTAAGATGTCCCCATAAAAAAAAAAAAAAAAAAAGATGTCCACATCATGGGGCAGTGGTGGCAGCTTTATAGGTAGACAAGCCTGGGTCTGAATTCTGTCTCTGCCTCTTTCTTAGCTGTGTAACTTTGACCAAATCACTTAAGGTGATTTGGTGCTTTGTGTCTGTTTTTTCACCCAAAACTGGTCAAAATAATCCCTACCTTATAGGATTTTTAGAGGGAAAGGGATAAGAGAATCAACATATACAAAGTACTTGGTCCATAATAATTACGAGTTGGTGGTTGGGGACTCTTGGGTGACTCAGTAGTTGAGCAACTGCCTTTGGCTCAGGTCGTGACCCTGGGGTCATGGGACTGAGTCCCACATCAGGCTCCCCGCAGGGAGCCTGCTTCTCCCTCTGCCTGTGTCTGCCTCTCTCTGTGTGTCTCTCTTGAATAAATAAATAAAATATTTTTTAAAAAGAGAAAGTGGCTGTTATTTCTAATTAGGCTTTAATATGCGGACATAGAACATTTGCTGCCCAATGACATTTGCCTTCCCAGAAAACAATCTACTAGCACCAGCCTCAAGGATTTTCTCTCAAAAGCACTGCCACATAGGTCTGACATCTTGTAAAGTCCCATTTACCATTTCAGGCAGCATTGACACTTTACCTGGTTGATGTCAAATCAAAGTGGAGAGCTGATGTCCAGCTGAATCCCCTTTAAATGATGGGCAGTCTTCTAAGGATATGTGCTATTTAAAAAAAATTTTTTTAATTATTTATTTATGATAGTCACAGAGAGAGGAGGGGGGGGGGCAGACAGAGAAGCAGACTCCATGTACTGGGAGCCCGACGTGGGATTCAATCCCGGGTCTCCAGGATTGCACCCTGGGCCAAAGGCAGGCACTAAACCGCTGCGCCACCCAGGGATCCCAGATATGTGCTATTTTACTGGCAGCTTGGGATGGTGGAATCACATCATTTACCAGCTAGTTCATTTTGAGCAAGTTGTGGGGATCCAACTGGCCTCAGCATCCTCCTCTGTAACATGGGAGTGATAGTAACAGTGGTGCCTAAATCTGATCTATTGTCAAAAGTGTCTGACTGTAAATTGTACAGGGAGTATATATATTAGGTATTCTTATCCTTATTTTACAAATGTGGAAATTGATACTGTGATTGTCCATGATCACCCAGCTAGCAAGAGGCGGGAGCTGGGACTCCAACCCACCCTGGTTTTCCTTATGCCACCATACCACCCCGCCTCCCTAAATTGCCAGGCTCTGCCTGTAGCTGCCTTTAACCCATGATCTTGGGTCTATCCCAGGTGACCAAGGGATTGAATTCCCACAAAATATCAGAACCCCCAAGAAGTGCTTGTCAGATATGCGAATTAGAGTCTCTTGACAGCAGGGAATTAGAAATCTTTTTTATTTTATTTTATTTTATTTCATTTTATTTTTCATTTCATTTTATTTTTTTTAAAGATTTTATTTATTCATAGAGACAGAGAGGCAGAGACACAGGCAGAGGGAGAAGCAGGCATCATACAGAGAGTCTGACATGGGACTCGATCCTGGGTCTCCAGGATCACGCCCTGGTCTGCAGGCTGCGCTAAACTGCTGCGCCACCGGGGCTGCCCTCATTTTATTTTATTAAAAGATTTTATTTATTTATTAGAGACACACAGAGAGAAAGAGATTGAAAGAGAGAGAGGCAGAGACACAGGCAGAGGGAGAAGCAGGCTCCATGCAGGGAGCCCGATGTGGGACTCGATGCCAGGTCTCCAGGATCATATCCCAGGCCGAATGTGGCACTAAACTGCTGGGCCATCAGGGCTGTCCGGTGTGTTTAAATGTTAAAAATTTGTCCCATCGATGTATCCCCAGCTCCTAAGATGTGTCTGACACGAGCATTTGGGGAAGAGATAACATTTATAAAGTCTGCCGGCTGACAGCTGATCCTCCATAAATTAAATACACACATATGTATGTGTATAAACATACATACACATGCACACACGTAGGTATGTATATATATATAAGCGCATGTGTATGTATGTACAAAACTAAGAGAGGGAAAGAAGGAAATTTGAGAGAATTCTCACAGGATGTGGGAGTCCTCTGGACTCAACGGAGCAGGTAGTGGTAGCATGCACAACACTGTATTTGGAGTAAGAAGCTCTGGATTCAAATCCCCACTGGTCCTGAGCAGCTCTGAGGCAGCGTCAGGGGTGCCATACAGCCAGTCTCTCTGGTTAATGTCCCTTTCCCTACTGGGTCTCCTCTGTTAGCCCCAGAATCCTTTCTGGAAAGATCTCAAACATAAAACAGCAGCCGATGGAAGGTCTGATTCTCCTCTGGGCCCCCGGCCCTCATCCGTGAAGAGGGTTTGGGGAAACCTTCAGGGAAAGCACCTGGCGACGCGGGGGCTTTTTCCGCCGACGGGGTAGGGCCGCCGACGGGGTAGGGCCGAGGCGCGGAGTCTGACCAGCATCCGCCCTGAAATACAGACTTGCCCAGGGGGGAAAAAAAAAAAAAAAAAAAAAAAAGCCCTAAGAGGGGAGGCCAGGTTTAAAGAAAATAAAGGTGGCTTCCAGGCATGAGCTCGGCACGGGGCAGGGGGACTTCCCCGCCCCCAGGTGCGCCGCCCACCCCGGGCGCGAGGCGAGGGCAGCCGCGCTCTAGGACCGGGGAGGAAGAGCTGCGGGAGACGGTGCCTCCAGCGGGTGCTGCCGCGAGCGGCCGGCCGACGGCTGGAAATGAAAGTACAGCGCTCCGGAGCCACATGGACGGAGCTGCCGGGGCGGCGGCGCCGGGAGCAGGATGCGGCCGCCCGTAATTAAATAGCATTTACTCTTATTATTACTAATAATAATAACGTAATCATACCTCTAGTCATAGCATACCATTTATCGGGCTCGGCGCAGGCCCGCGGGGAGCGCAGCCCGGCCGAGGTGAGTGCTGCGCGCGGCCCGAGCCCCGCGGGGCAGAGGCCGGGGCCCGAGCGCGTCCCGGCGGCCGGCGCGGGAGGGCTCGGGGGCGCCCGGGGGCCGCGCCGGGCCGGGGGAGGCGCGGGGGGCCCGGCCGGGCCGGAGCTGCGCGGGGCCCCCCGTAAAGTGCATTTTGCAGAAATAAAGAGCCGCCAAAGCCTCATTTCCTCCTTTTTGGGGCTCCCCCCTCCGCGTCCCCGTGCCCTGCCCCGAAGTTTCAAAGTTGCGCGGCCGGGGGCACCTGCCGCGGGCTGCTTCGGCCGCCCCTGCGGCACCGGCGGGGGGTGCCTTGCAATTTTCCCCCGTTGGGGGGGGGCTCCCGCCTCGGCGTCCGGAGCTGTGGGGCGCGCGGATGCTTTGCCGGCTCCCGCGAAGGGGGTCCGGGGGGCCGGCGGGGGCGTCCCTGGCCGCGCGCCCCTGCCTTTTGTGTGCGTCCCGGCCCCGCAGCGCCGCGAGTTGGAGCGACCGCAGCACGGGCCGAGGACCGCGGCCGCCGACCGGTCGCCTCCGCCGGCTGCGGCGGCCACGCGAGCCCGGGGATCCGGGGCCTGCGGCCGGGCCCGGGGGGAGGGGTCGGCAGGAAAGGGGGGCGCGGTCTGGGCAGGGGGGGCATTTCCGCTCGCGAGATCCACCCCCGGGCTCGGAGGCCTGAGCGGGGCGGGTCTCTGGGCCGGGAGCGCGCGGGGACCGCGGGGGGTGGGGTGGGGGGCGCCCCCGGGAGATGGGCGCCCTAGGGTCACCGACCCCGGCCTCGGACCCTCCTCCCGCCCTTGGCGGGCCTCAGGAGCCCTGTCTCCTGGGCCAGCTCCCTCCTATCCCTTTTAAAATCGGATGTTTACAATAACATGCCTAGTTTGGGGGAGGGGGGGTGTCTTTCAACAGAGACAAAGCAGTTTTCCCAGGAGGAAAAAAAAGAAACAAAAACAAAACGGAGAAACGTTCAGTCTGCCCCTGATGGCTGTGGTGCCAGCATGGCATCAATGGGGAAGAGTAGGGTCTGGGGCCAGGAAAGAGTGCTGGCGAATCTGGGGCTGGAGAGGGGGGCTGGGCCTGGACTGGGGGACTGGGGACCCACAGCATCTTTGTGGGGGATTTCACTTCTCTGGGGCTGCTCGCAGAGACTTTGGCGCCTGGGTTCCAGACTTTGAACCCCAACTTCTTACAATTTTCCTGGGCATCCTGCAATTCATCCAGTCCCATGAAAATAGCAGAATGCAGATCCTTAGATTTTCACACAAATGGGATAATTATAGTACATTTAGCAACTGTCAGACCCAAGATTCCAGCGGAATCTTTACTTCTACTACCAAGACTACTACTGCCCCTCTCCCCACATACAGTCCTACCCACCAAAGTCTCCATTCCTCATTTTGACTTCCTATAGAAATTGGACTGTGAGGTAGGAATGATACCTGGCCAAAACACTAAGGAGCAATTTTGAGGCATGGAATGCCTTGAGCTGAGAAGGAGAAACCTGTGTTGAGGAAGGATGAGGTCTGAGGATGGGAGAGAGATTTTGTGGTCGCTGAGCTGGCATGAGGGTTGTGTTCCACGGATGCTGTGAATCCTAGGCTGTGGGCTTTTTGTTTGGGATAGACAATTAAGAATGCAGGTGTGGGTGGATTATTTGGGGCTAAGGAGCTCTGTGAGATGAGCCAGTCTCTAGGAATAAGAAAGTTAAGACGTTGATAGGTTTGGATTCTGAGAATCTGAAAATAATAATCCCTTAAATAGAACTTTTTAGTTTATAACAAAAGGGCTTTCGCATATGCTGGCTCATCTGTCCTCCATAGCAACCATGTCAGGTAGACATTATTCAATCCTCATTTTCCAGATGAGAGACCTGAGGCTTCTAGAATCGAATGTCTCCCTGGAAAGTCACATAGCAGAGCTAGGATTCCCACTTAGTTTTTCTGACTCCAAATCTTCAGTCATCCCCAGAGTCCGCGGCCACCTTAGCAAGTTAGTTTTCAAATGCCCCCTGTGGGGCATAGTGAGATGCTGTGGGGCGGGCTTGGGGTTGAGTTTATTACTTAGAGTCTGGCTGGAAAGAGAAAGTCACTTTTGGTAGAACCCATGAGAGGACCAAGAAATGCTCGATACTGGAGTCAATGCAGTGGGATTGAACGGAAGAGAGAGCTCTGAGGGTAACCGGGAAGAGTAGGGACAGCTTCCTCCAGGAAGTGGATCTTGAGTTTGGAAGAATGGGGAGGTTTGGCTGGGAGAGGGAAGAGGAAGGGAATTCTTAGGCTCACCATGTTGCTTCAGTGCTTGGAGATTGACGTACGTTCTCAGTGACTTTAACAGTGATTCTGTGAGGGGTGTGCATTTTCCTCTCCATTTCACAGATGGAGAAACTGAGGGATGCAGGATGAATGCAGTTGGTCCTATGTCATCCAGCTGGATTGGAACCCAGGCCTTTGTGACTGTTGAGTGTCAGAATTGGGTGGCTTCCATTTCAAATGAGTAGACAAAGAGCAGAGACCCAGACAGTCTGATTTGGCACATGCAGTGGAGGTGGGGGCTTAAGCCCAAAGACCAGCAGGCTCCACAAGGCAGGGGAGTTTTACGGAACTACCTTAGATCTCAGGGCCTCACAGGGCTGGCCCAGTGAAAGTACTAAAGAGATTTCTGGAAGCATTCCTGGAGAAGGCAGGATGGTGGTGAAGGAGGACTGGGCTCTGTTCACTTTTTTTTTTTTTTTAATTTTTATTTATTTATGATAGTCACAGAGAGAGAGAGAGAGAGGCAGAGACACAGGCAGAGGGAGAAGCAGGCTCCATGCACCGGGAGCCCGATGTGGGACCCGATCCCGGGTCTCCAGGATCACACCCTGGGCCAAAGGCAGGCGCCAAACCGCTGCACCACCCAGGGATCCCTCTGTTCACTTTCTTAGCGCCTGCGGGGGCCTGGCTAGACACTTTGAAGGAGCTTGTAGTTTGGAAAGGAGAAAGACATGGGTGATTAACCTGAGCTTCCCAAGGGCAGGAAAGGGTTCTGACTGACCCCCTGTGCTCCAGGCCCCCGTGGAGGTGCCAGGAAGACCCATTCAGCCGAAGTGTTGTCATATTGAATTATACCCCAGTGTAGAGGAGGAAGGTTTCTTTTGCCCTGGAGTGGAAGGTCTTCCTAGAAGAAGCACCATTTGAACGTTTGAGAGGTGGGTTCAGAAAAGTCAGAGAAGGCATCCTGAGGAGAGGCGCTGAGGCCGGCAAAGGCAGGGCAGTGCAAAGAAGGAACCCACAGATCATTGGTTCGGCCACGATGTGGGTGGCAGGTGTCAGTTCGCATTCAAGTCAGGCTCTGCCACTGGGGTCCCTTGGGCTCCCTGGGCCTACATTGACCTTTCTGAAAACAAGCCCTGAGGTTTGATGGTATGATGGTAATCTGTGGGAGAAACCCAGTGCCCGGGGATCGGGGCAGGAGAGTCCAATGCGAGGAACTATATGTGGAGGGGTTTTAAGATGTTTCTGGTTTTTTAAAAGACTTTATCCATTCTTTCATGAGAGACACAGAGAGAGAGGCAGAACATAGGCAGAGGGAGAAGCAGGGTCCCCGTGAGGAACTGGGACCCCAGGACCACCATCCAAGCCGAAGGCAGATGCTCTGAGCCACCCAGGTGCCCTGGTTTTAAAATGTTTAATCATGTAACCAGCATTTCCTATGGTTGGGCCCTATTGTGAGTGATTTTTCCTCAATAAGCTTACTTAATCTTTACAACAGATGCACAGGTAATAAGCACTGTGACTCTCCCCATTTTACAGATGAAGAAACTGTCGAGGGAGGTTAAGTGGCATTGTATAAGTGGCAGAGCTGGAGAGCAGACCCAGGCTGCCTGGTGTTAGGGTTTGCTCGCCGTGGGACTAGGGACTGGGAGGGACGGACCGGGCAGCGGTAACTTCACAAGGCAGAGGTGGAGGTGTCCTCTGAGGAAGTCTGGCTGCAAGCCGAAGCTGGAGCCTCAGCCCGGGCTGATGAAGTGACTGCTACGTGTCGGCTCCCAGGAGCCTCCACAGAAGCCAGCTCCTTTCATCACATTTAATGGCCCATAGAAAATGGGCTCGTTTTCCTTTCTCTGTCATCGCCAGCTACAGGGCTCCTTCCTGCCTTATTTATTTCCCTAGGAAGTCTGTTTCTCTGCTAGCGCCTTGATGGCTTCTGCAGGTGTGTGAGCACTGTCTCCCCATCGGGTTGTCAGGGCCATGGCTGCATCCAGAGCCCAGCTGCAGCCGACTTCAGTTCAGGCACGAGTCCCCAGCCCCGAATCAGAGGTTGACACATGGGCTTGATGGCAGCAGGGCAATTAGGGCCCCCAGCCACCACATATGTAGGGCTGCCATGTGCCAGCCCTGGGCTTGGTGCTTTCTGGGCCCTCTTTCATTAGATTGGCTTAACAACTCTTAGAGGCAGCACCAAGTATTAGCAGCCCCATCTCACAGGTGAGGAGACAGGCTCCAAGGTCACAGGGCCCTGGTAAAGCCTGGCCTTTTGTATTCCCAAGCCCAAGGTCTTTGCTGCTCAGCAGGAGAGATGCCTTCAAGTTATATTGTTTAGTTAGTAATCTCTACGCCTGCCCATCATGGGGCTCAGACTCATGGCTCTGAGATCAAGGGTCACATGCTCTTACTGATCAAGCCAGCTAGGTGCCCCATGAAGTCTCCGTGAAGCTCTTACCTATCTGGAAATCTCAATTATCTATCATTTGTATTGTGCTTTTGGCCGTATTCTCATGAGTCCTCTTGACACTCCTTTAAGGTGAGAAGTGTCTGCTTTGCAGAAGGAAAAAATGGAGAGGCCACCCACCCTCCAGCTCTTACTACCCTGTCCACACTGTGACTTGGAAAGGGAACAGAGTGTCGCATTCCCTGGGAAGGAGGGCTGTGTCTTCCGAAGTGCAGGGGTCAACCAGCGAGCATTCACTGAACACTTCCTGTGAGGGCTGCAGGGGAGGTTGAGGCTGTGACCCTTCTGGGGTTTACGGAGGTTCATCTGTGCTCTTGGTCTCAGGAGCATTCCGTGTTGTGCCCTGTCCCCCTCCGGGCAAAGGAATTTAGAGTAGGGCATCCAAAGCCCTGAGTTTCATTCCCAGCTCTAGCATACACTAGCTGTGTGCATGTTCTAGGGCATAATCATACTGTCACTCTTGGCCTCAGTCTCTTGTTCTGTGAAATAGCCTCATTGATTTGAGTCCCATTTTACCCTGGTTTGCTGTGAGACTCAAATGAAGAGAATTTCAAAACTATAAAGACTACTGGTGTGACAGCATGGTTGTGGTGGCTATAGCCTCCAGAATGTTTCTAAATCTCCACTGCCTTCCTTGATCCAGGCTTGGACCACTGCAGTAGCTTGCTAGCTCATCTTCCAGCTTCTCCTCTTGTCATCTACCCTCAATG
Organism: Canis lupus dingo; assembly: GCF_003254725.2. Lineage (NCBI taxonomy): Eukaryota > Metazoa > Chordata > Mammalia > Carnivora > Canidae > Canis > Canis lupus. Next base: position 24,657,325 of record NC_064252.1, on the reverse strand, counting down.
CAGCAGCCTGACAGATCTCAAGATTTAAATGGGACCTTGTCACTCTTCTGCTGAAAAGCTTCTAGTGGCTTCCTGACACACATAGAACACAGTGCTGGCTCCCCCAGTATGACCTGCATGTAGCTTTCTAAACAGCCTTACCCGGCCCCTCAAAACGTGCTTCCTACTTGTCTTGCCCTCACTCTAGCACTGCAGTCATACTAGCCTTCTGTCTTTGCCTCGAACATTCTGAGCTTGCTCCCACCTCAGGGCCACTACTTTTCCTGTACCCTCTGCTGGTGCACGCTTACCTACCTTCTGTGTTCCCGTGGCTGGTTCCTTCTTGTTTTTCTTAAATTCTGCCTCGCCGAAGGGCCATCACTCCCACCACATTTCCCATTTCAGTTTGTTCGTAACTCTCCTCTGTAGCTTTACTTGTCTTGTGCATTTAACATTGGCCTGTTTATTTGTCTTCCCACGCCTGGACCACATGTTTCACGAGGTCAGGGACTTTATTAACCTCTTTCCCCCAGCATCTCACAGAGCTCCTGGTGCATAGAGGTGTTCTGTAGTTGTTTGTTGAATAGATGAATAATAGTAGCAGGGTGGTCCAGAACAGCCCTTGCCAAAAAAGAGTGGCCTAGATAGATAGAAACTGCAAGAAAATTGGTGTTGACTGATCAAAAAGCACTTACAGGGTAATTTTGTAAGTTGCCAGGAGCTCTCTAACAGTGCGGGTTCAGGAGAAATACAAATGTCTGATCTCCTCTCGGATATGGGGGTGAGGACACACTGTAAATCTGCAAAATAGTCTTGCAAGGCAGGTATCATTAGCTCCATCTTTGACAAAACCAAAGCTCAGAGAGATGCCCTCAAAGCTAGTGGGAGGCTGTGCTGGGATTGGAACTGGGTCTGGTGGACTCTTCAGCTCGGGGCTCTTTGCACTGTCCCTACCTGCCTGTCTTCAGGCAGTGAAGCAGGCTGGGCAGTCCGTGATATGCTTTTGGTGCCCAGGCGGTATGACCACAAGGATTTCTGAGCGCCCGTGCACAGGGGGCAGTAACTTCTCAATTGCTCAAAAGAACAAGCACTCCACCAGTGGACTCTGGATGATTTCTTATATCATTATTATTATATAATTATACCTGCCCATAATTCCCAAGGCTTTTGCAATAAGTTCTGTTACTTTTCTGTTAAAGAAAAGTTTACTGTTTAAATGTCTTACTTTACAGCTGGTGAGTTATGATGGCGAATTTGGAGCCCCAGCCCTTGGAGATAGAGTTGTGAGTTTGAACCATTCCTGTGCAGTTTGACCCCAAGGAGTCATGAGTGGAAGACAAGAAAGTAAAAGCCCTTTGTAAAAAAAAAAAAAAAAAAGCCCTTTGTAACCAGAGCAGCAGGCAGGAAGGTTATGCTCTGCTGCTGACTCTTAGTTTGGCTTATAGAGGGACCGTGGGGCGGCCTAAGGGAAGTTTCCTGAACTTTGGTTTCTGTTCAAGGTAGTTAAAAGAAAACAAACTGCAAGTTGCTAAGGCCTGTGGGCGGTCCGTTTCTCATGTTCATTCCTTGACAGGTGGTTTCTGGTGCAGCCTGAGGTTGCTGGTGCCGCTAACTTGCTTCCTCAGCAGCTGGGTAGCTGTGGGCAGGTCACAGATTCTCCAACACTCACTTCTTTTTAAGACTTTGGTGTTTTTTTTTTTTTTTTTTTTTTTGAGGTGCCTGGGTGGCTCAGCTGGTTAAGTGTCTGCCTTCAGTTCAGGTCGTGATCTTAGGGTCCTAGAATAGAGTCCCTGCATTAGGCTCTCTGCTCAGTGGGGAATCTACTTCTCTTTCTCCCTCTGCTCCCCCCTGACCTGTGCTCCCTCTCTCTTTCTCAAATAAAATCTTTAATTTAATTTATTTATTTGACAGAGAGAGCACAAGTAGGGGGAGTGGGAGAGGGAGAAACAGACATCCCACTGAGCAGGGAGCCTGACGCTGGCCTCAATCCCAGGACCCTGGAATCGTGACCTGACCTGAGCCAAAGGCAGACATTTCACCAACTGAGCCGCCCAGGCACCCCTAAATAAAATCTTAAAAAAAGAAAAAGCAGACTTTATTTTTTTCAAGCCTAGCTTTTCTATAGAAAGTAGGGATAATAGCACCTACCTTTGAGATTATTGTAGGGATAAACATGATTCCTTAGGACAGGGCTCCTAAATCGTCTCTGCACTGCAGACCTGTCGGGTGGCTTGGGGCAGCCCATGAACACCTTCTCAGAATACTGTTTTTTTTATTTATTTATTTATTTATTTATTTATTTATTTATTTATTTGAGAGAGAGCATTTTATTTATTTATTTGAGAGAGAGCATGCTCACACAAGCTGGGGGAGGGGCAGAGGGAGAAACAGACTCCCGCTGAATGCAGAGCCCCATATAGGGCTCTATCCCAGAACCCTAAGATCATGACCTGAGCTGAAATCAAGAGATGGATGCTTAACCGACTGAGAGTGCCCCAGAATACTGTTTTAAAATGTATAAAAGTAAGATACATGGGATTGCAAAGGAAAACACTTCTCTCAAACTGTAGCTGGGCTACAGTTTTATCAGTGCACTTTTATCAGTGCACTGTAAAACAAGATCTGGCAGTGAGTCTAATATAAGCACCAGGGATCCCTGGGTGGCGCAGCGGTTTGGCGCCTGCCTTTGGCCCAGGGCACGATCCTGGAGACCCGGGATCGAATCCCACGTCGGGCTCCCGGTGCATGGAGCCTGCTTCTCCCTTTGCCTGTGTCTCTGCCTCATTCTCTCTCTCTCTCTGTGACTATCACAAATAAATAAAAATTTAAAAAAAAATAATATAAGCACCATAATTTTGAAGTTGTGATGAGCGTGAACAATATTTTGTTGTGCCTGCAGTAGCTGAAATGTGACAGGGAAAGAGCTGTAATTTCTAGCACAACACTACTACGGTGTATTGCCTGCGTTCATAATTGAAGGGAATGCTAAATACCAGGTAGGGGTTAGTGAAAACAACTTGTACATGTTTTCCCATCCAAGTTCATGGACCCCTGAATTCTCTCCGTGGGCCCCAGGCTCAAAACCCCTGCCATAAAAGGTGCATGACACCCAACACGTAATCTCCAGAAATGAACCAAGACCCCTTGACCTCCTTGGTGCAGAGGATCCTTAGGTGGACAGACAGGGTGCAGAAAACCTGTGGGTAAGGGATGAATGCTGACCTAGAATTCTGACTAGTGAGGTTGAAGACAGTGAAACTGAACCTTTGCTGGTCTCTGAGTAAGCTGTTGGAGAGCCTGGTGAGTCAGGAGGAGTGCCAGGCGTCTTTGGAGATGACGTAACCTCAGGTAGTGCAGTGTGGGGCAAGTCTGCAGTCTGTACTGACTGCTCCTCTTCTATGAAACCTGGGGTAGGTAAAGGCCAGGCATGTGGAGTGTGGGATGAGGCTGGGGGTAGCCTGTGGGGATGGGGGAGGAGCATCTTCGAGTTGGAAGATGAGAGTGTGTGGTGGGCTCCAGAACCCAACTGGCAGGGTTCAAGTCCCCACTCTGTCACAACTTGTGTGACCCTTGGAGATAAGTTCACCTTATACCTTGGTCTCCTCATCTGTAGAATGGGGATGATAATAGTACTTTCTTATGGGGTGTGGTGAAAATTAAGTATTATATTTGTTTGTTATTTTTTAAAAGATTTATTTATTTATTTGAGAGGAGAGAGTGTGGGGAAGGGCAGAAGCAGAGAGAAAAAAAATTTTTTTAAGATTTTATCTATTTTTTCATGAGAGACACAGAGAGAGAGAGAGAGAGAGAGAGAGAGAGAAACAGAGACACAGGTAGAGGGAGAAGCAGGCTCCATGTAGGGAGCCTGACGTGGGAATTGATCCTGGGTCTCCAGGATCTGCCCTGGGCTGAAGGCAGTGCTAAACCGCTGAGCCACCGGGGCTGCCCAAGAGAGAAATTTTAGCAGACAACTCGCTGACCTCGGAGCCCAGTGCAGGGCTCAATATCATAACCCTGAGATCATGATCTGAGCTGAAACCAAGAGTTGGATGCTTAACTGACCACAGCACCCAGGGGCCTAGAGAATTAAGTATTATATTTAAAACTCTTTGAGCAATATCTAGTAGGAGAAAAAAGCTTAATAAAGGACTGAAATTGGGGCACCTGGGTGTTTCAGACAGTTCAGCATCTGCCTTTGGCTCAGGTCATGATCTTGGGGTCCTGGGATTGAGGCCCCGCATGGGGCCCCCCTGCGCAGCAGGGAGCCTGCTTCTCCCTCTCCCTCTGCTCGTACTCTCATTCTGTCTCTCAAATAAATAAATAAGATCTTAAAAAAAAATGAAAAAGGATTGAAATCAGCATCTTCCCTGTTATTCTAGGGTTGGTGAGATTCCACTTACTCAGTATAGATTCTGGAGCACTGCTTCCGTGTGCTGCCCAGAGATGAATCAGATGTGGCTTCTGCCTTCAGGGAGTTCATAGTTTAGGGAGAGATGGGGACATAAGCATCCACTGCCAGTGAACTAGGGTAAGTGCGTTGGTTGTGAGCTTGGGTTACTGCCTTAGGGTGGTGGTTGGGGAAACAGTCTTCCTGGTAGAGGAGCCATGTAGGCTAAGCCTGAAGGAAGCACCAGGCCCTAGCCAGGGTGGGAAGGAAGGAGGGGTTGTAAAGGTTATTGCAGACCAAGTGGGCAGCTTGGGTCTGACATTGTTGGGGAGACTAACCTTCCAGGCCGGCCATGGTGCTGGAGGGGAGGCCAGCTACTCCCTGCAGTGCTCTGTGCTCAGGATGAGCAGCTTGGCCTTTGTCCTTCTGGTAGTGGGCGTCATGAAGGTTGTATTTGTTTTTCAACTTTCTATTCACAGGAAGTAGCAAAAATAGTACAAAGAGTTCCCTTCACCCAGCTTCCCCTGATGATGGTATATGGTAGTTGTACATTATTGAAACCAGAAAATTGGCACTGGTACATTACGAAACTTCAGAGCTTATTAGGTTTTCACCTTTAAAAAAAAAAACACCCCCAAACAACTGCATTCATCTGTATGTGCGCAGGTGCACACCAGGAAGGGTTTTGAGCAGGGGAGTGACATTGACATATGTGTTGGACAAATATCCTTGACCGTCAAACAGCAGCAGATTGGAGGGGGCTTGTTGGAGGCTGTTGGCAGGAGATGCTGCAGGCCTGAGAGCTGTGGTCATGAGGTGGTGGGAGGAGCTGCAGAGTGGAGAACTGTTTTAGAGGTAAAGGTGGAAGGAATGGGGGACTGAGAAAAGGATAGCAGTTGGAGCCGTGACTGGAGTTTGGGAGAAAAGGAGGAGGAGTAGAAGCAAGGGAGATGAAGTCTGGAATGTGGTAAATTGGAGGAGCAACACAACTGGGATGGGCACCAGGGAGGACTTTCTGGACACGGAGGCATCTGAGCTGGGTCTTAACAGATGAATAGGAGTTGGCATGTGTGGGGAGAGGGCATCCAGGTAGAGGGCTCAGGATTTGGAAAAGCATGGAGGTTCTAAGCAGCCTGAGTGTTGGACATCCAGATAGTGCTGTCCAGAGGGCAAAAGACATGAATCTGAAATATTGGGGAGGGGGCGAACTTGGCAGGAGGAATAGATTTGTGAGTCATCGACATGACTCATAAGATCATGAAATGCAAGAGCTCATCTGGGGAGAGCATGCAGAGTGAGGAGAACAGGAGCACTGTCCATTAAATGGAAGCTCGGACGCATTGGTCTTGAGACCTGGGCAGAGGAAGAGGAGCCCCTAACGGAACAGGACCCATCAGAGAGACGTGAGGACCTGGCAGTTGCAGTCAAGAGTCCCCAAAAAGGCGAGTAAAAACTGCCCCTCTACTGGACTCAACAACCAGGAGATCCCTGGGATGGGGATGACCTTTGGTGGAGTGGGAGGGGGGTTGCTGAGTTTTGGGGCGTGGAGTAGGAGGTGAGGATGTAGAGACAGTATAGACTACTGTTTCACAACATGTGACCAAGAAAGGGAGAGGTTGTGCATTATCCAGAAGGGGATTCAGGATCAGGGGAAGAAATTATTTGTGGATGGGGGAAGACTTGAGCATGATGACAGGTTGAGGGGTCCTGGGGCTGGATCTGACTGCTTAATGGGAAAAAGATGGTGATCTGTATGGGCCCTGGGGCCAGGCTGCTGGGATTTGAATCCCAGCTCTACCATGTACCAGCGGTATGACCTTGGGCAAGTCACTTAGCTTCTCTGTGCCTCTCTTTTCTCCTCTACAAAGTGAGAATGATAGGCTATCTCACAGGGTGTGCTAGAAAGCATTATGTATGAAGAGATCATGACATGCCAAGAAAAAAAATAGAGATTATGCTAGCCTCTGGCAAGTAGCTAATGTTATTACTTGATTATTTCAGTGTCCATTTTTCTCACTTATTTATTCAACACTCATTCGTTTTTAAGATTTTATTTATTCATGAGAGACAGAGAGAGAGACAGAGGCATAGACAGGATAAGCAGGCTCCATGCAAGGAGCCTGATATGGAACTCGATCCCGGGACTCTAGGATCATGCCCTGAGCTGAAGGCAGACGCTCAACCACTGAGCCACCCAGGCATCCCTATTCATTCTTTTTTTTTTTTTTTTTTTAAGAAATATTTATTTATATGAGAGAGACAGAGATAGCAAGAGAGAACATGAGTGGGAATGAGAGGGAGAAGCAGGCCTCCCTGCTGAGTAGGGATCTCGATGTGGGACTCAATCCCAGGACCCTGGGATCATGACCTGAGCCGAAGGCAGACGCTTAACTGACTGAGCCACCAGGTACCCCAACACTCATTGATACTTATCTATGTAATAGGTTGAATGGGTTGATATTCATTGGTCCATTTCTTTTACTACCATTTATGGAGCACTTGCTCTACACCAAGCACAGGGCCAGGCATTGAGATTTTGAAGAGGCTGGTACAGTCCCTGCCTGGTCTGATGAAGATCTGAATATCTGAAATTCTGTCATCATCAAACTGTTCTCCAAATTGGGGAGGAGGGGGTGAAGAAAAATTGTGTTTCCGTCATGGTTTTCAGACCAATGATTTGGTCTTTCTCTTGGGAAGAACAGTTCATAGACATTTGGGCAGACCTGGAACATTGGGTTTGAAACCAGGCTACTGGTTCCCACTTGGCCTCTGCCCTATGGGGTTGACCTCAAGTCAGTCATCTCATTTTGTATTTCAGATTACAAGGCTGATACTTGCTCTCTGCAAAAAATCCAAATCACACTAAGGCACATAAAGTGGAAAGTGTTCTGTGTCCTGTTGCCCCTTGACAGATCCCAGTCCCCAGAGAGAACCAGTTAAATTTGGAGAATATCTTTCAAACTTCTTGATATAAACACACATTGCACACAGATGTCATCGCACAGCACAAGAGTGTTCAGGAATCGGCTGCTTTTTTTCTTCCCGGACTGTGTATGGTGGCACCTCCATCACAAAGCCATATAATAGATGCCAATAGCTGCCTGTGTTCCACGGTGGGGTGTACTGTAACTTAATGGAGTAATTCTCTACTGATGAACGTTAAAGTTCCCTCGAATTTTTCACTTAAAAAAATATTTTTTTTTAATTTACTTATTCATGAGAGACACACAGAGAGAGGCAAAGTCCTAGGCAGAGGGAGAAGCAGGCTTCATGCGGGACTCAATCCTGGATCCCGGGATCACGCCCTGAGCAGAAGGCAGACGCTCCACCGCTGAGCCACCCAGGCATCCCATGAGTTTTACACTCTTAAAAAAAAAAAAAAAAACAAAAACAAAAAAAAAACAGGGCAGCCCCGGTGGCCCAGCGGTTTAGCGCCGCCTTCAGCTCAGGGCCTGGTCCTGGAGACCCGGGTTCAAGTCCCACGTTGGGCTCCCTGCGTGGAGCCTACTTCTCCCTCTGCCTGCGTCTCTCATGAATAAATAAATAAAATCTTAAAAACAAAACATCCTGTGCAACTGAGCGCTCGCACAAGGATTTTGGTAGATTAAATTCTTGGAACTGAAGTTTCTGGGTTCAAAGGAAAGGGCGCTTTATCACGTAGAAAGCCTTTTGGCTGCAAGTAACAATTCCTACCTCAAAACAGGAGTTTATTAGACTCTCATGTGATAAATGAAGCGGAGCAGCGGCAGGATCAGCTGTTACTGGGTCACACACGCCATCCAATAACTTTGAGCTCTTTCCTCTCCGCCCGTCCCCAGCGCACGCGTCTCCCCACTACTCGCCTTCCGCCCCCTTTTAAGGGTGAAGAAAACCATTCCCAGAAGCCCCTTGGCTGACTTCCTCTCCTTTCTCATTGGTCAGGATGATGCCACGTGCCCTTGCCTCAGCCAATCACCTGCAAGTAAAATGACCACTGTGATGGGCTGAGGCTCGTGCAGGTTCACCTGAGTGACTTCGAAGGGAACAGGCTCGGGGCTGTGCTGGGGAGGACGGAGGCCAACCGGCTACCTTGCTCCTTGCGGGAGATGTTGCTGCGCGGCTTCACAGAGACGCTGCCAGTTCACTCTCTCCGGGAACTTGCAGCGTTGGAGAGTGCTCGTTCCTCCACCTGCATCAGCTGGGCTCTCTTCTCACTGTAGTGTCAGGGGTGAAAAGTGTGACGTCTTGTTTATTGTGCGGTTCTTGTGTCAGTGTGTTCGACTGTCTTTTTTTTTTTTTTTAAGATTTTATTTATTCATGAAAGACACACACAGAGAGAGAGAAGCAGAGGGAGAAGCAGGCTCCGTGCAGGGACCCCGATGCGGCATTCGATCCCGGGACTCCAGGATTGCACCCTGGGCCGAAGGCAGGCGCTAAACCGCTCAGCCACCCAGGGATCCCCTGACTGTCTTTTCTTCATGATTCATAGTTCCTCTGGATTTCCTGTTTATGTTCTTTGCCCTTCTTCTTAAGTAATAATACTGATCATAAAATAGGTTGACATTAAATGTTTACTCGGGGCCTGGCATTTCACTGAATCTTCACAACAACCCTGTAAAGAAGGTATTAGTATCTCTGGGGCATCTGGGTGGCGCAGTCCACTAGCGTGGGATTCTCGATTTCAGCTGGGGTGATGACCTCGGGGTGGCGGGATTGAGTCCAGGGTTGGGAGCCCCACTCAGTGGGGAGTCTGCTTCTCCCTGTTCCTCTGCTTCGTACCTGCCCCCCCCCCATGCTCGTGCTCACTCCCACACTGTATCAAATAAATAAATAAAATCTTTAAAAAGAAGAAGAAGGAGGTATTAGTATCCCTGTTTGAGAGATAAGGGAAGTGAAACACTGAGAAGTCAAGCAACTTGTATACAGTTAATAAGGAACAAGGCTTGGATTTGAACTCATGTGTGAACCTGGGTATGTGGTCACATACTGTGCTGACATGGTAAGGGAATTGTTTCCTGATGGTTCCTTAATTAATGGTGATTTCTGGGAAGAGCCATTTGAGGTAAGTCCAGCTTGAGATTCCCAAATTGTAACAACATGGACGTAGAGGAGGGGAGAGGGGACTGCCCTGCCTGGCACTGAGATCCTGGGTGAAACTTGGGCCTGTTTTCTCCTTGGACTTCTTTTGTTTGACCTACATGCTTTTTGCTCTTCCACCAAGTGCCCTGATCAAGCAAGCCCCTACCCTCACCCTCAAGGAACTCCTCTCCCTCTTCAGCTGAGAACAAATGCTCTTTTAACCACTATCTCAGTCTGTTGGGGGTGCTATAACAATATAGCATAGACTGAGTGGCTTAAACAACAGAAGTTTGTTTTCTCATAGTTCAGGAAGCTCGAAGGCCCAGATAAGGTGCTGGCAGATTCAGATTCAGTTTCTGATGGGAACCCTCTTCCTGGCTTGCAGATGGCTGCCTTCTCCTTGTGGCCTCATCTGACCTTTCCTCCCTGTGTGGGCAGGGAGAGAGAGGAAGAGCTCTCTGGTGTCTCTGCTAATAAAAGCACTAACCCTATGATACCAGGGCCCCATCCTAAGACCTCATTTAACCTTAATTACTTCTTAGAGGTCCTATTTCATATTGGGGCTTAGGGCTTCAACATATGACTTTGGTGGGACACAAACATTCAGTGTATAAATTCTCCCCCTTGTCCCCGCAAATTCATGAACAGCCCCCAAATCTTAGATCCTTCTGCATCAACTCTAAAGTCCCAAGACTCATCTAAGTATCTAAATCAGGGCTGGGTGAGACTGGAGGCAGATTCATCCAGAGTAAACTCCTCACCAGCTGCGAACCTGTGAAACCAGACAGGTTATGTGCTCCCCAAAAGCAATGGTGGGACAGGCATAGGATAGACATTCCCATTCCAAAAGGGATCAGTCGGAAAGAAGAAAGAAGCAACGGGCTCAAGCAAGTCTAAGACCCAATGGGGCAAATTCCATTTGATATAAAGGCTTGAGAATCATCTTATCATCTTCTTCTTTTTTTTTTTTGAGAATCATCTTCTCAAGATGATTTTGGCTTCCTGGTCCATGGGGATGCAGCATACCCCCCACAGCTCTGAAAAGGAATCAGTGGCCCCACCAAGGCAGCTCTGATGATCTGTGATTCAGGATCAGACTTCCCTTGAAGGATAAAACATGTTCGCCTCCAAGTAACTCTATGGTCTGGTGCTGTAGAATTCGAGAAGTCCAGCAGCTTTCCTGCAGTTCGTCATCCAGTTTTCTCTGTCCCCTTTGGTTCTAACTGGCAGTGTTTCTGCTGGTATAATCCCATCTCTATTTCTGATTTCTGCTGATAGCTGATTCAATATGTGGTTCATACCCATACTCCTCTCCTTATCAAATGGTTGTTCAGCCACATCCTGTATTCTCTTCAGGACACGCTTTCTCATTTTTTTGCAATACAGAATGGCTGAGAGTTTCCCAGTTCTTGAAGTTTTGTTTAACAGTTCCTTCTTCAATTCATCTCTTTTCTCTCAAATTTTATTATAAGTGGTAAGGAGGACTCATGCCACACCTTCCATACTTTGCTTAGAAATCTCCTCTGCTTAGGGGCCCTGGTAGGGGCTCAGTGGGTTTTTGGCTCAGATCATGATCTCAGGGTCATGGGATCGAGTCCTGCATCAAGCCATGTAGCAGGCTCCGTGCTCAACATGGAGGCTGTCTCTCTCTCCCTCTCTCCCTCCCTCCCTCTCCTTTGCCCCTCCCCCAACTTGGGCTTGCTCTGTCTCTCTCTTAAGTAAATAAATAAAACCTTTAAAAAAACTCCTCTGCTAAATAACCATTTTCATCTCTCTCTTTTTTTAAAGATGTATTTATTTATTTATTTATTTATTTATTTATTTATTATAGACATAGAGAGAGAGAGAGAGGCAGAGACACAGGAGGAGGGAGAAGCAGGCTCCATGCCAGGAGCCCGACGCGGGACTCGATCCCAGGACTCCAGGATCATGCCCTGGGCCAAAGGCAGGCGCTAAACCACTGAGCCACACAGGGATCCCCCCCATTTTAATCTCTTGCAAATTCTACTTCTCACAAGAAAATGGAACACAATTAATTAATTAAAATTTAAAAGTTTATCTATAATCTCTACATCCAGCATGTGGCTTGAACTCACAACCCTAAGATCAAGAGTTGGGTGCTCGGGGCATCTGGATGGCACAGTCAGTTGGATATCTGACTCTTGGTTTCAGCCCAAGTCATGATCTCAGGGTTGAGGGCTCTAGTCCTGCATCAGGCTCTGTGCTCAGCACAGTCTGCTTGAGACTCTCTCTCTCTCTGAAATAAATAAATAAATCTAAAAAAAAAAAGTCACAAGCTCTATTGACTGAGCCAGCCAGGTGCCCCACTAGAACATAATTTAGCCAAGTTCCTTTTTTTTTTTTTAACATTTTATTTATTTATTCATGAGAGAGACATAGAGAGAGAGAGAGAGGCAGAGACATAGGCAGAGGGAGAAGCAGGCTCCATGCAGGGAGCCTGATGTGGGATTCAATCCTGGGTCTCCAGGATCATGCCCTGGGCTGAAGGCGGCGCCAAACCGCAAGGCCACCTGGGCTGCCCAATTTAGCCAGGTTCTATGCCACATTATGACAAGGATGACCTTTCTTCCGGTTTCCAATAAACTGTTTGTCATTTCCATCTGAGGCCCCATAGGAACTGCCTTTAACATCCTTGTCTCTGCCAGCCATCCGTTCATGGCAATCAAGGGTTTTTCTAGCTGCACCTCAGAGCTCGCTCATCTCCAGCCATCACACAGTTCCAAAGCCACCTCCATAGGTTCAGGTATTTGCTATAGTAGCACCCCACCTCTTAGTACCAAAATCTCTACTAGTCTACTCAGGCTGCACAAACAAAATGCAGGATCAGAGAGCCCTACCCTTATGACCTCATTTAACTGTAATTACTTCTTAGAGCCCCATCTCCAAGTAAGTCCTACTGGGGGTAGGGCTTCAACATATACGCTAATGGGAGAAACACACATTCAGTTCCTAACAACTGCTTATAAAAATATTCTTCCCAGAGGAAGGACATTGGGAAGGAGCAAGGGGTGTCAGCATTAGGTGCTTGCTGGGGCTGGGGGCTCTTGGTCTCTTGGCAAAATGTTAATGAGGTTGTCCGATGCCCATCTCCCCAGGCCCTTTGAACCCAGGCTCCAGGATCACCGTGTGGCCTTGGACAACTTTCCTAACCTCGTGGAGCACTATTTTCCTGCCTGATGGTGTTGTAGTGAAACTTAATCACATTTATTTAATGATGACTCATTTTCATGCAGGACAAAGCCAGACACAGAGCTGCTTTTTTGTTGAAAACCTCCTGGGATTTCTCATCTTTTAGGGTGAAGCCACAGTCCTTGCCCCACCAATGAAACCTCATATATGCTCTTCCCTGCTAATCTCTCTGAGCTTCCTGTTCTTCATTCTCCCCACTGCCCACTCTGTTCCAACCACACTGGCCTCCTTGCTCTTCCTCAGATATACCAAATCAGTGTCCACCTCAGGACCTTTGCACTCACGGTTCCTTCTGCCCAAACACTTTTCCCCACATGGCTTGCTCCTTTCCGTCATTTCAATCTCTGTTCAAATGTCAAAAAGGCCTTCTCTGGGTCCCCTATATAATTATAGCACCCTGTCGCTCTATCACTTTATTTTTTCCTTCTCTATGGGAATCCTTTCTGTGTGCCATTATGCATTTATTTGTTGTATCTCTCCTCCACCAGAACAGACACTCTGAAAGAGGAGAGATTTTGTCACCTTTGTTAATTGCTAAATCCCCAGGGTCTACCTAGAATGTTTAAAGAATCCCTTAAGGGCTTGATGCACAGGTGGCTGGCTGGCTGGCCCCATTGAAGCTCCTTTTTCTTCATGTTGTAACTGTGTCCTTGCAGCCTGCTTTCTCTGCTAGAGTGTGAGCCCTTCGACGGCAGGGGTTTGTCTGTGTTGTGGCTGAGGCCCCTGCACCCAGAGCAGGACTTGGTACAGTGGAAGAGCCACTCACATTTAGTGACAGATTTGAAGGCGTGATTGCGCACATCCCCCAGCTCACACAGGGTCACCGTCTGGCAGCCGCTCTGGTTTTCTTTTCTTTTCCAGGTATTGTGCTTTGTACTTTGTCTGTCCTTCCATCCGGGCATCTGGCACTTGGCAGGTGCTCTGTAGCTCATTTTCTGGGATGGACATGGCCAGGCAAAGCCAGATATAGTACCAGACTACACAGCTGTTCGGGTTGTCTATGCCCCTCCTGTCGTTAGCAGGGACCCCTGGAGCTGCCAGCAGAAGGCCCTTCAATCAGGGGGAGGTAAGCCCAGTATCTGATGACAGAAGGCACCTAGGAAATGTGGGTTTCCTTCCCCCGCTACCACCTGACCTGGCTTTCTCCTAGTTGTGGGCCAGGCCTACTGGCTTTCCAGGGCTATCTCTGCCCTTGGCCAGAGGAGACTATTCACCAATATGTTGCAGGAGTCAGAAAATTTTCCCAAAGGAGGGGGGCATGGTGGTTTTCTTTGCACCCTGGGCCCCATTGAGACTTGGGCCTCCAGGGCAGCCTGGGTGGCTCAGCGGTTTAGCACCGCCTTCAGCCCAGGGCGTGATCCTGGAGACCCAGGATCAAGTCCCACCTCAGGCTCCCTATATGGAGCCTGCTTGTGTTTCTGCCTCTCTCTGTGTCTCTCATGAATAAATAAATGAAATCTTAAAAAAAAAAAAAAAAAGACTTGGGCCTCCAGCTTGGTGTTACTTTGTATTACTGTGAATTTTAACAGTGGTTATATTCTCAATGGATACGGGGTGTCTGAAGGCCTGAGGCATGTGCATCTCTGCTGGGCATCCCTTGTTCATCATGGCTCCTCTCACACATGGTGGCACTCTTTTTTTTTTTTTTAAGATTTTATTTATTTATTCATGAGAGACAGAGACACAGGCAGAGGGAGAAGCCGGCTCCATGCAGGGAGCCTGATATGGGACTTGATCCCGGGACTCCAGGATCACGCCCTGGGCCGAAGGCAGGCACTAAACTGCTGAGCGACCCAGGGATCCCTGGTGGCACTTTTTCTTTAAAAACCCCTAGGGAAAAAAAAAATAAAAAAATAAAAAAATAAAAAAAAAAATAAAAACCCCTAGGGAGGGCCCAGCCCCTTGGGGCAGCCCTACCAGCCTCTACCAGCCTGGCAGCGTTGCTTATGAGATGAAATCTGTTTGCCAGGGTGCCCTGGCCTAGGGCCTTCACACTCAAAGAGAATGACTCTAGAGTGGTCGACCATAGACCCTAGAACAGGAAATTAGAAGAAGCATGATGTTTTACACAGAAATCTTCCCTCAAATGGCCCTGCAAACACATCTGCCTTTTCTGGGCCATGAGTATTCATGAACACCAAGCACAAACTGTCTTGTGCCTTTGAGGAAGAGCAGCAGAATTTTTACTGATGTACAGTCAGTAGTTCCAGGCTTGGCCCTCATGTGCTGCCTGAGCCTCACTCTCCTCGTCTTTCAAATGTGGGTCCCAGAGCACCGCAGCCCCAGGGTCATCAATCAGGATCAGATAAAATGTGGGAGATGACAGAGATTTCATAAATACAGTTTGAATGCAGACTTCTAGAAGGCCCTCCCTCCCTGACCCCAATGAGCCAGCTCCTATTCACCCTTCAAAGCCTAATTCAAATGTGGACCTCTTTGTTTCCCAAATGTTTCCACTTTGGTTGTGCCTCATCCCAGCCTTTGTTTGCCATGGATGTCTGGTTTGGGGTGAAGGTGCTGGGATATTCTTTCCATGTCTCGAAGTAGGTTAGAAGAGCTGAGTGGGGGGTGGGCACCCTGGCCTTCTCCCCTATATATGATAGGCATATAGGAAATATTGAATTGAATGCCCGACATAGGAGTTCTGATCCGAAAGCCACTATTTGTTAAGTGTCTGCAATATCCCAGGCCCTAAAATGAGTGCCTTCTCTGTATTCATCCTGTCAGTAGGTGCTGTCTGTAATCGCCACTGTACAAAGCAGGAGACTGCAAATCAGGGAGGCAGAGGAGCCTGCTCTGGGATTTGAACCCATCACCATAGTGCATGCACACAGCAGGCTGCTGCTTTGGGATATCGGTGGTCAGAGAGGAGGATTCACGCCAGGCTGTGTGAGGAGCCTTCTTCATACTGCCTGGGGCAGGGAGTGTTTTTTCCCTGGTTTTGGATTCAGTCTTAGGAATTAATCTCTTGGGATGATATGGGCAATGCTTGTTTCTATTAAGTCTGCTCAGACCGCAGGGCTGAGAGGAGACTGGAAAACACTGCTTTCTGATTACTGTGCTTTTCTGAGAGCTACAGGCTGTGCTGGGCTTCAGGAGGGTCATAAGCCAGCTGCTCCCAGACGGCGTGAGCTCATGTGGGGAGACGTGATCAGCCGAAATTCAAGAGAGTCATTAAGAGGCTCTAGGTGGGGGAGGGCAGGGTCTGATTTGTGGGTTCGAGAACCCTCCCCCAGTGATGGTCTCAGGGAGGTGGGGGGCAGTGAGGAGGCTGGTCCACTTGTCTGGGGGCAGGAAACACCCCAGGTGATGAGGAGGGATGGGGGCTGGATTTTGACCCAGGTCAAAGGGACAGGACTTGGTGGTCATGGCCCTGCACTGCTGGTTGTCTAGGCCTGTTGGGGGCCGTTCCCTTTCACAGGTCATCTGACCATTCTGGACCATACTACATGGTGATAAGTGCACCCCTGTCTCCCCTACCAGGGAAGCTTCTCTTGTAGGGTAGGACTGGGCCGGTGGCTCCCTAGGCTCCCACGAAATAGAATGAGTGAACATATGATGGTCTTATTGAAGGGAGAGGGGGAGACTGTGGAGGAGTCAAGCTTCGAAGGAGGGATGGAATTTCCTTTGTAGGATGGCTGCCTAGGTGGAAGGAGCTGTGGAGTGAAAGCCAGGAGGCAGGAACACCACTACAGCCTGTTCTGGCTGGAGGCCCAGAGTAGCTTGTGCGTGTGAGGGTGATGAGCCCTGGTTTCCCAAACAGGGAAGCCGAGGGCAGAGAGACCAACCGAAAGGTGTGCTTGGCAAGGTCCAGGCAGCCCAGGCCATCACCGCCTGCCTCCTGCAGGAGAACAGGGTCATATTGTGTCCATCCCAGGAAACACTTGCAGTTTTTTGCCAGAAGGAGGAGCAGCGTTGGATGACATGTGTTCCCATGGTGGCCGGACTATTGCCCTATTCCACATGCACTCCATGTGCTGTCTCCTGAATTCTCACGACAGCCAGCAGGGTGGGGGCTGCCATCAGCCCCATTTTCCCCATCAGGAGACTGAGGCCCAAAGTCACCCAGCAAGTGTTAATGCTGGTGTTCACACCCAGGTCCGTGTGAGTCCAGAGCCCTGACCCAAGTCCCTGGCAGGACAAGCAGATGTGTAATGGGCACATGGCGATGGCCCTGGCCCTGCCCAGTATGAGGATCTGGTGTGAAGAACACTGTTCTGGGAGTCTGAAGATTCCGTGTGGCTTTGCCCCTCCCTGGGAAGGACACACGGGAAGAAGGAGATTCGAGGAACTGAGCTCCCTGATCCCACACTCTTTTTTTTTTTTTTTAAGATTTTATTTATTTATTCATGAGAGACACAGAGAAAGAGAGAGAGGCAGAGACACAGGCAGAGAGAGAAGCAGGCTCCATGCAGGGAGCACGACGTGGGACTTGATACTGGGACTCCAGAATCATGCCCTGGGCCAAAGGCAGGCACTCCACCACTGAGCCACCCAGGGATCCCCCTGATCCCACACTCTTATCTCTAGAGCCTCACAGCCACCCTTCCAGGCAGGCCTTGTCAGCTGTAACAAGCTACACAGAGGAGGGAAAGTGAGGCATAGAGAAGGGAGATGGCTGGCCCTGGCCATATGGTGTCTCATAGCTCTTAGTGTGGCCAAGGATGTGGCGTTTGGTCTGACAGGACTGTTTGCCTATGCTCTGGGCGAGTGACCTCGGGATAGAAGCTTCATACTTTGTGCCTCACTGTTCTCATCTGTAAAATGGGCTAGTGACTCCTACCCCTTTTATAAGACAGGATTGTGAGAATGTGGTTGATGCAGATGGAAGGGAGTTTTGCAAGGTGTTAATCTGACATGCTTACTCCCTCCCCAAAGTAGCCGGGTGTTTCTCACACCTTTTTATATCTTGGTACCACCGCTTGTGTCTGTGTACCAGCCCTCTGCTGATGGAGCTCCACCTTCCTCGCATAGCCTGCAGTCCTCTCTCCATAATCTCTCAGTGGGAGAGAGAGTGAGGGCCACGCTGTGGGGTAGAGCGTGGAAGGGGCCTATGAGGGGCCTGGACAGAAAGTGCTGGCCTGAGGCCAGGCAGCCCCAGCCCCCTTCCCGCTAGGTGGTGGGAGCCCCAGGCTCAGGTTCTGACCCAGGGGAAGGCCCATACCTCTCCTGGGCTGCCACTGGGTGGGATGAGCTGCCCCCCAGCAGGCCTTCCAGTCCATACATGGTTCCGTGGAAGCCAGGAAGGCTGTCTGGATGGGTCTAGAAGCTCCTGGGCCCTGGAGGGCTTGCCCTAAAGGTACCTGAGCCCCTAGCTGCTCTGTCTGAGCCTCCCATCTCCTTTTTTTTATTTTTTTTTTTAAGATTTTATTTATTCAGTCATAGACACACAGAGAGAGAGGCAGAGACACAGGCAGAGGGAGAAGCAGGCTCCACACAGGGAGCCCGATGTGGGACTCGATCTCGGGTCTCCAGGATCACACCCCAGGCTGCAGGCGGCACCAAACTGCTGCGCCACGGGGCTGCCCGGCCTCCCATCTCCTTAAACAGTGTTCACTCCCTGCCTCTCTCAAGCAGGTCTCCTGCATGTGTTCAGTACCATCACTTGCTGTGCAACATCAGGCCAGTCCTCAGCCTTGCTGGGCTTGTCTTCCTGGTCCAGAACCTGAGGAATTCCCTCCATCTTGGCAAAATGGGGCACACACCATGCTGCTTGGCTTGGTCTGGGCCAGGCCGGCTCCGGGTGTTTGTGGACTGTGCGGAGGGGCTGCTGGTGGTAAAAGAGGGTGGCCTGGGTTCAAATCCTGCCTCAGCTGCCTGCCTGCCGGCTCATGACTGGGGCTCCCTGAGCTCCTTTCCTCCTTGGTGAAATGGAGACAGAATGACACCTGCCTCGTCGCATTGTTGCAAGATTCAAAGAGATTCTTATAGGAAGTGCCCGAAGTGCCCTCCCCAGTGTGTGGTGCTACGTTGTAGCCATAATCAGCTGCATCATTTTGCATTTTCTGTATCTCTTCTCCTTGGACTGAGTTAGCTGGGAAAACAAGCTTTTCTCTTGGAACTTGGGGTGTCTGGCGCGGTACTGCCACCCAAGCCATGTGTGAGAACAGGCAGGTGGCCTCCAGGCAGCCCCCTGCCCACCAAACCCACCACACAAAACCAGGGTCCAGCAGCACTGCGAGGAGGGCAGGAGGTGCGTGGCTGGGTTCAGATGGCCTTTGTCGGCCATGAGACCGGTCACTGTCCTCAGTGTCATCTGTGAAACGGGCTGCGTGTGGGGATGAGAGAGACTACGCCATGGGGTGGGCACTGTGACCAGCCAGTGGCCCCTGCTGACTAATTGATAAACTGCTCTCTCCCCCCAGAGACTGATGGAGAGACAGAGACGGAAGGCGGACATCGAGAAGGGGCTGCAGTTCATTCAGTGAGTGTGGGGCAGGCTGGGCAGGCTGGGGCCTCTGACGACACTGCCCAAGGCCCGCACAGGCCTCCCCAGCTCCCCCTTTTCTTCCTGCTAAGCCTCTGCTGCCCAGGCTGCCTTGTGTGCTGGGGAGCGAGGAGGTGGGACATGCTAGGAAGGGGCTGGAGGGACCAGGGGGTAGATCGGTGACCCCCCTCCAACCAGGCACACACATTCCCTGACCCTGGCCACCCTTCTGTCCTGCTCAGTGTACCATTTTACCCTCACCCTACACATACGGAGGCACACATCCTGTTAATTCTCCTGCTTACCTGTGTACATCCCAGGCTCTGTGCTGGGCTCTTCACATCCATTAATCCTCACAACAGCCCAGGGAGGTAGGTGGTCTTAGTTCCATTTTGCTGAGGCTCAGAGAGGTTAAAAAACTTGTTTATGGTCACACAGCTTTATTTTTTATTTTTTAAAGATTTATTTATTTATTCATGAGAGAGAGACAGAGAGAGAGAGAGAGGCAGAGACACAGGCAGAGGGAGAAGCAGGCTCCATGCCAGGAGCCCGATGCGGGACTCGATCCCAGGACTCCAGTATCACGCCCTGGGCCAAAGGCAGGTGCCAAACCGCTGAGCCACCCAGGGATCCCCTCTGGTCACACGGCTTTAAAGTAATAGGATTTTTTTTTTTAGATATTTATTTATTTGAAGGATTTTTACTTTATTTATTCATGAGACACACAGAGATTTTATTTATTCATGAGAGACACACAGAGAGAGGCAGAGACACAGGCAGAGGGAGAAGCAGGCTCCCGGTGGGGATCCTGATGTAGGTCTCGATCCCAGGACCACAACCTGAGCCAAAGGCAGATGATCAACCACTGAGCCACCCAGCTGCCCCTAAAATAATAGGATTCTAACCCAGGTCTGGCTGGCCTGTAACCCACATTTCTTTCCATTATTTGAGCTCCCCCCTCCAGTCTCCACATGCCATGTTTGGAGGGTTTTATCCCATTTTTCCCCTTCACACACAAAGTATTTTTACTAACTTTTTTCTTTTATTTCTCTTAAATAGATCCCAGAGGCACATTTATCATGACACTAATGAGTTAGCTGCAGGGTCCCTCACTTGAGTGGGTCCTTTCCGAAGCCATGGAAGGTTCCTCGGGCAATTCTTTGTTTCTAATTTTGTGTATTTTTTTTTCTTAAATGGGAATCCCCACACAACCAGGATTTACATCTCTCTACCCTCAGATAAGCTCCCCAATTTTGTTTTCTCACAGAGACCTGTAAAACACAACCTGCCTCTTCTCCACAGCCTGGGCCCTTTGTCACACACACGGTATCTACGATGCTCTGATGGAGCTTGTGTCGACAGTCACACACTATCCTTCCCTCCGCTTGCATCATGGTCACTCTGTCTTGCTTAGGCCACTGGGAGAGCTGTGGCCCACTATTCTCTCCTCTCTGGGCGGGTTTCCTTCCATTTGAGGGTACTGCTCAAATTTTATGCAGGGGACAATCTGATTAACAGAGTGAACCTTGCAAATATGGTCTTTCTTTCTTCCTTTTTTTTTTTTTTTTAAGATTTTATTTGCTTATTCATGAGAGATACAGAGAGGCAGAGACATAGGCAGAGGGAGAAGCAGGCTTCCTAGAGGGAGCCGGATGTGGGACTCGATCCCAGGACCCCAGGATCATGACCTGAGGTAAAGGCAGATGTTCAAGCACTGAACCATTCAGGTGCCCCAAATACTGTCTTTCAACAGAATTGTGTCTTCAAGTCACTGATTTCTGTGGAGCTGGACCTTTGAGTCCTGCATCCTGGTTCCCCCACTTCCTGGGTGCTCTCCACACCTGCGAGATGAGATAGGCCCCTTCCCTCATGGAGTCATTGTGCTTGGGGTAAATGGTAGCTCGGTGTTCTCCTTTCCGTCTCCAGAGGGGAGTTCCCAGAAGGTTTAGCAATAGGACAGCCTCCTGGGAACCCATATGTTTGTCTCCTAAGGGATGGCTTTACAAGATAACACAGTAGGACATGCTTCTTTTATGATTAACTGTCCTTTCACATATATAGACTTTGTGTGCTAAGCATTTATTAGGCACCTCTGGGCACCAAGCACTATAACAGGGCCATAAAGCAGTTTGCACAGGTGGGGTGGTGCTGGCTTGTGTGGAGCCTTAAACATCAGGATGAAGTGACCTTGAGGTAAATAGGGAGCTGGTGCTGGAGGTGGAAGGCCAGGTAGGAAGGTAGCAATGGGGCCTGACTAGGTGGTAGAGGGAGCAGTGATGGGCCCCGGTCCTGACAGTGGAGAGTCAAGTGAGAGATCAAGATGGGAGCCCAACTGTCACAATCAGGGACACCTCCTCCCACACACACAGGGGACCTCGGCATCTCCTCTCACCATTTCTCACTCACTGGTTCAGTCTGGTCTTTCTTGCCCAGGTGTTGACAGCAGCTCCGGGCAACAGAAGGAGTCCCAGCCTTGCACCTGGCCCTGGCTCTAACACTGACCTACTGTGTGATCTTGAGCAAGTCACTGCCCTGTCGGAGCGTGTGTTTTCCCCTCTGTGCCATGAAGGACTGGGAGACTACCCTTCGGGCTTAGCCATTTAGCGTGACAGATGTGCCTCCATTCTCCTGGGCTGTCATTTTCTTCTGCACTGAGCTGGATTTCATTGGCCCCAAGTGGAGGAGAGGATGCCCACAGCCCCATCTGCTTTGTTGGGGCTGGCATGAAGGGTCAGGCTCTGAGAGTTACCTGGCATTGGCTGGGGGCATGCATGTTCTGCAGGAAGGGATGGGAGACCTGAGATTGACTCTTGTGCTACCTGGAGCCTGCATTTGCAGGTTTTGGTCCATCGAGGTGTGGTCATTCTCAGAGAACTGATTTCTTAGGATGAGGACAGCTGGCTGGAGCTGGAGCTGGCCTGTTCTGTCTCAGCATCTGAACCGGAAAAGCCTGGCCATGGCTCTGGGGCAAACACAAGGCCTTCCTCCAACCCCCTTCCATCAGAAATGGAAGATGAACATGGTGTTGGTTTAGGGAGAAAAAACTGCCGTCCCCTTTCTAATCTGTGAGGTGACATCTGAGATCCGAGCTAGAGGAGTCCGCTCCTGGCATGATCTGTGGCCTTTGGCTCAGGCTACTGGGGCTTCCATGAGTCTGAGATGCCAGGGCTCACCCAGACTTTGTGTCCCTCTCCTTTTCCTGCTAGGTCGACACTACCCCTAAAGCAAGAAGAATATGAGGTGAGTGTCAGCTGCTGGGCTGGGGGAAGGTGAAGGGCAGGGATGTCCAGGAGAGGGGGCGAGGTGTCTAAGCCTTGGGCTGCATGGAGACCCCTGAGCCCCCTCTGCCCCCTGCCCCCTGGCAGGCCTTTCTGCTCAAGCTGGTACAGAACCTGTTTGCTGAGGGCAATGACCTGTTTCGGGAGAAGGACTATAAGCAGGCCCTGGTGCAGTACATGGAGGGGCTGAACGTGGCCGACTACGCCGCCTCCGATCAGGTGGCTCTACCCCAGGAGCTGCTGTGCAAGCTGCATGTCAACCGGGCCGCCTGCTACTTCACCATGGTGAGCCTGTCGCCTGCCCTTCCCCTCCAACTCTCCTCACTCTGATCAGCACATCCCCCAGATGCCCTGCTGAGCAGGCTCAGCCAGGTGGGCACTCCTTGAGCCTCTGCAGGGCCGGCTTCTCCTCCTCTTCCTCCTCTTCCTCCTCCTCCTCCTCCTCCTCCTCCTCCTCCACCTCCTCCTCTTCCTGTGCGAGTCTCACCATCCACTGCCACAGCTCTCAACCCCAGCTTCACCACAGACTCCCCTGGAGAGCCTTTAAAGTACTGATCTGTGACAAACCGAAAATGGTTTGTCATGAGCCTCAGCCTCACCCCAGGTGAATTAAGTTAGACTGTCAGGGTGGCCTGGGGCAGTGGCAGGAGTCTGGACAGTCAGGGCTGAGAACCACTCCCCTCATCACTGCTGCCTCTTTCTGCAAATCCCTGGCCTTCCCTTTCCTCTCTCCTGGGCTCCCTCCCTTCCTGTCTCCCCCAGCCTCCCTGCCTTTTTTAAAGATTTTATTTATTTACTCATGAGAGATACAGAGAGAGAGGCAAAGACATAGGCAGAGGGAGAAGCAGGCTCCATGCAGGCAGCCTGAGGTAGGACTCAATCCCAGGTCTCCAGGATTACACCCAAAGGCAGGCACCAAACCGCTGAGCCACCCAGGTGTCCCTCCCCCTGCCCCCTTAAAGCTTGGGCCTCCACCTCATCCCTGTCCTGCTTGCTTACTGACCACATCCTCTGGGAAATTCTGCTGTGAGCTCTGCAGAGGACCTAGTAACCCCTCTGCAATCCAGAGTGGACTGTTCTGGAAAAGCATGTGTCTACCAGATGCCTATTCATACCGTCTTCCGTCCCCTGAGCTGCCTTCATGATTCCCCTTCTTCTCAGAGGTGCCTTTATTACTCTTGGTCCATGGTGCTCTGAGCCCAAGGCAGATAGAGTAGATGAGTCTGAAACACCACACTCGTCATTGTTAGAATTTGAAGGCCCCTCTACTCCAGGAGCCTGCCAGGGTGTGTTGGTTGCCCTCGACCAAAGAGTGAATGCCAGAGCTGTTTCTGGGGCTCTGGGGCCCCCCACCCCAACCCTGGTCCTCCAGCATCCTCCGTCTCTACAGGGAAGGGGGCAGGAGACCCCGGCTGGAGGGAGGGAATAGGCGCCCACCGCTGAGCCGCCCACCCCTCTCTGCAGGGCCTGTATGAGAAGGCGCTGGAGGACAGCGAGAAAGCGCTAGGCCTGGACGGCGAGAACATTCGAGCGCTGTTCCGCAAGGCGCGTGCCCTCAGTGAGCTGGGGCGGCACAAGGAGGCCTACGAGTGCAGCAGCCGGTGCTCCCTTGCCCGGCCCCACGTGAGTGCCCCGCGGCAAGGGTCTGGGCTCTTGGCTCTTCCTTTTTTTTCTAGATTTTTTTTTTTTCATGAGAGACACACAGAGAGAGGTAGAGACACAGGCAGAGGAAGAAGCAGGCTCCATGCAGGGAGCCCCATGTGGGACTCGATCCCGGGACCCCAGGATCACACCCTGAGCTGAAGGTGGACTCTCAACCACGGAGCCACCCGGGTGCCCCTCGGCTCTTCTGAGCCTGCTTTCTCCTCTGGGGCTCTCACTCACATGTACGATAGGGACCCTGAGCTCTGGTTGTGTTCAGGCACTGCTAAAAATACACCGTGTGTTAACTCACCTAATCCTTGCATCACCCCTTTGAGGTAGATACTCTTATTATCCCCATTTTAAAGATGAGGAGAAAAAAAAAATAAAGATGAGGAGACAGGCACCGACAAGAGATAGGAACTTACCCGAGATCACAGCTGGAGCTCACCCTTGAACCCAGGCAGTCCGATTCTAGGGTTGGCACTCTTAGCCTCTGTACTGTACGGGTACAGGGTGGCAGTGAGGACCAGTAGGGGTGCCACATGTGCTGGGATCCTGATGTCCAGGCATTTATTAGGTGGGGGAGAGATGGAGAATTGACCTGTAGTGAGCCTTGCTTGCCCTGACACACACACAGTGGGACACCTGCCCCCTCCCCGTTTATTCATCCATTTAACAAGTATTTACTAAGCACCCACAAATTTCCCAGATCTGTGCCCTTCAGGGACCCACAGTCTGCTAGGAGATGTGAAAACAGTCCCCCCAGTCTAGGCCTGGCTCTACTGTGACTCCCAATATGACTTTGGACAAAACACTTCCCCTGTCTGCATATCAACTCCATGTCTATAAAATGCTCCTCCTACTTTATCTCTGAAATAATGAGTATGAAAGGGCTCAGAAAAGGCTCAATTCTGCCCCAAAGTGATCAGGATCTTGGAGGGCTCCCTCATGGGAGGAAAGTAGACTTGAGTGGGGCCAGAAGAAGCAGGAAGGATCTGGGTGGTCAGAAGAGAGGAGAAGCTGGGTGCACAGTGGTCAAGGACATGGGTGTCAGAGAGCTGGGTTTGGATTCCAATCTTGGGTCAGCCATTTACTAGCTGTGTGACCTTGAACACACACAGGTTAGTCTCTGTGAGCCTTCATTTGCACCCCTGTCAAATGGGGGTGATAATATGCCATGCATCACTGGGCTATGAGGATGGAATCCAAAAAATCATACCTCAAGGCAGTTGGCACAATAGCCAGGCATAGTAAGTTCAGAAAACATTAACTGTTACTATACTTTTTGTTTATTATTTGTGCTTCTCCAATTCAATTTAGTTCATAATTGAGATATACAGACAGTATATCTTTCTTTCTTTTTTTTTTTTTAAGATTTTATTTATTTATTCATGAGAGACACACAGAGAGAGAGAGAGAGGCAGAGACACAGGCAGAGGGAAAAGCAGGCTCCATGCAGGGAGCCTGATAGGGGACTCGATCCCGGATCTCCAGTATCACGGCCTGGGCTGAAGGCAGGCACTAAACTGCTGAGCCACCCAGGGATCCCCAGTATATCTCTTTCTTATGACAGTAGTCCCTGAGATATACAGAATTTTCTAGTGTCTAGTATTTTCTAGATATACAGGTCCACATCCAAGTCTCATGTTTACCATTCATGGGCAGGCAGGGTCGCATTTACCCCACTGTATGGGTGAGGATGCTGAGGCCCAGAGAGGCTGCTAACTTGACTAAGGAAAGTGCCCAGATGAGAACTTCTGACTACGAGGTGGGGGATTCCCCAGCTTTCCGGTCTTTGTTGGCAGATACTGGTTGAGCCCTGCTCTGTGCTGGGTACTGGGGACCAGTGATGACTAAGACTCTGGCCCTGGGCTGTAGGAGCTCATCAGGTAGGGAGATAGACAAATACGTGGGATGTTATAACATCCCTGTGGCCCCTTTGCTACCTGGACCATGGTCCTACTTCTTTGTTTACTGGTTGGTGTTCACAGCTAGATAGGAGCCTCCATGAGGCCCAGACCCTGTCTTCCTGTGACGGTGGTGTCCCTGGCTCCTAGCCCTTGCCTCGCACATAATGCGCATACAGTAATACACCTTTGGAGGGAGGAAGGAATGCTGGGTGCTCTTACTGAGCGCTAACTGTGGGCCAGCCACGTTGCAAACCTCCCACATTCTCGCTCCTATGAGCCTGGGCACCACCCACATGTCCTCCCTTGCAAAGAGTTCCAAGACATTGTGTGGTGAAAGAAGCAAGTTGTAGAACAATAGTCATAATATGATCTCACTTATGTAAAAAAAAATTTAAAAAAAAAAGGAGAAAATCCTCACAAAGCAAAACCAAGCATCCTTTAGAGGTCCGTAGGCACATATGTAAATTCCTAGAAAAGGTCCATAGGGAAATAGTTCAGACCACAAGGCATGTTCCCTCTGGGGAGGAGCCTAGGGTGAGGATGGTGGTAATGCAGGGGAGCAGTTGCTCTCTCTGCAACATTTCAGCCCTCTACAGTGACACTACTACTTGCTGAATTTTAGAAATAAAAAAGATAATCTAAGAATCCAAAATAAAAATTATTCCTTTCCCCTTCCCACAGTAAAAGGAAAGAGGGAAGCATGAATTCTGGTTCAGCCTGACCACAAATGAGCTGTGTGACCTGGGCAGCCAGTGACCCCTCCTGGGGCCTCACTCCCTTGTCGATAATGCGGGAGTAACCGTGGATGTCCACTCCCCCCCCCACTCCTTTGAAGTGCTGCTCAAGGTCTCCGGAGCATAGCTCTGTGAGCTAGGGCAGACTGACCCACTCTACCCTGCGTCTTGCTGTTGCAGGATGAAAGCGTAACTCAGCTTGGTCAGGAGCTGGCTCAGAAGCTTGGGCTTCGAGTTCGGAAAGCATATAAGAGGCCCCAGGTAGGTGGGCTCTGGGCACTGAGGGTGGGCGGGGGTGCAGATGGGGAGGTCTGAGGGGGGACCAGGCACCTTCGGACAGAAGCGGGTGAGGGTGGCCGGGGCCAGGTCAGGACAGAGGGAAATGATCTTCCCCCCTGTTGCCTGAAAGTCTTGGACTGACTTTGAGAACCTTTTGGGAAAGCAAAGAATGGCCAAAGCTTCCAGTTTACCTTAGATGCCAGCTGCTAAAAACCTGCTCCCCACGCCCTGGCCAACTTAAATGCCCCCAGAAGTGGCCTGAGTTGACACTGGTGTCCTTTGACCTTATGTTCTCAAATAACCTCTGTATGGGGCTTATTTGAGACCTTGGTATCTGGGTGGCTCTTTCAGATCCACATTTATTCATTTGGCACCTACCGTATGCCAGGAAGCCGCATGTAGGAGAGGGTATGGCTCTAGAGTCGGCTGTGACCTTGAGCAGCTTAGCTCTCTCTCCCCTGTGGTTTCTACATCTGGAACATTGGAATAAGTATGTCCACTTCAGGGGGGTTCCTGGGAGGATCGCAATGAAAGAATGTTTGATGTGGCACCTGGCACACAGTAGGAACATGTGTGTGGAAGTCCTCTGCCTGGGTCCCAGAAAATGCCTGAATCTGACCCAGAGACAGGGCAGGTAACTTCCGGCAGGCCTAGGGGCAGAGGACCTTAGGGTACTACAGACCCCAGCTGCCTGTGTTGGGGCCCCTTCTGCTGCCCTGGCTAATGGGACACTAAGTGTGTTTCTGGAATGTTCATCTCTTCCCACTTCTCTGATCTCTGCAGGAATTGGAAACGTTTTCTCTGCTCAGTAATGGCACTGCGGCTGGCATGGCAGACCAGGTAGGTGGGGGCCTGGACCCCAAGCCTCCCTCCCTGCCTCCAGTACCAGCCTATCACGAGAGCTTTGGACTCCCTCTGTGGGGTATACAGACCCGAGCGGTAGGTCCGGGGCCATCAGACCAAAGGGTTGGGCTCCATCTGTCCCAGTCCCCACCGCTGGGAGCCAGGCACCTGCCCTAGGAAGAGGGCATGACTGACAACCTGGGTCCGGGCCAGACTCAGGGACAGCTCTGGGGACGCACAGCTCCTCCACCTCGTAGGAGAAGCCTCCTGTGACCACAGGGCAAAGTGTGGGGACAGGCTGTGGCTGCTGTTGGCGGGAAGCCTGGGTGGCCTGGTCCCAATTACCTTTCTGCTCCCCTCCCCAACCCTTCCTGCTGCTGTTGCTTTGCTCCCCAACAGTCTTTCGCATCTAGGCTTCCAGGTCTCTGACTTCTTCCCTCCTGCTTACCCTACTTTCTCTGCCTTTTTATTTTCAAGTCCCAGCTAAAGCACACCCTCCACCCCCACTGAAGCCTCCTGGGTACCCCTGCCCGAGTGACGGCTGGGGAGACGCGTGAAAGTGGGGGGCGCAGAGCTCACACCTGGGACTCCCACAGAGAAGAGCCCAACCTGCTGCGTGCGGGCTGTTCTTGGCAGAACCTTCATCTCTGAGCCTCAGATTTTGAATCTGTGAAATGAGGGTGTTCTGTCCCTAGGCCAGAACAAGGGAGCATGCCCTGAGAAGTGTGGCACCCGAGGGAGCTATAAGAGGTGGCTGCTGATATCACAGCATCATCCTAGGTTTTAGATGTCCTCACTCCCAGGGCCAAGACCCTTGTACAACCCTGGCTCATCCTGGGGGTGCTGACAGGGGCCCAGTACACACGTTGGACTCTCCCACTGCTCACCACACATGCTCAGCTGGACTTTGAGGCTTTGAGGAAGACAAAGGACAGGCTGGTGGAGGCTGGAGTCCTGCCTCCTTGTTGTACATAAGGGGAGACAGAGGCACAGAGTGAGGAGCGGACTGTGCCAGCATCACACAGAGACGGCAGCAGGCCTGATTGCCTTCTGAGTGTTATAAGGCTTTCATCCGTTCACTCAGCAAACTCCCAGGGAACCCCTGGACTGGGCACTGGGGCATAGCTGAGCTAGGCAGGTGCATCCTTGCCCTTGGGGACTTCCGGGTGCCAAGGGAAGCAGATGTGGATCTGCCTGTAGAACATTCCTCATGGATTATAACCAGAAATTTTGTGGCCTGGCACATACTGGATGCTCATAAAAAAAAAATAAAAAAAAAAAAAACCATACACACACACACACACACAAACACACATATATATGTATATAACATTTTTCTTTTCTTTTCTTTAAGATTTTATTTATTTATTCATGAGAGAAACAGAGAGAGAGACAGAGACAAAGGCAGAGGGAAAAGCAGGCTCTATGCAGGAAGCCTGACTTGGGACTCAGGATCACGCCCTGGGCTGAAGGCAGCATTAAACCACTGTGCCACCCGGGCTGCCCAGTTTTTTTGTTTGTTTGTTTGTTTGTTTTAAGATTTTATTTATTTATTCATGAGAGAAACAGAGAGAGAGAGGCAGAGACACAGGCAGAGGGAGAAGCAGGCTCCATACAGGAAGCCTGTATAACATTTTTCTATAACAAAATGCCATGGACTGAGTATATAAATGACTTATAAATGCCTATAAATGACAGAAATTCATTTCTCACAGTTCTGGAGATAGGAAGTCCAAGGTCAGGGTGTCGGCAAATTTGGTATCTGGTGAGGACCTGCTTCCTGGTTCACAGATGGCATCTTCTAGCTATGACCTCACAAGGCAAAAGGGTCAGGGGAGCTCTCTGGTGTCTGTGAATCCCATTCATGAGGGTTTCATTCTCACAACCTCATTACCTCCCTAAGGCCACACCTCCTAATACTGTCACCTTAGGGGATAGGATTTCAACATATGAATTTGACATACATTGAACATTTGACAGATATTTAGACCATAGCAGTGGACGAAAGACCGGAGAATTGTAAATAATTTCACAATGCCTTAAGGGAGGGACTCCTTACTCCTATTACAAAGGAGAAACCAAGGCCCAAGAAGTTAGATGACTTGTCTGAATTCACTGAGCCTGGGGCTAGGTACGTGGTAAACAAAACATTCATGGGATCCCTGGGTGGCGCAGTGGTTTGGCACCTGCCCTTGGCCCAGGGCGTGATTCTGGAGACCTGGGATCGAGTCCCACATCGGGCTCCCAGTGCATGGAGCCCCTCTGCCTGTGTCTCTGCCTCTCTCTCTCTCTCTCTCTCTCTCTGTGACTATCTACTAAAATAAAAATTAAAAAAAAAATAAAAATAAATAAAAAAAGCATTCATAGTTCCTGCCCTCCAAGAGCTCATAGTCCAGGGTGAATGGATACTAGCCTGATAATTTCTGGTTACAAACCATCACGAGAGCTGTAAAGGCAAAGTGTGGGGAGCCACAGGCCATTGAAACAGGGAGGTTTGATTTAGATTGGGCATCAGTGACCTTTCAAATGAGACCTGAAGGTTGAGGAGTAAGCAGGGGCATGGTGTGCTGGTAAAACTGCATTTCAGACAGGGGATGGTATGTGCAAAGGCCCTGAGGCTAGGAGGAACTCAGAGTATGGGTGGGACCAAGTGGAGGGGAGGCAGGGCTGCAGTGGGGCTGGAATAATAGATAGAAGCCAGAGCATCTTGCACCTGGTGAGGAGCTGAGTCTTCATCAAAGGAGTGTTGAGAAGGCATTGAAAGGGAAGAGTATTGATTCTGTTCATTAATTCAGAAGGGGCTTATTGAGGGCTTCTATGTGCTCAGGATGGAGTTGATTGAGGTACTGGATATACAGCAGAGGGGAAAATAGCCAAGGAGCCCCACCCTTATAGAGCTTGCATTGTAACTGGAGGAGACAAAGAAAAAGTCATCAGTGATGTGGAGATGAGGGCTGGGGAATGCTGGGGCAATTGGTTGCAGTTTTAAACAGTGAACAGGGAAGGCCTCAATGAGAAAGAGACACTGGAGCAAAGACCTGAAGATGAGGGATGTGCCTTGAGGAGGTCTGGGGGGACCTGGCAGAGAGAATGGCCATTGCGAAGGCCCTGAGGCAGGAGAGTGTCCAGTGTGTGGAGAGAACAGCCAGGACGCCAGGGTAGCTAGAGGGGACAGCTAGAGGCCAGGGTGTAGGGCTCCTCTTTCCTCTTGCTGGAGGTGATAGGGAGGCAGGGAGTTATTCAAGCACATCTTATTCAGAGTTCTTGGATATCATTCCTGGACCTGAAGAAACTGGGACTCCCTTCCATTTTCTGCTGATAGTGGCTTGATTGCACCTTATAGAGCTAGGGTGGGGTGACCCTGGCTGGATACTTGATGGGGTGTCCTTGCTCCTTCCTTCCCCTCCCACAGTGACTGCCCTGATTAAATCCACATCCCACTCTTCCAGGTCAGGCTGGCCTCCCCTTCCTGTCCCCCAAGGTGAACTCTGACAGCCAGGCCTCTGGTCTCTCCTCAGCATAGAGACCCTCAGTGATTGTTAATTTAAGTGACTGTTTGAAAGTAATCAACTCCAGTTACTCTTGTCTGGCATTAGGCTCCCCAGCAGTCTAGTTCCCATGTCCCTGTCCATCTTCACGCACCAGACAACGTGCATGTATGCATATCTCCCGGGCTCCGCAACAAGCTCATGTGAGAGCAGGACTGTGGGTTCCTCTGTTCCATACGTCCACATGGCACCACTTTGGAGTCAGATGGGTCAGGTCTCCGCTCACTGATGGCATGTCTCCCAGCTTTGGGTTCCCCTCTGAAAGACAGAGATGATGGTGCTCAGTTCCCGGGGTGCTTGTGTGGATGACATGAAGGCAGGCATGGGAAGCCAGTAGCCTGGCACCCGAGGCAGGTTAGGGGCCCCTCCCCATCCTGTTCCAGCCCAAGGCACACATCTTTCCTTGGTGTCAGGGCTGGGGGAGTCTCCAGGCTCCTCTCAGGCCGGTGAGTGAGGGCACAGCGAATCTGCTGCTCATCACAGCAGGCAGGACCATGGCAAATGTGGCTGGGTGCCCAGCTCCACAAGGACCAACCCTCAGTGTCCATGGAGTCTGCAGCCTGGGGACCACAGATGGTGGCACCCATGGCAGTGGGCACCCAAGCCGCTGCCAAACTGTTCACCCATCCCTACAGCCACGCTGGGGCCCCCACCGCATCCATAGGGGCCAGGGCTTGTCATGGGGATGGGGATCTGGGAGGAGCCCAAGCAGAGGGGACTCTACAGTGGAGAACAGGTCAGATCCTGCTTCACTGGCCAGCATGGTGCTGCACACACGCATCTACACACTTCCGTATCCACATACCACACACACACACATCCATAGCCCACACTTACACATCCACAGTGGTCCCACACTTACACATCCACAGTGGTCTAAGGATACACGGAATGGAGTATGGGGAGTGTGCCAACCAGATCCCCTGCCCTGGAGCTTTTACACAGACATTGTGCGTGAGCCTGGCCATAGGCATCCCTACAGGGCTCTCCAGCAGGGGAGTACTGGTCCTTCAGCCAGTCAGGCACCCCACACGTGTGCCTCGTAGTGGAGACTCATGAGCAGCACCCACAGGGAGCTTCATGGGACCTGGGGATGAGTCGGGCATGCAGGGTGCCTGTGCTGGGGCTGCGTCTCGCCAGTGGGAGGGGCACAACACAAGGAAAGCTGTGACTTCTAGGAACACATAGAACCTGAGGCGGCCTTGGTGGAGAGGACTTCCCAGAACCTGAGTGGCAGGATTCAGGCAGGTGGAGAGGAGGGAGCAGAGCTCAGAGCCAGAGGACCTGCTTGAGCACGGGCCTCGGGGCAGGAGAGGGAGACTCGTACCCTCTGAGACCACAACACTAATTCTCCCCATGGGAGTTTGGAAGAAGCTGGGCTTTGTAGCCAGGCATGCAATTAGGTTCAGGTCTTGAGTCACCCTTATCTGAAGCACCACTCCACCTCTCAGGGAGCTGCTAGTGCCTGCCACTTTGTGGTGGCTGTAGGGTGACAGTGAGTTGCATATGAAAGCCACCGGCACAAGGCCTCTCAGAGAGGAGGTGCTCCGGAAACCTGGTTGCTGTGTGAGTGTCATGAAGCAGGAAACAGCAGGGAGAGAGGAGCCAAACAAGATGGGCTGGAGCTGGGTGATGGGCAGGGTGCCTGGGGGCCGTGGACAGCACTGGGCAGGGAGATGCACAGCCATCCCTAGAGATGCTCATCTGGCACCTCTTTTCCCACCTTTCATGTTTCATATGCTTATCTGTGAGAGCAGCAGCCCTGACCCAGCATGGCAGCCCTGGTTTGTGCAGACACCCCCTAGAACACTGACCTGCCCATCTTTGCCATGCAGGGGCCAGGTGCCAGGGCATGAGAGGGTGTTCTGTGCAGGGGAGGGGAAGCAGCGCAGAGGCCTGGGGCTGGGGTCGGGGCAGACTCCCAAGTCCCCAGTCAGACAGCCACTCTCTGGCCCAGGAGTGGCAGCTTCCCTGGACCAACATCCCTGTGGGTGAAGGGACAGCACCTGGTAGGGCATCTGGATCAAGGGCTGAACTCGATTGGCCATGAAGTGCTGGCCCGGCTGGCATGAGGCAGGGCGCTGGGTACATCTGGTTGCTGTTAGTGCCACCGTGGATCCACGTGATAGGATGGCTAAGGAGTGAGGCCCTGGTCCTCCTGCAGCTGTCGGCGGGTGTGCAAGGGAAATGGGGTCACTCAGGGCCCTGCCAGGGAAGGAGGACTTCAGCTGGACCATGTAGGACTCCGAGAAGGGGAGGATGTGCCAGGATTGAGGAATTACTCAGGCCGCAGCCAGCGGAGCACATGGGACATGGGGGAGGCCAGAATGTGGAGGCTAGTGGACAAACACCCAGTCCATCCAGGCCAACTCCTGACAGGCACAGGCATAGACCTTCCTAAGGTCTATGCAAACATCAAAATGATTTAAAACTGTCCTAGAAGGCCACGGAGCAAGCCCAGGCCCAGCTGCCCCTCCAACAGCAGGTCCACGGGTGGCGGTGGGACTCCGCCTGGGCTCATTCAGCCTGGGGCTGTGACAGGGGAGGGGACACTGGCATGGCGCTTTTGTCTTTGAGCTGCAAACTATCCATGCAGGGCACAGAGTAGGAGTGCCAGGTAAAACCCCCGCCACCCTCCCCAGGGTGTGGACCCTATCCTGTGATGGGTAAGGAAACTGAGGCTCAGAGGTTAGATCTCTTATCCCCGGGGGTGCCCCTCTAGAAAGGGGCAGATGTGAGGCTTGTCCGGCCCCTCTCCCCTACCCCCTGGCCCCTGCCTGTCTAGCCCTGTGCTTAATTCCAGCAATGGTCCCTGGGGTGGAGGTGGGGCAGGCATCACAGCCTTCCTAGACCACATCTGCCCAACCCCCTGTGTCCTTCCTCTCCACAGGGAACTTCCAATGGATTGGGGTCCATAGATGACATCGAAACAGGTAGTGTCCCTGATTTGAGGGCCCAGGGTAGAGATGGGTCCCTGGGGAAGGGGAGGCGGGGTGGTCACCCCTCACAGCCGGAACCTGAGGGCTCCCTGCCCTAGCGACTCCCTGCAGCATGAAAGAAGATAGTGGGTTTGGGAGAACACGCTCCCTCTCAGGCAGGAGAGGGTGAGGGCCTGCCACATAGCAGGGTAGCGCTGCTCTCGTCTCCTCCACTCCAGGCCAGCGTCTCCCCCTACTGGGAGTCCCCTTCTCTCCCTCACTGGCTTCCAGGGAGGGTCACGCTTACCAAGCATCCCTTAGGGAGACCGTTGCTTCCCCCAGGTAGGATGTTCAGGCACTGAGCCAGGCCCCTTCGAGAAATACTGTGGGACTGAAGGACCCGCTCCTGCTCGGCAGCGGCCGGCCTTCACTCTGACTGAGCCTCCAGCCCTGGAGTCAGGCCAGCAGGGCAGGCAGGGTTCCTGACAGGAGCTGAGGAATGGAGGGAAGGTGTTGCGTGAGGACCCGAGGGCCCTGGAACACCTCCTGTCCGTCCCCCCCCACACCGCCTCTGGGGGCTGCTGATCCCACCTTCCCATCCACAGATTGCTACGTGGACCTGCGAGGCTCCCCTGCCCCGCTCCCCTCCGCCCCCACGATGCCCCTGTTCCCTCACGTTCTGGACCTGCTGGCCCCCCTGGACAGCAGCAGGGCCCTGCCTGGCACTGAGAGCCTGGACGACTTCTCTGACGGGGATGTCTTCGGGCCGGAGCTGGACACCCTGCTGGACTCACTGGTGCGCTGGGTTGCTGCCCTTCTTCTGCTCCCCTGAGCCCCAGCCCCACCCAGGACCCCTGCACATTCATCCTCCCGTCCCACCAGGGGTGGAGGGAAGGTCCCATCCCCATGTCACAGTTGGAGAAACTGAGGCCTGAGGAGGGAAAGGGACCTGCTTGGGGTACAGACGTGAAGCTTGAGAACCCACAACCAGAGGGACCATGAAGATCCCTGGCTCCTCTCCTGGGATGGGTTGGGGCCTGAGGTGCAGAGGTATCACCTTGCCTGGGACCTGCAGTGCCTGATTCTGCCCAGGCCTGGGTGGTCAGGTTCTCCTCCAACCTCTCCTTCTGTTCCCCACCTCACAGTCCCTGGTCCAGGGTGGCCTGCCTGGCAGCGGTGTGCCCAGCGAGTTGCCCCAGCTGATACCTGTGTTCCCCGGTGGGACCCCACTGCTGCCACCTGTAGTGGGCGGCACCATCCCCGTCTCCAGCCCACTGCCCCCTGCCTCCTTTGGTCTCGTCATGGACCCCTCCAAGAAGCTGGCCGCCTCCGTGCTGGATGCCCTCGACCCCCCAGGCTCCACACTGGACTCCCTCGACCTGCTGCCGTACTCGGATACCCGGTTGGATGCCCTCGACAGCTTTGGGTCGACCCGTGGCTCCCTGGACAAACCCAACTCCTTTGTGGGTAAGGCCTGGGTGGGCACCTTCACCCCCACCCCCTTGACAGTTTTCAGAGTGCCACCACATCTCCAGTCTCTGAGGAGTGGAGTTGGGATTACAGTTCAATTCAGCCAAAGCCCAGGCCCTCTCTCCCCACCGTGGTCCAGGGCCACCGCCTCTGAGTTACTGGGTCTCCCTCAGTGCTTGGCCCAGGGTGGGGCTGAGGCCAGAGGGGCTGGGTGTCTTGTTCAAGATCAAACAGCAGAGCTGGGACTCACAGTATGGTGCTCTCCACCCAGCCTTCTGGGGCCCTGTGGTTGCCAGGCTGGTAGGATCCCATGGGAATGATAATAAGGCTGGGGGAAGGACTGCAAGGCCACAGGCTCACTCTGCCTCACTCTGATCGGGGTGCCAGGGACCCAGAGAGGAAGCAGACCTGTCTGGGCCTTCACAGGACCAGCTTTCAGACAGTTGGACCTAGGCCAGGGTGCTCATGACTCGGGGATTCACGAGGCTGCAGGAGCACAGATATGCTTGACTCAGCCCTGGGGCTGTGGGAGACTTCCTGGAAGGCTGAGCAAAGTCTTTTTTTTTTTTTTTTTTTTAAGATTTTATTTATTTATTTCTGAGAATACACAGAGAGGAGAGAGAGAAGCAGAGACACAGGCAGAGGGAGAAGCAGGCGCCATGCAAGGAGCCTGACGGGGACTCGATCCTGGGTCTCCAGGATCAGGCCCTGGGCCAAAGGCGGCGCTAAACCGCTTGAGCCACCGGGGCTGCCCTGAGCAAAGTCTTAAAGGAGACAACCCTCTGCTGATGGAGGGAGCAGTATGACACTGGCTTGTGTGGTGAAGGCTGGCCACTGAGCAGAGTAGTCAGCCAGAGGGGAGGGTGGCTTGGGTGCCTTGAAGCCCTAAAGCTGGTGTCAGAGGACCTTTGAAGCTATGCTGAGAGCTTGGGCTTTCTTCCAGGGGCAGTGGCAGCCGTGGTAGGTATAAGGACAGGGTACACATGCTCGGCTGGGACATCGCTCTGTCCCTGGGCTGTGGCCTTGAAGGTAGAATCAGGGGGTCAGCACACATAGTAGAGGATCTGTGGCCTGCATGGTTTCTAAAGTTAGAAATGCATACGAAAAAGTCCCCAGAGGACTTCTCACCCCTTTAGAGCAGGACAGGTGACCCCTGTGTCTTCTTGCAGAGGAAACCAACTCACAGGACCATCGTCCCCCAAGTGGTACTCAGAAACCAGCCCCCTCGGTGAGTACTTGGTGCAGATCCATGACCAGGTACCTTGTGCCCTCCCAGGGGTGAAAGGGAAATGGTGTGGGTTCTAGAACAGAGGTGAGCCTTCTGTATGGGATGATGTGCTGCATCCCCCAGACACACCCTCAGAATGGGTGGGCCAGAGGTTGCCTCTCCCTGGCTCTTCCAAACTGAGCCACATGCTGGGAGGGTGAGCTGAGGGCACAGCCCAATCCTTGTCTGACAGAAGAGGACATTGAGGCTCAGAGGGGTTAAGAAACTTTTCCAGGGCTAAGAACATCCTGTTCTCTAGACTCAGCCAGTTCTGAGTTTAGGAGAGCGCTTGAGCAGGTGACAGGCAGCCTGTGCTCTGCACTCTACCCCTAGCCTAGACACTAGCTGTGTGGCCCCGGGAAGTAACCTAACCTCTCTGAGCTTTGCCTTCTTCCTCATCTGCTAATGCCTTGGGGGCTTGGGAGATAGAGGCTGGGAGTGGGGAGGGCATGCACACAGGACCCAGTTGAGGCCATTCCTGTTTCTATGCTTTTATGTTGGGCTTTTGCTCAAAGGAAAGGTTGTAGGACAAGATCACTGTCACCCATGCACCCCCACTAGGCTGATCCAATCCCAATATTATAGATTCTGGATCGTAGTATATGGAATTCCCTGGCTGGGAGGGTAGGAGAAAGGGGAGGGTGCTGGGCTATAGTTCTGCTCTTGGGTAGGATTGGCGGGGGAGGTCATAGAACCCCCCAACCTCTGGAGGGAGTCCAGTGCCCAAGATGGCCAACCTCCTCCCATCACAGCCAGAGCCCTCCATGCCCAACACCGCCTTGCTCATCAAGAACCCCTTGGCTGCCACCCATGAGTTCAAGCAAGCCTGCCAGCTCTGCTACCCCAAAACAGGTAATGTCACACCTTCATTCCTCCACCCCTCTGCCCAGAGATACTGGGAATCTCAAGAGTGTAGCATCCCAGAATGACAGACCCTTAGTGTACCAGTCAGAGATAAGTGCAGGAAAGCAGGAGCCCCTCTAGGTATTTTGAACAGATAGGGGTGAGAGTATAGAACAGGGGAGTTTGGGGCTGCTAGAAAGGCTGGTGGAGCGGAAGCTGGGAGCCTCCACTGGCCTCTAGGCTGCTCCTCCACAAACCAAGGACCAGAGGCGGTTGTGCTGCTCTCACACAGGGGTCAGGGGCTGCTGGACCTTCTGGCCCATGTCATAGCCACCCACAGCCCAGAGGCTGGTACCTGGCCATAGAGTGGAGTCCAGCTGGCTGCTGCAGAAACACATTAGCCAGAGGAAATGCAGCCCACACCTCGTGCCACCTCTACCTATCAGTGTATCTCTCCCCTGAGTGCATCTTCCTGGATGAATGCAAACCTTGCCTGGAACCTGGGTGGCAAAGGAGTCTGGGCAGTGTATTTCCTAGAGTGCCAGCCCCCAAATCCAAGGAAGGCTACAGAAGCAGTTCAGAATAGATGGCCCCTGCCGGGCAGCACTTTTCAGTACACCTGGAATCTCAGAATTCTAATCTAAGACTCATTTGCCAGAATCCCTGAGGTTTTAGTGCAATATTGTTTTGGGATGCCAGGGTTAAAAATTTTAGCAGTCTAGAATTCTCCATCTCAAGTGTACTAGAGTTGAAAGGACCTTAGAGGTTGTCTAGTTGTTGTCATCCATCCACTGCAGGACCTTCTCCTTCATCCCCCTGCCACATACGTGAGAGCCATCCCACCAAAGCTCCCATGGACTTGCAGGGGCGGGGAGCAGGGCACCATCTTGTTGGATGGGTTTGCCCGTGATGAAGTTCTTCCTCACATGGACCTCAGACTGCCTCCCCAGTCCGCATACCCGCTGCCTCTGTGCTGGGAAAGCTGACTAATGCCATATGAAGTGCTACACACCTGGTGCTGGCACAGCCAGATCACAGGTGGGGGTCCCCACAAGGACTATTTCCCCATCGTCAGAGGAGAGGAGGCTCTGGGTCAGAAGACTTGGCAGGAGCAGGGAAGGGAGGATAAATCCAAACAGTGCCCTTCCAGGCAGGACAAGAAAGGGGCAGGTCTGTTCTCTTCTGGGCGCTGTCTTCATGACTCCTTCTAGGGAAACACTGAAACGTCTGGCTTGCTGGAGAGTCAGAGTGGTGATGGAAGGGGAGGGCAGGTGCCTAGAAGGGAATCCTTGGAGAGGGTCTCTCCTCGACCCGGGCCCCCTGTCCCTAGGGAGCATATGGCTAGGAAGGGGGTGGCAAGAATGGGCGGGAGGCCCAGCTGAAGGAGGTGGGCTATTTTTTCTTTTTTTAAAGATTTTATTTATTTATTCATGAGAGACACACACACAGAGAGAGAGGCAAAGACACAGGCAGAGGGAGAAGCAGGCTCCATGCAGGGAGCCTGACGTGGGACTCAGATCACGGGTCTCCAGGATCAGGCCCTGGGCTGAAGGTAGTGCTAAACCGCTGAGCCACCCGGGCACCCCTCGGAGGTGGGTTTTGAGGCAAGGCTCCGAGTCCCGCTACTCAGGCCCATCAGCCGTCATCCTTCAATTCCACACCTGAAATTGATCTCTATCCATGTGTCCCCACAGGGCCCAGGGCAGGAGACTATACCTACCGCGAGGGCCTTGAACACAAATGCAAGCGGGACATCCTGCTGGGCCGGCTCCGGAGCTCTGAAGACCAGACCTGGAAGCGGATCCGGCCCCGGCCCACCAAGACCAGCTTTGTGGGCTCTTACTACCTGTGCAAAGGTGGGTGGGCTACGGCAGGTAGACAAAGGTGGCATTCATCGAGGTTGAATCCCACATCAGAATGAGCATCAAGCTCCTACCTTGACAGCTCCATAGACTGGGGGCAGGGGTGGGGTGGTGTGGGGATAATTCGGGATGTTCCATCCCAGCTGAAGCCCCTACTGAGTGTGAGGGTCAGCCAGGTCCCGGAAAGTAGGGAGCCCGATGTAGGGCTCAATCCCAGGACTCTGGGATCATGCCCTGAGCTAAAGGCAGACGCTCCACCACTGAGCCACCCAGGCACCCTGATCAATATTAGCTTTTAAAAACCATCATGTTGTCATCATCCCCACTTCCAACTCATGTCAACGTGGCCAGTATTTAGTGGACGTTTGTCACGTACCTTATTTGCTGTCTTTGATTTCCCAATCTACATGGTGCTGCGTGAACAGTCACAACATTGTTGAGTGCTTTAGAGTGTCACCCTTCTTCTTTTTTTTTTTTTTTTAAAGATTTTTCTTTAAAATATTTACTTATTTATGAGAGACACACAGAGAGAGGCAGAGACACAGGCAGAGGGAGAAGCAGGCTCCGTGCAGGAAGCCTGATGTGGGACTCGATCCCTGGCCCCGGGATCACATCCTGAGCCATAGGCAGCCTGAGCCACAGGCAGATGCTCAACCACTGAGCCACTCAGGCATCCCAAGTGTCACCTTTCTGTCCCTACCATCACACATCCTCATAACTCTGGGCTAGGAAACTGAGGCCTTTATCTCCCCAGGAGACAGTAGCCCTTGGTTCCCTGGGTCAGCTCTCTGTCCTTCCCACAGGATCTTAAGGATATGTCACTTTTGGGCTACAAGGCCTCGGTCAGCTCTCCCCTGCCCAGTGTGGAGGAAGTCCAAGTTCTCTGAGGCTTACAAGTCCCCCATCTATCCTAACCACTCCCCAAACACACAGAACCCTGACTCTTTTTTTTAGATTTTATTTATTTATTCATGAGAGACGAGAGAGAGAGAGAGAGAGAGAGAGAGAGAGAGAGGCAGAGAGAGAAGCAGGCTCCATGCAGGGAGCCCAACGTGGGACTTGATCCTGGGTCTCCAGGGTCATGTCCCCTGGGCTGAAGGTGGCGCTAAACCGCTGAGCCACCTGGGCTGCCCAGAACCCAGACTCTTTTGCACATTCCCTTGAACTTGATTAAGCAGCGCCTGGGATCTTGGGAAGCCATTCCCTACAGGGCTCCCCGCTCCCTGGGTGCAGAGCTGATTCCAGCACAGAGCAGTCGGTGGTGATCATCTGTGTATCAGCTCCCTCATCCTGGCAGAAGAATGGAGCAGGGCATCTTAGAGAGAGTGTGAGCAAGGGGAGGGAAAGAAAAAGTTTCGACCGCCAGGGCTCCAGGTTGTGAGCCTGCTGCCCTCACAACTCCCTGGTCCCCAGGGTTGTTTTGTTTTGTTTTGTTTTGTATTGTTTTGTTTTGTTTTGTTTTGTGGGGGTGTTGTTTTGTTTTGTTTTTTAAAGTAGGCTCCACACCCAACATAGGGCCCTGAGATCAAGAGTTGCATGCTCTACCCCGAGCCGGCCAGGTGCCCCTGGTCCCCAGGGGTTTTATTTATTATTCCACTTACTTCCCACAACAACCCAGTATTCTCTGTTTATGGGACAGACAGCTGAGGAATAACAGGGAATCCCAGCCCAAGTCTGCCGGATTCGAAGGCCCAGGCCCTTAACCAAGGGCATTTTCCTGGTGAATAATCAGAATGAAACCACTTGTATTTATTTAGAGGCTTGTATTCATCTACCAACCCCCTCATCCCACCTCTTATCCTACCCCAAGCACATAAGGCAGCTTTGTGGTGGGGGTAGAGGGGTGTGACCACCTGCCCTGTAGCTGGAACACACAGGTCCCCCCACCCCCACAAGGTGCAGGGCAGAGAAGGGACCTGGCCTGGGAAGGGCCTTCCCCAGCTCTGCCCCCCGCCCTCCCAGGTCCCAGATGAACACCCCTGCCCCCCTGAGCACCCCAGCCCACACGGAGGAGCTGGGCCTGAGCACCCCATGCGACCTTGGTGTCCCGGGGGCTCCGTGGGCTGCCGTCCCGCCTGGCAGAACGTGTGTGTCCTGTTGCCTCTTTGCAGACATGATTAACAAGCAGGACTGTAAGTACGGGGATAACTGCACCTTCGCCTACCATCAGGAGGAGATCGACGTGTGGACAGAGGAGCGGAAAGGCACCCTCAACCGTGACCTACTCTTTGACCCGCTGGGGGGTGTCAAGCGCGGCAGCCTCACCATCGCCAAGCTCCTTAAGGAGCACCAGGGCATATTCACCTTCCTCTGTGAGGTACCTGCCCGCC
The DNA here is from genome assembly GCF_003254725.2 of Canis lupus dingo. Classification (NCBI taxonomy): domain Eukaryota; kingdom Metazoa; phylum Chordata; class Mammalia; order Carnivora; family Canidae; genus Canis; species Canis lupus. The sequence goes on along the minus strand of NC_064252.1, from coordinate 24,615,338 downwards.
TGCCTCCTCTGCAGGCCCCAGCACAGCTGGGGCTGGGGTGGGCCTCCCGGGTGCGAGAGCCTCTGAAGAATGTCAGTCGCGGAACCTGGGGGTTTGGGGGACCTGACTTTAGAACCCATAGGTCCTTGCACTGTCAGAAAGGCCTGTGGGACCCTAGCTTGCTAAGGAAAGAGAGATGATCATATCCACTCTTTCCTGATGGCCATCAAAGGCCAGGCTGGGCACCAGGCACTGTAGGTGCTCATCCTCCCCACACCTCCTTGTCTAGCTGTGTTGGCTCCAATGCCCGTTATACCTTCCTGCCCACCCCCCTGCCTGTATCCAGGCCATCCCTTCTCCCTGGAGCGCCCTCCCTGTGTTCCTGCATCTTGGACCCTCTAAGACTCAGCTCTGATCCCAGCAGCTCCACCAAGTTGTCGTTAATTCTGTCCCCAGAGCTGCCACAGAAGACTCTGCTGGCCCCTTGCTTCCCTGCCCGATCGGAGCATGATAAGGCCAGTGATAGTGTCAGGTCGATCTCCGTGGAGTGAGAGCTCTGGATCCAGGTTGCTGGCAGGGTTGGTGCTCAGCCCAACCTTGACCCATTGCATAGCCAGCCCTTCCCCCTCCAACCCTTGGAGTAGGTGGACTGGCCGCTCCCTTCAGTGCAGTTGGCCTGGCATCACAGCTCCCGGCCAGCAGCTGCATGTACTTTACAAAGCACTTGCAGTTCTGTTATGTCCTTCCTGAGCTTCACAGTGAGCCTGTGGGACAGCAGGCATGGTCACCCCAGTTTCCAGTTGGCAAAACTCAGGCTCAGAGACTTGGAGTTACCCCCTACCCCAGGCATTTGGAGCGGTGGGACCAGAGAGAGCCACAGCCCAGGTTATCTGGGAGCTAGAGCCAAAGAGGTGGGGGCTACAGGACCTGGGGTGCCTTTTCTCATTCCCCTGACTCAGCAGGGCTGGCAGGGACCCAGTCTGTGCCAGGTAGCCATTCCGGGTCCCAGCCCACTCCCTCCCTCGGCAGATCTGCTTCGACAGTAAACCCCGGATCATCAGCAAAGGCACCAAGGACTCTCCGTCTGTCTGCTCCAACCTGGCTGCCAAGCACAGCTTCTATAACAACAAGTGAGTGGGACCCACAGCCTGGGCCTGGGAGCAGGGGCACACAGAAAGCTGGGGTGGTTCAGATGCCTGGGGAGCAAATGAAGCCAGAGAGTATACCTGGGGTGTCAAGCTGAGGGGCAGAATTTAGGGCTCAGATCCAGCATCCACCTGGAACAGATGGAACCAACAGATGAGATCTGTATTCCAGGCGTTCTCTCAGTATTTTAATGATCTCCTTGCTCCTGGAAGGGAGGAGTTACAGTCTCTTGTACTGATGAGGCTTGGAAGTAGCTCACTCAACGTGGGAGGCCACATCTCTGACTCCCATCTGGTGCCCTCCACTGTCAGTACGTTGGCGTCAGACAAGTGGGAGGATCTGGGTCAGGCCTGGCACCACCTTCGCTCCCTGTGACTCCCCTTGGCTCTGCCCCAGCATGGATGATAGAGCCCCGGCATCCTGTGTCCAAATCCCAGCCTGATCAATGCTATAGCCTTTGGTTTCCTTGTCTGTAAAGTTGATGGTGATCCCAATCTCCTAGGGTTGCCGTGAGCATAATTAAAATTCCTGGTCCCGTGCTCGCTTAGGCAGCACATATACTAAAATTCCTGGTCCCTGGGCAGCCCAGGTGGCTCAACGGTTTGGCGCCACCTTAAGCCCAGGGCCTGATCCTGGAGACCCAGGATCGAGTCCCACGTCGTTGGGCTCCCAGCATGGAGCCTGCTTCTCCTTCTGCTTGTGTCTCTGCCTCTCTCTCTCTCTCTCTCTCTGTCTCTCATGAATGAATAAATAAAATCTTTAAAAATAATAATAACAGGGGCAGCCCCGGTGGCTCAGCGGTTTAGCTCCACCTTCAGCCCAGGGCCTGATCCTGGAGACCCAAGATCTAGTCCCACATCCAGCTCCCTGCATGGAGCCTGCTTCTCTCTCTGCCTGTGTCTCTGCCTCTCTCTCTCTCTCTGTCTGTAATAAATACATAAAATCTTAAAAATAATAATAATAGGGGCAGCCCTGGTGGCTCAGCAGTTTAGCGCTACCTTCAGCCCAGGGTGGGATCCTGGAGACCTGGGATCGAGTCCCATGTCAGGCTCCCTGCATGGGGCCTGTTTCTCCCTCTGCCTGTGTCTCTGCCTCTCTCTTTCTCTATGTCTCTCATGCATAAATAAAATCTTTAAAATAATAATAATAATAATAAAATAAAATAAAATTTCTGGCCCATAAATCTAATAAATTTGATTTGCATTTTTAAAAAAGATTTTATATATTTATTCATGAGAGATGCACAGAGAGAGAGAGGCAGAGACATAGGCAGAGGGAGAAGAGGGCTCCCCACAATGAGCCTGATATGGGACTTGATCCCAGGACTCTGGGAACACGACCTGAGCTGAAGGCAGACACTCAATCGCTGAGCCACCCAGGCATCCCATGATTTGCATTTTTATCTTAACTACCAGGCCATTCCTTCTGTAGTTCAGGAGAGCACCCTTTCACCCCAGCGGCTCAAAATATATTGTAATCTTTGTGCTCTCACTGCCATATTTTCCTTACTATGGGCTCCCATATTTTCCTTACTATCTCCCAAATTTACCTGGATTTAAGAATTACAGTTTGGGGCCTTTTTTTTTAAAGATTTATTTATTTATTTGAGAGAGAAAGTGGGGGGGGTGCTGAGAGAGCGGCAGAAGGAGAGGGAGATAATCTCAAGCAGACTCCATGCTGAGCATGGGGCACCACATGGGGCTCAATCCCACGACCCCAAGATCACAACCTGCAGCATTGTTTGATTATGAAATAAAAACTAAAGACCAGCAACAAAAAATAATAAAATAAAATGCAATTCCTGTCCCAGAAGAGGTGCTTGATTATGGTTTCTCTGGATGCAGGAGCAGCTCTGGTGCATCAAGCTGGGGGGGAACCTGTGCCCCTTCCCTGTGCCCCTTCCCTGTGCCCCCCCACCCCGGTGCTCCCTTCTCCCAGCCTCATAGCAGGTGGCATCTGTGTCCTTCTCCTGGCAGCTCCCCCTTTGAGCTGACCCAGGATTGAGGCCAGAGGAGGACATACAGCTGGGACTGCCTGGGTGTAGGACTCCCACCTCTTGCCTCCTGTGCTCTCATGATCTAGAAGTGTCACTTCCATAAGGGCAGGAACACCCAGAGAGGAGCCCCTCCCCTCAGGCTCGCCCAGGCTCAGGGAGAGTAGTCCTGCCGGGAATGGTGGGGGAGGGCAGGGGGGGTGCTGCAGACTGCATCGTGCTCCCTGCCCTCTGCCCACCAGGTGCCTGGTGCACATCGTCCGCTCCACCTCCCTCAAGTACTCCAAGATCCGCCAGTTCCAGGAGCATTTCCAGTTCGACGTGTGCCGCCACGAGGTGCGCTATGGCTGCCTGCGGGAAGACAGCTGCCACTTTGCCCACAGCTTCATCGAGCTCAAAGTGTGGCTGCTGCAGCAGTACTCAGGTGAGGGGGCTGGGCAGGGGCAGGCGGAGGGGAGGCGCGGGACCTGCTGAGGGTGGATGGGCCAGCCCGCAGCAGGTGGCAGAGGGGGCCTAAAGGAGTTCAGAGGGGCAGTGGCTTGATGGGAGACGTGCCTCTGCAGGAGCCGGTGCCCCTTAGACATCACAGAGGACACAAAGGCTCTGATCTCTAGAAGCTTCCAGGCCCTGCTCTCGGGGAGCTTCCAGGCTTGAAAGATCCTGGGTTTATCCCTATCCGGGCACTGCCAGCAGAACACAGGTGGAAGAGGAAGAAGGGGCAGAGCCAGGCTGCCTGGTTGGTCATCAGCAGGTCACTTCCCCTCGCTGAGCCTCCCCTTGCCCATCTGTGAACTGGTGACCATAATCTCCATCTCAGCTGAGGAGATTAAAAGCTATTCGCTTACTCATTCATCTGATAGTGTGATGAGTGTACCTGCTGTGTGTCGGGCCTGAGCAAGGACCCCTTGAGGTCCTGGTTCTCCAAGAACATCTGATATCTGTAAGCAAAGGCAAGAGAGCATAGTAAGTATGTAGTAAATCCTGCATTCCATCTGGTCTAGGACGCACGTTCCCCCCACTGTGTATTGTAATGTAATTTAGCAGCATTGTTTTGGGTGTAACATAAAATAACGGTGCATCTAACAATTGACGTCTTCTTCTTACGGTTGATGAAATAGGGTTGTGTGATTTCAGACGTGCTCAGTGCTGAGAGGAAAGTAACACAGAGGGAGAGGGGCTCAGGCTGGGGCATCTGGGATAAGATGGTTGGGGAAGGTCTCTGTGAGGAGGTGGTATTTGAGCAAGAAAGGGTAGGGAGAGGGCAGCCCTGGTGGCGCAGCAGTTTAGCACCGCCTGCAGCCCAGGGCGTGATCCTGGAGACGCTGGATCGAGTACCACGTCAGGCTCTCTGCATGGAGCTTGCTTCTCCCTCTGCCTGTATCTCCGCCCCTCTCTCTCTGTGTCTCTATGAATAAATAAATAAAATCTTAAAAAAAAAAAAGAAAGAAAAAAAAATAAAAAAATAAAAAAAATAAAAAATAAATAAAAAGAAAGAAAGAAAGGGTAGGGAGAGAGTGCCAGGAGAGGGAAGAGCAAGGCTGGAGGCCCTGAGGCGGGATCAAGCTTGGTACAGAAATGCTGTTTGTGAGAGTGGAGCACCTTAGTGCATGGGGGGAGGGGGGCCTGAGGTTGGTAGGGACCTGAGTGTGTGGAAGTCTCTAGGTTGTACATAGAGTCGGGATTGTTCTCAATATGATGTGCAGGGTGTGGAGGGTTTAAGTGGGTAGAGGTATATGTGATATGATCAATATTTTTTATTTATTTAATTTTAATTAATTTATTTGAGAGAGAGAACACAGTAGGGGAAAGGGCAGAGGCAGAGGGAGAAGCAGGTTCCCCATTGCGCAGGCATCCCAATACAGGGCTCAATCCCAGGACCCCAGGATCATGACCTGAGCCAAACGCAGACGCCTAATCAACTGAGCCACCCTGATCAATATTTTTTTAAAAGTCGCCCTGGCCACTGGGTGGAGGATAGAGGGGTAAGGGCGGACAGTGGGGGGACCAGGGAAGGTGTGGCTCAGGCCGGGGTAACAGTGGCAGGGGTGGAAGGAGTGATCAGATTCTGACAAAGGATGGCATAAGGTCAACTGCAAGGGTTTTGAGCAGAGTAACCGGAAGGATGGGGTTGCTATGTTCTCAGCAGGGGAGGCTGTAGGAGGAGCAGGTTTGGGGAGTCCTGTCAGGGTTCACTGTGGGATGGGAGGGGCTTGAGATTCCTCTTGGACTTCAAGTAGAGATATTGAGCAGGCAGGTGGATGTGGAAGTCTGGAAGTTCACAGGAGACGTCTGAGCTGGAGAGATCTATTTAGGAATCACTAGCAAGAAGATGGGTGTCAAGCACAGTGCCTGGCCTAGAGGAACTCCCCAGTGACACACGGTCACCATGGAGCAGCATCCATAGGACAGGATCAAAAGGAAATCAGTCTAGAAAGGGACTGGAGGAGATGGAAGGAGAGCACACTTCATAAAAAGTGCTCCAAGCTTTTCCTCAGAGGGTGGGTTCAGTAGTCAGCAGTCAAATTGGAAGGTCTGGGCCACAGCGTTTGGGTGGCTGCCCCTTTGCTCACTCACAGTGAAGAGCAGCAGCCCCTCAGTGAGCTAGTGAGCCTGCCTGGGCCAAACATGAAGCCCTAACAACCAGTGGACTAGAGGCCACCAAGAAGAAGTCAGGCCTGAGACCCCCACTGAGGGGGGTGGGTTCAAAGAAGGGTGCTGAGCAGCAGGCCCAAGAGACTGGCATGAAGGCAGTCACCATGCCATGCTGCAGAGTCAACATCTTTCTCCTGCATTTTCCCACTCTTAGCTGCATTTGATTCTCCTGCTCCCTGTGAGGGTTTGGAGCAGGTTCTTCTTTTATTTGTTTTATTAAGATTTTATTTATTTATTTGAGAGAGAAAGAGACAGAGAGAGCAACAGAGAGCATAAGTGGGGAGCAGAGGGAGCAGCAGGCTCCCCACTGAGCAAAGAGCCTGATGTGAGGTTCAATCCCAGGACCCCAGGATCATGATCTGAGCTGAAGGCAGCAGCTTAACCGACTAAGCCATCCAGGTGCCCTGAGGTCCTTCATTCTGTTTTTGTTTTTAAAGATTTTATTTGTCAATTCATGAGACACACACAGAAAGAGAGGCATAGACACAGGCAGAGGGAGAAGCAGGCTCCATGCAAGGGGCCCGACATGGGACTCGATCCCGGGTCTCCAGGATCACGCCCTGGGCTGAAGGCAGGCGCTAAATCACTGAGCCACCCGGGCTGCCCGAGGTCCTTCATTCTTTTTTTTTTTTTTTTTTTTTTTTTTTTTTTTTCCGAGGTCCTTCATTCTTAATGCAGATTAAGAGGCCCAGAGAGGATGAATGCTTTCTCTGCTGCCCATGTGTTTGTGTGGCAGGTCCTTAGCGTGGGTCTGGGTGGCCCTTGCAGATCCCCTGCCTTTCTCTTTGCTACTCTCCTTCACATATGCCGTGTCTGGTCCCGCCCTCCACAGGCATGACCCACGAAGACATCGTCCAGGAATCCAAGAAGTACTGGCAGCAGATGGAGGCCCATGCAGGGAAGGCCAGCAGCAGCTTGGTGAGGCCCTGGATTGGCGTTGGGGGTAGGACCCAGGACCCCGAGGGCCATTCCCCATCCCTTTAATTGAACGTAATTTCAGACTTAGCAGAAAATTATCAGAATACTACAAAGAATTTGTGTATTCTCATTTCTGGATTCCCCAGATAGTAACCATTTTACCACATTCCACACTCACTTTGTCCTGTGTGTGTGTGTGTGTGTGTGTGTGTGTCCACACATAGACATATATATACAATTATATACATACTTTCTCCTGAACCATTTGAGAATAAGTGGTAGACATGATGCCTCATCACCCCTAAATCCTTTGGTGTCTATTTCCTAAAAATAAGGACACTGTCTTACATAATAACCACAGGACAGTTGTCAGCATCACAGAACTAACATTGCTATAATTTTTCAGATGATGTCCTATTATTCAGATTTTGTGAATCATCCCCAAATCCCAAGTGACACTGTATTTATTTGTTGTGTCTCTATAGTCTCTCTCTCTCTCTCTCTCTCTCTCTCTCTCTTTTTAGGGATTTTATTTATTTATTTGAGAAAGAGAGAGGGAAAGCATGAGTGGAGGGAAGGGCAGAGGGAGAGGGAGAAGCAGGCTCCCTGCTAAGCAGGAGCCCGACACAGGGCTCAACCCCAGGACCTCAGGATCATGACTTGAGCCGAAGGGAGACACTTCACCAACTGAGCCACCCGGGGGCCCCTGTCTAGTCTCTTTGGATCTAGAGCAGTCCCCTGGTCTTTTTTGTCTTACATGATACTGATGGTTTTGAAGAGCCGCTATCTTGTAAAAGGCTCATCCATTTGGGATTGTCTGGTTCCTCAAACCCCAGAGGTGATGTTATTATGCTCGCCTCAGTTCACTCATCAGGAGCACATCATCTCTGTGTGTCACTTTACTGGTGATCACTTGATTAAAGGTGCCTCCAAGGTAAAGGTTTCTCTACCGTGAAGTTATGTTTTTCCCCCTTTGTAATGAAAAGTATCTTCTGGGGAGGGTCCTTGAGACCATGTAAATATTCCTTCCCACTGATCGTACCATTCCCATCCATCCCAATCCTCATCCTGTTCCTGAAGAAGTGAGCTGTGGCACTGTGGCATTTGCAGATGGGGAAACTGAGTCTCAGAGCATGCTAGAGACTAACCCAGGGTCACACTTAGTGGAATAAATGCCTGGTTCTCTGACATCTTATCCAGAACTTGCTCTGCTCCCCACCCCCAACCAGTACCATTCCCACCACCAGAGGATTCCCCACCCATAAAATGGGGATCATAATCTTGCCTGCCATCTCCAGGGTGGCTGTGAGGGTCATAGAACCCGACCAAGCTGCAGCTTGCAGAGTCCCTGCTCCACACTGGGCCCCATGCCATCCTCAATCCTCATATCCTCCCCAAGAGGTAGGGACTGTTTTAGCCGTGGATGACAGCGGGAAAAGAAAGGGTGGTCTCAGGCCCAAAAGATAGTGTGAGGTGAGCCCCCTATGCCATCCACACATAAGGGATGACCCCCCCCTCCCCAGGCCAAACCCACCCACCAGTCACTTTGGGAGAAGGCTAGGCCCCTGGCCCCTCCTGAGTGGGTGTGGCAGTGAGCCAGGGGGCAGGGCAGGCTGCCCCACAGGGCTGCCTGGTTCCTTTGGGACTTGCCCTTCTCTCTAGCCCATCATTCTGGTCCTTTTTCTTTCTCTCCCCGCTTCCTGGGTTGTCCTCCTCCTCTGTCCCTCCCTGTACTGTCCTCTTTTCCCTACCCCCTCTCTGCCATGTGGTTTGTTTTTTGTTCCTGGCCAGGATCCTGGCTGGAAAGCAGTGAGGGGCTTGGGTTGGACCTGCAGTGTTATCTTCTAAGAGAACTCTGAGTCTTCACCACCTCCTACCCCTTCTTCCTCCTCAGGGCTGCTGCCAGGGTCCCCAGGAACGGGGGCAGGCCTAGCTGCCCAAGGGTGCCATGAGAGGCTTCAACCCCCTTTTGCTGCCAGGGGCCCCACCCAGCCCACCCAAGTTGCCACTCTTGGGCCTGGCTGGGGAACAGGGCTTCTGTGCCAGGCCTGGCCACAACCAGGGCATGAGGCGTCTTGCTTGCTTGCCACCAGATGGCGGAGCCAGCAGCACTTGGGGCCAAGGATGAGATGCCAGGGGAGAAGCTGCTCGGGTCCAGTGCCCACGGCACCGCAGCTGTGCCATCCCACAACAAAGCTCCTGCCTCTCACCAGGATCCTGTCCTCAGACCACTTACCCGTGGGTGGATTAGTAACCTCTGTGAACCTCTGCTTCTGTTCAGTCCTACCTGACCCCAGGGCTACAGCGAGGAGTTGGTGAGGCTGTACAGTTGTAGAAAGGGAAGCTCAGTGACCTGGCATGGCTGTTCGTTAGAGTAGCCTCCCCCCCCCCCGCCCCTGCAATTCCCTCACCTGTGAAATGGTCCCCTCGGGCTTCTGTGAGAATCCAATGGGACACCTAGATATCAGTAGTGATGTGGAGAACCTCCTGCCCGCTCTAACACAGGCCATGCCCTAGTTACAAAGCTCTGCTTTTACCTTGTTACTGAGGTGACATGGGGGTTATCCTGGGGCTGAGCCAGGCTGCGAGTCATCCAGCACCTGGCCAAGGGTCAGTCAACACATGTGGACAGAACCCCTTCCTGCTCAAGGACAGGCCCTGAGCGAGGTAGTTCTAGGCACACAGGGTACTCCCACAGTAGAGGACATGTACCCTCTTCTAGCCTGGGGGAGAGAGAGCGGCCTGGAGGGGGGACCCCACATCTGAGGCTCCAGAGAGGACAGAGAGGCTCTAGGTAATGGGACAGTCAGTAATTTAGCCAACGTAGTTGGAGGAGGAGGTTGAAAGTGGCAGAAGACAAGGCTGCATGGGCATCTCCCCCACTTTCACCGCCCCCTCCCATCCCAAGGGTGCCAAAGAACAGGCCCTCCTGCCTTCAAAGGAAAGGCTAGAGCAGAGCATGAGGATGAAGTCCAGGGCCGCCCAGGCAGGCTCCTGTGCAAGTGGCTTCCCACCTGGGCCCTGCTGCCTGCCAGGCCCAGCCCTCCTAGCTGGAGGAGTTGATCAACATGAGTCAGGTACTGTGGGAGCTCCTAGGATGGGTGGCTGCCACTTAGAAGAACTCCAGGGAATGCTTCCTAAAGGAGGTGGTACTCGAGCTGAGTTTTGAAAGTTTCCAGAAACAGCGTGACCAAGTCCAGAGGAAGGACATTCCAGGCAGAGGGAACAGCATGTGCAAAAGCAAGCCATGCTCAGGGAAATGCCAGCAGCTCCAAAGAGCAGACCCATGGGGACCAGCCAGAGAAGGCAGAGAATATTCGATCGGGAATCAGAAGCCCCGTCCCAGGCCTGGTTCCCACACTGAGAGGCCAGGGGACCTAGAGTGGGGAGGTTATTTCCCTCTGGGAAGTGGTGATGGGCCGGCTCATTCTAAGGCCCTGAGTGGCCCTAACACTCCTGGAGGCCGCCTGTGTGACAGACTCCAGGCCTCCACCCTGATGCCTTTGGATTCACCAACCCCCTTCCCCCAACAGGGCGCCCCTCGGACACATGGGCCCAGCACCTTCGACCTGCAGATGAAGTTTGTGTGTGGCCAGTGCTGGAGGAATGGGCAGGTGGTAGAGCCTGACAAAGATCTCAAGTACTGTAGCGCCAAGGCCCGGCACTGGTGAGCCAGGCGCCCAGCAGGGGCTTGGGCAGGGTGGGGCCCACCCGAGCACCACGGGTAAGGAGGCCGGGGCTCTGCACTGGGCTCTCCCCAAAAAGCACCCGTCTGTCCTACAGTTGGACCAAGGAGCGGCGGGTCCTTCTGGTGATGTCAAAGGCCAAGAGGAAATGGGTGTCGGTGAGGCCACTGCCATCCATTCGCAACTTCCCACAGCAATATGATGTGAGCGCCAGGAATGAGGTGCAGGGTGGTGGTAGGAACTCAGGTGTGGGGGCAGAGGGGCCTTGGGAGGGCTTGTCTGCTGGTTGGAGCTGTCGCATAATCCAACGGACTCAGCAGGCTCACCCCACACCCACCCTGCAGCTCTGCATCCATGCGCAGAATGGCCGCAAGTGCCAGTACGTGGGGAACTGCTCCTTTGCACACAGCCCAGAGGAGAGGGACATGTGGACGTTCATGAAGGAGAATAAGAGTGAGTGGGAAGACCAGGCAGGATGGGGGCCTGGCCCAGGGTCCCCTCATTGCCAGATACCCCAACTCATCAGCAGGTTCAAGAATACCTGCTCTCTCCCTTTGCCACCCAGGCCCTCCTCCTGCCACCCCCGGCCGTACCCTCTCTGCATTTTCCATTGTTGACCGGGCAGCCCTGACAGCAAGGCCTGCAGTGCCCCCAGCTCCCACATCCGGGGGGGGAGGCGGATCATGGGGCAGAACGGATGGAGAATCCTGTCCCACCAAGCACCCTGTCCTCTCCTTCCCACCAGTCCTGGACATGCAGCAGACCTATGACATGTGGCTGAAGAAACACAACCCAGGGAAGCCAGGGGAAGGGACCCCGATCAGTTCTCGGGAAGGGGAGAAGCAGATCCAGATGCCCACGGACTACGCCGACATCATGGTAACGGCCTCACCCATGTTCGGGCCAGCCCCCGAGCCTGATATGGTTGGGCGTTGGGGCGGGCTCAGCCTCCCTGGGGGGATCGGTCTGGGCAGAAGTGTGAGGAATGGGCACCCACAGCACTGTGCACCCCCCCCCCAGATGGGCTACCACTGCTGGCTCTGCGGCAAAAACAGCAACAGCAAGAAGCAGTGGCAGCAGCACATCCAGTCCGAGAAGCACAAAGAGAAGGTCTTCACTTCCGACAGCGACGCCAGTGGCTGGGCCTACCGCTTCCCCATGGGCGAGTTCCGGCTCTGCGACAGGTGCTCCCCGGGGAGGGCAGGGCCGTGGGTGGGCATGGCGGGACCTGGTGGGCTGCAGGGTGGGCCTGAGAGAGCCCATGGCCAGCCCCCACGCCCCTTGTCCTAGAGATGGCGTGCAGAGGGTGGTGTCCCAGAGCAGCTGCTCGTGGATGTGAGGAGCGTGGGGCCGGGGTGGGGCAGGATGCTGCCCGGGGCTCAGAACCGCCAGGCCCCCACCTGCAGCCCTGGGTCAGGTCCTAGAGGAGGCTGGGCCCGAGGCTGTCCAGGGAGAGGCTTGTCTTGGGGGAAGCCAAGTAGCCAGCCCGGGGTCCGCAGCCCATGGTGGAAAGGGCGCGGGGCGTGGGCAGTGAGCCTTCTGCTGCCCACAGGCTCCAGAAGGGCAAGGCCTGCCCAGATGGGGACAAGTGCCGCTGCGCTCACGGGCAGGAGGAGCTCACCGAGTGGCTGGACCGGCGCGAGGTGCTGAAGCAGAAGCTGGCCAAGGCCCGCAAGGATATGCTTCTGTGCCCCCGGGATGACGACTTTGGCAAATACAACTTCCTGCTGCAAGAGGACGGGAACACTGCCGGTGCCGCTCCAGAAGCCCCTGTTGCCGCTGCTGTCACTGGGGAGTAGGGCCCGCTCTGGGCCTCGGGTGAAGTCCTAGGGTCAGGGGCGGGGGTGGGGACAGAGGGCCTGATAGGAGGGCCAGGGCAGGGGTGGGGGACCGCCCTCCTCAGGCAGCCCCCAGCCCCCTCCGGGGCCCCCTCCATCCTCTCTGCCCCCACCACCTGTGTGCAGACCCAGGGCCACATGCTGCAGCCCTAAGTGGTCCCAGGGTCCTCATCCTGCCAGAACCCCGGGCAGATGCCCCCACCCCCCTGGGTTCCCCTGGTTGGGGAGGGAGGGGCCTGGCCCACCCCTCCAGCCTCAGCCTACAGCTTTAACTTCTGTCTGCTCCTAAAGGGGGCCCAAAGCTCAGGGCTGGGGAGCCTGGGGTCCCCACTTGAATCTGCAGCAGGAGGGTCCTCCCTGCCCTACCCTCACCCCATCCCCACCTCCCCTGGGGGCAGATCAGGACACCACAGAGGGCTGGAGGCCCCAATTAGCTTTAAATGCCACCCCAGGATGGAGCCGGGAACACAATATTGGTCGCTTGCCCTCCGGGGCCTCAGTTTCCCCTCTGGTTGGAAGAGTGGGTGGGGCTGGGCTAGATGATCTCTGGAGCCTTTCCAGCCAGGCCACCGGCCCAACCCTCCTCCTCGTGGGCCACTGAATGTAGACTAGGTCCTCAGAGTCCCTGGAGATGATTCGGCCCAGACCCCCTCATTGCAGAGAGGGAGGGCAGGGCAGGGATGGGTGACCTGCCCAGGGTCTCCAGGCCACGGAACGAGGTAGAGCCAGGAGAAGGCCAGTTGTCTGCTGGAGCCTCCAGGCTCTTAGCAGGGACAGGACCCTCTCTGAATTAGTGTGCCATGGGGGTCCCAGGCAGTGCCACCTCTGGGCCGAGGAAAGGAGGTCATGTCAGCACTCTGCAGAGGGACCGTCCCCTCCTGAGGATGATTGTGGGGAGTGTGGCAGCACGACGCCCACTTGGGCAGTGGTAACGGGCAGGGTGCCCATGGGCTCAGCTTCCACGTGATGTACTGGGAGGAAGGGGAGGGGTGGGGTCAGGAATGTGGAGAGAAGGGAGGTGACGCTGGGCAGCAGGGGCCAGTTGGGGATCGGACCCAGCCCCTCTTTCCTGGGGACCCAGCATGGCCCTCTCCCCCTTCTCCTCAGACCTAGACATACAGTTGCGTCCTAGCCCTCCCTGATTCCTGGCCTTGCCAGCTGCCTGGGACCCCAGCTGACCCCCAGCCCCTGCTCCCAGCCACCAAGCCCTGTCCCATCCCTGTCCCCACCCTCTTGTCTGCCCGTCTGCGTGTACCCCCTCCTCTCCATCCCACCCCCTGACCCATGGGCAGACCCAGCCTCCCCCAGTTCCTGAGACATTCCAGAATGTCCCACGCTGTGGGCCCTCCCCCCGGGAGGAACCAGGGGCCACAGCTGGAGTCAGGGGTGGGGGTGAGATGGAGAGAATGGAATCCCCCTCATTTCTCCTCAAGCAAGGATCGATAGCGAGCAATGATGTGATTATGGGCACCCCGGGCGCAGAGAACGTTGTTCCTCTTGCTGTCACTGCCCAGCCCTCCCCAGTAACCGTGGCATGCACCCTTCCCTCTCCCTGTACCCCCCCTCGCCCCTGCCCCCAGCAGGCCAGCACCATAGAATCCCTCCCGGCGCTGGTGGCATGACTGGAGGGGAGGAGAGACCACACGCAAGTTGGGGGCCATGGCTGTGAATGTCGATGACACTTGTTTTCCCTGATCCGTGATGTTGCAGTCTGTCGTCACCAGCCTCGTTTTTAGTGTGTATATATGTCGCCCCCGTGATGCATATATACACAGGTATTAAATATATCGCTCTATATAATATTATATATGTGTGTGGTATCCAAGGAATCACTTCTAATGAGGGCTAAAGATAAAGAATTTGGCCAGAAAATGCAGCCATCCTGGTGTAATTAAGAGGGCTTTTTCAGATTTGGGGGCCTTGGAGCCATGGGTTGGAGGTGGTTTGGCAGCAGGGGCAAGAGTGGCCCTGCCCAGGCCCAGTTTCCAGACCACTCCAGCCTTGCTGGGAGAGAGCAGTGGTGCTCCAGCCAAGAAAATGATTGGTGTGTGTCTCCCGCCCCAGAGAATAGGATCAGAGTCTATCTAGATTTTTCTTTTTCAACCTGTTCTCCATCCAGGAGCCCTTGGGATCTGGGGCTCCCCAGCCTGGCTAGAGCTGGATTCCCCCCCAGGTTGGGAAGAGAGCAAAGAGGCAGGGGGCGGAGGAGCAGGAGTACGCTTTGAATGATGAGGGTGATTATTTCAGTCGTGACCCCGACTGGGAGGCTTGGAGAGTTGACTCAGGGGCCTGTGCCCACTGCCAGCAGGCAGAGACAAGACTTCGGACAGGTGCCCCCGATGTGAGTGTCCCTTTTGGGGAAGGGGAAGGAGGGATGCTGCATTTCTCAGCTGGGCAGTAATCAATTTAATGGTCCTTTTAAAATGTCTGTGTATTAAAAATTTAAGAATACCACACTTTAATATTAAATATTCATAAGGTCTAGTATCTTGATAATAATGTAGATGTTTTAATAACAATTTTTGTCCTTCTTAAAATAAAATGAAAGAAACTTGATTCTTTTAGCCTTTGTTCTAGAAAATAAACGTGTGCACTTTGACCTCTTTCCCCAAGGTGTCACTCCTGTTCTGAGCTGCCTGCGTCTGGAGGCCTGGGCGGCTCTGTGCACGTGGGGCAGAGCTGCCTGGTGTGGGGCATGCCTCAAGGCGGACATTCCGCGGGCTGAGGGGCAAAAGGTCTGTGTCCCTGTGTAAACAGGGCAACCTAGCTGACCCCAGCTCAGGCATGCAGCACCTGGGCTGGCAGGGACAAGCTGTGCTGTGTACAAGTGGCCCCAGCAGCCACCCTTCACCCTCCTGCAGCCTGCCTCCGCGTGGGGCTGTCCAGAGGTACCCACGCCTCCCTGCCTTTATCAAGGGCACCATCCTGAGTTCCAGATGGCTGGCTCTGTGCCCTTTCTGGGTGTGGCTTTTCCAGGAAAGTGAGGGTCTGTGTCATGCTTCGAAATTGGATTCTTTTTTTTTTTTTTTTTAAGATTTTATTTATTTATTCATGAGAGACACACAGAGAGAGGCAGAGACACAGGCAGAGGGAGAAGCAGGCTCCCTGAAGGGAGCCTGATGCGGGACTCGATCCCAGGTCTCCAGAGTCACGCCCTGGGCCGAAGGCAGGCGCTAAACTGCTGAGCCAGCCAGGTGTCCCGTGGATTCTGACTGCAACCCCGACTCCTCTGGGCCCAGATTTCTCATCTTGAAAAGGAGAGGGCGAATTGGATTGCCAATTCTCAGTCGGGGAAGCCCGTATCTGCTGGGCTGATACACTTTTCCAGATCTCTTGGGTTGTGCATGTTGCAGGTGATGGAGGGGAATCCTGATGGGAGGGGCTGCATGTGCTCAAGAGCACGCTCTCACCAGACCACTTGCAACTGCAGGAACAGGGGTCCAAGGCCGATGAATTCTCCAAGGGCGAATCATTTGGGCCAGATATGCATAGGGGCTCAGGTCCTTGATAAATGACCAGATGAGCAAGGTTAACCACCAACTTGACTGAGCACCTTCTGTGCACCAGGCCCGGGATGTGGCGTGTCTGTTCTCTACAACAACCCTGCACGTTTGATGTCCACATCTTACAGATGTTCAGCAAGGGTTCCAA
The DNA here is from genome assembly GCF_003254725.2 of Canis lupus dingo. Lineage (NCBI taxonomy): Eukaryota > Metazoa > Chordata > Mammalia > Carnivora > Canidae > Canis > Canis lupus. The sequence continues at coordinate 24,599,475 of NC_064252.1, read as the reverse complement.
GGATCCTCAGGAAGGAAACAGGAAAAGGAGAACCACTGGGAACTGAGTGATGATTGGCAGAGGTCCCTTCAGCACTGATGTTCTGTGGGGTTCTCAGCACCACTGGCAGGACCGTGAAAAGCCAAACCAGCATAGCAAGCAAGGTACAACTCCGAAAAGAAAAAAGCAGACCCGTCCTCAGGCTGGAGAGATCATGAACCTGCACCTGGACACCCCCCCACACCCTTGAACTCAGAAAAATCAAAGAAAGTAAGATATGCTGAACCTTGATGCAGCTGGGGGATGAAATTCTTCAATTCTCTACATTCCCCGGAGTTCTCTTCTGGTCGTCCTTTAGCTCAGGTGATCAGTTGGTAAACAGTCACTGAGCATCCATTCCATCTCAGGTCCTGGGAACACAGTTACTGAAGAAATGTGGCTTCCCTTGAGCCCACAGTCTGCCAGGGGATACAGATCTATGTGGGAGAAGGTAGGAAAGCAGGACAGGCACAGCTCCAGGTGCCAGATCAGGGAGGGCTTCCTGGAGGAGGCAGAGCTGGAACAGGAGCTGACGAAGATGGTTGTATCACTATCCTCTGTGCACTTACTGTCCTGCACCTTTCTTTTTCTCTCAGTTGTATTTTGTGTGTGCATCTCCAAGCCCCGATGTAACCTAGATATTTATGATCAGTGGCTGACAGTTTATCCATCAAGGAGCCAGAGCTGGCTTTAGCAGCCTCCAGTTACTGAACACAGGTCCATTTCTGGTCTTCACGCCTGTGGGAAAGGGCCACAGTAGGCACCACCACCACCATGGAGCCCCAGCAGGCTCTTCCTCCCTACCTCTGGGGAAGCTGCTGCTAAGGAAAGGCCAACTGGGCAGGGAGGGTGGCTGCCAGAGACCTGCAGGGGGACTCTGCACCTCTCCAGAGAAAGCCCTTGAGGGGGTGGCCAGAAACTGTGCCCACTATTACCCCCTTGCCGGGGGGCCATCCCCAGCAGGCGTCAGACCTCTGAGTCAGGAAACCCAAGGAGTGCAGACAACCCCAACATTCCCACCTTGAGGTCCCTTCCAAATGTCTCCAGGTTTCTCTGAGGCCTCCTCTCTCCCTGTCTCTCTCCTCTCCAGCCACTCAACCCAGCAACCCACTGAAGTGGCCCCTGTGTGACCATAGGTGACGCTGCCAACTGGAGGCGCTGGGGGCAGAGTAGGGGTGCCACGTGGACTGACTTGCAGTGGCATGAAAATCCCCTAAAGGGGGGGAACCTGCCTGGCCGGGTTTGTTACTTAACTTTGAATCCCTCACAAGGTCTAGGCTGGTGCCAGGTATGCAGTAAGCACACATGGTCTTAGATGCTTAGTACCTTTGTACAAGGAAAGGATTCTACAGAGAGTTCATGGGAACAGATTTCCAAGGATGAAATGTCATTCAGCAGGTGGGTATTGTTGAGACACGTAGGACATTTCCTGTTGCCCCTGGAATCCTGCTCCTTGCACCTACCCACTCCACCTTTGTAGTAAGCCAGTCTAGCACAAGAGTGGGTTTTCGAGCCAAGGAGCAGTTCAGTCAGCCCCAGCCTGCAAATCCCAGGTCAGCTTGAGGCAGCCAGCCCACCAGACCCACCTCACTCTCACCATCCAGCATCTCAGAAGCGAAGGACAGTGGAAGGATACATAAGAAACTAAATTCATTTACAAGGAAGAGGAATGAGGAGGAAGGACAGGAATAGAAATCCAAAGTGTTGAACTTGGAGCCTGAGACTGATTTTTAATTAATTGGGGAAAAGAGCAGAGTTTGGGGAGGGCTATTAGGGAGGATGGGTGGGCAATTAGAGGACAGGCTGAGGGCTGTTGGGGAGGGGAGAGGCCAGAGGGGTTCCTGGAGAATTTCTGCTTCTGTACAAAATAGAGTTTGGGAAAGCGGTGAAGAACTGCCTAGAAATCATCTACGGTGCAGGGGAACCAAATGCTTCTTGCATCCAATTGGGAGTGTCAGAGACATGGAATGGGCGTCGAAAAGAACTTCAGAGGTCACAACACTGAAGAGTCTGGGAACTGAGATCCAGATTAGCAGTGCAAGCTTGTCCAAATCCCACATCAGTGTGCGGCAGAATCAAAAGCCCGACCCCCCTACATCCCCTACCTCGCCTGCCGAGTCTGATGTTGGTCTTTGGTGGAGGGGGACATACGGAACCTTGGCTTTGACCACACGCTCAAGTGGCCTGGGGACCACAGAGGCCAAAGTCCTGCTGAGAGGGCCAGGAAGCAAACAGCCAGTTGCCACCAAGGTCTCCAGGATGGGCTGGGAGGCAGGACATCACCCAAGACAAGTCTGAGCCGCTCCCTTTCAGTGGTGCTGCTCTGTGGGCCCACCCAGGGCTTGTCTGCAGGGCACCTGCCTCTTCCCCTCCCCGGAAGACCACAGGAATCCCAGGCTGCAGGTTTTCACATGTCTTTTAGGAGAGCAGGCGTCGGGCTCTGCAGATGGCGCAAAGCCCCAGTTAGCCACGCCACACGCAAATCTGTGTGCCTTGCAGGATGCACGGGCGTCAGACTGTGCCAACAACCTCTCGAGGCTCCCAAGCTTGCAGGTGAAGGCGTGATCCCCCTTCCTTGTGCCTGTCCGTGCCAACTCAGAGTACGACCTTCGTGCTGTGCTGCCCGGAGCGCCAGGGTCTCCGGTCCCGGGCCACACTGATTTCCATGGCCGGCCCTGCCCTCTGCGGCACTTGGCCACCAGGGCCCCTCGGCCGAGCGCGCCTGGGTGTGCGGCGCACGCTGGCTGTGGGCGGGGAGCCATCTCCCTGTCTCACCTGGCAGGCCTGGTTATGGCTCCCAGCCTGGGGGAGAACTTCCCTTTGCAAAGTTAGATAACAGGCTGGGCTCTGTCAGAGGATTGGCGCGGTGGCTCCACGTGCTGTTGCTGGCGCAGGGCCAGGCCCGCCCTGCCAGGCAGCGGGAAGGGAAGGCCTGGCTGCAGCCAGAGCTGGCGGGCGGGCGGCCGAGCCGGGGGTGGACGGGTGGGCCGGGGCCCCTACTGCCCATTGGCTGCCTCGGGCTCCCGCCCCGCCCGCCTCCAGAGCCTGCGGCTCCCGGGCCAGCTCCTGCCTCTCTAGCTGCTTCTGAACTCCCCAAGCAAGCACCTCCCGCCGGGCCATGTCCATGTCGAGCTGTGACCGGATTGGAGTGGCCCCTGCCATGGACATGCCTGAGGTCCTCAAGTCCCTGCTGGAGCACTCTCTGCCTTGGCCAGAAAAGAGGACAGGTAGGAACGGAGGTGGCCTGGGTTGGCTGGCCGCCCCTGTGCCCGAGGGGTGGGGGCAGTCGCAGGCACGGTGGCGGGACGGGCAGCTCCCCGCTCGAGGTCTGCCCTGGGCCCCCTTCTTGGGCAGGAGGAGGGCTGGGTGCAGAGAGGGAGAGAGTGGGGAGCCCCCACTGCAGCTCAGGGGCTGCCTCCTGGGCCTGTGGGCTCCGGGAGCCCTGGCCAGCGTGCGGCCACTGACAGGTGCTGTGCTCACGTGGGGCATGGGCAGGACCCGCGCACTGTGCTGGGAGAAGCACTGAACGCCGCCGACTGTGTGTTAAGTTCCCTCCCTCTGTGTGTGTGGGGTGGCGGCAGCTGGCGGAGGCTGTAGATCTGGGCAGTGTCCGGTGTCTGGAGAAAAGGCTTTCCTCCATTCGCCTGCTTCGGCTCCCGCTCGCTGGAGGGCTGAACCCCTGCATGGCATGGAAGCTGTTATGTAACAGGACCACAGGCTCGCAGCCCCGGTTCCTAGGATACACGGGCAAACACGGGGCCCGGGAGCCAGCAGAGGAGGGCGTGGACAGAGGGGCAGCGCCAGCAGCCGGCACCAGGTGCCTCCTGAGCCTGCCTGCAGAAACAAGCCCATGGCTAGATTTGGGGGCCAGCCTGCTCAGAGTACTCCCTCCTGATAAACGTTTCTCCAAATCTCTTCTGTGCTCAGATGTCAGGGGCTCACACCCAGGTCCTCGCTGCTCAGAATCCACATGCGCCTTTAAAGGAGCCCCCCGGTCTCCTGCTGCTGGAGCAGACTTAGGACCCCCAGCTGCCCCCTTGGGGGACCCCTCTCTGCTCATCCAGCTGTGCTGACACCTGATCTGTCTTGTCACCAGAGCCCTGGGTGTCCCCGCAGGACTTCCTTCCAAAGGACTCTTAGCCACTCCCAAACTCTGAAGCCTGGGGACAGACACCACAGGCCCTGCCCTCACCCTCTGGGGAGTGAGGAGACCCTTCCCCGAGGGAGGAAGGTGGCTCCCCAAGCTCAGGGCAGGGTCCCCGTGGGCTCTCCCACAGAGCTCTGGGCGCAGGCCCCTCAGACCACGCACCCTGTGGCTTGAATCCTGGGGCAGTCGGGGCCACCCTCAGAGGCAGGCGTCCTAGGAGGAGTTCCTATGCCCGTGTAGCCTCAGGCCCCGGCTGCTAACCCAGAGGAGCCCGTCTCTTCAGGAAACTCTCAACTAAGCCTGGCAGAGAAGCCACAGCTGACTTTCTTGCCATCTCTGAAGGGCTGTGTGGGTGGGTGAAGCTAGAAGTCTTTCCAAGAGCTAGAGGTAGAGGCGCCCGGGGAAGATAGGGTGTCTCAGGATGGCCCAGTGTGTGCACAGGGAGCAGCTGGGTGGCCAGCAGCTCTGCAGGGACACCCCTCAGCTGGACAGAAAAGGGTTATTGGGGCGACTCAGGGCACTGCTCCTTGGACTAGGATCACAGAGCCTTTGAAATGTGGCAGCAACTGCTGGCCACTGGCTCCCAGCTGGCCCCTGGTCCCCACAACTGCTGGGCAGTCCCCATTGCTTCCTATGGGTGGGCAAAATTGGGGTTCAGCACTGAGGGGACTTGCCCAGGTTCTCAGGCAGAGCTTTTCCAAGAGTTGGCGAGTTCAGACTGAAATTCAGTTTGTCTGGTATGGCTAGGTCGGTCCAAGGGTCATGAACGAGAGTCTCATGCCACCTCTTATCGATTTCCCATGTGGCATCTCACTGGGGGTCAGAAGCATGAGGCCCCACGGGGCTGATGGATACCAATGAGCAGATGAGGGGATGAAGGTTGAAGAGCTAACAGTGTTAGTGCACCCCACAAAGACCTCATTCATTATGGCTCCCAAACCACGGTCACCATTCTCCAAAGCTCCCAGATTCCCCATATCTTTTTTTTTTTTTTAAAGACTTTATTTTTAAGTAATCTCAACACTCAGCGTGGGGCTCAAACTCACAACCCCGAGGTCAAAAGTCTCATGCTCCACTTGCTGAGCCAGCCAGGCGACCCTCTCCATAGTTTTAATGAAAATAAACATATCTACCTGAAAACCAATATATCTTGGTAAAAAGACCACACATCCCATACAGAACTAGAATTTCCAGCAGTCATGTAGCAAGCACTTTACAAGTTCTCTCTCCCTGTTTCCCCCGACCCTGGCATCTGACTTCAATGGGAGGAAGACAAGAGAAACATCCAGCTGCCCCAGAAAGCAGGCCTACCCCCAGGATTGCTCACCCTTTGTTTTGGTGTGAAAGGGGTAGTTTCTCCATGGGGGCCTGAGGCCTATTTACAAGCTCTCCACTTTCTCCAGCCCAGTGACTGCTTCCACACACCTTTGGGTCACGTGCAGAGCATATCTTGGGTTCAGCATGAGGGAATTATAGACGCAACCCGTGCCGAGTGTGAGAAATCCCAGGTGCGCTCTCACAAGACCCTGCTCCCCTGCAGCCTCTCACTCCATGTTCTAGTTCGGAGATGCTTCCTCAGATACAATCTTGGGGCTTCTCTCCCTCTTGCTGCCCCTGGGCCTCCCCCACCAGGCTGTGCAGACCTCCACTTCTTTCCTGTCCCTAGTCAAGCACTTTGTCTAGCAGAGCTGACCAGCCTTGAGCCCCCCTGGCTTCAGGTCACCATGGCTGCCTGGTGGCCCCTCACTGTGGCCACCAGTTTGACTGACTTTCCTGAGGGCAGACAAATTCATATCCAGCAAAAGAGTGGCTCTGTACCCTGAGTCCTGACTCAGTTTCTCTCTGTCTCTGGTCCCTGATCCCTAGAGGGATCAGGATGTTTCTTGTTTCCATGCCTGCTCTTTCTCTGGAGGATCCTCTTCCAAGAGGGGATTCTGTTCCAAGTCGCACATTCTCTCTCTCACTTCCTTCTCCAGCCTCTGGAAAGACCCTGCTTCTCTCAACCACACTGTTAGATCTTTACATCCTATCCTTCCCTCAACCCATGGGGCCTCAGCCGTGCTCAGAGGCTAGTCCCTCCTTTTCCTGCCAGCTTTGGTCTCTCAGGCATCCAGGGAGCTGTGTGGCATGAACACTCCCCATCCCCCCACCCACCCCCACCTCAGAGGTTTAACAAGACCCTTACTTTGAGCTGGGCAGTCAGGGTACCTGCCTCCGGGAGCTTCTGACTAGAATCCCTTGTGGGTCACCCAACAGGGAATCCTTGACAGGCCCCCCACCGTCGATCTGTACAAGGTACAAAGAATACCTGCTTCACAGGTATTCATGCCAAGATTAGATGAATTCTCCTATGGAGAAGCCTTTGCACACTGTGAAGTGCTACACTGTTTTCTTTTTTTTTTTTTTTTTTTAAGATTTTATTTATTTATTCATGATAGACAGACAGAGAGAGAGAGAGGCAGAGACACAGGCAGAGGGAGAAGCAGGCTCCAGGCAGGAGCCTGATGTGGGACTCGATCCCAAGTCTCCAGCATCACGCCCTGGGCCAGAGGCAGGCACCAAACCACTGAGCCACTCAGGGATCCCCTGAGCCATTCAGGGATCCCTGCTACACTGTTTTCCTGTGAGAGACAGCAGCTGGGCCTGGCATGATGCTCCTTCCACCAACATCACATTTGTAATCTGACCCTCCATTCCCCTCTTTTGACTCTCCTTCCCGAGGATATTCTCCTTGAAAGAACTGGATCTTGCAAGTTTGTGGGAGCATACACAGGGTTGTCTCCTTGGAAATGGGTGCTGAGGCTCCTGGGGCATGGTGCCATTGTCTGCACCCACCGGTACCAGCTGTGCTGGCCAGAGCAAGGGCCGAGTAATAGGCGGGATCCCAGTGGGACGTGCTAGGGCAGAGGCAGGGGTGCACGGAGAGAGCCTGGGTGTCCTCCTCTGGGAGGACTGTGTTGAGTGGGCCAAGAAGTAGACTCAGTGCACCCTGGGCTGTTCTGAGCTTGGCCTCAGGAAAAGTCCATGTGGTTGCCTCCACACCCAGCCTGGTGGAACCAGAGAGAAACTGAGAAATTGTGGAGTTTGCTTTTAGGGAAAAGGAGGAGGCGGTGGTGGGGTGGGGGTCTTCTATATACTGGGTACATTAGCTCCTTGAATCCTACCACCTCTAAATGGTAAGGAAATGCACTTAGAGGAATCAGCTACCCTCAGGCCAGTGTGTGGACTAGCCTCTCTTCTTTGCTCCCACATTAGGGACTCAAGCTTTCTTTTCTATTTGTTCCCCACCATCACCAATCACAGAGAAATGTGATAAATTCATTCTTACCGAGTGCCAGAAACTGGCAGTTGAGTCTAAGAGTGCCCCTTGCAGATGGTTTCGCACCTTTAGGAGCCTGACCCAAGGTGACACTGCCCAAGGAATGAATCCTGATTCTAAGAACCAGTTTCCTGAATGTGAGCTTTTACGTCACCACTTGTGGAATGGCTTTGCAAGGGAGGTAGGATCATCCATTCTACGATGAGGAGATGGATGCTTGGTAAAGGGAAGGCCACAGACTTATCAAGGATCCCAACCCAGCTCGGCCTGCTCCGGGCTCATCCTTTCCCACAGGATTCCCACAGGATCTCCTCAGTCATCTAATCGCTTATTGAGCGTTTGCTATGCTTGTGGCATGGGTTTGGGGGTGGGTGAATGACGCAAACACTCCCCCCCAACACACACCTGTGTTTGCATTCCAGTGGGGAGAGACAATCAGCAAAGAGGAGGGTCAGGGCCAGCCTCTCAGAGGGGGTGACATGGGAGCAGAGGTCCAGAGAGGGAGGAAGAATGAGCAACACCTAGAACTTTCAGGCTGAGGGAATAGCACCTGCAAAGGCCCTTTTCTGGGTCAGAAAAAACACCTGTTTGAGGAATAAAGGGCCACTGTGGCTGCAGAAAGTGAGCAAGGGGGACAAGAGGTAGAGGGGGGAGGTGGAGAGACCTGAAGAGGGGAGAACTTGCAGGGCCCTGGAGATCATAAAGAAGCCTGGAGCTGTCATAACCCTGCCTGAGAGTCCCTGCCCACCCCCACTGTTCTTGGGGAAGTGGCAGGTGGGGAGGAATGAGGTATTCCCAGGACAACCCAAAATGCAATTAGGCTGAGTTAACTTCCACCAAGCGCTTGCTGGGTGCCAAGTGCTGTTCTCAGGGGCGTGCCTGAAGGGTTTGCTTTTGACATTCAGGCACAGAGAGGTTAAGTAACTTGTCCAAGGTCACACAGTTAGCAAGCAAAGTAGGAATTAAACCCAGATGGTCTGACTCCAGAGCCCACACCCTACGGCTGCACCATCAGCACAGCTTTCACTGGAGAAACCATGGTTGTCGGTGGCTGTTGAGACGTGGCAGAGGCTGGAGGTGATGGCTTCTCTGGAAATGGCACTCTCGGGCAGCGCTCCATCTGTAACCCGAACCCTGGGGGTGGACAAGAGGCAAGCCAAACAGGAAACTCGTATTGAAGAGATGGGCAAGAGTTAGTGAAGAGCCTCCACCCACCACTTCTCCCCTAGAGCACACTGAGACCAAGGTACAAACCACAGCCCAGAACTATGCAGCCACAGGTATGTGGGTTGTTGGCCAGCCTTGTGCTAGGGGACTTGCCATCGAAGATGGCTCATGTTTGCTATTCCACGTTCGACTGTGAATCAACACAATGACTGTTATTTAATGTCAATAATGTTCCAAATGTATAGGACTTGGCTCTGAAAGATTTTGTCAACCTTCCTAGCAGCACTGCCAACAAAGCGAGCCAACAAATATTTACTGAGTTACTACCCTGAACCAAGTTTTGTGCTCTCCTGCATTGGGGACTGGCAAAGCACACAGACGACTGGGCTTTGTTGGAGCTCCGTGGAAGCCTTCTCATTGTCCTGCTCTTACACACACCATGCTCAGTAAGTCGGAAGACTGGAAGTGGTACTGTTCTACTAGATGCTCAACATTGGCCAAATGGATCGCTGTGGCCAAAGGCTCCCTTGCTGGAGTTTTAGCTCCTCTGAAACTCAAGTTTAAATAATAATACTCTGAATTGGCATAATGGCTTAACAAAAGGCACTTGTTCTGCATATGCTCAAGTAAGTTGGGTTGGGTTTTTTTTAGTACTTTTTTTTTTTCCTAAGTAGGCTCCACTCCCAGTGTGGAGCGTAATGAGGGACTTGAACTCATCACCCTGAGATGAAGATCTGAGCTGAAATCAAGAGTCTGACCCTTAACCAACCGAGCCACTCAGGCACCCCTTAATTACCTTTTTTTTTTCCCCCTTAATTACCTTTTTAACTTGGGTTGGTTAGCAGGTTCCCGAAACACTAAAGAGAATTTAAAGCCAGTCTAGCTCTGGAAAACAGACATTTCACATCCATATCTCTGCTGTAGCTTTGACTCTGGAACCCAGCCTCCCAAAATAATTCTACTCCTGACCTGACACAACCTGAATGAAGGGGAAGGGTGGAGGCCCACCCACTCCATGCCACATACTGTTCTGGCAGGCGCTTGAGATCGCTTCTCATGCTTCTCATCCTCACAACTGCTCTGTGAGGTATGCATATCTACCCTGGTTTCTGAGAGACAAATAGGAGGCTGAGGAGAAGTCACAGGCCCAAGGCCATGTGGCCAGTCAGCAGCTGAGAGGAGATCCAACCCATGCCTGCCCCCAAGCCCACAAATTCACCCCTGGACCACACTTCTCTCAAAAATCACTGCATTGAAACCCTGTCACTAAAGGACACTGAGATCCCACTTCATACCTTTAAAGTCTTTTTTTTTTTTTAATTGTGTTTATTTATGCATGAGAGACACAAAGAGAGGCAGAGACATAGGCCGAGGGAGAAGCAGGCTCCCTGTGGGGAGCCTGATACAGGATTGATTTAATCCCAGAATCCCGGGATCATGATTTGAGCCAAAGGCAGATACTTAACCACTGAGCCACCCAGGCGTCCCAATACCTTAAAGTCTTAACTGTGTAATGACATGTCCTTTTTATGGAGCTTTTTTCTTCACAGGGCTCACACACCCTATGGAAATCAGCTAATTCTCACAACATCTATTCCTCCACCACGAGAAGGGGTGAGGCCACGCTGTTATTCCCACTTTACCGATTGACAGGAGACAGGCTAGCCAGAGGTGCTATGGCTCCCCCCTCTCAGCTAGAGAAGGAAGCCCAGAATGGAATGGCTCTCGCCCCACCTCCAGAGTGGTGCTATTGAACGCTGCCAGTCCACAACGTAGCTAACCTCCTAGCTTGCAAGCAAGCACGAGAGAGAACATGTTTATAATGTTCCCACAGTGTTTGTGACACACCATTTACCCTGTGGTTATCCAGGAGAAAAAAAAAAAAAAAAACCAATACACACACATGGGGAGTGTCAGGACATGAAAAGAGAATGAAATCAAAACTGAGTTTTAAAGTTCCAACCTGTGTTGCTTGCCTGTTAGGTTAGTTGCTCCAGGCTGAGTGGTAAGTAGAGCTGGCATTATGCCTTTTGGATAACTGTAGCTTACAAAGATATCTGAATCTTTACTCCTTACTACATCCACCCTTGTTATAAACAAATGTTACAACTTTCCATTGTTAAATGACAAATCCTCCTCTAATACCTTGAAAATTGTTTTATTTTTTTACCCCTTCAATAATGTCATGGTAGCCATGAAAATAAGACATTTAACTAACGCAGCAAGTCTCTCCACCGCCAAACCAGCCTTTTTTTTTTTTTTTAAGATTTTATTTATTTATTCATGAGAGACACAGAGAGAGAGAGGCAGAGACAAAGGCAGAGAGAGAAGCAGGATCCATGCAGGGAGCCCAATGTGGGACTCGATCCTGGGACTCCAGGATCATGCCCTGGGCCGAAGGCAGGCGCTCAAGCACTGAGCCCCCAGACATCCCCAAAACTCCCTGCTGAGCAGGGAGTGTGATGTGGGGACTTCATCCTAGGACTCAATCCCAAGACCCTGAGATCATGACCTGAGCCCAAGGCAGATGCTTAACCTACTGAGCCACCTGGGCACCCCTAAGATTTTATTTTTAAGTATTCTCTACATCCAGTGTGGTGCTGGAACTCACAACCTTGAGATCAAGAGTCCCATGCTCTACCAAGTGAGCCATCCAGGAGTCCCCCTAAGATATTTTTGTTTAACCACATACGTAACTCCCACCAACAAGGCCACAACGCAACAAATCTGTGCACAGCTTAGTGTTTCTACTAAACAGAGAATCAGCATACACCGAGCAGTGGGTTTGTAGCCATGTTTAGTAAAATTATGAAGACTACCATTTGTTGCACATTTACAATTCTGCAGTGCATTGGCTTCTGGAAGCCCCACAAGGTAGACCCTGCCCTACCTCCATTTGATATACCAGTAAAGGAGGCCTGGAGATGTGAAGCCATTGGCTGGAGACACGAACCAGAAGGTGACCAAAGTGTCACGTGTGTGGCAATTGAGAACTCGAATTTGGAGCCAGATGCCATGACCCTGGCCCAACCATTCCCCCAGAATCCCTTCAAAACTCTTGCTTCCCAGGTTTGCTCAGGGGCCCCACTTCTTTTTCCTCTTCAACTTCCAGCAAAATCCTGATTGCATCAGCTGGCCAGCTTTCAGCTAGGCGGGTGTTGGCGTCCGGAACCTATTCTGTGCACCAAGGCCTGTACTCTGCCGCTCCCCAGCCTGGCTACTGGAAGCCCCAGGCTCATTGGTGAGAAACCGGATCAACAGGCCAAGCCCCCCACCCCTTCCCCCGCCCCCAGGGGAGTTTAGAGGCCGGCAGAGGCCAGCACAGCTTGGGTGCAAAGCAGAGTGTAATTTGTGCTCTAATGAGGTACAAAGTTCTGGGCGCTCTCCCGTCTCCACGGTACCCACTCACATTTTACACTTCGACTGTCTCCTGAGGAATTCTCAGGGACTATTCGTGTTTTAAGAGGAGGTTCTCCCGCAAAGGGTGTAATCGGTACCCTGCGAAAAGAAATTGTGTTTTGTTTCGCTTTTCTCTAGGAAAAGGAAGGGAAAGTCCTAGTGAGGTACAGGACTTGCAGAGCTGTTTAGGATTTTACAGAGGAGCCCAACCCCTTAATTTTATGGATGAGGAAGCAGGCGCTAGTGAAGCCACTGGACTTTCCCAAGGTCACAAGCTAGTGAAGGGGAGGACGAAGCGTGGCCCTGGCCCCGGCGCAAGGCAGCCCCTCTCTGGCCACCCGCGGGCCTCAAGAGCGCGCCCTCCACGCTAGTGTTTATCTGGCCGCCACACCCGCACAGCACCCGGATCCGTGGGGAACCTGACACCCCCCCCCCGGCCCCCCTGCCCCGCAGCCGCGGCCAGGCCAGCCAGCCCTACGGGCAGGGCAGGTCGCCGTCTGCGGCCCTGGCCTCAGCCAACCTCTGGGTCGTGGAGGAGGAGGGGCGCGCGCCAGGTTTTCGCGTTCCCGTCCCACGACCCTGGGCAGAGTCCCCGGAACAGAAAGGCCCGCCCCGCCCCTCCCCTCCCCTCCCCTCCCCTCCCCTCCCCTCCGCAGCCCCGCACGTGCTACGCCTCGTGCACCGCCCCGGACCCCGCCCCCGCCCTCCATTGGCTGCACCGCGCCTTCCGCCTCTTCCCCCTCCCCCCGCTACTAGACTCGGCTGCGGCTCCACGTGACCCACGGGGGGCCGGACGCGCGGCCCGAGCCGGCCACTTGATAGGCTCCCCCGGCCGGCCCGGCCTCGCCCAGCCCAGCTCCCTTCAGTGGCGCGTCAGGAGGTGGCGAGATTGCGATGAGAGGGAAGGGGGAACGGCTGCGGTGGTCTGGGAGGAGGGCGGGGGTTGTGAAGAGGGAGGCGAAGGTGCAACCACGGGTTGAGGATAAGGGGCTGCGGCCGAAGAGGCCCCATGACACCGATTCCAGCCGGCGCCAATCAGGTGACACAGAGGCGGATGGGGCGGGGCCTCCGGCGTCGCTCCTCACCTGGCCCCACACGTGCCGCGCTAACCCCGGCGGCCGGACCAATCACGGCCCGGAAGGCTGCGCCTGCCCTCCTCGCAGGATGGGCCAATCCGAAGCCGCGATCCGGGGACGCTGGCCTGGCCTCATGAATAATTAATATGCCAGCGCCTGTCCGCAGGCGGGGTAGGGATGGAGGGAGGTGGGGGTGCTGCTGGGCGCTTGCGCAGTAGCTGCCCGTGTCGGCAGCTGCTGCGGGTCGCACGGCTCCGGCCCATCTCGGGGGGCGGGCGGGGGAGGCGAGGCGCGCGAGCAGAGCGCGGGGCACGATGTCGGACGCGGGCGGCGGAAAGAAGCCGCCTGTGGAGCCGCAGGCGGGGCCGGGCCCCGGGCCGGGGCGCGCAGCTGGGGAGAGGGGCCTGCCGGGCTCCTTCCCGCTGGTCCTGAAGAAGCTGATGGAGAACCCCCCGCGGGAGGCGCGCCTCGGTGAGGGGAGGGGGTCCGCGCGCGCCCGGGGGCGGGGTTTCTGCAGGGGCGGGGCCTTGCGAGGGCGGGGCCGGGGAGGTCGGAGGTCAGGGTGTAGCTGTCCTGCGGAGGGCCGCGGAGGGCCGCGGAGGGCGAGGCGAGGGCGTTGGGAAGAGAAGGTCGGGGTGGCTAGCGAGAGGCTAGGTCAGATGGAGGTTGGCGGGGAAGGGGCAGGAGGGAGAGGTGGGGTGGGGGTCGCGGTGAGGAGGTTCATTGGGGCCGCCTCAGGGCGCGCGCGACGTGTAGGGGTTACTGAGGAGGCTGATGGGGGTCGTAGCAGCCTCTTAGCGGACGCTCCAGGGCGCCTTCCCTGGGGATGCCTGCAGCAGGATCACTGGGGATGCTAGTTTAAAATGCTGGTTCCTGGGCCCCACCCTTCGCCCACCCAGTCTGCGGCTGCTGGGACAGGAACCTGCATTTGAAGGAGCACCCCACCTCTGTGATTCCAAAGTCCACCAAAGTTTGAGAAGCGCTGACATACGGTGGTGGATTGTCTTTGTATATGGACTTCCCTGCTCCTGGGAGGAGGACCCTTCTTCATCCCTGCATGTGCGTATCCCCAGCTACTAGGTACACCGGGGAGATTTTCCGCTGCTGAGGTGGGGGAGGGGTGTCAGGAGAAGGGATGCCAGGTGCCCTCCTAGGGGGAGGTTGGGGCGAGGCAGGTAGGGGGATGAGAGTCAGAACGAGGCCACTGTGGCCCTTCACCTGGTTTGTTGGGGCTGACCCTAGACTTTGGGGCCACTGTGGCAGGGCTGGGCTGCTGCTTGCTTCCTAGGCCACAAAGGACCCTGGAGCCTGTGTGGAAAGCAGGTTTGGCCTGTTTTTTGGCCTTTGAGAACCGGAGGTTCAGGGCACAGGAGGAGTGCTACCTATTGTGAAGTTTGAGCTGCATTGAAGTATGTTTTCAGTCTGAGATCTTTGAATTTCTGAGAACCATCAGTGTGGCTCAAGGATTTGGAAAGGAATAAGCCTTCTGTAAATTACCTGTCTTGAGGAATTAATTTTCTTTTTAAAAAATGCTGTTTCTCCTTTTTTTCTGAGTGTGTGCTGAGGTTCCCATCTCTGTGGCTGTCACTATTGGGTTATAAATAGCTTCAGCACATCAGGTAAGGCCAGGCTCTCCCCTTCTGCTTTGGAACCTCATGTGCACAGACCCTTTTCTTTGTTTGGAAGGTAGTGCTTTGTTCCAGATGATGGGGATGAGAGGAGCTACTGGGACAGGTGTGCACATCTCTCAGGTTCTTATTCAAGATTACTAAGTAGCCACCATCTATAACAATAATTCTACCTTGTATTCACACAGTGCTTACAAAGCACTTTGACATAATCGTATGTAGTCTTCCATAGCAGTCCTATAAGATATTACTCCCATTCCCCAGATGAGGAAAGCTGAGGCTCAGAAGGTGAGGGTGCTTCCTCAAGGTCACATAACTAGGTCTTACAGCTCTCAGCCTGGTCTGGTGCTTTTTACACTATCACTGGCAACCACTGATGTGCATCCCTGTGACCTAAGTAATGGGCCTAGACCTTTATCATCTCGTATAATTAAAACTCTGACTATAATTTATAAAAATATATATATATATAAAAACACTGATTAAAATATTCTTGGGGTGCCTGGCTGGCTCAGTAGAATGTGCAACTCTTGATCTTGGGATCTTGAGTCCAAGCCCCACATTGGGCATAGAGGTTACTTAAAAATAAATTTAGGGGCGCCAGGGTGGTGCAGTTGACTCTTCGTTTCAGCTGAGGTCATGATCTCAGGGTTCTGAGATTGAGCCCTGCATTGGGCTCAGCGCACGGAGTGGAGTCTGCTTGAGATTCTCTCTCCCTCTCCCTCTGTCTGCCCCTCCCACTCATGCTTTCTTTCTCTATGAAATAAATAAATCTTTAAAAAGAAAAATTTTTTAAGAAATATGTTTTTAATTGCTTATGCCAAGTAAAGCCTGGAACTTATTGGTATGTGTCCTTCAGTATGGCTGTTTTTCTGTCTCTTCCCTTTTCCTGCCTCCTTTGATTCCCATGATCCGATCCAACATAGGGCACAGTCGTTTCTGAACAGAATGTAGAGTCAGATCTCAGAGGAGTAGAACAAGGAGGCCACCTGGCCCTCCCAGCCCACCCAAGCTTGGTACAGAAGGCAGTTGCAACAACTCAGGTTAGAAGGCATGAACAAATTCTGTTTGTCAAAACCTCCACCTTTTTAACACACTGGGTGTGTTCATTTTTATTGGACCAACAGGCTGCTTTTCTGACTGACTGTGGTCTAGGAGTACACGCATGACTGGTTTATTTCTGACATAATCATATTTGATTTGTCTTTTTCACTTCAGAATCCAGAGTTCAAAGTTGTCTCCCTCAATTTGAAGGCCCATTATGAACTTGTCATGATTTTATCTCCCACTTCCCTGATTAGCCTCCCTTTGATTCCCTTCTAACCTTGTCACATTTCTTTCATCTTTTTTCCCCTTAATTTGCCCGTTCTTGGGTATCTATGTGCATAGCTTTTGGGCTGAGACAATTAGGTGGGATCCAGTCTCCACTAATTGATTAGTTTTGCTTTGAATGGGAACAAGCTTTGGGCGGGGGGGGGGGGGGGGGGGGGGGGGGACGGGGGGGGGGGGCAGGAGGAAACAAGCTTTTCTACTTCAGCTCCAGCCCTGTCCTTCTTTCCAGAAAACCTGCCGTCAGTCTTCCCTGCTTATTCAGAGATAGAAGGCTCTTGAAATGCTTGTTCTGAAATAGGTTCTGAAAAGACAGCTCCAAGCCCTCTATCCAATAAACCAAAAGGGAGTCAGTTTGCAAACCCAGCATTTTTCATTCAGTATGCACATTTTCCTTCAGCTTGCTCCCATAGTGGTCTTTCAGATGTAGAAATGAATTAGATGTAGTCCCTGCCCTCAGTGAGCTCACAGTAATAGCGAATGCCTGCTGTGTGCCAGGAACCCTACAGGACATGTTCAGATGCTATCTCTAGGGGTGCCCGGCTGGCTGAGTCAATGGAGCATACAACTCTTGATCTTGGGGTTATAAGTTCGAGCCCCACGTTGGATGTAGAGATTACTTGAAGATAAAAATGTTGTTTAAAGGGGATCCCCAAAAAAAACACAAAAAAATAAAAAAATAAAGGGGATCCCTGGGTGGCTCAGCGGTTTAGCGCCTGCCTTTGGCCCAGGGCGCTATCCTGGAGTCCCAAGATTGAGTCCCACGAGGCTCCCGGCATGGAGCCTGCTTCTCCCTCCTTCTGTGTCTCTGCCTCTTTCTCTCTCTATGTCTATCATGAATAAATAAATAAATCTTTAAAAAAATGTTTTTTAAGAAAATGTTATCTCTAGTCTTCACCAAAGAGGTTGCTTTGTTCTCATGTACAGTGAAGGACACTGAGGCTGGGAGAGATTAAAATCACACATAGCAAGTGGGTGCCACAGCTGAGATTCAAGCCCTAGGCTGGGTTGCTGTGGAGAAGCTTCGCTGGAGGGAACAGGACAGAAGAACACAAAAGTTCTTGGCCTGAGGAATCCTAAAATATCCTTTCCTAAAATATTACTAAGATAGCAGAAACTCCATTTCCTCCCTGCAGCCTCTCTCCTGCAGATGCCAATCCCACAGCCTATTCTGAATTAATCCTGGGACCACATCAGGCCCTAGAACTTGTGGAGAACATTCTGGGAAGCCCAGGCATGGGTGAGGCCACGCTGCCACCGCTGAAGGAGACCAGTGGGCCTGGGACAAACAACAGGTTTTAATTGGAGAGCAGAGCAGGCTCTTGAAATTGCTGGGACGGGTCAAGGCTCAGATGGAAAAGAGTCAGGCCTGAGAGGCCCACTGCTTACCTCCTGAGGTTGAATTACCCTCTGGTGTGGTGTCTCATCACAGATTTTGTGTCTGCAGATAAAGAAAAAGGGAAGGAGAAGCTGGAGGAAGACGAGGCTGCGGCAGCCAGCACCATGGCAGTCTCAGCGTCCCTCATGCCGCCCATCTGGGACAAGACCATCCCTTATGATGGCGAGTCTTTCCACCTGGAGTACATGGACCTGGATGAGTTCCTGCTGGAGAATGGCATCCCCGCCAGCCCCACCCACCTGGCCCAGAACCTGCTGCTGCCTGTGGCCGAGCTGGAAGGGAAGGAGTCAGCCAGCTCTTCCACGGCATCTCCTCCATCCTCCTCCACTGCCGTCTTTCAGGCCTCTGAAACCGCGTCCAGCACAGGTGGGTGCCTGGCCACCTGGCCCATCCAGAGGGCCCTCACACACCCAGTGAGGTCTTTCTCTCAGAGGTCCTGGTGGGCCTGCAGCATGGAGAAATCCTTGGCTCCTCACCCTTGAGCACAGTCCCCTGAGGCTGGAGACAAAAATAGCAGCCACATCAGCGCAGTCTGGGCCTTTCTGTAGGTTGGTGTGCTGCACATGGCTGGGACAGTGGAGTGAACCCTTCCAGTCTGAGGCTTTACAGGATGGAAATCCCAGGCTGCTTTTCCTCAGCACACTGCCCTTTGCGTCTGCATGCACTTTGCCACAGCTTATTGGGAAGCTCAGGCAGTAGTAACAATAATAATAATAATACCAGGTAACATCTGTTTAGAACCTACTGCATGCCAGGCATTAATACATAATCCTGACAAAAACCTTGTAACATTGATACTCTCATACCTGTTTTATACCTGAGGAAATTAGAAGTAACTTGCCCAAGGTCACACAACTGCTAGGTGGTGGAGGCAGCACTTGAAGTCAGGATGCCTGACTCCAAAGCCAGATACTCCTTAGGCACTGCCCTGAGCAAGGCATTCTTGCTGCCAGGACCATCATCATCTTCAGGACACTTCCTTTATCCTCTTGTTCTTTTTCTGTTCTACCTCTTGAGGTAGGTGGGTGGGTGGGTTGGTCGGTTGGTTGGTTGGTTGGTTTTCATGCTGCTTGGACATGAACCCTTCAGAGGAGGCATGGCTGCTGTCTCAGAGAGCCCTACAAAGTTTTTTGCAGGCTCAGTTACAGGCATACAAGCTGATGGCTCCCATGAAGGATCCCAGGAGTTGGTGTGGAACCCAGGGGACCCACACCCAAGGAATTCTCATGCTCTATTTTTATTTTATTTTCTTACTTTTTATTACAGAAACATTTTCAAATACAAAAATGAGAGACTAGTATATGAACTTTCATGTAACTATCACTCACCTTCCATAATTCTTAATTCATAATCAGTCTTGTTTTCCATAACTTCTTCCATTCTCTCACCTGGTTATTTAAAATCAAATTCTAGATACTATATCATTTCATCTGTACGTATTTTTTTTAAAGATTTTTTTTATTTATTCATGAGAGATACACAGAAAGAGAGAGAGAGAAAGAGACAGAGGCAGAGACACAGGCAGAGGGAGAAGCAGGCTCCATGCAGGGAGCCTGATGTGGGACTCCATCCCAGGTCTCCAGGATCACACCCTGGGCTGAAGGCAGCGCTAAACCACTGAGCCACCAGGGCTGCCCCCTCATCTGTACGTATTTTAATATGTCTGTAAGATTTAAAGGTTCTTCCAAAAAACATAACAAAAATACCGATTTTACATAAAAAGTTGACAGTATATCCATCAGCATTCCAATTCCCAAAAAGTTGTCTCAGAAATGTTACTGTTTAGAGGAACACCTGGGGAGCTCAATCGGATAAATGTCTGACTCTTGATTTTGGCTCAGGTCATAATCTCAGGGTCATGAGATCAAGCCCCACGTTGGGCTCCTTGCTCATCAAGGAGTCTGCTTGAGATTCTCTCTCTGAAAAAAAAATAAAAATAAAAATAAAATAAATAAATAAATAAGATTCTCTCTCTGCTCCTCTCCTGTACACACATGCACACACATGCACATGTGCTCAATCTCTCTCTCTCAAATAAATCTTTAAAAAAAAGTTACTCTTTTACTGTTTGTTTGAATCAGGATCCAAACAAGATCCACAGATTTCATTTAGTTTTGTCTCTTAAATCCTTTGTTATCTATAAGGTCTCTTCTTTTTTTTTTTTTTTTCCAATTTATTTGTTGAAGAAACTGGATCATTGGTCTGTAGAGTTTTGCAAATGCTAGATTTTTCTGACTGTAGCCCTATAGTACCATTTAACATGTTCCTCTGCCCCTTGTTTTTCTCTTGTAAACTGATGAGATATAGAGGCTTCCGCTGATTCCAGGTGAATTCTTGTTTGAAGGCAGTTCATTTTTTTGGTTTTTTTTTTTTTAAGATTTTTTATTTATTCATGAGAGAGAGGCAGAGACACAGGCAGAGGGAGAAACAGGCTCCATGCAGGAAGTGCAATGTGGGAGTTGATCCCAGGTTTCCAGGATCAGGCCCTGGGCTGAAGGCGGCGCTAAACCACTGAGCCACCCGGGCTGCCCGAAGGCAGTTCATTTTTGTGCCCATTAGATTGTCCTAGAAGGCTGGGCCCATGTATGGGTAGGGGGCAGAGCTGGAAATGAGTCTTCATTTTATACCTTAGGCAGTCTCAGTGGCATTTTCCTTTGAGTTGTTGTTATTGTTTTAAGATTTATTTTAGAGAGAGAGTGAGGAGGGGAGGGGCAGAGGGAAAGGGAAAGAGGGACTACCATGCAGACTCTGAGCTGAGCACAGAACCTGACATGGGCTCCATCCCAGGACCCTGAGATCATGACCTGAGCTGAAACCAAGAGTCAGAAGTTCAGCCAACTGAGTCAGTCACCCATCTGCCCCAATTTTGTTTCTAAGTAAGCCTTCTTAATAAAGTATGGCATACAGAAGTGCCCATATCACAACTCGATGAATCTTCACAAAGTGAACCCACCCATGTAACTACCACATAAATCAGGATATAGAACACAGTTGGTATCCCAGAAATGCTTTGTGACGCCAATTCAGTCATTACCACCCAGAGGCCATCACTATCGTTATTTCCATCACCAAAGATGCTTGGCATTACATATTAATTATATATGTATGTGTATTATGTATGATGTTTGTTTTTGCCTATTGTAATTATGTTTAAGGTCTGACATTTATCAGTACCTATAGCTAGCTTTTTTTTTTTTTTAATTTTTTTTTAAATTTTTATTTATTTATGATAGTCACAGAGAGAGAGAGAGAGAGGCAGAGACACAGGCAGAGGGAGAAGCAGCCTCCATGCACCAGGAGCCTGACGTGGGATTCGATCCCGGGTCTCCAGGATCGCGCCCTGGGCCAAAGGCAGGCGCTAAACCACTGCGCCACCCAGGGATCCCTATAGCTAGCTTTATAATATACATATAAATTATAGGGGCATATGAATCACTTTACACTGACAAAATATATTTAAAAAACATACTTATGGGGCAGCCCAGGTAGCTCAGTGGTTTAGCGCTGCCTTCAGCCCGGGGCCTGATCCTGGAGACCTGGGATCAAGTCCCATATCAGGCTCCTTGTGTGGAGCCTGCTTCTCCCTCTGCCTGTGTTTCTGCCTCTCTCTCTTTCTCTGTGTCTCGAATGAATGAATGAATGAATGAATGAATGAATAGGAAATATCATGTTTAGTAGGAAAAAAACAACACTTATAAAAAAACAAAAAACAAAAACAGGGCAGCCCTGGTGGTCCAGCGGTGTAGCGCCACCTTCGGCCCAGGGTGTGATCCTGGAGACCCGGGATCGAGTCCCACGTTGGGCTCCCTGCATGGAGCCTGCTTCTCCCTCTGCCTGTGTCTCTGCATCTCTCTCTCTCTCTCTGTGTCTCTCATGAATAAATAAATCTTAAAAACAAAAAACAAACATACTTATGGAATACTCCTCTGGCAGAAATAAAACCACAATACAGGTAAAGTAAGTTTTATATTGAAGAATTATACACATGGTAGAAATGAAAGTAAAATTCCGTCTCTTAATTTTTCAGTTTCTCCTGTTAAAAGACATAAGTAGTATGTATGGTCTGTCCAGCTTCTTTTCCTCAAATTTGTGAGGAAATTTATAACGTGCCTGTAGCAGGTTGTTCATTTTCATTGCTTGAGTGATTCCATTATATGATCGATCATACCACGTTTGTCCATTCTATGGTTTATGGGCATTTGAGGCATTTCTAGTTTTGGGTTATGCACAGCACTGCCATGATCGTTTATGTGCATGTCTTTTGGTAAATACGTCTGTGTGTTTCCATGGGGCTGGGTCATCAGACACGTATGCCTTCAGCCTTTGTAGTTTCCACCACATAGTGTACAAAGTGGTTGCAGCCATATCTGCTCCTCCCTGCAAAGTGTGGGAGTCCTAGTTGTCAGGCTTTGGCATCCTGGCTGTTTGTCTTGCGGGTGTAGGGTTTGGCATCTGCAGTACTCCCACAGTTACCACATTGGTCCCTGGTCATTCACTCTCCTGATGTCCAGCCCTTTTTGTAATTAACCCCCTCTCATAGGATCCACTGAGTTTATGCACACGATCCGGAGAAAACCTACCATGTCACACTTCCACTCAGAACCCTCCAGTGGCTTCTCCCATCTCAGGGCAAAAGTCCAAATCACTGGGACTATTGACATTTTGACCAGATAATTTTTTTTGTTGGGGTAGAGGGAGGGACTGTCCTGTGCGTTAGAGGATGTTTAACAGTATTCTTGGCTTCTACCTACTAGATGTCAGAGGAACATGCCCCTTTTCCTTGTGTGGCCATGTGTCTCCTGTGGGACAGAATCATCCCCTGTTGAAAACCACTGCTTTCTGGGGATTAAAAGCCCTGTATTTTATGTTCTGGAGCTGTCCTGTTACTCTTTTCTCCCATCCTTTCACTTCAGCTACATCGGCTGCATTTCTGTTTCTTGAATACACCACTGCTTGCCTGTGTACATCCTGGTGCACTTGCTGTTCACTCTTTTTGAAATGTTCTCCTCCCAAATAGCCACATGGCATCCAACACTTTTATAGATATTTTTAATTTATCTTGTGTAATGTCAGCCTTCCCCCGCTAGAATAACATTCCATGAAGGCTAGGATTTTTACTTGTTTTGTGCGCTGCTTTGTCTTTGCAAAGACAGTACCTGGCATGTGGTAGATATTTAGTAAATATCTGTTGACTTAAGAGTTTGTGTACTCCTATCAGTAGCATTGAATGAGTAGGCCAAAGGTATGATGGTGTTTTTTTTTTTATAACTTCTCTCTAATAATGCACAACCTTTGCATTCTGAAAGTGCCTCTAATCCAATGTCCACTATAAAGTGGCAGCCGGAAGGGGTAGAAAAGAACAAGGATTCAGAGTCAAGCAGACCCAGACTCAAATTGTACTTTAGTCACTTACCATCTGTGTGACCCTGGGAAAACCAGGCTATTTCTCTGAGCCTCAGTTTCTTCATCTATAAAATAAGGTTAACACCTGTCTGCCTTTCAGAGTTGTCCTAAGACTGAATGAACGCTGTGACCAATAATGTCTTGAGGGACTCAAAAATGGAAGCCATTTCATTCAGTCTGGGTCCCTAGCGCATAATAGTTCATAGAGGAATTCAGCTGTTTCTCATTATTTGAGAACTTGAAACCACAGGAAGTTAGGGGGCATAATGATTTAATGTTTTGCTTAACATTTCTGGGGGGAAGGAGACAATCGGAAAATCCTGTCTTTTTCAAGGGCCTCTGTTTCCTTTTGAGCATTTTGTTCCTAATGGACAGAATTCGTGTTGTTGAAGTGAATCACTTATGCCAGCTTTGGGGCTAAGGCTGTTGCAGTTTTTCTTCCCTCCAAGTGGCAATGGCTGATGCAACCTTGAGGTTGAAGCAGGTGTCCAGGTGTGAGACGTGTCTTTGCTGTCCAGTGAGCTGCTTTGGGACCATCTGCCTCTGTGTCTTTCAGAATCCTCCCTGGAAAAGGAGAGGGAGACACCGAGTCCCATTGACCCCAACTGTGTGGAGGTAGATGTGAACTTCAATCCTGACCCTGCTGACCTGGTCCTCTCCAGTGTCCCTGGTGGGGAGCTCTTCAACCCTCGGAAGCACAAGTTTGCAGAGGAGGACCTGAAGCCCCAGCCCATGATCAAAAAGGCCAAGAAGGTCTTTGTCCCCGATGAGCAGAAGGTAACCTGCTATGTGTTATAAATAAAGGTACAGCATCGGTTCAAGAGCCAAGGGGTTGTGCTTCCTCCCATTTAATTTCATGTGGAGGACCCTGTCTCCTTGGGGACACCATTTAGAAAGGCATGAGTTCAGCGTGTGGAGCCATATCCTGCAGCAGTTGGTAGAAAGAAAGAGAGAGTCAGGTAACATTTGGCCCCAGTGCAACTCCCTGTAGCTTCTTTCTTTTCTTCCCGGCCACCACTGTGTTGATGTTCCCACTTCCTGGCTTTGGCCCAGCCTTCGGGCCAGAGCTCACTAGGCCACGGGAACTGGCATTGAACAAGCCCTTGCTTTGAAGGACAAAAGATAGTTGTATGTTGCCATCCCCAGGGAGGAGAAGGCAGCTTTCAAGCTGATGCTCTTGTAGGAACTCAGAGAGTGGGAGGGAGAAGAGGATTTTACAAAAATCTTTCCATCCTTTCTTATAAAAAAATTCAAAAGGAACATATTTCATCCAAGCTTTGGAATCTGGCAGGCCTGGGTTCAAACTCCACTTTGCCACCAAGAGCTTACGAGGCCTCAGATTTCTCATCTGTAACATGGAAATAACTACACCTGTCTCTCCAGAGGCTTCTGAGCCTTCAGTAGCAATGACAGTGAAAATGGTAGACGTTTGTGTGGTCTGTACCATGTGCCAGGTGCTGCCTATAGGCCCCTCATACATTGTAACTTGTTTAACCCTCAGACAGCTCCGTGACAGAGTCACTGTTATTATCCCGCATCGTAAAGATGAGAGGCTAAGAGACTCACACAGTTCCAGCCAAGATTTAAACCCAGGGAACTGGATGCAGGATGCCGGCCCTTAGCCACAACCAAAATGTCGAAGTGAGGCAAGGCGATAGTGCTTTATGTTGAAGTAGCCCAGAACCAGTGACCATGAGTCCCCTTCCCTCCACCACATATACTGCCCAAGGGCTTTGCTTCTTCCACATGCCCGGGTAAAGATTAGGGCCCTTCAGTGTCCTTGGCACATGTGGCTCCTTCCCTGGGGTCCAAGCTTTTGGCTGGCTGCACCAGATGGAGTTTTAAGAGGAATCTGGGGTGCAGAATGCTGGCAGGAAGGGAAGGGTTGGGTTCCCTCATGGGGAACAAGGAGAAACCCACAAAGGACACTTCTCCACAGGATGAAAAGTACTGGACGAGACGCAAGAAGAACAATGTAGCGGCCAAACGGTCCCGGGATGCCCGGCGCCTGAAGGAGAACCAGATCACCATCAGGGCAGCCTTCCTGGAGAAGGAGAACACGGCTCTGCGGACGGAGGTGGCTGAGCTGCGCAAGGAGGTGGGCAAGTGTAAGACCATCGTGTCCAAGTATGAGACCAAGTACGGGCCCTTGTAACCCGTGTCCCCCGCTTGGGCAGCGCTGCCTGCACCTCAGACCTCTGCCTGGGGGCTCCCTGAAACCCCACACACGCGTGGAGACTTATGACTCGTCATGGTCGAACGGTGGCACACCTGCTCCAGGAGCGTTCACGTTCAAGCTTCATTATCACATGGCCAGCGCACGTGGCGACTTCTCTGGGGGGCCAGCCTCCTCACCCGTGGGGATGCGAGAGAATCTACGTAGACGGGTGAATCAGCCTTAGTTTCTATTCTTGGATGTCCCAGTTGAATCGGAAGGGGACCTCTGGGGTACAGATCTCCTTTCACCAGGGGCTCGGGCTTCCCTGACTCTCCCTCAGTCTCCGGCCTGGGCCATTGAGCCTGTCTCCACAGAATGAATCGTGATCCTTGTCGCCCAACGTCTTCTCAGGTAGCGGGGCGCATTTCCAGGTGGGGTGCGTCAGTCACCCACCTCACCCTCCCCAGAAAGTCTTTGAGAGAAACATCCGTTCCCATCTCCCTCAGAGGTAGAAAGACAAAGCAGCTCCTCCGCAGTATCCCCCCAGGGCCGGGCCACGGGAGCAGGGTCTCCACTCGGCCTGGGATGGGGTGTGGGTCTGGGGCCCACAGCAGAAGCGCACCAGGCTGTTCTTAGCTCCCACACCCCTTTTCTCCTGTGGTTCTGAGGCCTGGAAGCCAGGGATGAGGCCCTGGCGGTGGGCTCTCTCCATTTTTCATCTGCTTTGGAGGAGGGACTCCCAGGCGGCTGGTCTCCGAGTCTTGACCACAGTGCAGAGGGAGGCCTTTTCATCTCTTCTCCAGGCCACTCATGGAGGCCACCTGAGACTTATTTGTCCCACCACACTGGGCCTTGGAGCCTGCTGTTTCTTTTCACCGAGTGACCACGCTCAGATCTTGGATTTAAAAGGAACCCCCCCTCTCGCCTAGGAAGCTTAACTTCCTGGAGCCAGGATGCACCTTCCGCATGGTGTTTAGAAAACCGGCCTCCACGACCCCGTACATTGTGGGCGGAGAGCTGGGGCATGTTTCCCAAGAAGTTCCCCTTTTTTCTTGCTCTGCTCTCCAATGTGGGCCAGGCCAGAGCCCACTTTCCCTAAAAGCAGAAGAGGGCTTCCCAGTTCTTATTTCAGGATCCCTCCCCTGTGTGAGCTGCCAGGAGTGTCAGTCTGCGGGACTTGGTAAGGGGTCGCAGGGCTCACAGCTCAGCTCTTGGGCCATCCACTCGGGCAAGGGGCCCCTTGGTCTGTTTCCCAGGAGGCACCGGCCACCCACACAAGCTGGCTGTGGTATGATGTGGAGGGAAGAGGTCTTCGCAGCTGTGGCTCCTCTATCTCACAGCTGTTCCTTTCTCGTGTCAGCGGACTCAGTCATCCTTTTGCTGTACCTGGAAGATTCATTGAGGAAAGCCGTGGGACCCTCTGCTCACTGTGGTCAGCCAGGGCACCTGGAGATGGGTGTATTTATTTGCTCAGGGCGGGTAGCCTGTGGTAAAGAGGGGTCAGAGGTGACAGGCGCACTTTGTCGGGCTTACCACTGGCTTTATTTAAAGTGGTGGCTCCAAGTTCTGTGCCCTGACCCTTTAAGACTTTTCATAACAGATGTTAAGACCGGGGGACACCATGCACCGGCCATGGGCCACTCCCCAGGGGAATGCCACGGCCCTCCAGGGACCTGCACACCTGCCCTTCCAGGGTACTTGACAAGGGTCCCTGAGGCCAAGGGAGGCCACCCCCTCCCTCCTGATTTTGACTTTGTGGTTCTATAAAACCCATATTCACTCTCACTCTATTGTAACCACAACAGGGCCGTTGCATCCGGCATGTCTGTGTCCTGCCCCGGGCAGCTTGCCTACCCGGACACACTCTCTCTGGTCTGGCTACCCACCAAGAGGGCAGTTTTCATTTTGTAATTGGTAGAAGAGCCTCCAGCTTAAAAGCTCTTCCTTTTCTTTGGTCAGAAAGTATATGGTTTGTGTTGTGTTTTGTTTTGTTTTAAGGATGGACATCTGCTCTCTGGTTAGTGTCCATGTCCCCCTTGAGCGGTGGAATGATGGCCTGATGTCTTTCCTCTGTCTCACCTTCTGCCTGCCCAGTGCCCTCCTTTTCCTCCCTGCCAGGCAGTGGCTGTCTGGTTCCTTCCCAAAGTGCTTACTTGGAAAGAGAGTAGCTGCCGGCCTCTTTCAGAAGAGCTCCTTTGAGTCAGGAGCCTGGCGGGGATAGGAAGGAGTGGTCCACGGAAGTGGACATTTGGGGGAAGAGGACCGCTCAGAGAAAGCGTGTCTCCTTCCCAGGCCTAAGAATCGGGTGCTTGGAGCAGGAGAGGGCTGCTCCCTGCTCAGTATCCGTCAGGAATTGGGAGTCTCCTTGACTCCCTCCTTGGGGCTGACAGCCAAAGAGTGAGGCTCCTGTGCTCAGACCTTTGACATCGTCTACGGAGCGCTGGAGGCTAGGGAAGCCAGCAGAGGTGGCTTTCTGTGGGTTTGTGATTGCTTGGGAGGCGCATGCCTTCCTGAGCTCCCCGTCTTCAGCTCCACGGTAGCCTCGTTGCAACCTCAGAATAGACAAATCATGAATGAGCTAGAATGTTGGAAGAATATACATATAATAAATGTATATCTAGATATAGAAATATATATATTTAGAGAGAGCTTTCATGATGGCTAGCACCTCGTGGAGGACCTGGGTAACTCTTACCCGTGGCCAAAGGAAGGGGGCTGTCTGTCCGGGCCCTGAGGTTGGGGAGGGCATTGGGCACTGACCCTTGACTGGGTAAGCATCGCCCTGCTGCGGGGGGCTAATATGGTCCTCCAGCCGGAGGCAGGGTGGCAGGCCTGGGAACCAGCAGAGGAGGGCCCGTTTGTGCCGGGCAGCGCTCCGTCCGTGACCCTGGGAGCTCTGCTCCCGGTAACACAAAGAGCAAAGAGCCCCTGGTTTTCGTGGCAAAGCCCCACCCCAGAGCTCCTTTAACATCTGTTCATTAAGTGCAATAAATTTTTCTAGAAAATGGCAAAGATGACTTCCAGGTGGATATTGCTCTCTTACGGTGTTGGGGATGCCAGAACACCACTTGGTTTTATTTTTCTAAGTGCATGTGATAGAGTGTGTGGGGCTCTGCGTCCTCCCCTGGGAGCCGGCATTCCAGCGGGCCCCTCTCCCCTTTACCCTTGTTGGGGGAAAGAGGCAAGGAGAGGCCCCTCCTTCCCCGCCGGAGAGGGCAGAGGCAGACTGTAGCCCATTGGCCTTATGTGCGTGTGTGCGTGCGAATGTGTCGCTGCTGGTGGGCTGGAGTGATGTGGCCGGGAGGGAAGTCGGGGATGTGTCCTTTTCAAGACAAGATTAAATATTTTGAGATGAGAATCGTGGGACTGTCTTTTCTGTCCTCCTCCCCTGTCCGTGTGTGTTGTGGCCTAGGAGCCCGAGGGACATCACAGGCACCCCTGCGCCACCGGCTGCGTACCCTCGGCCAAGTCACCTAACTTCTCTGTGCCCTCGTTTCCTCTTTCGTCCCCCGAGAGTGACCTGCCTGCTCACCGCACCGTGTGTTGAGGAAAGACAGATAGCAGAGCAGAAGCTGTAGGGACGAGGAAAAGTGCGGTACAGATGCTAGAAAGACGGGGAATGGCTCAGGAGAAGAGTTCCCAAGCAGGGAGCCCCTGACGGCAATTATATAAAAAGGAAAAAGTGTCAGGACTAGGTGTGGGGTCCCAGGGTGGAATTCCAGGGATGTTCCTTTCCTCCATGGGCCGAGTTTCCTGTCTGTGGCCACGGTGGACCTCGCAATTAAAGGATACATTACATACGAGGGAGCAGCCACTGGCAAGGTTCACTCAGCGTGAGCATCCCCGGGCCCCCTGCTCAAGGCTGGCCCGGGTCCCTGGGGGCTTTCATCGGGTGTGGGGGCAGAAGAAGGTGCACCCCCTGGGCAGAGCCGGCGACGAATTCACCTGGCCCCCAGCAGCGCCCTGCCTTCACCCTTAGCCCCCTGCTCCCTCTGGGTGCAGAGTGGCGGTGCCTGCTACCCCCTGCGGCCCCGAGCTGCCTGTTTGCAGGTCCTGCCTCCCGACATGGCAGCCTGTAGTGCTCAGGGCCATGAAGTGCCCGGGGTCGCTGTGGCTTCAGGGACCAGGAACCATCCCTAATTTTGTTTCAAAGGGGAAAAGCACTCATGTAGAGTCTGGAGACAGGCTGGCCAGGTGGGCTTTTTAAAATGGCCATTTTAGGATCCCTGGGTGGCCCAGCGGTTTAGCGCCTGCCTTTGGCCCAGGGCGCGATCCTGGAGACCCGGGATCGAATCCCATATCGGGCTCCCGGTGCATGGAGCCTGCTTCTCCCTCTGCCTATGTCTCTGCATATCTCTCTCTCTCTCTCTTTCTCTCTCTCTCTCTGGCTCTCATAAATAAATTTTAAAAATTAAAAAAAAAATGGCCATTTTAGGGATTCCTGGGTGGCTCAGTGGTTAAGTGCTTACCTTTGGCTCAGGGTGTGATCCTGGAGTCCTGGGATCAAGTCCCACACCGGGCTCCCTGCAAGGAGCCTGCTCCTCCCTCTGCCTGTGTCTCTGCCTTTCTCTTTCTGTGTCTCTCATGAATAAATAAATAAAATCTTTAAAAGAAAAAATGGCCATTTTACGGGGCACCTGCCTGGCTCAGTCAGTGGAGCATATGTTTCTTGATCTCGGGGTTGTGACTTCGAGCCCCAATTTGAGTGTGGAAACTACCTAAAGATTTTTGTAAAAAAATGTTTAAGACTATTTTACAAATAAACAGGCTCAGAAAGCAAAGTGATATGCCCCCCAAAACAGCAGCAGAGCTGAACTTCCAACCCAGAGTGGGTTTCAAGTTCTCAAGTTCAAATTCCCTGGACAGTAAAGGCAGGCGGACTGTTCTTGGCCCTGGGGTCAAGTTGGTCTTACCCAACTGCACCCTTGGGTCTTCCCATCTCCCCACAGCGTGCACAGGCCTTCCGGCCCAGCCTGCCGCTCATTCCAGCTCCCAGTATCTTGAGTCCCTACTGTATCCTCGGCCTGGGCTGGGTACTTGGAGATGTTATCTTATTTGCACTTCTCAGAGGTCGGGGGTGATGTTAACCCCATTGTGCAGTCGGGGAAATCAAAGTTTAGAGAAACTTCACTCAGCAAATATTTATTAAATGTCTATTCTGTGCCAGCCGTGCCTCCTGCCCTCACAATCTGCTAGCAAAGACAAACATTCCACAGACAAAAATAGAGAATGATGGATTGTACTCAGTCATGTGACTGAAAAGACGGGGGAACTGGGAGGGAAACTAGTGGAGGGGTCAGGGAAGACCTGTCTGGAGGCAACATTTAAGGAGAATGGCTGTGACTTGCCCTTAAGGCTCACACGTGAGTTGGGCTCAGAGCTGAGTCCTCCGGGTGGCTTGTGAGCTCCATCCACATGCCTCAGTTCCCCAGGGCAGACATGGCCTGTCCATCTGGCCAGAGGTGAGGCACGAGGTGAGCGGTGATGAGAGGACCCAGCGTGAGTGGAACCTTGACACTGCCACCTCTTGTCACCAAGGTTGAGACTAGGACACCAAGAAGCCGTGGAAAGCAGGTCTAACTTGAACAGACCTTTGGCCTGGTGATTGAAACATTAGGCAAAGGCTTTGTGTTGGCCCTGTGCCACCCCCTAAGCCAGCTCGGGGGCTGCAGGGGGCTGCTGCATTTTACCGACCCTAGCCCTGGGCACAGTTGATTGTCCAAGGAGGTAATATAACTAAACTGGACCCAGAAGGTTCCTTCCCTTAAATTTGTCAACCTGAGGTCTGTTTCTCCCCTGGAGGTGACCTACTTGAACCCACTGCATTTTCTTTTGCTTTTGCTTTTTTTTTTTTTTTTTAAGATTTTATTTACTTATTCATGAGAGATACAGAGAGAAGCAGAGACACAGGCAGAAGGAAAAGCAGGTTCCCTGCAGGAAGCCCGATCAGGACTCGATCCCAGGACCCCAGGATCACACCCTGAGCTGAAGGCAATGCTTAACCACTGAGCCACCCAGGCATCTCCAGCCCACTGCATTTTCTACCCTGCATACAAATGCTCCCATGCAAAACAGAGTTTTGTGCAGCCATGGGAGCATAGGGCATTTGGGCTCAAAATGTGTCAAAGCTACAAGATCTTTGTCAAGGCTGTGGCAGGTAAGAACTTAGGGTTTGGAGTTAGCCCTGGGTTCAGACCTTGCCTCCCATCACCAATTTAGGGTGTGATCTTGGGCAAGTCACTGACCTTGTCTAGGCTTCTGGGGTTTTTTATGGGACACCAGCTTCACAGGCCTCTGGGAGAGGGTAGATCCCTTGGCTATGCACTGAGGTCATGGCATAGAAGGTTCTACACAGAGATGAGCCCCTCCAGGCCTAGCAGCTGGGTGGTGTGGGACACAGTCAGGGTCAGACCAGCTGCGAGGCCTGGGGCAACTTACTCCACCTCCTTGAGTGATTTCTGTCTCTGCACAAGATGAATGTGCTACATCGATCATGTGTGAGTGGCCAACACAATGCGCCTCTCTCTCCCACCTCTCTGGAGGACGGACTTCCAGAGCTGGACACATGCCTCCCTCCTTGACTATACCCAACTACCAGGCAGCCGTCACACACCTCCCCGAGGCTGTGCCAGGCCAGCCCAGCTGGCAGCTCCTGACGTCAGCTGCTAATCCGGGAAAGCTGCCCGCCAGAGATAGGGGTGAGCGGCAAAGGAAGTCAGAAACAGGTTTGAAGGTGGGTGCCCCCGGCCCCCAACCCCCAGCCAGCCCTTCCCGTGCTCACATCAGCTGCTTCAGCAAACCCTCCCAACCCCATGCTTGGCCTCCTCCAGCTCCTAGGGTGCAGGTGTGGGGTGGGGGGCATCCACTCCGGCTTGGATTCCAGGCTGACTCCATGTAGCTGGTCCCATGTGGGCTGCAGAGAAAGCAGAGGAGGAGGAATCTTAGCCAGTCCTCTGAGCCCAAACTGGGGCATCATTACTCACTGCTGTCCTGGCATCTCAGCCTCATGGCACCTAGGATGTGTGTCCCATTTTACAGAGGAGGACACCAAGGCCCAATGAAGTCTTGGGTGACTTGCTTGGCCCAGATCTCACAGCTATGAAGTAGCAGAGCTGGTTGGCTCCTAAGCCCAAGCTCTTCCGTCATATCAGTCATCTCCTAGCCCAGGTGCTGGCACTGCCAAGGCCCGTCCACACCCCCCACCTTTTCCACTTCCCTGGGCCAGCAGGGGTCAGCCAGCCAGGGCAGCCAGACCAAGGCCTGGTGGGACATCTTCCCACAGACTATCCAAGCCACCCTGGCCGGCAGCAAGGCCAGGCCCAGCAGCTGGCGTGAAGGAGGAAAAAACTGGTGACTATCCCACAGCCTGGGCTGGGACCCTCACAGTGATCCCCCACTGGGCAAATGTGTCCACTGAGGGTCAGACAGGGGATGTGACTTCCAAGAGGCCATACTGCTTCTCCTCTCCCCCCTCCTCAACCTCTTCCTTGGTCCTCACCCAACCCTGGACCAGTGTCTGTCTCCTTCCCTCCCTCACAGCATGTCCTTTCTTCCTGGCTGCCAGGGTCAGAGGCCTTAGACAACAAGGACCTCAGAAGTTAACACCTCCAGGCCCTCCTGGAATGGATGGGAGAGAGGCCGGAGAGGAAAAGGAGCCATCCTAAGGTCACACAACAAAATGAGATTTGGACCAAGGCATCTTGCATATCCATGTGTCCTATCTCCCAGAAATCACTTCGAGGCTGGGTGGCCCCTCCTCGCTCAGGGAGGGCACTGGCTGTTCCTACTACCTGGACCATGAGCTGTTCACAAAAAGCTGGGCTCACATGGAACCAGCCTCATCCCAAGCCCATCTCCAACTTGCTGTGTGCCCTTCTGCAAGCCACATCCCTCTCTGAGCCCCTTCTTCTTTTCCTTCTGCTTCTTCTTCAAGATTTTATTTATTTATTTGAGAGAGAGAGAGAGAGAAAGCACAGAGGGAGAGGAAGAAGCAAACTCCTCGCTGAGGAGGGAGCCCGATGCAGGCTCGATCTCAGGACCCTGAGATCATGACCCAAGCTGACGGCAGACACTTAACCAACTGAGCCACCCAGGCACCCCTGAGTGCATAGAATCAGTGCATAGAATCAGAATCCTTATCCTGCCCACTTATCAGGGTTGCCTGGTAGATGCCTCACCCCCCTTTCCTCCACCCCACACACAAACCACGTTCCTCACAGGCTTGCCAATGCCTGCAATTCTACCATTAGAAAAGCAGACTGGAGGGCAGAGAGTGAGGTAGGTAGAGGCAGGCGATGGGGCTGGAAGTCAGCAGGGCCAGGCCACTCAGGGCTGAAGAGCGAGGCGGTCCTCCCGAGGTCTGAGTCTGGAACTCCTTTGACGCACGTCTGTGGCAGAGCTGGGCCACACCCCCAACCCCATTGCTCTGTTGGAGAAGCTGCTGGACTGAGCTCAAATCACCTTGACATCCCACCCTGGAGCCTTGCCAAGGCCTCAAGTGCGAGCCTGAGGGGTGTGACCAGAGCAAGTGGAGGCGCCCGAAGCCGGAATGGAGTCCTGGGCCAGGAGCCAGTGCCCAGCCCACCAAGGACTCACTGGGGCCCTCCTTGCTCTGGATGTCAGTTTTTCCCCCCAGGCCCAAGGGCACCAGAAGTGGGGATCTCAGTACTCACGTTCACACTCTGTAACAGCACCAGGCCAAGCCCAGCCTTCACTTCCCTCTCTTCTCGGCCTCGCCAACTCCCAATCATCCCTCCAGGCCCCAGTCAGTGGTCACCTCCACCAAGAAGGCTTCAACAACACTCTTAGGGCAGTCTAAGTGGCTCAGTGGTTTAGTGCTGCCTTCAGCCCAGGGTGTGATCCTGGAGACCTGGGGTCGAGTCCCACGTCGGGCTCCCTGCATGGAGCCTGCTTCTCCCTCTGCCTGTGTCTCTGCCACTCTCGGTGTCTCTCGTGAATAAATAAATAAAAATCTTAAAAAAAAAAAAAAAACACTCTTGTGGACAAGCTGCCCCCTTGCATGATTCTACACCTTCTTCTGCAGGCCTCCAGCCCGGCCCAGTGCTGCCCTCACATTGAGGTGAGGATCCAGTGACTTAAAACACATGAAATCCTGAGAACAGCACCTGGCACGGAGCAAGCAGCCTCGTGTACCATCTGTCCCCCAGCAACCCGCCTGCGTCTCTCTAGCCCCATCCTCTCCCCAAGCTCCTGACACTTACCTGGCACCTCTGCCGGGAGGTCCCACAGGTATTTCACCTTAACCTGCCCAGAGGCTCCTGGTCTCCCCCAAACCTGCTCCTCCCCAGTCTTCACAGTACAGGACCCCCCATTCCTCAGGTGCTCAAACCAAAGCCTGATTCTAATCTGTCCACAGACCCTATAAGTTCTAGAATCCCATGGCCACCTCTGGTGTCTGAGTTGCTTCTGTGTCCTACCTGGGTAGTGACAGCATCGCCCCACCATTTGCTCTGTTTTCACTCCTCAGTCTATCCTTCTCACGGCAGCCTTGCTACCATCTGCCACATCCCATGGCTCCCATCACTCTCAGAAACAAACCCAAACTCAGCACAGCCTTCAACCTGCCCCTTCCCCTCCCCCTCCACGCCCAGCACCAGGCTCCAGCCACTCGGCCCTTGGGCTCCTCCTGCCCAGTGCCTCTCCATCTCAGAGCCAGTGCACTTGCTGTCCTGTCTGCTGGAGTGCTGTCCCCCAGATCTTCTCGGCCTGGTCTCATTCTCCGTGCCTGGCCTGCCTAATCCTTGACACATGGCAGCTGCTCACTAAATGTCCCCCTAATGTACAGGGTCAGCGACAGAACAGGGCCGGGTGTCGGCAGGAGTGCTGTATAACCACCAGGTGGCGCTGCAGACACACCTCTAGGCCTTGACCTCTCCTCCAGCCTCCAGAGTTGTTCAGTCAGCAAAGCCTCCCCCCGCTCAGTCCGGTGCCAGGCGGTGCTGTGGGCCCCCCGCGGACTTGGTTCCCCCACCCCCGCCCCGCGCCTTTCTTCCAGTGGCCACTGGTGGACGTGGTCCAGGGGTATCCACAGAGGCCGAGGAGGGGGGGAGAGAAGCACGGGGAGGCCTGCCTGCCTCCCATGGCCTGCAGTTTAGGCTCTTCCTGGGGAGCTGACATGTAGGCCTGCGGGGGTGGGGTGTGGGGACCAGGGCTCAGCCAGAGTGAGGTATCTGGGATGAGGAGTTCTGTTTGGATCTCGCCTCCTCTAGTCCTCCAGCTGCTTCTGACAAGACTGGTCCTGTCTCTGAGCCTCAGCTTCCTCATCTGTCATCAGAGGATAAGACGTGAGCAAGGGCTGAAACCCTGCTTCAAGGAGCCGAGGTGGGCCACTCTAGCAGAATGAGGCTGAGAGGCTTTGAGGGGGGCCTCCCCAGTAATGGGTGTGTGGGTGGTGTGTGCATCTG
This sequence comes from Canis lupus dingo, assembly GCF_003254725.2. NCBI lineage: Eukaryota > Metazoa > Chordata > Mammalia > Carnivora > Canidae > Canis > Canis lupus. The sequence goes on along the minus strand of NC_064252.1, from coordinate 24,564,008 downwards.
GGGAAAAGGCAGGTGAACAGGAAACTAGCCTCCTGCTGTATCAACCAGGCAGTCTCTAGGGCTTTTCTTGCCTTGAGCCCTGTGATCTGAAGTGTGTGTGTGTGTGTGTGTCCGTGTGAGAGAGACAGAGTGTGTATCAGAGTCCCTGGATGTCTGTGTTTCAGTGAGTGTGTCCATGTGTGTCCACACCAGGGCACCAGGACAACTCATTTCTGTTCCAGCCCCCAGGCACCTGGTAGCTGGATCTTGTCTCTCCATCTTTCCCCAAGAGCAGCACCTGTACTGCCTGATTTGCATTCTTTTTTTTTTTTCTAAGAGTTCATCCATTTGAGAGAGAGAGAGAGAGAGAGAGAGCATGAGCAGGGGGAGGGGCAGAGGGAGAGGGAGAAGCAGGCTCCCCACTGAGCAGGGAGCCCAATGTGAGGCTCCATCCCAGGAACCCTGAGATCATGACCTGAACCGAAGGCAGATACTTAACCGACTGAGCCACCCAGGTGCCCCTCTTTTGAGTTCTTCTGCATTCAGACCCTCCAGGCCCTCCTTCCCTCAGATCACAGTGTCATGCTTACTCCCATCAGCCCAGTCACGGAGGCTGTGGACTTCCTGTGGGTAAGGGGCTGAGGGCTCTGGTCCCTAGCCCCCCCTCCCCACTTCTTCATGCAAAGAGTCAGCCTGGCTCTTTCCCTTCTCAAGGGATAGAATTATTAATCACTCACTGTGTGCCAGATGCTTTACATACCTGTTCATTACATCTTCACTTTATGGTATCTTTATGCCCATTTCACAGAGGAGAAAATTGAGGCTCAGAGAAATGAGGTGACTTGGCTCAGACCCCACAGTAAGTGGGAATGGAACCCAGCTCTGACGGACTTCCTGCAGACACACTTGGGTGTGGGTATGGGAAGGGGGGTGCACAAGCTCTCTTGCTTGACTCCTTACCCTCCTGGTGATAAGCCATCTGCCTTGCCACCTGGCTCTTGCTCTTTTTGCTCAAGTGACCTCCTAGGAAGATGAGGGTGGTGGTGGTAGTAATGGCAGAAGACAAAGGGGCTGCTGAGGTTTTGGGGATTCCTGCTGGTTCTGGCCTCTCCCCATGCACCCACCCCAGTTCAGCCAGAGGTTTTCTCTACTATTCTTTCTCCCAGACCAGCTGAGCTAACTCCCCCCCAACTCCTCATAGCCCTGCCCAGATACTGTCCGAAGAAGCCAGCCTTCCAGGTCCAGCTTCAAGGTGAGAATTCAGTGATTGTTTGCTTAGGAATAGTAATAATAGTAATAGTAATAGTAATAGTAATAATAATAATAATAATATCTGCCATCGGTTGAGCACTAAGTGTCCAGCCTATACTAAGCACTTTTCAGGTGGTCTCTCAAAGCAGTATTTCCCACAACGAGAATTGCATCCTATTATTATCCCCATTTTTCAGGGGAGGAAACTAAGGCACAGAGAGGTGAAGTCACTTTCCCAAGATCACACAGCTAAGACATGCCATAGGCAGGTTTTATTTTTTTTTAAAATATTTATGATAGTCACAGAGAGAGAGAGAGAGAGGCAGAGACACAGGCAGAGGGAGAAGCAGGCTCCATGCACCGGGAGCCCGAAGTGGGATTCGATCCCGGGTCTCCAGGATCACGCCCTGGGCCAAAGGCAGGCGCCAAACCGCTGCACCACCCAGGGATCCCATAGGTAGGTTTTAAACCAAGTCTATCTGGGTCTAGAGTCTGTGTTGCACTATAGTGAAGAGTCAAGATATGGATATTCTTTTTTTTTAAGATTTTATTTATTCATGAGACAGAGAGAGAGAGAGGCAGAGACACAGGCAGAGGGAGAAGCAGGCTCCCTGCAGGGATCCTGATGCAGGACTCGATTCCAGGACCCCAGGATCAGGACCTGAGCCAAAGGCAGATGCTCAACCACTGAGCCACCCGGGTGCCCCAGGACATGGATATTCTAAGGTCCCATCCCCCCTACTTGCTATGAGCTGCAGAGGTATCTGAGACCACCGACCCCAGGCTGGGCTGGGCTAGGCAAGGTAGGTCCACCTCACCTCACGAGGACTGGAGGACAGAAGAACCTTGGATTCCAGTTACTGTGCAAATCACTCTTCTCCTTTGAGCCTCATTTGCTGAAGGAGGCCTCTGGCCTTGCCCCGCCTCCCAGGGCAGCTGTGAGGATAGAGGAGTCAAGGCTGCCATTGTCAAATGGATTTTTCCAGTAGAACCTCATTTTCAACCACAATCTCACCCAGAAGGCCAACATATGGAACTGATAAAAGGGGTGTTTCATCAGGATAAATTTCTAAGCTAAAGGTGCTGACAGGTCTTTAGTCTAAAGTCACTTGAGAGGGTAAGTGTGTGACACTTGTGATGGACACACACCCTGCTTGGGGTGTTGGTAAGGGCTATGGTGTCAAGGGCTACCCCAGCACCCAGTCTATTCCTGCAGCTTGTTTGAGCTATACAGCATCAAGAAAGCCTTGAGGCCTGCCGGCAAAAAAAAAAAAAAAAAAGAAAAAGAAAAAGAAAGAATTGAAGCTCTGGTGATAGCTGTACAGCCCAGCCAGGGATTCTGGGTGTCTACAGAGCCCATCTGATAATCCCTGGCCCTGGCTGTGGGGCCCTGGGCAAATCCCTTGCCCTCTTTGGGCTTTAGGAGGCTGGGGTCCACCTCCAGAGGCCCATCTCTTTCCCTCAGTAGGTCTGGATTTGGTGATCAGAGACACTGGGCCAATGACCTGGCTCCCCACTGCCCCTCAGCAGCCTGGTGGGTGCAGAAACAGACCGTGTGCAGAGAAAACCTTCAAAGACTGGCCTGGGAGCTCAGCTGGCAGGTGGGAGACAGCAGGGATGAGGTGAGGTGGGATGGGGAGGGGCCAGGGAGCTGACCATGCCCTGAGAGTTTAAAAATAAATCCCGTCAGAGTGCTGTTAGCTCCAGCCAGCCCCAGCTTCCAGGGCCCTGTGACATCACCAGGGCACAGGATGTCCTTGGCAGGGCCTGGGGGTGGCAAGGGCGGGGGCGCAGAGGGGGTCCTGATTTGCCCTTTCTGCTGTGTTTGGGGAGAGCCCGCCTGGCTTGTCCTGGACAAGAGGGGCTGCTGGGGATCTGCACTTGAGAACATTCCATTTTGCATCTGAGAAAACGGAGGCCCCAACTTTGAGAGATTTGGCAGGTCTGGAACTTGAAGCCAGCAGTGCTTGCTCTCAAGTAGTGGTTCCTGAAGCCTGGTGTGCATGGGACAGGGGACCATTTGGGGAGAGGTCTCGGATGGAGGTCAGGGGGAGGCACCAAATGAGCAAATGCCTAGTGCTGTGCTGGACATTGTTCAGAACAAACCAGCTCCTCCTGACCATCCCCTGCCTCGGCATCTCACTCTGACCCTTAGGAGGAACAGATTAGAGCTGTCCCCATTTTATAGATGAGGAAACTGAGATCCAGGGAGACAGAATCACCTACTCCAGTCCTCATAGACAGCCTATCATGCCCATCTGGATGGGGTCCAGTATCCCCAGGCAGTCCCCAGCTTTAGCTAATAGAGAGGTGGAGGGAGGGTGGCTGTAGGGGCTGGGGGAAAGTGAGGTCGCCACGAGAAGACAGGGAAGGGCTGGAAAGGAGACCCTGCTGCCTCAGCTACTGGGGCACCCCATTCGTTGGGCCTCCCCCTCACTCCTCACCCCTCCTCTTTGGGCTTCCCACCCCCTTGCACTCGGGACAAAGTCAGGCCTTGCCTGGTCAAGGCTTTCCCTGCACATCCAGCCTCATCTCTCATCACGTACTTGACAGGCTCTAAGCCTCAGCCTCAAACCGCTTCTAGATCCCTACAGCGATTGCTATTTCAGGCGTCTGAGCAGTTGAACAAACTGTTCCTGCTGCCTGGAATGCCCCCTCCTGTGTCTTCCTGGGGAACTCCTGTTCATCCTTCACAGTTCAGCTCTGAGCTGTCAATGCTCATCAGACCACAACCTGATCAGGATTGATTGCTGTGTGTGCTGCCCACCTTTCTTCCTGACCCACTATGCTTGTAGGGCAGGAACTGTATTGTATTCCCTTTTCTGTGCCAGTGTCTAGCTAGTGCTTGGATGAAGGAATCCAATTGGGTCCTGAGCCTGCTTGTTTCTCGCCAGGTACTTTGTCCAGGTCACATCCGGTCTCTGAGCTTTGTAAGATGGACAAGGCCCACTTCGCAAGGTTGCTGGAGAATGGTGGGATCTACTGGGCCCCTTAGTAGGCACTGAAGGGCTTTACCTGTGTGAAGGGTGTTGCTCCACCTCCACAATTCAGGCAGTCCCTAGCCACAAACCCCAATCTAACCTCCCCCGCCCCACGGCAGCCCCTCACTCCTCTGCCCTGTCTTTCCACCCTGTCCATCAAATCAAAGCAGGGACAGTCCCAACCTGCCACTCTCCTGCCACTTGCTTGCTCCCTCCCCCCAAAGCAACCCCAAGACAGCTCCCAAACCTCAGAAAGCCCAAGCTCCCCTAGGGAGCCTGTTTCAAATGCTGAGTCCCAGGCCTCACCCCCAGAAGGCCCACGCAGAGGGGCCTGGCGTGGAAACCCAGAATCAGCACAGTTAAGCAGCCGCCCGGTGGTCCCGATCCACCTTTGGGGGCCTCCTGAGCGCAGCACGGAAGCCCAAGATGATCCCTGACCCGGGGCAAAGCAGCAGAGCCAGGGCCACGGAGCAGGGAATGGGGGCGACCTCGGGTGGTGGCTGCCTGCGGCCTTTCCTCCACTTCCCGGGGGGGAGGCGAGCAGGCCCTAAGCCAGGGGCTTCGGCGAGGGGCTCCCTCAGCCCCCTGCCCCCCCGGGGACCCCGGCGGCCGGCACCTGCAGCACACCGTGTGCGTGCGGGCCCCCAGGCCGGCCCCGCCGCCGCCTCGCGTCAGAGCCGTCTGCTGGGGAGCCAGACGCGGATATAAATAACAGCGAGGCCAGGCCGGATGAAGTAAGTGCGAGCGGAGGGAGGCAGGAGCCGCCGGGGAGCGGGGGAGGCCGACGCGCGCGGCGGGGAAGGGGCGGCGCGGGCCCGGGTGACCTTGGCGCAGGAGGGGGCGGGGCCCCGGCCCGGAGGGTGCCGTCGCGCAGCGGGCGGGGGCGCAGGGGGTCCGCGGGCCCGGAGCCGGCTCGGAGCCCGCCCCGTCCGCCCGCGCCCGCGCCCGCGCCCCCAGCCCCGGCCCCGCGGCTTGGCTAGAGCCGGGGGGGCCGCGCGGCTGCGGGAAGGCGGCGCCGCCGGGCCTTGCTAGGAGGGCCGCCCCCATTGGCTGCCCGCGCCGCCCCGCCCCCGTTACGTAACCCCCGCCCCCCGCTCCCCCGCCCCCGCCGCCGCTGGGGCTCGGGGGCCCGGAAAGGAGAGGCCCCGGTCCCTCCCTGGGCGCGGTCCTGCGTGGCTCAGCACGCTCCGCTGCTGCTGAACGCCCAGGGGAAACTGAGGCGGCTCCCTGACGGGGCCCCGCGACCGGGGCCCCGCGGGGATGGGGTGACCGCGCTGGCTAGGAAGGATCCCTGGGCTTACAGGGGAGCCCAGACTGTGATGGGAGCCCCAGAACGGCCGCGGGGCCGCGGGTCACGGCCTGCTCCTCCGCGCGAAGGGCCCCTCGATGACCAGGACCGGAGGGGCCCCGGGGTCCCCTGCGCCCGGAGCCTTCCAGAGCTCCCGCCCCTCTCCCTGCCCGTGCCTGGGCCACAGTCTGTCTTGAATTCTAAAGTCAGGCAGTGACCCCCGCTGGTGACTGGTTCCTCCCCCTGCCCCATGGTGACCTTGGCCAGACTTTGCCTCTCAGAGCCTCAGTATCCCCACCTGTAAACTCGGACTGCTGGTGGGCCCTTCTCGTGTTGCAGGGAAGAAGCGGGGCGTGTCAGCACCTGCTGAGGACTTAGGGAGGTAACTGTGACCTGTTCTAATTCTCCCCTAATGCCCTCCCAGGATCTGGCACCGTGCAGGACCCGAGCCTAGCCTTGGGTCCCTGTGGACCTTGGTCTCTGCGCAGGGAGCACATGGCCCAGGCCTGCCTTGTGGCCTGGCCAGCAGCTGTGGGCAGGGCTGGTCCTGGAGGGCCTAGTACCTTCTAAGAGCAGATTTGGGGGTACCCCGGGTGGCTCAGTGGTTTAGCGCCGCCTTCAGCCCAGGGCCTGATTCTGGAGACCCGGGATCCAGCTCCACATTGGGCTCCCTGCATGGAGCCTGCTTCTCCCTCTGCCTGTGTCTCTGTCTCTGTCTCTCTCTCTCTAATAAATAAATAAAATCTTAAAAAAAAAAAAAAAAAAAAGCAGATTTGGGGATAAGAGAAGTATCTGCCCAAGCCTTCTGTGTGCTGCTCAGACTCGATGGGAGCCTCAGTCCCTTCATCTACAAAACTGGGAAGATCAACCCCCCCTCCTTCCCCTCCTCCCCAGCCTCTACCAGGATAAGAGGAAAGGCTGTTATCCCTGCTCCCAGTTATTGGACCTAGACTGAGTCCAGGACTTTCTGTTCATTTCACCCTCCAACAGGTGAGAATTGGTGTCCTGTTACGATTGAGGAAACCAAGAGGTGGAGTAACTCCTCCAGCTAGGGCGACCAACCATCCTGGTTTGCCTTGGACTGAGGGGTTTCCTGGGACACAGTACCTTCATTGGGAAAACTGGGCGTCACGCTACCTCCAGGACACACACCTCACAAGGTACAGTATCTGAGTCCAAAGTCTGGCAGCCCCTCTCCAGGCTGTATTTCCCTCTATTAATATTTGCTAAATGAATGAATACATCGCTCCCCACAACTGTCCCTCACCTTGGCTTATATGTCTGGATACAGTTTGGACTCTGCCAGAAATGTCCTGTGGCAAGTGAGCATGGTCTCTGGGTTCAGCTGCTGGGTTTCTAGGACTCCTCCCTCAGGCCCTCCCTGGCTCAACTCCACCTGAGGGAATCCCCTGGGGTCTGCCCATCGGGCTCTTGCGCTTTTTCCTATAGGGGTGGGGAGCCACCTGCCCCTAATATCAGCTGTGCCACTTTGCTGAAGCTCAGTGTTCTCGCTTAGAAAATGAGGAAGATAAAACCTGCCTTCAGGTTGCTGCCGGGATTCAGGGAAATGTAGGCAAAGTTCCTGGCACACAGGAGGCCCTCAATACATAGACGTTACCATTGCCTTATTAACGTGGCCATTAGAGCCCACTACTACGTCAGGCACCTCCTCTGTGAGGGTTAACTATCTTAAATGCCCCCCGTGCCTTCAAACCCAGAGAAGTAGGTGCCATATTTCAGGTGAAGATCGGAGTTTCAGAGAGGTTGTGAGGTGCCTAAGGTCATGGTGGTACGGCGCAGGGCCAGCACTTGCAGGGCACTTACTCTCGTAGAGCATTGCTCAAGGGAGGGCAGCTGGGAGCCATATGGGGAAACTAAGGCAGACATTAGGGAAGGGATCGCTGAGGCCCTCATAGGGCGCCAGGTCCCCTCATCTCCCTCCCAGACAAGCTGCTCCTCTCTTTGCCCAAGGTGGCAGGTCAGGTTGTGCGAACAAGCCCTTTGCTCAGGCCAGGCTGCTCCCCGCCCCCAGTCGGCCGGCTGCCCGTACCCTCTGCCAGCTACTGTTCCCTGTCGGCCAGCCAAGCTGTGAAGCAGTCCAGGACATTGTGTCCAGAGAACGGGCCAAGCAGGCCCCCCTACCGGTGGCCGATGACCTCCAGCCCTGCCCCTCTGGGCGTCAGGCCAGCCTGGCCTGTCCCATCCCCTCCGTCACAAGCAGGAGGCCGGAGCTGTCCTCCCAGAGGCCAGGAGCGCGCCTCACCCCCTCCTGCCTCCCTGCGAGCCCTGCTCATGAGGGTGCCCCTCCTGCAACCCCTGCCCTCTCCCCAGAAGGCAACCCTGATTCTGGTCAGGGTGGGCTCCCTAGGGTGCCTGTGAGGAGAAGCCAGCTGGGCTTCTGAGAAACCTGTTTTCCTGCCCCGGGCGTATCTACCCTGCCTGTCCCCAAATGCAGCTGAGCCAAGGTGAGAGGCCCCCTTGGGCAGGGAGCTGGCCGTGGGGGGGCTCCGTGCCCTCGTGAGCCGGGCTCAACCCTGTTCCACACCATATGGCCCAGGGAGCTGTAGAGAGGGCCCCAGATTCTGGCATGGCCACACCACCCAGCTGAGGCTACACATGAGACATGGGGACCCCCCCTGGACCGCTTCCCTCACTCCCCCCACCTCGTGTTCCTGCCTGGTCGCCGTATTGTTTCCCTGAAGTTATTTCTGTGCATGGCTTTCATTTATGTATCAGGTTTATTACCGCTCTTGCCTCCGAGGACGGGGTCCTGGGAGGGCAGGGACCGTGTTGTCCTTGTTCCATCTCCAGTACCGAGAACACAGGGCTTTGCACATAGTAGGGCAACGTGTATTTGTGGAATGGACCATCAAGTATGGGCTGTGCCTTCTAGTCACCACGATCAAAATACTGAATTTTCCCATCACCCCCAAGTTTCCTTGTTCCCATTTTTAATCCCTTTCTCCTGTCTCTTTCCCTCCTCCTCTCCTGTCCCAGGCAGCTACTAATCTGCTTTTTGTCACTACGTGATTAGTTAGCATTTTCTAGAATCATCTGTAAATGGATTCAAATCATATATATATATATTTTTTTTTTGTCAGACTTTCACTCATTTTAATATTTTGAGGTTCATTCGTGTTTGTTGCATGTGTCAGAAGCTCATTTCTTTTTATTGTTGTGGAGTATTCCATAGTATGTTATAGTGGAACTTGTTCAACTGTTCACCCCTTAAAGGACTTTTGTGTTGTTTCCCATCTGGGGCTAACACATAAAGGTGCTATGAGCATTGTGTACAAGTCTTGGTATGGACATTCATTTTCTTTCTTTCTTTCTTTCTTTCTTTCTTTCTTTCTTTCTTTCTTTCTTTCTTTCTTTCTTCTTTCTTCCTCCCTCCCTCCCTCCCTCCCTCCCTCCCTCCCTCCCTCCCTCCCTCCCTCCCTTCCTTCCTTCCTTCCTTCCTTCCTTCCTCTTAAAGATTTTGTTTATTTCAGAGAGAGAAAGCACGAGTGGAGGGGAGCAGCAGAGGGAGAAGGAGAAGTAGACTCCCTGCTGAGCAGGGAGCCCAACACAAGGCTTGATCTCAGGATCCCAGGATCATGACCTGAGCTAAAGGCAGACCCTTAACCAACTAAGCCAGACCCTTAACCACCCAGGCGCCCTGATTTCCTTTTCTTATGAGCAAATAATTAGGAACAGAATGGCTGGATCCCATTGTAGGTTATGTGTTTAACTTCCAAAGACTCTTCCAAATTATTCTACAAAATGGTTGTAACATTTTGCATTCCCACCAGCAGTGTATGAAAGTTACTAATTCCTCCTTATCTTTGTTAACACTTGGTATTGTCAATCTTTTAAATTTTAGCTGCTTTAATAGGTGTGTTTATTGTGGTGTTAGTTTGCATTTTTCTTTTTTTAAAAGACTTTGTTGGGATCCCTGGGTGGCGCAGCGGTTTGGCGCCTGCCTTTGGCCCAGGGCACGATCCTGGAGACCCAGGATCGAATCCCACATCGGGCTCCCGGTGCATGGAGCCTGCTTCTCCCTCTGCCTGTGTCTCTGCCTCTCTCTCTCTCTCTCTCTCTGTGACTATCATAAATAAATAAAAATTAAAAAAAAAGACTTTGTTTATTTATTCATAAGAGACACAGAGACCGAGAAGCAGAGACACAGGCAGAAGGAGAAGCAGACTCTGCAGGGAGCCCGATGTGGGACTTGATCTCAGAACTCTGGGATCATGCCCTGAGCCAAAGACAGATGCTCAACCACTGAGCCACCCAGGTGTCCCAATTTGCATTTTTCTAATGACTGATGATGAGCAGTTTTTCATGCGCTCATTTACCATTTCCATATCTGTTTTTTAAGATATTTATTTATTTATTTATTTATTTATTTATTTATTTATTTATTTATTTATTTATAGAAAGAAGGAGAGTGGGAGAAGGACAGAGAAAATCTTAAGCAGATGCCAAGCCAAGCATGGAGCCTGACATGGGGCTTGATCCCATAACCCTCAGATCACAGCCCTACCTGAAATCGGGTTGGTCACCCCAATTGACTGAACTACCCAGGCATTCCCATTCATGTATCTTCTTTGTGAAGTGTCTGTTCAGATCTTTTGCCCAGTTTTGTATTGTGTTGTTTGTTCTCTTATAATTGAGGGGTGTTTTGTTTTGTTTTCTAGATGTAATTGACCTATAACATATTAGTTTCAGGTGTATGACATAATGATTTGATATTTGTGTATATTGCAAAATGATATAATTGAGTTTTGAAAGTTCTTTATAGGTTCTGTATAAAACACTTTTATCAGAGGCATATAATTTGCAAATATTTTCTTCCAGTTTCTCCCAGTGGCTTGTCTTTTTATTCTCTTACCAGTGTCTAAGGGTACTTTTAAAAAAAATATTTTATTATTTTTTTATTTTAAGGATTTATTTATTTATTCATGAGAGACACAGAGAGAGAGGCAGAGACACAGGCAGAGGGAGAAGCAGGCTCCATGCAGGGAGCCCGACATAGGACTCAATCCCAGGTCTCCAGGATCAAGCCCTGGGCTGAAGGTGGTGCTAAACTACTGAGCCACCCAGGCTACCCTTTTTTTTAAAAAAATAAAGTTCAGATTATCAGTTTTTTCTTTTATGGATTATTTTTTGGGAGTCAGATCTAAGAACTCTTTGCCTAACTCAAGATCACAATGATTTTCTCTTCTGTTTTCTTTTAGAAGTTGTTAGTTTTAGTTTTATATTTCTGCCTTTGGGATATCTCTGTGGCTCCTTGAAGGGCACCGTCTGCACTGGCTGTGCCCATGGCTGCACCCCTCACCCCTCCACTCCTGAGTCTCAATCCTCTGAGGGCCTCCCTGCTGACTGCCTGGAGCCCCCCAAGGCTCAGTCCGGGTGTCATCTTACCAGCCCATGCTGGAGCACTCGGCCTGTGTTCTGTGCCTGAACTCCTGGCTCACAAGCTCAGTCAGCCCTCTGCAGAGCCCTCCTGGGCTGGGTGGGAGCCTCACTCTGGGCACTCATGTCTCCCTGCACTTTTTTCTGTCATGGACCCGATCAAGGTGTTGAAGTCATAATGACCTGGGTCTAGTTTCCATCACCAGACGTATCCTTCACTTCCTCTGGCCCACGCTCTGGGCCGCTGTGTCCAGCTCAGGGCCTGGCTCAAAGGAGGGGTTCTGGGAAGATTCGTTGATTGTGTGAGGGAACTGTCTCTGCCAGCCAGACATGGGGCAGCCTGGGGGTGAGAGACTTAAGCCTCACAACTAAGATAAAATCCTATGATGTGGCCCCGAGGCTGTCTTTGAGCCAATCTGGGGCTTTTTGCTCTTGTTTCCTGGTGGCCTTCTCTTTTCCTAAGCAGACCATGTTTGTTCCCGTCTTGCCCTTGCAGCAAGCTGCTCGCTCTGCTACTTCTCCTGTAATTCAGGTCATCGATGGAGAGCCGCCTCCTTGGGAAGGCCCCTTCTTCCCTGACCAATCTAAAGGAGCCACTTGGTCACTAGCTACCATCACTGGTTGTGACTGTCTTCACGGCCCATCTTCATGGCCCATCCTCACTGTCTGACATTTTCTCATTTATTCGTGGTTAATAGCACATCGTCTTTAGGGGAGCAGGGATTTTTTTCCTGTTGTTCACCCTTATTTCCCACATGCCTGGAACAGTGTCCAGCATTTATGGGGGACTCCGTGCTGTATGATGTCCGTTAAGTGTTGAGTAGAGTGGGCGGGGGGTGGGGGTGACTGGGTGACAGGCACTGAGGTGGGCACTTGACAGGATGAGCACTGGGTGTTATTCTATATGTTGGCAAATTGAACACCAATAAAAAATAAATTTATAAAAATAAAAAAAAATTTTTTTAAAGTGTTGAGTAGAGCCAGACAGGGCACAGCTAGCCAGAGGACCCAGCTGTCCCAGTGGGTGGGCCAGGCCTCTTCTTCTCCACAGTCCTCCTCACTTAGCCCTGCCACAGCCCAGCAGTCTTCTGATCAGGGCCTCATGCCTTGGGCAGGGGGTGAGGAGGTCTCTGCCAGGACTCATGTGGTCCTGCCCAGGACTTAGCCCATCACTCTTCCCTCCCCTCCCTGGGAAAGGTGCTACAGCTCAGGACCCTCATCAGGTCTTGGGAGTCACCGAGACAGGAAGAGGTATTGGCCCAGGGATTGGTCTAGCTGGCCAGGGGCCCAGCCCCGCTATGCCTTGTGGTACAAGTGGGACAGGTGTCAAGAGAGAAGAGAAGTTTTCAAGGTTATACAGAAAGTTAGCAGCTGTGAGGACCAAGAGCCCACTTCTCTTGCTGGCAGTGAAATCCCCCAAACTAAAAACCAGGGATCAGTAGGTTCCTATTGCCCAGGGGCTTGGAGACTTCTTGGCTGGTTCCAGCCTGTCCTTAGGCCCTGCCCAGGCATGACTTGGCCCAACTGGCCAGGCCCAAGGGAAGGAGGGAGGAGGGTGAGAGTGTGCTCCTCCGCCCCTGACTCACTCAGCGGGAGGTGGCAGCGGGGAGGACCAGACAGAGGCATCCCCTTAGCCTATGGGTGGGCCCTGACTCAGGCAGACAGTGACCAAGGGAGCAGGGCCCTCCTGCTGCCATGACTCACACCCACCCACCCATCTGTTCTCCAGAGAGAAACTCCCAGGAGGTTTCAGGACGCAGGTCAAGACTGAAGGCTGGGCCTCTGGAGAGAACAAGTGGCAGTTAGCATACTTTATAGTATGGGGTGGAGGGCATTGCTGGGGACGAGCGGCCTCCCACCCTGGCAGAGGGGAGGGCAGGGGCCGACCTCGTCTCTGCTCCAAGGATGGAGTTTCCTTTTGTGCCCCAGCCTGGTCCTGCTGCTGGAGGGCTTGGGTTTCGGCCTGTTTGCTGATGATGTAAGGGAGCCTCCGGGATGGGCTGGCCTGTGGTGGTTGAGATGGGACGGTAATGGCCCTGGTGAAGAAAGTGAGACACTTGTTTATTCTGGGCCGGCTGCAGTGTGAGGCATTTTTCACTTGTTATTTCATTTCATTTTCACAACGAGCATAATTATTATCCGCATTTTATTTATTTTTAAAGATTTTGTTTATTTATTTGGAAGAGCGAGAGATAGCAAGCACAGGCGGGGGCACAGGGGGAGGGAGCAGCAGACCCTGCCCTGTGCTGGGAGCCCAACGCGGGGCTCTGCTCGATCTCCCGACCCTGAGATCATGACCTGAGCAGAAACCAAGAGTAGGATGCATAACTGACTGAGCCGCCCAGGCAGCCCTATTATCCCCATTTTAGAAGTGAGGGAAATGAGGCTTCAGAGGAGGTGAAGTGGTTTGCCTGCGGTCCCCCAGGGGAGCAGCAGGGGTGGGCCTGGAAGCCAGGGATTCTGAGGGGCTAGAGCAGTCTCTTCCCTCATGGTTCCCCGGGGAGAGGCCTGGCCTTGAATCTCTCCTTCCTGGCGAACGTGTGGTTTCTGTGCCTCCTGCTCCCTGGGCTCTCAGGCCCCCTGTGCACACCTGTCCGGTGACGGCTCCCTCACCTGCGCTCCCACGGCAGACCGAGGGTGTTCAGGGGTTTGTCAAGTGAATAAATGAGACTTTTCCCCCTGGGGAGCTCTCTGAGTCTACCAGAATGCTCTTTCTTCCTCTGGGATAAGGCCGGGGACCCAGGCAGCTCTTTACCCCCGAACTCCCACTACACCACTTCAGAGCCAGTGAGCATTTAGTGAATAAAGGAAAACATTAACGTATGAACAAATCATTTCTGTGCCTGTGCTGTGGAGAATTTGGGGTTTGTTCCAAGCCTTTCGGCCAGAAGGGCTGACTGGGAAGGTGGTCTCGGCGCTGAGCTGGGGCTCCCCCAGGCCCTGCCAGCTCTCAGGCACATGTGCAGGGAGTGTCAGTGGGTGACTCCGGGCATCTGTTGTGGCAGGACCTGTGCTAGGTATTTGTTAGCACAAGTAGGAGTTGGGTGTGCTAGGAGCCCTGGGTCCCACAGGTAGGCGGGCAGCCTGCACACAGGGTCACAGGGACAGGCTGGGCTCCTCCCTGGCAGGACAGAGGAAAGTGAGAGCCCTGGCAGTGGCCTTATGTTGGTCAGGCAGAGGCCTGGGCCTTGGTGGGGAAGTGGCCCACAGAGGGGCCAGCCGTCGGGAGCTCCTGGGACCCTGTGCAGAGGGTGGAGGTCTGGCCTGAGAGCTTCTAGGCCTAGTTCATGCTCGGATGGGGAGGGATCAGCGTTGGCCTGTTTGGGAAGTGAGGGGCCTGAGTAGACTCCATCCCACTGAGGCCCCAGAAGAGCCTCCTGCCCCCCACCCCCACCCCATCCCAGCCTGGAGGTGGCAAGGTCAGCCCTCCCACTCCCCTTGGAGGGCGTCACTCTTCTACAGGTTACCACCTCTCTATAGACATGGAAACGTCACACACAAAACCTCAGCTTCCCATTACCAGTCCTGTGGACCCAGCAGGGAATCCACCTGGGAGCCCCGTTCGCAGCTGTACGGTGGAGACAACACCTGTACCACCACGTTGCTGTGAGGGCAATTAGCTTCACTGACTTACTGGCTGCGGGGGCCTGCGAGGCTGAGGGTCCCCGTCGGGCTGAAGGTATGCCAGGAGCTGACCCTGCGGTGGGCAGCACCGCCCGCTCAGCTCTTCCCACCCCCAGGCTCAGGCAGCTCGGGAATGGCCTGGCCTGGGGCCTGGAGAAGGGCGAGTCCGAGTGCCAGGTCTTTGACGGAACCTGCCTTGGATGGGCTCCTCTCATCCTCGCCCACTTGAGCGAAGCCCTGTGAGGTAGGCAAATCTCTGTCATGGAGACCAGGCGGGAGGTCCCTCCCTCGGCCTCCCAGGAATAGGCCATTCCAGAAGAAGCCACTAAGTTATCCTGTTCTCAAGGCTCTGCTTCCAGTACTGGCTCCATGACCCATCAGCAGAGGGAGCTTGGGCAGTTCCCAGCCTTGGGGAGCCTGCTTCCGGTGTGGAAAAGAACCCCCGGAAGTGGGAACTCTGTGTCTTGTGTTGATGTGGTAGGTGGTGAACCTCAGGCACCCCGAGTCAGGTGAGGAGGACCAACAGGGGCTGGGTTCCTCCCTTTCTCTCCATCCTAAAAGGGGCCCCCCAAATGAAACAAGCCAGGAGCAAGCAGCAGGCTATTATATATCATGCTTTTAATACAAACTTAAAAAAATCTGGAACAATATAAACTGTACAGATTTGATCAATCTTTTTGTTTTGTTTTTAAACTAAATCTCTAAACACACCAATGTCCCATTCCAAAATATTGCACAACATTCTGAATACAAAACGCTCGATTGTATTCCTCCTTCACTAAAGAAAACAAGTTCATTACCCTGCTCCCCCAAGCTCCTCTCCACGTTGCCTCAATGCCCTCCTTCCCATCCCGAGGGGTCAACTAGAGAATCTATAGCTCACTGCATTGAGAAAAATACATCATTCTGGACTAAAAGTTTACATTCTTTACAAGATGATCCACCTTTTTTGATTTGTTCCTGGGAAAGAGGGGCAGACAGAGAGGATGGGGAAAGGGGAGAAATAGGTTTAATTCTCCTCTTTTTTTATTTTAAAGTTTGTTTTTCCTGAAAAAATATCTGTTTCTCTCCTCTTTTTAAGAAAAAATCTTGAAAAGAAAAAAATTACGTTTTTTACGTTAGAAATATACATATATTATATATACCTCTTACATTTTACAAATGTAGCAAATTATTCAATACAAACGGACACCAAAAAATGTAAAAAATAAAAAAAAAAGTTCTCCTACGAAACCAGGTAAATTAGTGCAGGTTTTTGTTTTTGTTTCCTTAAAAAAAATAAAATTGAAGCAAAAATGCCTAGATTTGAGACGAGACAGACTGAACTGGGCCCAAGAGCCCAGCCCTGGAGTCATGCTCCGGAACATACATTTTTTCTTCGTATTTCAAAAGACACTAAGGGGTTGGTCTCCCCTCTCCCTAGATGTGGCGAGAACAAGCCGACCGGGGGGCGGGTACCTGTGTATGTGAGTGCAGGGGAAAGGGGCCGGGAGAGGACATAAATAAGGCAGCATCCAACCTTTCCCAGAGAGCAGCCATCTGCCTGGGCCTGTCACTGTGCGGGAGTGGAGGGCTCGGAGAGGGTAGGGCCCAGACTGGGCTGGCCCCTGAGAAATCTAGGGGACAGATGATCCTGGGCTGAGGAGCCGGAGCATTGCCCCGTTGGGGGAGGTAGAGCTGGTGCCCATTGCAGGGAGGAGGCTGGCAGTGTCTGTCTGGGCCGGACCCACTGCCACGGCGGTTGCCCCACTTGGGGTCACAGGAGGGTGGGGTGGGGGTGCCAAGGGCTTTGGTACTTTCCGGTGATGGGGGCCCTGATGCCATGTGGCCCACCAGCCAAAGCATCATGGCATGGAAGCTGGCTCACTAGGGTCAGGTGGGAGAGACAACTTCTCTTCCGGCAGAGACAGGGGCCGGGGCTCTCCTGTAGTCCACACGCGCCACCTGCCATGGCCACCTGCCTGTCCAGCCCTGCCACCTGCCTGAGACCACCCCTCACAGCATCAAGGCCCAGTGGGATTGGGTCGGGCAGTGAGAGGGGACAGCAAGGGGTACCAAGAAGTTCTCAAGCAGGCAGGGGCAGAAACAGACTAAAAGAACATCTACAACCAAAGACTGTTAAGTCTCAATTCAAGGCTCAGGACTGCGCACTCTAGGCACTGACTCCAAACTCCCACCCCCCAGGGTGCTCAGGTGAGCGGCTCCTCACCCTGGGTTAAGGTCACAATGAAACGGGAGGATCTGAGTCCAGGGACTCCTCTTAGGCATCGGGGGGCCGGTAGGCTGGTATTCCCTTAGCCCCTCACAGCTACCCCCCATCCCCCCTTTTTTGGTCAAAAACAAAAGTGCAGATCCCTCCACAGTCTGGAAACCAGTTCCTTCTGCAGTATTTTCCCCTGGGAGTGTCTTAGGCTCAGCCGCAGTCTCACCCCAACACATGACCCACCCTACAAAAGGACTGACGACCCTCCCAGGCCCATTCCCCAACCTCCTACATAAAATAAGCACTTGCTGCAACCTGGAATCATGTTGGGGGGTGGGGAGGGTTTACATGGCTTGGAATCCTTTAAAACAGGACAGCAAACCACGCACACGCACGCGCACACACACGCACCCACACCTGCCCCACCTCCTTACCCACAACCTCAGGCCCAGGGAAGAAGGGGCTGCAGGAGAGGCCACATGTCAATGGCTGGGTCTCTGGGGCCATGATGAGAGTCTGGGCCAGGTGGGGGTGGTGGCGTGGGGCTACATGACAGAGATGAAAGCAATTCCACTAGACCAAGTGCTAACCTCCCTGGAGTCACAGACATCAGCTCTAGCGGGAGGGTATCAAGTAGCCAGTCAGCAGCTCCCCACGTGGCTCAGGCCTGAGAGGGAGTGGGGGGCTGGGGTCAAACCTATTCGGGTGGCAGGGCCCAAGGTGGCCTGCTGAGGTTGGATGGCTTTGAGTGAAAGCTTAGCTGAATGTCAGGGGCAGTGACATGGGGGGCAGCCTCTCCCTGCTCTGGGCAGGGTCAGGCCCCAACTGCGGCTCTTCCTTCCCTGTGAGCTTGGACACACCAATCCTATAAAACCAGGTGTGAAGGAGGGAGGGAGAAAGGGAGGGAGCAGGGAGCAGCAATTCACATCTGGACCATTCTTAGCACAGGAAGCCACTAATTAAAGATGTTATATAGAAAACTACATGTAAAAAAAAAAAAAAAAGAAAGAAAGAAAAGAAAAAAAAAAGAAAAAATATAAAACCCAAACCAACCAAATAAATCAGAGGCAGGCAGGAAAACAGCAGGGGGTTGAGTTAAACACGACTTGGTGCTTCAGGAGCCCCCTCCCACTCCATGCCTGGGCTGGATCTTTTTTTCTAGAAGCCAGAGTGAGAAGACTGGAAATCTTTTTGTGTATTTTTCTTTTCCTCTTTTTTTGGACTTTCTTTTCCTTTCTCTTTTCTGTGGTATTAGGCGCTCCTGGCCCGGTGGCAGGTGGGTGGTCAGTTGGCCAGCACGACAGGCTGGAAGGGCTGGCTGGGATACTGCATGGTGTTCAGGTTGTAGCTGAGGCCTTCCACGAAGGGCGTCTTCTCCAGGAAGAGGCTGTTGGCGCCGCCTCCAAAGACCTGGGCCACGTCGAAGCTGTTGCTGTTGCACGGGCCTGCCCCGCTGCCCCCGCCATCGGCGCCGTCAAAGAAGAGGCTGGGAGAGCCCCCGCCGTTGTACACGAACTCCTTGGCATTGGGTGAGAGCTGAGACTGAGGGGCCGGGTTGGCCGCGATGAAGTTCAGCGAGTGCAGAGACAGAGAGAGGCTCTTGTGCTTCAGCAGGTTGTTGGTGGGGGAGCGGGCCAGGCGGGGCTGCTGTTGGGGAGGCTGTGGGCCCCCGGCTCCCCCACCAGCCACTGCCCCGCTACTTGCCGCCCCACCCCCCTTCTTCATCTTGGTGGAGCCAAACTTGGTGGCGGCAAAGGAGGCGGTGGTGAAGGTGATGGGCTGGGCAGAGCGGGGGATGAAGGTGGGGCTGGGCGACTGGCCAAAGGACGGCGACGGGGAGTTGGACAGGGAGCTGTCCTGGCTGCCGATGGGCACGAAGACCTGGGCGTCAGGGTTGAAACTGCTCTTGAACTCCTTGTCCAGCTCCGGGGCAACACAGCCCTCACTGTCATCCAGGTACAGCACTTTCACTGCCCCCTTCTCACCGATCTGGTAGGACACTTCGAAAGGATCAATCCAGACGCTCAGCTCCTCGGGTACGTTGGCCCGCACATCCTCCACGGCCAGGCCACTGCGCTTGGCGGCCAGCTCCACCACTGGGTCCACGATCTCCCCGATGTGCACACAGCGGAAGCCAGAGCCCTTCAGTGGCCTGTCTGGGTACCAGTGGCCTTCATATTTCTTTTTCAAGAGCCGCTCAAGCTCCTCCCCAAACAGGTCTGCCCGGCGCCTGGGCAACTTGTTGTACAAGTAGGAGATGATAAAGTTCAGGGCCACTTTGATCTCTAGCTGCATGGTCCTTTCCTGGGCGGACAATCAGCTCAGGGCACGTGTACAGGCCACAGGCAGTGGCAGGTGATGTATGGTAGGCAGCCTCGGGCTCCAGACAGCTCTGAGAAAGGAGAACAAAGAGTATCATGAGCAGATATGCAGAAAGTGGGGGTGGGGGTGGGGGGCAGGGGATCAATGGCAAAGGATAGAGAAGCACCAACTTTAGATCACATAGACTCGGGCAGCCTGGATGGCTCAGCGGTTTAGCGCCGCCTTCGGTCCAGGCTGTGATCCTGGAGTCCTGGGATCAAGTCCCATATGTTGGGCTCCCTGCACGGAGCCTGCTTCTCCCTCTGCCTGTGTCTCTGCCCCTCTCTCTGTCTCTCATGAATAAATAAATAAATTCTTTAAAAAACAAAAAAAGATCACATAGACTCAAGGCCCCTTTTCTGCTCCACTGGGGACCAGCTTAATTGTGTGACTGAGGGCCAGCCACTTATTTCTGCACCTTAGTTTCATCAGGAACATAAGGCTATCATGGAGAGTAAGTTAGCTCAAGGATGTAAACTGTCTCACACTGAACCTGCTATTTAGAAGGCACTTGATAAAATGAGCTATTGTTTTTCAAGTAATTCTAAAGAAACAGGAGTGCTGTGGTTTCCACTATTTTGAGAATCCAAGTCACTATATGACTGCTATAAAAAAAAGAAATCAAGCCCCTAATTCAGCTGGGAAGGCTCTTGCTAACTTATCTTCGTAACATCTTGGTGAAGTCGTGCTCCCAAACTGTCACAGGCTGAGATATAAGTTTAAAATCCTTAGTTTTTTTCCTTAAATGGAAAGGGATACAGATTACCGAACAGGAAGCAGCACCGCCAACTTTTTACTTTTTACTGGCTTGGACTGCAGTCACATCTAATTTGTCATCCTGGGCTCCCTGGGTGTACATGCTTTCTCCCTCACCCTGGGTTTGCAGAACTGATACAACACCACCACACTGTAACCAAAGGGAGCACCTCCATCCAGCACGCCTCCAAGAATAAAGACAAGAAAATGATCCCCAAGAAGTCAAGACCTGTCACAACCAGAGGCGTGGGCCAACAACGGACCGCTGACCAGGGGCTGTCTCAGGGAAGCAGAGGAAATGAACGGAGACAAGGCCCTAGATGCCAAAAAATCCTTAAGAGCAGCACGAGTGTGGCCTGAGGGACTCTAGCTTTTGGCTAGAGTGTAGGTGATGAGGGTGGCAAAGAGACGAAATTTTCCATCACCCTGCAGCCTCCAGCTGGGGACCCATCATCACTCAGTCTCCTGGGGACTGTCTGACCACCTGTCCTTGGCACCAGATCAGATTTATCAAGTGCTTGGAGATCCCTGGAGAGGAGACAGCCCAAGATAAACACTCAGATTGTTATTTTGGGATTCTCTCACAGCCAGCTCCCACAGAGGTCAAAAAGGTTTACTCCTGAGGTCTGGGCCAGACTCATGTCTCAGGAAGATGATCAGTAAAGTCCTGAGAGCCAGTGATCCTATTCTCCTCACTTTTTCCAAAAGAGCAGCTCCAGGGTCATGCGGTGGGAAAACTGAAAAAGGACCCTCTTCGCGGGTTGGCAGGGCCAGAACAGGTACCAGCCAGGCCTCTGGATGGAAATGTGCTGCTGAGTTCAGCAGAGACAAGACTAATCCATGGTCCATCAGGGGCATCTTCTGCCCTACTATAGATCTGGGGCTGGGTTTTGATTAAAATCCCTTCTGGGTCCAGCATAGAATATATAGGTGTTAATTCTAGGCTTGGGGATCTTGAGTTTTCTGGACACTTGCCTCAACTCATTTCCTTATCATTCTCAGGACTGGGGCCACGGCTCATAGGGGTATTTTTAGGACTGGATCCTCCCTCTCTGAGGTGATTATCAGAGAAGAAGCATTGGGTCAATATGGAGCATCATAGGACACTGGCTAGGTCCAGTCCCACCCTCATTTCAGGTTTGAGCAGAGGGTCACATGGGGGGTCAAGAGGTGCTGGGAGCACAGACAGGTCAATTCAAGGTTTAAAGAAGGGAGGAAAAGGTAAAGATAGGGGGCTTTCTGTTTATAAGGATTGGACTCATCATTAGATGCAAGACTAGCTACCAGGGCTGAAGGCCTTCCCCAAGAGTGGAAGTCTATAAGGGCCATGACAGTCCACCAGAGCTGTCCAACATGGAGATTAAAAAGTTATGAAGAAAGTTGGCACTGGTTCCCAAGGATGGGCCTGGAGTTAAAGACAATGTTTCCAAAGTGTTTTTGAAAAGTAAAATAGCTGAGTGAAGTAAGTCAGTCGGAGAAGGACAAACATTATATGTTCTCATTCATTTGGGGAATATAAATAATAGTGAAAGGGAATATAAGGGAAGGGAGAAGAAATGTGTGGGAAATATCAGAAAGGGAGACAGAACATAAAGACTGCTAACTCTGGGAAACGAACTAGGGGTGGTAGAAGGGGAGGAGGGCGGGGGGTGGGAGTGAATGGGTGACGGGCACTGGGGGTTATTCTGTATGTTAGTAAATTGAACACCAATAAAAAATAAAAAAATAAAAAAAAAAAAGACCCAGGAAAAAGAAAAAAAAAAAAAGTAAAATAAACTTAAATATGACATGAGGGACGCCTGGGTGGCTCCAGCAGTTGAGTGTTTGCCTTTGGCTCAGGGTGTGATCCCGGGAATCCCAGCATAGAGTTCCACATCGGGCTCCCTGCATGGAGCCTGCTTCTCTTCCCTCTGCTTATGTCTCGTCCTCTCTCTGTGCATCTCTCATGAATAAGTAAAAACAATAAAATAAAATAAAAAATTTAAAGTTAATTAATTAAAAAATAAAGACATGACACTTCCCCAAAGCACCACATGGCCTCTTGGTATAAGAATCAGACCAAGGGGCTCCTACACCTTTCTAGGCCTCCTCAAACTTTGCTGCATATGCGACTTCCAAGTTAACCTTCCCTCAACAGTTTAGCTTCAAAATGGGAGCATTTTTTTTATTTATCAATTTTTAATTTTTTTAAACATTTTTTTAAACAGATTTTATTTATTTATTCATAGAGACACAGAGTGAGAGAGAGGCAGAGACACAGGCAGAGGGAGAAGCAGGCTCCATGCAGGGAGCCCAATGTGGGACTCGATCCTGGGTCTCTAGGATCACACCTCAGGCTGCAGGCGGCGCTAAACCACTGCGCCACGGGGGCTGCCCCTCAATTTTTTAATTTAAATTTTACTTAGTTAACATACAATGTAATATTGGTTTCAGAGTGGAATTCAGTGATTCATCACTTACAAACAACACCCAGTGCTCATCACAAGTGCCCTGCTTCATCTCCATCACCCATCTAGCCCATGCCCTACCCACCTCCCTCCATCAACCCTCAGTTCGTTCTCTCTTGTTAAGAGTCTCTCTCTCTCTCTCTCTCTTTTTTTTTCCCCCGTTAAGAGTCTCTTATGGCTTGTTTCCCTCTCTCCTTTTTATCTTTTCAAAATGGGAGCATTTTAAATGCAGGCCAAAGTCATTGGGAAATAAGCCTCCTACCCCAAAATACAATAGAACCACTGTCATCAGCCCTGCCTAGCTAACCATTTTCTGCAGCATAAGCAACTAAAGCTGCACACCAATTTATACCTCAATGATGCTGCCACACAAATAAGGAAGTATATAATGCCATCTTTGCCTCTTTAATTGGAGAACAGGCTGGGCCAGATGGCTGTGGGGTGGAACCTTTCAAAAATGCTGGACAACCAGAATGAGATTTTCTGCTCTATCAGCTCAGGCTCTAATTTTGACTTCAAGAAGCTTATGGAACAGAGGATTAAAGCATTGGTGCTGTCTTGTCTTGAACTAAAGAGAGGAGACTCAGATGAGTCTGTTCTTTTTTTTTTTTTTAAGGCTATGGACAAATTCTAGGCTTATACATAAAATATTCATAGTATTTGGTAAGATTAGAAAGCTTAGTAGTAACTACTCTTCAATACAAGGAACAAGTAGATTTGAGTTAAAGAGGAAAGAGAGAACTCTGAGTTCTTCTCCAACCCTGACTCAGGTGCAAAAAGCCAGAAAGGTGGCAAAAACGTAAAAACAAAACCAACCCCCTTGAACACCAAACAAAGCTAAGTATTTAACAATAGCAACATCTACCTTTTGTCGACATATTAAAAAGTTGCAAATGTGAGAGTAAATTCTGTCCAATTTCTTTCAGAATTGAATATTCCTTCGCTTGTTTATTTCCAACAGCAAAATTAATGTGGGATTCAGATCCTCTGTGCTGACTTGTGGTGGGTTTTATTTTTTAACATATTTTATTTATTTATTCATGAGAGACACAGAGACATCGGCAGAGGGAGAAGCAGGCTCCTCACAGGGAGCCCGATGCTGGACACGATCGCCAGACCCCGGGATCACGCACTGAGCCAAAGGCAGACGCTCAACCGCTGAGCCACCCAGGCCTCCCCTGACTACTGTTTTAAAGAGTGTTTAAGAGAAGGACAAAAATGGGGTAAGAAAGGTGGCTGCTGTAGTCAACGATATGGTAATGGGGTTTCCAGAAAGAACTTATGACTAAACTGAGAAGGAAGGATCTTAAGAAAAGCAACTATGTTTTAAAGGGGAAAAAGGAGGGATGATGGTGAGGGAACTTCTCGGATCTCCAAACTACAAGTATCTGTAACAATATCCAGGCACCCCAAGCCTTAACATCCAAATGGTCCTACGACCAAGCACTATCAGATTCAGTGAGTCTGGAAGGAGGAGTCGGGGAGGAGGGGTCCTCAATTCTGACAAGGCCAGCAGGTGCCACAATCTGGATCCCAGGGAGTGAGACCCAGGCTCAGTGGGACCACCCGGCCCCACCACGCCAATCTGAGGCAGCCACCCAGGCCCGCAGGTATGGTTGAAGGGCTTCCCGGACTTGTGCCGATGCACCGCAACACCCCGCCCAGAGTCTCCACCATCTGCCTCAAACATGGACTGTGCAAGCCCAACTCTTCCGAGGAAGAGGGCCCTTTCTGGGGCACTCGATTCCTGTAAAGCCAGGAAGACTTCACTGAACTCCAACGTAGGCAGGCAGCGAAGGCGCGCTCTGCACTCTGGGAATTGTAGTCCTCAGACACCTTACAGTTAGGTTGGAGCAAGTGACCTACTTTCTCTGCACACTACACTTCCCTGAGTGCTTTGCGAAGGTTTAGCCAGCGAATCGCGCATGCCCCGTAAGGGGAGCTGGCCGAGGTCCGGAGAACCAAGGAAAAGTTTCCGATGCACATGCGCGCTGTGGTGGACGCCCCCCCCCCGCCCACCGCCTAATACATTTTATATAAATTTACCCATAAGGCCTACACCCCGTATCGTACCACCCCCCACGGGTTTCACGTCTTGGTCTCAAGAAAGGCTGAACTTCGCTCCCCACCCCACCTTCCACTTCACGGCCTCCCTTGACTGTTCAATTAAGGATTTCCTTCTAATGAGTTTTTTTCTGGGTGAACGCGGTGGGGTGGGACAGATAAAGGTCACACATCCCCCCGCCGTCCCCCCCTCCCCCCCCGCCGCTTAATCTGTATTCCTTGGGCTGAGTGGTCTCCGTCTGGAGTTGCTGTAGGGACGGGTGAATTCAAAGAGGGAAAAAAGAAAAAAGCCTTTTCACTTAATGCCCAGCGGGCTCCGGTCCAGCACCCCCAAGCCAGAAAAGGCAGGAACGAAACCCAGTTCTCCCGTCCTCTCAGCCAAAGAAATTCCCAGTTAAGCTGCGGGGAGGGGCCGGGCCGAAAATCAGAAGGCCCAAAGCCAGCAGGGCCCAAGCCTCACCCCTCTTCTAATCCAAGTCGAGTAACTAGACCCAGCTAGGGAAATGAGAAAAGGTTCCCGGCAAGGAAGGAAAACCGTACATCTGACACCCGAACAACATATTCTAATACTTGAAATTGTTTGTGAGTCTCCTCCCATTGCAAGGCCTGCTCTATGACCAGACTTACCAGATCCTCGGCAAAGCTCCCCTACACGGTGTTAAACCTCCCTAATCCTTCCTCCCACACAAGCTTCTTTCCCCCACTGCTTAAGAGGGGGTGGGGGCAGGCGCCCAAGAAAGCAATGAGCGTTTTTCCGCTGGAAAATCAAAGATGAGGGACTCAGTCCCAGGGTAGGGTGTATAGGAAGGAGAAAGAGAAAGGTTAGACACGGAGCAGGCACCCGAGACCCCCTCCGCTGGCCCAGGCTGAAGCCTGCTGTGTAGGGTTCTGGTTCCTCTGCGGGGTGGGAGAAGGCCTGCCAGCTGCCCCTCCTCCCCTCCGTCTCTGGTCAAGGGCACAGTCCATCCTCTGGGCAGGAGGTGAACCAGCTCAGAAGTAGGGCTCTTCCTCCCAGGCATCTCACTGGGACCAACCCGAGTCCATTCACTGGTGTTGCTGTAAAGGTACTCCCCCCACCACCACCCCCAGCACGGTTTTCCCTTAAAACACTACAGAGAATAAAGAGCTCAAGCCAAAATGGTAAATTCTGGTTGAGGGGCCAGAGGACAGTCACCAATGACCGGTCCAAAAGGGGATGTCTACCTTCTATCCCTCAGCTCCACGGGGCCAGAAATAAACCCTATTATTACCACCCCCTTCCCCGCACACGGGAAAAGCAGCAGAATAACAAGACCTGGATCCCCTTACTTCTTCCTCTGATTTATTTAATGGCGTGGAAGTTATGGGCTTTTTTGGGGGGGCGGGGGGACAAGGAAAAATCTAGCGAGTCTCTACGTTATGAAGAACTGAGGGAGGCGGAGAGGGGAGGAAATGCACCCCACCCAGGAGGCCACACTCAGAACACGGAGAGGAGCGGGGCACCGGGGAAAAGGGGGGGGTCCACAGGGGAGGTGGAAGGGGAAAGGGAAATGTTGGCCAGTCCTGCGAGGGGGTGCACGACAGCAGCGCGCTGCGTCCAGCAAAGCGGAGAGCAGGAGCGGGACGGGGTGGGGGAAGGCGTCTCAGGGCCCCCCGCCCGCACGCCCCCCACTCACTCACTCGGGTCTCCGCGGTGGCGGGGCGGTCTGCCGGCCGCAGCGCGACTTCTCCCTCCAGGGTGGTCCCGGGCGCGGGGCGGAGGTCGCTGTTCCTTCCTTCCTGGGCGCCGCCGGGCCGGAGGCTGATGGGTTCTTTTCTTCGTTGAGGGTTGGTGGGGGGGGCAAGTGAGGGAGTTTGGGGCTCGGACTCTCAATAATAATTCTTACAGCTTTTTGGAGGTCAGGCTCGGCGGAGGGGGGATGGAAGGCGGGCGGGCGGGCCGGCGGCGACGGCGCGGGGATGTCTGGCCGGGGGGCGGCTCGTGTCGCGGGGCGGAGGACGGGCCGGGCTCTGGCCAGCGGGCGGTCCTGCCCTTCGGGCCCCGCGTCGCCCGAGCCACTCGCTTCTCTCCGGCGACGACCCGCACCTTCCCGCGCCCGGGCCCGAAGTGAGCAAAGTCAATGAAAAGTTTCACCCTTAGCAACCCTGCGCACGGATCCGGCTTCCCCACCCCTGCGTGATGCGTCCCTCCGCCCTGCAGGGGCGGGGCCGGGCGCCGGGCCGGGACTACTTCCCAGCCCGCCCGGCGGCTTAACCCCTCGGGCCGCGCGGCCAGCGACTCCGGGCGCGCCCAGGGGTGCCCTGCCGTCCCGTGGCCGGCCTCTGCTCGCCCCATCCCGGCTCACACGCCGGCGAGGCCGCCTTTAGCCGGTCTAGTGCTGCCTGCTCCCCCGCATCGCAGCGCCGTGCCACCCTGATTTCCTTCAGGCCCCCCACTCCGAAAGCGTGCTCATTGGGCACAGGGTCTCCCCAGGGAGACAGCGAGCTCCGGGCGCGCAGGGGCCCGGGCTGGAACCGGGTGGTTCACCTTAGACGTGGGGACGCACGGACGTCGCGGGGAGGCACCCCCCTCCCCGCCCGCGGCCTGGCCCTGCACCTGCCCCAGGGCCGACGGTTCGTCCGGTCGCCCGGCCTGGTCCGCCAGGCCACCCTGGCGAGTCCCTCCGGGTCTGGGCGTCGGGCTGTCCGACCACCCCCACGGCTCGCACACCCCGGCACCGCCCCTGGCAGGAGGGGGGAGTTGGGGGGCAGCGCGAGCTTTGGAAACGTTTCGCTCCTTTATTAACTCGGGTTGGCTCGAGTCTCCCGAGCGCGCCGTGCCTCCGCCGGGGAAACCGGGGCCCAGGCACGCTGGGCGGGAGGAAGAGGAGGCGACAAGGAAAAGGGAGAAGGAGCCCAGCGCCACAAAGTCCTCCCAGGTGCCGCCTCTGGCCCCCATTACCTGGCGGCCCGAGAGGCCAGCGCCGGCTCTGCGCAGGCGCGCCCCCGGGCCGCCCCGGGCGGGGCTCAGCCCTTCTCCGGTCCAACCGTGTGCTCTCCCCGCGGGCGACCCCCGTACGGGACACTAGACAGAGTGACATTGCTTCTAGGGAGAGCCCCCCGCCGGCGGTCGTGGCGCCTGCCCGTGCCAGGGGCGCAGGGCTCACGCACCCGACGGTCCGTGGGGCTGCAGCCCGAGGCTCCCCGGCCCTGGACGGGGCGCCCCAGGCCCGCGCGCTCGGCCGCTTTGTGACTGCGGGGCGCGGGGAGGCGGGTAGGGAGGCCTGTGCCCAGGTGAGGTCACAGGCAGACCGGGCTGCCGGACCCCCGGCAGCTTGCCGTTAGGTGTTCCGTCCAGTAGTCCATTCTCCAGATCGCTCCCCAACCCCCGACCTTTATTCCCATTCCAGACGGTTCCAGGCCATCGGCAGTCGCCGAACCCACGTGGGGTGGCGAAATCCGAAAGTTTCCAGCTACGAACAGTTTGCATTTGTTTATTCCTTGATTACTTTTTTTTTTTCCTGGCAAGGGCAGAGAGCAACGGTAGCGTGGGGGTTTTGAAGCGCTTTCCTTGACTGCAGCAGAAAAACCCCGGACTGGAGGGCAAACTCCAAGGGGACAGGGAGGCGGGAGGGAGCTGGATCCCGAGGTCCCCCATCCCCCACACGCTGAACGCTTCAGCCCCTGGGGCACCTCCAGGGACTACTTGCCTCGTGCGTCAGCCGGTGGCAGAGCGTCACATATGCGCCCCCCGCCCCCCCGCGCCCCGCTTGCCCCACTCCACTCCTCCCATTTTTCCTCCCCCTCTACCTCCCCCCACCCCTCCCCATCTCTTCCCACTCCTCCCTCGTTGTCCCTTAGCGTCTTCCACGCGAGCAGTGAGAGCCGGCCGACCCACCGGGTCCCAGAGCACTGGAGAGCTAAAAATATACCCGGAGCGCTAGCAACAGCCTTCCCGTTGGTCGGGGAGCGGGGACAGGCGGCTTCTGATTGGGTTTCCATCCAACCGCTAGGATTGAGAGTGGGGGCCAAAAGCCCAGGCGCCGGGCTCTTGGGAAGAGTGTGCGTTTGCGCAATGGGGCTTTGCAAGGGATGCTGGTATTTGAAGTCATTTATTCGAGGCAGCCATGGGTTTGAATCCCGATGGTGTCCACCAACTGTGTTATCTTGATTTAATGGCAACAAATCTCTTTACATCATCAAACCTGCTTTCTTGTTCTTAACATGGAGATCGTGTGAGGATTAAATATGATACCGTAATGTAAAGCCTGGCTCAAATAGTTGGTATCTTTTTAAAAAGATTTTATTATTTTTTAAAAGATTTTATTGATTTATTCATGAGAGAGAGAGGCAGGGACACAGGCAGAGGGAGAAGCAGGCTCCTTGCAGGGAGCCCGATGTGGGACTCGATCCTGGGAATCCAGGATAATGCCCCGAGCCAAAGCAGGCGCTCAACTACTGAGCCATCCAGACGTCCCCTTTTATTTTTTATTTATTCATGAGAGACACACACAGAGAGGCAGAGACATAGAAGGTGAAGCAGGTTCCTCGCAGGGAGCCCGATGCGGGACTTGATTCCTCGACCCCGGGATCACCCCTGAGCTGAAGGCAGATGCTCAACTGCTGAGCCACCCAAGTGTCCCCAAAAGTTGGTATCCTTGATGTATAGATGACTTCAGGCCAAATTGCATCCTACATATCCTGTGCACAGTTCGGTGTGTGTTCCCCAACAAGAAGCATTACTATGCAGAATGATGAGAAAGGTTGGGGTGAGCTGAAATGAATTCTCCTAGGGCATCTCAGGAAGGAGGGATGGAGTCCATAGAAGTAGATAAAGGGTAGACATCTCCTACCATTTAGTGCAGCCTGAGAGGGCACACCCCATCCCTGGACAGAAGGCGCTGGATTTCTGCGGGTTGGTGCTTTTGTTCTCATCTCCCCTGCAGTGCTAGAAACACACCAGGCCTGAGCAACTTAACTAAAACAAAATTAAGAAATCCAGCCTCCTTGGCAGTTGGCAAAGGGTTGGCATATAAATAAGAAGGGATTAAATAGAGGAGCAAAAGGTAATCAGCATTCTTAACTGCTGATGCCTCCATTTGTCTTGTGGGGAGGAGGAGGCGAGGACTTCTCAGTGTGTGATTTCATCTTGCCAGGGCTTAATCGAGAGCTTAATTCCCACTCAAGCATTCCACAGGCCCCTCCCATTTCAAATAATCGTATGTTGAAAGGTACACACCATGTTTTCAAGATGGTGAGCTTCAGAAGCAACTCCCCTGTCTGAGAATAAGCAAGTTATACCAGATGTGTTGTTGTCTTGACAAGTCAGGCTGGTAATAATTAACCACAATTAACTCTCAGGGGTGAGTCACTCTCATATACACATGCTAGGATGAAACATTTTGCAGTTACTTTTATGTTATCTAAGAAAATAGTTCCTCAATTTGATTTTTCAGATCGACTGCTCCAGCTGGGCAGGAGCAAACATAACCCCAACAACACTGGCTTTGGAGAAGTGGTTGGATGCAGGGCAAATGCTATTTATTCACCACCAACGATGTGACCAAACAAACCTCACTAAAGGTTTGCTAAGACACTGAAACTGCAGTGTTCAAAGAAAGTAACATTTTAGCCTTGGTGGTAGGAGGCCACTTGGGGGTGGAGTTGATGAGCAACCAAATAACTGTGAAAGATGGGATTTGGAGTCCCCCCTCCCTTTTTAAAGATTTTATTTATTTATTCATGAGAGACACAGAGAGAGGCAGAGACACAGGCAGAGGGAGAAGCAGGCCCCATGCAGGGAGCCCGATGTGGGACTTGATCCCGGGTCCCTAGGATCACGCCTTGGGCTGAAGGCAGCGCTAAACCACTGAGCCACCCGGGCTGCCCTGGAGTCCTTTTTTTAAGGCACAAAAATTTCAGTCGAGGCAAATCATCTTTCACCGTTATGCCTAGCTTCAAACTACTACTAAAGAGCACAGGTCAGAATAGAGTGACATCGTTTTTCTGAAATTTAGTTCCTTGTGATTCCCTGTGTTTTTTTGTTTTCTTTTTATTTCCAGTTAACATACTGGTTAATTAAAGATTTTATTTATTTGAGAGAGAGAGGAGGAATATGGGGGAGGGGTTGAGAGAGAGAATGCCAAGCAAACTGCGCTCAGCAGCATAACCTCAGCTGAAATCAAGAGTTGGCCACTCAACCCAGCCACCCAGATGCCCCTAATTTTCTTAATTTAGAAGCTGCTAATTGCCAGGTCAAGGTCCACATCTGGTGTATTGTCCTGGTGTATACTGACACGTTTAAAATGAGTTGACATTTAAAAGTTGGCAGATTGCACAAAGATATTTTAATTTGCTTCGCCTCCTAAATTCAAAGGATCTGGGCATTCAAGCTGACATTTGTCTGTAGTTGAATGGCAGCTGCCTCCTTTAGGTAGAGTCTATACTCTTGGGTTCCTGAAGTCCTCACCACTCTCTCTCTATTGCACCCGAGGCACTGAAAACAAGGGTCACACTTATCACCCTGTTTAGGCTATTCTTAATACCTCTCTTTTCTTCAACAACTATATTGCACATTCAGACTCTTGAATTTGTGACCCATTTTTCAGTTTAATGTAATAAATAAGTGATTGCCCCTCAGTGGAGGGAGAGGCAAAAGGAGTTCAAGGATCTTACCCAGTTTATTGTTGTTAAAATCGGGCTTGTGATTTTTTTTTTTTAAGATTTTATTTATTTACTCATGAGTCACAGGGAGAGAGAGACGCAAAGACACAGGCAGAGGGAGAAGCAGGCTCCACGCAGGGAGCCTGACGCGGGACTGGATCCCAGGTCTCCAGGATCAGGCCCTGGGCTGAAGGCGGCACTAAATCGCTGAGCCACCCGGGCTGCCCCTTGTGATTTTTTCTTTAATATTTTATTTATTCATGAGAGATACAGAGAGGCAGAGACACAGGCAGAGGGAGAAGCAGGCTCCACGCAGGGAGCCGGACGTGGGACTCAATCTTGGAACTCCAGGATGTCTTGAGGTGAAGGCTCAGCTGCTGAGCCACCCAGGCGTCCCACGGCTTGTGATTCAATATCCATCAGTGGGTTCATAAAATCATTTGGCTTAGTGGATTTCAGATGAATTTTAGAATAGAATGGAATAAAGTGAAAATATCGGAGTGTTTACATTGTAAGCATTGTTCCACAAAACTTGTTTCTGTTAAATGTGTGTACTAGGCTTGAATAGTCCAAGTAGGAGAGATTCTTGTGGGGTATGATGTATCTGGAAGCATTTGTGAGATATCAGGAACGTAGAAGGAAGAGGTACCCAGTTGGCTGGCTCATGTGACTGTGGAAGGCTATTTCGAACAAAGGAAATAGCCAAGAAGACAAAGTATGTGCCAGTAATGTCCCTTTAATTGCCTGATGCAGAGACAGAAGTGAATGAAGGAAAATCTTGGAGGTAAGGGAGAAGGAACCATTTTGAGGACCTTCCATGCCAGGACTTAAATATCCATGAAAAAATAGGAACCTACTATGAAAGAACTGCCATTTATGTAAAGACTTCCCCACGGGCAGACCCGGTGGCGCAGCGGTTTAGTGCGGCCTGCAGCATGGGGTGTGATCCTGGAGACCCAGGATAGAGTCCCCTGTCGTGCGCCCTGCATGGAGCCTGCTTCTCCCTCTGCCTGTGTCTCTGCCTCTCTCTCTCTCTATGAATAAATAAAATCTTAAAAAAAAAAAGACTTCCCCATAAGGGTGAGGAACTTACAAGGTCAAATTTAATCCTTACAACCTGAAAACGCAAGCCTTGTTATCCTTATTTAACAGATTAGAAAAAAGCAGCTAAATGACTCGAAGGGTCAAAAGCAGAGAATTCAAATATAGGTCTGATAATAAAGACTACACATTTCTAATTTTTTTTTTAAGCAAGAGCACATGTAGTAAGCACAATGTTTAAAGGAAATTACCATGTGTGTACAGTGTACTTGAGAAACTGGAAGATACCCATCCATTTTAAAACCTAGAAATGAATATCAAGTACTGAATACTTAAAAAAAAAATAATATGCTTTAAATCCAGGAAAGGGCACTGCTTTCTCAGGCTGACCATGATGAGTTCAATTTTTTTTCTTTTCTTTTTTTAAGAGGTGGGGAGGAACAGAGGGAGAGGGAAGGGGATCTTAAGCAGGCTCCATGCCCAGTGTGGAGCCTGACATGGGGCTCGATCCCACAACCCTAAGTTCATGACCTGAGCTGAAATCGAGTCTGATGCTTATAAGCCAACTGAATCACACAGGTGTCCCAGGTAGTGCTTACTTAAAAATGGAGAAAAACACTTAACACATTTTAAGACCATTCTGATTTTTTATAGACCTACACAGTTGGCTGAGATCATTTTCTAATTCTCTCCACAGAACTGTATGTATATTGTTAGAGGTTAAAATTTAGTTTGTAAATTATGTTCTCCCAACAGCAGATAATTTGGTACTATTATTGTCCTAATTTCTTAAAATTTAAGAGGACTGAACTTGGAAATTCCAAAATAGACAATAATTAAGTATTTAAACTTCGGGACACCTACATGGCTCAGTGGTTGAGCGTCTGCCTTCGGCTCCACGCGTGATTCTGGAGTCCCAGGATTGAGTCCCCTACCGGGCTCCTTGCATGGAGCCTGCTTCTCCTGTCTGCCTCTCACCGTGTCTCTCATGAATAAATAAAATCTTAAAAAAAAAAAAAAAAAGAAAAAAGAATTTGACCTTCAAAGCCATTCACTTTATCTCAGGTGTTCTTAACTCATTAATTGTATTCTCTTGGCC
Source organism: Canis lupus dingo (assembly GCF_003254725.2). Classification (NCBI taxonomy): domain Eukaryota; kingdom Metazoa; phylum Chordata; class Mammalia; order Carnivora; family Canidae; genus Canis; species Canis lupus. The sequence goes on along the minus strand of NC_064252.1, from coordinate 24,530,896 downwards.
TTGGAAAGGAAACAAACTGAGAATGGGATTATGAAAGTAGGTGATAGAGAAACAGAGTTCAGCAGAATTCACTGGGTTCAGATTGAACTTGCTCCATTCAGCAATGGAGACTGGAGGGGAGATGCCCTTGAAATTGGGCATTAATCTTAAACTCACTTGTAATACCTTTCAGAGGTATACTCGCTGAGGCTGATGGAGCACAGTTAAAGTGGTGTTTTGCTGAAACTAAGGAATAGCTTTTGATATATTTATAAATGGAAAATGGTATGTAGACCAGGGTGGTTAATAAGCAAATTTTAAAAATTGACTGGTCTTTATCCAGATAAAACATTGTGATTTACAGTACACTTTAAAACTAAAATTACGGGCAGCCCAGGTGGCTCAGCGGTTTAGTGTTGTCTTCAGTCCAGGGCGTGATCCCAGAAATCCAGGATCGAGTCCCGCGTCGGACTCCCTGCATGGAGCCTGCTTCTCCCTCTGCCTGTGTCTCTGCCTCTTTCTCTCTCTGTGTCTCTCATGAATAAATAAAATATTTAAAAAAAACCCTAAAATTACTATAGAATCAGTGACAAATTCTTTTTTTTTTCAGTGACAAATTCTAATCTGAAAATTATCTGGCCTCTATAATCTTTTTTTTTTAATTTTTATTTATTTATGATAGTCACAGAGAGAGAGAGAGAGGCAGAGACACAGGCAGAGGGAGAAGCAGGCTCCATGCACTGGGAGCCCGATGTGGGATTCGATCCCGGGTCTCCAGAATCGCGCCCTGGGCCAAAGGCGGGCGCCAAACCGCTGCGCCACCCAGGGATCCCTGGCCTCTATAATCTTGATACACCATCCCTGACTCATGCTTTAGAACTGCTCAGAGAGCTCCTCAAACACACTGCCCATTCAGATTGCTTCCCCCATACAAATGTCCTTTTCTTTTTTTTAAAGATTTTATTTATTTATCCATGAGAGACACACAGAGAGAGGCAGAGACATAGGCAGGAGAAGCAGCCTCCATGCAGGGGGACTGCATGTGGGACTCGATCCCAGGACTCCAGGATTGCACCTTGTGCCTGGGCTGAAGGCAGTGCTAAACCACTGAGCCACCCAGGCTGCCCCACAAATGTCCTTTTCTGCCCACCCCACCTCCTTTGTCTGTAGGTCCAGTATATCCTTCAAAGTTTATTATCCAGTTTGACTTCAATTATTCATTTAATACCGAGTAGTTGCTGCCTACTGGGCCAAACAGACTTGGTTACAGCCACATGGAACCTGCCTAATGGAGGACTGTTGATAATTACCCAACAGTATAAACAAAATGCTACGGTGCAATGAATACAAGAGTAATTAACTTGAATTGGGGGCCAGGAGAGGCATCTTTTGAGGAAATATTATCTAAAGTCTGAAGGATGTGTAATAGGGTGGACAAAAGGGGGACCCATCATTAGAGGAACTGAAACGAGCCCCAGTGGGTAGAGTATGAAGAGTGCTAGATGAGATGGGAAAGCCTTAAGGATTATTGTTACTCTGTGGCTATGACCTTCCCCTGGCCTTCCTGAGGTGCCCTCAACGTAGGCCAAGAACCTTCCTAATCCTCCCAGGGTTATTCTAAACCGTTTCTGGCAGCGTCCCTTATTAAATTTCTTGAAGGTAGGGGTGCCTGGGTGGCTCAGCGGTTGAGTGTCTGCCTTCAGCTTAGGGCATGATCCCGTAGTTCTGCGATCTAGTCCCCTATCGGGCTCCCTGCATGGAGTCTGCTTCTCCCTCTGCCTCCTCTGTGTCTCTCATGAATAAAATCTTTAAAAAAAGAATTCTTGAAGGCAGAGATTATTTTATAATTCTACTTTTGACCCTCAATATACCTCAATTAATCAAGTGTTTGTTGATTCAAACCAAAGCTCTGACAAGTAGTCAAAAGACGATGATTTGTTCCCCTTGGCTTTGCTCTTAAAAATTTCAGTGTAACCTGGGCCAAGCCCCTGCATTCCTAAGGACTCAAAGCCTGTTTCACTTTCATAATGTCAAAGACCACTTGACAGAAGTCTCAAATTATGATTGTGCCTCCTTAGGATAACCCGATCACCTTTAGCAGGCAAAAAGTTGATAGTTGTGTGAGGATAAACGGTATGTCAGCATTTGCCTTTATTCTGTGTATTTACTTAAAAAAAAAAAGGGAAACATGTTTAAGTATATGTGTACTTCATGAAACAAATCAGCCAAGTTAAGTTCTCTGAACTCATTGACTTGAACACATTTTGTCTCAGTACTTTGACCATTACTGGAAGTCATTTCTTCAGTCCAAATTAAAGTTGAACAGGAAGAAAAAACCGTTAAGTTTCTAAAAACCACCTTGATGTATCTATAATGAAAGGCATCAATGGTTTAGAATCCCTTCCAGGAGTAATAAGAGCACAAAGTGCTTGATGAATCCCAATACATCTATGCTGAATCACAAATTCCTGGGTGACTAAAACAAATTCCTAGAGTTAAACTTAAATTGGGACTGTGACCGAGTACCAGAAAAGAAACACCTGCTTTATTAATAAAACAGCAACAGAAAGGGTTTCCAAGTTCTTAGAAGAAAAATAACATGAACAGGCACCACCTGCTAAGTGTTACAAGATTCAATGCCCACATCGATTGTTCCGGGAGCTCTCCACCACACTGCAGATGTCTCATCAAGGACAGCTGCCATCAGAGCTGCTGCCAAGAACAGGTTTCTCACTGTGGTAGCTTCACAGTCAATTCCTCAAACAGCAGACTGAGATGATATTATTCCTGTTTCAGAAGCTCTCAATGTAGAGAGAACATGGCAATTTGGAAAACAAAGCTTGTTTTTTGAATTCAAGAAAAATCATGACCCAATCTATCAAGTTTTCACTGCTATGGTCTGCCAGAGTGGTCTGTGAAGATTCTTTTTCTGTTCCTATCACGTGTCTGGGTAAGAGGAGAAGAAAGTTGGAGAGGGGCCAGCGTACTAACAGGCACTCAGGTGGTGCTCTGCACTACTCCTTCTGTGCTGGCGGTGGTAGGCATCTTTTCTGGCAGCGGCAGTAGCAGCTTGGTGGGAGGAAGAGGCCACCCACCAATCACCTCTTCTTGAAGCCATATTTTTTGCGTTCGTAGAAGAGATCTGTCTTAGAGCTCCCCAAATTGACAATCTTTGGGCAACCATCTCTCTGGAAAACAGGATAGAGAAATTGTTAGAAGTCTTTGACTCTGAACTGAAAGGAATTTAAGATAAAAATAACTTTTGGATCAATGGGGTTAGCCATTTATTTGCCTTATCCGTCCAGTTATCCTATTCAATCATCAAGAATCTATTATCTAGGGCAGCCCCGGTGGCTCAGCGGTTTAGCGCCGCCTTCAGCATGGGGTATGATCCTGGAGACCCAGGATCGGGTCCCCCGTCGGGCTCCCTGCATGGAGCCTCCCTCTCTCTCTCTCTTTCTCTGTCTGTCATGAATAAATAAAATCTTAAAAAAAAAAAAAAAAGAATCTATTATCTAGAATGTGCCAGGGCCTGTTCTACTCTCTAGCCAGGGTAGCCTGCACTTAGAATGTTGGGTTTCTCACCCACTTTTGTTGCTAATATGATACAGCTGAGGTAGAATTTAACTCTTAAGATATCCAAAGGGTTTTCCTAAAGGGAGAGATAAGAAACTGTTACGATCATCTGTACATCAAGCACTCTAGCTTCCCTCCACTATCTCAACAAAGGGAAGAATAATACCACCAAGGCAAAATACAAAAAAACAAAAACAACTAAAGGCTTTAGGAAATAGTACTTTACATGTTAAATACCAATATGAGAAAACCGGGCTTCATGTGTCCTTACTAATTCACTTAATTTGACACATGGCCAAGGGAAGACCACTCCTGTGCTAGAGATGGCTGCTGAAGGTCTATACTCTGATTTGTCATGAAATGTTCCCTTGGCCATTTTGTGAGCTTGAGTGGTTTTAGTGAAGCCCCTGGGGAAGCTGTGTTCTGCAGAAATGATGACTTTATCAGTTCATCTGGGATGATGGGAGGAAAATTGGGGAAGATGCTACTAGAGAAAACTTACACAGGTCTGATTTTATTAAACACTTATCAATCAAAGGAGGTTGTTCCCTGGGACACTGGGCTTTAGAACGAATTAATTGATCAAATCCTTATTTCTAATTTAGCTGATTTCTCTTTTGGGGGATCAATATCAACACTGTACAAAAACCTCTAAAAACCCACAAAGCCAACACTAACATCTTATTTTCTGGAAAATATATAGCATATATCACTTTGAGAAGGGCCAACTGAGGAGCTCAGTCTGCTGAGGGAGTCAAGGAGTGGGCCCAGGCCCACCAACAGCTCCCTATGGGAACTCAAGCCATGTACTCCATATTGAAAATCCTGGTACAAATGAGGAAACACCAGCCTCTCACCTGGAAGATGGCCTGATACTAAACACCACAATGCTCTAAGTTCTTTATCTTTAGAGATGCTATGAAATATTGTGCTATAATGATAGCCTGTTTAGGCTTATTATGTCTGACTTGCATGACTATGGGTATATCACTTCTCTTTGGACTCATACTCCCTAACTGTAAAATAAGTGGACCAGATGAGGTCCATGTTTACAAACTGTAGAGAGCCTGGGTTCATCTTAGGTGCCAAGTGATACAAGGGCCCATCCTCCAAACTGCACTGTTCTGTTCTGACTTTTGATGTTATTAATCTCCTTCCATCTTTTTTTGCCACATATATAATTACTACAATGGTAGAACCTATCTACAGAACTACAAACCAATAAATATTTAAATAATTTCCCTACTTATGAAAACACAAGAACCAATAAATAATATATTTAGAACAGTGCCTGACATATAACCAGACTTTTATTTTTATTTATTTTTTAAAAAGATTTTATTTATTCATGAGAGATGAAGAGAGAGAGAGGCAGAGACACAGGCAGAGGGAGAAAAAGGCTCCACACAGGGTGCTGGATGTGGGACTTGATCCTGGGTTTCCAGGATCACGCCTTGGGCTGAAGGCAGACATTCAACCACTGAGCCACCCGGCGTCCCTTTATTTGTGTTTTTTTTTTTTTTTTTTTAAGATTTTATTTATTTTATTCATGAGAGGCAGAGAGGCAGAGACACAGGCAGAATGAGAAGTAGGCTCCCCACGAGGAGCCGGATATGGGACTAGATCCTGGGATCACATCCTGAGCCAAAGGCAGGCGCTCAACTGCTGAGTCACCCAGGTGTCTCTATAATCAGCCTTTTTTTTTTTTTTAATTTTTTATTTATGATAGTCACACAGAAAGAGAGAGAGAGAGAGAGGCAGAGACACAGGCAGAGGGAGAAGCAGGCTCCATGCACCGGGAGCCTGACGTGGGATTTGATCCCAGGTCTCCAGGATCGCGCCCTGGGCCAAAGGCAGGCGCCAAACCACTGCGCCACCCAAGCATCCCAATCAGCCTTTAAAAAAAAAAAAAAAATTTATTTATTAGTGAGAGATAGAGAGGCAGAGACACAGGCAGAGGGAGAAGCAGGCTCCACACAGGGAGCCCGACGTGGGACTCAATCCTGGGTCTCCAGGATCACACCCTGGGCTGAAGGCGGCACCAAACCGCTGAGCCACTTGGGCTGCCCTATAATTAGCCTTTAATAAGTTCTCTCTCTCTCTCTCACACACACACACACACACACACACACGACTTCTGTGTAAGATACTTTAAGATTTTTTAAATTTTTTTTTTAAATTTATGATAGTCACAGAGAGAGAGAGAGAGAGAGAGAGAGAGAGGCAGAGAGCGAAGCAGGCTCCATGCACCGGGAGCCCGACGTGGGATTCGATCCCGGGTCTCCAGGATCGCACCCTGGGTCAAAGGCAGGCGCCAAACCGCTGCGCCACCCAGGGAATCCCCGATTTTTTTAATTTTTAAAAAATTTTTATTTATTTATGATAGTCACACACACAGAGAGAGAGAGAGAGAGAGGCAGAGACATAGGCAGAGGGAGAAGCAGGCTCCATGCACTGGGAGCCCGACGTGGGATTCGATCCCGGGTCTCCAGGATAGCGCCCTGGGCCAAAGGCAGCCGCTAAACCGCTGCGCCACCCAGGGATCCCAATTTTTTTTTATTTTTAAGTAATCTCTACACTCAACGTGGAACTCCAACTTACAATTGAACCCTGAGATTAAGAGTTGCATGCCCTACAAACTAAGCCAGCCAGGTACCCCTGCATAAGATATCCCCCTTTTTTGGTAAGATACTTTTTGAAGATAGGACTCCACATGTTATAAAAACAGTTGGAAAACCAATGTATTAGATTACGAAAGGGGACGCCTGGGTGGCTCAGCAGTTAAGTGCCTGCCTTCAGCCTAGGACATGATCTTGGAGTCCTAGGATTGAGTTCCACGTTGGGCTCCCTGCATGGAGCCTACTTCTCTCTCTGCCTGTGTCTCTGCCTCTCTCTGTGTGTCTCTCATGAATAAAAAAGATTATAAAATCTTTGGTTTTTAAGCTATTTTCTCTCACAGACTCACAATTTCCTGTTTTCCTGCCTAAATACTCCTGCTTTTTATTTTCTACACATCTCCCAAGGGTTTATTTCTTCCCAAATTCTATCAATGCTGTAGGAGGTGAGGATGTGCTCTTGGCTTTTGTTGAACATGCCTGTGAATGGACAGCATGGAAACGAAGATGTAAGAACTATTAAAAAAAATCTTGGAGGATATGGCACCTTGCTGGCTCAGTCAGTGGAGCACTGATTCTAACTCTTGATCTCAACTCTTGATCTCAGGATAGTTGAGTTTGAGCTCCACACTGGGTAAAAAGATTTCTTAAAAACAAAAAATCTGGGACACCTGGGTGGCTCAATGGTTGAGCGTCTGCCTTTGGCTCAGGGCGTGTTCCTGGAGTTCTGGGATCAAGTCCCACATTGGGCTCCCTTCATGGAGCCTGCTTTTCCCTCTGCCATATAGTATTATATGTCCATTGGAAGACCTTCAAGCTCTCAATAAATGTATCCGTGAAATAACAGGGATTGGGGCACCTGGGTGGCCCAGTGGTTGGGCATCTGCCTTTGGCTTAGGTTGTGATCCTGGGGTCCTGGGACCGAGTCCTGTGTTGGGCTCCCCAGAGGGAGCCTGCTTCTCCCTCTACGCCTCTGCCTCTCTGTATCTCTCATGAATAAACAAATATCTTATAAAAATACATTAACTTTGAAAAGTACCAAATATCCTTTTTACAAACAGCTCTGCTGTTCACTTAAACAGGGGGAAGAGCAATAGTGAGGTCGTTTGGAGAAGTACTTTAAGTTTGACCACCCATTTTCAAAGGTGATGAAACCATCTTCAACATTACCATGGTTTGTGTTTATCCTCACCCAATAAAATCTGTATTCCTTAGTATTGAATTTCTCTTATTAGAGAGAAAATATAATTTGAATTTTAACTTTTCTCTTTAGGGGGCCAATAATGAAACAAAGGGCATGAGATACGGGCAATCAGACAACCTGTGTTCTAGTCCCGGATCTGCCACTGATTAGCCATGTGACCTTGGCCCAAGCTGCTTAACATCTAGAAGACTTAGTTTTCTAATTTGTATCACAAAGAACTTTTGGAAAAGAATATTCAGCACAGGAACACTTGGATGGCTTGGTGGTTGAGTTCTGCTTTTGGTTCGGAGTGTGATCCTGGAGTTCAGGGATCGCGTCCCACATTGGGCTCCCTGCATGGAGCCGGTTTCTCCTTCTGCTTGTGTCTTTGCCTCTGTGTCTCTCATGAATAAATAAAATCTTAAAAAACGTTCAGCACAGTTTGGTGCACACAGCAAGAGACTATAAATGTTAGTGGCTATTCTCCTTATCTTCTGGTCTGAAGTAAAGAAACTGAGGGTTAAGGGGACATCAGATCAGTATGAGGCTGCCCTATAAGAAACTAAATTAGTCCTATGGCAGCAGCGCCCACAGATAGGACTCCTGAGTGTTTTTGAAGCTGAAAAACTAAGTGAGAACACCTGTTTAGTTCACTGGTCTAATCCCCTTATAAATTATGAAAACGGCAGGAAGAGGAGTACAATAACTGGGCTTGCTTTGGTTGCAGAAAGATATCTGCCTAGGAAAAAAGTCTTAGGGACTTAATCTACAAGAAGATCTGGAAGGCTGAGAGGCTGGATCATGTCACTGGACTGCTCTGTGTTCCTTGGAAACTATTGCCGAGTATATGTAAGCTTGATGCCATCTCAAGTATCCTCAGAACATTCCTGTACAGTATGAAGTAGGCGGAATGACGTCTAGAATAATTCTCAGGAAAAGAACAAAGCACTAAGGTCCAAAGTATCAGTTGATGCACCACAGCAAACAAGTCAGACAGTAATTAACATTCATTACGCACTCTGGTTACAAGCTTACTTCAGACAAAAACTCTAGCTACAACCATTAAAAAGTTCAAGAAAATGTTGTCCTCATGGGCTCTGTAGGTAGTTTAAGACCTGTTCATACTTTCTTGTCACTGTTGTCACCTTCCCATGGCTTCACTCCTTATAGATTATAAGTACTTGGGCAGCCCCGGTGGCGCAGCAGTTTAGCGCCGCCTGCAGCCCAGGGTGTGATCCTGGAGACCCGGGATGGAGTCCCACATAGGGCTTCCTGCATGGAGCCTGCTTCTCCCTCTGCCTGTGTCTCTGCCTTTCTCTCTGAATAAATAAATAAATCATTAAAAAAAAAAAAGATTATAAGTACTTACCAAACACTTCCTATATACCAGATAGTTTCTATGGGGCACTCCTATGGATGGCTTACAGGGAAGCACCAAAAATGTGGACAATGCTCATAATACATACCAGGCACTATACCAAGAACTCAGGGAAAAGAGATAAATAACCAAACTGAGCTCCTTTCTCTAAAGGAGTGCAACCTAGCTGGTGAATCAGCTAGATAAGGCTATGCTTTGACAGGCAAAGGTAAATGCAAATCAGAGTTCAGGACAGGATGGTGTTTTTTTTTTTTTTTTAAGATTTATTTATTTATTCATAGAGAGCGAGAGAGAGGCAGAGACACAGGCAGAGGGAGAAGCAGGCTCCATGCAGGAAGCCCGATGTGGGACTCGATCCCAGGTCTCCAGGATCACACCCCGGGCTGCAGGCGGCGCTAAACCGCTGCGCCACCCGGGCTGCCCCCAGGATGATGTTTAAGTCATCAACTGAAATTATGTTTTTGGTATGTCATCTATGACCTTTCTCATCTCCCTAAAAAATCAGAAGACATAGTAGTATAAGAAAACAGTCTCATCTGGCCAGATATGGTCCACTTACTGGGTAGACAGGATCCAAATTATTTAGACTGCTGAGGGGGCTAGGTGTTTTTACTCAACATGGGCAAAGTGTAATAATGGAGATACCACTAGCTTTAGTCAGACAACTATGCTTGCACTTATTAGCTGAGTGATAGACTATAAAGTGGGGATAACGATTATCCCTACTTAATAGGGTTACTGTGAAGAATAAAGAATGACATCTATAAACTACTTACTCTTTGCACACGGGAACATTGAGAATCATGTCTTTTTTTTTTTTTTTTTAAAGATTTTATTTATTTATTCAAGAGGGACAGAGAGAGGCAGAGACACAGGCAGAGGGAGAAGCAGGCTCCATGCAGGGAGCCCGACGTAGGACTCGATCCTCAGTCCCCAGGATCAGGCCCTGGGCTGAAGGTGGTGCTAAACCGCTGAGCCACCCAGGCTGCCCACATGTATTTCTTTTTAAAGATTTATTTATTTTAGGGGATCCCTGGGTGGCACAGCGGTTTGGCGCCTGCCTTTGGCCCAGGGCGCGATCCTGGAGACCCGCGATCCTGGAGACCCGGGATCGAGTCCCACGTCGGGCTCCCGGTGCATGGAGCCTGCTTCTCCCTCTGCCTGTGTCTCTGCCTCTCTCTCTCTCTCTCTGTGACTATCATAAATTAAAAAAAAAAAAAAAAAGAGATTTATTTATTTTAGAGGGACAGAGCATGCACCTGTGAGCATGGGGAGGGGCAGAGGGAGAGAGATTCCTGAAGCCGACTCCCTGTTGAGTGTAGAGCCTGACTCGGGGCTGAATCCCAGGACCCTGAGATCATGACCTGAGCTGAAACCAAGAGTCAGTTGCTCAACCTACTGAATCACCCAGGCACTCCTCATGGATCTTTTCCCTTACCCTAAATTAAGTAACCAGGTACCTACTACTAGCTTAGTGGTACTATTATGACACTTCTTTTTACTGTCATAAGGAGAAGAAAACAAGTGGATTCAAATTCCCCACCCTTCTAAGAAGGCTTCTGCTTCCAACCTAAACAATAACAGTAAAACTTGCCTTTAGTATAGATCTACAACCCCTCTATCCTGGCATTTGACTGAAGGAATTTTTTTTAAAAGATTTTATTTATTTATTCATGAGAGATGCAGAGACACAGGCAGAGGGAGAAGCAGGCTCCCCATAGGGAACCTGATGCGGGACTCGATCCCAGAACCCTAGGATCATGACCTGAGCCAAAGGCAGATGCTCAACCAATGAACCACTCAGGTGCCCCCCTCGACTGAAGAAACTGAGCAACAGCCACTGCCACCACACAATGTCAAGGAGCAAAGATGACACGAGACAGAATCACAATTCTGCACTATCAGACCAAAGGCATCCTTTAGCCAGTTAAAGCGGAAATCAACTTAGTTGTCCCAAATTCAGCTGTCACCACATCCACTCCAGCAATCTTTTTTTTTTTTCCCCAGCAATCTTTAATGATAGTAAGGAAAATGACCGAGTAGCTTACATACTACGCACTGTGCCAGGACTCACAAAGTGCAGGATGTTGTTTCTAAATATGAATAATCAGGGATCCCTGGGTGGCGCAGGGGTTTGGCGCTTGCCTTTGGCCCAGGGCGCGATCCTGGAGACCCGGGATCGAATCCCACGTCAGGCTCCCGGTGCATGGAGCCTGCTTCTCCCTCTGCCTGTGTCTCTGCCCCCCCCCCTCTCTCTCTCTGTGACTATCATAAATAAATAAAAATTAAAAAAAAAAAAGTTAAAAAAAAATAAATAAATATGAATAATCAGAGACATCAAAGGAACAGAGAGCACTCACCAAACTGCTGACGTTGATAAAGATTTGCTTCTTTTGCATTTTAGCCCTTGATGCAAAATAACTGCCTTTTATTGGACTACACCCAGCTCAGCTTACAGAACTTGAGGAAATTATAACCTGAGTGACTACCTGAACACAGTAATCTCCGGAGCCAATAGGAGTTTGCCGTGGTTGGCAAAGAGTTACTAAATAAGAGCAGCAAAGATACACTCACATCCTTCTCCTGGATGGTGCACTCCTTACAATAATAGGCATCAGAGACTCCAGGGCCTCCGCAGATCACACAGCGCCCCTGGTAAGAGCCATAATTACACTCATCACATATGCGCACCAGAGTGCAGGGACGCACGTACGAGTCACAGATCACACATTTGCCATCACCTGTGAAGAACAGAGAATGGAATTATGCTCATCCGCAAGTACCTCAAGTTGACAGGCGTGCCGTTCTCCTGCTATGGGGAAATACACTGGTCTCCGCCCGACAGTGACTTTAGGACCCTCTTTTTTTGGTATTACAAAACTCAGCCTACCCAGTGTCCACCCCAATCCCCTCAAGACTGAAGTTAACCAACTAATCTACTGAAAGCTTAGAACATCGCCTCATAGACAAGAAGTCTCTATCATTACCGGAAAGGACTGGGTATGTGTGTTTTGGAGGATGCGGTCAGGCTCTCTCCTGTCCAAATGTAGAGATTTTCTCGAAACCTAAACATAATGTTTAATGCGTGCAAGTGAGGAGCGAGGAGGTGGAGAGGGCCTATGGGTGCGGCCTAGTACTCAGTTCACATACTTCCAGGCACATCTACTCAAAGCCCTCTTTGTGGCACGCTGGAAATTGGAAATGCCCGTTTGCCGGTTCTACACAAGTCGTGAGGGGGAAGGAGTGGGGTGTTTGGGAGGGCGTGTTCCACTCACATTTTTCACACAGTCTTCCGATGGCTGCAAGATCAAAGATGGTAAAGAGTATATTAGCATTGGTTTTGACGAAAAAAGGGAAAGATCCTCGAGTTTGGGGTGGCGACACAGCAGGGACTGCAGTGAGCCCTAAGGGCTCTTATTCATCTTACCCGCATAAACTTCCATCCGAGGCAAACCCACACCCGTATGAGGCCGCCCCCAGGGCCCGGGCAGTCTGAGTTTCTTCGGACCTGACTTCGGCCGCCCGCCTCTGGCTCCCAGGCCCTCGCCCTCTTTGCACACAGCCCACAAACCCGCGCGCTCCCATGCTACCAACCGTGAGGCGGGAAACCTGGCGCTTCAGAGACAAAACCCTAAGGATGAGATGGGAACCTCTGACCCCCCAGCTCCTAATACAATCCCCACTCAGACAGCCGGGGCAGGACGCTGCCTCACCAACACCAGCCTGCTTGCGGCAAAAAATCAAATCCGGATGATGTTTAGCCATAGTGCCAACGCAGACCGGTCACCGGAAGTTTAAGGAACTTCCGCCCGACTTTTAACCTCCATTTTCCAGCCTGCCGGTCGCCGTGATTGGTCTCCCAAGCTTCTCAAGCCCCGCTCGCTCTCGCTCGTTCTCGCGTGATCAAACCTTAAGTTAAAAAGTAGGAGTTTCCGTCTTAGCATAGGGAGCTAGGTCCTGGTAGGTGCGTGAAAGTTATGGAAAAATAAATGTCTTTCCGAGATTTGGATGGAAGACACAACTGAAACTTGCCTTTTAATAACACATCTTTGTGTCCGGTATTTATTTCCAAAAGTGTTTTTACGCAGCTCTTTTCCTTTCAGGCCTTCGTTTCTAGCGCGGGAGCCCCGCCCACTGCGGTCGCCCGGCTCCCGCGCCTCTGCGGAGGCCCCGCCTTCGCCGTTACGTGTTTCCCGTCAGGCCACGCCCCTGCCCCAAAGCTATAAATACGCAGTGTCGTACGTCATTTTCACGCGACTTCATCTTTGTCAGTGCACAAAATGGCGCCTTACAGCCTACTGGTGACCCGGCTGCAGGTGAGCGAGCTCAGGGCCCTCTGGGTTCACGAGGGCGGGGTGCCTCCTACTGTGCCTGCGGCTGTGGGCGAGGCGAGGCGAGGCGGGCCCGACCTCCCGCCGACTTTTCATATACCTGTCCCGGCCGCGGGCCCAGCGCCGGTGCCCGCTCCTCCCGCGCCCGAGGTCAAGGCGTCCCCGGCTCAGCTCTCCTAGCCCCGTCCCCGCCCCGTGGGAAGCGTAGGTCCAAGCAGCGGCGGTCAGGTGAAGAGTGGAGGGGCACCCCTTTCTGAGGATTGCACTCCCCTCTCTTGTAGAGTGTCTTTCCGTTCCTCAAGGTGAGGACAAGGTGACTGGGGGGCGCGGTCGTAGTCGAGGCCGCTAGGCCCAGAATCTGAAGGCCTCACTTCTCTCTCGGCAGCGGAGACTTGCTAGCCAGGTGCATCTACGATTGCCAGGCCTGGAGACTGTAGAAGAGATTAGTACCGCGTTCCATTTTAAGAGGATCCTGCGGAACATATAGCCAAGAATGCCAGGGGGACTTTCCTGGCCCAGACGTAGTAAATAGTAATGGTGACAGTAATCTCTCATCTTTGCAAGATTGCAAAACTGTTTAAATTCCTCGTCATGTCATTCGATTCATATTATCATCTGGTCAGATGATAATTTTCATTCGATAAGTGAGGAAACTGCTAGAAAGTAGGTGAAAGTTTGTGCTCTCCTGAGTGTCACCGAAGTGCTGTGGCCTGAACATCTGCCCCGCCTACCCTTTTTTTTTTTTCTTATGTCAGCCTGTCTTCTGTGAGCCAGAATGTGATCCTTGAGCTGACCTTTGTATCTGTGAAAGTACCAGTATGGAGTATTTTGAGCTCAGTTAGTTGCTTTTCAGTTACTACGTGGGAGGATAAAGAGACTCAGCGGTTTGACCTTGACTCTTCTGTTATGGACCATCTAGAAAATTGACTGTGCTTGCCAGATGGTTTTCTTCACTCCTAACTTGACAACAGTAGGAAGGTGTTACATGCAAGGTTTCAATGTCAAGCATGTATTTTGTTAATAAAAATAAAGCAAGCCAATAAAGTAGACATTCTCTGACAACCTTTTACATTTAACTTTGTGAATCTGCTTTGAATCAAGTGGCACAGCTTTGATAATAAAATTCAAGAAGTTATGTGCTATCCTTTCAGGAAACGTGTTACTAAGGGGTTTTTCGTTTTGTTTTTAAAATTACATTGCCTTAATTTAGACCATATGGTTTATTTATTTATTTATTTTTTTATTTTTTTATTTATTTATGATAGGCACACAGTGAGAGAGAGAGAGGCAGAGACACAGGCAGAGGGAGAAGCAGGCTCCATGCACCGGGAGCCCGATGTGGGATTCGATCCCGGGTCTCCAGGATCACGCCCTGGGCCAAAGGCAGGCGCCAAACCGCTGCGCCACCCAGGGATCCCTGACCATATGGTTTAAAATGATATGATCACTTATCTTAAATACTTCTGATTTCACAATTCTGGGCAAAGACAGGAGTTTGCCCTAATTATCTCTTCAGATCTTTTGATACTGTAGGTTAATAATATAGAAATACAGGTAATTGTTTTTTCCTGATCCTGCTGTCCCCACGATGTAGTGAAGTCAGGCAGTATTATGTGATGTTTAAATGATTACAGATTCAATAATCTTGGAAGAGAGGACTGATATCATAGTATTTTTTAACTGAAAAAGGATCTTGGAAAACAGTGTTAGACCAGCATAGAAAGAGATCTGGGCCATAGTTCATACACTATTCTTACTCTGTGACCTTGAGCAAATTACTTTTGAATTCTAGTTTTATCATCTGTCAGTTTGGGATGATCTTCATTGACAAATGCTTATTGAGTACTTGGTAATAGGCTTCCATTCAGATTGTTATGAAGTGATGAGAAAAGGAATATTTGTTTATGGTCATTGTATAGTCCAACCTTCTCTTTTACAGATAGATAATCCAAGACCTTGAGAGCCTGGGTGACTTCAATAACAGTCAGGATTAAAATCCAGGTGTCCTTATTCATTCAGCTAAGGTGAACAACAGCAGTATACCACACTGCCTCCCTGTCTTAAGCCAGGCTGTCTTAAGTAATTGTCAGCTAACACTGTGCTCTGAGAACCTTGTAAATTTACTTACCTCTTTTGTGTTTGGCTACATTTGAGAAGTGATGGTCCTTCTGGTACTACCAGAACCCTGGCCTTGTGTTCAATTTATTCCTACCTCATTCACTGCATATTTATTGAGTACCCACTACTTGCTTTGAATACAATGATAGGCAAAGCAGACATTTCCCATTCTCTCTCTCTCTTTTTTTTTTTTTCATTTCCCATTCTCATGGAGCTTCTACTATATCCTAATATATTTTACTGCAGAGGGTCTCTGAGGTCTTTCTCAATCAAAATATTTTTCTTCTGCCCTTGGCTGGACCAAAGGTGAAGGTAAATAATACAGTGATAGCGATTACCACTACCACTAAGAGTAGCTAACATTTACCTTATTGTGTGTCAGTAATCTCACATGATCCTGTGAGATCAGACCTATCGGCTCTGTCTTAGAGACGAAGGATTAGAGAAGAAATACAGTATGATGGTTAAGAACATAGATTCTGGCATCACATTGTCTAGACTTGAAAGCTGACTCTAATACTCACTTTTGGGCAGGGTACTTGACCCCTCTGCCTTTTTCCTCACCTGTAAGATACAGATAAGGATAGTACATTTGGCTTATCTAATTACCGTATTATAGGTGCAAACTATTTAGAACCCTGCCTGTACCTAGTTAGTGCTGTATAATTAAGTAAATTGAAATAAACTTGCCTAGGGCCTTATCAATTGTTAGCAGGTATAATTTGAATTTGTACCTTTTTGATTCCAGAGTCTGAGGTCCTAGCACCTGCATACTGCTTCCCTTTGACATCAAGACTCAGTCTATCAGCCAGGGTACCATTAATGCTTCATAACCTGAGAACAGATTTCCTTGAGTTGGAAGTGTTCCATTATTTAACAGTGCCTGTCACCAGCTGGTAACATTAGAAACAATGAAGAAAATGAGGGGAACATTTTGAAAATCCCCATTTACTCTCCGGTGTTTATTTTTTATTTGTGAGCTCATGACTCTGGGTGGTAGATATAAGGGGTTGGGCATTTACACATATGTTTCTTACGTCTTTGGTTTTGCCTTGACATACTGGGTTGCTGAGTTCTCATCATGTGGCCTTGGGGAAGTCCTGTAACCTCACGTGTAAATCTGAGATGGTATTTAACTACCAAAGGAGTCTGACAAATTTGGCAGAAGTTCTCTATAAAGTGCCATGTTAAAACAGAAAAACTCCCAACAACCTTGAGAATTATGAAACAGGTCATTCTGGTTACATGTCACTGTAGCAGCATCTCAGGTATCCTATAGGGAGCTATTGACTTGAGTAAATGAATGAATGATTGAACGGACGAGTAAATAAACTTCCAATCTAAAATTTGGGCAGAGGGAGTAGAGTCCCCATCTTGAGAACTAGGGGAGCACATTGTTGACTTTTCAACTTGCTGTTAACAAAATGTTCATTGAATGCTTTACATTGAATGTTCTACACCCTGCTAGTGCAATAGTGAACAAGAATAGTGGATCTTATATTGTAGTTCTGGGCAAACAAAATAAGTAGACAAAATCATAGCTACTAAGTACTACAAGGAAGGTAAAATAGGATCGTGTGGTAGAGAGGATAAGTGTGGAGCTGTGACATGGCTTTAACTGAAGTGGTTGGGGAAGGCCCTTCAGAAGAGGTGACATTTGAGCTGATACTTAAGTGATAAGAAGGCAGCCCTTAGATATATATATATTTTTAAAGATTTTATTTATTTGAGAGCGCGAGTATGAGGGAGAGGATTGTCAGGTCAGACGGAAAGGGAGAAGCAGACTCCCTGCTGAGGAGGGAACCCAACACTGGGCTTGATCCCAGAACTGCTGGATTACGACCTAAGTCGAAGGCAGATGCTTAACTGACTGAGCCACCCAGGCGCCCTGGCCCTTCATTCAGTGTTTTGGGAAGAGAGACATTAAGTAGGAGCAGCATGTACACCTGATACAGGTATGAGCTTAGTGTGTTGAAGGTAAGAAATAAGGCCCGTGTTGGGGCACCTGGCTAGCTCAGTTGGTGGAGCATGTGACTCTTGATCTTGGGGTTGTAGGTTCAAGCCCCATGTTGGGTGTAGAGATCACTTAAAAATAAAATCTAAAAAAAAAAATAATAATGCCAGTGTGGCAGAGTGGTTGAAAGGAGAGGAAGGTCTGAGCAAGAGGTAGGAGCCAAGGTCATGTGGGCTTGAGTTTTACCCCAAGTGGAATGAAGATCCCCTGGAAGGTTTGTCCCCCAACCCCCACTGGAAGATTTAAGACAGTGAGTGACAGGATTTGATTTATGGTTAGAGAAAATCGATTGAGGGATGCCTGAGTGGCTCAGCGGTTGAGTGTCTGCCTTAGGCTCAAGGTATGATCCTGGAGTTCGAGTCCCACATCGGGCTCCCTTCGAGGAGCCTGCTTCTCCCTTGCCTGTGTCTCTGCCTTCTCTCTGTGTCTCTCATGAATAAATAAATAAAATCTTTAAAAAAATCGTTTGGGGGATCCCTGGGTGGCGCAGCGGTTTGGCGCCTGCCTTTGGCCCAGGGCGCGATCCTGGAGACCCGGGATCGAATCCTACGTCGGGCTCCCAGTGCATGGAGCCTGCTTCTCCCTCTGCCTGTGTCTCTGCGCCCCTCTCTCTCTCTCTGTGACTATCATAAAAAAAAAAAAAAAAAAAAAAAAAAAATCGTTTGGGTTGCTGGATGGATGATGGACCACAGGGGGACAAAAGGAGTTAGGGAGACCAATGGGGGCTATTGGAATCATCCAGGGAGTGGTGATGGTGTCTGGGACGAGGGTTCTGGTAGTGGAGATATTTTGGAGGCAGATGGGTTGGCCAGGGAGTGTGAGGGATAGAGAATAATTAAAGATGACTCCTAGGTTTGTGGCCTAAGCATTTGAGGGATGAGTGAACTTGTATTTGGATAGTACTTGTAACATAGCCAAAGTTTGTTTATAGATTTTTTTAATAGATTTTTTTAAAGATTTATTTGTTTATTCATGATAGAAAGAGAGAGGCGCAGAGACACAGGCAGAGGGAGAAGCAGGCTCCATGTGGGGAGCTCGACGTGGGACTCGATCCCAGGACTCCAGGATCGCGCCCTGGGCCAAAGGCAGGCGCTAAACCGATGAGCCACCCAGGGATCCCTTGTTTATAAATTTTAAAAAAAGATTTTATTTATGTATTTGGGAGAGAGAGAGCCTAAGGAGGGTGAGGGGCAGAAGGAGAAGCAGACTCCCCACTGAGCAGGGAGTCCAATTCGAGGTTCCATCCCCAGATTCCGGGATCATGACCTGAGCCAAAGGCAGACTTTAACCGACTGAGTCACCCAGGCACTCCTGTTGATAAATTCTTGATCCTAACATCAACTCTCAACAAGTACCTGTATTTCACAGGTGAGGAAGCTGGATGGGGTCAAGTGCCTTTCCCAGGGTCCCTCACCTGAGTATGAACATCATTTCAGCAACAAACCCTGTTCTTTCTGTGGCCTTTTTCTGGAACCTGATGCCTCCCAGAGGGCCATCTGGTTAGTACTTCAAGTGAGTGTTGATACTTGAGTGGTCTGTCTTTATTGGCTCCAGCTTTCTTTGACACACTTGTTTTTCCCTGTACTTGGTTTTGAAGGCAGTGGTAGGCTCTGGGCCTCTCAGAATGCAGGACAGGAGGGACTACAGGGAGGTTGCTTGCATTCTTTAAAAAGCAAAAGAATATCAGGACCCTGAGAGAGACCCTCTGCACCGACTTAGCTATCCCTATCTTTATCAATGGCTTCAAGCAAGATTTCAGCCCTCTGTGGCCCTCGGGTTACACCTCTGCAAAGCAGGATGATTAATTGCCACTTTCCCATTAAGAAAGGTCTTGAAGGCCTAATAATATCTGAAAAATTCTACAAGCTCTCAAACACTAAAAATTTGTGAATAGTTTTTGATATTGTAGAGATGGGCTCTTTTAAAAATTTTGTATTTATTTTGGTTTTTATTTAAATTTTAAAAGAATAAGCCCCCCAAAAATAAAAATAAAAGAATAAGCCCTTTCTAAAATTAAGAATAGGGGCAGATTTTTTTCCTCAGATTGTTTCCGAAAGAACTTGTAGGTGCTGTTCTTTCTTTAGCATTCTGCAACCTCGGTTTCTTCATCTTTAAATGGGCTTAGTATCATCTGCCTCCCAGGATAGTTGTATTAAGTAGGACTGTGTGTGTAAAGTACCCAGAGCAAATCTGGTGCAGGGTCCAGTCACCTGGTGAATGTTAGTCTCCATCCCCAGGCCTGGGGATGGGCTGCAGCCGCCATTGCCTTTTTATCCTGAGCTCTTAGGTTAAAAAAAAAAAGACTGGCTCTAAGAAACCTTCTCGTTCCTCCCCTAATCTCCATGGACTTCGAGTATGTAGTAGTTCAGGAAAGCTTTTTGGATGCTGCTCTCAGAGTTGGGAGAAGAGGCGGAAGTGAATCTGTTGGCTTTCTGATTTTATTTTCGAAGTTGAAGGGCAACATTGGGAGAATAAGGTTTAGAATTACATTTGTAGTAGTATTCCCCCCCGCCTAAGATTTTGTTAATTTATTTGAGAGCGAGAGTATATAGGAGCGGGGCAGAGGGAGAAGCAGACTCCCCACTGAGCAGGGATTCCCAGGACCCCAAGATCATGACGTGACCTGAAGTCAGATGCTGAGGTACCCAGGTGCCCCACATTTGTAGTATTTTCATCATCGAAGTCGGGTACTGGGGGAAGTTGGGCCCACTGGGAGTATTTCTGCTTTCATCCTGAAGAGACTGAGACAGCTTCTGACTGGAAGCTTGAATTCTAGGGGCAGTTGCAGGAGGAACCCAAGAGGTCTCAGAAGCTCCTCTAACCTCCCATACTTTGGTGCTGTGTAGCTGGGTTCCTTCACCTTCTGCTGGACATTTGTGGTGTTCTTCTTGTTCACTGAGAGAGCTGTAGAGCTGGTTTAAGACAAGGGCCCTGCCTGTGGAAGGAAGGGCTTATATGCTGGTGAGGAGGCAGTCACTCCATAACTATAACATGCTGGCCTGAAGCAGGGAGGAAAGGGGTGTGCTGAGCCATTGAACTTGGCTGTTGTGGGGGTGTGTTTAGTGTGTGCCACACCATCGCTGCTGTTAGAGATACTAGTCACTGAACTAGGTCTTATTTTACAAAGACTACCTCCTTTATGCTTCACAGCACCCCTAAGAAGTAAGTTTCATTAGTTTGAGAACCAGAGAGGCTGAACGGCTTGTCTGAGGTCACAGCTAGCATGCAGCAGGGCAGGATCTTGAATGCAGATTTGTTTGATCACAGAACCCAGGTTTTTACCACTCAACCATACTGTTTCCCTAGAGTACTTCCCTGGAGGGTAGAGAGTAGAAAGTAGCCCTCTGTGGAGTAGGCTGGATATAGGGGACACAGTTCACTTGGCTCCTTGCCTTGTTGGGATGCATGTTTATTTGGAGCCTTGATTGCCTCCTGCCCCAAATACCAGCCAAACTTGAGAGGGATAGGCTAGCAGGGTGAGTCCCACAGAGGCAGCTTTATTTTTGCCTGAGCTCTGGGTCAGCCTCACAGGCTACCCATTGAAGACGTCCTTCCTAAGCGTGGTAGTGTAGAGCTGTTGCCCTGCGGGCTGGAGCAGGACCCAGGATTTGTATGCAGTTCACAGTGTGCCTGGAGTCCTGCCACTGACACCAGCAGCAAAGGACAAGTAGGCAGATGAGTGAATCTTCAAGCAGTTCCTTAAAGGACGCCTTCCCCTCCCACCACCCCCACCTTGGAGCCCATTTAGAGATTGCGACTTGGAGAGACACAGCTGCCTGCCCCCTTCCCAAGCCTCTGAAAAGAACTGCACCACCTTTTGTGCCTGCCAGTTGCATAGCAACCAGACTAGCGGATTGCCTCCTGGTGGGAGAGAATTGTTTAGCTTTGGATTCTTGGGAGAGGTGCCAGGCATCACCTCCCAGGGGTGGGAGAGAATTGTTCCAAGAAGCAGAGGTGTGGGAAGATGCTGCTTCTTAGGAGGGTGCTGACTGACAGGCATTCCTGTCTGACCCATCTAGCCAAACCCTGCCTGAGGCTTCCCTACTGGGAACAGCTAACAGCTCTGAGCCTGAAGGCTGCTGAGGGTCATGGTCAGAGGAATCAGGGGTCTTACTCTGATCTTGAGGTCATCATGCTGGTGAAAGGGGCTGCCTCAGAAGGTAGTCTGTCCCTCACCTCTGGGCACAGGTTGGATGGCTCCATATGAGGCATGCCAGGGCAGCACCAGAGGATAGATGGACCTTTTCAGTTCAAAGATCTGCCACCTTGGTGCTTGGGACCTGCTCTGGTTTTTGTGAGTTAGGAAAGGGGTAGAGGGCATGATGGAAAATAGCACCCTGTAGTCCTTTCTGTAACACACAGGCAGACAGTGTGTTAGTAGCAACTTGGCCCCCAGGAGAGCTGAGTGAGTAGTAGCAACTTACATTTATTGAATGCCTGTCAGGAATCTAGACTGAGGTCTGTGCTTTTTGTATGTTTTTTTCCTTAAAGAATGCAGTATATTCATTAAAAACTCTTTTTTTCCATTCTAGTCCCTAAGGGCAAGCAGAGATAGGAATTTTGTGTTTTATCATTTTAGATTTTTTTCTGCATTTACAAGCAATACAGTCTTTGTAATCCTCATAAAAAATCTCTGTTCTTTTACCCCCATTTTATAGAACAGGAAACTGAGGCTCAGAGAGATGAAAAATATTGTCTGAGGTCCCATAGGTGGAGGAGCTGAGATTGAGATTGTAAGCCAGATCCATCCAGCTCTAGAGTGGATGCCCTCTCTTTGACTTGATGGATTGGAGTGTTTCCACAATGGTACTTGACAGGTCCGAATGTGGCTGGTGAATTCTTTGTTGCTGAAGCAGCTGCCTCAAGAGATGAGGCCTCCTCCAGGAGCCCAGCCTGTTTGGACAGCCCAGCCACTTCTGCTGCTTGGCTTGTTCCAAGTTCTGGTGCTCACTGACACGTGGCTCTCTCAGGCAGTGTTGGCATGTGCCATGCCTTGCAGGATGGCCAAGAGGTCAGATTGGACTCCTGCTCAAGAATATGTCAGTCCCTTTGATTTGGACTGTTCTCTCAATACAAGTGGTCCCAAGGAGAGACTTCTGTCCTTTGGGAACAGAACGTAGCTGGTCTGTAGCATGTCTGACTTAGGGCAGTTGGGAAGGCCAGAGTTCCGAGGGGTGCAGGGGTGCGCATATAACACGCCCCAGGGTGGATCCCTTTTCCATAAGCTTTGCCGCAGCTAGCTCAGCACCTCTGCTACAGGTGCATGAATTTGAAAGCATGAAGAAGAGGCTTGTGTTCAAATTATGGCTCTGCCTTTATCTCTTTTCATCACCAAATATTTCTTGAACTTCTGAGTGTCAGATATTGTTCTAGGCTGAGTATGCATGGTAACGTGACTAGACAGGTTTTCTGCCTTAAGGGAGCTTATGCTTTAGTGGTATTTACTTTCTCATTTGCCTGGTTCTCCCATTTTCTCATCTAAACAAGGGACAAGCTGACCTGTAGTAATCCCTCTTGGCACATTTGTTGGGAAGGTGACATAAGATAATTGTTACCTTGCCTGGCATGATTTTGTTTTGTTTGTTCTGTTTCATTTCTTGCCAGGCTCCCCCGTGAGGGTCCATTTTGAGTATGTTTCCTCTTTCAGAATTTGTTCTGTGTCAGTAAACACAGGATCAGCGGAACCTCCCTTACCCCTTGGAGCCTTGGAGATTTTTTTTTTAAGATTTTATTTTATTTATTCATGAAAGACACACACAGAGGCAGAGACATAGGCAGAGGGAGAAACAGGCTCCGTGCAGGGAGCCTGATGGTGGGACTCAATCCCAGAACTCCAAGATCACACCCTGAGCCAAAGACGGACACTCAACCACTGAGCCACCCAGGCTTCCCAAGCCCTGGAGATTTGGATCTCATTCAGTAAGGGAGGGGGCCCTACTAACACCCAGGAGCCAGACTCTACCAAAGGCACTTTGGTTCAGTGGTTGGAACTAAGAGCCCCCCCATCCCTCCTGTCCCCCCACTGAGAGCTGAGCCTTCCTGGCTGTTGGAGGCTGGGAGATACCCTTTTTTTTTCTCCTAAAGATTTTATTCATTTATTCATCAGAGACACAGAGAGAGGCAGAGACACAGGCAGAGGGCAAAGCAGGCTCTCTGTGGGGAGCCTGATGTGGGACTTGATCCCAGGACCCCAGGATCATGATCTGAGCCGAAGGCAGACACTCAACCACTGAGCCACCTAGGTGCTCAGGAGACACCTTCTGTAGCACAGTGAGTAGAATGTGGGCTCTAAGGCAGCCCCGGTGGCCCAGCAGTTTAGCGCCGCCTTCTGCCCAGGGCGTGATCTTGGAGACCCGGGATCGAGTCCCACGTTGGGCTCCCTGTGTGGAGCCTGCTTCTCCCTCTGCTTGTGTCTCTGCCTCTCTGTTTCTCTCATGAATAAATAAATAAAATCTTTAAAAAAAAAGAAAAGAAAAGAATGTGGGTTCTATAGGTTCCTAGCGGTGTGACCTTGGGCACGCCACTTCCTGTCTCTGGGCCTCTGCATCTTCAGGGCATTTAAAGCGGCTGAGCTTTGTACAGCTGCAGCAAGGTATGGAGTAGCTGGCACAGAGCAGGGTGACATCTAACAGCTATTTACTCCAAAACAGATCTGTGGGCGACTCCCACCCTTGTATAAAGTTAGGGAGCTGTTTTGTAGCAGAGGAAATGCTGTGTGGATGCTTAGATTATTAAAGACACAATGAGAGTTTTCAAGGATTTGAAAGGCTAAAGTATGGAAAACTGACTAGGCTCATTTGATCTGGTTCCAAAGGGCAGGGCTATGGGATGCCTGGGTGGCTCAGTGGTTGAGCATCTGCCTTTGGCTTAGAGCGTGATCGATCCCAGGGTCCTGGGATCAAGTCCTGCATTGGGCTTCCCACAGGGAGCCTGCTTCTCCCTCTCTGTGTCTCTCATGAAAAAATAAAATCTTTAAAACAACAATGACAGTCAGGGCTAGGAAGTGAGGCCTGTCGTGTGTCAGGCAGTGGACAGGGTACTTTCTCATAGGTGGTCTCTCTGAGCCCTCACTTGGGCCTGGGAAGGTTATCCCCACTTAGGGAAGATAAGGCAATATTTAGATGCTAAATACAGCTGCAGGAGGTTACACAGCTTGTTGGAGGCAGTCTCCAGTGCTGGAATCTGTGTTCTGATGTGACTGAGGCATGTTTCAGTTCAGTATAAGAAGCATTTGTTGTGGTTGGAAAGTATTAGAACTGTCCAGGAGTAAAATAGGCTTTCTGGAAGGAACTGAGCTTCCTGGCCCCATCCTGTTGAATGAGGAGCTTAGGGAGGGTGCCGAAGAGAGGTTTCTGCTCAGTCCTGCTCTAGGTTCCTTTGTTCCAGAGGAAGTGGAGGATGAGGGCTTAGTGAAAGTACCCCGTGTAGATAAGGGCCTGGTGTGTACCTGTGAGAATTTCAGAAGACCTGAGACTTGGGCTCAGGCATGGGAAACAATTTTCATGTTTCCTAGTTGTTGCAACATCTGGGTTGGTAGGCCTTACAAGGGATCTCAGGGATGTTTCTGGGTCCCAGGGCCAGGTTGAACTGAGTGTGAAGTATATTTTGCTTTTGGATTTAGGAAACAAAAACATCCTAGTAGGTTGGTTGGTTGGTTATTTATTTATTTATTTATTTATTTATTTCTAATAGGTTAGTATTTTTTAAAGATTTTATTTATTTATTTATTCATGAGAGAGATACACAGAGAGGCAGAGACACAGGCAGAGGGAGAAGCACGCTCCATACAGGAAGCCCGATGTGGGACTCAATCCTGGGACCCCAGGATCATGTCCCTGGCCGAAGGCAGGCGCTAAACTGCTGAGCCACCCAGGGATCCCCCTAGTAGGTTTTTTTTTTTTTTTTTTTAATATGCCCACAAATCACCATCCTTCTTTAAATAATATTGATCCAGACTATTTTTCCTCAACCACAGTGGTTAGCGTATTATAGGACTCAGTAATGTCTGTTTTTAAGGTTAATTTCTTAACTCTTTTTCTTGTTTATGAAAGTAATTTGCCCATTATAGGAAACTTGGAAAATACAGAGGTATAGAGAGCATATCATAAAAGTTACCTATAATTATCTGTAATACCCCACCTTTACCTAGAGATAACTACTGTTAATATTCTGGTGTATTTCCTTCCAGTGTTTTTAAATTTTTATAATCCAGATTAAAAACATGTACAAGGGCAGCCCCGGTGGCGCAGCGGTTTAGCGCCGCCTGCAGCCCAGGGCATGATCCTGGAGACCTGGGATCGAGTCCCACGTCGGGCTCTTTGTATGATGCCTGCTTTTCCCTCTGCCTGTGTCTCTGCTTCTCTCTCTGTCTCTATGACTATCATAAATAAATAAAAATAAAAAAAAATAAAAACACAATAATACATGTATTTATAATCATAAAAGTAACAAGACATTCTTATAAGTATTTGAACAGTTTTTTTTAAAGATTTTATTTATTTATTCATGATAGACATAGAGAGAGAGAGGTAGAGACACAGGCAGAGGGAGAAGCAGGCTCCATGCCGGGAGCCTGACGCGGGACTCGATCCCGGGACACCAGGACTATGCCCTGGGCCAAAGGCAGGCGCTGAACCACTGAGCCACCCAGGGATCCCCCCCTTGAACACTTTTTTAAGTAATCTCCACACCCAATGTGGGGCTCGAACTCAGAACCCAGAGATCAAGAGTTGCATGTTCCACCAACTGAGCCAGTCAGGCTCTTGATAAAGCTAAAATCTGGGGAGCCTAGGTGGCTCAAATGATTAGGTGTTTGCCTTCTGCTCAGGTCATCTCTAATTGAGCCCTGCATTGGAATCCCTGCTCTGTGGGAAGCCTGCTGCTTCTCCTTCTGCAGCTCCCCCTCTTTGTGCATTCTCGTTCTCTCTCTCAGATAAAATCTTAAAAAAAGCTAAAATCTTTCTTTTCTACCACACTTTTTTTTTTTTTTTTTTTTTTTAAAGATTTTATTCATGAGAGGCAGAGGGAGAAGCAGGCTCCCTTGGGAAACCTGATGTGGGACTTGATCTCAGGACCCCAGGATCATGACCTGAGCCAAAGGCAGACGCTCAACCACTGAGCCCCCAGGTGCCCCTCTACCAGACCTTTCTTAAATTTACCTCCAGAAGTAACAGCAGATCAAGCTATGTCCTCTTAGATCCATTTCTGTGAACATGTAGTGCAGACAGTGTTAAAGCAGTAGGTTGTGTGTTTTATCTGTAACTTAATAGCGAATCTCAAGAGAGGTTTGTTTGTTTTAAGATTTTATTTATTTATTCATGAGAGAGAGACAGGCAGAGACACAGGCAGGAGAAGCAGGCTCCACGCAGGGAACCCGATGTGGGACTTGATCCCGGGTCTCCAGGATCACACCCAGGATTGAAGGTGGCGCTAAACCACTGAGCCACTCAGCCACCCTGGCTGCCCTCAAGAGTTTTTCCTGAAGTGTTTATAGTGTTCCACAAAATGGATAAAATGTAACTTAAAAAAACATGTTTCTAATTTTTTAAAGATTTTATTTTGAAGTAATCCTCCACCCAATGTGGGGCTCCAACTCAACTGTCCTGCGATCAGGAGTCACATGCTCCACCAACTGAGCCAGCCAGGCCCCATAGGTTGTTTTTAGTTTTTTAAATATTTTGTTTAATGGTGCATTGAGCATTCTCGTAGCTCCTCCTTGTGTGTATGCATGGTATATGGGGAAAGTTCCAACTTGCTCAGTCACAAGTGTACTGAGTTTTAGCAGCTGTTGGCCACTTCCCACCAAGAAGACTTTACTGGTGTTCTTTAATAGTGAAATTCAAGGTTATTGTTTCCTCCAAATCCTTACCAGTGCTTTATGTTGTAAATCTTTGAGAGTTTTGCCAATTACTTTTGTATAATGAAGGTGGAAGAAAGCGGTCATGTTCTTCTTCTTTTTTTTTTTTTTTTTAAGATTTATTTATTTATTCATGATAGACATAGAGAGAGAGAGGCAGAGACACAGGAGGAGGGAGAAGCAGGCTCCATGCCAGGAGCCCGATGTGGGACTCGATCCTGGGATTCCAAGATCGCGCCCTGGGCCAAAGGTAGGTGCCAAACCACTGAGCCACCCAGGGATCCCCGTCATGTTCTTTAAAAAAAAAAAAATTTGCCTTCATTCTTCTGCTTTTTAACAATCCAAAGTGGACTGCCAGTTGTAGGAAACAGTGTGGTGCTTAGAAAAATGATTTCTATTTCTTTAAAAAGATTTTTCTCATCCTAAAGCTAATGTATATGGACAGTATTATAGGTCCACACTAACGTACATTTAAAAGTTAAAAAAAATTTTTTTAAGATTTTATTTATTCATGAGAGACACATACAGAGGCAGAGACATAGGCAGAGAGAGAGAAGCAGGCTCCATGAGGGAGCCCGATGTGGGACTCGATCCTGGGACTCCAGGATCACGCCCTAGGCCGAAGGTAGGCCTCAACCACTGAGCCACCCAGGCATCCCAAAATGTTCAAATATTTCCATAATTTCACCCTACAGGGGAGAGCTGCTATTAAGTTTGGCAGTTATTCCACTTTGATTTTGTTTGGCTTCTTTAATTCATTTGTGTCTAGATCAATACTTAGAATTGCCAGGAGATACTCAGAAGGGTTGAGTGTTTGAGCTTTAGAGCTCAAGTTGTGCTTGAATGCTGGTGCTGTTCACTCCCTGTGAGACCTCCGGCAAGTTGCCACCCTTCTGCAGCCTCAATTTCCTCATCTGTTAAATGGAGCTCATATTTTACAAGAGGGCTCTTCATCCAACTAAAGTACTTAGAGTTTGGCACTCAGTGGGAAGTATTAAATATTACTAATAAAGGTCTTTGCTTAGAAACCCCAGCCATGACACCTGTTCATTGTGGGTTATAGGTGTGGGTACTGTGGTGCCAGGGACTGTGAGGAGAGGTAGATTTGGCATGGAATGAGTGTTTCCTGCCTCTCTTGGAGTCACTGTGTATTAAATACACTGGGTACCTGGCGTTGGCCAGGAAGTCTGGTGGGAGGGAAAGTGGTAGTGGTAGATATCCCCAGGATGAGCTTCAAGGAGTCTGTAAAATTGTATTTTATGTGTTTTGTAAATTTTCTTTTTTTTTTTTTTAATATTTTTTAATTTTTATTTATTTATGATAGTTAGAGAGAGAGAGGCAGAGACACAGGCAGAGGGAGAAGCAGGCTCCATGCACCAGGAGCCCGATGTGGGATTCGATCCCGGGTCTCCAGGATCGCGCCCTGGGCCAAAGGCAGGCGCCAAACCGCTGCGCCACCCAGGGATCCCCTGTAAATTTTCTTCATGAAATGTGGCCTACTCTTTAAAATGGCTGGAAAAACTCTCGTAAATTTTTTAAAAATCTACTTGTAGCATTTTACGTAATAATTGCTATTTGAGGGGGGAACCCATTCATACCCTTTCTTAGCTTCCATAATACTCCAGCTATTATTCCTTTTTTTCCAAATGAGGAAACTGGGTTCAAGGTGAAGCCTGCTTGAGATCACACAGCTAGTAAATGGTAGAACTGGCCTTTGGAGCTAGAGCTAAGTTCTTTTCACTGTGTGCTTATAAACCACGGGTTATAATTCAAGTTATAGGATAGTGAACCACACCCAGCCTGACCTTCCACCATTTCCCGCTTTGTCTGTTATATCTTCCCATTCTGAGTGCTTAATAGCTTTTACACGCTTGACTTGATCATTCTGTATCTTTTTACATACTGTCTGTCCTTTTTGAGTGCCTTGTAGACTCCTGTTATTCTCCCCACAGCCCTGCTCTGTGAAACCCTGTCCTAGCATCCCAAGTGGAGTTCATTATTGCTCCCTCTGTAGCACGCTTGCCTCTGGTATGTGCTTCCTTTTTGGCATAGGTGACAGTTGGTTGCATTTACATGCTGATCTTGGTCAGACTAAGTATATTAACTTAGGGACTTTCTCTTCTTGGTATCTATTTCCTATTGTTTGGCACATAATTGGTGTTACAGTGTTAAAATGCATACAGACCTCCTTCCTAGGAAAGAAGTTACACGATAAGCCACCATCAACCTATTCTCCCTTTGCCCCTGTTGAATGCATTATCTACTTAGCAGCCATAGTGATTTTTTTTAATTTTTTTTTTCATGCAAATATGGTCCAGTCACAATCCTGCTTAAACCTTCTGTGGCTTCCCACTGCTTTTAGGATCAAGTTAAACATTTAACATGTCCTACCATAAATGTCACACACACTTACAAGACATGGTCAAGGCCTTGGATCAGTAAAGGTACAATGAGGCACTCATATACAGATAGTTCATGACTGACACAGACAAGAAGAACAAGCTGAAGGTGCCAGCTCCCTGGGTCCTGGTCCCACACACCAAAATGGACAACATTAAAGCAAAAGATGCTGATGACTGCACACAAGTTGTGGGTGTGCTGTTTCAACTCAGCGGGTTTACATTCTGCAGCTCAGGTCTGCAAGATGTGGAGCAGAAAGCTTCATACCTCATCAGATTCTGGGAGACAGGAGAAACTGTCTCATGACAGCTTCCCAGAGGAGATAAGGAAGCAAGTGGGAGATGGCCTCACAGCAGCTCCTCTAGAGGCCTCCCATCTAGTGTTCAGGAGGATCACAAGGTGTTCTGGCAAGACTCAGAGGAGCTGTTGTCCCATGTTGCTAGGGTACTTTTCTCCTAGGGTACTTTTTTCTTCCTATAAGGTCCCTCATGATACCTGGCTCCTTTTTACCTCTTAGCCTTATTTTCTGCCATTCCTGCTGCACTTGGCTCACTTTGTTCCAGCCAAGCTGGCTTCTCTGTTTTCAGTTACAGGTGGTTTTCCTGCCTTTGCACATGCTGATCTGTGCCTGCAGGTTTCCTTGGATTCCTTCCGCTAAACGCCATTTGATTTGCCTGGCTAACTCCTATAATGTTTCAGTTCTTTATTTTATTTTATTTTATTTTTATTTTATTTATTTTTAAAGATTTTATTTATTTATTCATGAGAGACAGAGAAAGAGAGGCAGAGACACAGGCAGAGGGAGAAGCAGGGGAGCCCGATGTGGGACTTGATCCTAGGACCCCAGGATCATGCCCTGGGCCAAAGGCGGCACTAAACCACTGAACCTGGGCTGCCCTTATTTTTTTTGTTTTTAAGATTTTATTTATTTATTCATAGACAGAGAGAGAGAGGCAGAGACTCAGGCAGAGGGAGAAGCAGGCTCCATGCAGGGAGCCCGATGTGGGACTCAATCCCGGGTCTCTAGGATCACACCCCAGGCTGCAGGCGGCGCCAAAGCCCTGCGCCACCGGGGCTGGGCTGCCCATGTTTCAGTTCTTAGACTAAATATTACTTTCTTGGAGAAGCCCTTCTCCTAGTCTAGTTTAATAAGTTCTCTTGCTTTCTACTATTATAACTGATTAGCTTTCCTTTCATAGTACTTTTCCCTCATGTAGCTGCTTATATGGTCCTTCATTTTTTTTTTAAATTTTATTTATTTATGATAGGCACACAGTGAGAGAGAGAGAGGCAGAGACATAGGCAGAGGGAGAAGCAGGCTCCATGCACCGGGGGCCCGACATGGGATTCGATCCCGGGTCTCTAGGATTGAGCCCTGGGCCAAAGGCAAGCGCCAAACCGCTGTGCCACCCAGGGATCCCCCTTATATGATCCTTCAAATGATTACTTTGTATCCATTTCTTCCTTAAATTATAAAGTCAGCATGGGCAGGGAAGTGCCTATCTTGCTTATCTCATTAATTTAGGCACCACAGTATAAATTCTTGGACTTGGTAAGTATTTGTTGAAGGAATCAGTAACACTTTAGTTTAAATTAGGGAAGTAGTATGGCAGAAATAGCGCTGACTTGAGAATTGAGCTGATTCAGTTTTCCTAATCACTTTTTAAAAAAATATTTATTTATTAATGAGAGACACACAGAGAGAGAGGCAGAGACACAGGCAGAAGGAGAAGCAGGCTCCATGCAGGGAGCCTGATGTGGGACTCTATCTGGGTCTCCAGGATCAGGCCCTGGCCTGAAGGCAGCACTAAACTGCTGAGCCACCCAGGCCGCCCACTAACCATTGTTAACTAGGTATGTGACCTCGAGCTTTCATTTCTTCATCTGTCAAATGAAGTAAAATACTTGGTGATCTGGGCTTACCTGGGTTTCTATGATAATCAGTGATTCTGGATGAACATTTAATTAGCAGGATTCGGGGCGTCTGGGTGTCTCAGTCAGTTGAGTGTCTGCCTTCGGCTCAAGTCATGATTTCAGGGTCCTGGGATCGAGCCCTGCATCAGGTTCTCTGCTCACTGGGGAGTCTGCTTCTCCCTCTCTCTGCCTGCTGCTCCCCCTGCTTATGTGCTCTTTCTGTCAAATTAATAAAATCTTAAAATACTTAGAGTTCTAAAGGAGTGGGGCCTAGGATAAGAATCCCACTGTTTTTTTGTTTTTTTTTTTTTTTAAGGTTTTATTTATTCATAGAGACAGAGAGAGAGGTGCAGAGACACAGGCAGAGGCAGAAGCAGGCATCATGCAGGGAGCCCGATGTGGGACTCGATCCAGGGTCGCCAGGATCACGCCCTGGGCTGCAGGCGGCGCTAAACCGCTGCGCCACCGGGGCTGCCCCAGAATCCCACTGTTTAGTTGACATCTCTACCCAAGTGTCCTCTCCAGAAGCAAACTCCTGCTCTCCCCTTCAAGTCTGTTCTTCACTTGCCTTCCCCATTTCAGCATGTAGCAACTCCATTCTTCCAGTTACTCAGGCCCAAACTCCAGTGTCCTTCTATTTTTTTTTTTATTTAAAGATTTTATTTATTTATTCATGAGAGACACAGAGAGGCAGAGACATAGGCAGAGGGAGAAGCAGGTTCCATGTAGGAAGCTTGATGCGGAACCCGATCCCAGCACTCCGGAATCACGTCCTGAGCCAAAGGCTGACACTCAACCACCGAGCCACCCAAGCATCCCCCCAGTGTCATTCTTGACTCTTCTCTCACATCCCTTGGCCAATCTCTCAGCAGATCTTTTTTTTTTTTTTTAAGATTTTTATGTATTTATTCATGGTAGACATAGAGGCAGAGACACAGGCAGAGGGAGAAGTAGGCTCCATGCCGGGAGCCTGGTGCAGGACTCAATCCTGGGACTCCAGGACTGTACCCTGGGCCAAGGCAGGCGCTAAACCGCTGAGCCGTCTAGGGATCCCCTCTCTCAGCAAATCTTAACTGTTACTGCCTTCGGCATATATCCAGACTCTAGCCCCTTCTCACTGCCTCCACCACTCTAACTCTGGTCCATGTCACCATCATCTTTCACGGGGCTGTTACACTAGCCTGCAACCTGGTCCCCCTGCTGCCTTCTGTTCTACATGGAGCAGCCAGAAGGATCCTTGGGAAGAAGTTGGAGCATTGATTCCTGTTCAGAATTCTTCATTAGCTTTTCGCTCAGAGTAAAGTCAGAATCTTTAGTCAATTCTGCAAGATCCTATACAATTTGAATCCTTGTTCTTTTTTCTTTAAGTTTTTTTAAATTTTTATTTATTTATGATAGTCACACAGAGAGAGAGAGAGAGAGGCAGAGACATAGGCAGAGGGAGAAGCAGGCTCCATGCACCGGGAGCCCGACGTGGGATTCGATCCCGGGTCTCCAGGATCGCGCCCTGGGCCAAAAGCAGGCGCTAAACCGCTGTGCCACCCGGGGATCCCCCGCTGCGCCACCCAGGGATCCCTGAATCCTTGTTCTTATCTCTTACCAACATTCCCCCTTGTTTATTCTGCTTTGGCCATGCTGGCTTCTTTGCTGTTTGTTTTGTTTTGTTTTTTAATTTTAAAATTACCATTTTAACCATTTTAAGTATATAGTTCAGTGGCATCAAGTACCTTAGCATGGTTGGGCAGCCATCACCACTTACCATCTCCAGAGCTTTTTTTTCATTGTCCTGTACTGAAACTCTGTCCCCATTTAGACACTAACTCCCTATTTCCCTCTTCCCCCAGGCACTGGCAACTACCATCTACTTTCTATCCATTTGTTTATTCCAGGTACCACATGTAACTGGAATTCATAAAGTATTTGTACTTTTGTGACTGGCTTATTCCACTTAGCATAATGCCTTCAAGGTTCACCCACGTTGTAGCATGTGTCAGGATTTTTCAGACTTTTAAAACTCTTTTCAAGGACGCCTGGCTGACTCAGTGGAGCATGCAACTCTTGTTCTCAGGGTTGTGAGTTCGAGCCCTATGTTGAGTTGGGTGGAGAGATTACTTAAAATCTTTTATTTATTCAATCCATTGGCTGAGCCAACCAGGTGCTCCAAAATTTCTTTTCAAGGAATATTCCATTATATGTATGCATCACACTTTATCCATTCATCCATCAATAGATACTTGGGTTGCTGCCACTTTTTGACTGTTATCATAACAATGCTGTTATCAATGTGGGTGTAGAAATACCCCTTTGCTGTTCTTTGAAAACAAAAGTTACCACCTCACTTTAGAGGACCCTTGGGTTTTCTGTAGGAGATGCTTTTCCTTCATTCTGTAGGTTGGCTTGTACCTTTTGTCAGGTCATTGTTCAATGTCACCTTCTCATAGAAGCCTTTCCCAACTATCCTATTTTAAATTGCACCTCCCCACACTGCCCTGGCTCTTTTTCCCATCACTCATGCTTCATCCTCTTTCATGATGCTTACCAACATCTGACAGAGGTTTTACTTTTTTCTCTGTCTCTGTCTCCATCTGACTTTCTCAAAGGCTGGGGAATGTCAGGTCCAAGAAGATTGTTTTGTTCATTGCTGTATCCTCAGTGCCTAGAAGAGGGCCTGGCACCCACAGTCACTCAGTAACTATTTGATGGACAGATGAATGAATAAATATGAGTGAATAAGGTTTGGTGGTAGGAGGGAAAAGGGACAGTGAAGAGAGATGGTTTTCCCCAGTCAGCTGTGCTCATCAGTTCTCATATTTCTGGATGCTACTGTGATCCTGAGGGTAAAATTAAAATCTTAGCTTTTTCTTCCTCGTATCTTCTCCAGTGATTGTACCTGCCCCCCGAAACCCCCCAAACAGTTGTGTTCTGGAGAAGTTGCATGACAGCCCAGAATGTGCACACAATTGAGGGGATCAACATGAGTTTGCAGGTGTTAAATCTCATCAAGGAAACCAAAACAACACCTCCCCCACTGTGTGCCAAACAAACCATTTTCCACTATTAGATCATTACTTAAAGGGCCTTTTTTAACATGAAAGGTATAGGAAGGCAAGATTCAAAACAAAAGACATGTTTTAAATTTAATAAATTTGACTTTTTAAAAAAATTTGCTTATGTTGTCTTTATTTTTCCAATTTTCTTGGTGGATAGCTGTGCGCAGAGAGGCACCAAGCAGGTGGCTGAGGCCTGGGTGCCTCTGGCACCACAGACTGAACAGAACCATGGTAGAGAGCCTGATGATGCTCAGCAAAGGTCCAGGGTGATCGTGAACCAGTCATTTCTTAGGGCTATTTGGCCCTGACATTTGTAACTCTCTAAATTGTGAGTTCTCTCAGGTGTTGTTCAAATTGCCCTATCCTGACCTGTCATTGGATCATGAAATGAATGGAGTGAGATTTTTGCCTTCAAGAAAAGATAATCTATAATGCTAAAGGAAAAAAGGAAGACACAAAGAGCCCCTATGTTGTGATTTATATGCACTAGCCACAGTAGATAGACCTCATGTCTTCAGTAGCAACTTTAATACTACCACCCTTTTTGTTTTCATGTCTGCCTTATCCTACCAGATTGTGATCCTGCCCGTAGGGACAGCGTGGTGGTGGTGGAATTTAGTGGGTATAGCTAAGCTTTCCTCAGGCACGCTGTACCACATGGGACATAGGTGTGCGGAGATCCTGACCTCCCCCCCACCTCCCCACCCCCACCATTGCCTCCCAGCGGCTCGCTGATCTGTTTACCTAGCTGTAATGTCCAAAAAATAAGGTATTTTATTCATGGGCCTTAACTTGGAAGGGGTGGGAACCATGTGGTAACAGTGTTTGGCACCTAGGAAGGTATTTGTTGTTTGTTAAATGAGGTAGTCTAGACAGAGGTTATTCTTCCTTATTAATATTTTAAAATAGAAAGAGTAAGCAGTTTGGTCAGTCGAGGCGGCCAATAATAAGCATGTACCGTTCTGAATCTGTTTCGCTTTCTGTGACACCATCCTGGGTTGCGTTTTATGTGCGCATACATACATAGTGTTGCATCCTCACCCATGTGTAAATGAAGGCGAAGGCTATGGCTAATTCGGAAAAGCCTGAGCTCTGGAGGTTTTCTTCCCTGGTACAGATAAATCTATTCTGACATTGCTACATTTTCCTCTGGGCCTTTGGGGAATACACGGGTTTATCTGAGAACCTGCTTGCTGGGGAGGAATATTTATAGAATCTCTGAGCTGGAAAGAACTTTGGAGAACATCTAGTCAGTGGTTGCCAGACATGGCAATATCAGAGTGACTTGGTAGTCTTTACCGAGGCTTAGGCTCTACCCCAGGTGATTCTGATGGAGAGGTCTGGGCGTGGTAGGGCCTAGAAGCTGAAACCTCTCAGGTGGCTTTGATGCAGCTGGAATGATCCACTTCTCCCATTTCATAGATGGGGAAAGGGAGACACAGAAAAGTGAGATTACTGCAAGGGTACCTAGTGGCCTAGCTAGGAGGCCAGATCTCTGGACTCCCATGCCCCGAATGTTCCTTCTTGTCACGTGGGGGGCTCTCTGTTTGATCCACACATGAGGAAGTAGCCCATGGGGCAGGCACACCATGGCTCTTTGGCTGTCTGAGCGTGGTGCCCTCATCGGAATGTTGGATTGCAAAATTAGAGTTCAAGGACAAAAATACAGTGACACTAGGGGATTTCAGCTCCCTCTACGCCAGCTGAAAACAGCTTGCTATCTTTTTAGCTACACATCACCTTAATACAAATTTGGAGAATTATAGGAAAAGAAAAATAAAAAAATATAAGAAAAATTTCCCACTTAACCCAAACATTTTTTATGATGTTAGTGCATTTCCTTTTGGTCTTTTTTCCCCTGTGAACATGAGTTTTAGCATTGTAGACAGTGTTTTCATTTATTATTATATCACAGACACTTTCCTGTGTTGCTACTTAGTATTTAAACCTATCATTCCTATCCATAGAAATTAAACATGTTAAGTTGCTTTTAGTTTTAGGGGCTATAAGTAGTAATGCAGTGAACTACTCAACGCATACAGTATCATTTTCATGTTTAGAATTATTTCTCAAGGATAGATTTTCAGATATAGAATGTGGGGGACGCCTGGGTGGCTCAGTGGTTGAGCATCTGCCTTTGGCTCAGGGTGTGATCCCGAGATCTGGGATCGAGTCCCACATCAGGCTCCCTGCATGGAGCCTGCTTCTCTCTCTGCCTATGTCTCTGCTTCTCTCTCTGTGTCTCATGAATAAATAAATAAAAATCTTAAAAAACAAAAGATATGGAATTGCTGGGTCAGAGGGTAAGGATATTACTGTGGGTTTCATACTGACAAACTGTTTTATGAAAAAGATCAGTTTGCTTTTACTCCACAGCAAGCAGTCTGCAAGAATATTTATTTTTGGTTTTGAGCATTTAATTTTTAATTAAAAATTAACAGTTATATTTTTTCT
The DNA here is from genome assembly GCF_003254725.2 of Canis lupus dingo. Lineage (NCBI taxonomy): Eukaryota > Metazoa > Chordata > Mammalia > Carnivora > Canidae > Canis > Canis lupus. Next base: position 24,494,028 of record NC_064252.1, on the reverse strand, counting down.
AATTATAAGAAATATTAGGGGTGCCTGGCTGGCTTAATAGGTGGAGCATGCAACTCTTGATCTTGGGGTGGTGAGTTTGAGCCCCACGTTGGGAGTAGAGATTACTTAAAAAACAAAAAAGAAGGAAATTTAAACCATAATTGTTGTCTTTCTCAAAGTATTTTTTTGTTATAAAATTTTACACATAAAGAAAAGTAGAAAGTAGTAGCAAGAACACCCATATACATGCCTACCATCTTGTTTGAACAGTTAGTAACATTTTGTTTTACTTGCTTGCTTCACTATGTAGTTTTTAATTATTTTTTATTATTTTTTTCTTGACCATTTCAAAATAAATTGAAGGCATTGTGACACCTCATTCCTAAAAACTTACAACATTTGTTTCTTAATAAGTTAGTTAGCTATGGAACTATAATGCCATTATCTGTTCTCCCAAAAATGTCTTTGGTAGTGGTCTTTTTCCAAATCAGGATGTAATAAAAAAAATTTACACATTGTATTTACTCTTTTAAAGGTCTTTCTTACTCTAGAACACTCTCAACCCCCACCTCCCATACACCTTGTTTACCCTGTCATGTTGACTTTTCAGAGATACCAGGCCAGTTTTCTTGTAGAAAGTCCACATCCTGGATTTGATTGATTGTCGTTTCTTTCCATGATTTCCCCTTGGGCTGTGGCTAAGGTCCCAGTGCCTGTTTAGATTCAGGTTAAACATTTTTTGAACAAGAATTCTTTTTTCCTTCGTATTTATTTTTTTAAGTAAATTCTGCCCCTGAGGTGGGGCTTGAATCCATGACCCCAGGATCAAGTGTCTCATGCTCTACTGACTGAGCCAGCCAGGCACCCTGACAAGAATTCTTCTTAGGTGTTGCTGTCCCACCAGGTAGATGAGTGTCACGTACTCTTGCTATTGGTAATGCTAAGCTTGATCTCTGGGTTAAGGTAATGGTTGCCCTTCTAGTATAAAGGTATTTTTTTTCCCTCTTCCCCTTTTTTTTTTTATTTTTTATTTTACTTATTCATGAGAGACACATAGGCAGAGGGAGAACCCTACAGGGAGCCTGATGCAGGACTTGATCCCAGGACCTCGGGATCATACCCTGAGCCGAAGGGAGATACTCAACTGCTGAGCCACCCGGGCATCCCCTAATTTTTTTTTTTTTTTTTGAAGATTTTATTTGACAGAAAGTGCAGGAGGAGGGGAGGAGGGGCAGAGAGAGGGAGAGGCAGACTCCTCGCTGAGCAGGGAACCCCCCACACAGGGCTCCATCCTAGGACCCTGGGATCATGACCTGAGCCTGAAGGCAGTCACTTAACTGACTGAGCCACCCAGGCGTCCCTGTGTCTTCCTTATTAATGATAAATTCCTGTAAATCGCTGAAACAAGGGTTTATTTTTTTAAAAAATTGTTGATTGTCAAATTGCCAGTAAATGATTGTATTAACACCATTCCACAGTCCACATGCTTTCTGCACCTGTTTGCCTTGCTCATTCTTTTTTCTTGGTTACAAAAGGAGCTCCTATATCCTATATATCACATTACATTTAAAAGTTATAGAGGGGATCCCTGGGTGGCTCAGCGGTTTGGTGCCTGCCTTCAGCCCAGGGTGTGATCCTGGAGTCCTGGGATCGAGTCCCGCATCAGGCTTCCTACGTGGAGCCTGCTTCTCCCTCTGCCTGTGTCTCTGCCTCTCTCTCTCTCTGTGTGTCTCTCATGAATAAATAAATAAAATCTTAAAAAAAAAGAGAAATACTTGGCCTAGAAAGTAAAAGTGCCCATAATTCTAATTCTTAGAGATAATTGCTATGCACAGTTCAGACATATCATTTTTAAAACATATCTATATGTGTGAATTGTTATTTACAATTATATAGAAATGAGCTCTTATTATAATGCCATCTTCTACTTATTTTTTCCCTGAATGTGTCATGGAAGTTTTTCTCTCCCAGTAAAGGTAGATCTACCTTATTATTTTTTTAAAAGGTAAAATATGTAACATAAATGTTGACATTTTAACCATATTTAAGTATTCAATTCAGTGGCATTAATTACATTCACAGTGTTATAGGACCACCACCTCTAATTATTTCCTTTTTTAAAAAAGTTTTTAATTAAGTAAACTCTATACCCAACATGGAGCTCAAACTCATGACACTGAGATCGAGTCACACAAGCCAGCCAAGCACCCCTCTAGTTAATTCTTTTTTTTTTTTTTAAGATTTTATTTATTTATTTATTCATGAGAGACAGAGAGACAGAGAGAGAGAGAGAGAGAGAGGCAGAGACACAGGCAGAGGGAGAAGCAGGCTCCATGCAGGGAGCCTGACATGGGACTCGATCCCGGGTCTCCAGGATCATGCCCTGGGCTAAAGGCAACGCTAAACCACTGAGCCACCTGGGCTGCCCTAGTTAATTCTTTTTAAATGGCTGTAAGATGGCATTCCTTGGTGGATGAACCAGAATTTATTCAATCAGTGCCCTATTTTTTGGACAGTTGGTTGTTCTCTTAAGAATGGTGCCGCAGGGATGCCTGGGTGGCTCAGTGGTTGAGTGTCTGCCTTCAGCTCAGGGCGTGATCCTGGGGTCCTGGAATCAAGTCCCTCATAGGGCTCCCTACAGGGAGCCTGCTTCTCCCTCTGCCTATTTCTCTGCTTCTCTCTCTCTCTCTGTGTCTCTCATGAATAAATAAAATCTTTTGAAAAAGTTAATTTTAAAAAAGTGCTGCAGAGAATATCCTTGCCTATCTGTGTTCATTTATGTGAGCTAGCTTTCTGGAATTGGGGAAAGCTAGTTAGAAGATACAAACGTTTTACATTTCTTTCTTTCTTTTCTTTTTTTTTTTTTTTACATTTTACATTTCAATAAATATTACCTAATTGTCTTTCAAAAACACTGAACCTGTGAATTCCTGGATGGCTCAGTTAAGCCTCTGGTAAGCGGTTAAGCACCTGACTCTTGATCTTGGCTCAGGTCTTGACCTCAGGGTCGTGAGTTCAAGCCCTGTGTTGGGTCCACACTGGGTGTAGTGCCTACTTAAGAAAAAAAAAAGTGTTGTTACAGTGTTTATACTGTAACCAAGAGCATCTGAGACTGGTAAATTATTGATTTGTCTTGTTAACTATTTGCTCTCACAAGGTTAACCAGACCTGCTCTGTGTTTAACCCTGTTCAAATTGAAGAGCTAGTTGGCCAAACAGAAGCAAGAATAATAGTTTAATTGATACTTATGTAGTACGTATATCAGACCTAGTGTTCAGGCATGGGAAATTTATTATGAATAAACTGACACATCCCTCCTCAGTGGAACTTACACACCAATGGAGACAGATACCATCTCACAAATGAATGTCAAGAAGTAGCAAGTAGGCATAGATAATAGGAGGCTTTGGTTGGGCTGGGAGTTCAGGAAGGATTCCCTGTCCCTGTTAATTTGGAATTTGAAGGATCAATGGGAATGATATAGGCAAAGAGCAGATTAGGAATGAAGGGTAGACAGAGAACATTCTGAGCTGCACAAACAGCATGTGCAAAGGTACTGTGGCAGATCCCTTTAGATTTTTTTTTTTTACTGGCCAATGAAGTTCAACATATTCGGTGCCTTTGAGGAAGGCAAATTCAGAATCACTGAGAGACCAAATAGAAGAGATCCCACCTCCAGGACCTTATAAGTAGAGAGATGAGAGGCTTTCCTAGGAAAATTCTGAGAAATTGCAAGTCATCTGCAGGAGAGAAGGCAGAGATGCACCAAAAGACATCAGCTTATATTTTTAGAATAAGTTGGGGAAAGCTGGAGGGCTTAGAAATTGTATGGCCACTGGAATACATGAGAAGATGGTCAAGAATGTGAAAGGCCCAGCCAAGCTAAATCTTCTGAAAAATGATCAACCAAAGAGCTTTTTTTTTTTTTTTTTTTTTTTTTAAGATTTTATTTATTCATGAGAATACATAGAGATGAGAGAGAGAGAGGCAGAGACACAGGTAGAGGGAGAAGCAGGCTCCATGCAGGGAGCCCAACATGGGACTTGATCCCAGGTCTCCAGGATCACGCCCTGGGCTGAAGGCAGCACTAAACCACTGAGCCACCTGGGCTACCCCAAAAGAGCTTTTAAAACTGTGTGCAGTAAGTGAAAGAAGAGACCTGCTGCTTCTTCCAGCATCCAGAGGAAGAACACAGCTTCACATCTCACTCTGCATCTGTCTCCTCTATGAAGGAAAATAATACAGTGTAACATGTAGTGAATAGGCTCTGTGCCAAAACCCAGTGTAGGCTATTTTATTGAATAGTAACACTATGAAGTTTATCTCAATTTTCTCTATGGAGAAACTAAGGCTTGGGGAGGCTAAGTAACTTGTCCAGGGCCACAGCAGCTCAGTGGTGGTGCAGGGTTGGGCAGAGTACAGATCTTCAGTCCAGACAAACCATCATACTGTGCCACCTTCGGTGAGAAAGGGGGGCTGTGAGAGGTGAGAGAGTAGCAGAAGTCAGGGGAACTGATCCATCTCAGGAGACAGACCTGAACTTGTATCCCGGATTCCCTGCTCACCACTTACCAGTATATGACTTAACGTCCCTGGTCTGCAGTTCCTGTATCTGTAAGACCAGAATGGCAGTGACCTGGCCCTGTTGTCACAGGAATTCAAAACTAGGCACAGAAAGTAAGTGCTTGACACTAGAGCAGGGGCTTAATAAGTAACGGCTGTTTTATTCTTATTTGGGAAGCAGAGATCACCCATAATGTAATCATCTTACATTGTGAGATTTGTTGGGTTCATGAATGAGTGCTACATAATGTCCTCGCCTTTGAAGTCCGTCTCTGGGGTAAGCCTACCAGTGTGGGGGAGCGCTCCAGAGTTTACACGTGACCTTTCGTGCATGTCAGCCCCTCACAGCACTGTTCTGAAGTGGGAATGAGGCTGAGATTTCACCTGTTCTAGGTGCGAAAAACTAAGGCCTTGAGGGATGAAGTGAATTGTGTAGGGTCTCGGCAAAGCTAGTATCTTCTACTTTTTGTTGGGATTAGTAGATAGAGTAGTGAGAATGAGTATTGATTTCTGCAGAGAGTTTGGTCAATCAGGTAGTCCTTAACAACAAGCAAGGCTCTTAGTGGCAATGCACTGAGGTGGCTATTGGGACACCTGGCTGGCTCAGTCCATAGAACATGTAACTTTTGATCTCAGGTCAAGAGTTCAAGCCCTATGTTGGGCATGGAGCCTACTTGAAAGAAGATACAGTTAGGGGGCTGTTGAAGTGGATAGAATACCTAGACCTTGGGAGTGTTGCTATATAGACCACTGTTGACCTGACCAAGTGTCTGCCCTGGGGAGCCTGGCCTGGAATGGGTCACATTGGTGGTTAGACTTGGATAAATAGCCTAGGAATTGTGCTGTTTGTGGCTGACACACACTGGGAGGGCCAGTCTGTCAGAACATAGGGTGACTGACCAGGACTTCTATGGACTACAGGGGCAGGAGGCAGACAGAAACCAATGATGAAATTAAATCAAGATTAAAGTAGAGTTTTGTGCAAAAAACCGAGCCTACAAGTATAGCATGGCTTGAGAGTAGTCAATTGAGAAAGATGGCTATTCTGGAATAGAATATCTGGAAGGAATGGTGGGGATCCACAGTGAGGTGGGCTGTCATAGGCTGGTAGCAGCTTTAAAGGAAGTGAAGACCCTTTGTCCTCAGCACAGGGCATGGTCGGGCTATTGTGGAATTGGGAAAACTGCCATGTATGGGGACAGTTGAAAATAACTCTGGGCCACCTTTGGCCAAGAGGAGATTTTAGAGAAGATGACAGGGCACAGCTCACTTCAAGTAAGTGAGGGACCCCACCCTGGAGACTGAGTCATTGACGTGGGTAGCGTGTAGGATGATGTATTTTTAACAGACGCAGGAGTTTGTGATGCATCCAAGGTCTGGGAGTCGTTGTCCTGAGGAAGAGAGGCTGGGTCCCTGAGGGTGGACCCCAGCTGGAAAGCAGTCTATACAAGGAAGCTGAGTTTGGCCAAGCGTGCAGGAGAATATTCTGAAATTATGCGGGAGTGGGTTGTATGGTTGTGTGGGATTATGAACTCTTGGCGTGGTAGGTGTGTGGGTGGTGCTCTGAACTTAAAAGCATAAAGTCACCTTTATAGAAGAAGGGCTCTAATGAACGTACGAGTTGTTCGGGCTTCCTAAATACGCTTTCCTTCCCTATTAGTGTATAAACCTGAGCCGTCCCATGTGGCAGTTTCATTTCAAGTTTATTAAAATTGAATAACATTGAAAACTCCTCAGCTGCACTCACCACCCTCCAAGTTGCTCTGCAGCCACATGTGGCTAGTGGCCAGTGTATTGGTTGTACGGATCTAGAACACATCCATCATGGCAGGAAGTCCTGGCCAGTGCTGGCTGTTGTGCACAGATGTTTGGAAAGCAGGACACATGGTGATCAAGGGTTGAGCACGCAATGATTTTATTTGTTACTAACAGTGGAGTTCATCTCCATTTTGGAGGGAAGGCTTGGGGAGTTATGTAACATGCCCAGGGCAACAGCAGGTAAGTGGGTCAGTCAGGCTGGATTTGAGTCCCACTTGCTAGCTGTGGCCTTAGTCACTTGTTGCAAGCCTCGATTTCCTGACTTGGAACCTGGGCTAATTAAGATTAGAGACACTTCACTGGATGGCGGTGAGAATGTGATGATGTAATGCTCGCCAAGTGCTTAGCATAGTGCTGGCATCACTGGGCGTTAATAAATAATTTTCTCATATCCATAAGTTGTAGTCTATATGCGAACATATTATTTTGTCTTTTTCCCCCCAATGGGCATTGTTTCTTAAACTATATATCTATCTGGTTAAAGCTTTTTACTAATTTTTTATTTTAAGTAGGCTCCATGCCCAGCATAGGGCTTGAACTCACCACTCAGAGCTCAAGAGTTGCTTGCTTTACCAACTGAGCCAGCCAGGCACCCTGAACCTATTTTTTAGATATCAGTGTGTCCATGGATTGCATAAGTGTTCCCTTGCTGTAGGGAATTTGGGACTTTACCTTTTCTCTACACTATATGATTATGATTACAGTTAATTGTTTTGCCTCCTGGGCCAAACACTGGGTAGTGTTATATTTTTTTATAACTAATTATGTGAGGAGGAGGAGGGACAGTGGGAGAATCTTCTCTTTTTATAAGGTTTATTTGCGAGAGAGCACAAGAGTGGGAGGGGGAGGTGTGGGGGTGAGAGGAGCAGAGAGAGGGACAAACACTCCTCCCTGAACCTGGAGCTCTGGGGCAGGGCCCAGTCCCACGACCCTGAGATCATGACCGAGCTGAAATTGAGTCGGGTGCTTAACCGACTGAGCCACCCAGCCCCTTTATTTTTATTTCTAAGGAAACTTAAGCTTAGGATAATTAATTTACAAAAAGAAAGGTAGATCTGATCTGTATATGGACATTGGAAAGGCGTCTAAGGTGTGTTGATAAATGAGAAGAGCAAGTTGCAGAACAGCTTGTGTGGTTTCTCTTACGGGGGTAATAATAGAAACTGTGCCAGTACTTTATGTAACCTCTGCTAATCCCCACAACAGCTCTGAGGAAACAAGTGCTTAGGGTAAATTGACCAAGATGACTTGATAGTCAGTGGCCCTGTGCTTTCCCCAGCCGCCTGCTGTATACCTGCTGTATACCATGTCCTGCCTGTGCACAGGCTGTTGAAAGTCCTTTGATGCGCTATTGGTGGGTTCTTCACACCTACCCTGAGAGGCAGATAGTGAAGATTTCCCTGGGAAAGGGTAAGGGGTCTGCAGTCTGCACTGGGGAGGACCCTCCTGCTGTGGTGGTCAGGTGGATGATGGTTGGGGCCCCGTTTCCTAATGGGGTCGGTTCTCACTAATGAGTGACCCGAAAAGGTAATGGCAGCTGTGTACCTGTACTGGTTCAGATGCCGGGCTTGGCTAAGTTTGGATTTAAATGTTCCGGTGACATAGAGAAGGGGGCCTGGGATAGTGGCTTGAGCTTTGCCTCTTTCCTTACCTGTCAGGATGATTCTCTAGACCAGGACTGTCAGCTAGAAGGGAAGCAGCCATTCCTTCCCCTCTCATTTTTGGAGGTTCCTGAAATCTTCCCTGATCACAGTGTACCCTGTGAAAGTTGTCACAGTTTAAGATCAACTAACACAAACCCCATCGTGACAATCAATTACCTAGTACTGCAAAGCAAATTGCCCCCACATTTAAAGGCTTAAAACAATAAACATTTCTCTCTCACAGTTTCTGTGGACCAGGAATTTGGGAGCGGCTTGGCTGGATGGTTCTAGCGTGGGGTCACTCAAGAAATCATAATCCAGGTGTTGATCAGAACTGTGGTTACCTGAAGGCTTGGCCTTGGGCTAGAGTACCCACATGCAAGGTGGTGCTCGTTATTGGCAAAAAGCCTCAGAGAGTCTATCTGAGTGGACCTCTCCCAGCACTGCCTTAATGTCTTAACACAGCGACTGTCTTTAACCTTTATGACTAGTCTTGGAGGTCACAAAGCCTCACTTATGTCCCATTCTAGTCATTAGAAGTTAAGTCCGTCTGCTGCACATTAAAGGGGGTCACCTTTAGAGACGCCTGGGTAGCTCAACAGTTGAGTGTCTGCCTTCAGCTCAGAGCATGATCCCAGAGCCCTGGGATCAAGTCCTACATTGGGCTCCCTGTGGGGAGTCTGCTTCGTCTGCTTCTTCCCTCTGCCTGTGCCTCTGCCTCTCTCTCTCTTTCTCTCTCTCTCTCACATGAATAGATAAATAAAATCTTTTTAGAAAGGTGTGTGTGTGGGGGGGAGATATCAGAGCTCATGCACAGGGTTTTCCTCATTTTTCCATTCATTCAGTAATTATTTATTAAGTCTGCTATGTCCCAGGAGTCCAGATACAGAAATGGGTAAGACAAAGAAGGCTTGATTCTTTTTTTTCTTTTTTTTTTTTTAATTTATTTATGATAGTCACACAAAGAGAGAGAGAGAGAGAGAGAGGCAGAGACATAGGCAGAGGAGAAGCAGGCACCATGCACCGGGAGCCCGACGTGGGATTCGATCCCGGGTCTCCAGGATCGCGCCCTGGGCCAAAGGCAGGCACCAAACCGCTGCGCCACCCAGGGATCCCAGAAGGCTTGATTCTAACCCTCAAGGAACATATTGCATAGATAGAATGACAGCTAGGATTTGGTTAGTGCTTTACAGCCTCGTGAGGACTATCCCATATGTTGATATTTAACCATCCTGATAACCCGGTGTGATCACTGTGGCCGGTGGTAGCCCACTGCCCATCTCCTCTGGGGCTGAGATGATGGAGGATTTTTCTAAGTTGATAGAACTTGACTTTGATTCCAGCAATTCTGACTGCAAATCCCTTGCACTTCCTCCTGCCACGGGGACCGTTCCTGTGGCTACTGGATCATCCCCTGCCTTAGAAGAGGACACAGAAGCTGCAGTCACCCGGGAGTTCTCGATACTTCCTCATTTTTTTTTAAAGATCTTATTTATTTATTCATGAGAGACACAGAGAGAAAGAGAGGCAGAGACACAGGCAAAGGGAGAAGCAGGCTTCATGCAGGGAGCCCGACATGGGACTCGATCCCGGGTGTCCAGGATCACACCTCAGGCTGCAGGCAGCGCTAAGCCGCTGCGCCACCGGGGCTGCCCTACTTCCTCATTTTTTTTCCACCACACTTCCAGGGGGGGACCACCCTAAATACTCTGTTGACAGTAGCTGTTGTCTTTCTTCTTGCAGAAAGCCCTGGGTGTGCGGCAGTACCATGTGGCCTCAGTTTTGTGCCAACGGGCCAAGGTGGCCATGAGCCACTTTGAGCCTCACGAATACATCCGCTATGACCTGCTAGAGAAGAACATTGACATTGTTCGCAAACGGTAAGGCTGAGGGGCGGGGGGCACTGTAGGGACTGCCACAGTGTGCTGCTTCTGCTTCCTGCCCTTTTCAGTCAGCACGGGAGGTGCTTGGTAAAGGAAGACTGTTGATGACAGTAGGATCACGGCCTTTAGGGTATGAAGTTCCCTGCCGAGGAACGACATTGCAGATTGGTGATGGGCCTTGGCCTTCTCTGCTAAGAAAGAATCTCTTGTCAAGTAGCCTGGTGATTTGGGCAATAGGGAAGGTCTCAGACACTCTTTGGTGCTGTGACTTGGTCCTCCCAACAGCCCTTTCCAGCACTTTCCAGCACAGACTACTGGCCCTAAGCCAGCCCCCTGGGATCCGCCAGGCCCAAAGGCTAGAGAACTGTCTGTATTTCCTCTTCAGTGTGTTGGCCTAGAGGAGAGCTCAGGCTTCAGACCCGGAAGAGAGCTCAGGTGGGATCTTGAGAATATCTTTTTTTTTCCGGGCCTCCCTTTCCTCGTTTGGTAAAATGGCAGCTGTTTTTGCATTTCTCTCGTGTGTGCCAGGTCCTAGGCTAGATGCTGGCACCAGAAGAATGGATACGATGCTACAGGAGGATGACGTGTGGGGGCTGGTAGCACATAGCAAGCAGCATTGCCCCCCGGCTTTTGAACAACTATAGAGAGGACTGGGTGCTTGCCCACCAGGTGACCGTGACCCTGGGAGTGAGAGAGAATAAACATGAGTATGCCCATTTGAAGCCGAGGCTCGGGTGGAGAAGCAGCTTGTCCAAGGCTACACAGTGGGCAAGTGGTGGGACCTTAGCTCCCTGCTCTTGTCCAATGCTCTAGTCACCACCCCACACTCCCTCTCCCCTGCCACTTGGTTTACTGGTATCCTCACTTGGGTTTTGAGGGGAGAGACTATCATAATCTGTATCTCCAGCAGCCTCCAGCCTGACATCGCCTAATTATAGTAAGAACTGAGTAATGTTCATCAAGGAGGGCTGTAAGAGTAGTAGCTGCCTGAGTGTCCAGTTTGTTCTAGGTACTTCACATGCATTTCTTTTCTTCTCAATAATCCCTAGAGGTTGTTATTATGTCTGCCTCCCTATTTTGCAGATAAGGAAATCGGGTGTCAGATTAGGGAAATACCCGGTCTGAGGTCATCTATCTATTGATTTTTTTTTTTTTTTTAATTTATGATAGAGAGAGAGAGAGAGAGAGAGAGGCAGAGAGAGAAGCAGGCTCCATGCACCGGGAGCCCGATGTGGGATTCGATCCCGGGTCTCCAGGATCGCGCCCTGGGCCAAAGGCAGGCACTAAACCGCTGCGCCACCCAGGGATCCCTCATCTATCTGTTGAGTGGTTGGACCTAAACTCAAGCCAGGTCTGTCTGGTTCCATTGCTCCCCAGTGGTTGTTCTAGCATTCTTGTGGGTTTTGTCTAGGCTGCACATTAGAATCACCTTGGAAGCATTTATTCATCTATTTTTAAAATATTTAAGTTTTTTTTTTTTTAATTTATTTTTAGAGAGAGAGAGTGAGGGGAGAAGCCAAGAGGGAAAAATCTCAAGCAGATTCCGCTCTGAGCTGGGAGCCTGACCTGTGATTGGATCTCAAGACCCCGAGATCATGACCTGAGCCGAAACCGAGGGTCAGATACCTTATGGACTGAGCCACTCAGGCGCCCCTAAAAGATTTTATTTTAAAGTAATCTCTCCACCCAGCATGGGGCTTGTGCTCACAACCCAGAGATCAAGAGTCACATGCTCCACCAATTGAGCCAGCCAGGTGCCCCACCTCGGAAACTTTTAAAACTACCAGCACCTGGGCCCCAATTCTGATTCAGTTGGTGTAGGCCTTACTCCTCAAAGTGTGGTCTGTGAGTCAGCAGCACCACCACCCTGGGAGCCTGTTAGAAGTGAGACTGTTCAAAACAAAGATTAGTGGATGAAAATGTAAGAACGTTTCAGAAGGCCAGGGGATAGAGGCGCCTGTGTGGCTCAGTGGGGAGACCGCTTCTCTCTCCCTCTGACCCTCCCCATCACTTGTTCTGTCTGTCTCTCAAATAAATAAAATCTTTCTTTTTTAAAAAAGATTTTATTTATTTATTCATGAGAGACACAGAGAGGCAGAGAGAGAGGCAGAGACTGGAGAAGCAGGCTCCATGCAGGGAGCTCAGTGCAGGACTCGATCCTGAACTCCGGGATCAACCACTGAGCCACCGAGGCGTCCCTCAAATAAATAAAATCTTAAAAAAAAAAAAAATAAAAGCCAGTGGACTTCCAGAGGGACTCTTCCTCTACCCTGTGTTCGTGACAGAAGGGGCCCTTGTTCTGTTCTTGGGAAACTGAGTCTCTGTCACCCAGTAAAGTACAGGGACAGATGGACATGGGAGACCCATTTTGCTATCCCTAGTTGATCCTTAAGGAAATGTGGCAATGAACCCGGCCTTAGGCTTTTGTCATCGTCGGGCTTTTTTGTACAACTTCAGGCATTTGCTGTCAAGGTCTTTGGTTTTAAGGCCCATGTGCTATTTTTTGTCTCCCTTGGGGGCCAGAAAGAGGGGCTGTGCTCTGGGCAGTGAGTCACTGCCCATACGCCGGCGTTGGAGATGCTGCCACAAAAGGGGGCAGGCTGTACCTCAGGCCAGTGCTATTTTTATTTAAGGTTCTCATGACAGCAGAACTGTAGAGATTTTCAGAATTGCTGGTTGCTCTGCTGTTGCCCAGAGCCAGCTCCTTAGGCAACTCTTGCATTCGGGATTAGGTAACTGGGAGTGAGGACTGGAACCAGGCTATTGGAAGGAAGCTTCTCTGCTTTTCCAGCAGAGTCCTAGTGGTGACGGCACTAAGAATGAGAGTTGTAGGACACATCCCAGAGCCTGGGCCCTGTTCTGGTTTCCAGGTGTTAGAGGGACGGCAGTGGAAAGACATGGCCAGCTGAGCCACACTGCATGGCTGGCTCCTTGCGTCCTGGCTCTGCGTCTCACTATCTCACTAGCTTGTGACCCGGGGCGGGTTCCTTCAGCTCCCTATGCTTCAGTCTCCTCATCTGTGTCATGAGGATACGGTGACTTGCCTACAGTAGAGCTCTTAGAGCTGAGCTGAGCTAAAAGGACATGTTGTGAGCAGATGAATCTGTAGTGACAGAAGGCAGGGCACTGGTTGCTCCAGGGATGGGGGCAGGAGAGAGGGATGACAGAAGGGCACAGGAAAACTTTTGGGGCTGATGGATGCGTTCATTATCTTGATTGCAGTGGTAAGTTCACAGATGTATACATACATCAAGCCTGGCGGATTGTATACTTTAAATATGTGGTTTATGGCATGCCAATGACACCTCAGTAAAGCTGTTTAAAAACAAGTGCCATATAAGGGCCAGCTGTCTCTCATTACACTCCAAGTGCTGGACTTCAGAGATGGGGTGGGGAGCTCCCCGAGAAGAGCGAGCAGTGGCTTGTCTGGTTACACACTAGGTTTAGTAATAGGGTCAGGTCTAAACCCAGCACCTCTGACTCCTTAGTTTGATACTTTTTTTTCTTTCCTGGCTTGTTGGGTGTGAGTGAGCTGCACCCCTTCCCAGGAGGCCTCAGGTTGGGGAGGCAGAGTGTGAGGTCCAGCCAGGGCTGCTGTGGTGGCCATAGGGAGCCTCGAGGTGGGTAGTTGAGAGTTGACCTGTATCACCTGGGAGGTGGCTGGTGGGAGGCCACCTAAGGCCTGGTAGGGGCTGCACCTCCCCAGGAGCCGGGTTTAGACTGCCCCTTTGGCCGTGATGAGGAAGGAAAGGGTGGGACCTGCAGGGAGAGGGGTCAGAAAGAGGGGCTCAAGGAGATGACTGGGTTTCTATTCTTGGAGCTGATAGCCATGCCTATCTGAACAGGGTGAGAGCAAATGGGGCTAATGGGAAAGGCTTTAGCACAATAGTGTAAGCAGCAGAGGGTTGTGGGTGGCAGGTGGGGCATGCTGGGCAAGAGGCATGCTGGAGGGATCCTCTGCGTCTCACTGAGGCTGAGGGCACAGGGCAGGGGGCCGTGGACAGAGAGAATTTGAGGATCCAAAGCAAGACTCTCGCTGTGAGCTATTGAGCTATTGAGCTATTACCACCACTCTGCTGAGCCTCCCTTCCCTCTTGCTTATTTGTTTAAATAGCAAGGAGGATTAAATAGTGAGATGTATGTGTAATAGGTACCCCTCAGATAATAGCAATCAGCACGCTGGAAAAACAGATGGCCTTTATAAAAAAACAACCACCCCGCTCACCTCTTGTGGTGTTGTCACTTATTTTTCAGGTAATTTTAAAGCACCTAGTGAGTGCTGTGTGCTAGGAAGATTGTAGTGAGCAAGACTGATTTGTGCCCACCCTCATGGAATGCAGAGTCCCCTGTCCCTGCCCGCTGTCAGGGTTACGGTGGGACAGAGGGAGTGGCTGTGGGCAGGCAGGGGATTGTACAGCCAGCACTTCTCCCTCTTCCCCCAGATTGAATCGGCCTCTGACTCTCTCAGAGAAGATTGTATATGGACACCTGGATGACCCAGCCAAACAGGATATCGAGCGGGGCAAGACGTACCTGCGGCTGCGGCCGGACCGCGTGGCCATGCAGGATGCCACGGCCCAGATGGCCATGCTGCAGTTCATCAGCAGTGGGCTGCCCAAGGTGGCTGTGCCGTCCACCATCCACTGTGACCATCTGATCGAGGCGCAGCTCGGGGGTGAGAAAGACCTGCGCCGGGCCAAGGTGAGCTGAGGGTGGCATCGGGCGGCAGTGGAGGTGACATGGGATGAGAAGCAGGGTTCTTGAGCTAGGGTATCACCTCCTAGTTCTTATAGGCTCTTTGGTTTAGTCTTGTTTTGAACATTGTTGTTCTTTCCTAACTCAGAAAATACCATTTGCTTATGGTGAAGATGTTAGAAAATACAGAGAAAGCCTAAAAAAAACCCAAAAAACCAAAAACAAACAACCCCTACCCATCATCCTTAATCTTACCACATGAAAGGCAGTTTTTATGGTCATTTTTCTGTTCTGTTAGACGAAATGGTACAGATGTCTGGTTCTGATACATATTGGCGGCTGCTCTGGAAGGGGTAGCTTAGATTTCCCCTTCTGCCAGCATCACATGTGCACACACTCATGCTCTTGGCCAAGCCCCGAGGACCCGGCTGGGGAGGTGGCCAAGGCCCTGAGCAGGAGGTCCCACAGTGGCATAGGGACGTGATTAGGGCCAGCGCCCTGTCTTGAGTGCTCTCTCTTACTGATTGGCCTCCTCTGGGGCCTTTCTTTTGGGGGTTTGCTTAATGAGCTAGAAGGGCCTGTATGCCACAATGAGTCGTTCTTTCCCTTGAATTCCTCCCAGCCTGCCTTATGAAATAAAATTACTGCTTCTTCCCCCAGGCTCTGCTTGTGGTACCTTTGTGTGTGCCTGCTCTTGACCACAGCAGATCCCTGCCAGCTCTGGACCTCCACCCTTTCCATCCCCTGCAGTGGAAGTGGGCACCCCTGTCAGGGGGCCGTTGGCAGGAGCTGAATGCTGGCAGGGCTGCAATTGAAAGTGCTCCAGCTCCCAGGGTCAGCAGAGCTCACAGAGCCTCTCAGACCCATGGGAAACACAGCTTTCCCACTCGAGCCCTCTCTTCCCACCCTGGCCTAGCACTCTCTGTCCTGGTTGCCAGTAGCTCTTTTTCTATTCAGCTGAAAGAGCCCCAGCCTGCTGGCCAGAGGTTTCCATGTTAGCAGCAGTGGAAGTGGTCATGTTACAGGGGCTCCTGTGGTGCTGGGAGCTGGGCATGGCCAGGAGCAGGGTCCTGTCCACCCCTGGGAATGACTGCCTGCTGTGGGGCCACCGCTTTCAGGGTCTGGCTCTCCCTTTACTTTATGGATTCAGAATCTACTTCTGGAGATGAGATTCACAGAATCATAAGATTTCAGTGTTGTTGAACACTAATTACATGCTAGACACTGTGCTAGATGCTGGGGATTCAGTGTGAACAAGGCAGGGGGGCCCTGCCTTCATGCATCTCAGAACCTAGTAAGGAGACAGACACTAAACCATCCCACAAACAGACAATTGCCAGTTCGTATATATCTTATGAAAGGAAGACGTAGGACTCTGTGAATATAAGGATATAAGAAAGAAGCCTAATTTAGGCTCTGGGGAGAAGGGACAGATTCTTGATGAGACCTGTAAGCTGAAACTGGGACAGATAAGCTGATATTAACTAGAGGAAGAATATTCTAGACAGAACAGTGTATATAAAGACCCCAAGGCAGGAAGCAATTTGATGCATTTGTGGAGTTGAAAGGGGGCCTGTGGCAGGGAGGGTGGGATGAGGGGGGCAAGGACAGGCACAGGCAGGCCCTGAGGGCCATGGGCACCATCCTAGGAGTCCTGAAGGGTTCAAGCAGAGGAGGGTTATGGTCAGATTTACATATATTTGTAGAGTCCCTGTGGTTGGGAACCAGAGAGGCAGAGTGACCTGTCCAGAGTCACACAGCCAGAGAAGGCTCTAGGCTGAGTTCAGGCCAAGACTGGCACTCTGTTCTGTCCCCCTCCACCACCACCACCACTTGTACAGACATGAGAACACACACCCAGACACACAACCACTGCCTCCTGCCCTTGGTGCCAATGTTATAAGTGACTGATTTGAATGAAAAGGCAGTCTTATTAATTATTAATTGGAGAGAGACTGCTCTGGGGGCCCAAGTTTTTTATGTACTATTTTTTTGCCTGGGGGAACCATGTGGGCTTCAGAAGGACCCATGGTTGGTCTGGAATTTAAATGAAGGAGACAGCGTGGTCTTGAGGGTGTTTTATTGAGGGCCCAGGAAGCTGACAGTGAGTCCCTCTGCCTTGGAGTGTGGATCTCCCGTGCCCAGAGGCCAGCAGGTCTCACTGCCTGCTTCTTCCTTTGGGACCCTGTGCTGTCTGCCCTGGTCCCATTCCTTTTGTCTCTGGAGTCAGGGAAATCTGCATTTTATAGCATGGTCCATTTGACAATCTTTCATTTGAGGCCCATCAAACGTTTTACCAAGCGTTGAGCACCTCGAGCGTCCAGCCACTGGTGTTCTGAGCTGTCCTCTTCATTATAAGGGAAGTAGCTATTTTATATTAGAATGTAGCTCTCGAGTTATATGGCTGCAAGGCCTGGTTTCAAACCCTGGGATTTAATTCTGGGATCTCCAGCAAGTTATTTCACCTTTGAGCCTCTGTTTTTGCATCTGCAAAATGGCCTTGATGACAATGCCTTTCCTCTTTCGTGGGATGGGTTGTGAGGATGCTTAGTGCAGTGAGCATTCAATAAATGTCAGCCCGGGTGACTGACATTGGCTCACTTGAGGCATCCGAAACTTGGGCGGAAAGATAGCACCCTGCATGAGCTACAGTCGGACTGGAGCGCCCACTTGGTGTCACTGCTTCCCTTTGACCCCTTCCCCCAACACCATGCCCCAGTCAAGACGGTCCTGTGGTGGTGTGCCCTTTGCTGCTGGCCTTGGCTGAGGACTTGAGTGCCAGAGATGATGTAGCCGAGTTCCTTCTACAAATAAGGAAACTGATCAGGGTAGGGAAGGGACTTGTTCCAGACCCATTCCCTGGCCAGGTGTCCCAGAACTGAGGCTCTCTGCTCCTTTGCCTTTCTCCCTAGGCCAGCCAGCTGAGACTGGGCCAATGTCCAAGCCCTTTTAGAATTATTTATAGAAGGCCTCCAGGAGAGTACCTGTCTTCACAGCCCCAGCATTTTCAGAGTCCTAGGGGTGGGCTGAGCAAGGGTCATCCCAGATGCAAACTGTATTACTAATGCTCTGGTTATTGATTTATCTCGATAGGACATAAACCAGGAAGTGTATAATTTCCTGGCAACCGCAGGTGCCAAGTATGGTGTGGGCTTCTGGAGGCCCGGCTCTGGAATCATTCACCAGGTAAAGCAGGGTTTGGCTTGCCTTTCTGGGGGAAGGGCCCTTAGGGAACCAGAGAGCATCTCCTGGCCTGCAGGAGCAGAAGGCCAGAGACTCAGGAGCGTGGAGGGGGGTTGTATTATTTTTTGTCTTTTTTCCACGAGTGTTCATATTACATGGATAGCTAACAGTTGATGGACACGTTCTGTGTGCCGGACACTCGACAGATAATAACTTACTCTTGTTCACCACAACTCTGTGAGGTAGGTGGTTTTATCACAAAGAAGTTAATGCACTTGCCTGTGGACAACTGGCTGACAGTGGAGGCAGGATCTGCAGCCAGGAGTCTGGCTCCAGAGCCAATGCTCTGCACTGTGTGCTGCTGGCGTGCCTCCCATCATACCAGGGAACTTTCCCTCGGAGCGGAGTGCCCCTCGGGGTCTTCTTGGCCCCTTCTGGCCCTTATTCTGTAGGATGGAGGGACCTTAGGTCATACTTTCTCCCGGGGCTTCCAAAGGCTGGATTTTCTTTTGATGGGCAATTTTGTCTCTGTACGTACATGTGTTTCTAGGGAGACAGGTGCTTAGTTTTCATCCAAGGTGGCTGATTTGTGGAGGGTGCACTGGTTCGTGTGTCCATTTGCCATCCGCCCTGTGTAAGACCTGCCTCTTTGCACCTTTACAAGGTGACCCTCCTCCCCATCTCCATCCCGGGCCTCCTTCAAGACAAGCTGAGTCAGGCTGTAATCTGACCCTGCATGGACTCCAGCACTGCCCCGCTCCGAAACCAGAGCCCACGGATCACTGCTCTGCCCTTTCAAGCTGTTGCCCTTGCCAGGAAGGGACTGCCTGAGAACGGCAGGGCACATCCATCAGCAGGGTGTAGAAAGCCTCTCAGCAGCAGGGCTAGGCAGTCAGGTAGATCCAACTTTGGACTTTGATCGTGAAGGGCACCCCAATCCCAATGTCCCCCTTTCTACCCCATTACAAGCCCTTTGGAAACTCCTGGACCACAGTTTAGGGCTATGAGTGATGGCAGCTCACAGCTGCCCCTGGCCACCAGCTAAGTGTACATACAGCCTGATATATTTTGTTCCTTATTTTATTTATTATTTTAAGATTTTTGCTATTTTTTAATTTTAGTATTAAAAGGTCTTATTTAAAAAAAAAAAAAGGTCTTATTTATTTATCTTAGAGACAGAGAAGCATGGGGTGGGGGTGAGGGGGCGGAAGAAGAGTCTCAATCAGACTTCACACAGTGTGGAGCCCAATGCGGGGCTCGATCCCAGGATCCTGAGATCATGACCTGAGCTGAAGACAGACACATAGCTGACTGAGCCATCCAGGCACCCCTATTTTTTCCTTTAAGAAGAAAATTCTCATGAAGCATGTGATCTCACAGCTTTGATTTTCTTTCCTCCTTGATGTCAGACCGTCAGCAGCTTTCACCCACCACGTCCAAACCAAACCTTAACCCCTTTCGCTCAGGCCTGGCATATCCTTCCTCCTCCACACTTCTGCCCTTTGATTACCTCCGTAAAGCCCCCCGGCCCTCCCTCTTGCCCGTATTAGAGCCCTCGTGTGTGATCCTCTGGGGACCCCTTCACATTATGACCCCAGTATGTGCCAGTGCTTCAGTAGACCATGTGCACTGGGGACAGAGACCACACTTGGTTTGTTCCTCTCTAGCTCTGGGCCTGGGACCAGGAAGGTACAGAATAAGTCGTCCCTGTACATGTGTTGTGTGAACTTCTCCTCCCCTCCCCGTCCACACCCAGCTGACCCGCGGAGGTCACTGCCATAGCCAGCGTCATTGTGACACTTGCGGTCCTCGGGTCTGCACTAACCCTTCCTTTTGGACATGAACCATATTCGTGGTCCCCACTGTGTAGACCACACTGAATTCTGTGTGTTTGGTCTTCATGGATCAGACTTCAGAACCGTGAGGAGCTTACATTAACTAGCTTTACATTTTTGTTTGTGGCTGGGGCAAGGAGGCCAGAGAAATGAGACAGTTGAGCAGTGTCCCGTCTTAACCGTTGTCTGTCCAGGATTTCCTCTCTGGTAGCCTTTTCTCCCAGCCTCCTTCCCCAGCTTCCTCCTGGGGAAGGAACCAGCCCTCCTAACTGCCCACACTCCTGAAGGGCAAGACCCCTTGCACCTTGCTGCATCTGCTGGGAGACGTGTAGCCCAGGACTGGGGCCTGGGGTTTCTGTAACATTCCATGGAGCCTGCCCACCATTTAGTCAGGCTCCCACCATCATGGAGCCTTTCACGTCTCTGACCTTCTTTGCCCTTCCCAACATCTGAGCGTGTGCTACAAAATAAATAGAAATATTGCCTCTCCCAGACACTTTTATAGCATAATACACATGATCTCATTGAATTTTCACTGTGAGCAGCACTGGCTACTTCTGTCAATGAAGAAGCAGGCCTGGAAGGTGAAGTGGCTTGCTGGAGGTCCCCACCTGCTAGCAGGCAGTAGGGCTGGGGCTCAGACCCAGGGCCTC
This sequence comes from Canis lupus dingo, assembly GCF_003254725.2. Taxonomy (NCBI): domain Eukaryota; kingdom Metazoa; phylum Chordata; class Mammalia; order Carnivora; family Canidae; genus Canis; species Canis lupus. Next base: position 24,473,776 of record NC_064252.1, on the reverse strand, counting down.
TTGGCCAGGGCTTTTCTGGTAACATCCTGCAGCCTCAGGCACCTGAAGGGAGGGGCAGGGCTGCACTGAGGTAGCTGTACCTCCGGAATCAAGTGTTTTGGGGAAATGCTCACTTCCAGCGCCTTCCCGAGCTGGGAAGGAGGCCCACGATGAAGGAGCCACCATGAAACAGGAAAGGGGAGGAGGAGGCAAGGTACCATCCACGTGAGTAAGTCCCTTCAGTTCTCAGAGCCACTTCCAGGCCTCTGGGCTTGGGGAAGCATTGTCTGCACTTCCTTTCAGGTCAGCAACAGAAGAGCTCATGGCCTGTGCTCCTGTCGGGTCCCCAGTGCTTCCTTATGGACCCTGGAGCCAGGTCCTGAAGGAACCATCCCCCTTGAGAACCCCAGTTAGGCATGTCCCATGCCCTAGGCAGTTGGCCACATGGGGTGGGGAGCATTGTCAGGAGCACCTGTTGGCAGCCACACTTGTCACAGGACATGTTCCTGTATCCCTGCTTGTCTGGTTCTCACCATGACTCAGTCAAGGTGGTGCGGGTGGTTCTTAGTACCCGCCGCACACAGACACTGGGACCCTGGAGGCACCTGCAAGCCCACCTCAGACAGTCTGGGACTGTTGGGGCTGGTCAGAAGCCCGGGCTCCATCTCCTCCTGCCACACTTTCGAGGCCCTGGCCTGGAGGGGTGCCTGGGAATGGTCCAGGGAGCAGTTTTGCTGACCCCCTTTGGTCCCTATCTCCATTCTCTGACAAAGGCTTTTAGGCTGAAGATCTTGGGTTCTTTTTCAGATCATTCTGGAAAACTATGCATACCCTGGGGTTCTTTTGATTGGCACTGATTCCCACACCCCCAATGGTGGTGGCCTCGGGGGCATCTGCATTGGAGTCGGAGGTGCTGATGCAGTGGACGTCATGGCCGGGATTCCCTGGGAGCTGAAGTGCCCCAAGGTGAAGAAGTAGGGAAGGGCTCTTTCAGGGGTGGCTGCAGAGAGGTGGTCGGTGGGGAGGCATAGGAGCCTGTGAGACCCCGAGGGATGAGGGAATATTTTAGACTCCGGTCTCTCTGAGAGACAGGCAGGGATGGGAATCCCAGCATCCAGACCCTTTGGCCTCCTGGCTGGGGCATGGCCCGTGGCACCTATAATTGCTGTCTTATTCCACCTGTTCAGGTGATTGGTGTGAAGCTGACGGGCTCACTCTCCGGCTGGACGTCCCCCAAAGACGTGATCCTAAAGGTGGCGGGCATCCTCACAGTGAAAGGTGGCACAGGTGCCATCGTGGAGTACCACGGGCCTGGTGTTGACTCCATCTCCTGCACTGGTGAGGAGGGCGGCCGTGTGACATGGGGCCAGTAGTTAAGCCATGGAAGCAGTGAATGGCCTTCCCCTGAGAATCCATCCAGTGGGGACCTAGAGGGAGGGGGGAGATTATCTAGTCTCATTCAACAGAGGAAGAGATGGTGGCCTCCTCTGGGAGGGCAGGTACCTTCTCTGTGGCCATGCAGAGTTAGAGGCTGTGCCAACTTCAGCTGCCCTACCTAGCACTGGGCTCCCTTGGGTGATCCAGAAAGGGAATCCCAGAGAGGACAGAGGTGGTGGTGGGAATGGGGAGTCAAGAGCCAGGGCTTCATTCACAAAGCAGTCCCATTTCCACATCTTCCTGGAACCTCACTCATCTCCCCTTGAATTAGACTTACTACCTAGTAGGCTCCAAGACCAAGTAGGAGCCAGTCCCTTCTACTCATCACTCCGGGTGACCTGGCTTCAGTGCCTCGCCCTCAGGAGTGCAGGGAGACTTGGAACAAGCCTTAGACTTCCACAGGTGGCTGCCTCAGCTCCACAGCAGCCCCACAGGGCTCCTGTTCAGCTGGCCCTCGTACCCCTCCAGAGATGGGGGCTCAGTCTTACGGGCAGCCCTTACTGCCATTTGGAAATTGATAACAATCCTAGTCCCATGTCTCAGCAACCCTATGAGACTAGTATATCCCAGTACAATCAGGATGTCTGTAAGCCTCACACTTCTGTGTGGGGTTCTGTGGTCCAGACAGTGGACGTCCTTCCAGTTTACTGCTGGAAAACCTGAGACCCAGAAACATTTCCCCATAGCACCGTGGTGTGGCTGAAAGGAGGGCAGGCCTGGACACCAGGCGGGTGGACTTAGACCTGAAAGGCAGCACCTGCATTTGCTTTATGGCATGGACCTTGGACCTCTGAGCCAGTTCACTCACCTGCAGATGGCCACAGTAACAGCTGGGCAGCCTGGCCAGGCCAGCCTTCAGTATGTGGTGACCATCTGGTCTGCCGGGCAGGACAGCTAGGCCAGGACTGAACCTGGCTGGGAGGGGCTGAACCTTGTGTTCTCCTGTCAACTGGCCCTGGGACGAGTTTGCCGGCTGCCACTAGATGGCCATGTGACAGAGGGAAGGAATGACACCAGCTCCCTGGGGTGAAGATGTATAGGCATCCAAAGTGGGGGTGGGGGGATAGAACCCATGCCCAGCTGCTCCACCCGCCTTACGTTTCTCTACAGGCATGGCGACAATCTGCAACATGGGCGCGGAAATCGGGGCCACCACTTCCGTGTTCCCCTACAACCACAGGATGAAGAAGTACCTGAGCAAGACTGGCCGGGAGGGTGAGCCGGCAGGGCCAGGGTTGGAGAGCAGAACAGTCGTGTTGCATGGAGACCCTGGAGCTAAAGCTTTCCCTTCAGGGCAGGGGTCTTTAATCTTGTGTTTCCAGACTGGCTTCCGAGGCCCTGAGAAGCCCCCAAAGGGGTATGGGAGGTTGTGTGTGCATTCTTGTTTCTGAGTAGGGTGTCTGTGGCTGCAACAGCTTCTCGAAGGGCCTGGCTGACATTTAAGCTTGAGATACCCCTGCCTCGGGATTGGAATTTAGTTCCGCCCGAAAGGATAGCAAGCCCAGGGTGCCCCCTACAGGAAGCTCTGGAAATGACACGGTTCATGATTCCTGCCCAGTAGGAGGAAAACATTTGGAACCAGAACCACTTTCCCAGCCTCCCCCACAATTTCCCTGAGATTCTAGCTTGGCTTCTTTGAAGCTCTTTGAGGAAGAAATAGGGCCTGTGGGAGGGATCGTTGGAGCCTCCGAAGGGAAGTGAACAAAGGTCGTTGGTGGAACCAGAAGCCAGGGTCAAGGCGGGAGGTTGTCTGGTTGCTTCCGAGCGCTGCCTACCTGGCAGTCCGGTCCTTCTCTTGCGTTATCAAGTACCTTCTTCAAAATTCAGTGCTTTTCATCTCCAGGAAGCCTTCCCTGACTTTGAACCTCGCTTGTTGCTTCTATGACCACATGTTCCTGTGTCTCTCTTGTATCATATTGTTAATTCCAGCTCATCATAGCTCCTTCATTAGATTGTGTGCTCCTTGAGGGCAGGGACTGTCCTGTGCTGTTTTTATTGTTGCTTTGTTTGCTCAGTGCCCATGGCCCAGTTTAACAGGTGCCAGGGAACTGGCTTAAATGGATGGGTAGGTGGGTCATTTGGTCTTGCGACCAGTTTCTCTCCCCCATACTTTAATCTCCCTCCCTCATTGGTTTCAGAAATTGCCAAACTAGCTGATGAATATAAGGATCACTTGGTACCTGACCCTGGCTGCCATTATGACCAACTGATTGAAATTAACCTCAATGAGGTAAGGGGAGGCAGTGGGGTCCTGGGAATTTCTGTGGTGCAGCGCTGAGGCCCCATCTGGGATCTCCTATTGGGCCCTGCCTGCACACCCAGCAGGGTATGTGGGCCTTTGGTTCCCCAGTGCCCCTGCAAACTGCTGCCCAAATCAGACTGCAGCCAGATGGGGGAGGCAGCAGGAGAGGCGGCTGGTGATTCAGAAACTGGCTCCGTTTGCCTCCACTTCAGCCTTAGCAGAAGCCAAGATTTTGCCCTGGAATTTGCTTTTTTGTCACAGTTCAGAGGTCAAGGCCCAGGGTTCCCAGGCCTGGGCAGGGTTTGGCACCCTGAGACCTACAGAGCAGAGTGAGCATCTGGAAGGCCAGAGGAAAGACAGGCTGGCTGGAGGACTGGAAGCAGCTGAGTAGACAATTGAAGGTTTAGGCCCAGAAGCAGTCTTCATGAGTTCAAATCCTAATTCCCGACCCTGCCACTTGAGCCTATGACCTTGAACAAGTTATTCAACCTTTGTGGCCTCACTTTCTCGTGTGTAAAATCTCAGGCGGCCGTGGGACTTGAATGCGTAGTAATAATTGGGCACATGTATCGAGAGCTGTGTGCAAGCGCTTTGCTAAATGTTTTGCATTTAGTGGTAAGTGTCATGACAGAGAAAGCACCTGGCTTTAAGTCCGTTTTTCTCATGAGATTACAGAGCATCTCAGTGTAGGAGACAGTAGATTTGTGACACTGACATCCTTCATTCATTCTGTGCCTTTGCCATCTCCTACCCCGTGACCTTGAGTGACCTAGAGCAAGGCACGCCATCTCCATCATCTGCACGATGGAGATAATACGAGCCTCGCAGGGACCCAGAGCTGGCGCACATACAGAACCCAGTGCTCAGGTGTTTCCTGGGTTTGAGCTAGAAGTCTGCCTCCTGGGTCCTGGACCTGGGTGAGTAGGAGCCAGGCAGCGTCTGAAGTAGTCTCAGGTTTCCACACTCGACGATTTGTTCTCTCCCCTTTCTATTTCTTCAGCTGAAGCCTCACATTAACGGGCCCTTCACCCCTGACCTGGCTCACCCTGTGGCAGAAGTAGGCACTGTGGCAGAGAAGGAAGGATGGCCTCTGGACATCCGAGTGGGTGAGTACCTTCCACCCTGTCGATTTAACAGGCCACAGGGCCAGGGGGCCTGCCTGCGCTCAGCTCACTCTGGGGCATTTTCTGAAATTGTTTATATCTTCTATATGGGTTTTTAAAAAAATTACCTTTTCTTGGTAAAAAGAAAAAAAAATACGTGCTTATCGTAGAGAATATTCACAAACAAATGAATTTTAAGAACTCCTAATCTGAACCCTCAACCAGAAGCCAGCTCTAGGAGCTGCCGCAGGTGTACTCTTCCTGCGTGTCTGTGCATACAGACGTGTGTATATTTTTGTTTTACAATCATTTCATCATCCCAGCGCCGCTCCCTGATTTCCGTTTACATGCTTTACACGTACAGACACACTGGCATGTCGATATGACCTGATTGGCACCTGCTCTTGTCACAGTACAGTGTGACTAGAACACGGACCATGAAGCCAGGTGGCCTCTGAATCTGGCTCTGGTACCGCATAGCTGGGTGACCCTGAGCAAGTTAATTCACCTACCTGTGCCATGGTTCCTTGTCTGGAAGATGAGGGTGAGGTCGTATTTACCTGTAACTGTTGGGAAGGGTGGCGAGTTAACATGTGCAAAGAATTTTCTGCTGAGTGTCTGGCATAAAACAAGTGCCATGTAATGTGTTCACTCTTAGCAGTTAAAGTAAATTTAAAAAAATATTGGTGGTTTAATTTGAAGTAAATGGCTGAACTGATGAGTGAGACTGTCTTGAGGTTCTATAAACAATATGATGTCATCCAGTCGACTTTTTCAATAACTGTCATAGGCTTTTAAAAAAGAATTCTTTGTTCCCCCCAATTATAAAGCAATCAAAACTGAGAATACTCAGAAGTATGAAAGAAGGGACTTACTATGTCCTCACGGCCCTGATCCAGCCATGGTGACTGTTAGTGTTCTAGAGGGAGCCCTCTGACTCCATGTCCGTGTCGTTTCACTGGCCACACCGTCTTCCCTTGAATGGCTGGGCCACGGAACAGCCTGTCCTGTATTGTTAGACGGTTGGATCACTTCCAGCAGGTCTCCGCTAAGAACAGCCCCAGGCCTGGCACAGCTGGTGAACTCTTGACCAGGTCTGGATAGTTGAGGTCGGGTGGAGACCTCTGCTCCTGACCCCTGGCCCCACCACCCACAATGCACCAGGTCTGATCGGCAGCTGCACCAACTCCAGCTACGAGGACATGGGGCGCTCGGCAGCCGTGGCCAAGCAGGCGCTGGCTCATGGACTGAAGTGCAAGTCCCAATTCACCATCACACCGGGCTCTGAGCAGATCCGGGCCACCATCGAGCGGGATGGCTACGTGAGTTCCCACACGCCCTGCCCCCAGTTCCCCCTCCTGACTGCTGAGCAACGTGGCTTCCGGCAGGACAAGCCACAGCCTTGTCAGCCGGGTACCCCACAGCAGCCTCAGGGATCCAGGACAGCTCATCACCACTCAGGCTCCTGACCGACCCTGTCCTGTCAGACGCCAGCCTGCCGCTGACCTGCCCGTCTTCTCTCCGCAGGCACAGGTCCTAAGGGAAGTGGGTGGTGTCGTCCTGGCCAATGCCTGTGGCCCCTGCATTGGCCAGTGGGACAGGTGAGAGGCACACCTTTGATAGGTACAGAGCCCCAGACATTGAGGGGAAGCGTTCGTGGGGTGGAGGGAAGAGACTTGGCCCACCCAGGCCTCTAGCCTCAGGGGTTGCTGCCCACTAGACTTCTCTAGGAATGCCTGGAAGAGGAAGAGCCCCGCAGCCTGAGCGCCCACCTGGCTGAGTCACATGCAGCCAGGGGCTCTAATGAGCCCCCTAAACGGAGGCAGTGGCCCCGAGTCAGGAAACTCGGGCCCTGGTCTCGGCTCTACCTTCCTTACGTGTGGTCCAGGCAAAGCTCTGGGACCTCCCGGGCTCCCTCCTGCGTGAGGCCTGGGAGGCGGCAGCCACTTCAGGCTCTTTCCAATCCCCCCCACCAGGAAGGGCCTGGTGACAAGGACAGACATGCTTAACCCTGTCTCCTCTGACCTGGCAGAAAGGACACCAAGAAGGGGGAGAAGAACACAATCGTCACCTCCTACAACAGGAACTTCACAGGCCGCAATGATGCGAACCCTGAGACCCACGCCTTCGTTACATCCCCAGAGGTGAGACTACCCAGCCCGGCGGTGGCCTGGGGCTGCCTCTGGGGCCCTGCCCCTGGCTGGTCAGGGTGCTGCGAGGGGGAACAGAGGCTGGGGCAGGGCGTCTGACCCCACAGGGCTGCTGAGGGAGTGTTGGCATCGCAGAGCAAGGGATTGTCGGGGTGCAAACAGAGAGCCACAGGCCTCAAGTGTCCCCTCCTCGGTGCTCCCTGCCTGGCCCCTCCCGGCCCAGCAGTTATGGTCACGAGCAGGAGCTTGAAATCACTGCCTAGGAGAAATGGCAGCCCTGGCTCTACCCAGTCCTGTGGGCTCGGCCAAGTCCCCCTCCTCTGTGCCCCCGGATCCTGGCAGGATTACATGAGGGGAGCTCCACAGCATCTGTCTTCAGCCTGGGTCATGATCTTGGGGTCCTGGGATCAGGCCTCGCGTCAGGCTCCCTGCTAAGTGAGGAGTCTGTTTCTTCCTCTGCATGCACTCATTTTGCTCTCTCCCTCAAATAAATAAACCTAAAAAAACGTTTTTTTAAAAAAAAGGACTACAGGGATCCCTGGGTGGCGCAGCGGTTTGGCGCCTGCCTTTGGCCCAGGGCGCGATCCTGGAGACCTGGGATCGAATCCCACATCAGGCTCCCGGTGCATGGAGCCTGCTTCTCCCTCTGCCTGTGTCTCTGCCTCTCTCTCTCTCTCTCTCTGTGACTATCATAAATAAATTTAAAAAAAAAATTTAAAAAATAAAGTTTAAAAAAAAAAAAAAGGACTACAGAGCAAGTAGCGGAAGTGCTTTGCATGGTCTAGGCCAGGAAGGCAGCCTCTTAGGAACAATGACCGAGCTACGTGCTCCGGCGCTTAGACCATTGTCAGCACAGGGCAGTCTTTTTATTCTTTCTTTAAAACATTTTAAAGTAATCTCTACACAAATGCAGGGCTCGAACTGACAACCCCAAGGTAGTTACACACTCTACTGCTAAGCTAGCCAGACGCCCTGTTCCTGACTTTAAGCGAGTGCTCCAGAAATTCCTTGGTTCGCTAAAGATGAGTGAAGAGGTGGCACCTTCCACGTCTTCAGCTGCCCGTTTTAGGAACATTTTTGTCACAGCAGCGTTTGTGTGCCGGGGCCCCAGCACATGCCCGTGAGGGGAGGAGACTGCCCTGAGGAGGGCACTGAGGTCCAGCCCAGTGGCCTGCACCCCCAGAGACCTCCTTGCAGCTTTGGGCTCCCGCTAGGGTCGGGGGTGGGAGTGGTGTCTGGTGCTGACCAGCAGCGGGCCGCCTCCGTTCCAGATTGTCACAGCCCTGGCCATCGCAGGCACCCTCAAGTTCAACCCAGAGACTGACTTCCTGACAGGCAAGGATGGCAAGAAATTCAAGCTGGAGGCTCCGGATGCAGATGAGCTTCCCCGAGCGGTGAGCAGGCGCTGCCACCCTGTGCCGTTGGCCGCTGTGGGCCTGCCTCGGCCTGGGTGTCTCGGGCCCCGCGGGTTGCCCTGTGGCTAAGACTCTCCTGTCCCTCCTGGGCAGGCAGGACAGCACCTGTGGTGAGAATGGGGCAGCTGGGTGGGGGTGGGGGCGATGTGTGTGGTCCTCCTCCTACAAGAGCCTGTCTGTGTGGGGGCTGCGGGCTCGGCACCCAGCGTGTCCCCATCTCCTCCTGCAGGAGTTTGACCCCGGGCAGGATACCTACCAGCACCCTCCCAAGGACAGCAGCGGGCAGCGAGTAGACGTGAGCCCCACCAGCCAACGCCTGCAGCTCCTGGAGCCTTTTGACAAGTGGGATGGCAAAGACCTGGAGGACCTGCAAATCCTCATCAAGGTCAGTGACGGGGGACGGGGCAGTGGTGACAGCCCCAGCCTCTGGGCCCTGCCCTCAGCAGGAAGGGCCGGAGGCGCCCGGGCGTCCCCGGCCCAGCGTCCCCTCCTCCTCCGCCCTGTGCCAGTCTGAGCTGGATCTGGCCAGCTGTGTCCGGGGCTCTCAGCCAGCGGCTGCAGCTGCTCAGGGCCACCTCCCGCGGCCACGGGCAGAGGACGCAGCACAAGCAGGGCAGGCAGGGCACGCGTGACCCAGCACGGCAGGTCTCCATGCCTCTGGCTTGGCCACACAGGCTCCAGAAGCCCCTGGGTCCTCTGTTCCCACAGTAGGGCACCAGTTGGTCTGGCCTGTGTTTGGGAGCCAGGCAGACACAGCCTTTGTGGTGTGGCCAGGGGTCTGAGACCCATGTCAGACATGAAGTTATGCTGTTTACAGAGTCTCCTGGTGGTGACAAGGCAGCACTAAGCCCATAGGATAAACCCGGTCACCAGTCAGGACCGGGACACATCCTTGGGCTTGTGTCCAGCACGAGGTCTCTAGCAGGCCTTCCAGCCTCGGCATCACTGCCTGGGGGCCTCGGTCTGCAGGGGTGGGCCGCAGTCCTGCCCGTGCAGCCTCTGCTGCCTGGGAGCGACCCGTCCTGGACAACTCCTCACTGAGCAGCCCAGGGCCTCTTGAGGGGCGGGGGGACAATCCTGCCCGAGCCTTGTGGTCATTGTGGCTGCACCAGGGCTGCGACTGTGTCCAGAGCCTCTAGAGGGCTTCTCCCGTCATCTCCCCCACGCCATTCCCTGACCCCCGTCCTCTCGCCTCACCACCCAAGGTCAAAGGGAAGTGTACCACTGACCACATCTCAGCCGCCGGCCCCTGGCTCAAGTTCCGTGGGCATCTGGACAACATCTCCAATAACCTGCTCATCGGTGCCATCAACATCGAAAATGGCAAGGCCAACTCCGTGCGCAATGCTGTCACCCAGGAGTTTGGTCCTGTCCCTGACACTGCCCGCTACTATAAGGTGGGTCCCATCGGTGGGGCCGGGGTGCAGGTGCAGGGAAGGGGTGCTCCCTACCCAGGAGCCTACACCAATAGCTCTGCAGTTGGAGGATGCCCTGGTGCCACGGGAGTGGGGGGGGCAGTCCTGTGTCCCCCTCACCATCTACCCCTGCCCTGCGCTCTGCTCCCCTACTGGGCCTTCCTCCAGAGCCTGCCTTTGTCCTGAGCACTGGGGCGGGTAGACCGCACCTCCCCACGCCCCTTGCAGACAGGGACTGAATCTGATCACCTCTGATTTCACCAGCCCTGGGGCAGCAGGTGACCTGTGATGCCCCGGAAGCCCCAGGGAAGGCAGGCAGGGGCCCTGTGTCCCCTCCCTCATACCCTTCCCACTTGCCTGACAGAAACACGGCATCCGGTGGGTGGTGATCGGAGATGAGAACTATGGTGAGGGCTCGAGCCGGGAGCATGCTGCGCTGGAGCCGCGCCACCTCGGGGGCCGGGCCATCATCACCAAGAGCTTTGCCAGGATCCACGGTAAGGTGGAGCCCAGGTCCCACCACCTCCGCTTCCCCTCACTGGCAGCCCAGGCACCCAGCCTGCTGGTGACGGACTCCGGTCTGGAGCCCCACGCCTGCTTTCCACCAGTCTCTGCCACTCCTGAGTAGCATTGGGTCCGAGGCCCACAGCTTCCCAAGATGGGAACTGGCTTCCTAACTTGCATACCCAAGCAGTTGAAATCCAGGGCACGTGGTCAGAGGATTTTTCTGATCATGAATGTCCAGAAAGCCATTGGGTCCACAGAGACCCAAACCGGCAGGCCTGCAGAGGGCTCTAGGCCAAAGGCACCCCGTCATCGGGAGTGTAGCCAACCCGGTCCTGACGGCTCTGCTCAGTTGTCTCCAGGTGCAGGGCCAGGGTGCCTCTCCTAGAGCCCTACCTGGGCTTAGAAAAGGAAGCGCTCTAGGCTGGTGAGGTTCCTGCGTGGAGAAGGGAGGGACTGGCCCTGCCCTCTGTGGACTCCGTGTGCCCTCTGCCTTCCAGAAACCAACTTGAAGAAGCAGGGCTTGCTGCCCCTCACCTTTGCTGACCCAGCCGACTACAATAAGATTCATCCCGTGGACAAGTTGACCATCCAGGGCCTGAAAGACTTTGCTCCCGGCAAGGTCAGGGGGGTGGGGAAGGAGGGTGGGCCGAGGACAGCCACTTTGCTTCTTCCCCTTACACCCACTTCTGGCCCTGCATCCTCCTCCTTCCATGAACCTTTGTTCCAGCTGGAAGGGCCCTTAAATTCTCCAAGCCCCACTCGTTAGTACAGGCTTGGCTCTCGAAAGCCAACAGCCCACGCCTAGCAGGATCCTCTGGGCCCTGGGAGTTAATGCCACCCGAGCCCACACCTGCCCTTGATCTTGGTCGGCCTGCTGGCCCCTGAGGCTCACCTTGGAGCACCCCACCTTCCTGACCTTAAGGCAGACGCCAGGGCCACGTTCCTAAGAGCCACTCCACCTCCCCCCTACAGCCCCTGAAGTGCATCATCAAGCACCCAAATGGGACCCAAGAGACCATCCTCCTGAACCACACCTTCAACGAGACCCAGATTGAGTGGTTCCGTGCCGGCAGTGCTCTCAACAGGATGAAGGAACTGCAGCAGCAGTGAGATCCAGCCCAGCTCCCCTGCCCGCCTGCCCCTCGGACCCTGCAGCGGGGTCCCCAGTACAGCCCACGCGTCATCAGAACTGGATCTGCCCCGATCCAGCCATGGTTTCCTGCTCGAGACAGTGGGGTCAGACCTCCTGGCCTCCCTTCCCTCAGCCGGCCGACTGACCCATGGTTGGGGGGGGGGGGGGGTATTCTTAAAAGAATGTTCCGGCTCCCCTGCCTTCCCGTTTTTAGTCTGTTTCAGATCTTGAGCAACTCCGTTCAACTGTATTTATTTTTGATGAGAAGACTCCATTTAAAATTTTTCTCCCGCCTCATTTCACTGGTGGCTCAAGGATTTTAAAGAAACTTTACTCTTATGAAAAAATAAGAATCCAAACTCAGTGACTGTCCCCGTGTGAGAGTGGTGGTGTCCGTACACGGTACCGACTCCAGGGCTCAGGGTGGGTTTTTGTAGCAGTCAGCAGACACTCCCGCTGGACCTGCCACTGCAGTGAAGGGCAAGTGACACAGTGGCCTGCCCACAGGGCAGCCTCCCCTCCCCCCAACATCTGCACAGCTTCCCTCACGTTCCAGGAGGTAGGGTCCAAGATGAATTGGATCCTGCCCTGCCCTGGGCACAGGGTCAGCCCCCCAGACACCCGAGCGGGGCACAGACCCAAGGCCACAGCCGGTCCGGGCTGTGCACGGTCCCCTGGCCCACGGCACCGGGTGGCAGGGGGCACTTCCAGCTGCTCCTGGAGTGACGTCCGCACCCCGGTGCCCATGCAAGCTGAGGAGGCCAAGGAAGGAGGCGCACTCCATGGAGGGCACACGATTTGCCTGATAGAAATCCGGCATCCGGTGGGCGCTAGAGAGCAAGCCTGCCCGCGGGTTCTGCAGGAGTGAAGCAGCAGGAGGAATCTGGAAAGCCATTCTGCTGAATAAACAATGCGGTGTTTGCCCTCGCTGGGGACCTGGCGTCACCAGCAGACCCTGAGTGTTCCTGGCGTGGCCAAGGTCTGAAAGTGACAGCTGTACGGCTGGTCACCAGTCCTGACCTTACGCCAGCTAAGCTGACAGCCTCCACTTGGCTTGATGGCGCTGGCTGGGCTGAGTCCAGGCCCCCACCTTCCAAACACCAGTGGGGGAGGGGAAGTGACAGGAGCTATAGCTACCCCAGGCTGGCCTCTCGCTCTTATTTTAGGGAGGCCACCAAACTTAGCCCAGAGCCCAGCCTGAGACCAACAATGTCAACCCCCACATCCCGCCAGAGGGGAGGTCATCTCCAGAAGTGGCCTGGGGAGAGGACACGCTGTCTCAGCTGTGGCAGCTTGGGGACCTTACATCACTGGTTCCTCCCTGACTGATGTGGCCTTGATTTATTAAATGTCTCTGGCAGAGGTCCACAGGGACAGTGGGGCCTCGGGGGAAGCTTGAGCAGGAGCAGGGCCAGGATGCAAGGCACACACTCTGCAGAGCTGGTGTCTTCACGGCCAGCGGCACCACCTCCCCAGGGGCTGGGCTGGGGTCTGCAGGACCAGGCAAGGTCCGCCGTTGAGCCCCCGTGCTAGCTGCTGGTCCACCAGGACAGAAGGCCCAGGCCTGGCTCACTGATGGATCCCTGCCGGGGGTAGAGAAAAAACAGGCACGTTGCGTCTACCTTCGGGCCTCAGGAGACTCAGGAGGCAGGGGGGCCACCCTCCTGGGTGCCCTGCATGGGCCAAGGGAGTAGCGAGGCAAGCTCATGCCAGCCACAAGGACCTGGGGAGATCCAGGAGCCATGCAGCACCCAGCTGGCCACATGGGAACACAGCCCGGACTCCCCTCTCCAGCCCCAGCAAGGTCAGGTATCCTTCCGCAGCCCCAGGCCTGCCCAGACACGGGCACCGGCAGGCCAGTCCTGGGCATGCTCCAAGAAAGGCTCGAGAAAGGCCCAGCAACCCCGAGCCCCAGCCTCCAAACACAGAGGAGATGCCCTCGGCCACCCAGATTTTTGACAACCTGCGGCACGTTATACCCGCAAACCCTACTAGCAGGCCCTGGAGATGCATCCTACTTTGTCACACGCCACTGTCTGACTTCGTGAGGGTAGACACCAGGCTGGTCGCAGCTCTGCGGCCACCCCATGCCCACGGGGGCTCGGGTTCGGGAGCAGCCGCCATGGAGGGTCACCGGCCCCTGAACCCCCTCCCCAGCCCCTGCCTTGCTCTCTCCCTCAGCGCCTTGTCACCTGGCGTGGGCTCTGTCCCGACCGCAGGCAGGTCAGACACTGCTATCCCCCCAGCGCTGTGGCAGCTTACCCGCCCCCACGAGCCTCAGGCCATGGCCAAGGGGACAGGCTCCCCCGGGAGAGTGACCGCCTAAGACACACCCACAGGGACAGGGGTTCCAGGCGGGGAACCCCAAGCCAACACCCTAGGAAGTGGCTCCCGCCACCCGGTTCCCCGCCATGCGGCGTCCGCACAGCTCACCACAAGCGTGTACGGAGCCTCCTTCTTTGGCAGCTCCTCACTGGAAGACGTGGCTTCGGCCGAGCTGGGCCCCGTGGGGGACGTGTCCACAAAGCTCTCATCCACCACCCGGAAGCGGATCTCCTCACCGGTGTCCATGTACAAGTCGTGCGCTCCTTCCTCCGTCTCGTACTCCCACACCCACACCTGCTCCGCCTCGTCACTGGGCGCGGCGCGGGGTCAAGGTAACAACGGGGGCGAGGAGCCCACAGGAAACCCCAGGAAAACCCAATTCTAGGGGGAGAGCTCCTTGGCTGGGGTGTCAAGGAGAAGCAAGGCCGGGCAAGGTGTGGGCTGCCACCAGAGCAGGAAGGCGGCTCAGGCGCAGAGCGAGTCTCGCCTCTTGCTGCCCAGGGCCCTTTTCCTGCGGGTCGGACTCGGGCCAACTGCCACGTTCGGGCCTCTGCTCCACAAGCGGGGACGGGGCCAGGCCCGCCGTCTGTGCTTCAGGGTGCTGCGTGCAGAACGGGGCGGTAGCAAGGCCTGGCTGCCTGGCCTGGCCTCGCGGGGCTGTGGCGAGGAGGGGACATGGCCACACACACGAGAAGTGCTTTCCACTGGCCGCAGCCGGCCCTGCAGTGCTAGCCAAAGCCACCCCGTGTTCTCTCACAGTGCGACCCCACAGTCCTTTCCAGCCCTGCCCTGTGACAACAACCAGCACAAGGACCTTCCCGGGTTTCAGAAGGACAGACATGGCAAATGGAAGGTCACCGGCCCGAGGGCCCGCAGCCAGCGGGAGGTCCAGCCAGGCAGGGCCAGGTTTTCTGACGAGCCCGCCCCTGGTCCGCCGTACATGCACACGGGCCCAGCCACACACCGGCCCAGCCGCGGTGGCCTCGAGAGCTGGTGAGGGCAGCGCCCTGCAAACCCCTGCAAAGCCCCAGGCCCCTCGCTCAGCCCACGCAGAGCAGCCAGCGCGCCCTCTAGTGGCGGCCCCGCGTGCCAGGTCCCCTGCTGGGCACTGTGGGCACAGTCCTGACAAGACAGGGTCCGTTCTGGTGAGCAGTCTCAGCGAGGACCCCAGAAACAGCCCCAGTGCAACAGGGCAAGGGCCGGCGTGGGGCAAAGGGGGAACCCAGCGGAGGGAAACAGCCCAGCCCAGCATCAGGCACAGTCAAGCCCTCAAACGCCAGCCAACGGTACTGTTTGCACAGCAGGGAAGTAGGGAGGCGAGCCCCACAGGGCAAACCTCTCCAGGGCGAGGATTCTGGAGTGATCCCTGAGAGGACAACCTAAGCAAAGTGAACAGAGCACCACCTACACGCCCAGGCACGTGGACACCACCACGGTCAGCATGGGAAGCACGGGCAGGTCAGCACTTCCAGGGCACAAGTGTGGGCTGGGCAGTGGGCACGGAGATCAGCAGTACCGGCCCACAGGAGCCAGGGTCACCGGAAGGAGCATAGACTGTCCTTTGGAAAGACCTGAGCTCCCCTGTGCCCCACTTTAACCTTGGGAGGATACAACTTGGCTGGCTGCTGCAGAGACTCAGGGGGGATGAGAATGTCGTCGAAGAACCCTAGAGAGACTGGAACAAATGAAGAAAGTGACAGCATGGGACATGGCAGTTGTCGCCATGGAAATGGGAACCCCCTCCCCCCCACACACACATACCTCAGATCCCTGCGCCTCTACCTACGCCATTTAGCCACCAAAACTTATGCTGGACACCATGCAAAATAGGGTCTGGTGAGCACCTGGGCCCGAGGTGAGCAAGGTCTCACAGGGAAGCCCCCCGGCTGGCCAAGGCCCTGCACTGTTACGTGAGCACGAGGGGGCTGCGTATCCTCCACACACGAGCTTCCCTGACAGCACAGCGTCTGAATCTGACCCTCCCCACCCCCCCCCCAACCATGTGGCCCAGCACAGAAGCTGAAGGGAGGCCTAGGCCGGGCCCCTTGCCCCGAGTGCTCCCAGGCCTTTACCGTGCACTCCCTCCGGGCTGCAGCCTTTGATCCTGCCGATCAGAATCTCATCCAGGAACGGATGGAACACCACATAGCGAAAATGGACTGGAAGTGAAGGAAGAGCGTCAGTGATGAGCAGGCACATGAGCAATGGCCCAGGCTTCCCAGGGCCGACTCCACTGGCTGGCCCACTGACCTGGACGCCCTGCAGCTACCCCGGAGTCTGCTGGGCACTCCACACCCCGTACCCCTGTGGGTCCAGACCCGCCAGCTGAACTAGGGGGACCCACACCTCGTCCCCCGCAAGGCCACAGCACAGCCCCCATAACAGGCCAGCAGCAGAGGCCCTGGACCCAAGGGCTGGCCCCCAAACCCAGCAGACAAGTCACTCCTGAACCCAGACTCTGGGCCGCAGATGACTCCATAGTCCACTCCCACTCTTCCTCTAGACTTACTCCCTTAAATTCTAAAATGGGCAGAAGCAACTGGCAAAGGGAGCCAGGTTTGGAAACAAGTTCTCCGTCTCCCTCTGATGGGAGTTTGCCCCAGGCATAGCTCTGACCTGGAACAGGATGCTAAAAGTGCCTTGAGATTCAGGGGGGCCACGGGGACGCAGAGGCAAGCACCCAACAAAAATTCCTCTGTGGGTTCTCAGGCCCTGCCCTAGGTGGTTGCGGTCACCACACCCCCGGGAAAGTATCAGGTGAGGTCTGTGCCCACATCACAGCCTGATCCACAGGTCCGGCGGGAGCCGTTACCTCATCACTCCTGCCCCTTCGAGCCCCAAAGGGGTGAGCAACATGGACCCCAACACCGCCAGAGCTAGCAACCACACGAGGCTACTTCCTGCTGGTCACGCAGTGCCCATCGCAACCCACCCACACCAGTGGTCAAGGCTTCCCCGCTGTGACGATGGGGAAGCGGTTTGGACAGCTGCGCAGGCCGCTCAGCCACACGCCCTTCCACCCTGTTCTGCCATGGGAAGACCCCGAGACTTTCGGGACCAGCAAACGGCCACAGGGTGGAATGTGCCTTCCTCTGGCAGCTTCCATCCCGAACACGGGCTGCAGCCACTAACCTACTCCGCCGACGCTGCCCAGGGCCAGTAGGGCCCGGCGGCCCCGGCTCCTTCCAGGCTGCTGCTGCGCAGCCCCACCAGGCAGGATGCCTGAGGAAAGCAGAGGAGGCAGGTGGTACCCCCTCCCTCCCTGTGACGAGCGCGTCATGCTGACCTTGCAGAGAGCAGATGAGGGCAGCCAGCGGTCACAAGTCCACAGGATGGAAAAACCCTGTCCCCCATGTGACCCAACGTTCGGCTCAGCTTAGCAAATCCCCACAGAGCCTCCCACCAAGTGTGTGCCAGGGCCGGTTTGGGCACTGGGCTTATGGGGGCAGAACGGCAGGTGGTCTCGTGCCCAGGGAGCTCGAGTCTGGAACAGCCACAGCCGAAGGCACATGGTGGCCAATCCAAGCACCCACCAACAGGTGAGCGGATGAACATCACGCAGTCTATCCGTATAATGGAATATTACTCGGTCTTAAAAAGGGAGTACAGACACACTGAATGACACGGATGAACCTCAAGGATGCTATGCTACGTGAAATAAACCAGTTACAGAAGACCGCATACTGTGTGATTCCATTTATCCAAAATGTCCAGATTAGGCGAATCCAGACACAGAGGGTAGATCAGTGGTTGTCCACGGCTGGAGGAGGGAGAATGAGAAGTGACTGATAGGTGCGTGGTTTCTTTTTGAGGTGGGGAAAATGTTCTGGAATTAGATCATGGTGATGGTTGCACAGCTCTATGAATATCCTAAGAGCTACTGAATCGTAAGCTTTACAAGGGTGAATTTTGTGGCATGTAGATTAGATCTCAATTAAAAACAAAAAGGAGGCCACAGCCCAGCGGGAGGGCCAGCCGGGGCAGTGCTGTATTTGGAGCCATCTCCCAAGAGCCCCACCTAAAGTTCCAGGGTGTTTCATGGGCAGATGGGAAGCCTGGAAAGCCAGAACGGGTGGGTCTGCAGGGTAAGAGGAAGACCTTGTCCCAGGAGAAGCAGGTCTGCCTGGGGACGTGGTGAGTTTGTGCTAAGGGCAGACACTGTCCCCCCTTACGTGCAGTAACCCGGAGAAAAATTCACAGACACAGAAAGTACAACAGTGAGGGTGCCTGGTGGCTCAGTGGTTGAGTATCTGCCTTCGGCTCAGGCTGTGATCCCAAGATCCCGGGATCGAGTCCTGCATTGGGCCCCTCACAGAGATCCTGCTTCCCCCTCTACCTGTGTCTCTGCCTCTCTGTGTGTGACTCTCATGAATAAATAAATAAAATCTGGGACGCCTGGGTGGCTCAGCGGTTGAGCACCTGCCCCTGGCTCAGGGCATGATCCTGCAGTCTCAGGATCGAGTCCCACATCAGGCTCCCTGCCTGGAGACTGCTTCTTCCTCTGCCTACACCTCAGCCTTTCTCTCTCTGTGTCTTTCATGAATACGTAAATAAAGTCTTTAAAAAATAAAAAAATAAATTAAATAAAATAAAATCTAAAAAAAAAAAAAGTACAATAGTGGACTCCAGAGCCCCGGAGAGGGGTGGAATGAAGGCGGAATGTGTAAGAGGGACAGAGTGTGAGTCTGGAAGGACTGAAAGGTTGGTGGTGATTCCACAACGATGACTATACACGATGCCACGGAGCTGTGCACTAAAAATAGTTAAAATGGTAAATTTTATATTATACGTATCGTAGCACAACTTAGGGGAAAAAACAATGGAACAAAGCAAATGGTGGGCACGACACCAGT
The DNA here is from genome assembly GCF_003254725.2 of Canis lupus dingo. Classification (NCBI taxonomy): domain Eukaryota; kingdom Metazoa; phylum Chordata; class Mammalia; order Carnivora; family Canidae; genus Canis; species Canis lupus. Next base: position 24,455,218 of record NC_064252.1, on the reverse strand, counting down.
CCCAGCTCAGAGCAGGGCAGGGGTGGCAGGGCCAGTCAAGAGGGGCTCCCCTGGGGGAGGCCAGGTCTGGCCAGCCTCGGGAGCATGGGGCACATGGCACTGGCACCTGTTACAGTGACAAGAGATGAGGCTGAACGGAGCTCGGTGTTACAAGTCACAAAGGCGCACTTTGTGGAGACACTTGCTGAGACAAGTGATGCAATCTGGCCCTGGCGGTGGTGGGGGAGGGGGGTTGGAAGTACAAGGTAATAAGCAAAAGAAGAGTCCTCAAGCCAAAAGTGGAGGCAGGTATGGAGAGGCCCTGCTCCGCACACCCTGGCCACAGCCCTGGGTGAGGCAGTGGACGGGGTGGCGGCCGGAATGGGCAGGGGAGGAGGGTCAGCCTTGACACGTGGTGATCCCGTGACACATGCTATGATCCCCACAACATACCACCACCCCATGCGGTGCTCTGTGGCCCAGGCCAGGCTTCACAGCTGCACATGGTGACCCCATTTTACAGATAAGGAACCCGAGACCGAGAGAGGCAAGTTACCTGCTCAAGGTCCACACGGGACGGGGGGAAGCAGAATTAAATCCAGGACCGTGTGACCTGCCCTAATCCTCACACCCGTTCCCAAGGACACAGGGGGCCCAGGGTGAACTAGGGTTGGGGGACAGTGAAAATCTTACACCAAGTGGCAGAAACAACCAAATGAAAGAACAGAACTTCAATTTTAACTTTTCCAGTTTTCCTTGAAGTTCTGGCACCTCTTACCACTCGTCTCCAGAACACCACCTAAAGGCAGACTGGGCTTGGCTGGAGTGCGTTCTTCTCTGTAAAGAGGCCCTGTGGTTTTTTTTTTTTTTTTTTTTTTTTTTTTTTTTTTTTTTTTTGAGGCCCTGTGGTCTTATTTTCACGTCACCATTTTATTTTTCTGCTAAATGTTCCGAGCGCGTACCAATCCAGCCTGTTTCCTAGGGCTGCCTGCAGAGCTTGGCGATGTCTCTGTGGACTCGAGTGTCTGGATTCCTGGACACAGACACCAGGCAGCCTCATGGTGCGTTCTGGAATGCTCCACATCTCTGTGCCCAGAGGCTGACCGAGACAGGGCTCCTCACACTTCCTCATGCGAGCAGCACCCAGCTCCTCGTTCTAATGCGTGCGGGCTCACCTCCAGAGGCTGGGATTCACAGGCCTGAGCGCCAAGCTGATGGCCAGCTGCAGGCCTACACTCTGGTTAGCCCCGAACCACCTCAGGGGCCCCCTTTCCCTCTGCTTCTGATGTGGCTGGGTCCTGGGAGGAGAGGGAAGGGTCCCCACTCCCTCCCTGAGAACTCTAGCCAAGGTAACACCCTCCCTACACGTCCAGGTCTGGTAACCAACCTTCCCTTCCAGGAGCACACCTCTTTGCTGTGACTGCAGCGCCTCCTATCGAGAGGTGGAATCTATTTTTCCTTCCCTCACCGCCAGCCTCAGCCAGGAGTCCTGCTCTGGCCAATGGGATTTAGGCAGAGGCTTGAAAAGCTGCTCCTACAGGGGCTCAGCTGCACCATGGTGCCTTGATCTCCGGGAAGGAAAGATGAGACCATGTGCAGCAGAGATGAGCCACCCTCGTGCCCACCCCCAACCAACCAGTCTGCCAACCACCAGACACAGGAGGCCACCCTACCCCATCCAGCCCTGGACAGGCCAGCCCGGAAGAACTCATTTAGCAGATCCCAGAATCAGGAGAAATAGTTCAAATCAATGAGTCACGGAGCCCCATGTGCCAAGGTCCCGTCCAAAGACCTTTGCACATATTATTATTCTCACAATGTCCTGTGATATAAAATCTACTGTTAACTACATCTCACAGCAAGGAAACAGGCACGGAGTGGTTAGTCTCACAGCACGTAATCGGCATAGCTGGGACTGGAATCCAGGGGCTACACGTACTCATTATGTCCCAGGGCCCCTTAAAGTCCCCTCCCCTCCAACCTGCCTCCTCCCCAAGACAGATCCACTCCCCTCTGCTCTCCACATTTTTATTTTATTTTTTTTAAGATTTTATTTTTAAGTAATCCCTACACCCAATGTGGGTCTTGAACTCACAACCCTAAGATCAAGAGTCACATGCTGTACCAAATGAGCAAGCCAGGTGCCCCTGCTCCCCACTTTTAACCCAACACTGACCATGCCAGTGCCACCCGACACCTGTCTGGCCACCCCCCCAACCAGAACTGAGCAGCCTGAGGACCAGGAAGAGCAGAGCTCGGTAATAAGCGAGACCACAGGGGGCACAGACTCGGAGCCACAATCTCAGAGCCAGAGAGGCCTCAAGAATGGTCTTGTGCAGGGCCTCTGGGAGGCTCAGTCAGTTAAGTGATGGACTCTTAGCCCAGCTCAAGTCTTGATCTCAGGGTCATGAGATCAGTCTCTCGCTCTCTCAAATAAACCAATAAATCCTTAAAAAAGAAAAAGAAGGGATCCCTGGGTGGCGCAGCGGTTTGGCGCCTGCCTTTGGCCCAGGGCACGATCCTGGAGACCCGGGATCGAATCCCACGTCAGGCTCCCAGTGCATGGAGCCTGCTTCTCCCTCTGCCTGTGTCTCTGCCTCTCTCTCTCTCTCTCTCTCCGTGTGACTATCATAAATAATAAATAAAAATTAAAAAAAAAAGAAAAAAAAAAAAGAAAAGGCAGCCCAGCTGGCTCAGCGATTTGACGCCGGCCTTCGGCCCAGGGCGTGATCCTGGGGTCCCAGGATCGAGTCCCACATCGGGCTCCCTGCATGGAGCCTGCTTCTCCCTCTGCCTGTGTCTCTGCCTCTCTCTCTCTCTCTCTCTCTCTGTCTCTCATGAATAAATAAATAAAATCTTTTTTTTTTAAATAAATTTTTATTTATTTATGACAGTCACACAGAGAGAGGGAGAGAGGCAGAGACACAGGCAGAGGGAGAAGCAGGCTCCATGCACCGGGAGCCCGATGTGGGATTCGATCCCGGGTCCCCAGGATCGGGCCCTGGGCCAAAGGCAAGCGCCAAACCGCTGCGCCACTCAGGGATCCCAAATAAAATCTTAAAAAAAAAAAAAAGAATCACCTTGTCCACCATTTCTTATAGACAAGGAAACTGAGGCCCAGACGGGAAGATTCTGTTCACTGTCACACAGTCCATTGCTGGCAGAGTCAGGACTAGGCCTCGGGTCTCCCAATCCCTAGACCAGGAGTCCCACAACCAAAAATCCCAAGGAGGAAAAGGCACCTACCTTTGGTGTGCGATGCGCCATCCCCTGGGAACACATAGGCGTCCTCCAGCCTGGTGATGTCGAACAGACAGATGCAGAGCCCCACGCTGTACACGACCTATGGGCATCGACGTACATACATATATACGTACAAACGCGCGTGCACACAGAGGACACAGAGGCCCAGCTCCCCAGCATTCTCTCCTGAGACCCTCACCACTCGGGGCAGCTAGAAACGAGTTGGGGCACCGTCTGAGGTATCCAAGGGTAAGGAGCCTCCAAAGGATGCGGCACTCTGGAAGGAGGAGGGCCTTTGTGACAAGACAGATCCAGGTTACAGCGCCAGTTCCACCACCCACTATGTGACCTCCAAGGTCACTTCTCTGAGCCTCAGTTTCCCCCATCTGCAAAACTGGACCAACCAGGCTGCAGGTGTGTTAAATAACAAGAGGTAATGGATGTGACACCCATGCCAGCATCTGACTCACATGCTGGAAGTAGTAACAGTCAGTCAACACAGATCACTATTATTACCAGTAAGGATCACTGGCAGGGAAACCCTAAACCTACACTCCCCAAAGTCTCCGGCTCTTGCTGGAGCTCATGGCTCAGTGAATGTCAGAGTCCGGGCTAAACCCCACCTGCTCACAAAGTATCAGGCACACAGCCGTGGCCACAGGGACTGAGGGTGGCAGAGGGACACGTGCCCGAGGCTCTGAGACTAGACACAGGGCATCTCATACCCCATGCCCACCATGCCCCAAATCACCAGCCTGCTTACCTGCCACCAGTGTCATCACCTCCCAATACACACCCTGCAGGACTGTTCAAGGATTAGCAAGAAGCTCAGAGAACTCCAAGTCCGGGCCGGACCTCACCACAATGAGCCACAGAGCCTGGCTGCCTTGCACAAGATCTGTGCCCTTGGGAGGCCTGGATGGGATCGTGTCCCGCACTGGGTACCTGCATGGAGCCTGCTTCTCCCTCTGCCTGTGTCTCCGCCTCTCTTTGTGTGTCTCTCATAATTAAATAAATAAAAGCTTAAAAAAAAAAAAAAAGATCTGTGCCCTTGGCCAGACCACAGACCTCTTCTGTGCAGCTTCCTCTCAAATGATTCTAATATAAAAGACTCGTCTGAACAGGTCCCTGAAGGACCCGTACCCCAAAGGGCTACATTCCCTTCTTGGACTTTTAACAGCTTTTTTTTTTTTAATTTATTTATTTATGATAGACACAGAGAGAGAGAGGCAGAAACACAGGAGGAGGGAGAAGCAGGCTCCATGCCAGGAGCCCGATGTGGGACTCGATCCTGGGACTCCAGGATCGCACCCTGGGCCAAAGGCAGGCGCTAAACCGCTGAGCCACCCAGGGATCCCCTTTTTTTTAAACAGTTTTTTTTTTTTTTTTTTTTTTTTTTTACTTTTTTTACCTTCTTGGACTTTTCACACCTTCTGTCACCACTATGCTCACACTTCATCCCTCCACTGACCCCCTCTACCTTCTACCTCACAACGTAACTGGAAGCCAATCACTAAGGACTTCATGAGTTCTCTCCACCAACAGCTGCAAACAACTCCCTTCCATGATCTCAGCCTCTATCTACAGAAGGGACTGGCCTCCTGTCTAAAGCCAGCCAACCTTCCTCCTGCTCCTTCTCAGCCTATCACCTCCTGCTATTCTACAGATGGAAATCAATACTGCCATGACATCCTGCAGGCCCCATGTGGTTTGGCTCCTGCCACCTTTCCAGCTTACTCTCCTCTCTTCCTCTCCAGGCCACACCAGTCCTCCTCCAGGTTATGATGGATGAAATATTCCCTCCTGCCGCAGGGCCTTTACACATGCAGTTTCCTTTGCCTGCCCAACTCTTCTCTCTGCACAGCCCTTTCCCACTCTCAAAAATGAATCCCCAGGGTACCTGGGTAGCTCTGTTGGTGAAGCATCTGCTTTGGGCTCAGGTCATGATCCCAGGGTCCTAGGATTGAGTCCCAAGTCAGGCTCCCTGCTCAGCAGAGTGCTTCTCCCTCCCCCTCTGCCCCCCACCGTGCTTGTGCTTTCTCTCTTTTTCTCTTTCAAATAAATAAAATCTTCATTTTTTTAAAAGATTTTATTTATTTATTCATGAGACACAGAAAGAGAGAGAGAGAGAAAGAGGCAGAGACACAGGCAGAGGGGGAAGCAAGCTCCCTGCAGGGAGCCCGATGTGGGACTGGATCCCAGGACTCCAGGATCACGCCCTGGGCCAAAGGCAGGCGCTAAATTGCTGAGCAGTTTAGTCAGGCATCCCAAAATCTTCATTTAAAAAAAAATATATATTTATTGGGACACCTGAGTGGCTCAGTGGTTGAGCGTCTGCCTTTGGCTCAGGGCATGATCCCAGATTCCTGGGATCGAGTCCCACATCGGGTTCCTTGCATAGAGCCTGCTTCTCCTCCCTCTGCCTGTGTCTCTGCCTCTTTCTGTGTCTATCATGAATCAATAAATAAAATCTTAAAAAAAAGGATATATTTAACAGAGAGAGAGAACGCGTGCGCTCCTTGCATGGAGCCTGCTTCTCCCTCTGCCTCTGTGTCTCTCATGAATTAATAAACAAAATCTTAAAAAAAAAAAAAGAATAAATCTCCTGATGGTTAACTCTATTTATTTGCGAGACAGAGACAGCGCAAGAGAGCATGAGCAGGGAGGAGAGGGAGAAGCAGACACCTCACTGAGCAGGGAGCTGAATGTGGGGCTCAATCCCAAGACCCTGCGATCAGGAGCTGAAGGCCGATCCTTCAGGGACGGAGCCACCCAGGGGCCCCTTAATGATGGTTAACTCTAAACCACTGTCCATCTTCACAGACACAGTGTGTGACAGCCATCATTATTTCCATTTTACAAATGGAAGCTGAGGCCCAGAGCGGGTAATCCAACAGGGTGCAATCTGGCATTTCCCCAGTTTCTGTTTTGACTCCAACATCCCACGTGCAGGTGAAGTAACTGAGCTCGGAGAAGTTAAGCTACTTGTCCAAGGCCAGGGTTTGGCGTGACCGGGGAGGCCTGCAGCGGGCAGGAGGGCAGCGCTGGGCCTCCCGTGCCAGGGCCTGTCAGCGACCCCGTGGGCCCCCGGTACCTTGTTGGCCAACTTTTTGTTCAGCTCCTCGGCAATGGAGTCGTTGAGCTTCCTCTCAAACTGCCACGGGGGGATCCGCACGGTGTCCACCATCTCCACCAGGACGAACATCGCGCCTGCGCCGGGGCCCTGGGGGCGGGAGGCTCAGTCACGCGCCGTGTGGGGCGGTGGGCGTTCCCGAACCCCCTCGGGCGCGTCCCCGCCGCTGAGCGCCCCCCACGCACACACCCAGGCCGGCGGAGGGGCTGCGCGGTGCGGCGCCGGGTACCCCGTGCGGGGCGTGTGCAGCCTCTGCAAACTGAGGAAACTGAGGCTCAGCAGGAGACGCCCTCGCTCCAGCGAGAGAGCGCGAGCACCCGCCGCACGACCCGGTCCCGCCACGCGCCACGCGCCGCCATGCACCGCGCTCCCACGCGCAGCCGACTTCGGGCGAGATTCCGAATCCCGTCGCTTCCGGAGAACAGACCAATAAGAAGCCTCTGCCCGCCCCCCAACGCGACGCGGCGCGACGTAGGGCGGGGCCTCCCCGTGGGCCCCCGCGGAGCCGGCCGCCCTTCGACCGCGCTTCCTGGTTGCTAGGCAACGTGGGCGCGATCCCGACCTCACCTGCCCGGCGGGGCTGTCGCTCTTCCTCTCCGTCCCGGGCGGGGCGGTGCGCTGCGCCCGGCCAGAGGGATCCTCTCAAAAGCCGGCACAGTTTGCTTAGACCCCTTCAGGACCCTGGAAGCGGGAGATTTATCTGGAAAGGAGCAGGCGGGACCTTTCTGGGGTGATAGGAATGTTTCCTATCTTCTTCTAGGGGGGTGGGTTACACAGGTGGGGGCCTGGCAGTCAGTAGGGCATGCAGCTCTTGTTAACAGGGTTGTGAGTTCAAGCCCTACATTGGGCATAGAGGTTACTTAAAAATAAAATCTTAAACAAAAAACAAAAAACAACGCATCAAACTTGACAGTTAAGATCGTTGCACTTAAGTAGGCAGATTACATCTCAATTGAAAAATGATCATTGGGGATCCCTGGGTGGCTCAGTGGTGGCTCGGCGGTTTAGCGCCTGCCTTGGGCCGGCCGAGGGCGTGATCCTGGGCTCTGGGGATCGAGTCCCACATGGGGCTCCCTGCCTGTACGGAGCCTGCTTCTCCTTCTGCCTGTGTCTCTGCCTCTATTTCTCTCTGTGTTTCTCATGAATATATAAATACATAATCTTAAAAAAAAGAAAGAAAAGAAAAGTGATCATGAATTGGACCAAAAAACAACCCCAGTACCTTCCCACTAAATTAATAATAAAGTCTGATACTTTGAAGCACCTGGCTGGCTCAGTCCATGGAGTGTGGGATGATCTCCAGGTTGTGGATTCGAGCCACACCTTGGGCGTAGAAATTACTTAAATAAATTGAGGCTCCTGGGTGGCTCAGTCAGTTAAGCATCTGACTTCAGCTCAGGTTATGATCTCAGGGTCCTGGGAAAGAGCTTTGTGTTGGGCTCCCTGCTCAACATGAGCAGTGTGAAGTCGGCTTCTCCCTCTCCTTCTCCCCCACCCCTCCCCCCTGCTCGTGTGCTCTCTCTAATAACAAATAAATATCTTTTTTTTTTAAGATTTTATTTATTTATTCATGAGAGATACACAGAGAGGCAGAGACACAGACAGAGGGAGGAGCAGGCTCCATGCAGGGGGCCCAATGCAGGACTCCATTCCAGGACCTGGGGATCATGACCTGAGCTGAAGGCAAACACTCAACCACTGAGTCACTCAGGCGCCCCAATAAATAAATATCTTAATAATAAATAAGTCCAGGGATCCCTGGGCGGCTCAGCGGTTTGATGCCTGCCTTTGGCCCAGGGCCCGGTCCTGGAATCCCGGGATCAAGTCCCGCATCGGGCTCCCTGCATGGAGCCTGCTTCTCCCTCTGCCTGTGTCTCTGCCTCTCTCTCTCTGTGTGTGTGTGTCTATCATGAATAAATAAATAAATAAGTCTTTAAAAAATAATAATAATAAATAAGTCCAAAACCTTTATGGTAGCTCACAAGGCTCTGAAGGATCTTGCCTCTACCCACACCACCCATACCCCTACTCACAGCCCCATTTTGTTCTCTCCCCTTGCCATTCCTCACTCATCTTCATATGATAAGTAACATGGACTTGGGCTAAGACAATTTAGTAGCTTGTCCAAGGTCACAGGGCTGCTATGTAGTAGCAGCGCGCTCCTCTAAGCCTCTACAGTGCCTCTAAAAGTTGGTGGGCTGTGGAAATGTACTGTAGTGTATTTAAACCAAATAAAAATTTGAGAACTTAAAAAAAGCCTTGAGAGGCATTCAGAAATGTATGGTGCTTCACTTTGCAGATTTTACACGTGTAGAGATATCTATGTAAGGCTGGCTGCAGTGATACTTAATTTGGCCTTCTCTGCATCCATATTTTTATTTTTAGGTCTGTCTGCCTCTCCTAGGATTTGAGCTACTTGAAGACAGGGGGAAATGCTACTTCAGCTCTTTATTCCCATGATGCCCTAATATCATTTCTAGGAGGTATTCAGGAAAAGTATTTAGGAGATGATATTAAGTCCTCAATCTCTCAAACCTCCCTCTTCCTTGCATTCCCACTGCTGCTGCCCTGATTCAGGCCATCCCATTGCTCCCCTGGAGTTTAGCCACACACCCCAGCTCCTGGCCTCAGTGTCTCCTGTGACTTCCACACTCTCACAAGAACCTTCCCTTCATGAATATCCTCTGCCCAACAGAAAGGTCTGGATTGAACTCAGCCCTTCTCTCCAGTCTTACCTCTCTTCTGTTCTCCAAACACTGGGACGGAGCAAGTTCTTTTAGTCTTGCCTCAAACACTTCTTTACCAGGAAAACTCCTACTCATCCCTCAGAACCCAAACACATTACCTATCTCTTTCATTCACTCAACATACTGTGTGTCCGGCTTTGGAGATCCAGTGGGGAAGAAGAACTGGGCCCTGGGTCCAGCTTCAGCTCAGAAGGGTTGCAGGGAAGAGGGAGAGAGAGATGGAATTTGATTGTCTCAGGGAATTAAAAAAGTACTTCAGCTGATTTATAGGGAGATAAGAACCGGTGAGTTTGGGGACCTCAACAGGGTCTGGATCACAAGGACCTTCTCAATATAATATTCATTAACTTTCAATCCTCACAACAGCTCTATAGTAGGGACTATCATTATCATTATCTGATTTATCTCATTCTCATTTATCTCATCCTTTCCTTTTGCCTCATCTAAAGCAGAGAGAGGTTAAGTAGGTCGTTCAAGGTCACACAGGTAATGAGTTGCAGAGCTGGGATTCAGGCTCCAGAGCCCATGATCCTAACCACTGGGTTGTGCCAAGATGTTAGCCCAAAGACAGCAAAGGGAAGCCTTAGATGGTTAGAACAGGGAAATGACCCAGTGACACATTCGCAGGATGGGCAGTGGGTGGGAAAGGGCTGGGGTGGAAACAAGAGGACCAGGGAGGAAGTTCTTGGGTGGCTCCTCTAAGAGATGGCCTGAGTAAGACTGGTAGCCATGGACAGCGAAGTTGGGCAGAGTCCAGAGGTCCCTGGGGGGTGGTCTCAGCGATAGGGTGGGTGACCTAGGGCCGGAAGTAGGAGGAGCCAGGGCAGGAGGGCTTGCTTCAGGCTGGGTGGTGGCCTGGGTGGCTGGCTGGGTGGTGGGCCTTTCATTCAGATGGGAAATTGGAGGAAGGCCAGACTGAGGGGATGGGGCCAGCCATTGCAGAGCTAGTGCTTTGAGTTCCCAGGCTTCTTGTATGGTATTCAGCTCACACGATTGCAACAGTGATTTGTTGGCACGTTTGGTTTCCTCATTAGGAAAAACAGGGACCGGGCTTCTTTATTAATTCTCTGCGTTGTTCCATGGAAGATTTGAGGTAGCTTACAAAAACACACAAAGACAGTTTGTAAGCTTCTCGACCGACGGCGAAGGACTCCTCTGTCATGGTCCCTCCACATCCTCTGTGCCTAGCCCTGTGTCTGGCACAAGGTCAGGGCTTGTAAATATGTATTATTTGAATGAACAAAAGGATAGCAAAATAATTGCTAAGTGTAGGAGTGAGGGAGGAACAGGGTTGGAAGCTAATCCAGGAGGAGGAGGAGAGTCCAGTGAGTGGTTAAGGGCAGGGAGTTCCCACGCCACAGCCACCGCAGAGAAGCCCATGAACCTCTCAGCGCCTCAGCTATCTCTCTGTAAATGGAGATAATAATAGAACAGATCTCTGATGATTGCCCATTATGGGCGACTGGATAAAAAATATATATGGTGTATCATAGAACAGAATAATGTGAAGCCATAAAAAAAAAGGATGAGAATGTTCTTTGTGTATTGATATGGAATGATATTCAGGATACATTAAGTATAAAAATGCAAGGCACAGCACAGTGTGTATGGGATGTTACCACTTGTGGGAAAAGGGGGAAAATAATATTGTGTGTGTGTGTGTGTGTGTGTGCATGTACATGCGTGCATGCTCTAGAAGGGTTGACAAGCATCTGATGACATGGATGGACTGCAGAGTGAGGCACTGAATGGCTGAGGGCGTGGGAGAGGGAAAGGAGGGAGATTTGCACCAAACGCCCTCTGGAATCTTTGATAATTAGGATCATGAGAATATATTACCTATTCAAAATTTAAATTTAAATTATAAAAATCAATTAAGATTTTTTACATCTTAAAAACACCCCCCTCTCTCAGCCCTCCAGCGAGTGCCCCAATTTCTGCTCCCTTTACCGTCAAAACTTGAAGGTGCTATGGGCGCTTGCAGTCTCCAAGTGCCCTCTTCTTGTCCTCTCTTCCACCTGTTGCATTGAGGTTCTGGCTCCGCCACACAACCCACGCTTTCTGCAGGTCACCGACGACCTCCGCATTGCCAAATGCAGCACTCATGCTCAGTGCTCAGCAGCAGCTGGCTCTTCTGCATCCTTTCCTCACCCCTTCTACCTGGCTCCCAGGGGCCCCCACCCTCCCCACCCCTCCAGGGCCTTCCTCCCATCTCTAGATGTTGGCGGGTCCCAGGCCCACTTTGTGCCATCCCCATGCTTCCTGGTGATCTCATGTGGCCTCGGGCTGTGACCAGCATCCTGCCACCAAGGCTGCCTTGTGGCCATCTCCCCAGATTCCTGTGTCCTCCTGCCTGCTCTGAGGCTCCGTCCAGCAACTCAAGTTTAATCTGGGCCAGAGCGGAACTCCTGGTGGTGAGTCGCCTGTCAACCTGCTCCTGCCACCATCTTCCCATCTTAGAGAATGACTTCCTCTGGTCTCGGGCTGCTCAGGCCCCAACCTGGAGATTATGCTTGCCTCTGCACCTGTGAACGCATCCTGATGCAACTCTTGATCTTGGGGTTGTGAGTTCGAGTCCCATGTTGGGTGCAGAGATTACTTAAAAATAAACTCTTAAAAAAGAAAAGTCCTTCCATGGAGGCCACTGGGAATAGTAATTCTGGAAGAGACCTGAAACAGAGCCTCTCGATAACTTGCCTTCTGTTCTGGCTTGAGCCAAAAGTAAAGTCCAGAAAGTCAACAGGTATTGGTTGGGGGCCACTGTGCATGAAGCCCCACTCTGGGGGCTTGTGCTCTAGAGAGGGGCCTCAGTGGGAAACAGGGAACAAATGTGGAAGATCATGCCAGGCATTGCTATGGAGAAAGGTCACATGAATAATGTGACAGTGAGTGACTAGCACTGCTACTCTAGCTAGGGCAGTCAAGGCCACCTCACACAGAAAGTATGGACAGAGATGATCCTAAATGTTGAGAAGGCTCAGAGTTTTCAGGAATGGGTGTGTGAGGGAGGCCTGACTCACAGCCCATCCCAGCCCTGGGTTGAGGGGAGGTCAGCATGGCTGCTCCAGCCCAGGGTCTCAGGGGGAGGTGCTGAGGGGCAGCTGGGAGCAGGGATTCCTTACCCCATGACAGAGAGTGGTTCCTAATGACTTGAGGGGATTTAAGCAGCTATAGTACAAGGAAACCCTCACCCACAGGCCAGAGGGTAGTCTCCAGCCCTGGGGCCAGGGCCAGGGGACTCCTCTGTCTTCTTCAGTCTCCTGCCTGCTTTGATCTTTACCCTGAACGAGGCTGTGAGGCTGCCAGGGAGACTGTTTGGAGGCAGGAGCATGCATGCCTTCCTGTCTCATTTCAGATGAGGAGCAGGCCTCTTGCCAGGCCCCCCATACCCTACACAACGTGACACCTGTCCTCCTCTTACTTCCTCATCCAGCCACATCACTGACCTTTTGAACATGCAGCCTCCTTTCCTGCCTCTGGGAGTTCACCCATGCTGTTCCATCTTTGGGAAATGTTCTTCCCCTGCTTTTTACAAGACTGGCTCCTTCTCACCCATTGGGATCAGCTTACAAGGGCGCCTTCTCAAAGTGGCCTCTCAGTCCTCAGCAGGTGGACTCAGCCCTGCCAGTCTCCATCCCACCCTGCTTGCTTGTCATCTCCATAACTTGTGGTTATACATTTATTTGTTTGCATACTTGGTACTATGTCTCTTCCAAGATAAGACATGAGCTTTATAAACTCAAGGTGTGCATCTGTCTTGTTCATGGCTGTGTTCCAGCCTGGACCATCTGGCACATGGTAAGGAGTCAATAAATATCTGTCAAGTGTTTGAAGGAATGAACAAATGATGTGGTCAAAGCTGCAGAAAAGGATCTTCTCTGGCTGAAGGGGAGTAGCCAGACTGGAGAAGATGACTGGGGGACAGAAGAGAGGAAGAAAGGAAGAGAGGCCAGGAAGAGGAAGAGAGGATGGAAGCACCAGTCGGATCCATAGGGCGAAATCACTGGAACAGGCTGGAGGGAAGTCCCATGGACAAGGAGATGGGCATCCAGGGAACTGAAAAGACATTTCTTTCCTTTTTTTTTAAAAAAAATTTTTATTTATTTATTCATGAGACACACAGAGAGAGAGAGAGAGAGAGGCAGAGACATAGGCAGAGGGAGAAGCAGGCTCCCTGAGGGAGGGATCCCAGGACCCTGGGATCACGCTCTGAGCCAAAGGCAGATGCTCAACTACTGAGCCACCCAGGCACCCTGAAAAGACATTTCAAAGGGAGTGTGGTGTAGCAGAAAGACTGAGAGTGGAATAAAGCCGGAAGTCCTGAGTTTTAATCCCAGCTCCATTACCTTCTGAGTGACGCTCGGCAAGTGTCTTAGCCTCTCTGTGCCCGAGCTTCCAAATCTGTCCAGAGGCACTGACGTCTTAAGGATGTATGTATCCTAAAGCATGGTATGGATTCAAGGCCAGGTAGGCCCAGGCCCGGCCCCCATTAGTGGCCTGACAGTCGGCAACAGGGTGGGAATCATGATTCAGGTGGCATCGGCGGGACTCAGGGGCTACTCTGCTCCTTCCCACCTCTTCAGCGTCTCTGAGGTGAGGAAGGCTTTCGAGGAGATGAGCTTTTGAATTCTCAGCTTTTCACAAAAATAGCCTCGGCGGCAGAACCCCTGGTTTGCAGCAGACAATTTCTTTGTTACTCAGCTGCTGGTGGGTGGGTGGGTGGTGCCACGGGCTGCTCATTTCCTGAATGAACAGCTGTGCCCTCTCCTCGTTGTCGAGAATAATCATAACACTACTTCAAACCTTCATTCAGGCTCTCGGCTGCCCGGCGGGGGCCCCCCACACACACTCGGTTCCCAGCGGTGGGTGGGGCCTCTGAGAAAGGCTGGGCGCCAGGTGAAGGGCAGGCCGGAGGCCCTGGCCTTGGCCTTGTCCGGGGCAGACCAGGACTTGGCTTCTCACAGGTGGCCTTCCGGGCCTGCTTCCCAGCCTCCAGCCTCATATCCTACCTCTCCCGTCCATCCCTCAGGTACGCCAAAGCCCACGTCCACCTGCGGACCTTCTGGCCCATCATCCCCTCTTCCCACAGTGCCTCTGGATCCCGGCAGATCCGGCTCCTTCTTGTCACGTGGGGCTCAGCTCTCAAACATCACCACCTCAGAGAAGCCCTCCCTGGCTACTCCCCTCTGTTGACCCATTGGCTTCTAACCTGTAGCTCAGCCACCAACGGCCCAAGGCCAAAGCTCTGGCAACTCAGGAGCCATGGGGCGAAGAGCCAGCCTTGGCATTGACGTTCCAACCTGATTCCTAATTCTGGTTCTGATGGGCTACTGGGGCCAGGGGTCCTATGGCTCAGGAGAGAGGAGAGAAGATTTCCCAGAAGAAAGCATGGAAGCCATTCCTTCCAGAAAGGACAGTGGGTGGTGGGCAGGGGAGATCACGGGGGATCGCTTTTCCTGGTGCATGAGAACCACAGGGCCAGAGCCCGGGGCTCCAACCCCTGATCTGTCACTGTCACTTCTGAGCTGGGTGATTCAGTGAGGTCCCCCATCTCTCCAGCCCATTGTCATCCAGGTAAACCTCACAGAGTCATTATAAGCAGCAGGCGAGGAAGCCTGGGTGACTCAGCGGTTGAGCTCAAGGTCTGCCTTCAGCTCAGGGCGTAATCCCAGATCCTGGGGATCAAGTCCCACATTGGGCTCCCCTCAGGGAGCCTGTTCCTCCCTCTGCCTGTGTCTCTGCCTCTCTCTGTGTGTCTCTCATGAGTAAATAATTTAAATCTTAAAAAAAAAGAAGCAGCAAGTGAGCTGGTGCCATGCAAGTACTTTGAAAACTTTGATTATCTTTGGAAGAGAGGAAGACAAAGAAAGAAGAGTTTAAGGAGAGGCGGTGAGGCTCCTCTGGATGGAGTCCTCAGTCTAGCAGGTGGAATAGAATCTGAACTCCAGGCCACGGATAACAGTGGGCGACAAGGATCCGCATCTCTCGTGTAGAATCAGAAACCTAGACTGTCTGAGCCTGATTGTTCTGAGAGGTTCTGGATGGGCAGGGATGTGTGATGGCTTTGGGAGGCCCTGCGTTCAAATATCCTTCTAACCAGGTAATGATCACGGGCAATTCCCTCCTCCTACCTGAGCCTCACCAGCAAAATAGGGGTGATGATAACAAATTGCTGGATCCTTGTGGGCCTTGAATGGTGACAAAGCATGCTGCCCGACGGCTAGGAAGCCCTCAGTGCATTTTACTAGCTGTTATTTGTATTTTTCTCCATCATTTCCCTTTTGACTCCTTCCTCCTTTTCTTTTCTTTTCTTTTTTTTTTTTAAAGATGTTATTTATTTATTCATGAAAGAGAGAGAGAGAGAGAGAGAGAGAGAGAGGCAGATAGAGAAGCAGGCTCCATGCTGGGAGCCAGACGCAGGACTTGATCCCGGGTGTCCAGGATCACACCCTGGGCCAAAGGCAGGCACCAAACTGCTGAGCCACCCAGGGATCCCCTCCTTCTTCCTTTTAACTGTAATAAGACTTCTTTTGAAAATGCCCGCCTGCCTCAGGAGTACTAAGGATATATACAGGGAAAGCCTTCCTTCTTTCCAAGCTGAGGCCGAGGAGGAGAGAGGATGGGAAGGGAGAGAAACCCCTTTGTGGAGGCCTCTCTGGCGGGGCCTGGGGCTTATCTACAGACTGCTCTGGAACCACCAAGAGCAGCTCAGAAAAAGCCTTCTTTCCTCCTTTACAGAGAGGCTGCGGAGGATCAGAGTCAATAAAAGATTTTCACAAGTCCACACAGCTGGGAAGTGCATGGAGCAGAGATTCACACCCAGAGCCTCTCAGATGTGGAAACCAGGGCACTGGGGTCGGGGAGGAGGGGGGACCTGTCCAGCCCGGAGTGTGTGCGTGTGTTGCAAGCTTATCAATCCCTTAGGAGCTTCTCAATTCAATTCAATTCAGTAGAAATATCTTCTACTGTGGGCCAGAGAAAGAGATGAGTTCCTGTGACTTGCCCATGTTCATGTACTCACAAGGATTTCCGCCAAGTGCGGGATAGGCCTGAGCACAGCGTTGGTGCTAATGGAGTCCAGGGGACACTTGGAGGATCCAGGGGGTAGAGGAAGGTCTGGGGGTCCCTGGAAACCCAGCAAGCCCACCCTCGTCTGGAGGACCCTCAGAGAGGGCTCCTTTCTACTGAGACCTCTGTTCTCCCAGCCTCACCCCTGGCCCTGGGGCCCCGACCCCACGACCCCAGCACAGGCGTGTGTACACACCCTCCGCGCGCGCGCGCACACGCACACATGCACTCCACCCACTAGCTCTAATTGCCAGGAATGCAGGCTGTCCCAGCTACTCTCCCCCTGCATTCCTCAGAGCTACTCCCACCTGGCAGGGCAAATTATACCCTGGCCTGGCAATAAAAGCCACTTTCCAAAAAAAGAAGCTTTAGGGCCCCAAGAGAGACGCAGCTAACTCTCCCACCCCATCTGTGCCTGACTCAGGAGGCGGTGTCCTCCCCAAGGGAACAGGGCCCCATGTCCCTTTAAGCAGGGAGTACAAATTCGCATCCCAGTCCCTCCCTCCAGCTCTTCCTGACGTCAGGAGGAGGGCGTGTGTGAGTGAGTGAGTGAGGGGCTCGAGGTGCCGCATGCTCACACACACACACACACACACACACACACACACACACACACACAGCCGTACACACAACACATCTTTCAGACCCATCCCCTGCTGGCCAGCTCCTAGCGCCGGAGAGAGGCAGAGTGCTGAAGGCGGCCGCAGGAGGCAGTGTCCGGACCTCAGCTGCTGGGGAGAGGTAAGGGACTGGATGGGGGGCGAGGGCTCCCCAGCTCTAGACACTGGCTTTGGCAGGGGCAAAGCCAGGAGGCAGGACGCAGTGGGGCTGGGAAGGTGGGTACCTCCCCTGGGGCTGGCCCAGCCCCATTCAGTTTACAGAGTGGGGGTGGGTGGGTAGGAGGGTATGTAGATGAGCCCACCCTGTCCGTCCTCCTTCCCTCCCTCCCCCCCCCTCCTCCTGGCCCCCAAGGGAAGCCGAGGCCGTGTGGCTCCCTGTGGGAGCTTATGTGTCTGTGTGTGTGTCTGGGACTTGTGTCTGGCTCAAGAGGCAGAGAACAGCAGACACCTGCCAAGCCGCAGCCTCCTGTCTGGGAACCGGCTGGGGGGGGGGGTTGGGGGGGTGGAAGAGAAATGACTGGGGAATCATCGTGCTCCTACCAGATGCCAAAAGGGGAATGCAGCAGGGAGCCCCTGGAATTTGAGGCTGGGGCCAGGGAGGGAACATCTAGGGCAGGCAGACAGTTGGACCTGGAGCAGCTGTCTTGTCCTGACTCTATTTCGTCCCCAATGCGATGGGGATAATTGTGTTAATTGGCTTGGAGAGGTGGCTCCATGTAATTATCTTCGCCTCAGAGCCACCCCCACCCAGAGCTCTTGCCTCTCCGGAGGCCACTCCTCTCTCCTGCTTGCTGCTCAAGCTCTGACCTCCACCCTTGCCAGGGTGCAGCCCCTGAGGGGGCTGGAGCCCCCAGCTGTGGGATGTGGGGACTCGGGGCAGCCCGGGCTAGCCCCAAGTCCTTGAGTGGCCCGCCCGGCACAAGGAGTCCAGGCAAAGATAAGGGGTGATGCTGGCACCCACAAGGGAGACAGCAGGTTCCTGCCAAGCTGCCAGCCTGCAGGCTCTTCCTAGGGAGAGGGGAGGGACGCTGAGCGAGAACAATAATAAATACAGAGTGTGAACTGCTGCATCCGCTGGGGCTGGGGGAGGGGAGGAGGAAGTGGGCCCGGGGGGAGGGTGGGCAACCTCTCTGAGAGCCTGGCACCGTGCCCACCTGGATGTGCTCCCGAAGAGGCCTCTCGATGGGGAGGGGCAGTCTCCGGTCCCCTGGAGGATGGGGAGCCAGTTCCCCCAAACTGACTCCATCCCAGAGGCCTCTGAGCCCTCCAAATTATGGATGTTTCCTTCATCCAGACTCCCCCCGCCTACTTACCCCCACCATTTCCTTGAAGTCCTTTAACATCTATTTCCCATGTCTGTCCCACCCCTCTGGATCTGCCTGTCCCCCCTCCCACTCCAAATGAAAAGGTCTAAGCAGGAACTGGCCACACAGGGGCCTGGGAAAGGCCGAGCCAGAGCCCCCTCCCAGGTCTGGCAATGTTCACGGATGCCCACTGGCCGTGGAGGGGCTTTGGAGGGAGGACTAGGGGGTCCTACACAGCTGGCCCGCAGGGAGGGGACACCCACGGGCTGGTCTGGAGGCAGGTCCCCGAGATCGGCACCGGCAGAGGGCGCTCGGGGCCTGGCTGAGCCGGTCACGTCTGCTGGTCACAACCAGCACAGCCAAGTCCCAGAGCCTGGTGGGAAGGGGGCTTGGGACAGTTGGGACCTTTGTCCATGCGGAACAGCAAGGTAGGGAGCAGAAAGTAGTGGGGGGAGGGCTTCTCTCCTGCTCCAAAGCCGGTGGAATGATGGTCCTGGGGTGGTGGCATGACCCACTGGAAGGCCCTGGGCTTTGGGGTCACACTGACTTGAGTTCAGCTACTCTGAGTGTGACTTTGACCAATCCTTTCTTCTCTCTAGGGGGACCAGAGTGGGAAAGTCGCTTGCTCAGGCTCACACAGCCTGGCAGAGATGGGATGTTAGTGTGGCTCTTGCAGGGCCCATCCTGGCATCTTCACCCTCCCTGAGGCCAAGGAAGCTCCAGGGCCTTCATCACGACCACCTCCCCCAGGGCAGTCGGGGCATGTGACAAGGAGGGTTAGAGGGTCTCAATGAAGCTCAAACATTGGCTGGGGCAGCCCCTCACCCCCACACAGACACAGGCGCACACACTGTAGGGTGGGGAGGACCAGGTTTAATTAGGTCACCTCCAGCTGCTGGAGCAGCTTTGGCACTGATGTATTTTAAGGAATGTCTGGGTGACTGGGGGTGGGGAGGGGCCGGGGAACCGCCAGCTTCTGCCGGGTGGTCCTGAGGCTGTCTCCTCATGCTCCCTGGTGGCCCCTCTGGACGAGACCCCAATGTCCCCAAGCCCTCCCACCACCTCCGTGTCCTCCCTCTCTTTAAGTTGCTGTCTCCCCTCCTCCTCCTAGCAGCTCCTCCACGCCAGGGCTGGGGGCCGGGGCATTTTTATTGGGGGAGTTGTTTTTAAGCTTGTCAGAGTTGGCAAGTGATTCACCCAAGGTCATAGTCTGAGTCAGCACAAAGCCAGAAATAGAACCCCGAGCCCTGACTCCCAGATTTTTCTTCTCCAGGGGAGGGCGGGAGATGTCAGGGAGCTCCCTTCCACCCCCCAGAGGCCTCTCTGTAACCGCGTCACCCCCCACCTCTCCGGTGCAGAAGCACTGCTCCTGCCCAGCTGTGTGACCTCAGGAAGCTCTACCCCTCTCTGGGCCTCAGTTTACTCTTCTGAGGAATGGGACTAATGACAGTAATGATCACGTGGGGGTGCCGCGGGGACTACCTGAGGAAATGGGGCCAAGGACTTGGCACGCCACTGACATGTGGCTAACAATCAATACGTGGTAGCCATCCCTCCTGTCACCTTAGGACTTCTGGTGTTCTGGTTGGTCTGTCCCTCCCACTGGGCTGGGGGCCCCCTAAGGGCGGGGCTGTCTCCTCTTGTGTCTGTGGTCCCAACGCCTGGCATTCAGTTTCTTTTCAGTTACAAATGTCTGTGTGTGTATTTTTAAAATATTTTATTTATTTGACTGAGAGAGAGAGAGAGAGAGAGAGAGCACAAGCAGGGGGAGGGGCAGAGGGAGAGGGAGAAGCAGGCCACTGCTGAGTAGGGAGCCCCATGCGGGGCTCGATCCCAGGACCCCGGGATCATGACCTGAGCTGAAGGCAGACGGTAACCGACGGAGTCCCCCAGGCGCCCCTGTGTGCGTTTGACAACCTCAGAGGACAGTTGGACTGACCTTCAGTTGTCACCTGGACCAGTGATGATTCAAGCCGAGGAGAAAAGAGACCCAGAGAAGGTCAAGGACTTGCCTCAGATCACACAGCACTGGGAGGGTTGAGCCAATCTGCTTCCCCTAATCTGCCCAGGGCAAGAGGGATTCGCATGGTCAAGAGAGGACTCTGACAGCCATTTCCTGCCCCTTTCTTTTTTGGGGTAGCTGAGAATTGGAGGAGCCCCTACACCACGATGATGGTCACCTGCCCACAGGGCTGAGTCACTGTCCACAGCCCTGTGGCCCCGTGACACGGTATCACGGCCTTGCCTCATGTTACCTCTGAACCGCCGTGATGTTCTGGTGTCCCTGCCCCGGTCCTTCTGTCTGCAGGGTGCCAGGGCTTGGCCTTCACGCACGGAAATGGAAACGAGCTTGGCCGGGAAGGTCAGGGGCAGAAGGCAAGGACGCAGGTGCACACTCACAGGTGGTCACCTGACGTGGGCCAGCTGCCACTCTTAGCCCTGTGACAGATAAGGAAACTGAGGCTCAGACAGGGAGAGTCCCTGTGGAACTGGATTCTAGCCCAGGCCAGAAACGGTCCTGACCAGTTCTCGAACCTCTGACGGCCAGTTCTGAAGGGCATGGTTCGGGGCAACAGGTGCTCCCAGGCTGTCGGCCTGGGGTCCCTCGGGGGCTGGGCTTTAACTCTGAATTGAAACAAACCGTCTATAAACTCATCTGTTTCTCTGCCTTCGGAGGAGTTTAGTTCCTCCTTTCGGTTCCCAGGGAAAGTTCTTTCGGTAAAACGGTAAAACTCCAGCCGTGTTGTGGCTGAGCCAGGAACAGTTTATCCTCACGGGAAGAGCGCTGTTTGCCTTCGGGCAGATCTGGGCTTTGTCACCCACCTGCTGTGCGACCTTGGGTGAGTCACTTCTCCTCCCCAGGCATCTTGGTTTCCTTATCTGTCTAATAGAAACAGCGGGAATTCCAACCTTTCAGGGCAACTGGGAGATTTCAAAATGGAAAGTAGCCTCCGTAAAGCCTCTGGCACCGCGTACAGCAGCGTTCACACAATGAAAGCCCCGTCTTCACTTGATCCTTTCCGCAGCATCGCTCTGGGGAGAGGGTCTGAACCCCAGGCTGGCTCTGCATTCCCTCCTTCTCCCTGGCGGCCCACACTGCCCCGCTTTGTGCAGCATCCTCAGGACCAGGGCTCTGGCAGGGCCCAGAGAGGGAAGGTTGTCCAAGGTTACACACCGAGTCAGTAGCAACGCAGGGCCGGAACCCAGGGCTCCAGAGTCACAGTACCTGGGTTCAAGTCCTGGCTCAGACATTAATTGCTGTGTGGCCTTGGGTGAATGACTTAGTCTCTCTGGGCCTCAGTTTCCTCATCTGCTGCAGGAATTAAAAAGGAAGAAGGCCTCTCCCTGCCCTTATTCCATCCTCCTCCCTTCTGCTGCCTGGTCCCTTATGGGGAACTCGTTTTGGGGAGGGGAGTGGGGAGGGGCCGCCCTCAACACTAACCCTGGGTAATCAATCAATGCCTCTTTCCCCCTTCCCCACAAGAGGCCTTGGGTCAGGAGGCCTGGCCAGAGCAATGCCCGCTCAGCTGCGTCTCCCTGGTAACCGCTGTGGGCAGCCTCTGCCCCTCCTCCCCACGACCTCCCAGCACCGGCTGTCACCACCAAGCACAATACCAGCTCTGGGAATACTGTGCAGTGGGCAGGCCAGGGCCGCCCTGCTGCCTGGAGAGAAGGAAGCGGAGCTTCTGTCCACCTCCATCCCTGCCCAGGTGCGCTGGGGACACGCCGGCATGCACTGCAGGCCCCGACATCTCCTGCTTTCCTGCTGGTGTCATCTTAGGTAGCTTTGTCACCTGTTTTCCCTTTTGGTGACAGCTTTGTTGCGATATAATTCACCTACCATATAATTCAACTGTTTAAGGTGGACGAATCAGTGATTTTTAGTATGTTCGCCGAGTTGTGCAACAATGCCATAGCCAATTCTAGGACATTTTCATCACCCCAGAAAGAAGCTCCACACCCATTAGAATTTACTCCCCACCATCTCTTCCTCTTGGCTCCTGGCAGCCACAAATGTACTTTCTGACTCTGCGGATTTGTCTCTTCTGGACATTTCTCATGAACAGAATCATGCAGCGTGCTCTTCTGGGACTGGCTGCTTCTTCCACCCCGTGTGATTGTCTCAAGGCTCACCTATGCTGTAGCAGGCATCGAGACTCTGTTCCTCTTTGTGGCTGAATAATATTCCACTCTGTGGCCAGACAATAGTCTGTTTATCCACTCCTCTGTTGGCAGACTTCTGGGTTCTTTCCACTTTGAGCCTGTTGTGAATAACCCTGCTGTGAAGGTTCAGGTCCAAGTTTTTGTGTGATTGCGTTTTCTTTTCTCTCCAAACGGTAATAAAAATGCCACCCCTGGCCCTGTCTCCCAGAGCAGGCTCGGAAAGAAAACCCCCACCTCAGTTTGAGGGGGCCATGAGAGGCCTTCTCACTCCCCTGTAGCTCTCCTGGTGGGAGAGGGATGGGGGGGTTGTGGGGTCTGGGAAGGCTGCCCCTCCCCCCCACCCCAGGGATGGCAGTCACCGCATCACTCTGACCCAGAAAAAAGGCCACTTGCTGTGTGACCTTGAAAGGCAGCCAGGAGACCTGCCTCACTCACTGCTGGATGGCGTGACTCCCCAGCTCTTTCAGCCCTGCCACACTATGTTTTGGGGCAACCCTGCCCTGGGCACTCTAGGCTGGGGGTGGGGCACGAGATGGGGGCTAGAAATAGGACTGAGCCTCAGGGATTTATCTCTGGCACTGGGGCCTTTGGATGAGGAGATGAAGTAGTGAAGAATGGGGGGTGAGGAGGTGGAGAATCCTGCCGTCCTCACTCCTATATGACTGGATTATGAGAACTTTACACCCCAGGCTCAGCCAGGCCTCACCACAGCCTGTGAGGGAGTGAGGCAGGGTTTATCAGCTCCATTATACAGAAGAGGAGACTGAGGCCAGTGGAAGGGCTCTCCAGGGTTGGCAGCTAGTACACAGCAGAGCTGGGGTACCCCTGGTCCAGGTGTCCTGCCTGGCCCCACTGTGGCAGGCCTCCCGGCCCTGGCTTAGCCAACAGTCTGGCTCAGGGTTCTACAGCAGGGTCTTTTGGGGGCCGGGACTCCCCACGCCCTGTGGGAAGGGAACTATGTTCTCTTCCTCAGTAGAGGAAAATATAGGATGAATGTTTTCAAGGTCATCCAGACACTGAGCTGGTGATGAAAAAATTTCTATTGATGAGCATTTGATGATGGCAATTCTTTGGGTATCTCTGAGATGCCGGGTGCTGTCACCTACTCAATCATCAACCCCTCCTCAACCTTGCATGGTGAGTATTCTCAACCTCCTTTTAGAGCAGAGGAGAGTAGGGCTAAGGAGCACTCACCAAGATCCCCCAGGGCTCACCGCGCCCCAGCGACATGAAGAGTCATTGAATCCTTACAGCAACCCCTCTGTGAAGTAAGAACCAGCACTATTCCCATTTTACAGAGGAAAGTGACTCAAAGTTTAAGAGTGTTGATCAAGGCTGGCACAGCCAGTTGGGTACAGGAGGCAGGATTCCCACCTGGGTCCGGAGCCCACACTCCCACCCGCTGTGTTGGACCTGCTGAAGGCACCGAGTTACAGTGACAAAGCTGAGATTCGAACCCAGGTGTGCAGATTTGAAGCTGCTAACTCTTATGCCAAATGGTGTTCCAGACCATCCCTGGCCACTTTACCCATCCCACCTCCAAGGCCCCTGGAGTTAGAGAATTGAGCTTCAAGGTGGAGGGACTTCAGACCTTCCCGTGTGACCAAATACCACAGATGGGGGGCTCCATCAGCAGACATTTACTTCTCACGGTTCTGGAGGCTGCAAGTCTGAGATCAGGGCGCCAGCACGGTCTGGTTCTAGTGCCCTCTTCCTATTTTGTAGACAGCTCCCATCTCCCTGTGTCCTCACGGGGCATAGGGGAAGCAAAGGCTCTGGGTCTCTTCTTACAAGGGTGCTCATCCTGTCGTGGGGTGCCTCCTGACCTCACCCACACCTAATGACCTCCAAAGGTCCCATCTCCAAATACCACCACGTTGGGGGATAGGACTTCAACATATAACTTTTAGGGGAAAGCATTCAGCCCATACGAAGGTTATATGAACTTTTTTTGTCTTTCTGGTGAGGACCCTGAGTCACGGGGGGCTCCTGAGCGGCCTGAAGTCACCCTGTGAGGACTGGCAAGGAGGTCCAAACCTCCAGACTCATGCCTGGAGTCCAGGAGCTGCTCATTGTGGACCACACTCACCTGTACCCCTCTCTCCCCATTCCAGACGGAGCCTGTGGCTGGTGTGGCTGCCGAGCAGGGCCAGGCCGGGCCCTGCCCGCAAGGACGCCCAAGCTCTTCGGCCCCAGCGCCCGGGAGCCCGCCAGGCTCTCTCGCTGAACCTGCCATGACTTCTGAGCCCACGTCACCCCCAACGGTGCCCCCTCTCCACTCCCCCAAATCTCCTGTCTGGCCCACCTTCCCCTTCCACCGGGAGGGCAGCAGGGTCTGGGAGCGCGGCGGCATCTCATCCCGGGACCTGCCCAGTCCTCTGCCCACCAAGCGGACCAGGACGTATTCAGCGTGAGTACCTGCCATCGCCCAGGCTCCGGTGATCTTTCCCCAGGACAGGGCTCCAGCCCTAGCCTTGTCCAACCCCTGTTGTCCTCACTCAAGGACAGGGGAGCTGTGTACGGGCCTTGCAGTAACTACTGTGTTTGTTCATTCATTCATTCATTCATTCATTCATTCATTCTTCGCTCCACTAAGATTGGCTGAACACCTGACCAGGGGATCCAGTGATAAATGGGACAGTCTCCACCCAAAAACTGCCTACAGTCCAGAAGGAATTCGTCTACCATTCACCTCTATGCAGCAGGGTTGGGGGAGAGGACACAGCGTCAGGCGTCAGGAAGGACGAGGCCCTAGTAGGTTTGCAAGACATGTTAGGTGGAGAAGGAAGCTGGGTGTTCCAGGTACCTAGGTCAGCACAGACCAGAACGGAAGCATGGTGCTGACCTCTGGTGAGGGGTGGGTCGGCTAGGCAGAGACCAGCCTTGGGCCTCTGGGGTAGGTCACTAGCCCGGGTCACACAGGGGAGGTGATTTGGGGAAACCACAAGGGAGCCTGACTTGCCTTGGCCAAAGAAGAGGTTTTTGGTTTTGCCTTAGGTAAACCCTATGCTCAAGGTGGGGGTTGAGCTTTCGACCCCAAGATTAAGTCGTGTGCTCTGCCCATTGAGCCAGCTGGGTGTTCCTAAAGGAGAAGGTTTAAAAATAATAAATAAATAAATAAATAAATAAATAAATAAATAAATAAAGGAGAGGGTTTTGATGGCAAGCACTGATTGTCCCCTGTGTTCAACCCAAGGCCAGGCATAGAGCAGATGCTTAATAAATGATGAATGAGTGGATGAGTGACGAATAAGTGAATAGGATACTATGACCTCAATAGATAGTGAGCTCCCCATTTTGAGAGGTATTCAAGTTTAGGCTGGGCATTCTTCACTCTTACCACAGGAGCCCATGTAAGCCCAAATAATCTCAGGAGGGGAGGGTGCTGTGCAGAGAGGGACATTGGTTGGGAGTCTGGAGACCCACTTGCTATTCACCCTGGGAGGGCCAGTTCCCCTTTCTGGGCCTCAGTCTCCTTATTATCCAACAGGACCACAAGAGAGCATAACTGTGTGCAGTTTCTGGCCTGGGGAGGGTTTTCCGCAACCGTGGGATGGGGTCTGCAGGCAGGGCTGTGGGAGGGCTATGGGAGTCCAGGGAGGGGAGTCCCCAGGGCACAGCTCTAACCCTCCTGCTCTATCCTCAGGACAGCCCGTGCCTCGGCTGGCCCAGTGTTCAAGGGCGTCTGTAAGCAGTTCTCACGCTCCCAGGGCCACGGCTTCATCACCCCCGAAAATGGCTCCGAGGACATCTTTGTGCATGTATCTGAGTGAGTATCTGAGTTGTCCCTCCCACCTCCCTACTCCTTGAGGCAGTGCCTCAAGAAATGCCTCTCCAGGCCTCTCCCCTGGCTGGCCTAAGTCGGTGTTCTGGCATCTTTCTCCTCCTCTTGCAGGGGCTGCAGGTGTGTGGGAGGAGGAAGAGGGCTGGAGCCAGGTGGGAAGGGGTCGCCCAGGCCCCAGGACCCCCAGAACCACTGGCTGATCTGTGGGATCCAGCATCATGGGAACAGAGAGGGCTGGGCCAGCCCCCAGGTCCTTCAGCTCGGAGGGTAGACAGATACCGGAGGGATGATGTAGGCCAGGCCCCCCGCCCTGATGCCGGGCAAGACCTGGGGGGCACCGAGCTTCTCTAGGCCTCTGCACTTCCATTTTTTATTTATTTATTTTTTTTGCCTCTGCACTTCCTTTGACTTTCATATCTCAATCCCCAAACAGAATAGACCGGGGGGGGGGGGGGGGACACCGTTTTGGGTTCCCATTTTACAGATGAGAGAGCCGGAGCTCTGAGAAGGGGGGAGGAGGCCCTCAGGCCAGCCTGCAGCGGGTCGGGGAGCAGGGCCTGCTGCTGGGCTGACAATGCCCCTCTCCCGCCCACCAGCATCGAGGGGGAGTACGTGCCAGTGGAAGGCGACGAGGTGACCTACAAGATGTGCCCCATCCCACCCAAGAACCAGAAGTTCCAGGCCGTGGAGGTGGTGCTCACCCAGTTGGCCCCACACACTCCCCACGAGACGTGGTCCGGCCAGGTCGTGGGCTCCTAGGCTGGGTGGCTCATGTGTCAGGCGCCGGGCGGGCGGGGAGCCACACAGGGTAGATGGGCAGCAGCGGGCTCCAGGCCCCCCTGCACTGGCTGACCCCATCCCCTGGGCGGCCTCAGCATACACGTCTGTCTGTCTGTGCTCGTGGCCGTGAGCGTGTGCCTCCATCTCTCCTCCCCCCCAGTGCCCTGTGACTGTTGTGTGAGCTGGACCAAGGGGAGGCCAGCAGACCTGCCTCCTCTGTGTCCTTGCTCTCGTTCCCCTCCCTGCCACATCCGCACAGGACCCTCTCACCCTCCTGTCCACTGAGCCTCCGAGGGCCCGCGTCAGGCCTGGGCCTGGGCGGCAGGGGGCACCAGTGGGCCCATCCCTACAAGCTTGTTCCCCTTGCCTCTGCCCCAGGCCTGGCCCAGGGACCAGACTCTGCTTCTGCTACTCACACCCCTGCCCTGGACTTGGGTCTCCCACCGTGGCCTGTACCCCTTCCCTCAGAAGCCAGGCCTGGGAGGTTCTGGGGGAGCCTCCCAGCCTCTGGCAGGGGAGAGAGGGCAGCCCTTGGAGTCAGACAGACCCCTCCTCACTGCCATGGGCCCAGCCTTCCTTTCTTCCATCGGCTCTCTCTCAGCATCCCGGAGAGGCAGGCGAGGAGCTGAGGGCAGAAGGCGGTTTTGGCGTCTGGGTTTTGCCAGCCACAGTTCTCCTCAGCCTAGCGATGGCTCTGCGGATTCAAGGTTGTGTCCCCTCCCCAGGCCACATTGAGCCACAGATCTGCGGAGGGGTGGGGGCACATCTCTCGCAGCTTGGGTGGAGCCGGCTTTGCCCCGACCCACAAACTCCGCTGATGCTCTGCCCAGGCCCAGATAAGACGGCTGCTGAGGACCTGGTGATACAGACGCACGTCCCCTCAGGCAGGGCCAGGCACGGGCACCCACAGAATGGCCCTCAGCCTGAGACCACCAGCCATGCAGGCCCTTGCTGGACCCTCTTTCTAAAGCTGCAGTAGGACTGCTGGCCCCCAGCGGCCAGGGGCTGAGGGGAGTGTGTGTGCGTGTGTGTACGTGTATGTGTGTTTGTGTGCATTCACTTTTGGGTGGGGGGTTAGGCTGCCCTGGGAGAGGCTTTGCCTCCATCCCCACCACACACCTTCCCAGAGAACACATCATTTGATGGGAAAAGAAATGGCAGCCTGCCAGGGACAGTGACCCTTGTGAGACCCGGTCTGTGAATAAAACAGGGGCTAAATGCCCAGGATGAGGGGTTATCTGTTTAGAAGGATCCTCAGCCTCACAGATTCCTCGAGGCCCTAGGGTAGAGATCAGATCAGTTGGGGTACGTGCACCCCCACCCGTGTTCCCAATCCCTACCAGGTTGGTCCCCACAAACTGGGAACGGCCCCAGCTGGACACCCCACTCTGAGCTGGAGCTTCTGACAAGGCCTGAGGACTTGCCCCAGAGGAACAAGGACTTCCTGGCTTCCTCAGTAGGTTTATCGGTGCAGGTTAACTCCTGGGAGCCCCCAAGACTCCCTCCTGTGAGCAGACCCCCCCATTTTTAGGCACTAGCCAGGAGATAGGATGTGGCTGCCTAGGAGGCAGAGGGACGGCAGGCTCCTGCATACCCACAGCCCCGCAGTGTCGAGTCCGAAATCCTCCCAAGACCCCCAGCCGCCTGGACGCCCCCCATCCTTCCTAACACTGGCAATAAACCCTCAACTGTGACTCAGCCTCGCCCAGGGATGCCTCTGTCTGTCTGGGTCCCAGGGGAATGGCTTGGGGAGGGTACCCCACACAACCTTTATTTAGGGCTTTCACGGCCCACTCTCCTCAAGCACATCAAAGACATCCTGTGTGACCCGGCAGAGGGGTGAGGGGAGTCCCTGCCATCTCTGCCTCGGTTCCCTCATCTGTTAAGTGCGGTTGTAACATGACCTGAGACGGGCCAATTTTTCAGACAGAACGGACACCATACCTTGTTCCAGGAACTTTAATATTTGTGAGATAAAGTTCTGGCAAATACACACCTTCCCCAGTGCTCTGCACCCTGCCTGGGACAGATAAGCAGGGTGGGCTCTATCTCGTACGAACACAAGCACATGCCTACTCCCGGCATAGACAGAAATCTGTTCTGTTTACAAGTACAAGCAGCAGCTGTAGCCAGGGCTGTCGGGTTGGAGGGCGGAGCTGGTCCCGCTGGGCGCTGACCGGCTGGGGACGGTTATCCACGCGGACCCTGGCCCCATCGAGGTGGGCCTTGCGGTAGGTAATGAGGCAGGCATCCTGAGCCAGAGGGGCCCTGGCACCCCACCCAACACCAGGGTCAGGGGCTCTCTTTAGGCCTGGGTGGAGTTCTCAGGAAATCCCTAGGAGCAGTCCCTAGGAGCAGGCATGGGCCCTGGTCACGCCTCATGGGCTGTCTCTGGGAAAAAAATTTCACGGCATCGCTGTACTGTATCCTGTGGGGACACCACACTGTGGCCGACGGTCCGGGGGTCAGCGTAGATCTCAAAGTCATTCCCACCCTGCACACAATGAAGGGCAGAGAAGACACATACATATGTGGTACCTGGAGGAGTTGCCCAGGGCTAAGGCCCATCACACACCCTGGCATGGGGCCCTTCCCCATATTGGCTCCGGCAGAGCTGCCTCTCCCCCTACCCCTCAGAACCACCCAGAACCCCATCTTTTCAGTCTTCACCAGACCTGCCCTGATTTTCTGTGTGGCATGGGACAAGTGACCAGCCAGCGCTAGGCCCCAGTCTTCCAATCTGTGTAATGGGGTTGGCGAACACAGGCTGTTCTCCGGGAGTCTCCTGGGAATGTGCTCTGTTGCCCTGCGTCCTAGCTTTGACCCGGGCACAATTTGGGGTGGAAGGCACCTGGATGCGCCACACTCACAGGGCTGGTCTCGTTCCCAAAGAAGTGAATGGTGTCGAAGCTGTCCTGGTCCAGGCTGTCCAGACAGTAGCGCTTGTCCCAGCCCTCGGGAAAGACGTCAAAGCTGATCATGCCTCCTGTGGGGGGGTGGTAGACAAGACTAACAGAGGGGTGGCCGATGGGGTGAACTTGGGCAAGGTGCTTCATTCATTCATTCACTCACTCATTCATTCATTCAACCACCCTTGAGTGCCTGCTCAGAGCCAGCCACAGGGCATGGGAGACTCAGGATTCTCACTGAGTTGTGATCCTGGTGGGGAGAACAGGCAGTCAACAAGCCAGACCAGCACTGCTGGGGAGACCTTTCCGGGAGGTGGTACTAAGGGCTGAGCCAGAGTGGCAATAGCGGGGAATCAGGCCTAGTCCTTGCCTGCTATGGTGGAGAAGGGCATGGAGTTTCCCAGCACTAGAGAAGGCTGGGACAGGGAAAGGGTTAGGCCATGCAGGCCCTGGGGTCCAGGAAGGGCTCTGAGCAGGGGTATCCCTCTGGACACTAGGCAGTGGGAGGACAGCTATGTTAGTTAGCCCGAGTCCAAGAACTAATTTGGCAGAGGTGTGAACCGTGGTCAGATTCAAGAAGCATTCTGGATATAGGCCCTGGGACTTGCTAGTGGACTGCACTTGGGAAGGGGTGAGGAGAAACACTGAGGGAGATGCTTTGGTTTTCTGACCTGAGCAATTAGGAGGGTGGCAGGGTGTGGACTGGGTTTCGGTGGGTAAGACCGGGTGGGGGGGTGGCAGGAAGGCTTTCTAAAGGCACTGGGAGCGAGGCCGTGGACTGGCTTCTATGTCAGGCTCTCATACCCTTCCCAGGATGAATGGATGGATGTACCTCGAGAGAACCTCAGCCCTTTGCCAGCAAACTCTGTTTTCAGGGCTTCCACGAACTTCTCGCGAATCTTCTCCTTCTGCAGGTGGGGAGGGAACAGACTGAGGCTCAGAGGGTTGCTGTGTGCCAGGCCCTGTGCTGGGCACACAACTGTGGGAGCTCAGGGTCTCCGAGGTGGATACCGTGACCCCCCCTTTACAGATGAGGAAACCGAGGCTCAGTGAATGGCTGTGCCTTATTCAAGGTCATCCAGCCTTGGTGGCAGAGCCAGGGCCTGAATCCAGAAGTCTGTGACTGAACTTGGCCGGAACCTGCCAATGGGGGTGTGGTCAGGGTATCCAAAGGAGCCCTTGGAGTGGAGGCATGAGGAGGAGTTTGAGGGGATGGGGCAGGCCCAAGTCCCAAGGTCCACCTCAGGGCAGGGCTCAGTCCCAACTGCTCTCCCCAGCTCAACAAGCAAATCGGACATGAGAGATGAGCATGAGGAGCCAGGAGCAGGTGAAGCCCTGTTACAGCACAGCAGTGGGTGCTGGGAGGTCAGCAGGATGCCAGGCATAGCCACAGCACCAGCCACACGGCGACGTGGACTGGGCACCTCCTATGTGCAGGGGGTTGGGGGACTCAGCAGTGCTGAGGAGTCCCCTGCTATACCCCACTCCTGGGTCAGGACCTTGTAAGTCCGCAGCAGATCTGCAGACCTGGACTAAGGAGGCATTTGCTCATTAGGCCAAGGACCCCTGGCCTGGCCCTGTTGGGGCCACGGGCAAACAGCCATGCAGGGCCTAGCAGGGCAGCATCTTGGCTGCCATGCTAACAGGGGCCAGCACCACACGGGTGGAAGGATCGCGCAGTGCAGGGGCAGTCCCCACCTTGCCGAAGGAGCAGCGAGAGCCTGATAGGACAGCCAACTCACAGATGGCCTGGGAGAGAGTCTGGACACATCCTGGGGGAACTGAGAACCACTGAGATTTTGAAGCAGGGGAGTAGAGTGCTAGCCCTGCATTTCAGTCAGTCCAAGTTGGGTAGGACTGGAATGGAGAGAGGCAGGCAGTGGCCAGTGGTTTGGGGCCTGATGTGGGCCAGGAAGGACATGAGTTTAACACCTGATGTGACCCAATATGAGAGAGAAAGGCAGGCCCCATGGGTTCCAGGCCTGGTTGTGTGACTTTTCTGAGCCTATTTCCTGGGCTAAAGGATGGAGAGGTAATGAATGAACCCTCTTTTCCTCCCTCTCCTAGAAAAGCAGAAAAGTGGGATGTGAAGCCCCTGCCTACTGTACCCTTGCTGTCCCAGCAGGCAGGTAGGTCCCCAGGGAGGTTAAGAGTCCCCACCAGAGGCCACTCTATGGGCCCAGGGTTAGAGTTAAGGGTGCCCCAGGATGGCTGTTATCTCCTGTCTCTGGAGAATCAGGCTGACCACTGGATGGCCCCGTGTGTCAAGTCCAGCCTTAGCAAGGACCAGCACTGTGACCCTGAGCTTAGTTACTTAGCCTCTGACCTCAGTGTCCTCATCCAAGGAAGGGGACTGACTATCTGCCCTTGGGATCTGAAGGACTGAAGGAGAATAGAACACTTACATGGGATCCTGGCTGGTGTAGGTCACACAGATCAGGAAGTTTGTGCCCTCCCCTCATACTGGGGCAAACAAGAGCCAGAAAGACAAGTGAAGACCCTGGGAGCTGTGGGAAGGGTCAGTGTTGTGTCAGACTTCCACCTTGCCCAGTAATTACAGCCCATGGGATGGGGACTGTGCTTACCCCCCACTCTATAGATGGGACAACGGAGCCACACGGTAGTAAAGCCACTTTTCTAGGCTGCTCGGCAAGCAGGAGGTGGGGCTGAGATCGAAACTGGGTAGCCTGAGTAGAGGCCATCCCTCAATATGTGTATGGGAAGGGCCTTTGGTCAGTGGTCAGTCTTCACCATCCCAAAAAGAAAAGCCTCCATGCCTATGGGCAGTGCCTACCATAATCCTTGGGACATGGAGTGCAGAACAGGGGTGGGCGTCAGTGAGCAACCTTGAGAGTCCTACCCTCAGGGAAACATCAGAGGGTAGCAGATGGAGTTCCAAGTTTAAATCTTTGCTCTGCAACCAATTCCCTATGTGACCTTGGCAAGTCATTTCCCCTCTCTGAGCCTCAGTTTCCTCATTCATAAAATGGGGACAACACCACCTATTTCATTCATTCAGAACGTATTTCTTGAGCACGTGCCAGGCACAGTGGGTCCAGCAGTGAACAGCCACAGGAATCCTGGCCCTTAAAGGGCCTACAGCTTCAGTGAGGGAAACACACAGTAACCAAGATTTGAAAAGTAGGTGATTGAGTGTATTAGTGGGTGGTGATGGCTGCTTGGGGAGAAATAAGACAGGAGAGAAGCAGGAAGTGCAGAGGGTGCAATGTTAAATGGATGAGAAAGTGACCTGAGCAGATGTGAAGAGGGGGAGGGGATGAGCAGAGGGAAATGTGTTCAAGGTGGAAGCACAGCCCCCAAGTGGCTATCTCCATCTCCATCTGCTATCTCCAGAATCAGCAAGGAGGATGTGGTTGGAGTGGAGACAGCAAGGGGGAGAGAAGGCCAGAGAGAACACCAGTGGGAAGAGCCTTGGATGGGTGGACTTACTCCATTCCTGAAAAGGCCGGGTGAGTGGTGGGGATGACAAGCAAAATGCAAGTCAAGGTCTAGCAGGGGCAGCATACCCAAAGGCAAGAGAAATACTGGAATGTTCCAAGAACAGATGCACGGAGAAGGCTGAAGGGGGTGGACCTGAGCTGGGCAGACCCCTCAGGGCTCAGGGTACCATAGGAGGGGTTGCAGCATTGCCCACTCCTTACAAGCAGGGAGTGGATAGGGATGACAGGCTCTAAAAGGCTCTCAGTGGCACCACTGGAGGACAGACTGGCAAGGGTTTATGGAGGGGGGAGTAGCCTGGGGGAGAGACACACAGGTGAACAGATTTGAGACCACTCCAGAGGCTGAATTAAGAGGTATTACTGCTGGGCTCCACATGGGTGGGAAGGTAGAGATGATATCCTTGGCTAAGTGGTGGCTGCTGGTGCTGCTCACCAAGGGAGGGAAACCAGCCATATGGGAAAGATGCAGGAGTGTCCACACCATGGCACATGGTGGCTGTCCCAAAGGGTATTGGTTGAATCAGAACGCCACCCCCTACCCCCCGATCCATCTTGCTGATGAGAAAGCAAGGGCCCAGAGAGGCCGCATGACCCAGGTCCTATAGCCTAAGGTTGCACAGTTGGTGGCACCTTGTCTAGTTCGGAGAACTCGATTCGCTCCTCCAGGGTACAGCTCCGGCCGATGGGTGAGATGTTCAGCATGCCATTCCGGAACTCGATGAAGGTTCCACTGATGGTCACAGGAGCAAGAGGGAGGGCAGGGAACCAGAGAGAAGAATGGCCCTGAATTCAAATCCAGCCCCCTCTGGGACCACTGCCTCCTTGGACCTCACTCGGGACAAGAATCCACACACCAATAAGTTGGGGCCCTGGCACCTGCAGGTCCCATCTGAGAGACCTGCCCCTGTCCTCCCTCGGGCCTGGGGTGGCGGTGGGGCGGGGGAGGCTGGATGCAAGGCTGGGAGGGGTCTCACCGCTTCTTGGGCAGTCTGAGCAGAGCCATGTAGCGGAGGCAGAAGTTGATCAAGTCCTGCAGCAGCTCCTCCCCCAAGTGGTTCTGGATGGTCTGGGTAGGGAACATGGGGCTCTGAGTGTGGTGGGCACACACCCTCCCCCATCCCAGGACAAAGGCCCCCATGGGGTGTGCCACTACCAAAAAGGGTCCCAGGTTAAGGCCCTGGGGAGTACTGACCTGCTTGGAGAGCAGTCGTCCATGCTTATACTGCACTGTCCCATTCTCAGCAAACACATAATCAAACTTCTCGATGACTTCAGGGGTACATAGGAGCCAGGAAGAAAGAGAGTGTGAGACCACCCAGAGCCAAGTACGGGGATAAAGGCCACACTCCTTGGTTTGCCATTCAAAGCCCATTTGTTCCATTTTAAGCCTGCTTTCCTGGGCTCTTCACCTTCAGCTTTTTTCCCAAACAAGCGAACAAGCCAGTCAGTCTCTGGGCCCTGGTTCACAAGGGTCCTTCAGCCTGGAAGGCCCTCCCCTCACTTCCCCTTCCCCCTCCAAGATCCCGCTTCTTCTTCTGGAAGGCTTCCCGGACTCCCCAGCAGAGGGCGCCATTTCCATTGTGCTCCCACAGCTCGACGGCCCAGGGGGTGCCGCTGGGTTTTCCAGTTTCCATCAGTGTTCTGGAAGGCTGGTTGCATGGGGGGAGTTATCAGCTCTAGCTGCCACAGTAAGTGGCTGGATGGGTCGGTGGAGATGCAGACGTGGACACACAGGGAGATATTTCCAGAGTGGCTGATAGAATGCACAAGGCGGTGAGGAGAAAGGGAAAAGTCAAGTTTCTGGTTTGAGGACTGGTGGGGTCTGCCTCAACTGAGCTGAGATGGGAACTCAGCTGTGAACAGATGCTCTGGGTCCCCGGGGGGCCTTCAGAATCCTTCTCTATTAAATGGGATAACCGTGCCCACCCTAATGTGTGGTTGTGACCATGCAATGAAAAGAAGTCAACACATGGTCATTTTCAATCTGACCATGCGCATTTTAAAGAGTAAACACAAGAGACTCAGCCGAGGGAGCTGAGGATGTAAACTATCCCAGGGCATGATTCTGCAGGCTTTGTTCCCTGCCCTCTCTCCAAAGCCTGACACAGTGCCTGGCACATGGCCCGTGCTCACTATGCATCAGTGATGGAGAGATCTGGCTGTTTCCTCTACTTCCTCTGCCCCACATAAGCGGGGCTGGGTCTTTGAAGGCACACAGGTCCAAGGACCTCCCGAACTCCCGAACTCCCCACCTCCACCCAGACTGTGGCACTGGCTCTGGGTGCCCCTCCTACCTTCATCCCCCTCTCCCAGCTGCTCAGCAATCTTAGAGTAGTCGGAGCCGCCCACCACACCGATCTGCACCCTACTTCGCAGCTTCTGCAGGAAGGCAGCCACCTCAGGGTCAATTTTCTGCAGGGGGTTGGGTGGGAAAGCACAAGATTTCTGGCTGTCAGCATGTCTGGGACCTCCACTCGGCCCTCACTCAGTGCTCAGAATCCAGGGAGCCCATGTTCCATCTGAATCTGAGCTAGTTCAAGGTTTAGAAGCCAGACCTCAAAATTAGAAGCAATGGGTTCAGATGCTGGCCCAAGTCTCAAATGCAAGCTGATCTTGAGCAATTGGCTTTGCTTTCTTTGCCTTAGTGACTGCCTCATTTATAAAAGGGGGATCAAAGTAGCAACCTGTTGCTATGGAGGTGGTCACTACTAAGATTAAATGAGATACTTCATGGAATCGAACAAGCAATTAGCTGGTGACTAATCACATGAGGATTCCCCAAGGAAGTGAAAACTAATGAGTTACACTCCATGTTTTCAGACTTTCAGCTATTTAAAGCTGCCAGTGCCTACAGTGAATTGAATGACCATATCAAATGCTGTCAGTGAGAGTGTAAATTGGTGCAACCACTTTGGAGGATAGTTTGGCAAGATCTATGAAAACTTATGCATGCACCCTGTCACCCAGAATTTCCACTTCTCTTGCCTGGGTGTATATGGAAGTTCACTAGGTATGGTTTACCATAGTGAAAGCCTGCAAACAACTCAGGCTTGTCAACCAGAGAATGGTAAATACCTGCTCTGAAATACTATACTGTGGTTACACAGAGTAAGGCAGGCCTGTGCTTCCAATAGGGGAGAGCCCCTAAGACATGCTGTTAACTGCCAAAAACAAGTTGCAGGGAGTGCCTGGGTGGTACAGTTTGTTAAGTGACTCTTGGTTTCGGCTCAGGTCTTGATCTCAGAGTCCTGAGATCAAGCCCCAACTCCAGGTCAATGCTCAATGCAGAGTCTGCTTGAGACTCTCTTCCCCTGTCCGCCCCCTCTGTAAAATAAGTAAATAAATCTTAAAAAAAAAAAAAGGCAAGTTGCAGAAAGCACACACAATATATCACTCATTAAAAAAAAAAAAAAAAAAAAAAGGAAAGGAAAGGCTCACAAAAACTGCTTAATATTGTTCTGAGAAAACAGAAATCTAGATGAAGATCTGGAAGGAAGCCACAACAGGCAACCACCCAGGCTGGCCTGGGATTCTGATGTAGTCAGAGAGGACTTTAGCCTTCTGTTTTCATGCTTTACAGGAGAATCCTGAATATGTGTCTAATTAAAAATTAACTTCTATTTATCTATTTATTTCTAGCTTATTTATTTATTTATTTTAGTAATCTCTATACCACCTGGAGCTAGAATATGATCCTCAGATCAAGAGTCACATGCTCTTCTGAGTCAGCCAGGCACCCCCAAAATTAACTTTTAAAAAAGCACTAAGGATAGGGCTTGGTATTAACACCGGTGGACAGCAATAACACAGTGTTCTTGTACAGGTTCCTGGGTCAGTGGAGCAAAGGGTCAGAGGGAGGGACTGAGGCTGTGCCTTAGACCTTGCTGCCCTCTCTCTACTGTCCTTTTTCTCCCATCCCTGAGGGCCGTGGAGGGAGGGCACCCTGATTCCTTCTTGTGCCCCTAGAGCCTAACCCAGGGCCCTCTCATAGGGCAGGCAGGGGGGTGCATTCAGGACCTAAGAGAGGAGGTTAAGACCTGGCCTCCCATCAGCCTCTGCCCTGAAGCTCAGCCCTATGGCTCCCTGCTCTAGGGGATCCCAGTTGTTCTCCTTATGGCCCGACTGGAGAGCGGAATACCCTCAGGACTGGCAAGAGGCCTGTTTATTTTTATGTACCCAGCTGGTGAGGACCAGTCTAGGGGGTCACCTAGGGTGAGAGGTAAAGCTAGAAAAACTGAGCGTGGAGCAGAATTTGGAGGATCAACATAGTGACAAGTCTTCAGAAGAGCTGTACCCTCCCTGGGCCATAATACCTTCACAGTGACCACGCTGGGCCCGGGATGCTCACCTCCAGGTGGGCGGAGCCCAAAACTCATCTGAAAAGGTACAGAAGCCCTACTTCCCTCCAGAACGGAGGCTGGGAGGTAACGTGGGTGAGGAACTTGAGAACCAGACCTAGGCCAGGCCTGTAGAGGTCGGGTGGGATGGCTCCAAGCCCCCGCACTCGGTTCCGATGCTTGGGCGCGCGTGTCGAGCCCCGTCTAAAACCCTGGGCTCGGAAGCCAGCTTCGGGCCACAGGTGTGTCTTAGGGGCGGGAGCCGGGGCTGGGGAGGCGGGGGCGTCGGGGACCAGGCCTCGGCGAGAGGAAGCCTGAGCTGGGGAAGGGAAGCTAGGTCCCCGCTCGCAGCCTCCTCCCTCCAGCATCCCACCCGCCCCGACGCTCCCGGGCAGGAGGTGGGCGCAGGTGCTCGGGGGCTGCGACGTGGGGACCGGGTCCCCATCACTCCCAGCGGACGGCCGTGGGGCGTCAGGGGCCGCGGACCGCTGCATCCCACACTCGGTCCTGGAGGGCCCCGGGGTCACCACTTTGGGCCTCTGAGCGTCCGCGCGACACTCCCGATGGGAGGCGCTGAACGTCGGGGCCTTACCTGGCGAGCCGGCGTGAGGGTCCCGTCCACGTCAAACAGGCAGAGGACGCGCTCCTTCCTGCGGGCGCCCTCAGCGGCGACGGCCATGGCTGCAGCTCCGCGCGCGCGGGAGACGCCGGGGATGCGGCCGCCGGAGCCGCTTCGGAAAGAGGCTGGACCGGGCGGGGCCTGGGGGGGCGGGGCCAGCCGGCAGGGCCGCGGGGCCCGCCCGCGAAGGGGCGTGATCAGGGCGTGATCTCGGCGGGAGGGGCGGGGCCCGAGCGGACTCAGGAAGGCTGATTCTGATTGCGTCCGGAGGGCAGGGGGCGGGGCAGGGGGCGGGGCAGAGCGCGGCGGATTGGTCGGACGGGCCCAGACCAGACGGGGGCGGGGCCTGGGCCTGGGCCCAGCGGGAAGTGAGGGCTAGAACCCGGAAGAGGGGAGCGGGGCTTCCGCGGGTTGCTTCGGAGTGTATCTGGTCGAGAAGGGGCTGGCCGGGGGCGGAGCCTCGAACCCCGCAGTGCAGGGGGCGGGGGCGGGACTCCAAGGACCCGAGCTGTCCCCGATTCTCCCTGCCTGCCATCTATGACTCATTCCCTCGTTGCTAATCCCTTTGCCCTACAAATTTTAAGCTTTAAGTAATCTGATGGCCTTTGCTCAGGCTCTGGACTTTGCCAGATGGCCTTACTCCTCCCGCTGTCATTCTGTCCACCGCATGAGGCCCAGTTCATGGTCTGCCTCCTTAAAGAAACCTTCCTGGATCCCTCTTTTCGCAACCATTTAACCATCACATTGACTTTATGGTCAGTCCTAGGTTGTCCGCTACTATGTGACTTTGGCCAAGTCACTGCACTGAGGCTTTGTGTCTCCATCTGTAAAATGGGAAGAATATCACCTACTTTGTAAGGTTGCTGTGCACCTGCAAAGAAATAATAAATATAATGGAGCCCACATGGGACCTGGTGCTCGGCAGACCTACGCCAAAGGAGAATTTATACAGATGTGCTTGATATTGTTACTGATTAAACAGCTATTGGCACGTCAAAATGATGTAGTTTTGGAGTACAGGTGAGGTTTGGTGGGGTGAGGTCTGGAGCCCATGACCACGAAAGAATTCTTGAGACTTCTTTGATCAAAATGGTGGTTTTATTAAAGCACAGAGACAGGACCTGTGGGCAGGAGGAGCTGCACTGGGGTTGTGAGGAGTGGCTGATTATATATTTGGGAGTTGGGAGAGGTAAGGAAAAGGGAAATTTTCAAAAGAACTTTCATATGCTAAAG
The DNA here is from genome assembly GCF_003254725.2 of Canis lupus dingo. NCBI lineage: Eukaryota > Metazoa > Chordata > Mammalia > Carnivora > Canidae > Canis > Canis lupus. The sequence goes on along the minus strand of NC_064252.1, from coordinate 24,415,837 downwards.
AGGACCTGCAAGATACTGGAGGCCTTGCCTTTGTCAGGTTAAGGTTGTTTTTCCTTCTTGCAATGCATTGACATTAAGATAGTTGGGAGCTTCCTGGAGAAATGTTACACTCTCTCCACTTCAAGTAGCTGTCAATAGGCTGCATTTAATTGTATCTACATTTCCTTCTGGAAGCTAGGATATTGATAAAAATGCTTTGTTCTTGTAAATTACTAAAACATTTGTAAGCTGAGGGAGATTTATGTCTTGCAGGATTGTGATCTCTGTAAGTTAACTATTTGTTTTTCCCTAGCTTTAGGGCGGCCAGGCCAGGAGTGTCTAAGGAATGTCACCTGGGGGAGGGGCTGGTTGCCGGGTGTCAGCTTGTGCTTTGTACTCAGCTAGCCCTGTGCTCCCTCATCAAAGTCTTTTTTCTTTTTTAACAATTTTCTTTTTTTTTTTTTACAATTTTCTTTTAAAAAAATATTTTATTTATTTATTCATGAGAGAGAGAGAGAGAGAGAGGCAGAGACACAGGCAGAGGGAGAAGCAGGCTCCATGCAGGGAGCCTGATGTGGGACTGGACCCCGGGACTCCAGGATCACGCCCTGGGCCAAAGGCAGGCGCTAAACTGCTACCCAGGGATCCCCCCTCATCAAAGTCTTAAAAATGAGCCAGCAATTTAACTTGCAGAAAATAAGGAGAAAAATTGGGGATTGGTTAAATTTTTTTTTTTTTAAAGATTTTATTTATTTATTCATGAGAGACGCAGGCAAGGGGAGAAGCAGGCTCCTTGCAGGAATCCCAACGCGGGACTCCATCCCAGACTCGATCCTAGGTATCTAGGATCACGCCCTGGGCTGAAGGCAGGCGCTAAACCCTTGAGCCACCCAGGGATCCCCTTGGGGAGGTTAAATTAACTATAATCCATTTATGAGGTGAAGTTCTGTGAAGCCATAAAACCTGTGTTGTAGAATATTTTGTGTGGAAAGAGCTTGCAACAAAAAGTAGCTGTCTGCGGGTGCTGATATGATGGTGACTTTCAAAGTTTTTTCTTCTTTTGGAAATGCATTGACTGCAGGTTCCTCTTCATCGGGACTCTCCTTTTTGGCTTCCTTCCATACTTTCAGAGCCAAGCCCACCCCTACCTCCCTCGGTGCTCCCAGGGGATACCCTGGCCGGGCATTTTTGCTGCACCCACCATTCTTGCCCTGATGCCTGTGATCAGCTCTGGCAGTTTTCGTTATCCATATCCTCTTGTTGTGCCCAAGACTGCAAATCTGAGAAACCACCAAGGAGCCGAACCTATGCAAGCGCATGAGGGTTTATTAGCAAGCTCGAGCTTGGGTCCAAGTATACCCGACACAGCGGAGCAGGGACTTGGACCCCGAGGTGGGTTACAGCTGGGTTTTTTATAGGCTGGTCTATACATTCTGATATGGGGCTTAAGGGCATTGAGCTCTGTTCTCATTCTAATATGGGACTTTCTACCACGGGTGTGGGCTCTGTTGTCTTTCTGATATGGGATTCATTCTGCAGTTTTTCCTATAAAGTTCAGCTCTTATTCACAGGGGCCTAAGATGGCTGTACTTGTGCTAATGCTAAACTTGAGGTGGAGTGGCCTTGATTTTTCTTGGCCTCCACACTCTGAGTGGCACTTCAGTGTACAATGCTCTTGATAGTTGGGTTTTTGTTTGTTTGTTTGGTTTTATCTTGGTAACTGTGCTGCTCTGGGAAGATCACTGGAGGCAGAGTTACGAAAATTGCAGATTGGTCCCTGCTAACTATAAGGACTTGGACAGGTCACCTTTCCTGACTTGTTTTTTCATCAATATAATGGGGACTTAATCCCCACCTGAGATGATTGTGTCATAGTCATGCTAGTGATGAGATAGTAGTGATAAGATAGTAGTAGTGATAGTAGTGAGGAGACAGTAGTGATGAAGGAGCAGCAGGCAAGCTAAGGACAAAGCACAGCTGACACCCTGCAACCTCCTCCCTCCTAGGTGGGATCGTGTGACATTCCTCCGGGGAAACTTCCAACTATCTTAATTTTAATGCTTTTCTAGGGAGAAAACCAACCTTAACTTGACAATAACAAGGCCTCCAGTATTCTGAGAGTCCTCTTTAGCAGATGAAAGTCTTTTTAGACACCTCCTTTTTCCTCATCCTCAACTCCCAAGTATATAATCAACCATTCCTCATGCCCCCAGTCCAGCAGCTTTCTGCCCACAAATTCTGTCCATGTGCTGTAATAAAACTACCTTTTTATAAAATCATCCTTTTACACCAAAAACGTCTCAAGAATTCTTTCTTGGGACACCTGGGTGTCTCAGTGGTTGAGTGCCTGCCTGCCTTTGGCTCAGGTTGTGATCCTGGGGTCCTGGGATCAAGTCCTGAATCGGGTTCCCCGGAGGGAGCCTGCTTCTCCCTCTGCCTATGTCTCTGCCTCTCTGTGTCTCTCATGAATAAATAAAATCTTAAAAGAAAAAAAGGGGATCCCTGGGTGGCGCAGCGGTTTGGCGCCTGCCTTTGGCCCAGGGCGCGATCCTGGAGACCCAGGATTGAATCCCACATCGGGCTCCCGGTGCATGGAGACTGCTTCTCCCTCTGCCTGTGTCTCTGCCTCTCTTTCTCTCTGTAACTATCATAAATAAATAAAAATTAAAAAAAAAAAAGAAAAAAAAGAATTATTTCTTGACCATCAGCTCTGGACCTCACCAACATTCCAAAACTACATCAGTAGTAGTATCATTATTTTTTTTTTAATTTTTAGTTGTTTATGATAGTCACACACACAGAGAGAGAGAGAGAGAGAGAGAGAGAGAGAGAGGCAGAGACACAGGCAGAGGGGCTCCATGCACTGGGAGCCCGATGTGGGACTCGATCCCGGGTCTCCAGAATCACGCCCTGGGCCAAGGGCAGGTGCCAAACCGCTGCGCCACCCAGGGATCCCCAGTAGTATCATTATTTATTGATCCCTGACTATGTGCTAGCCACCACTCTGAGCACTTGGCCACATAATTTCATTCATTCCCAAGGTAGCTCTAGAGGGTACTATTATTGCAGGATTTCTTTTACTTTGGTGCCTGCAGTTATTTATATTTTTTTTAAAGATTTTATTTATTTATTCATGAGAGACACAGAGAGAGAGAGAGGCAGAGACACAGGCAGAGGGAGAAGCTGGCTCCATGCCGGGAGCCCGACATGGAACTCGATCCCGGGACTCCAGGATTATGCCCTGGGCCGAAGGCAGGCGCTCAACCAGTTGCTCAACTGCTGCTGAGCCACCCAGGGATCCCAGTCTAAGGGTTTTTATGGGCTTCTCGGCAGGCTGTTTTAACCTGATTAACCCTCCATGCACCTGTCACCCAAACAGGTTTTTGTCATTTATCTATCATGTGAGAAAGGATAGAGGGCTCTTTCCAGAGTGGGTATAAAATCCTTTTAAGGATGGTTTCCTCTTAGGGCAGGGGTGGGATGCGTGGGTGGAGGCCCTTGTACCTGCTTGCCTTTCTTCCAACTATCCTTCATTACTGTCTCCACTCAGGGAAGAAAAACAAAAGGGATGTGCCCAAGACTATTGAAGCACTGGGCTGAGACCAGTGGGTAGGTAAGGTGAGTTATCTGCCACAGGCAAAAACAGGAGAGCACCAAAATAAATAGCAAAATAGGGCAGCCCGGGTAGCTCAGCGGTTTAGCGCCACCTTCAGCCCAAGGTGTGACCTTGGAGACCTGGGATCGAGTCCCACGTCAGGCTTCCTGCATGGAGCCTGTTTTTCCCTCTGCCTCTCTCTCTCTCTCTCTCTCTCTGTCTCTCATGAATAAATAAATAAAATCTTTAAAAAAATGTAAATAAAAATAAATAGCAAAATAAATGGCATTTTAATTTTTTCTTTTTTTAACTTAATATTTTTTTTAAATATATTTTTTTAAGTTTTTATTTATTTATGATAGTCACAGAGAGAGAAAGAGAGGCAGAGACACAGGCAGAGAGAAGCAGGCAGAGAGAAGCAGGCTCCATGCACCGGGAGCCCGATGTGGGAATCGATCCCGGGTCTCCAGGATCGCGCCCTGGGCCAAAGGCAGGCGCCAAACCGCTGCGCCACCCAGGGATCCCCTTAATATTTTTGAAAGTCAAAATTAATGCAAAAAAATCCACAATGAGCAAAACATCAGATAAAATTTAGAGCGCCTGGGTGGCAGTTAATTGAGCATCTGACTCTTGGTTTCCACTCAGGTTATGATCTCAGAGCTGTGAAATAGAGCCCTGTGCTGGATACCACACTCAGCACAGAGCTTGCTTGAGATTCTCTCTCTCTCTCTCTCTTTCCCTCCCACTTGCTCTCTCTCTCTCTCTCTCAAATAAATATTTTTTTTTAAGATTTTATTTATTCAGACAGAGACACAGGCAGAGGGAGAAGCAGGCTCCATGCAGGGAGCCCGACTTGGGACTCAATCTCTGGACTCCAGGATCACGCCCTGAGCCGAAGACAGAGGCTCAATCACTGAGCCACCCAGGTGTCCCATCAAATAAATAAATCTTAAAAAAAAAAAAAAAAAAAAGGATCAGTAATTGTGCCCTGCTGAGGAGCCATTGTCAAGCTGGGCAAAAGAAAAAAATCTTGGCTGCTGTGGACTGTGGGCCACCGGGGTCGGTGAAGGATCTCAAGATGGCTGGGCGAAAACTTGCTCTAAAAACCATTGACTGGGTAGCTTTTGGGGAGATCACACCCCGAAACCAGAAGGCCATTGCCAACTCCCTGAAATCCTGGAATGAGATGCTTACCTCCAGGTTGGCTACTCTTCCTGAGAAACCACCTGCTATCGACTGGGCTTACTACAAGGCCAATGTGGCAAAGGCTGGCTTGGTAGATGACTTTGAGAAGAAGTTTAATGCCCTGAAGGTTCCTGTGCCAGAGGATTAATACACTGTCCAGGTGGATGCTGAGGAAAAAGACGATGTGAAAAGCTGTGCTGAGTTTTTGTCCCTCTCAAAGGCCAGGATTGAAGAATATGAAAAAGAGCTGGAGAAGATGAAGAACATGATTCCATTTGATCAGGTGACCATTGAGGACCTGAATGAAGTCTTCCCAGAAACCAAATTAGACAAGAAGAAGTATCCCTATTGGCCTCACAAGCCAATTGAAAATTTATAAACTTGAGTTGAGGAGAAAGCAGCCCCGGCCCTCATATTATAAACATTGGACATTAAAAATAATGATACGGTAAAAACAAAAAAACAAAAAAACAAAAAAAAAAAGAAAAGAAAAAAATCTTTTTTTTCCAGGCCCTGTACCAGAGTTTGGTTCATTGATTAAACAAATGCATTGTGCTACACACTGTTCTGGGTTCCCGGAAAAAAACAAGGGCCTTGCCCTCAAGAAGCTTTTGTTTTCTGTTGGATACAGACAGCAAACAGAATCATCTCCGTGGGAAGGAAAACCCAACTTGTTCTCCTGTTCCTCCTCCTTCTGCTCCATCTGGATCTGGTCCCTGGGGCTCTGAGCACAGGCTGGACCTGAGACCCTCCCAGGACCCAGGAGTGTAGAGCCTGTGGGTGGGGGCTGGAATTGCGTAGATTAATTTCTCATATCTCATGGCCAATACCTGTTTCATTGCCCAAGAATTCCTAGGAACTGATTAATTCCAGATACCCGGGCCCCAGCCCTGCTGCTGGGATCCAGAAGCCATAGGATGGGGTTCACAGAGGCAGGACAGGTTTTTGTCTCCTGTGGATTGGGTCCACGGCAATAGCACACCCGTGCCTTAGATCTGTAGTGAACTCATTTCCTTACAAATACCTTTCAAGAGTCTCTTCCTGACTTCTTACCTCAACCATTTCGTTCATAAGGCCACAGAAACCCAGAGAGGGGGAGTGAGCTGCCCAAGGCACAGACCCAGGAGGACCTGAGGGAGGAGCCCTGGTGGCCACCAGTGTGTCCCTTTGAGAGGCTCATCCCTGGCAACTGTGCTCTGATGGGGCCCTGGGAGCCCCCAGGGAGAGGGAGGAGTAAAACTGGGGGTACTGGGGCTTGAAAGACTGGCCAGAGGGCATTACAAGAGCACCAAACAAAGCCAGGCCTGAAGACAGGGGGCCTGAGACCATCGCATGGAAGGATCCTGCTCAGGAAGGAAGGCTCTGACTCTTTGGAGCCGGGCATTTGACTGAGGCTTGGAGGTCAGTGGCTTTCATATTTGGTTTGGACACTGTGGCTCCTGCCCTGGGTGTTTCACTTACTTTTACCAAGAACCCTTTGAGGTGAGTACCCTTATAGGAATTTCTAGATGTCAGTACTGACCCCAGAGAGATGAAGTTGGCTTTCCAGGATCGCGGAATGGTCAGGTTTCACATTCACTTCTGCTCCTCTAAAGCTCATGGTTTTCCCTGCCCCCTTGGTGGAAGGCCAACTGTCATCATATGCTAAGTGAATATTGGTGGGGTGTTGACTCTCTTTTTCCCTACATGGAGTGTGACTTTTTGAGGGTGACAGGCCCAGCCTGAGGGGCAGTCATGCTGTAGTGTGTATATAGTCAAACCAACAGCTCCTGGGCTGCCTCTTCCCAGTGAGGTGACCTAGGTTAGGTCCCTCCCTTAGCCTGTTCCTCATTTATAAATGGGGTCCCCACTGCCAGCCTCTCCCGGGCTGTCAGGAAGATGTGGGGTGCAGGAGAGGAGATGTGCTAACACAGGCTTTGCAAAGAACAGTCGGGGCTGGTTTGCTGATTCTAATTCCCTCTGGGTTCAGGGGCAGTGGGAGGCTGGGGAGACTGGATGTTGGCTTTTTTTTCTCCCGGCTTCAAAATGTCTGCAGGGCTTACATTGTTTTCACAATAAACAAGTCCATGGAATTTAAACAGGTGGAAGGACGCATGCTCAGAGGTGTTTGTGGAGGGGGTGGGAACTGTTGCTGGGTTGGCACAGGCCCCCTTGGGACAGAAGCCAGTGGGGACAGGGATGACAGGGCCCCACCTGGAGGTGGGGGCAGGACCGGCCCCCCCCCCCCCACCACCAGGGGTTAGTGATCTCTGTGGATCAGAGCCCAGCCCCAGGACTGAGAACTTGGGTGATTCACTCCTCACCTCTGGAGCCAGAGGTGGGGAGAGGAGTCCAGCCAGGAGGAGTTGTAGAGATTGTCTGATCCCTAGTCTTCATTCTATAGATGAAGAAGCTGAGGCCCAGGGACACCTGGGTGGCTCAGTGGTTGAGCATCTGCCTTTGGCGCAGGTAGTGATCCTGGGGTCGTGGGATGGAGTCCCACATCTGGCTCCCCGCAGGGAGTCTGCTTCTCCCTCTGCCTGTGTCTCTGCCTCTTTCTGGATCTCTCATGAATAAATAAAATCTTAAAAAAAAAAAAAAAAAAAAAAGGAGCTGAGGCCCAAAGAGGGGGAGGCTTTGATCAGGGTTCTATGAGTCAGAGGCTCAATCCAGGTAGGTCTGCATGCAAGTCCAGGGGTTCTTGTGACCCACCCTTGCTTTCCATGTTGGCTCCACGGGAGATGCTGGCACTGGGCCAGGTCCTGTGTTGGATGCTGGGCACTCAGGTGATCACAACCAGGCCCTGCCCTGGATGGTGCCCCAGTTGGTGGGAGTGTGCCAGGAAGCACCCACAGGAGGAAGGGTGTACTGTGGTGTGGGGAGAAGTCAGGAAGGGCTTGTGGAGGAAATGCTGGAGCAGGGCCTTTAGCTCTGAGGACTCGTCCAGCAAACAGTAACAGGAGCTAGAGGTAGAAATGGCTTGCAGTGATAGGGGCCCTCACTCGCAGCAGGGTATAGGGTTGGAGACGTCCAGGGACAAGCTTAAGAAGGACTTTGATAGGGGTGCCTGGGTGGCTCAGCTGGTTAAACATCGACTCTTCATTTTGGCTCAAGTCATGATCTTAGGGTTGTGAGATCCAGCCCCGCGTGCCTGGAGCTCTGTGCTGGGCATGGAGCCTGCTTGAGATTCTCTTCCTCCTCTCCCTCCATCCCACTGTCTCTCTCCAAAAAAAAGGGGGGGGGGGTGTAAGGGAGTGGCACCTGGGTGGCTCAGTCCATTGAGTGTCTGCCTTCTGCTTGGGTCGTGATCCCGGGGTCCTGGGATGAGTCCCCAGTCAGGCTCCCTGCTCAGTGGGGAGCTTGCTTCTCCCCTCTCACTGCCCCTCTCCCTACTTATGCTCTGTCAAGTACCTAAAATCTTTAAAAAACTTTTTTTATAAAAAAGGGAGGGCTTTGATAAGTGTGAGAGCAACTGCCCTGTGGCTATGGGGGGCCGCGGAAGGGTGGAGGTGTGGGTGGGGGGAGCAAGCCCTGCTCCTGGGACCCTGGGTAGGAGACAAGTGAAGGTTGGTGGTTGTCTGGGCCGCGCGTGCGTGCACAGCGCCACCTGGTGTCCGCCTCTCTCCCTGCGGCACCACCCTGCCGGGCTGCCTCCAGCGGAGGGAATTGGAGCAGAGATCTCTGCGGGGGACTCTGAGCAATCAGGAACCCTTCAGACCAGGACCAGTCCCACAACCCCTGCCCCCTACCAAAGCAGCCAGGCTCCGTGGTCAACTGCTCACATTCAGTGATGTGCCAGGTCCCTCTTGAGTTCTTTGCTGCCCTCTCAGGCCAGAGCCCCCATGAGCTTGAGGAGACATGGGTCTCATGGTCCAGCCTGCCAGCCTGGGAGGGCCTCCTCCTCCAACCACCATCCCACTCCAGAGCAGGTCCGGCCTCCACGCATACATCTGTGATGAGCGGCCTATTCCTACCTCTTGGTTCCTTCAAGCTTTGGGGAACTTTGCTGGAATGTTCTCAGAGCTTCTTCTATCCAATACCACCAGGCACCATTGTTCCCTCTTCAGTGGTTCTCCTTCCATCTTTCTGGGCCTTACAGATCTTCACTACAGGCTGAGAGAACAAAGGCAGGTACCACACAGCATGTCTAGCAGCTGTGTCTTCAAATCCACAGAAACATTGCAGAGATGTGCACAAAACCCAGTATCTCTTAGGACGATGGAATTTCAGATGACTTTTTCTTTTTTTTTTTAATTTTTATTTATTTATGATAGTCACAGAGAGAGAGAGAGAGAGAGGCAGAGACATAGGCAGAGGGAGAAGCAGGCTCCATGCACCGGGAGCCCGACGTGGGATTCGATCCCGGGTCTCCAGGATTGTGTCCTCGGCCAAAGGCAGGTGCCAAACCGCTGCGCCACCCAGGGATCCCTCAGATGACTTTTTCCTCTCATCTTTGGACTTTCATTGATTGCTTACATTTTCTAAATATATATAATATTGTAACAAAAAAAAATCAGTTTGGAAAAAAACAAATTAAGATATTTAAGCAGGAAAAAAAAGATATATTTTTAAAAAATTTTTTTATTTATTTATGATAGTCACAGAGAGAGAGAGAGAGGCAGAGACATAGGCAGAGGGAGAAGCAGGCTCCATGCACCTGGACCCCGATGTGGGATTCGATCCCAGGTCTCCAGGATCGCGCCCTGGGCCAAAGGCAGGCGCCAAACCGCTGCGCCACCCAGGGATCCCAAAAAAAAGATATTTAAGCAGGGATGCCTGGGTGGCTCAGTGGTTTGGGCCTGCCTTTGGCCCAGGGCGTGTTCCTGGGGTCCCAGGATCAAGTCCTGCATCGGGCTCCCTGCATGGAGCCTGCTTCTCCCTCTGCCTGTGTCTCTGCTTCTCTCTTTCTGTGTCTCTCATGAATAAATAAATAAAATATTTTTAAGAATCAAGATATTTAAGCACACCCCGGATCAAAGCTGGAGTAGCTCAGTAAAAGCTCGCAGATGCAGGGCAAGAGGCAGACAGTGAGTGGCTCTGCAGTCACCACAGCTCTGGCCTTCCCTGCTTCCCAGGGGCTGTCCGTTCCTCCCTGCACCCTGAATACCTGGGCAACAGGTTGCTTCTTCCCAGCTCCGGGTACTTAGCAGGTACTCAAAACACCTTGCCTCTTAACTGACTACTCCACTCCCCCTCCACCCCACCGCCCACCCCCTGCAATCCCTGGTTTTCTGCGGCTCCTCTTGCCCCACCCCACCCCAGTCTGTTCTCAACATAGCAAACCCATGTTCTCAACATAGCAAACCCACCTACAAGGCCCTCCACCTTCCCCACTTCCATCACCCCTCGGCTCTTATGCTCGAGCCACTCTGGTGTCTGTTCAGTCCTTCTAGTGTTCTTTTCACCCGCTGCTCCCTCCGCCCGGAATGTTCTCTCAGATCTAATCTTTGTCCTTTAGGCCTCAGATTAAACTTCACTTTGCCACATGACTTCCCCAACCTCCTAACATATTCCCCATTCACACACAACGCCACCACCAGGTTTTATTTCCTCCCTAGCACTATGCCACCTGAGATTATCAAACTTCTCCACCCTCTGTTTCCTCACATCCCCAAAATAGAACCCCTGCCAGGCAGGGGCCTTGTTGGTCCTGCTCACCACTGCATCTCTAACACAGAGCCCAGGGGTACTTTCCATACAATAGGCTCCCAGGTAAACCTTTGGGGGGATGGATGAACCCTCTCAATTGACTTGCCAGGAGTCACAAAGTCTAAAGGTAAAACCACTTGCCAGTTTCTCCACAAGCAGGTAGTACACATCTGCATCATGGTGTAAACGGTCCTCAGCAGAGAGGAATGGTCAGGGCCTCTGCACGGAGTTGGCTCACAGGGACACAGGAACCAATTACCCCATTTTACAGATAAGGACACTAACAAACTGGCTCCCAAGTGGCACAGTTAGGACTTAAACCCAGGCACTGTTTTTTTTTTTTTTTTTTTTTTTTTTTTTTTTTTTTTTTTTTAAGATTTTATTTATTTAGGGGCAGCCCCGATGGTGCAGCAATTTGGCGCCGCCTGCAGCCTGGGGTGTGATCCTGGAGACCCCGGATCCTGGGCTGAAGGCAGCACTAAACCGCTGAGCCACCTGGGCTGCCCAAACCCAGGCACTCTTAAGGACTCCTGCCTCTGAACATGCCAGCTTTGAGGGGGAAAATGTCAGCCAAATCCACCTACCCTCTGTGTCCTCTGGAGAGACAGCACTGTATTCTTCAGCTAGCATGCTGGAAAGACACAGCGCCTCAACAGTGAGGTCTCACGGGTGCGGTGGTGAGAACATGGTCTAGATTCAAGGGCTCAGCCATTTGCCACCTGGACAACTTTTTTTCTCTGCGTCTGTCTTCCCCATCTGTAACATGAGACCAATATCTACATCTCAAGCCCATTGCATGTGACAGCACCTAGAATGGGCTCAGCCCGTAGAAATTGCTCACTCAAAGTAGGTCAAGTGAATCTACAGACACCTGCAGTCACGCTGCTGTCTGGTTGTACCAGGGGACACTCAGAGAGCTGCCTACCCACCCCCACATGTGTTTAAGGAGCTCATGGTAACAAGGTGGGGAGAGAGCCTTGGAGCCATGAACCCAGCCTATAGCCAAACTGAAAGCAGAAGTAAACACTTCTTGGTGTGGCCAGAGTCCTCTGGGGGAAGATCTCAGAAGTTGGGGCCAGCAGATGCAGCTCTGAGTCTTACTTTACCACCAGCCACAAGGTGACATTGGGCAAGTAATATTCTCTCTGGGCCTTTTCCCTATTTTTGTAACCCAATGGTGAAAGTCATACGTTCATCCCTGTTATTGTCACTTCTTTTTTTTTTTTAAGATTTTTATTTATTTATTTATGATACACACACACACACACACACAGAGAGAGAGAGAGAGAGAGAGAGAGAGAGGGAGGGAGAGACACAGGAGGAAGGAGAAGCAGGCTTCATGCGGAAGCCCGACGTGGGACTCGATCCCAGGTCTCCAGGATCACGCCCCAGGCTGCAGGCGGCGCTAAACCGCTGCGCCACCGGGGCTGCCCTGTTATTGTCACTTCTTAACCATAAGGCTTACAAACAAGCAAAGGCAGCATATCCAGATTCAGCAAAGTTAAGCTCAGAGGGAGACAGAAGCCTGGCTATGTTGGACGCATACCCAGACCTTCAAGCACGACGCAAATGCAGCAGGCAGAATGAGTTTATTGCATTAGAAAAAACACCAAAGAAAACCAGCAAACACATCCGTACTAGACACAGTTATTAGTTTGACTTCAAGGGTAAAAAGGAAATCTCAAAGGTATAGCTTTATTTTGGGGAGGGGGGTGATGGTCTCATCCCTCCACCTTCTCTGTCCCTTTAAACCAATGGACCTCCCTGAAGGTGTCCAGTGTAGGATATGATTACACACGGCTCATTTCTCACTCTGCTTGCCTCACACACCTGTGTGGAGCTAGCTGGTCACAATGAGCATGCTTCTGGGGTTCTGGGATTGACCGAGAAGTATGAGGACGGGGTTGGGGGTCATAGCCTCATCCCAGGCTTCCAAAATGAGTGCTGGGGGCTTGGGTGGGGAGAGTGAGCTTGCCTTCCTGGAGGCACTCTGAGTAGACAGCTGGCTGGCCCCTCCATCTCTCCCCACAATCCTTAGGGCACAGGCATTGGCACAAATGGCTGCTGGGCATGGAGTGGGGGGGCTTTCAATGTACCGAGTGACTTAGTTTCTTAGGGTAGCCAGTTTGGCTAACTTCTACTGGGTCTGGAGTGACTGCTATTAGGAATGCAGCCAGTTGAGCCTGGGTATGGGGAAGAAGGGAGAAGCAGCCTGTGATGCCCAGTGCCCTCTGGAGAGAGCTGAGTTCTGAGGAGAGAGGCCTGGAGCAGGAGCCTGGAAAAGAGGCCCGGGCAAGGCAAGCTGGAGAAGGACAGAAATTGGGTGGGAGGCAGGGAGAAGGCTGCCCAACAAGAGAAACCAATGAGCTGCCCTCCAAGAGAAACCTAGCCTGAAACCCATCCTCCTTGAGCCCAATTCTGCACATGGGTCTACATTAAAGAGTCCCTGCTGGTTTCTGGTCTCCAAAATGTCGCTTGACATCACAGCTGGTTACCGTGGAGGTGCCCCTGGTCAGGTCACAGGCAAACACTAAGGCAGAAAACCATCTTTTCCTCTAGCCAAGACCCCAATGGTGCCAACTGCTATGACTAATGGCAGAGACAGGAGGAGATGAGGCCAGAGATGAGCAGCAGCTTTTTGAAGAGCAAAGGCACCTGCTATGGGCCAGACCCCAGAAAAGAGAACATAATTCAAGTCTGAGAAGTGGCAGGAGCTGTGGCAAGGAGGGGCGCACAGATGCCAGGGCTGGGATTCAGACACCTGGCAGTTCTAAGTCCCTTCCCCAACATTCACTCCCCTAAAAACTAACTTAAGGGAGGCATGTGAAGAAAAGGAATCTGAAAGCCTCTCCAGATAAGAAATCTCCAGACTGTCCCTCCCTATAAGCTCCTGGCAGCAACTCATGAGGAAAATGGCCAGTCAGGCTCTCAACAGTGAATCCTTGAAGTCAGAATGACAATGGAAATAACATGTGACTTCAAAACACATTGAGGATAATGTAAAAAAAAAAAAAAAAAATCTATCGAAAATAACTTGAAATTTTCTTGCCACCTTGATTCTGCATTATTATTCTTTCTATGTCAGGGATATTTTTCTAGAGCAGGGAGTCCTTTCCCCTTGGTCCCTAGCCAAATATTGCATATTGGTTGGGGGGTGGGGTGGGAGGTACAGTGACTGCAAATAACCTACATTATTACTTGTAGACATGAAGCTTGGGTCTCTGCCGTTCCAGCCCAAACCTTCAGTAACTATCAGGTGAGCTATGCTGAGGAAGAGCAGCCTGTAGGCAGCAAGGCAGGTGCTCCAAAATTGATGTCAGAGGATTGGCAATCAGTAGGTGGAAGGAAGAATGGCTTTATCCTGTATTCTCTGGCCTGACACTTGCTGTCATTCTCCCTTGATCCTGAGGCTTCCGGTTGCTCCAGCCCTGGTCCCGTGGCCTTGCTTGGGGTAGGGAGGGAAGGTGAGAGAGGTTGCAGCTACAGAGTTCACTTAGGTTGGTTAGTCATCCTGAAACTGGTCCCAGGTGCACCACCAAATCCTTTGGTTCATTTAAAAACCAGACAGTAACTGCTTCCGGGATGTTGCAACTGCCACTTCACAGAGGTTGTAAAACTCACCTGGGTCCCACAGGTGGTAACAACCTGGGTAGAGCATGGGCATTCTCTGCAAAGAGGTGCTAGGTTGGGGCTCCCCCAAACTGTGCCTCTTGCCTTCTGCTTAAACAAACCCCCTCCCTTTCTCCAGTGTGGAGGACGCTCAGGAAGCAGCGTCAAAAGTGAACTCACAGACAAGACAGCCTTAATAAATTAGTATAATACTATTAGAAGGGATGGCATTTTGTTCTGTATCTTAGCAGCATTGTCCTACATGCAGCCTGATGATCTCCTTCCCTGGGAAATTTAAAAAGCCGTCCCCTGGTTGTTAGCTCTGATGTAAAATTATAAAATAGAAATCTGGTAGGGTTTGTTTTGTTTAAAAAGGAAAAGCCCCTGATGAGGCAGGGCGGTCCCATGCAGTCCTGTTAACTCTGGCCATTGGGTCGGCCTATGGGGCTCCCTCCATGAGGCTGGATCTGGATGGGGTCCAGGAAGGGCCGCAGAGCCTGTCCGAAGGGCCTGTGGAGAAAAGAGACCCAGGGCTGGGGTGGGCTGGGTGCAGACAGTCACAACTGTGCCCACAGGGGTGGTGGTGCCACACCAGGAAGGACACCATGGCCTCATTCAGTTTTCTCACCTACCCCGCACACGACGGTCATCAAGGGGCTCTCACGACAACCTGCTCTGTCCTTTTACCCCTGGGGCCCCCTCCTCGGTAGATGCTGCCATTTTACTACCTTCGCCAGATTCTGGTTAGCCATGGCTTAAACAGGCTAGCAATGCACAGGGAACTAGAGCTTTCTGGCCTTTCAGTACCTGAATCTTTAATTTTCACAGTATAAGATAAAAATAAGTTTTGAGGAAGGAAGCTGAGGCAAAGGAATGAGGATATGAAAATGGTATCTTCTAGGGAGTGCAGGGGATATTCGGGAAATCAACAATTGCAGGTTGCCAGAAGCCGTTAATGCCACTTTCTAAAGCCCCCTCTCCCCTGTTTGTGCTCAGAGTAGCTTAGCTGGAAAGAACACTGTAAATACTGGAGTCTTAGAGACTTTCCAGAATTCCTAGAACCTTAAATCAGGGTGCCCACAACACATCTCAGTTACTGGCTTTCTTTTTTTTTTTTTTTTTCAGTGGATATTGCCATTTTTGGAAATCCTGTCTAGGTTCAAAGGCAATGAAGGATTCTCAAGCATAAACAGATGAAATCAGGATACATTAGCCCTTATTCAGACAAGTCCTGGAACTCCACCCATCAAACAATAACAACCAGAACATTCTTCAACTACTTCTATTTGTTTAGGGCACCATAACCTAGATCGTTTAGTGAGGCTGTGGTGTTCAACACGCCCACCAGGAAACAGGCAGACAAGGCCAGGGCCAGGAGCTAGGGCTCTCCCCACCAGCTGGACATGGCAGTCCCATTTCCTCTGCAAGTTTTTCGCAAGTGGGGTTCCTACCCACGTGTGATAAACAGCTCACCTTGCCAAGCCTGCTAAACCTGCCAGGATCTTCGTTGGACAGGGCCCCAGTTCAGGAGAAACCGAGTCAGAGTTAGCAGACAGATACGGTCCTGGAGTGGGTAGGGGCTGCCTGAACATAATCAACAGCAAAGGAAGGGAAGGGTGTGACGGGTTTGGGTGCGTGTGTCCTTTTAGGCAACACTGCCTGGATGATGCCCCACAAAGCTCAGACTACATCAGGGTGGGAGGGGCTAGAGCATGTTCCTGAAGAAAACATCAACTGAGGGCCGACTGTGCACTACAAGATATGAAGGCCAGTAGGAAGTTGTCTTTAAGGACATGAAAGGGCCCATGGTGCAGGGGAAGAAAGACCAACAAATGACATTTACAGCATAAACCACCCTACTAAATCTCTGATCTATCCTCTGCTTGTCTATTTGCATTTTAGGGAACCTGGGTGGCTCAGTCAGTTAAGTGTCTGCCTTTGGCTCAGGTTATGATCCTGAAGCCTGGGATGGAGTCCCATATTGGGCTCCCTCCTCAGCAGGGAGCCAGCTTCTCCGTCTCCCTTTGCCCCTGTTCTCTCTCTCTAATAAAGAAAGAAAATCTTAAAAAAAAAAAAAAAAAAAAGTGGCATTTTATGCAACTGTTTCTGGGAAGCAGTGGCTTGCTTCATGAACAAGGTGAAAGGCAGATGCCAGGATCTGTACCAATGCTGGAGCCAGTGACAAGTGGGTTTCTAAGTTCTGTGGTTGCACTCAGGCTGGGGTAGAGCTGGCCTAAGTTCAAGGATGGTGAAGGCCACACAGGCAAGCACCAATGACTGGAGGGAAGGGTGGGCCCTCTATGTTGGCTGGTGCCATCCTGATAGGGCCCACTTGTAGTGGGAGGACTCTGAAGAGAGCAGGGAAGGGCAGAGGTGGGTCAGCCAAGTGGTGCTGACCATGATCAGGGATCCGAGGGGCAGGGTCAGAGGCTGACGCCACTTACGTGGATAGAATTTCAGAGGGAAGGTCAGTGATGTAAGAAGGGATCTTGCGCCCAGTCAGGAACTGTGCCACTTCGTTGGTGAAGGTGTTACAGTTGTTTTCAAAGATGTTGTAGGCCTCTCTCCTATACATTGTGGAAAAGGTATGGGGAACATGTCAGAGGGGCAGTGAACCATATGTGGGATAAGTCAAACCCAGTAATGGCGTGGTGAGCACAGCTGAGTACGAGGGCTAGCATTTTCCTTCTCTCTTACACTCCAAAAGGACTGCTGGATTTGCCACTCTGGACCGTAAGACACCGATTTTGTAAGGGAAGGATGGAATCAAAATATATGGCTCCTTTGCGGTCTCAGGAAAATCTTTACATTCACAGAAGCAGAGCTTGAGGGTTAGAGTTGAACACTACTATGACTGTCTAAAGCTTCTCAAAAAGAAGAGAAAACCCGCTCAAGTTCACATATCACCCCGACTCCTCAGCAAACCCCGTTTTTGATTTTTCAGGACAAGACATGTGCCCAGTATGGGTTTAGAGCAGCAGCTGCTGATTTTAAGCAGGAGGAATAAAGAGCCCTTCCTTCCCTCAGAGTTTCGGCAGAAGCTATGCTGGGACGGACTATCTGCCTTGGAACGATGCTGAGCTCTTTCCGTGGCAGGGCTGCCTTTTCTCCATATCTATTTAACAAATACTGGGCCAGACTTTGTGTGTGCTGAGTGCTCTAGGGGATGTGACCTGGTGGCTGCCCTCTGGGGCCAATCATCTAGTGGGGGGACAGACACAACTAACCACCACCCATGTCTCCACTCACCGGAACAGAGACTCCCCCAGGGAGGACAGGTACTCCTGAAAGAGTTCTTCTGTGACTTCTGTGCTCCCCACATCAACCACAGAGTCTGGGGGCCCAAGCAATGTCCCTCCCTAAAAGAGCCAACCCAAAGAAAATCATTAAGTCACCATCTCCACTGAATTTTTTCATGTGGCTTCCCATGGAAGACCACAAACGCTCTGCTCCAACGTTTATCTTTCAGAGCACCCAGGGGAGATGAGAGGGCTAGTTCCTATTTGTATCAAGGCTGCAATGGCTTAGAGCTTCCTGTTAACTCTCCATTGCCACATGCTGGCGGCATGGCTAAAAAAGCTGGGCTACTTGTTTCTGGTAGGGCCCTGGGAAGCTGAGTCTCTGGCTGGTCAGACCCCTGAAGCTGTTTACTCATCCGGTTGATAAAAAACATAGAAATCCAGAACCTGAAGTCTCCCTTTGTCCACAATGTGGCTGATCCCAAGGGCACAACAGGATAACCAGAAATGGTTAGTGCTCAACAGGCCAGCTTTCTATGCCTGTATTTAAGTGGATGTAGCCAGTTTTTCCTTGTGACACACTTGATGTTCCTTCTAAGACTGGGAAAATGTGAAGGACTCCGAGAAATCTGGCAGGCTGGCAAATACTTCCATAATTCAGTTCTATTTTGATCTGTGAGTCTAATCTAACAATGGTGATAGGGTTCCCCAGGCAAGGACTTAATGGCCCATGAAAGGCCTATAGAAACCCTCGAGTTAACAGACTGCCATAGCAGATCAAAGGAGAGACTGAGGCCAAGGGGGAACCAGCCAAGGGTGAAGCAACAGATCACTGGGGAGGACAGAGCTGGGAATGAGCTGGGGGATAAGGGAGAGCACTCCTTGAGCAGAGCTCCCTGAAAAGATCAATCATTCATGCAATAATTATTGAGCACCTACTGTGTGCCTAACATTGTTCTAGGCACTGGGGAAAGCATGGTGAGCAGGATAATTAAGATCGTCCAAGAATAGTGGGCTCAGAATTACAAGAGACTGGAAGGTCACTAGTCGACCCCCTATTATTCACCCACAACAAACATGCATTGAGACTATGTGCTAGGCCTTATGCTAGACACTGGGGTATGATATGGACAAAATAGATGAGATCCTTGCCCTTGTGAAGCTTATAGTCTAGCGGGGATGGCAGACAAAAAAATCTCATAAACCAATGCATAATTATGAGTTGCAATGAGGGTCTTGCTGGAAAAGTTCAGAATGACATCAGTACGTATGACAGGGGACCTTTCTGGTCTGAGGGGTCTGGGAAGACTTGCCTGAGAAATTGACACTGAGCTCAATCTGAAGGATGGAGAGGCAGAACCAGGTCAAGGATCAGGGAGGTGGACTGAAGTGAGAGGGTAGGTTTCAATGTCCACGGAATGTTCTAGGAAGGAGAAGGGGGTGGGAGTGGGGAAAGGCAAAACCTGAAAAAAGGTCAGAGAGGGAGACTGAGACCAGATCAGATGGGGCCCGGGGGCCAGGCTGAGCTTGCTGGGTTTTATTCCAAGAGCAGTGGGGAAGAGTTCTGACTGAAGCAGGGGAATGCCATGGTCAGTTTTTCATTTTGAAAAAGATCACTTCGGGGGCAGCCCGGGTGGCTTAGCGGTTTAGCACAGCCTTTAGCCCAGGACGTGATCCTGGAGACCTGGGATCGAGGCCCACGTCAGGCTCCCTGCATGGAGCCTGCTTCTCCCTCTGCCTGTGTCTCTGCCTCTCTCTATCTCTCATGAATAAATAAATAAAATCTTAAAAAAATAAAAAAAAAAAAGAAAAAGAAAAAGATCACTTCGCCTCCCTGTGCAGAGTTCTGACTAAGGAGGAATGATGTATTGCTGCAGTCCACTTGAGATGTGAGGGTGGCATGGATGGAAATATGGGAAGAGATAGAAAAAGACTGATTTAAGGTTCATTTACAAGGCAGAATTGACTGGGCTTCATGAAGGATTTACCAGAAAAGGTAGGGAACCAGTGAGAGGAAGAAACCAAGAATGACTTTCCATTTATGAGTATCAAAATGAGTGCATGGCTTGGTCTCTGGTTGAACACCTCCTGTGAAAACTCTGATAGCTCAGAGACCAATTTTTTGGAAAGGTGCATGAACTTTGGAGACAGAGTCTTGACTTTTAGCATTGGTGCCACTTACTGGCCCTATAACTTGAGGCAACTCACTTTACCTCTCAGAACGCTCCTCCTTTGGCTGAACATTGGCTGAGTTCATTCTATGAGCTAGGCTCGGAGCTGGTGATAGGGCAGAGAGCAAGACATAGTCTCAGCTCAAAAGGAGCTTCCACATGGCTCCCTACAGAGACTCAGGAACAGCTGATCTACTGTATCACAGACAGTGTGACCCAGAGGGACCCACAAATGCTGAGGGAACACAGAAGAGGCTTGGGAAGGGTGTTCTTGAGTTGAGTTTAAAGTAGTTATGAGGAACTATGCCATAGGTTGACATCCACTGGGATAGAAGCCAGACATACAGAGTGGTAGCAAAGTTCCTGGTCTATGGGAACCCCAGGAACCTTGGGGAAGGGTGTGGGGGGAAGTCACTCACTGGGGGACAGCTGGAGATACCACCACTGCCGAAGTAGAACTCATCCTTGTGCACCACTATGGAGGTGTGCCTGCAATGCAGAGAAGAGATAGGAGAAGTCAGAACTCTTAAAACTGGTCTGAGAAAAAGCAAATACCACCTTGCAAAGAGAGTAATTTCTACCCAAAGATAGGGCTTACAAGGTCAATAACTTATATAACTAACCAAAGGCATAAATATCATAGATTCAGTTTCTCAACTTTGGCACCATTAACATTTGGGGCTGGAGAATTCTTGGCTGGGGGGCTGTCCTGTGTATTCTAGGCAGTTTAGCAGGATCGTGCCCCCCTACATCCCCATACCCACCTCTTCAGTTGTGACAACCAGACACTATTGAATGTCCCTGGGGGCAGAACTGTCCTCCTTGAGCTTTAGGTCATGTCAGCAGAGAGGGGAGGCCCTAGAATCACTCTGATACTGACAAATCTATAGTAGAATAAAGCTCTGTAGACCAAGGTGTGTTCCCAGGCTTTTAAAACTAACAGGAGCAGTCAACCTGGACTATGCTGAGGGCAAGAACAGATGATAAGCAAAAGTGCTCATATTACTTGGTTTGAGTCAAACAAAGCAAAGGATCATTCTGGTCATCCCAGATGTCAGCAGGCTCTAGGAGTCCAGAAGGAATACTGACCTATGGTTTCCTCATTAATGGAACTGAGAGCTCAGCCACCATCTTGTCTGACAGGGATGGATCCAGGACAGAGAGACCAAAGTAGATGTGTGTTTGATTGATTGATTGATTGATTGATTGATTGATGTGTTTTAAGACAGTCATGTGGGACCCTTGAGACTTCTGTAGTTAGAAAGCTTGGTTAGGGGTGGGCATGACATCATTCTGCCTTTCTTTAGGGCAGGTTTTATCAACCTCAGCACTAGTGCCATTCTTTGTTATGAAGGGCTGTCCTGCGCATGGTTAGGATGCTTATAGCAGCATCTCTGGCCACCACCCACCCATCAAAAATCTCTCTAGACACTGCCAAATGTCCCTGGGGTGGGAGGTCAGGGCACAAAACTCCTGGTTGAGAACCACTGCTTTAGAACTTGTAAGTTTTGGGCAGCCCCGGTGGCGCAGTGGTTTAGCGCCGCCTGCAGCCTGGGGCGTGGTCCTGGAGACCCGGGATCGAGTCCCACGTCAGGTTCTCTGTGTGGTGCCTGCTTCTCCCTCTGCCTGTGTCTCTGCCTCTCTCTCTCATTCTCTCTCTCTCTGTCTCTATGAATAAATAAAATAAAATCTTTAAAAAAAAATAAAAAAAAAAGAACTTGTAAGTTTTATGATACAGAGAGCTGGGTTTTAAGCTGGAAGCCACAGTCTGGAACCTGAAGTGCACAGGTACAGCTTTGTTTCATAAACCAGCCAATCAACATAAGGAGTCCCACCCAACTTACCAGATGCCTTCCAGTTGTTTCCCTGTGGAGAAAAGAAGAGATTTAGCCACTTGGAACCAGACTAAATGGCCTCCCCGCATGAGTAAATTCAGAACATGGCTTAAACCCAGAGTAACCTGGGATGGGGGCACAGTTGGTTAAGCATCTGACTCTTGGTTTCAGCTCAGGTCATGATCTCAGGGTCATGGGATTGAGGTCTTCGCTCAGCTTGGGGTCTGCTTAACATTCTCTCTCCCTTTGCCCTTCCCCCCTGTTTGGACTTTCCCTGAAATAATCTTAAAAAAAAAAAAAAAAAAAAAGTAACTCATCATAAACCTCTTGGGGCACTTTCTAGGAATGCAATTCTCCTCCAATAAGGTCCTTAGATCCTGATACAGGTATGTTGTGCTGTGTTAAGAAAGTTGAAAAGTGATCAGCATCCATCAGAATGCAAGATAAAAAAACACTGGTATGGATGTACCCCAATTTTATGTCTGCTTTTCTTTCCCCTTCAGGGTCAATTTAACTTTGCCTTTTTAATTTGTCTCATATATACAGATAACAGTAGAACAATGGTATAAAAAAGCTATCATCTACTTCTTCATTGAGCATAGGTGAGATCCTTCAGGAAATGACAAAGCAAAACCTAACAACTGTCATCCACCTGAATAGTCAATGCAAATGTATTCTATACCTCCATATGGGTGGAAATGGTATTAGGTATGGAAATGAAAATAGGAAAATATGAAGAGATCACTGTCTTGCCTTTAAGAAGCCCAAAGTCAAATGGAAAGAGAGACATACATCGCTTCTTGGCCTTTTGGCTAAGATCAAGTGAAAGACACACATAGCTAAGTAAAATACAATGTTGATAGGCTCTAATCATAGAGTGGTAGAAAATTACACAGTGGTAAAAATAAGATGCTTACTATGATAAAGATAAGGAACTACCTTTACAAGCTGCAATTCAACCAGGGAACAAGTACAGGCAGGAATGGACGTTTCTGCTAGAAGGAATAGTATGTCCGAACACACAGGTGGGATAAAGAAAGGTTAGAGAAAAGAGTACAGTGATGGTGATACTCTCGGAGGAAAAGCGGCCAGCAGGTGCCCTGGCAAAAATAGGGTCAGCTTGGACAGAAGGCTGCCCTAAACTCTGGGGGCCTTCTTGGTTGCTAGATGGTAGAGTGCCTTGATCAGAGCCACGTTTTTTTTTTTATTTTTTATTTTTTTTATTTTTTTCAGAGCCACGTTTTTAAAAGACACCTATGTCTTTTAAAAGAGAACTGTAGGGATCCCTGGGTGGCTCAGTGGTTTCGCACCTGCCTTTGGCCCAGGGCGCGATCCTGGAGTCCCGGGATCGAGTCCCGCGTCGGGCTCCCGGCATGGAGCCTGTTTCTCCCTCTGCCTGTGTCTCTGCCTCTCTCTCTCTATCATAAATAAATAAAAATAAATCTTTAAAAAAAAATAAAATAAAAGAGAACTGTAGGGGAGCCTGGATGGCTCAGTTAGTTAAGTGTCTGCCTTTGGGTTCAGGTCATGATCCCAGAGTCCCAGGATCGAGCCCTGCTCCCTGTTGGGCTCCCTGTTCAGCAAGGAGTCTGCTTCTCCCTCTGCCCCTCACCCTATTCTCATGCTCTCACTCTCTCACAATAAATAAAATCTTAGAAAAGAGAGAGAGAGAGAGAGAGAGAGGGAAGAGAGGGAACTGTAGGTGAAGAGGAACGGGAGGGCGGACAATAGAGACAGCAGACTGAGTGAGGTCTGTGCAGTAGTCAATGGGAGATACTATATGCCAGTGCTAAGGATGACGAGGAAGGGCAGTGAAAGATGTGAGAACGTTATCAGACATTACTCACTTGCCTTTGCTTATAACTTCATGTTAACAATTACTAATTGCTAAACGTTGCTTTCAGTATCTGCCTGGTGACTTTCTAAAGGATGAAATTCTAAGTACCGCGTGAAAGAGAGAGGATATGCTTCCTTTGCATAAACCACTCTAGTTATTCTGTAATTTACCTAGGACATAAATGGAATGAGTATCTTGCTCCTTTAAGAAAACTTTTTAAATGAGATAACATTTAACCTAATTCTTTTTTTGGAAGAGACAAAAGAGACCATGGCCCCTCCATGACGACCCACTGATGGCTGCTTACAGTGTCATCAGAGGCAGCTAAAAATATGACAAATTCAGACCCTCATTTCTCCTCTTGCTAGCAGCAGATCCTGGGCAAGTTTACTCAACCTCTCTGAACTTCAGTTTTTTCAATAGAGACTTGTGACCACAAACAATAATGTATATAAAGCATCACAGTGTGGGGGCAACCTGGCTGGCTCAGTCAGTGGAGCTTGAGACTCTTGATCTCAGGGTTGTGAGTTTGAGCCCCCACTGGGTATAAAGCTTACTTAAAAAATAAAAATAGGGGGATCCCTGGGTGGCGCAGTGGTTTGGCACCTGCCTTTGGCCCAGGGCGCGATCCTGGAGACCCGGGATCGAGTCCCACGTCGGGCTCCCGGTGCATGGAGCCTGCTTCTCCCTCTGCCTGTGTCTCTGCCTCTCTCTCTCTGTGTGACTATCATAAATAATAAATAAAAATTTTAAAAAAATAAAAATAAAAATAAAAATAAAAATAGGGCAGCCCCGGTGGCTCAGCAGTTTAGCGCCACCTTCAGTCCCGAGCGTGATCCTGGAGTCCTGGGATCGAGTCCCATGTCGGGCTCCCTGCATGAAACCTGCTTCTCGCTGCCTGTGTCTCTGCCTCTCTCTGTGTCTCTCATGAATAAATAAATAAAATCTTAAAAAAAAATAAAGGGGCACCTGGGGGGCTCAGCCAGTTAAGTGTCCAACTTTTTTTTTAAGATTTTATTTATTTATTCATGAGAGACATAGAGAGGCAGAGACACAGGCAGAGGGAGAAGCAGGCTCCATGCAGGGAGCCTGATGTGGGACTTGATACTGGGCCTCCAGGATCACGCCGTGGGCTGAAGGTGGCACTAAACCCTGACCACCCAGGCTGCCCAAGTGTCCAACTCTTAACTTCAGCTCAGGTCATGATCTCAGGGTCTTGAGATCGAGCCCTGCATTGGGCTCTGTGCTCAGTGGGGAGTCTGCTTAAGATTCTCTCTCCCTGGGGATCTCTGGGTGGCTCAGCGGTTTAGAGCCTTCCTCTGGCCCAGGACATGATCCTGGGGTCCAGGGATCGAGTCCCACATCGGGCTCCCTGCATGGAGCCTGCTTCTTCTCCCTCTGCCTGTCTCTGCCTCTCTCTCTCTGTGTCTCTCATGAATAAATAAATAAAATATTAAAAAAAAAAGATTCTCTCTCCCTCTACTCCTCTTCCCCTCTTCCAAAAGTAAGATAAAATAAAGCATCACAGTGTGTGGTACCCAGAAGTTTGATAAATGGAAACTATATTAGGTATAATGGCCTTGGGGAAAAGGGTATAAAGACCTCCAAAAGATAAATTTTACCTCAGGATTGGTGGTAAGATCTAAGAAGAGATTTCAGTACCTAGGGAATTAATATGAAATACTGTGTCTATTTTACATATAAATGTTTCAACTCTGTGTTTGTGTTGCTAGGCTAAATGAAATAACAAGGAAAATAAAATGTAGCTGAGTTCTGTCCTCCAGTTAGGAGACAGGTGTGCTTTTCACTAAAAGACTTGCTACTTTGACTGACAAGGTCACAAATGGACAGAGGGGTTCTGGACTGGGGTTTCTGGGGTAGCCCCCAAAAGACTATGGGGCAGGCTCTGCCCTCATCCAAAATGAGTGGAAATTCCACAGAAGTAGATAAGAAGAAACACACTGGATGCTGAAGGGGAATGGTAACCCATTTAGGACAAGCATCTTCAAATGTGGATCGAGCAGACTTACATCCTTTCTTAATCTGAACTCTCCTTCACAGTTATCCTATTCTCACAACATCCTCGTGTAGTAGAGTAGGGCAAATGTTTGTATTTATTAACATCATTTTACAAACAGGTAAATAAAGATGCGTGGTTGGTCCGGCATAGAAGCAAGAAAGAAAAACACAATATGACGATGTATTTGTTGGAGCAGCTCAAGTAGAAACAGCCTGTTTTGGGGAGGAAAAGAACAAGGGCCTCCATAGGGCCGACAGGGATTGGAAAGTAGAACTAAACTGATTAAAAAAAATTTTTTTGCCATACTGAGGTAGCAGTAGGTTGAGTAGGAGGTGGTGATTTGAGATTGAATTAGGTCACAAGGCCATGTGGGAACATGAATTAGGCTTAGCACACTACAGAAGCAGATTATTTTCCCACTAGGATTTCCTCAGCAGGCCAGAGAGTGGGTGGGTCAGATGCCTGCTTGTCTCCAAGCTTGTTAGCACATCTAATGCATTGATTTCAAGGCCTCTGAAGTATGTGCATGAAAACAAATGGAAGACATGGATATCAGTCCTGTTTTCATCATGAGTAACAAAGAATGTGGAGTGAGGTCTGCACTGGTCACCATTCCACTGACTATAAGAGTTAAGTTAGTATATAAAAAAAAAAAAACCAGGAGGGCAGCCCCGGTGGCTCAGCAGTTTGGCACCGCCTTCAGCCCAGGATGTGATCCTGGAGATCCGGGATCGAGTCCCGCATCAGGCTCCCTGCATGGAGCCTGCTTCTCCCTCTGCCTGTGTCTCTGCCTCTCTTTCTGTCTCTTACGAATAAAAAAAAAAAAAAAAAAAAAGGCCAGGGATCCCTGGGTGGCTCAGCAGTTTAGAGCCTGTCTTCGGCTCAGGGCGTGATCCTGGAGACCCAGGATCGAGTCCCATGTCAGGTTCCCTGCGTGGAGCCTGCTTTCTCCCTCTGCCTGTGTCTCTGCGTCTCTCTCTCTCTCTCTCTGTGTCTCTCATGAATAAAAAAAATAAAATCTAAAAAAAAAAAAAAAAAAAAAAAGCCAAGGAGAAAAATTCACCATCCACCTCCTCATCAATTAACATGGACGGAGCACACAGACATCCACGCTGGCTGTAAGACATGCTCCAGATAAGCATCTGGAATACTGCCTGTGTTCAACAGATGTCTACTTGGTGATGGGCCAGCGGGGTCCTCTGCACAAGTAGCAGTCAAACATAACCCTAGTTCACCTCCCAAATTTCTCCAGTGATAGTGTTTTCATTTATTTTAATTCCGGTATAGTTAATATACAGTGTTATTGATAGTGTATTTATTTTTAAGATTTTATTTTATTTTTTTAAAGATTTTATTTATTTATTCATGAGAGACAGAGAGAGAGGCAGAGACACAGGCAGAGAGAGAAGCAGGCTCCATGCAGGGAGTCTGATGCAGGACTCGATCCTGGGACTCCAGGACCACCGCCTGGGCCAAAGGCATTAAACCGCTGAGCCATCCAGGGATCCCTTAAGATTTTATTTTTAAGTAATCTCTACACTGAACATGGGGTTTGAACTCACAACCCCGACATCAAGAGTCCCATGCTCCACCTACTGAGCCAGGCAGGTACTCCTTGATAGTGGTTTCAAATGGCAATGTTTCTTTTTATTAAAACATTTTTAAAGTTTATATTTTTATAATCTCTATACCCAATGTGGGGGCTCTAACTCAGAATCCTGAGAAAAAAATCCCATGCTCCCCTGACTGAGCCAGCCAGGCACTCCTAATTGGCAGTGTTTTAATCTTCTGATTGGCTCAGCATCTTCCAGATTATATGAAGGGGTTAATGTTAACTTAAAAAAATCAGCTTGCTCTTCTCTGGGCCACTGGATAAATATTGAATCTAGGTGGGAAAAAGGTAAAAGGAAACATTTGTATAACATAAGTGGGCCTCTGTGCCAATATTGTAAAGAATTAAAAAAAAATGCCTAATTGGCAGGAGGGTTTTCCCTTCCTTCAGGCAGAGAAAGGTTATCACAAAATCAAATGTAGTACATTGTGAAAAACTGAGAGGGTATTTTAATCTTCAAAAAAGGTACATTTAGGGTAGCCCCAGTGGTGCAGCGGTTTAGCGCCGCCTGCAGCCCGGGGTGTGATCCTGGAGACCCAGGATTGAGTCCCAAGTCAGGCTTTCTGCATGGAGCCTGCTTCTCCCTCTGCCTGTGTCTCTGCCTCTCTCTTCACTCTCTCTGAATGAATAAATAAATAAATCTTTTTTAAAAAAAAAAAGGTACAAAAAATGGACAAAAGGGATCCCTGGGTGGCGCAGCGGTTTGGCGCCTGCCTTTGGCCCAGGGCGCGATCCTGGAGACCTGGGATCGAGTCCCACGTCGGGCTCCCGGTGCATGGAGCCTGCTTCTCCCTCTGCCTGTGTCTCTGCGCCTCTCTCTCTCTCTCTGTGACTATCATAAATAAATAAAAATTAAAAAAAAAATGGACAAAAAAAAAAGGTACATTTAAAACTACTTGATATTCTTTTTTTTTTTTTTTTTACTACTTGATATTCTAATGCTGGAATTCCTTTGAGCCACTACAGGATTCTTTCCCAGTATAAAAATAACTGACTTGTGAGTTCTTTTCTTCAGTACTGAGAGGGTTCCCTTTTGATCACTGTTTGATGTCATTAGGCCTTGTAGCAATGCTCTGAGGTAGGTCTGCAACTCTCCACCATTCAGCCAGGCTGTATTTACTGAACGCCAATCACTGTGTTAGACTGGATAAATCTAGAGTTCTTGCTCAGTGGAGCTTCCAGTCCAGTTCTAGGGGTATGTACATTGACGAGAAAATAAGCAATTATAGGGGCGTCTGGGTGGCTCAGTTGGTTAAGCATCTAACTCTTGATTTCAGCTTAGGTCGTGATCTCGGGAACATGACCTGGAGCTCTTACGTCCAGCTCTGTGCTGAGCATGGAGCCTGCTTAAGATTCCTTCTCCCCTTCTCCCTCTGCCACTCCTGCCCTGCTTGCAGGTGTTCTCTCTTAAGAAAAGAAATGAAAAGAAGAGAAAAGAAATTATAGACCAGAATGATGAATGCTATTAAATGAAGTACAGGATGTCATGAGCACATACTAGGGACACATGACCAAGATTTGTGGGGTAAGGGTCAGGGAAGGTTTCCTGGAGGAAGTGACATGTTAGTTGAGACCTCGAGGATGAGCAGAAGTTAGCCAAGCCAAACAAAAGTATTCTGGGGAGAGGGCACAGCCTTTGAAAAGCCAAAAGTTGAAAAAGAGCTAAATGGGTTTTTACATCCTGTTGAGGAGTACAGCCCTTTTCCACCAGGATTTTGCAAAAGCATTAAGCCCTCATGCCCTAAGGTATCTATTGGCAGAATTGAGAAAACAGTTACTCAAATCATTTTCCCTAGAGCTTAATTCTCTTATGGAATCCAGTGGAGAAAGGCTCCTGCTGATTTTGTTGAGCATGTGGAGACAGGTGAGGGTGGAGAGAAAAGCAGAAGGATCACAAAAGGGCCTTGTAAATGCATCAGTTTTCATTTTGCCAGAATGAAATTTCAGGATTACTAAATTAATTCATTAGATAGATATAAAGTAGTTTACACAGTGAACAATAAATATCTAAAACAAAATAGATGGCATTAAAAGTTTAAAAACTCCTTCAGATTCAAATAAATTCTATGTAATCTTCAAGTCTGAGTTCAAGTCTCAATTGTTCCTACAATTGATATTTATTGTGGGGCTTCTGGCTGGCTCAGTTAGTAGAACATGCAACTCAATCTCAGAGTCATGAGTTCAAGCCCCACATTGGGTGTAGAACTTTTTTTTTTTTTTTTTAAGATTTTTATTTATTCATGAGAGGCACGCAGAGAGAGGTAGAGACATAGGAAAAGGGAGGAGAAGCAGGCTCTATGGAGAGAGCCCAATGTGGGACTTGATCCTGGAACTCTGGGATCACACCCTGAGCCAAAGGCAGATGTTCAACTGCTGAGACACCCTAGAACTTACTTAAAAAAAAATATTATTGAGCCTGCTTCTTCTCCCTCTGCCTGTGTCTCTGCCTTTCTCTCTCACTCTGTATCTCTCATGAGTAAATAAAACAAAATCTTAAAAAAAAAAAAATATATATATATATATATATAATTGACTACCTGTACTCTGACTGGCCACTGGGGACATACAGAGAAAGGAGACAGAGTCCCTGCCTTCCAAGCAGCTCAAGGTTCTTGAAGTCTCTCTGACACATCCAGCCCACCATGGCCTCCCTCTTCTTTCAAAATCTAAAATAACTGTTTTACCACTTGCTCATTCTGCCATCTTAGTTATAATCTCTTTTATGCTGTTCTCTAATGTTGCATGTGTATGGTTGTTATTTTTAGTCAAATAAACTGGAGGACAGAGTTCATGGTTTGTTTGTTTTTAAAGATTTTTAATGTATTCATTTGCGAGACAGAGTGTGTGTGTAAGAGAGGGCATGAGCTGGGGGGAGGGTCAAAAGGAGGGAGAAGCAGACTCCCCATTGAGCATGGAACCCAACATGGGGCTCAAACCCAAGACGCCAGGATTATGACTTGAGCAGAAGGCAAATGCTTAACCAACTGAGCCACTCAGGTGCCCCTCAGAATTCATGTTTTTTATTTCATTACTATTTGTATTATAGAATTAAGCAATGAACTGAGTATAGAGTAAAATCTCAAATATTCATTAGATTGCATTCTGCCAAAAAATAAATATCTATGTTCTATATCCTATGTCTTTATTTTTTTTTTTTTTAAGATTTTATTTATTTATTCATGATAGTCACAGAGAGAGAGAGAGAGGCAGAGACACAGGCAGAGGGAGAAGCAGGCTCCATGCACCGGGAGCCCGATGTGGGATTCGATCCCGGGTCTCCAGGATCGCGCCCTGGGCCAAAGGCAGGCGCCAAACCGCTGCGCCACCCAGGGATCCCTATCCTATGTCTTTAAACCTGAGAACAATTTTGGTAGGCTTGTTAAAAAAAAAAAAAAAAAAAAAAGTAATCCTGCAGGGGCGGGGGGGGGGGGTATGTAATCCTGGGATACATCGATGAACACAAAACTTTAGAAAACAATCAACAAGTATAAAGTAACTCTTACCACAATTTAAAAAAGAAAAAAACACCTCTGCATTTCTATTACTTTAGTACAGAAAAAGGTCATGAAACTTAGAGAACGGCCAAAATTATTAAAAGGAGGAACTTAAAGGACAATTATAATAACTAATTATCTTAGGCAAATGGTAGATTATGAAAAAGAGGTGTAATCAGCTGTCTATTAGAACGCTAAGGATAAATCTGGGACCATTTGTATGGTGATTAAAGGACACTGGACCAGAAATACCTTTATGGAAAGCAATTCTAGGAGACTGACACTGGACAGCATAAAACCGTGAGTCTACACTGTTTGGGGGAGAAGAGAATTATACTGGGCTTTTTCTAGTCCCGTCATGACTGTAATAGAGCTACATGGGGGCCTATTTTTTTCTTTTGTTAAAAGATTTTATTTATTTATTCATGTGGGGGGGGGGCAGAGACACAGGCAGAGGGAGAAGCAGGCTCCATGCAGGGAGCCCAACCTGGGACTCGATTCCGGGTCTTCAGGATCAGGCCATGGGCTGAAGGTGGTGCTAAACCGCTGAGCCACCTGGGCTGGGCTGCCCCACATGGGGTCTTAGAATGAGGAACTGTCATAACAAGAATAAGAAGATACAACTGATGAATTACCCTAGTTTGGGAAAATCAAGGCTCTAAGGAATGATCATAAATCTATGATTTATGGCACATACACATTGAACCCAGATCTTCTTCTCATCCAGATTTGAAACATTTGGCCAAAGATGCCTTTACAAACTTGAAAAATTATAAAGGGACACCTTCTACAGCAGATGTGGCATAACAAAATGATTGACAACATGAGTTCTGGGAGTCAGGCTGCCTGTGTTTTTAACCCAGCCCTGCCACTTACCAGCTGTGTGAGCTGGACAAATTTCTTAACACCTTATATCTCAGGTTCCTTAAATGAAAAATGGAATAACAGGACCTACCTCAGAAAATTGTGGTGAGGATTATAACACACATGAAGTACTCAGAAAAAAAGGGCCTGGCACATGGTAAATTCTCAATAAATGCTAGCTATTAATATGCTTCTGGAAGTTAGAGCAAAAATCAAGAATCAAATGGAGTTTTTAAAGGTTTGAATATATTTAGGAATGGGAAATCAATATAGGGCTACCCAGAACTGGGAAATACCCAACTTGAAGACTGGTAATGTCTGGACAGGATGAACCAGTAAGGCGATGTCCATTTTCCACAAGTTTTCAACTCTAGAAAGTAGTGACTATTAGCTTTGACAATCCTTGCATTACTTTTGCAAAAGGCATAAAAAGCAATATGGGAAAAAAGGGATAGAGAAGAGAGAATTAGATTTGCAGGCAAGGTGATGTTCTCAGAAATGCCGTTGTGGTCAGATGTGCCAAATTGGTGAAGTTCCCATTTTTGGCTGAGGTGCTTTTAGGATTTTACATCTTTTTTTAAAAAGAGGGAGGAGGCAGGTCCAGCCACTCCACCTTCAGTTATGGCACTGTTCCCTTCACCCATGATATTCCACAAGGGCCTTCTTTCAGTTCCAGGATAAGGCCAAGCTCTATCCTACCTCAGGGTCTTGGTAGATTGATCCCCCTTATGCTTAGAACACTATAACTTCCTTACCACCCTCCTTGTGACACCTTCTTCATCCTTAAATTCCCAACTTAAGTCACACTGCTTCTGATACCCTTATTTAAAGTTAGGTTTCTCTTATTACTTTTTATTTCAGCACCCTGATTGCTTCTTGCACAGCCTAGCACTTATCACGATTATTATTTGAAATAATTTATATAATTCTTTTCTTTGCCTATTTTTAATATTTTCCCCAGGAACCAGCTCCATGATGGTAGTGAACATCTTCGCTCAATATATTGTCCTCAGTTAAGCTTAACACATGGACTAGCACATAGTAGGCACTCAAAAAAACAACCTGTCGATTGAATCATGAAGCAGTGAGCCCTAAGGGCAATTGTGGCTATGATCAAACTAACCAAATAATGGCTCCGTTCCAAGAAGTTTAGTTAGAACTTGACTGATGTAATCTGTGTAGTGTTAGTCACCTTCCTCGGTGACTTTGTAAGTTTTACTTTCAGCTTTACCTTACTCATTTTAACAACTGGATGATCTAGGCCCAAACTTCTAGCCAACAATAGATTGGCTACATAACAATTATCTGAAGAGCTTATTAAAAATACAGATTTTTTGGATCAAAACCCCAGGAGACTCTTATTTACTACTTGTGTGATGAGGCTCTGGAATCTGTATAATTAAAATGTTCTTATTTTGAATAGATAACATATGGGTAGTACAGCATTCAAAAGGTACAAACGAGTTTATAGTGAGTCTCCCCTCTATTCCTGCCCTCTGGCATCAAGTTTTCCTTTCTGTAAGTTACCACTGTTTCAATTTCTTAACTATTCTTCTAGATAATTATCTGCCTACATGAGCATGTATACATCCTTTGCTTCAAACACACCTTAATATTTAAAGAACTGCTCCAACTTTGTTTTCTCTATTTCCATCGAACAAAACTCGTTGAAAGTTATCTATATTTTTAACAAGCATCCCAGGTGATTCTGATGTGAAGCCAATATGAGCAACCATTCACTGGCCCAGGGTTAAGAGATTTAAGTTTAATCGACTATGATACATCAGAAACTCAAAAACACTGAAAAGGTGCCTTCCAAAGTAGCCTTGCTTACTTGACTTCTGCCCTCTTGTCTTACCGAGATGAACTAAAACATTCTCTACGGCGCCCATAAAAGCCAGGAAAAACTAGCCATTCAAACGGATGTTGCCAAAGCTGTTCACTTTCTCAATTCCTGGAATCTTTTCCTGCCCAATACCACCTGAAATAAATCACAAACTCGGCAATTTCTATGTTAGGTGAGACATTTTGGTACTTGGGTTATAACGAGGTTTGATGTGCAGTGAATGAGGGCTGGTTTTCTCTCCCGGCAGTTAAGTAGTTTCACGGAGCACCACCACCGATCTACTTCCTTTACTAATCCTTACTGACACAACAGTATCCGATCCTCCTCTCAAATTGCTTTCTAACCATCTGGGCAAAAGCAATGAACTTAGAGCCCGTGGGGAAGACCGCATGGTCAGGGCAGAAGTTGATGAATCCTGGGGTTCCTGCTCCAGCGGACCTGGCTTCACCTCCACCTGGGAGCAGTGCCTGGGCCCCCGTGCGGCTCTGGCTTCCTATTCCCGTCCACCCCGGGGACTGCAAAAGAGTTTCCTTTTCGCACCGAGGGAAGGCTCTCCAAGGGCCACCCGGGGAATCTCCTCCGCAGTGTCCCTTTCACCACGCGGGGCACCGCGCGGCAGGCAACCTCCCCTCCCCTACGCTGCGCGGAGGAAGGAGTGTAAAGAGCTCCCCGCGGACGGCAGGGGAGCCTCCGGGATGCAGCGCCGGTTCACCCTACCGCGCGGAGTGGCCAGCGGGAGGGCGTGACTCCTCCATCCCTTCCTCCTGGATTCAGAACGTCAAGTCGGTAGAGTGGGGCTCCAGGCGCCCGAGCCCCCGACCTCTCCCTTCTCCCCTCGGGCTCTCCTCCATCCTCCGGGCCCCGCGTCTCTCCCGGAGCCGTGGTCCAGGCCTCCCTACCTCTGCCGGGCGTCCCGGCACCCTCTCGCCCGCCCCCAGCCCCCTCACCCAGCATGATGGGGCTGAGCCGCCGGGCCAGGCCCTTGGACAGGTCGTACACGTAGAGCTTCACCGGATAGAGATTCGGCGGCTCCATCGGGACCCGTGGCGGCGGCGGCCACGAAGTCCCTCACAGGCACCCGGCAGCGGCTTGGACCTTCCCGTACCCGACGGGGGTGGGGAGCGGAGGGAGCGGGGAGGGGGACCGAGCCCAGGCCCGGCCTGAGGGGCGGGGGAGAGGCGGCCCTGCGCTGCACGCGCCCCCGCACCCGCCACGGGCAACGACTACTGTGAGGTGACAGAGCGGGGACGGGCAGGGTCCGCGCGGAAGAGAGGGCGGGGGCGGGGACGCACTCTTGCGCATGTGCCTACCGTCCCGGCGGGCGGCGAGGGGCGGGGTTTCGCGGGAGGGGGCGGGGCTTTCGCGGACCGGGTCGGGTTAGTAAGAGACCGTGGAGGAAAGCGAGCGGCGGGAGTGGGCGTGTCAGCTTGAGGAGGAACGTGCGCACTGTGCGTGATGACGTAAAGGACGCTGATTGGGAGCGAGCGCTGGAGCCTGTGCGTGCGCGGCGCCCCGCCTCCGTCCAAATTGATCTCTTCCTTGTGCCTCAGGTAGGCAGGTTCGGGCTGTTTGGTGTGCCCCTTGCTTTCCGGTCGGGGCTGGCCTCCGCCTGCTTCGCTCACTGACTCTTGCGCGTCCCTCCAAGGCTCCCCGGGGGGCAGCGTCAGCACAAGGGGTGCGGACCCGCGGGGTAGACATAGTTTCTGGTCCCCGTTCCCTCCTCCGTGGGAGGCGGCCTTTGGCCTTGAGGCCAGCCTCTGTGTGAGACCCCGCGGGGCGTCGCTGGCGGAGGAGTGGGGGAAAGTTCTGGGGCGGGATGAGCGGTACAGTGGGTCCGCTAGAGGACTGAGTACCCTGGAGCAGGAATCCCGTGGGTTCAGAGGGTGCCGGAGGCCGGACGGGACCTCCAGGTGTGGGCTGCCTCGGAATCCCAGTCCGAGGGCCATCACCGGCCCTGAAGCGGCCCTAACTAGGGGGTAGCCGAGGGGAGGCTGCCGCTACAGTGATGCCCGTGACCGTATACTAATGCGTCGTAATTACGACGAGCTATGGAGGCAGTAAGATCCAGCATCCACATTCCTCACGAGTGACCTCCAGACTTAAGGGAGGATTTCAAAGGAGTCTAGGCGTCGATATTTTTTAGGTTTGAATTTGCTTCTCACTGATCATAACTTTCTTTCATTTAGTGAGCAATAAACAATATGTCAGGCTGGGAGTCGTATTACAAAAACGAGGGCGATGAAGAAGGAGAGCAAGAAGACGGCCTTGAAGCCGGTGGTAAGTTACATTGACGGATGCTGTTCTGTGTTAAGGACTTTCCCTCTCTCTGCTGCCCAATGGCTTACTTACTCTTCTCTCTTCAGAGAATCTCAAATGCTATTCTCCCTTTGAACTTTGCAGCGCTACCCGAGGCTCTTTTATTTAAGTCCTGGGTAAGAACATTTTAAGTGTTTTTACTAAAAGTGAGAAACATAGGAGATACGTAACATAAAAGGGAAAATTTATTGAAATCTATATAATCTACCAGCCTAGGGCAGCCCGTTTGGCGCAGCAGTTTAGCGCCGCCTGCAGCCTGGGTGTGATCCTGGAGACCCGGGGTCGAGTCCCACGTCGGGCTCCCTGCATGGAGCCTGCTTCTCCCTCTGCCTGTGTCTCTGCCTCTCTCTCTCTCTCTCTCTCTGTGTCTCTATGAATAAATAAATAAAATCCTTAAAAAAAAATAATAATCTACTAGCCTAATACAGCCATTACCATCATTTTGGCATTTTGCATTTTTCCTTTACAGATCTTTCATTCTGATATTTCTTAACTATGTATGTCTGTTTTTCTTTGGTTCTGATTTTTTTATAGTTAATCATAGTGAATATATATCTTTTCATTTTAATTTACAACAGTTTTCTTCCAAAAATATATTTTTTTAAGATTTTATTTGAGAGAGAGCATGAGCAGTGGGGAGGAGGCAGAGGGAGCAAGAGAAGTAGACTCCCCACTGAGTAGGGAGCCCAACTCGGGGTTCAATTCCAGGACCCTGAGGTCATGACTTGAGCAGAAGGCAGATGCTTAATTGAGCCACCCAGGTACCCCTCAAAAAAGAATTTTAAACATACATGCATAATTTTGTGTTCTGCCTTTTTTCCTTAATGTATTATAGATATATTTTCCCTTGTAACTACATTTATGTTGTCTTTATAACTCATTTTAAGGTAGTGTAATTTATTCAGTCTACCTGCCATTGGACATTTTAGTTATTTTCAATTTCTTACTTTAATGAACAACATTGTGGGAAATTTTGCATAAGGCGTTTCCCATATCTAATGTTCCTTTTAGATTGCTAAGAGGTAGAATTCACTGGGTCAAGATAGAATTTTTGTTTAGGGCTCTTGACCTATAATCGCTGTATTGTTTTACAGATGGGTAATTACATTTATTGTATTAGAAAGCAGTGTGAAAAAAAAGGGAGATAAACCAGACATTTTAGTGTTTTTATAAAAAACTCAGCATGACCTATGATGACAGAAAGGAAAAAAGAATACCTGAATCTGATGAAGCCTCTGTACGTCCTCAGTCGGAAAGAACAGGATTATGTCCGTCTACACCAAAAGAATGCAGTCAGTAAAATCCAGATGCTGAAAAACTGTACATAAATAACCCAACATTCTGATTCTTCAATGAATAAGATATAAGACAAAGAT
Organism: Canis lupus dingo; assembly: GCF_003254725.2. Taxonomy (NCBI): domain Eukaryota; kingdom Metazoa; phylum Chordata; class Mammalia; order Carnivora; family Canidae; genus Canis; species Canis lupus. The sequence goes on along the minus strand of NC_064252.1, from coordinate 24,379,231 downwards.
GGAGGGGGTATCTATAGATTAAGAGGCTTCAAACACTTTTTGTTTTTTTAGGTAGGCTCCATGACCAATGTGGAGCCCAACTTGGGGCTTGAACTCATGACCTTGAATTTCTTTTCTTTTTTTTTTTGTTTTAATTCATTTATGATAGTCACACAGAGAGAGAGAGAGAGGCAGAGACATAGGCAGAGGGAGAAGCAGGCTCCATGCACCGGGAGCCCGATGTGGGATTCGATCCCCGGTCTCCAGGATCGCGCCCTGGGCCAAAGGCAGGCGCCAAACTGCTGCGCCACCCAGGGATACCGAACTCATGACCTTGAAATCAAGACCTGAGCTGAGATCAAGAGTCAGATGCTTAACTGACTATGCCATCCAGGCGCCCCCAAAGATACATATTTTTTTAAGTCAAAACTAGTGTTTAGGAATGTTCACTTGAATGATAAAACTATAAATAAGGAAATGATTATTAAAAATCAGGATAGTGGTTATTCTTGGGAAGAGGGGTGGGCGTTATAACTGGCATGGTTTTTATCTATTTGTTTTATATGAATAATAAACATGATAAATATGAACTCAAGGGCAAACATTTTCTTCTGTTTTTTTCCCCCATAGGAGAATATACATATTCAGGAAGAGATAGTTTGATTTTTTTGGTTGATGGTTCTAGGGCCATGTTTGAATCTCAGGGTGAAGTTGAACTGACTCCTTTTGACATGAGCATCCAGGTAAGACCACCTGGATAGTAGGGTGGGAGGTATCATCATGGTTGCTTTATTTCTCAGCTTTGCAGATTCAGAAACTTGATGTTGTCAGTGGCCCCCAGAATTAAGTAGATCACAGGACTGAGCAGCTCTTCTGAGACACTGATTTACCAGATGCTGACAATACTTTAAATGGGTAGACAGGATTTTCCTGGAATACTGACATCTTTAATTGTGTAATTAAGCAAATTTTATTCCAAAACATACAGAAAAAAAAAAAAGGTGCTGTTAGCAGTTATGGACTTATTGTTGGGTCACATCTCCTTATTGTTTGCTTAAACATTTCACTTATGTAATTACATATGTTTCTTGGTATCAGGCTACTTGGGGGAAGATCAAATGGCCTGTCTGAACTCGGTCAATTAAGTACATGACATGAAGGGGACACAAATCCAGGTTTTCTGATTCTAGTACTGGGCTGTTTTTCCCTCTTATAGCAGGATGTCCTTCCTGAGTAATGTGTTTTTAATTCCCTGATTTCTTATGACAAGAACTACTTATACTTCCATTATACACTTAACTCACTCTGCCTTTTATTATATTATAGTATATATGCCCGTCCCTCTCACTGATTCCTGACTTTCCTCAAGGTAGGGGTCGTGTCTTAATCTGATGCCATGTACAAATTCAGCAAATATATTAAGGTTCTACTATGTGCCAGGCACTTACGGAATTTAAGTTTAGTGGTAAGTTAAATATTAATTGAATTTTTATTTTGATTTTTGTTAGTGTATCCAGAGTGTGTATACCAATAAGATCATAAGCAGTAATCAAGATCTCTTGGCAGTGGTGTTCTATGGTACTGAGAAGGATAAAAATTCAGTGAATTTCAAAAATATTTACGTCTTACAGGAGTTGGATAATCCAGGTCAGTAGTAGTTTAAGATCCGCTTTTCCCTTACATTGGAAGGTCACGACCCTGAACAAAGAGGGATGTGGGAAAGGAAGTAGATGACCTCTTGACTAAGTGTATGCTTTCCTGCACAAGGGGGTTCTTCCTGGGATGTGGACCTTATGGGTTAAACACCTCTGGGGTAGAACGGGACCCTAGGCTCTTCTGTTAGCCTTATAAAAGAAGCACTGATGCAGTTCTGATTTTTCTGCCCATTTGACTTCCTGTCTCTGACCAGGTGCTAAACGAGTGCTTGAGCTTGACCAGTTTAAGGGGGAGCGCGGGAAAAAACATTTCCAAGACCTAATTGGCCATGGATCTGACTACTCACTGAGTGAGGTGCTGTGGGTCTGTGCCAACCTCTTTAGCGATGTCCAGGTTAAGATGAGCCATAAGAGGATCATGCTGTTCACCAATGAAGATGACCCCCATGGCAATGACAGTGCCAAAGCTAGCAGGGCCAGGACCAAAGCTGGGGATCTCCGTGACACAGGTTGGCATTTTCCCTGTTCTTTTACATGGGCGCTGAATCTTATTGCTTCTTTCTTTTTATTTTATTTTTTAAAGATTTTATTTATTCACGAGATAATTAGAAAGGCAGGTTCCCTGCAGGGAGCCTGATGCAGGACTCAATCCCAGGACCCTGGGATCATGACCTGAGCCGAAGGCAGATGCTCAACCACTGAGCCACCCCGGTGTCCCTTATTGCTTCTTTATAGTCAAACATTTGCTTTTCTCCATTCAGAATGAAATGAAAGAATAAAATGAAGCTGGGGCAGACACCTGTGTTATATTCCTAATGAAAATGATGAGGCCATTCACTTTCTTTCTTTTTTTATATTTATTTATTTATTTTAGAGGGAGAGCAAGAGCGTGCGTGTATACTAGTAGAGGGAGGGGCAGAGGGAAAGAATCCCAAACTGACTGCGCTGAGCACAGAGCCCAACTTGGGGCTCAATCCCACGACCCTGAGATCATAATCCGAGCTGAAATCAAGAGCCCGATGCCTAACCACCTGAGCCACCCAGATGCCTCAATGCCATTCACTTTCTACAGGGCTCTACTAGAGTGAGCTTTTCTTGACTTTTTATGCTACCATGTATGGTGGTGGTTTGAATAAGTTGTCAGGGCATCTGGCTGGCTCAGGAGGTAGAGCAGCTTTTGATCTCGGGGTTGGGAGCTAGAGCCCCGCATTGGGTATGAAACCTATTTAAAAAGAAAATAAAAATATTGAATAAGTTGTCATTATAGCATCTGATTCCTTTAGTGATTCTATAAGTCCTGAAACTACATTTTATTTTATTTTTATTTTTTTAAAAGATTTTATTTATTCATGAGAGACAGAGAGAGAGAGAGAGGCAGAGATACAGGCAGAGGGAGAAGCAGGCTCCATGCAGGGACCCCGATGTGGGACTTGATCCCGGGACTCCAGGATCACGCCCTGGGCCGAAGGCGGCGCTAAACCGCTGAGCCACCCAGGGATCCCCTGAAACTACATTTTAAAAATATTTATTTATTTGAGAGAGAAGGAGAGAACAAGCAAGAGAGCACACAGGCAGGGGAAGTGGCAGAGGGAGAGGGAGAGGAGCGGAACAAGCAGACTCCCCACCAAGCAGGAAGCCCAATGGAGGGTTCAATCCCAGGACCCTGGAATCATGACCTGAGCCGAAGGCAGACAGACATTTAACCGACTGATCTACCCAGACTCCCTTATAAGTCCTGAAAATGTTAATAGTCCATCTAGTTCTTTGCATATTTGGGTTTAACCAAAAAAACCTCTTGCTTGCTGAAAATTGTTTTCCCTCAACTTTTGTCCATCCTTGCCCCAGGTATCTTCTTGGACTTGATGCACTTGAAGAAACGTGGGGGTTTTGACATATCCTTGTTCTACCGAGATATCATCAGCATAGCAGAGGATGAGGACCTAGGGGTTCACTTTGAGGAATCGAGCAAGCTAGAAGACCTGTTGAGGAAGGTTCGTGCCAAGGAGACCCGGAAGCGTGTCCTCTGCAGGTGTGCTGTGAACTTGGGCCAGCCGCCCATGATCCCCTACCTAATCATAAGCACTGCACTGCATGGACCTCCTTGGCTACTTACCTCTGGGCGGTGCCCCACTATGTGTGGCTAAAAACTTGCTTTATTTCAGGATAGCACAAACTATTTGGTTCTCTTGTATGCTAGTTCTTCAGAGTAACACGGCACTCCACTTCCTTGGGATAAACAGTTGTGGCCTGCTGCTGTCCTCAGATGCAGTCACTAGTATATCATCTGCTTGCTTCTCTGTAAATTGTGGTTAACAGTAATACCTGATAAAGTGCTAGTGATTGTCACTGTTGTTGAGTTATTGTGATTTCTTGTAAACTTGAGACCAACAGGATCCAGATTGTTAAATTGCCTTCTTTTAGAGAGCTTTGCCTTTAGAATCCTAAGAGCTCTCCCCCCAATTCCCCCTTGTTGCTTTCTAAAGATTCACATCAGACTTTCATTTTAGACTAGTTTCAGCATAAGGGAACATGACCATTGGTAGCTTTTGACCAGTTTTTAAGAGAATTACTGACAATTCTACTAGAAAATTCATGAAATGGTTTTAGGGAAACCACAAACCAGCCCATTGCTATGGCTGTAGTTTGGCTCTCCTTTCCCCCTTAGGATTGATTTCTCTTTCCTTGCACAAGCATCCTGGCATCTCTTCTCCCTTCCTGAAATAATGGAGTATTGTTATTACAATTTGGAAATCTAGCACACATTTTGGTGGGGATGACGGAAAGAGTAAAATAGTGGTTAAATGTAGGTCCTGGAGTCCGATTGACTTGGACTGTAGTCGTGGTCCTTTTGTGCAACCCTGGGCAAGTTATATAACTTCTCTAGACCTCAGTAAAGTGGGAACAAAAACTGTACCACCTCATAGGATGGCTTATTTAATCAATATTAAATAAGATAACCCAGGCATAGTGCAGGGCACATGGTAAATATTTACAAATGTTAGGTGTCAGTTTTATTCTGTGGAAGAGGTGTTTTTTTTTTTTTTTTTGGAAGAGTTGTTATAGGATAATTGATATAAATAATAAATTGGAACTGTTTGAGAATGAATAATGCCTTAGGCCTAGAAAATGATTAATGTTCTCACTATAATCAAATAATGGAATTATTTTATTGCATGGTTATTGTGTGCCAGGCACTGTCCTAAGTTCTTTGTTAACACACAAACTTATTTAATCTTTTTTATTTTTATTTATTTTTAAAGATTTTATTTATTTATTCATAGAGACACAGAGAAAGAGAGAGAGAGAGAGAGAGAGAGAGAGGCAGAGACACAGGCAGAGGGAGAAGCAGGCCCCATGCAGAGAGCCCAACGTGGGACTCGATCCAGGGTCTCCAGGATCACACCCTGGGCTGCAGGCGGTGCTAAACCGCTGAGCCATCGGGGCTGCCCTGTAACTTTATTTTAACTTAGAGTTATGATATTTTCAGGATCGAAAGATAATGTAGTTCATAAATATGAAATTTAAGATTGGTAGGGAGGCTGATGGATTTGCTATTTTTGGTTAGAAATAGAACCAAGGTCATTTGAAGCCTGAGTCCAGAGTAGACCACATTGACCAGTGCTTTTTTTTCCCAGTATACTAAAATTTAGAGGACACAACGATTTTTAAAAATTACTTTTGAAGGTTGTACATTTTTAAAAATGTGTTACATTTATCGTCAGTTCTCTTTCAGCAGCCTTTAGACAACCGAGTCTAACAAGCCAGAATAGGCTTAAACTAGGAAATCACTAAATGGTGGGTGTTCGTGGTAATGCCCGTCTGTGGGTACATACTCCATTACCAAATTGTTGTTATTATTTTTTAAGATTTTACTTATTTATTCATGAGACAGAGAGAGAGAGAGAGGCAGAGAAACAAGCAGAGGGAGAAGCAGGCTCCCCGCAAGGAGCCCGATGTGGGACTCCATCCCGGATCCCGGAACCATGCCTTCAGCTGAAGGCAGATGCTCAACTACTGAGCCACCCAGGCGTCCCTCCATTACCAAATTAATCTGAAGGTATATTAGAGACATGAGAGACATACAGAGAGAGACAGAGATGTAGGCAGAGGGAGAAGCAGGCTCCATGCAGGAAGCCCAATGTAGGACTCGATCCCAGGACTGCGGGATCATGCCCTGGGCCAAAGGCAGATGCTCAACTACTGATCCACCCAGGCATTCCTTTTTTTAAAAATATGGTAAATATATTTGCACATTTCATTATTATAGGACATGTTTTCAAGAGGTCTTATTGCTGCATATGATGTTGGTATAAATACCCCGGAACAATATGTCCTAATGGAAAAATCCATCAGCTCTGAATCAGACATATCTGACTTTGAACAATTTTTTTTTTAATGATTTTATTCATCTATCTGACAGAGGGAGCACACAAGTAGGGGGTAGTGGCAGAGGAAGAGGGAGTAGCAGACTCCCCACTGAGCAGGGAGCCTGATGTGGGGCTTGATCCCAGAACCCTGAGATCATGACCCGAGCCTAAGGCAGCAGCTTATCTGACTGAGCCACACAGCCCCCCTCCTCCCTTTTTTAAAAAAATATTTTATTTATTCATGAGAGACACAGAGAGAGGCTGAGACATAGGTAGAGGGAGAAGCAGGCTGCATGCAGGAAGCCTGATGTGGGACTTGATCCTGGGACTCTGGGATCACGTCCTGAGCTGCAGGCAGATGCTCAACTGCTGAGCCACCCAGGCATCCTGAGGCACCCCTTTTTAAAGATTGATTGATTTGGCACGAGTGAGAGGGGTTGAGGGAGAGAGAATCTCAAGCAGACTCCCTGCCGAGTTTGGAGCCCAGTGTGGGACTTGATCTCACAACCCCGAAATCACAGCATGAGCTGAAACAAAGAGTCATACGCTCAACTAATTGTACCACCCAAGTGCCCCTGAACACTGGTTGTCTGTCCTTGGGAAAGTTAGATGACTTCTCTGAGTGTTTTCATCTGTGAAAATGACAGTAATAAGGTTTTGGGGTAGTAAACAACAGAAAATGACTCTTGACTAATTTCATATATTCAAACAAAATTCTGATCAAGGTAGTTTAGGAACCAAGGTGGCACTGGGAATCCAGATAGCAAGAACTAATGACAGTGTCTTTAGAACTGCTATCAGAAAGTATCCCCCATGACAAGGTCCTTCATCACTGCTTGTGACCTAGAGTCTTCTGAGATTATGTCTGATGGCTTAAGCCTAGGCCAGATATGTCCACCACTGACCAGAGGAGGGTACAGCACCTTGATTGACATTCTCTCAAAACTGCAGTGGGGGAAGGGCTTTCATTGTTAAAAGAAGGGAGAAGGGATACTAGACAAGCAGAAGCAACAGATCGTATAGTATTACAGGGTTATTATGATTAAATGAGAAAATAGCTATAAAGTGATACAGTGCTGGGTGGGCTCAATTAAAACCATCGTTATTTATTTATTTACTTACTTATTTTTAGAGAGAACATCCAGTCATGCTCTTCAGAGCTGGGGGCAAGGGGCACAGGGAGGTGGAGAGAGAATCTTAAGCAGGATCCATGCCAGTGCAGAGCCTGACTTGGGACTTGATCTCATGACTCTGAGATCATGACCTTAGCTGAAATCAAGAGTCAGATGTTTTGGGCTTTTGTTTTGTTTTGTTTTAAAATATTTTATTTTATTTTTTATTTTTTTAAAGATTTTATTCATTCATGAGAGACACAGAGAGATAGAGAGAGAGGCAGAGACACAGGCAGAGGGAGAAGCAGGCATCTTACAGAGAGCCTGACGTGAGACTCGATCCAGGGTCTCCAGGATCACGCCCTGGGCTGCAGGCGGCGCCAAACCGCTGTGCCACCGGGGCTGCCCTAAAATATTTTATTTATTAATGAGAGACACAGGGAAAGGCAGAGACAGAGGTAGAGGGAGAAGCAGGCTCCCTGTGGGGAGTCCCATGTGGGCCTCAATCCAAGGACTCAGATCACAACCTGAGCCAAGGGCAGATGCTCAACCACTGAGCCACCCAGGTGCCCCCAAACAATCATTATTTTTATTTCAGTACACTCTTTATCATTATTTTAAGTAGTTATATATTCTGAAACTAATTTTTGTGGTATAGACTCTGAAGATAATATTGTAGCAAACTACTGTATTATTAAAACACGTTTGGGCAGCCCGGGTGGCTCGGCGGTTTAGCGCCACCTTCGGCCCAGGATGTGATCCTGGAGACCCAGGATCGAGTCCTGCGTTGGGCTACCTGCATGGAGTCTGCTTATCCCTCTGCCTGTGTCTCTGCCTCTCTCATTGTGTTTCTCACGAATAAATAAATAAAATCTTTAAAAAAAATGTTATATTTATATTCTAAGAATTTGGATTATTGGAGAGAATAAGACAAGGCTTAGATACCACAAAAGAATTTTAGCTAGGAAAGCAAAATCTTTCAGTCCATGGTTTTTTATTTTAATCCCCTCCAGGTTGAAGCTTAAGCTCAGCAAAGATACTGCGCTCACTGTCGGCATTTATAATATGGTCCAGAAGGCTGTCAGACCTGCTCCGGTGAGGCTTTATCGGGAGACCAATGAACCAGTGAAATCCAAAACCCGGACATTTAATGTAAATACGGGCAGTTTGCTTCTGCCTAGTGACACCAAGAGATCTCAGGTAAGCCTGCCTTCTTATTGAATTTTGTCTCATTGAAGAATTAACAAGGAGGGAGACACTGATCAGCCTAACCAGTTAAATATCTTTCTGTGCTCATCTTTGTAGCTAAGCTGTTAAAACACAAAGCCATTACTCTTTGGAGCTCTGGCATCTAGATCTTTTATTTTATTTATTTATTTTTAAGATTTTAATTTTAAGTAATCTCTACAGGCAACATAGGGCTTGAATTTGCAATCCCGAGATTAAGAGTTGCAAGCTCCTCCACCAGCTGAGCCAGCCAGGCACCCAAGCATCTAGATCATTGATACCTCGACAGCTAGAAAGTTAGAACCAATGTTTAAAAGAGATGTCAGTGGAAACTTTAGCTCTTGACCACTCTCTGTTCTGCTCTAACAGTTGAATTCCTTACTTGGGCACAGTAGCAGAAAAAGCTTCATAGTTAAATAGGGAGATGAGCTAGGGAAAGTATGTTAGGTGTGCAGTGCACTTTTTCTGGGGAGAGTTTCCTCCTTCCAATCAAATTTTTCCTGTGCTTTGAAATGATACACATGTGCCTTTCTTAATCTGAAGGACAGACTGAAAATGCAGAACATTGTCTTCTCTCACCTTTGTTCAATCGATGGAAGGATTAGATGTCTAAAATTAAAATCAAATGAGTCATCCTTTTTAATTATGCAAAATGTGGGAGAAAATCTGAGATTTTTTTGCATAAGTTCAGGACCCAGAAGGATCAACTAAGTGACTAAATATTATTTTGATTCAACCCATGAGAAATGTTTTGGAGCACAAATCTCGAGCCAGAGTGTTCTGTCCTACTTTCTTTCTTTTTTTTTTTTTTTTTTTTTTTTTAATTTATTCATGATAGTCACACAGAGAGAGAGAGGCAGAGACACAGGCAGAGGGAGAAGCAGGCTCCATGCACCGGGAGCCCGACGTGGGACTTGATCCCGGGTCCCCAGGATTGCGCCCTGGGCCAAAGGCAGGCGCCAAACCGCTGCACCACCCAGGGATCCCCTGTCCTACTTTCTGAAGGAGAAGACAAGAAATTTCCTCTTCCATTTTGGAAGTAACTAGTTATCCATGTTGGTTTATTCATAGGCAGTAGCTCTTCTGGTCATGGAATTTCTTTCTTGAGCCAGTGTGCCTACAAAAAAACTCGAGGGCTCTGTTTTGTTCATTAACCTCAAATTTGACTCTGTTGCTAAGTTCTGTTACTAGTCATGTATCTCTTTTTTTTTTTCAAAGGTTTTTTATTTATTCATGAGAGACAGAGACACACATACACACACACACACACACACACACACACACACACACAGAGGCAGAGATACAGGCAGAGGGAGAAGCAGGCTCCATACAGGGACCCCAATGTAGGACTCAATCCCGGGTCTCCAGGATCATGCCCTGGGCTGAAGGCGGTGCTAAACCGCTGAGCCACCTGGGCTGCCCACTAGTCGTATATCTACAGCCACAGTACAAAATTAAAGTTTGGAGGGAATACTTAATATGTGTGTTTGTGTGTGTGTCTGTCTCTCACACTCAGACCCACCGTGGTGCCTTATATAGGTCCTCTTGATAAATAGGCATGGTTTGAGCATCTTTTGTGGGTCAGAGATGACGCTGAGGGTTCAGTATTTGTTAACTGAGAGAAGGAGTCAATGCCTGAAGAGCATAACCTTCAGCACCAGAGAGATGGTCGTTTAAAGCCCAATTCGATCGTATAACCTAGGAGCAAGTTTCCAACCATGAAGCCTCAGTTACTCATCCATAAGATGGTTTTTAACACCTACCACCTAGGACTGACACAGACGATAGATTGGATAATGAATATAAGATTCCTGGCTGGCACTTAGTAAATGTTAATTCCCTATGGTAGGTAGGAGGCAGATGCCCTTGGTGAGACATCTACCTGTTCCTTAGAAGAAAGCTGATTCTAACCTGCTAGTGTCATGTGGCCATCATTTTGCATCTCCATGTTGCCTGTGTATGTGGCCCTTGTGTTCCCTTTCCTTCAGAACTATGGGAATCGTCAGATTGTACTAGAGAAAGAGGAAACAGAAGAGCTGAAACGCTTTGATGAACCAGGTTTGATTCTCATCGGTTTCAAGCCCTTGATAATGCTGAAGAAGCACCATTACCTGAGGCCCTCCCTGTTTGTGTACCCTGAAGAGTCCTTGGTGAATGGTACGTTATAGACTGAGGGTAAATAAATGAGTAACAGAAGGTAGTTCTGCTTGGAAACTGGATAGGATGTAACAAGAGAGTTTTTTTTTTTTTTTTTTTTAAGATTTAATTTATTTACCCATGAGAGACACAGGGAGAGAGAGAGAGAGACACGCAGAGACATAGGCAGAGGGAGAAGCAGGCTCCATGCAGGGAGCCCGATGCAGACTCGATCCCGGGACTCCAGGACCACACCCTGGGCTGAAGGCAGGTGCTAAACTGCTGAGCTACCCAGGGATCCCTGCAAGGGGGTATTTTGAAAGTGTTTCATGCTCAGATAAGTTTTGGAAATTTGGGACTACACAAAATTAAAAAGATTTCTTTACGACCTCTAATACACTGTTATATGTTGTGAGTATCCAGGAGGGGCTAAGGAATTAGTATTTTTAAAACTCCTATGGAGTTCTTTCTTTGAGGCATCAGATAGAGTTAAAAAGGAAAAAAAAAAAAAAAAAAAAAAAAACCCAGTTTCTTCCCTAGTGTTGGCAATTAAAGGTGGTATGAACTAGGTCATTGTGTTTGTGCTGTCCAGACCTATATTCCTCTGTGCTATAGCTCATGAACCCCTGGATTTGACCTGGTTGGCTTTTCTTAGTAACTGGGGCTTATATCATTAGTCTGAAGATAGTAAAAGGGAACTAATGTTAATAATTCACACTCTGAAATGGAGTATTTGAGGCATCTAATCTCATTGCTGTCCCTACTCTTTCTTTCTGTCTGCTGCCCCCACTTCCCTTCACACCTTACCTATTGAAGTATCATAAGCCCTTTTAAGAAAATGGAAGAGAAATTGTTGGCTTTTAACATGCGCTAAGAGGGAAAAAAGGAAGAGATACCTTTAGGATACAGATCCCTGGGACATTTGTTTTCCAGGGAGCTCAACCCTGTTTATTGCTCTGCTCACCAAGTGTCTGGAGAAGGAGGTCATGGCAGTGTGCAGATACACCCCCCGTCGGAACATCCCTCCTTATTTTGTGGCCTTGTTGCCACAAGAAGAGGAGCTAGATGACCAGAAAATTCAAGTGACACCCCCAGGTATGTGAAAGATATTTTCAGTGCTCCTGAACCTTGCTCAGACTTTGGAATCCCTTATAGGGTCCCAACTCAGAGCTGCTGAACCAGAGTCTCCAAGAATGGGGCCTGGGAAAGGTGTATTTTTAGGGGATCCCTGGGTGGCGCAGTGGTTTGGCACCTGCCTTTGACCCAGGGCGCGATCCTGGAGACCAGGGATCGAATCCCACATCGGGCTCCCGGTGCATGGAGCCCGCTTCTCCCTCTGCCTGTGTCTCTGCCTCTCTCTCTCTCTCTCTCTCTCTCTCTCTGTGACTATCATAAATAAATAAAAATTTAAAAAAAATTTAGGGATCCCTGGGTGGCGCAGTGGTTTGGCGCCTGTCTTTGGCCCAGGGCGCGATCCTAGAGACCTGGGATCGAATCCCACATCGGGCTCCCGGTGCGTGGAGCCTGCTTCTCCCTCTGCCTGTGTCTCTGCCTCTCTGTCTCTCTCTCTGTCTCTGTGACTATCATAAATAAATAAAAAAATTAAAAAAAATTTTTTTTTAAATTAAAAAAAAAAGAAAGGTGTATTTTTAGAGTTTCACAGGTGGATTTAATGCAGAGCCAGGTAAAGCTGCCAAATATGGTTGTGCAGTGCATAGTGTGCACAACTGTACGAGGCATCTCTGCATCCACAGTTGAGAACTGGCTGCATAGAGACTGTTTGCAGTCTTTGTTATTGACAAAGTTTCTTTCTTTCTTTATTATTATTTTTTTAAAGATTTTATTTATTTATGCATGAGAGACACACAGAGGCAGAGATACAGGCAGAGGGAGAAACAGGCTCCATGCAGGGAGTCTGATGCAGGACTTGATTCTGGGACTCCAGGATTACGCCCTCAGCCAAAGGCAGGAGCTAAACTGCTGAGCCACCCAAGAATCCCATGACAAAGTCTTTGGCTCAACTGCTGACACCTTTTTACTAAAAGCCATTGTTTGCCACCTTTGCAATGTTTAATGTTTGGTTTGTCCTCTGCATACACCAAGGCAATGAGGTTTAGTGGAAAGACCATAGCTTTTGAGGTCAGACTTGATTTATTCTTATGTGTGGGAAAGTGTACTTTCTTTAGTCTCAGGCCCATCTCTGCCACTTGTTACCTGGCTGACTTGGGCAAATAATTTAATCTTTCTGTTTCTATTCCTTATCTGCAAAGATGAGAATTCTGGAACACTTTTCAGGTTGTTTCCCATATGAAATAAGTTAATAAATGTATAAGTGCCTAGTACAAAGTAGCCAAAAGATGGTAGGTAGTCTTCTTCTTGAGCCATGCTAATAAACAACTATAAAGTAACTCTGTGGAAAAAAAGCTTTTTTTTTTTTTTTTTTAAAGATTTTATTTATTCATGAGAGACACACAGAGAGAGGCAGAGACACAGGCAGAGGGAGAAGCAGGCTCCCTACTGGGAGCCCGATGTGGGACTTGATCCCAAGACCCTAGGATCACAACCTGAGCCGAAGGCAGATGCTCAACCACTGAGCCACCCAGGAATCCCAACTCTTTGAAAATGTTATTTTTGTAACCCTGGTCATTAGAATGCTGAGGAATAGCTTTATATGTCGGTTAGTGAGTTCTTGTCTCTCAGCTCCAAGCTCCTCCTGTTCTGCTCTGTTCTGCTGAGGTGGACACTCTCCAAACCCAGTGTCCTCCTTCGCCATCTGACTCTGTCAGGCTCTGTCAGTGATGGGTGCTAGAGGTAAAGCATAAGGCAGAGGCCAGCAAAGGGACCTGCTCCTTCCTTTTGCTCAGTGCCGTTGGCATTGCCAGCAACAGCCTTTCACCTGGCAGCGACAGTTGGTTCCAGTCTAGATTTTTAAGACTCTTTGAGCCTGACAGAAACTGGAACACAGATCAGCCTGATGACCCTTCCACTTTCCTTTTAGCATGTGTGTGTGTGTGTGGTGGTCGGGTGACGAGGGGAGAGACTGAAGCTCAAAGGGCCAGATGGAGCTGGGACTCAGCCCTCCCGGGAGGGGGCACTACCCAACTGGCTCTGGGCATGTAAGAAGGCCGGAGCCTGGAACCGACTGCCACTGGCAGGTGAAGAGCCCTAGTGAATGCCAGCAGGGGCAGGGACAGGAGGGCATGGCAAGGAGTAGCCTGCCTCCCTCTCCACTCTGCAGGCTCCAGAGGGAGTCAGTTAGGCTGACAGTAACAGGAATCAGCTGATAAAGGAGAAGTTGGGTTGTCAGCCCCACAGTCCCAGCCCCAGCTTCACAGGACACAGAAGGCGAATCTGGAGTTGAGACAAATGACAATTCTATAACTGAAACCTTTTGTGAAGTCAAATCTCAGAAAACTCATCTCCCTTCTTCAGGCTTTCAGCTTGTCTTCTTACCCTATGCTGATGATAAACGCAAGGTGCCCTTTACTGAAAAAGTCATGGCAAACCCAGAGCAGATAGACAAGATGAAGGCTATTGTTCAGAAGCTCCGATTCAATTACAGGTGAGTAGTGGGTCCATCTCAGGCTTTCTTTTGGAACCGTCTCCTGAAGTGAGAGGATTGTCTTACTCCCAGGCCGCTGCTATGTAGGGGAAGAAAGTGTTCAGGTTCTTTCTCTCCCCATGTCCCACCTCCTCTGTCTTGTTTTTGTACTTCCATGGCCCCTCTTCCTCTGTGTCTCTCTATGCCCACTGTTGCTCATAACAGACAGATGGGCAGGTGTTGTTTGCCTTTTAAACTAGTCCTTGGATTCCCAATAAATTGAAAATTGGAGAGAGGAAAGTTGATTAAAGAGGGAAGATTCCCTGCTGTTTGATTTGGGCTGTTTTCTCAGCTGACCCTGGGCCTGTGCTGCCTCCGTCGGGTTTATTTAATAATTTTATTCATTTGTTTTTTTTTTTTTTTCAATGTTTCAGTGTACTTATGCTATTATTCTTGTTTTACTAGAAGTGACAGCTTTGAGAACCCAGTGCTACAGCAACACTTCAGGAACCTGGAGGTGCTGGCTTTGGATTTGATGGAACCCGAGCAGGCGGAGGATCTGACACGTAAGACAGCTATGGTGGGGCTCAGTGGTTCTTTCCACGGAGCTTTTCCTAATGGTTTCCCTCTGGACTGAGAGGTGGATGCATTTTCTAGCACCCTCTAAAGACTCAGCCTTGTCCTTCCAGCCGTATCTGAGAGATTTTCTAGACCAGCATAGGCTGCCTCTGAACAGATTTGGCTGGTTCTTTTTGTTTATGAGATTTTATTTATTATTTGAGAGAGAGAGAATGAGTGAGCAAGAGAGAGAGCTTGAGCTGGGGAAGAGGGAGAAGGAGAGGGAGAAGCAGGCTCCATGCTGAGCATGGCTTGATCCCGGGACCCCAGAATCATGGCCTGAGCCAAAAGCAGATGCTTAACTGACTAAGCCACCCAGGTTCCCCAAGATTTGGCTGGTTCTGTAATGAGAAGAGAGGAAAGTGCCAGACTTCTGAGACCTGCCTTTGAACGAGGCCACTTTGTGACTAGATATCGGTAAAAGTAAAAAACAAAAACAAAAACGGAAACAAATCTGTAATGTTTATTGAGCACTCACTTTATGCCAGGCACTGTTGTCCTGTGTATTGTTGACTCCGTTAATTCTGGTAACTATGAGAGAGGTGCTGCTGTTGTCCTTATTTTCTAGAGAAGGGAGGGACTTGCTGAGGCACGAAGTAGTGAGCGACGAATCTAGGTTTAGAATCCACGGAGTCTGGCCTGGAGCCCTTGCTCTGTGCCACTGTGCTTACTGTCTCTCCATCAGACTTTATGTGCTCTGCCTGAGAAGATCCTCCTTGTTACCCAGCGTCAGGAAGATTGGCCTGGCCTCCTCGGTTGAGCTCTGAGCTCGCTGCCAGTCCCTTTCTTGATTGTAATTCTCTTACATATTTCACAAGAGGACATGCAGAGTTTACTGATGTCAGTAAATGGCCAGTGGGAAACAGATGGGGTTTGATGAAGGCTCTTGACAGACATTGAAAGAATCCAAACAATTAATGTAACCTGCTTAGCTTCCCAGGTATTAATGATCTCTTTTATGCTAAACCAAATAGCCCCAGCACGAGAGCTATGAGAGCCAGTGCACCCGTGCTGTGGCATAACCATTAGCCAGATCTGTCAGGAGGGCATTGCTGGGGTTAAGTGGCCCATCTCTCCGGATGGCCTTTTTTTTTTTTTTTTTTTAAGATTTTTATTTATTTATTCATGAGAGACACAGAGAAAGAGAGAGGCAGAGACACAGGCAGAGGGAGGAGCAGGCTCCATGCAGCCCAATGTGGGACTCAATCCCAGATCTCCAGGATCATGCCCTGGGCTGAAGGCGGTGCTAAACTGTTGAGCCATCCAGGGAACCCCGAGCACTACCATTTTTAGAGGAGAAAAAGGGAAGCAGTCCCAGCAAAGGAGTCCCCTGTAGGGTCAATGGAGGCCCAGGAGAAAAATCAAAATTGCATGGCGTCATGAAGCCAAACGGAGAAAGTGAGAAAACAGTCGCTTCAGTGAGTTATTAAGAGAAAACCATTATCATTGTGTCAGAGGGAAGCAGATACACATCGGATTAGAAGTGAATGAAATGGGCAGCCCGGTGGTTTATCACCTGCCTTTGACCCAGGGTGTGCCTGGAGTCCCGGGATCGAGTCCCACATGGGGCTTCCTGCATGGAGCCTGTTTCTCCCTCTGCCTGTGTCTCTGCCTCTCTCTCTCTCTCTCTCTCAAGAATAAATAAATAAAATCTTAAAAAAAAAAAAAAAAGAAGTGAATGAAGAATATAAAAGAGCAAAGAGTCAAAGCTGTGTGATGTCTGAGTGGTAGGAGACCCGGGTCCTAGAGCAGATGTCCACCAATCACGGCAGCTGCAGTTCCGACCAGAGCCTAGCAGAAAGGACAGAGCTGGGGACACAGGCTCGGGAGTCACGGACATGAGGGGACGCTGAAGGCGGTGGCAGCAGACAGAAAGAAGGGGCTGAGGAGATACAGGAAAAACCAGAGTAGCCAGAAGTTTTTTGAAAATAGGCAGGAAGAGAAAACACAGCTTGCAGTAAAATTACAGGACAGGAGCCAGGATGCAAGAGGCTGAGGCCCTGGTAAGGAACAGAGAGGATGCCATAGAACAAAAGGGAACAACTGTGTCCAGGCAATTCCTGAGTATCAGGGCCGAGATGTGGTTAGTATCTCCTAAGAACGTATCACAGTCCCCATCTTACCTATAAAGAAACTGAGTTTCAGGCAGATCCACGAGATCCCAAGGATACTCAAGTTAGTACTCGGCAGAGCTGGGAATCAAATCTGTATCAGCTGTTCCAAAGCCTGTGTCCATCGCTGCAGTGCTGGAGACCAGGCAACTGACTTCCTGATAAAGGCCATTGGGGGTTGTGGCGTGGAGGGGGGTGCAGCCCGGGTGGCTCAGCCGTTTAGCGCCACCTTCAGCCCAGGGCGTGATCCTGGAGATCTGGGATCAAGTCCCACATTGGGCTCCCTGAACGGAGCCTGCTTTTCCCTTTGCCTGTGTCTCTGCCTCTCTCTCTCTCTGTGTCTCTCATGAATAAATAAATTAATTAAATATTTTAAAAAATGGGAGCACTCTAGGTGACCTTGGGCCCCAGCTTTCTGTCACTTTACTTCTTACTAGGTGGCCTCCTCAGGCTACACCAGTGGTTCTGAGTGCCTGGACCAGCAGCACTGGCATCACCTGGAGACTTGTCAGAAATGCCAACTTTGAGCTCTTTCCCAAGCAGACTAAACCTGAAACTCAGGTTGGGACCCAGCAATCTGTGCTTTATAAGAGGCCTTCCAGGTGATTTTGAGACATGCTACTACCTCTAGCACACTGGTCCTCAACTTTGGCCGTATGACAGAATCATCTGGGGGACTTAAAAAAATCTGGCTGTTTAGGCCTCATGCACAGACCAATTAAATCAGAATCTCTAGGGTAGGGTTTGGACATCAGTATTTTTTTAAAAGTCCTAGCTGAAAAACAAAAACAAAAACAAAAACAAAAAAAAAATAATAAAAAATTAAAAAAAAAAAAAAAGAATGAATGAATGAATGAATGTCCTAGCTGGTTCCCAGGTTGAAAACCAGAGTTCTTGCAGACACTCGTGTAGACTAGGACATGGGGCTTCTGACTAAGCAGGAGCCCAGTTGGGCTGTAACTTTGTGCCAGGAGCTCCCATCAGTACTCTGCAAACATGGCAACTTGAGGAGGCGATGAGACCCCTCTCATCATGCCTGCCCTGACACAGCTCACATCAGAAGCTCTACAAACCATACATTGGTAAGGTAACAATAAAGAAAACAAAAATACTGTTTTTCCTGCAGAGATCTCTTTTTTTCCCATTGTATTGGTCTTGGGGAATGCTCTTGCCATCCCAACTGGACCCCAATGCCCCTGGCCTCCCCTGCACCTCACATTCCATCTATCAGTTCTGCTGCTTCTCAGGTTTGTGGTCTCTTCTCCCCACCCAACTTTGGCCATCTGTCTCCCCTTCCTTCAGTTCATACTCTACACACAGCTCGGGGTGATCTTTCTAAAATGTAAATGGGATCATGTTGTTCCCCTGCTCATAGCCCTTCAGAGTTTCTCCACTGTTCTCAGGATGTCTAAAGTCCTGGGTGCGCATTCGAGGCTTCCCTGACCTTACCATGACTGCCTTTCCAGCCTCCTTGCTGGTCCTGCCCTCCTGATACTGCTTTGAAGCTGTATGTCACCTGCTATTTCTTACCTCTACCTTCTCCTGCTTGGACCAGCATTTGCCTGAAGAAGAACACTCAGCTTTCCAGATTCGGCTGTGGAAAGTCTTTCCTGACTCCTACATTCCAATGTGCCTTGTTCAGTCCTTTCCTTTATGGCATTGCCTCCTACTGCATTTATGGTTTTTTTTATTTATTTATTTATTTATTTATTTATGAATGATAGTCACAGAGAGAGAGAGAGAGAGAGGCAGAGACACAGGCAGAGGGAGAAACAGGCTCCATGCACCGGGAGCCCGATGTGGGATTCGATCCTGGGTCTCCAGGATCGCGCCCTGGGCCAAAGGCAGGCGCTAAACCACTGCGCCACCCAGGGATCCCTGCATTTATGCTTTTACTCCCTCTTTACCCTGACCAGACTATAAGCCCACTGGGGGCATGGACTCTTGTTTGGAACCCCAGGCTCTAGCCTAGTTCTTTTTTTTTTTTTTTTTTAAGATTTATTCATGAGAGACATAGAGAGGCAGAGACACAGGCAGAGCGAGAAGCAGGCTCCATGCAGGGAGCCCAACGTGGGACTCAATCCTGGGTCTCCAGGATCCTGCCCTGGGCTGAAGGCGTCGCTAAACCGCACTGGGGCCGCGCTCTAGCCCTGTTCTTGAACTCTATCACTCCTAGCTATTTGACCTTGGGCAAGTCATGTAACCTCTTGGCTTTCTTCTGTAAAACAGGGAGAAGAATTTACCTACCCTCTAGAGGATTAGATTTTAAAAAATAAAGTTTAAAGCCTTTAGAAAGGTGCCTGGCTGTAGTAAGTGCTCATCAAATGCAATTGTTCGAAGGTACTTGATCAATATTAGAGAGGCTTCATTGAATGCTTTCACCGGGTCAGCTGCCTCCTCCTAGACCCTCCCCTGGCTTCCCTAACTGTAGCAGTTAGGAGCTTTCTCCTCTTGTCCACATAGACTTGGAACTGGGCAGGAAGTCAGGACTTGTGGCTCACCTGGCCACTCTTGTGTTTTGTTTTCTAGTGCCTAAGATTGAAGCAATAGATAAAAGACTGGGCTCCTTGGTGAATGAGTTTAAGGAGCTTGTCTACCCACCAGATTACAGTCCTGAAGGAAAAGCTCCCAAGCGGAGACAAGGTAAGGAGCTGGGTTATTTTTTATATTGTTTATCTGACTCAGTCTGTACTTTGATCACGTGGCATGGTGCCTTAGTACCTTACCCAGTGCTCTGTAAATGCTATTGGGAGGGAGGGAGGAAGGACGGACGGATGGACTGTCGGACCTAACCAGAGTGAGCACCACTTTTGGGTAAACTGATGGCACTTACACTACTTTGAACTCTCTTCTAGGTGTGGCGCAGTTTTGACTTTATGCTTCAGTGAAGCTGCCTTATTAAAACACCTTCCAGGGGCATCTGAGTGGCATAGTCAGTCAACTGTCCAACTTTTGGTTTCAGCTCAGGTCTGATCTCAGGGTCATGGGATCAAGCCCCATGTTGGGCTCAGTGCAGAGTTTGCTTTGCTTAGGACTCTCTCTTCCTCTCCCTCTGCCCCACCCCATGTGCGTGCTCACTCACTCAAATAAGTAAATCTTAAAAAACAACAAAAAAAAAACAGAACAAACAAAAAAGCAAAAACCCCCCTCCCATGGTGTTCTAGGTAGGCATCATAGCTTTATGGAACATGGTTAACTGGAGCTCAGATCACAGGAGGGCGCCTGTGTAGTGTAACCGGGATGCCACTGTTAGTATTTCCAATCGCTCCCTCTTGATCTTCCCCCCCAGATGATGAAGGTCTTGGAAGCAAAAGGCCCAAGATGGAGTTATCTGAAGAGGAGCTGAGGGCCCATGTCAACAAGGGCACGCTGGGTAAGCTCACTGTGCCCATGCTGAAGGAAGCCTGCAGGGTGTGTGGGCTGAAAGGTGGGTTGAAGAAGCAGGAGCTGCTGGACATACTCACTAAGCACTTCCAGAAGAACTGACCAGCCAGCCAGCCACCCTTCTGCACTACAGCCAGGCTGCCTAGTTTTGTTCTCATCAAGTTAAAATATGTTTCTCCTGAACCAGGAAGAGTCTGCCTGATAAAAGCCAAGGACCTTACACTTATGGACCTTACATGTAGTGGAGACTTTCTGTTGCCATGGAGACCGCATAGTCCTCCCACTTTGCTGTGCTTTACTGTCTGAATAAAGATCCCTAACTTTGTACTATACACTGTTCTTTAGTGTGAAAGAGAAAGATGTGTCTGCCTCACATCCAGAGATCACTTGCCACTGGCTATCAGCTTAATTTTCTCTCCCATTAGGAGCACATCATCATCATAATGGAAACATATCCGTGGAGGCAGCAGAGTGTAACAATTAAGGACAGGTGAACATACTTCAGAAATGACAAGCTCTAGCAATAGTCTTCCCATCTTCTGGCCTCCTACCTATTGGAGGCAGATCTTTAAGATCTCTTTCACTGCATCTTTAAGGCAGATCTAAAGATCAGATTTCAGAGACCATAAGAAGGTAACATTTCTAAAAAAAAAAAAAAAAAAGAATGTAACATTTCTAATCCTGGTACCATTTGCTTCATAAGTAAATAGCCCCCTTCATGCTGCATTTGTCTTAATGTGACATTCAGGTATATGAAGATACGTACATTTTCTGTTGCCCTGAGAATTTGGGTTCCAGCATAAGTGAAATGAGTTGTTCCTCCTATTTTTCAGGGGAGCTATATATAGTAAGATGAGGAGAGCTCCTAGTATTAGGAAAGGGGGAAGAGGAGCAGGGTGTCTTTCTCTTTGTGTGTGTCCCTCCCCCTACAACGCCATCCATCTTCTATCCTCTCTGTACCTTTCCTGCTCTTTCTGTTGCTACTGCTTTTGAAGAATTATCCTGAGAGAAGGAAGGAAAACATCTGGAAGAGTTTTGCATCCACCAAGGATGGCTAGAGATTCAGAATTTGTAGGGTGTGTGTCTTTTAGGATGAGAATAAGCATCTCATGAGACATAGGAAGACTCAAATTATTCTTGTAAGATTTTCAGTTTTGGGGATCCCTGGGTGGCGCAGCGGTTTGACGCCTGCCTTTGGCCCAGGGCGCGATCCTGGAGACCCGGGATCGAATCCCACGTCGGGCTCCCGGTGCATGGAGCCTGCTTCTCCCTCTGCCTGTGTCTGCCTCTCTCTCACTGTGTGCCTATCATAAAAAAAAAAAAAAAAGATTTTCAGTTTTGGATTCTTTGTACTCTGAGCATTACAAGGTTTTTTTTGTTTTGTTTTTACTTGGAAAGTAGATGCTATGTTCTTGTTTGACTTTCTTTCCTTCTCTGGGGGAGAGGGAAATTAATTCTCCACTTAGATGCTTTTGAGGCTACAGGAAGATAATGCAAAGCCATTTAATACAGTAAGTGCTCATTCTTGTTGAGAAATTAGACCATGCCTCTTAAATGCAGCATGCTTGGAAACCCTAGGCTCTAGAGAATATTACTAATACTACAAAGATAGATGCAAATCAGGCTAGTCACAAGTAGGAGAGTAAGAATGAGTACCACTACTAGGCCTTTGTTTTAAACCCTGGATTTCCTGGCGAGTGAGTTCCAGGCTTTTCTATGCACTCCTGAGGGACTTTACCCAAGTCCAGGCTCCTTTTCCTGGGTTATCTTTACAAAGTGAAGAGAATGAAAGAGCTCAAGGTAGTGTGAATGATGTTAGAAAAATAACCATTAAAAAAAAAAAAGGGATCCCTGGGTGGCACAGCGGTTTGGCGCCTGCCTTTGGCCCAGGGCGCAATCCTGGAGACCCGGGATCGAATCCCACATCGGGCTCCCAGTGCATGGAGCCTGCTTCTCCCTCTGCCTGTGTCTCTGCCTCTCTCTCTCTCTCTCTGTGTGTGACTATCATAAATAAATAAAAAAATTAAAAAAAAAAAACCATCTGAGGTCTGTGATACGTAGCAGTTGTACGATCTCTGTGAATTAATGACACTTGTCTTCTCTGCTTGTTGATCCTCCAGGAGGGAAGAAATGTCCAAACGTAATTTGGTTGGGCTTTTGTAAACTCTTAAGTCAAATTTAGTAAATGTGCATCTTGAGCAATTTACCTAGCCTTTCAAGCCACAGTTTTCTCATATTTATAACAAGAGTGATAACGTGGAATAGTGAAAATGAGAAAATATGTAACACGGTGCTGAGGAGGTAAGTAGTAGCTCTGAGCCGGTTAACCCCTCTGGCTGCAAACAGGTTTCAGTCTGCTGGGGGAGTGGCAGGGGGTGGCTTGGGAGGGGGCAGTGAACTGGCATATGCGTGCCACCAGCAGGAAGGAGGGGGCGAGTCCTTGCTGAGCGGCCCCCTGGGCAGGTGGAGCAGCAGCTGGCTGCAGCTGGGGAGCACCAAGCAAACACATTCGCATATGGATGTATACCTCCAGACCAGATGCAGAGGAAACACCTGGTTATGTCTTGTTTTATTTTTTTATTTTTAAAAATTATTTATTTATTCATAAAGACAGAGAGAGAGAGGGAGAGAGGCAGAGACACAGGCAGAGGGAGAAGCAGGCACCATACAGAGAGCCTGACGTGGGACTCTATCCGGGGTCTCCAGGATCACGCCCTGGTATGTCTGGTTTTAAAGTCTTATTAAAATATTAGAAGAAGGGGCGCCTGGGTGGCTCAGTGGTTGAGCCTCTGCCTTTGGCTCAGGTCCTGGGATCAAGTCCCACATAGGGCTCCCTGTGTGGAGCCTGCTTCTCCCTCTGCCTATGTCTCTGCCTATTTCTGTGTCTCTCATGAATAAATAAAATCTTTATATATATATATATATATATATATATATATATATATATATATATATATATATATAAAGAAAAGCAAAAAAATAAAAAAATAAAAAAAATAAAAATAAATTTAAAAAAGGGGATCCCTGGGTGGCGCAGTGGTTTAGCGCCTGCCTTTGGCCCAGGGCGCGATCCTGGAGACCTGGGATTGAGTCCCACGTCGGGCTCCCAGTGCATGGAGCCTGCTTCTCCCTCTGCCTATGTCTCTGCCTCTCTCTCTCTCTCACTGTGTGCCTATCATAAATAAATTTTAAAAAAAAATTAAAAAAAAAAAAAACAGAAAGCAAAGTAGGATGACCACGACCTCTGAGAGAGATTAATCATCCACTTCCTCTCCCTCATCTAGAAATTCCAACCTCAAATCCATATGGGGGAAAACACACACCTGCTATACTTAGCTGGATGACTATCCAGCCTTTCTGGGTTTGTGCCCGAACTGTCCCTGAATGTGTAATAATCCTTATTGTAACTGACTGCATCAGTATGAAGGTCAGTCCTACGTGGGATACACTTCTGGCCACTCGGAAACAGCTGGGAACATTTCCCTTTTGGGCCCTGCCAGCACCTCCAGTGTTGTCATGACCCTAGTTTTGACATGTCCATATTTATTGCTGTGTTGACCTGAGAGCCTCACGCCCTCGATGTCACCACCAATCCCCACAACCTTATTGTCTGTTGCTATGTAACAAATCAGCCCAAAACTGTCGGCTTAAAAACAACGAACGCTTATTGTCTCTCACAGTTTCTGTGTAGGGAGCTTGGGAGTGGATAAGCTGGCTTGAAGTCAGTCATGAAGTTGTATTCAAGATGTTGGCCAGGCCTGCAGTCATCTGAAAGCTTGACTGAGGCTGGAGGATCCACTTACAAGAAGGCTGATTAATTTTAATTTTCTCTATCTTGTTTTGACATTTGGGATGAGGGGTGCTTATAGGCCTGGGGAGAGACTGCCCCTCGCAGGGCTAGCTAGTTCCTGAACATAGTTAACCTACTTGCCAGCATGCCTCTCTCATGTGAGCCAAACAGCTTACCAACCTTGCTGCTGCCCTAAATCATCCCAAGGCCAGCAACACAGCAACTGGAAACCACTCATAGCCCAAAGCCCACTGGAATTGTTGACTGGCCACCTCTGCCCTGCCTTGCCTTTGCCACAGAAACCCCGATACCAGCTGTGCCCTAAACTTTCCCCTTGCTCTTGCTCTACCTCCTGGCCAAATCCTGGGTGCTTCCCCTGTGGCCCTGTGTGGTGACGCATGCCTCCTTCTCTTGGAAAATGTGAGTAGTAAATTCTTCCAATGGCATCAACCTCTCCTCTCCTTGAATTTATTACAGTCCTCTCTGTATATTAAGATCCTGTGAGTATAGATGAGACAGAGGCTCATTGCCATGGCTGGCAGTTAGCGCTAGCTGTTGGGTAGACACCTTCGGACCTCTTCACAGGTTGCCTAAAGGACTTCATAACACAGCTGTGACTTCCCTCATATCCAGTGATCCAAAGACATGAAGGTAGAAGATATAATGTCTTACGGAGCCTTGGAAGTCACACATCTTTGCGCCGTGTTGGTCATGCAGTCTGGTTCCGAGTTGGTGAGGGCTGTGACTGCACAGGGCATGAATTCCAGGTCAGGTTCCCTGGGGGCCATCTTGGAGGCTGGCTGCTGTAGCACATCATGGAAAATACTGACTTGCTTTCTTTTTCTTCCTTCAGAAGAGAACAAGCAATACTACCCACCCACCCCTGGCTTCCTCCTATAAGCAGAAATGTCTGCCAAAGCCAGAGACACATGCCTGATTTTTCAACATGTAACTTAGCTGACATTGAGAGGGAAGTGGGGTGATACTAAGTGTCTAGAACAAGCTCCTCTTCCTTCCCTATCACAGTTTGGAAAATGCATTGTTCAGTACTTAACATACTACAAATGACCTTTAGCAAGATCATTATTGTTAAGTGTAAAAACATCCCCTAATCATGGGTCCTTTCAGCAAACTTTAGATTCTAAAACAGAAGTTCTGGGCAGCCCGGGTGGCTCAGCGGTTTAGTGTCACCTTCGGCCCAGGGAGTGATCCTGGAGACCCAGGATCGAGTCCCACATCGGCACCCTGCATGGACCCTGCTTCTCCCTCTGTGTCTCTGCTTCTCTCTCTCTGTCTCTCATGAATAAATAAATAAAATCTTAAAAAAATAAAACAAGTTCTTAACCAGTGTTTGAGATCAGAGGACCCTTTCAAACCCGATGAAAGCTATTGGATTCTCTCCAGAATGTTTATATGCAAAATTCGGTAACCACCTTCATAAATGGCTAGTTGGAAATTACTAAATGTCCCTCTTGCCTACATGTTTCTAGGCTTTAGGAATTACTCATTCCACACTTCTGCAGCATCTGTTAGGGCACTGCCACAGGTGCTAGGGCATCACATAAATTCCTGCTCTCTAATGAGGGCAATAATTGGAAAATCACCTCTGATATTAGTTAAGGACAAGTTAAAAATCAAGCGTCACAGCACTAGGGGAAAGAGGCGAGATGAGGTGGTTTGTACCTCAGGCCCTATAGAGGGATGCTTGAATTAAGACGAACATGAAGAGAAAGCCACCAGAGCAATAAAGGAACACCAGATACCAGAAGAAAGTAGGTTCACAATGTCCGAGAAACCAAATGTGAAACACTGAGCCAAGTCAGGACATAGTGGAAAGGCAGAAGGCCACTAGGAGTAGGGGCAAAAGGCAAGGGTCAGTTTTTTCAGAGGATGATAGATGGACACCCAGCTCTTCGAATGCTCAGTGTACCTGTGGCAACTGGACTAACACTCCAGAGTAAACTGGGCCTTAGGGATGAAGATCCCAGGAGTCCCTGCCCCAACCCACTCCTTAGGGCTCTAGTGGAGATGGCCATTTCCAACAAGGTGGAGGTCGGAATTCTTGATCTTCGTGCACCTCCCAAATTATTTGTCTTTTAAAAGTATTATTATAGGGACACCTGGGGGGCTCAGTGTTTGAGCGTCTGCCTTTGCCTCAGGTCGTGATCCTGGGGTCCTGAGATCGAGTCCCACATGGGGCTCTGTGCATGGAGCCTGCTTTTCCCTCTGCCTGGGTCTCTGCCTCTCTCATGAATAAACAAAATCTTAAAAAAAAGTATGATTATAAATGTACATACACAACAAAAGACAATAAGCATCTCAAACTCTACCACCCACAAATATAAGTGATTTTCTGTTTTCTCTCTGTGTGACTATCATAAATAAATAAAAATTAAAAAAAAAAAATACCCCAAGCGGGAGAGAGAGAGGGAGAGAGAGGCAGAGACATAGGCAGAGGGAGAAGCAGGCTCCATGCACCGGGAGCCCGACATGGGATTCGATCCCGGGTCTCCAGGATCGCGCCCTGGGCCAAAGGCAGGCGCTAAACCACTGCGCCACCCAGGGATCCCCCCGCTTGGGGTATTTATAAACACTGGCATGACCTGGGGCAATGACTAGCCCAGGAGGCACAGAACAGGCCTTAGCAAGACAGGGTGGTTTCCTGCATATGCTCCCAAGCTGGCAAAAGGACTAAGTAAAATCCTCACTCATCTGCCTATTATGGTATCCAGTTCTCCTTACTTCACAAGAAAACCTCCCTTGCTGAGGTACAAGTATCTCGCAGTGCTTACCCTAACAGAAGAGGCAGGTGAGGTGGCAGTGGCTTCAGTCATCACTTCCCCTCACCCCCAACTCTCTAGCACATGCCAAAGGCTACTGGGAGCCCTAGTTCTGTAAGTTCTCAACTAGGGGTGACTTCACCACCAGGAACATCTGGCAATGTCAGGGGTAAGAGATTGCTACCAACATCTAATGGGTAAAGGCCAGAGAGGCTGCTAAACATTCTACAGCGTGCAGGGCAGCCCCCTATGGTAAAGGATTATCCAGCCCAAAACCACATCTGTAGTGCTATGGCTGAGGAACCCTTTGTAGCACGAGAGCATCTAAATGATCGTGTCTGTATAAGACACTCTGAGCAACTAGAAATCACCTGAGGTAATGGCTTTTCCACACCTGGGTAAAAAGATTGAGAAGCTACAGCCATTCTAATAATGCTAAGCAATTCTTCATTCAGTTTTTAGCTGGATATGTATCAAGAATCACATTTTCTTTAAATTGGAATATGAATATATTTCTTTATTAGAATGCTCACAAGAATGACACACTAGCACTGTCCTTCTGATATGATAAAGAATACATACATCTGACCCACATTCTGGCAGGAAACAGGCATAAGGGCTCTCAGAGCTGGTACCAAGTGTCCATTGAAGACAACTCCATTCACCAGAGAGGATGTTTCCTTGATTCCAATGTCTCTGCTGTAGCTTCCAGTCAGGGTTCTGTGACTTGCTCAGACTTCATTCCAGCGTCAGTGGACCCTCTTTTTTTTCGTAGCCACTTCTCAACTCCTTACATCAGCTGCCCCATGTCTAACTCACCCAGGCAGCCTCTGGAATTTTGCAGCACATCTCTTTGGTATGCTGCTGCCCTGCCACCCTCAGGGGCATGGTTGGGATTTGGGGGAAAGGGGAACATCACATTACCAAAGCAAACAGCAGGAGCATATTGGCAAATGACACTTGGACACACATCTAACAACCTCAAAGAATACATGCTTTCTCCCCTAATGATCCATAATCCCCTAGAGACCAAACACATATGGAATGATTCTGTACTCCAGGCACAAAGGATACAAAGTGAATGGTGTTTACATCCACCATGTCCTACATGCAACAGGAAGTGAGCTCAAACCAGATCTCTAACGAGGCTCTTCCCTGCATCTGAATGGTGTCACCACTCTGTTTCTGCCTGTTCTCAGCATTAGTTCATTTTTCAAAAGGGAGGATAGGATGGTAGAGAGAGAATAGAATGGGAGACAGAGGTGGGGTGGGGGATTAATATACAGAGAACCACCTGTAAAACAAAAATAATACAAAAATGCAAAACCCGGATTTAGTACTAGAATATAACAAGAGAAGGTAGCTGGAGAAACTACATGCGAACAGACGATATGATACACAACCCCAGGGGGAGGACTGGACTCAGTGAGGAGTGGGACAGAGGCCAGTGGTTTACACTAAGAGCCTTTCAATGGACTGCTGAATGGACTGGATCTGCTGCTTCAGCTGCGAGCCTTCTTTGATGGTGACAGAACAGGCAATGACAGGCCTGGACACCCCACAGGCCCGCCCGAGGGCCTGCTTGGAGCGCACAAACACGTAGGGCACGTTCTTATCTTCACACAGCAGCGGAAGGTGCAGGATGATTTCCAGAGGCTCAGCGTCTGCAGCCATCACGATGAACTCAGAGATGCCTCTGTTGAGGGTTTTGGTGGCTGAGGAGAGAAGCACAGGAAGCCAGTAAGTGATGGGGCGGTTTGGGCATGGAAGCTACAACAAAGCAATTTCCAAGGGAAAGAAACACAGGTGCAAGAAAACTGGGCAAAACTCCTCAGATACAAGCATTTTCTGTGTCCTACAGTGGCCTTGGGAAGTGACAACGGATTCAATCGTCGGCCCTCCTCCATGCCTTTCTCAAACCCTACATCAAACCCACCAGTTCCGTCAAAACACATCCTGAAACAGACCACTTCTTTCCTCTCCTCTGCTACCACTTGTCCAAGTCACCACTACCTCTTGCCCAATCGACAGGAACAGCTTTCACACATGCTCTGCCAGCACGAAGCTCTGCAGTAGAGCACTTCTCAAACTCTGTGATCATGGAAGGATCAGGGTTCGACCCACCCCAATTTGTCATGAGCAACACTTCTGGAAAGCTCACATCCTACCCAACTCACCAAGGAAAATCAGCACCCCACAGCACTGCTGAAACACTTACTCCTGACTGCTCACCTCTGTGGCCCAGTGCTAGTCCACTGACCACATTCATGTTAACACTGGAGTAAGGATGACAGCACAGACTCTGCAGCCACAGTGCCCAAGTTCAAATCCTGACTCTTATTCTCATTAGAAGGTAAATGCTGCAAAATGTTATCAACTGGTGGATCTAAACTAATTCTTAGTCCATTAACCTGTTAGCATCTGCTGCCAAAATGCTGCTCCTACATCCTTCCACAGGTTCCAATCCAGAGTATCCAGCCCGCTTTCCAAATGGGAAGTTGAAGCCAGAGACCGTGCCTTTATCACTCTACCTGACGCACTCTCCGGCTGCCTTACCTTCGTTGGCTCCTTTCCGAAGCTGCTTGTAGTTACATGACTGCTGAACAAGGTCCAGTAGTTTCTTGGTGAGGTGGGCATCTGCAAGGGGGTAGGCCTTTGGATTTACATCAGCCTCAGTCTGTGAGGTGGGAAGTGGGGCAGGGGTGGGAGAGTCATTAAAGCATCAGTAAAACTGAACCCAAACATGTTTCAGATCAGTCACTTCAATCAAATAACTAATTAATTAATTAATTAAAACACTTCAATTAACAACTGAGACAGAGACAATGATCAGCTTAAACATTTTTTAGCAATTACCTAGTTCAGTGATGGACACTAAAGCTTACATACTTTTATTTGCCTCTCCTTTGCTTGGTAATATTATAGCAAATGGATTATAAAAGTAAGCTCTCATGGCTTGGTATCCACTTGAGTCATACAGATTTGCTCAATCAAAATTAAGGTATAATTTTTAGAAATGTAGCACATTTTCTCTCTCTATTCCCCATTCAATATTCAAATCTTCCACTCTCCTCAGTAAGAATCCTGGTTTCCAAACTTCATTTTCTCATTTATCTGACCCGAAAATACATACAAAATGGCTGGTACCAACAAAATGGTTGGTACCTCTACCAACAGGCTCACCAAGGTCAACATTTTTTTGTTCTTAGAATATATCTAAGGCCATCTAGTCAGAGTATTATATTCAAGTTATTAAAGTCAATTTCCCCCCTGTGGTTATCAATTTGATATACAATTAAGGTTCCTTTGTATTCAGCTTGCTTAAAAAAACTAAGATTTTACTTTTCAAATATATAAAACACCTACATGTTTCCAAAGTCAAAGCTATGTTAGTCAACTAAGTATTCTGAAAACTGGTAAACAGTAAAACATTTGTCCCGCCTTTCCTACACAGATGTATCACTAGGTAACAAAGAGATGACAACTTTCTCTTGCATCATTATTCTATCTAATGGAATGATTCAATCAAATCTCACCATCCCAGCAGCCCACATTAATTAATTAATCCAGACATCAGCTACCAATATCACAAGATGCCATGTGATCCTCACCCCTCTTTAAGAACAAAACATCTATGTTCAAGTAGTCTTGGGGGTAAAACAAAAGGATAGAAATCTGATCAAGCCTTTGATTCTAATATTAGATATTTAATGTTATGGGGAATTATTAAATTTGGGGGTATTATAATGGCATTGCAGTTGCTAAAAACCCTAAATTTCACAGATACTTTAATACCTATAAATAAAATGCTACATCACTGGCTTTGCTTCAAAATCACCCATGTACGGAATGAACTGGATAGGCGCTGCTTTATACCACCACCCTTCCTCCTCATCCCGACCTCTCGAGTTCAACCATTTTCATTAATTTCTCATTTGTTTTCCCTATGATTCTTTTTATAAATAAACTTGTTTGTCTATAAAATTCGGGCGCACCCCACGTTCTCATCGTGAGCACTGAGCGGTCCGCTGCGGCGGCCCGATGTAACCCTGGTTTTGGAGGCTGGACCGCGCGGCACGCGGCACGCGGCACCGCAGTCCTAGGCGGAGACCCGAGGGTGACGGCCTGGTGGGAACACTCACCATCACGCCTGCCTCGGTGGTCTCCTGCCCGGTACCGCAAGGACACAGAAATGACCCACCGGCAGGGAAGCAGGAAGTGACCCGGGGTGACGTCAGCGGAAATGACATCAAGAGAGACTGCACCAAAACGCCTGGTCCTTAAAACACTGCGGCGGTCCCAGTGAGGGCTAGAGTTCCCCCAAGTGGGGAAAAGGTCTCTTCATTATTGGTCCGCTGTTCTCCATACATTCTAGAATCAACTTCTCAGGGACCACAAAAATCGGCTGGGATAATCTGATTTGTAGATTGATATAATCTCAATTCCAGTAAAAGACCTTTAGGGGGCGCCCAGGTGGCTCAGCGGTTTAGCACCGCCTTCTGCCCAGGGAGTGATCCTGGGGTCCTTGGATCGAGTCCCATGTCGGGCTCCCTGCATGGAGCCTGCTTCTCCCTCTGCCTCTCTCTCTCTCATGAATAATTAAAAAAAAAAAAAAAAAAAGACCCTCAGGATGCAGAATCTGTCAATCACTGAAATATATATACGTAGCTTAGACTTTCAATACGGCTTTACAATTTTTCCAAAAGGCTTAATATCTTTTAGATTTGCTCCTAGATGGGATCCCTGGGTGGCGCAGCGGGTTGGCGCCTGCCTTTGGCCCAGGGCGCGATCCTGGAGACCCGGGATCGAATCCCACATCGGGCTCCCGGTGCATGGAGCCTGCTTCTCCCTCTGCCTATGTCTCTGCCTCTCTCTCTCTGTGTGACTATCATAAATAAATAAGAAAATTAAAAAAAAAAAAAAAAAAGATTTGCTCCTAGATTTCAGGCTAAGAAAATTCAGTATTTCCTACTGTATTAAGAACTTCTTCTTTGTTAAACAAATTGGTGTGGAATTTTATCAGTTTTTTTTGTGCTGACTCAGATGAAAAAAACTTTTTTCCTTTAATTTTTCTGATGTTAAACCACTTTTGCATTCCTGAGATAAAAATCAACTTAAATAGGTTTTATTTTTATATCTATTAGCAAATGGACATAAGGTTTTTTGTGTGTGTAGGGGGGATGTTAAAAATGTTCTAAATTCCATAGCAGTGATTGCAAAACTGTAAATATATGAAAAACCACTGAACTATATATACTTCAAACAGGTGATGAACTTTTTATAGTACATAAGTGATCTCAAAGGTATTTTCAAAACCAGATATGTTTTTTTTCATGAAAAAACTTTCTTTGCTCTTCAGTTTTATTTCTACTTAAATTGATTTTGATACTTTTTTTTCAGGCATTTTAACATTTTATAGAAACTGTTCATCTCAGTTTCTATATTTATAGTGATCAAACTTCGTAATACCCTTAATATCTGCAGATTATGCCTCCATGTTTGTTACTCCTATTTATACCTCTTCTGCTTATTTTCTTGATTAATCTCACTGGAGGGGACTTCACAAAGAAAATCTTCTGTCTACCCTACAACAGTTGCATCTGTTTGCTATTTCATTAATTTCTGCTTTTGTTTGGTGTTTTGTCCTTTTATTCTTTTCCTTTTTATAGTTCCTTTCCCTCCAACATAAGCATTTTAAGGTCCAGGTAATACTTTATAGCTGTATCCTACGTACTCTGGAGTATGGTACTCTCATTATTGATTAGTTCTGTTTTCAGATTTACAACATAATTTTTTTTCTTTAAGATTTTATTTACTTATTCATGATAGACACACACAGAGAGAGGCAGAGACACAGACAGAGGGAGAAGCAGGCTCCGTGCCATGAGCCTGACGTGGGACTCGATTGTGCCCTGGGCCAAAGGCAGGTGCTAAACCATTGCGCCACCCAGGAATCCCAGATTTCCAACATAATTTTATTCACTAGATTCACTATGACCACCAGGTCAAGTTTATTGATGGTAGTGTTCAAATCCTCTATTTCCAAACTGATGTTCGGGCTTCATTGTCTACCATTTATATATTTAAATGCTATATAATTGCATATTTGTCTATTTCTTCTTGTAATTATGTCACTTTTATTTTATTCATGCCTTATTTTTTTAGCACTGTTTATCTTCATGGATGCCGTTCACCTTAAAACCTATTTTTTTGATGTTTAGAGAGGCTACACACCTTTTAACTTGGTGTACATTTACCATTCTTCTTAATGTCTTAACTGGAGCACTTTCCATATTTATAAAGTACTGATATGTTAGATTCGAATCCTTCTTTTGTGCCCTCTGTTTGTTTAAAGATTCTATTTATTCATGAGAGACACAGAGAGGCAGAGACCTAGGCAGAAGGAGAACAGGCAGGCTCCATGCAGGAGCCGGATGTGGGACTTCATCTCAGACACTGGGATCAAGTCCTGAGCCAAAGGCAGACGCTCAACCACTGAGCCACCTGGGCGTTCCTATGCCTTCTATTTGTTCCAACTGATGTTTCTTTTTCTTTCTTTACTTCCTTTGGGTTTATTATTTTTTCATTCTACTATCCCCTTTACCAGCTTGGGGTTATAAGTCTTTATTCTTTTGGTGGCCACCAGAGAGATTTCAAGACATGTCCTTGACTTATCAAAATCTTATGTACATCAACAATAAAGGACCTAACAACACTTTATTTCCAATCACTCCTAAAAATATGCTTTTGGGGGATCCCTGGGTGGCGCAGCGGTTTGGCGCCTGCCTTTGGCCCAGGGCGCGATCCTGGAGACCCAGGATCGAATCCCACGTCGGGCTCCCGGTGCATGGAGCCTGCTTCTCCCTCTGCCTGTGTCTCTGCCTCTCTCTCTCTCTGTAACTATCATAAATAAATTAAAAAAAATTAAAAAAAAATATGCTTTTGGTCAGGTATTTCCAATGCAGTTCCAACAACCCATCTCTGGAATTTAGGATTCTCAACTCTCAACAAAATATCAAAAAGGGAAGACTTCAGGAGCCGGAAAAGTTATCAGAGGCCTCACCTTATGTTTTAATTACAATCAATAATAAAAGGTCTGCTCATGAATAGTAACTGAAATTTGCTTAGTGCATATTTATCCACCTTTAATTTTTTCAAGGGTTATTTAAATGAGTGAATGAATGAAATCATATTCCTAGCTAAT
Organism: Canis lupus dingo; assembly: GCF_003254725.2. NCBI lineage: Eukaryota > Metazoa > Chordata > Mammalia > Carnivora > Canidae > Canis > Canis lupus. Next base: position 24,345,327 of record NC_064252.1, on the reverse strand, counting down.
TTTTTTTAAAGATTTTATTTATTTATTTATGAGAGACACACAGAGAGAGAGAAAGAGAGGCAGACACATAGGCAGTGGGAGAAGCAGGCTCCATGCAGGGACCCCGATGCAGGACTCGATCTCGGTCTCCAGGATCATGCCCTGGGCCGAAGGCAGCGCTCAATCGCTGAGCCACCCAGGGATCCCACTAGCTAATTTTCATCCCTAGCTTGATCTATTTGGTCTCCCTGTACACCAGAAAGCTAAAAAAACAAATAAACAAACAAACAAACAAACAAAACAAAAAAACACCCCACAAGGTTTTGATTTAACAATAAATACTGTGTGCTCATTAACACCATACCAAGTATTAGGTGTTTAACATGCATTATCTCATTTAATCAAAACAAAAATTTTAAAAATTATTAGAGGGAGAGAGAGAGAGAGAGAGAGAGCTCACGCAGGGGGAGGGGCAGGTAGAGAAAGAACGAGAATCCCAAGCGGACACTACCCTGAGCGTGGAGCCAGATGCCATGCCCAACCCAGGGCCCTGAGATCATACCCAAGAGAAAAATTAAGAGTCGGATGCTCAAACCACTGAGCAACCCAAGCACCCCTGTATTATCTCATTTAATTCAACTCTCACAACATCCTCATGCATCTTATCCCCACTTTAACAGTTGAGAGAAATTTAAGTTCAACTTGAGACCACCTTCCTCCAAAACTTTTCGTGGAATTGTGTAAGATGAGCTGGTTTAGAAGCTTCAAGTTCTAGGCTCAGCCATACACTAGCTTCAAAATAGGAAGGAAATCCTTCTTCCGCTGGAAGGATTAAACCTCACTATGTTAAGTGGAAGCTCTTTGCAAACTCTTCCTTCTTACCAAGTACTAAACAAAACTAGGTACCAAGCTACAGGAGTTGATTAAAGGCTGGAAACCACCGACAGCTTAGAGAAGTTGCACGTGGTGCTACCGATTTTCAGGACCTCTGATTTCTCAGACCACCGCCTCGCAGAAGCCTTTCGTCAACCCTAGGCCGGGGTCTGGAGTCACTCCACATTTCCCACAGCCCACAAACGCCAAAGGCTCCTTTAAGTCCCTGGCACGTGTAACTCGCGGCGGGCACTACAGGCGCAGACCCACGGAGATCCAAATCTCCCTCTCCCAAACATCAACAAAAGGGGGAAGTTAGGGTAGATTGACTGAACCCAGGGTTCCACACCATCCTCTAGCGATCTCCCCCCCACCCCCCAAAAAAATAAAAGAAGATGGAACCAAGTTTTCTCATCCAACTTTCTCCTCTCTCCCACGTGGGTTGGTCTCCTTCTCCCACGCTAGGCCAGGACTCCTCCACCCCACCCCCTGACACTTTCGGCCATGTGCACAGAGTGCCGTAAAGTACCCCCGACCACGGCAGTTGGGGCCCTAAGGCTTCCCAAGTTAGAACCTCGAGCGGGGCTCCTGGGGTGCCGCGGCTGCCCGAGCTCTCACTCGGGGCGCGGCAGCTGGGAGTTCTCGGCCGCCGGAGGTCTAACCCCAGGGGGCGGGGGGCATAGACAGCGTACGTTCCGTTCTAAGCCCCGGCAGGCTAGTGCATGGCCTGAACCCGGAGGCTCCCGCTTCCCAGCCCCGGCGCCAGGCGCAGGGACTCACCATCTCTGCGATTCCGCGGTCCCGCCACCCTTCAGGGAGCGCCGGCAACGTCAGAACGGGAGCGCGCGCGCCGCGGCCGGGAAGTCGCGCCGGACGAGTGGAAATGGCCGCGTGCGGCAGGAAGCGGAAGTAACGTCACGAGAAGCCGGCGGATCTCGAGCTCTAAAGGCGCCTGCGAGATCGCGTAGGTTTTGGGAGAGGAATCGCAATTTGCTATTTTTGTTGTCATTATATTATAAATCTTTGGCGGTATCATCATTCCATTGCCTGTTTATCTTTGAGCACGTTATTGTGCTTTCAGAAATCGTCTTTTTGACCCTGCACTGGCGAGGGAATGGCATGGAGATAATGATGGGTAATCCTAAATGTTTTTCTTCATATTTAGATATCCTTTTCGGGATCCCTGGGTGGCGCAGCGATTTGGCGCCTGTCTTTGGCCCGGGGCGCGATCCTGGAGACCCGGGATCGAGTCCCACGTCGGGCTCCCTGCATGGAGCCTGCTTCTCCCTCTGCCTGTGTCTCTGCCTCTCTCTCTCTCTCCCCCACCCCCGTGTGTGACTATCATTAAAAAAAAAAGATATCCTTTTCTTTTTTTTTTTTAAGATTTTATTTACCTGTTTATTTATTTGAGAGAGATAGCTCTAGCAGGAGCGAGAGGACGGAGCAGACTCCCTGCTGAGCCAGAGCCCAGGAGCCCCTTGGGCTCTCTCCCAAGATGCGGGGGATCATGATCTGAACAGAAGGCAGATGCTTAAACCAACTGAGCCATCCAGGCGCCCTCTTATTTATCTATCCTTGCTACAATACTGGTGGGAAACGTAGAGTCCACCGGAAACAATCCATTGAGTAGGGAATTCAGGAAGAAGAGCAGGTTTGCGGGTGAGGGTTGAGTTTCTGTCAGCTTGAGTTTGGATATGTCGAAGAACACATTTTCTTCTGCCCAGCATACTGCTCTTTTCTTTATGCTGCTCCAAATCTCCATTATTTAAAGGCAGACTCATGCCTCACCACCTTCAAGAAGTCCTTCCTGATCCTTAGGGCCCTTACTCATTTCTCTCCAACATGATGCACATCTTGGGACCATTTGAATCTAACCCAAACTAGATCATTACAGGCTAGTTCTAGTTAATTATTTTGGAAACCTAGAGGTAGAGACCTAGCAGGACCCTTAGGAATCATGCAGCAATTTCTTCATGTTACAGATACTAAGGACCAGAGAAGGGAAGCTGCTTGCCCACAGTCATACAGTGAGGCAGTGGCTGAACCAGAACTAGACCTTGGGTTCTTGTCCAATCCCACGACTGGGATTTTGGCTATTGGCTTGGGTTACTTCGGCCAAATCTGGCTGCTATGCCTAGACCAGTTGCAGTATGGGGCAACAGGATGGGTTTGAACTGGCTCCAGGATGGAACATATATTACATAAAAAATTGCTCCACCAAACTTCACCTCATGCGAATCTTATACAATTTGTCAAAGAACAAAATTTGTCTCCAAGTTAAGAAATGCCCATAGATGGTTCTTGTGTAAGAGTAGAACCTGTAGTTTGGATTCTGTTGCTCACTTTTCAGATTCTGTTTATGTTTCCATATTAATGGGACATGTCAGCCACCATTGTTGGGGGAATTAAAAAAAATTATTTATTCATGAGAGACACACACAGCGAGGCAGAGACACAGGCAGAGGGAGAAGCAGGCTCCACGCAGGGAGCCCGACGTGGAACTCAGTCCTGGGTCTCCAGGATAATGCCCTGGGCTGAAGGCGGCGCTAAACCACTGAGCCACAGGGGCTGCCCCCATTGTTGGGGAATTAAACATAATTCCAATTTATAGTCCTAGATGTGACCTTATTTGCTTTTTAAATATCCTTTATAACAATTTCCATTTGTTAATCTGGCCTACCTGGCACCTAGGACCATCATATCTCAGGTCTCCTCAGTAAAGACTGATCAGGACTTGATTTTTTAAAAAGGTTTTATTTATTTATTTGAGAGAGAGTGTGTGAGAGAGAGCATGAGGAGAAAGAGAGGGAGAAGCGGACTCCGTGCTTAGCATGGAGCCAGACACGGGGCTCGATTCCAGGACCCTGGGATCATGACCTGAGCGAAAGGCAGACTTAACCAACTGAGCCACCCAGGCATCCCTGATGTTTTTATTACTGTAATGAGACAGTACATCATTACTGTAATGGCTCAATTTCCAAATTCCCTTAAAGCTAGGTCACCCTTTGTGTTTTGTTGTTTCCCTTGCTATAAGTTGTGTTGACATATGCTCAAGATCAGTCTGTCTTAGAAATTTGTCTTTTACCACACTTTTGTGCTTAAAATCCTAAATCCTTGCCATAGCTTACCAGTTCCCTCTCCACCAGTCCCCACCTGCATCCCCATGAAAACAGCTTTGCCTACCTTCTTTTTCTACCCTGATTTCTCCAACCCCATCCATCACCCTTCGTTGAGAGTAATGTGCTCCACTGTTTTGCTTAGCTAACTCCTGTTCATCATGTCTTCAGTGAAGCCTCCCTGATCACCTAGACCAGGTAACTGTCCCCACTGGATAGACCCACAGCTCTGTGCACTTGCCTGTATACCACTTGCCAACCTTGCCCTTATTTGGTATCCACCTTTTCAACCACACTTAGAGCTCTATGAGAGCAGGTCTTGTAGATTCCTTGGGTACTCTGGATACCTATCTTCTGGCACTATGACTGGCCCAAGGGTAGTGGGCATGCAGCCAAAAAGGAATTTGGGAAAAACTCTGTCATGAAGCCCATAGATTCCAGGGGAGTTGGTTGTGAGAGCAGAACCAGCCCTACAGTCTCACTCCACTGTCAATGCCCTCCAGCCAAGGATTAGCAGGAACACATCTTATAGTCTTATTACTTACTGCACCAAGGGAGAATGTACATGAGGAATGATAAGCCTTCTCAATAAGAGGATGTTAGAAAGTATTTACTGTAGGATTTGGGTTGTATTAGGTGATTTTAGGGAGTGTCTAAGGGATTGTGAGATTTGCTCTGGATTAGATGCCACCAGAGAGTGCGAATAATTCTGTGATGGTCACCATTTTTTAAAAAAAGATTTATTTATTTTAGAGAGAGCGAGCACACAAGCAGGGGTGGGGCAGAGGGAGAAGAAGAGAATATCAAACAGACTCCTTACTTAATGTGGAGCCCAATGCAGGGCTTGATCTCTTGACCCTGAGATCATGACCTGACTCAAAATCAAGAGTTGGCCACTTAACTGACTAAGACACCCAGGAACCCCTAAGATGATTAGGCGTCTTAATAATCTTATCTATAAGGTAGAAGGAATGAAGTGGGGCTAGGGCAGCCCGGGTGGCTCAGTGGTTTAGCGCTGCCTTCAGCCCAGGACGTGATCCTGGAGACCTGGGATCGAGTCCCACATTGGGCTCCCTGCATGGAGCCTGCTTCTCCTTCTGCCCATGTCTCTGCCTCTCTCTCTCTGTGTGTCTCTCATGAATAAATAAATAAAATCTTTTTTTTCTTAAAGTGGGGCTAAAGCTGTAATTGGTAAAGAAATATTGTCACTCATATTAGCCAGGATAAGAGGAATTTGGTGATTTTTGTGGTTTCAATAATGTTTGTGTTTTTGTCTGTGTTCAAATGTGATTAAAGAATGATCTTGTTTTTGTCTTGATTATCACAGAGTGGTTTTGTCTGATGTTGATAACCCATGAAATCATTTATGTTGAACAGGTGAATACCAAGGGTCAGCTCCTAGGAACACCAAATCTTGACTGATAGAAATGGGCCAGTTCCTAGCTGTCATGGGCTGCTTTTCTTTTTCTTTTTCTCACCATCTTTCTATTCCCACCTTGGATCTCTGTTATTGACATTAAGAGCCCTGGTAGAGAAAGCCCAATTGGCCAAGCTTAGGTCACACACCTGCATTCCTTGATTGTCCTGGATCTATGGGAGAGTATCAGGTATAAGCTGGGGTGACATTCAGCCAGGATACATCATGTGACATATTAAGTTCTTAAAATAGAGAAATACATCCCAGCTGGTTGGTAAGTAGGTGATGCCCCTCTCCTGGAATGCTCAGGAATACATACAATGCAGTTATTAAAGGGTTAAGGCCTGGGCACCTGGGTAACTCAGTGGTTGAGTGTCTGCCTTCAGTTAAGGGTGTGATCCAGTCCCGCATCAGGCTCCCTTTGAGAGGCCTGCTTCTCCTTTTGCCTGTGTCTCTGCCTCTTTCTCTCATGAATAAATAAATAAAATCTTAAAAAATATAAAAGGTTAAGGCCTGGCCCTTCTAATTAGGCTGATGTTCCTTCCTGCTCCACTGTTCAATATTTTGAATATAAACTTTGGGTGAAAGACAATCTTCAGGGTAGCATTTATTCCTCTACTATCACTGATCCTGAGATGGGAAAGGTAATCCCCAATAGAAAACCAGAATAAAAAAAAAAACAAAAAACAAAAAACAAAAAACCCAGAATACTTTGAGCAAAGAGGAAGGAATGCTGGGTGGTCAAATGAGAATACACATGTCCAATACAGTGTTCATTATTAAATGTTTGGTATTGGATGGACAGATGGACACATGGATGAAAATACCTAATAGGAAGAAAGAAATCATGCAGATGACAAGTTACATCACCCCATCACACATGGGGGGAATGTAATCTCTTCACTCTGGAGGACAGGATATCTAAAACAAATTCTTCTTCCTCTTAATTTCTTTTTGGCAGTTCCCCAATGCGGTTCTTGCCTGCACTGAGGGCATGTTAACCAGCTCTGGTGCTGGGTTCAGGAGCTGGACCTGAGGCTGTGGCTCCTTTGTGAGGTAGCCTCAGTGACAGGGGTACTATGAGGCAGGGGCTACCTCACCCCAAACGGGCTGAGTCAGGCATACCAGTCCTGCCCTCCAACTCAACTAACACCACCTGCTCACCTAAGCTTCGTCATGTTGCTGCCACTGCTGGGAGCCTGTGTTGTGGTGGGGCCATTCCAGGGCCCTGAGTGGGAGCCTGTGCTGGGCCTGCTCTCTGAGGATCACAGCTGTAGGGACCCTCGGTGTTGTGGCAACCTGCTGGTGCTCTGCCTCTTTCTGATCTGGCAGGTCCAGCATTATTGGCAGCAGATCACCAGGACCCATCCCAGCATGAAGAAGGTCATCAAGGTGAGGGGATCCCACACACCTCCTTCCCTCAGCACCATGATGGTCTCATTCACTTATTACAAGGACCCTGTTCTAAGCCCTATGTACCAGAGATGAATCACATGGGGGAACTTAAGACTGGTCAGGGAAAGCATCACCAGGCCCCAGATCCATCTGTCACCCTGGTCTCTCTCCCTCACTCCACACATTCAATCCATCTACAAGTACTATGGGCTCTATTTGCAAACCATATCTCATCTGATCACTTCTCAAAACTTCATCACAGCCACCTCGGCAAAGCCTTGCTCATATCTCACCTACACTGTAGCACTGCTTTCTGCCTGGTTCCTGTGGCCTCTCTCATCCAAGCACAGACAATATTCCACTTGGCTAACAGAATGACCTTCTTTCTTTCTCTTTCTTCTTTAAAATTTTAATCCAAGGATGATACACATACACAGATTATATGTGTATAGATCAATGAATTTTTACAAACTTAATACATCCATGTGCAGCACCCAGATTAAGAAATACCACTACTGCAGGCCAGAAGCTTGCAGTCAGAACTATGCTGATTCCTAATAACCTAGGCTAATTTTGCCTGTATGAAATCATATGGTAGGTATTCTTTTGCACCTGGCTTAACATTATACTTGTGAGCAAGAACTAACATTTAAAAATAGATCATAGCCCTTTGCCCTTCAAAATCCTGCAATGGCTCTTACCAATATATATTCCCTGTCAAACTCAGAATAAAATTCAAACTCCTAAGCATAAATCCAAGGCCCAGCATGATCTGTCCTACATTCCTCTCTGACCTCATCTCCTAGCACTCTTCATCACCTGTTCCATTCTTGGCATAGGGACTCCCTTTTTTTTTTTTTTTTAAAGATTTTATTTGTTTGTGAGATACACACAGAGAGAGGCAGAGACATAGGCAGAAGGAGCAGCAGGCTCCCTGACAGGAGCCCAATGTGGGTGGGACTTGATCCCAGGATCCCAAGATCATGACCTGAGCTGAAGGCAGATGCTCAACCACTGAGCCACCCAGATGCCCTGGCATAGGGACTCCTTAATGTTCTTATGCATGACCTTGTTCTGACCTCTGGGCCTTTGCACTAACATTTCCTCTGCCTTCAGTGCTCTTTCTTCAGATGTCACTTGGTTGCCTATTGTTTCATTCAGGTCTCCAGTCAAATGTCACCTCCTCTGAGAGGCTTCTGTGACCAGCCTGTCTAAAGGAGTTAACTAACTTCATACCCACTCTATTTTTATTTCCATCAGAATAATACCTAACATGTTGTATACTTGATTATTGTATCTTCCATGTCTGGAAGATAGCTCCTGACAAGGACTTTGTCTTGGTTCATGCTGGTAACCCCAGCATCAAGAATAGTGCCTGGCCTGGAGTAAACTCTTTGTCTTTCTTGATTGAATGCCCTAAGGGAAGTGATTCCCTCTTTTCTGAGCCCTAGCATCCTCATCTGGATATTGGATTATAATTCTAATCTGTGAGCATTAGATGAGACAATGTGTGACCAAGGATTTTGCTTCTCCATTCTTAACAACAGGTGCCACTGCAGAAGTGGGCAGTGCCCTCCACGAGACATGACACTTGTTTCAGGATGACCCGTGAATTCTTCAGCCTTAGTGATTTCAGTGGCCTGGATGCTCATGTCCAACAATGGGCACAAAAGAAGAGACATGAATACAGGAGGAGCCTCCAGGAATCATGGAACCAATACCTGCTCTCTTGGCAGCACCCACGTCAGGGTTCATCTTGGGATTTCTGCACCCCCTTTGAGCCTTTCTTTTGCACCACATCCTTTTCAAGCACCTGTATGCTCTCTCAGGACAGTTCTTGGGAAGCATGGCAGGTACCCTGGTGTCTCAGTGATGAGCAGACTCACCTGATTTGCAAGCCACTATCCTCACCCTTGGACAGGTACCAAAGGATGGAGCAGCTGCTGGTCCACTCCCAGGAAGAATTGATGCCACTGGAATCTGTTGTCAGCATGAGGTCTCACCTCAAACCTATGATTTTAGCCACCTCTCTCTCAAGCCTCCCTTCGTCTCAGAGGCTGCAGTTCTCCTCCAGAGACTTCTTGCCTGATCCTTCCAACCAACAAGTGGGAATGTCCACCTGGAAGTCCTGGGGCTGCTCACAAAAAACCTGGGTACCAGAGAGGGAGAACCACATGCTAGTCAGAGAGGCTCTAGAGTGGGGAAGCCAGACAGAGAGTAGTGGGGAAGATACTTGGGAGATTCAAGCAACTGTGGGGCAACTCCCAATGAACTTTGAGATGGAGGATGATGCAGAAACTAAGGTCCTGGAGTGGAGAAGCCAGAGACTAGTAATAAGTAAAACTGATGGAGATATCCTGACACTAGGGTCAAAGAACCAGGACCAGATGGGAATTGAGAATAGAGCCAAAATTCAGGAACTAGGAAATAGAAATGAGAGGGAGGCTGAAGGTGAGAATCCTGAAACCCAGGCACATATAGTAGAAAAACAGAAACAGTTAAGATGTAAAACTGATGCAGAGACTCAAACGCTAGAGTGGAGGAACCAGGATAAGAGTAGAAATGATGATGCTGTAGAGATCCAGGCATTTGAGAACAAGAAAGAGGCCAGAGAAGAGAATGAAGGAGAGACCCAGGCCCAAGGATTGGGGAAGCAGGACCAGACTGGAAGTGAGGATGGTGAGGAAAACCAGGTGCCCGGCTGGGGAAAACAAGACAAGATTAGAGATGATACTGGTATAGGAATTCAGGCACAGGAGTGGACAAACAAGGTCCATGTTGGAGGTGAGAATGATATGCAAACCCAGGTATCTAGGAGGGAGAACCTGGCAGAAGTAAAACAAGAAGAAGGTGTGGAGACCCAGGCCCTGGGGTGGGAAAAACAGGAATCCATTGGAAGTGAGAATGTTATAGGGATCCTGACCCCAGGGTGGGGAAAGCAGGATCAGGGTGGAAGTGAGAAAGCTGGGAGGATCCAAGCATCTAGGGAAGAGATCTGGAAACAACTAAGACATGAACTTTTAGTGGGTTGGAGAAACCAAGGCCTGAGAAAGGGGGAGGTTACTGGGGAAACCCAGTTATCTAGAGGGAAGAACCTCAGGGAGATAAGACAGGAGGACTGGGTAGTGATCCATACAGCATGGTGGGGAGACGAGAGACCGGTAGCAAGTGAAATTGACAGATGCAAGATATCATATTGGGGGAATCAGGTTCAGATTGGAGGCAAAATGGACAGAGAATGTGAGATATCACGTTGGGGGAATCAAGATCAGATTGGAGGCGAAATGGACCGGGAACGCAAGATACCATGTTGGGAGAATCAGGATCAGATTGGAGGCAAAATGGACAGAGAATGTGAGATATCACGTTGGGGGAATCAAGATCAGATTGGAGGCGAAATGGACCGGGAACGCGAGATACCATGTTGGGAGAATCAGGATCAGATTGGAGGCAAAATGGACAGAGAATGTGAGATATCACGTTGGGGGAATCAAGATCAGATTGGAGGCAAAATGGACCGGGAATGCGAGATATCATGTTGGGAGAATCAGGATCAGATTGGAGGCAAAATGGACAGAGAATGTGAGATACTATGTTGGGGGAATCAGGATCAGATTGGAGGCGAACTTAGAGCAGAAACTCAGGCACCTGAGAAAAGAGACCAGAGAAAAGGTGGAGATGAGGACGATACCAATACACTAGCTCCTGAGGAAGAGAGTCAGGGACAATTAAGATGTGAAACTCACATAGACACCCATCCACCAGAGAGGAGGAACCAGGAACAGTTTGAAGATGAGAATAGTATAGACATTCAGGCACTAGAAAAGAGAAATAGAAGGGTTAAAGATGAAGACGGTAAAGAGATCCAGGAACTTGGAGAAGAAAACCAGGGGCAGTTAAGCAGTAAACATAATGCCAAGATTCACACACCCATGTGGGAAAATCAGGAATACATTAGAGGCAAGGATGGTGCAAACACCCAGGCATCTGAGGCGGAAAACGGGGGAGAATTGACAAGTAAAATTGATGGACAAACTTATTCAGCAGAATGGAAGAAAGAGGGGCAGGTTGGAGATGAAAATGGTGCAGAAATTCAGGTTCCAGAGAAGACAAGTCAGAGAGAAGCTGGAGGTGAGGATTATACAGACGCCTGGGAACCTAGAGAAGAAAACCAGAGCCAGTTAAAAGGTGTTATTGATAGAAAGACCCATTTATCAGAGTGGAAGAACCAGGAGCAGCCAGGAGGTGAGAATAGAACAGAAATTCAGGCTGGAAGTGAGGATGCTGTAGAGAACCAGAGGTCTGAGAGAGATAACCAAGGACGGTTAGCTAGGGAAACTAGAGAGAGCCACTCATCAGGAAGGAGCAATGGGGAGCAGACTGGAGGAAAGAAGGAGGAAAATCAGACATTGGGGAAAAGAAGCCAGAGAGAGGCTGGAAGTGAGGATAATGGAAAGGTCCAGGGACTTAGGGGAGGGCCCCAGAGACTAATAACAACCAAAATTGATGAAACGAGCTGTTCATCAGAGTGGAAGAACCTGGAGCAGGTGGGAAGTGAGCATGGTGCAGAGACTGAAATACAAGGGAAGAGAAACCCAAGAGGGACCACAGGTGGTGATGGTACAGAGACCCAGGCTCCGGGGGGAGATTACCAGGGACAGGTAAGAAGTAAAGTTGATGGAGAGATCCGGATACAAGGGCCAGGGAACCAGAACAAGGATGGAGATGAGGATGCTGCAGAAATCCAGGGTGTACGGAGCCAGAGAAAGTGCAGAGCTGAGGCGGCGGCGGGAGGTCCTCATATTCCAAGGGGAGGAAACGAAGAGCAGGTCAGAGAAAAAGATGCTGCTAAAGGTAGTCTCCTAGTTGACTCTTTGGAGGGTGAGGGGTCTCCAGCCATCACTGGCTCCGGGCATGAGGCCATGGCACAAGAACCACCAGACACCTCTGCTCTCTGTCCTGAGATGAAGCCTCTCCCCAGTTGGAGTCAACTCTCCCTGCAAGCCAGTGGGGAGGGAAAGCATTTGGTCAGCCAGAGCATGGCCTCTGCCAAGAAGCATAGAGCGGGGGTCAGTCTAGCCTTCCAGCAGGCCTCACCTGAACCCTGGAGAAGCCAAAAACAGGATAAAAGGGTGGTGGATCCAGGGAAGACTGCTGGCCTGACTCAGCAACTCCAGAACTTACAATCTGGAGAATTTCTGGCTGCACCCCTGGGCCTGCCCTCCGCCTGCTCCTCTGTCTTATGTGGCCGAGCCCCTCAAGCTGCCACAGCTCTAGCGGGTGCTCCCACTGTCCTCACTGTCCCGCCCAAGGGGCCAATCCTCAAAAAGAGTCAACAGCTCCTCCTGGAGTCCCTCATGCGATGGAAGATAGTACACCTGAAGTGGGGCTTCCCCCAGAGGATCCTGGAGTCCCATTTGCTCTTTAACTTGTTAGAACCGTGCCCACTACCCCTTGCTGGCGTGAGGCTCCCTGGATTATACACAGCCCGTGAGCTCCAACAGCAGCAGGAAAGACATTTTGAGGCCCAGGGCTTCAGGCCAGGTCTTAAGTCAACTGAGAGATCCCAGAGAGTTCAGCTCCCAGAAAGAAAAAGCCCAAAACTTCCCACCCAGGACACAGCTCTGGAGAAATGTGGGTCACACCAGTGTAAGTCCATGGGCATTTCCATCCATTCTGAAAAGCCTGGGAGAGTCAGGCCACCAGGAGGCACTAGAGAACCACTAGATGTCCAGGAAGAGGTTCCTCCTAGAGCCAAGGCTGCTGCCGCTCCCAGGAGGAGCTCTAGGCCTGCAGCACAGTCTAGGAGCTGGTGTGGCCCAGAGCTGCCCAGTGAGAACAGCAGAGACAGGAAAATGGTCGGGCCAGGAGCCTCCCAGATGGTAGAGATGGCTCCCTGCAGAGGGAGGACCTCATACCCCAGGACGGGCCATGACCACTGGAGGAAGGAGCGCATATCCCAGGAGGCCCCTAAGCCCCCCAGTCTCAAATGTCAGTGGCCTACACATGGGAGAAGAGGAAGCCTGGAGGCTGCCAGGAGCAGCCAGGCTGGGCAACAGCCTTCCTCCTGTTTCACAAACACCTCCAGCTTCAAAGATAGTCTCCACTCTGCTGCAGCAAGGTTGAGTATGACCCTTCTAAACAAGGTATCCTGCTCCTCACACCTGGCCAAGCCTCGGCACTCAGCTCCCAACTTGAGCCTGAGGGATCCTGATCCTACCCTGCTTCCCAAATTGGGTGACCAACATACACGGGATGGCAGCAGTGGAGTCCATATTTCTCTGAAGAGAGACCTTCAGCCACCAGGTCACTACTGTGCCGAGGCCACTCTTCCTAAGACAGAGAGTTTCCGGGGTCAAGGGGAACCTGAGAACCTAAATGGAGCTCCACAGAATGCATCGATCCCCCAGAAGTTTGGTTTTGTGAAGCACTGGAGATGTTTTCTGCTCCAGCATGGCTTTAGAAAGTAGGCCACAGGCCCAAGGTCCTCAGAACACATAAGAGAAGGCACAAGAATGGTCTGCTCACCCTAAAAGCTTCTAATAAAATAGATTATTTGGGCCCAGTTGGGGTTCTCATATTTCTGGCATATATTTTCTGAGTGTCCCCTTTTGGAGGTTGAGATATTTTGTGGGTGGGGTAGAAGCTATTCTACGGTATTGAAGGTTTTGGGAATGTGGGTCAACCCAATGTCATCATCTCCTTAACATGTTCCTTTCCCTAGCCCCCCACAGTAGGTTTACTGAGGTTTCTATCATGGATCTGTCTTGCCCTGGTCCAAGATAATTCTGATTGAAGTAGGGATACTCAAATTGAGCCTCAGCTGCTTGTGAGGAGGGGTGGCGATCTGCACTTAGACACTGTCTTTTAGTCACAAGGAAAGGAACTGATCACGGGGCATCTTCCCACCTGGAACTCTGCTGCCCATGAACATACTTCATGGAAAAAGCATCCCTCCTACCACTTCTCAAGCACTGTCAACCATTATTACTTGTTGTCTTGCCTGTCCCACCAGGGAGACATCCTGGACCCAATTATTTGTTTTAATCAAGCCTGAAACTTTTGAGCCAAAAGACATTATGTCTTATGACATTCCCATAGGCAGCTTCAGCATGTGGAGGTAGATTCACAGAGTCCAGATCAGTGAGTGCTGGAATTGGGAATTTTTTTTTTTTTTTTTTTTTTTTTTTTTTTTTTTATTGGTGTTCAATTTACTAACATACAGAATAATACCCAGTGCCCGTCACCCATTCACTCCCACCCCCCGCCCTCCTCCCCTTCTACCACCCCTAGTTCGTTTCCCAGAGTTAGCAGTCTTTACGTTCTGTCTCCCTTTCTGATATTTCCCACACATTTCTTCTCCCTTCCCTTATATTCCCTTTCACTATTATTTATATTCCCCAAATGAATGAGAACATATAATGTTTGTCCTTCTCCGACTGACTTACTTCACTCAGCTGGAATTGGGAATTTAATTCAGGTTTTCTCCCTCCCTCTCCTCCATCCTCCCTTCCTCCTTTCCTTTCTCCTTTCTTTTCTTCCCTTTTATTTAACTTTCCTATTAACTCATTGTAAAACCCATACATGCTCATCATAGAGAGTTTAGAAAATTCAGAAAAGGAAAAGTAATCCATAATCCTATTACCTAGTTACTGCTTTGATGTTTTTCTTGCTATGCATTGCTGCCTGCAAAGGTGTTTCCATAGCAATTAATGCCTACGTCTACTACAGCATTTATACTGTGATAGGTAGGCTCTAAGAAGACTTCCTTTTTTTTTTAAATTTTTATTTATTTATTCATGAGAGACACAGAGGCAGAGACACAGGCAGAGGGAGAAGCAGGCCTCCATGTAGGGAGCTAGATGCGGGACTCGATCACGGGTCTCCAGGATCACGCCCTGGGCTGAAGGCGGTGCTAAACTGCTGGGCCACCAGGGCTGCCCTCTAAGAAGACTTCCAATGCTCCCTACCTCCCAGCATTCATGCCCTTGTATATTCTCTCCTTGCCTGTAGATTGGATCTAGTGCCTGGTTTCTGACAGCTAGGATACAGCAGACATGATGGAATGTCACTTCTGAGAATAGGTTAGAAAGTCTGTAACTCCATCTTGGTCATTTCTCTAGTTCCTTTGCTTGCTTCCTGAGGGAAGCCATCCTCCATGTTGTTAACTGCCCCAATGGAAAAGCATATATGGCAAGGAATTGAGGCCACCGGAAAATAGTTGTCAAGAAAGTGAGGTCCTGGGATCCCTGGGTGGCGCAGCGGTTTGGCGCCTGCCTTTGGCCCAGGGCGCGACCCTGGAGACCCGGGATCAAATCCCACGTCGGGCTCCCGGTGCATGGAGCCTGCTTCTCCCTCTGCCTGTGTCTCTGCCTCTCTCTCTCTCTCTCTCTGTGTGACTATCATAAATAAATAAAAATTTTAAAAAAAAGAAAGTGAGGTCCTCACTTAGCCTTTGAAGAGATGAATCCTGCCACCAATTACATGAGTGAGCTTGGAAGCAGATCCTTCAGCCTTAGTGAGTCTCGAGATAACCAAAACCTTGTGAGAGACTTTGAACCAGGGTCACTTAGATAAGCTGTGTCCAGATTCCTGGTGCACAGAAACTATGAGATAATCAATGTTTGTTGTTTTAAGCTGCTAAGTTTGGGGGGCATATTAGTTTTCTATGGCTACTATAACAAGTTACCATAAACCTGATGGCCTAAAACAACTTCTGGAGGCCAGAAGTATGAAATCAAGATGTCAGAAGGCCCTCCAAAGGTTCTAGAGGACAATTCATTACTGGTTCTTTTCAGCTTCTGGGAATTGCAGGTGTTTGTTGGCTTGTGGCACCATCACTCCACTCGCCTCCGTGGTCACGTTGCTTCTTTCTTTTAATCTGTGTGTCTCTTCTTAAGACACTTGTCATTGGATTTAGGGTCCCCTGTATACTCCAGGATGATTTCCCCTCAAGATTCTGAATCACAGCTGCAAAGATCCTTTTCAAAATAAGGTAACATGGACAAATCCTGGGGATTGGGATATTTTATACGTCTGCTTTGGCTGCTACAACAAAATACTATGGACTGGGTGGTTTAAATAACAGAAATTTATTTTCTCACAGTTATGGAGACTAGAAGCCCAAGATCAAGGTTCTGGTTGATTCAGTTTCTGGTAAGAACTTTCTTCCTGGCTTGCAGATGGTTGCCTTCACACTGTCTTCACATGGCTTTTCCTTGGTGCATGTATATGGAAATTGAAGTGAGAGATCTTTCTTTCTCTCTCTCTCTTTAAAAAATTTTATTTGACACAGAGAGAACACAAGCAGGGGTAGTATCAGGCAGAGGGAGAGGGAGAAGCAGACTCCCCACTGAACAAGGATCCCGACGTGGGGTTCAATCCCAGGACCCTAGGATCATGACCTGAGCTAAAGGCAGAAGCTTAAATGAATAAGTGCCCCCCTTTTAAAAAATATTTTTAAAGTAATCTCTACACCCAATATGGGGGTCAAGCTCATAACCCTGAGATCAAAAGTCACATGCTCTACTGACTTAGCTAGCTGGGTGCCCCTCTCCCTCTTCTTATAAGACCACCAGTCATATGGGACTAGAACTCCACCCTTATGACCTCTTAACTTTAAATATCTTTTAAAGGCCCTCTCTCCAAATATAGTCACATTAGACGTTAGGGTTTCAACATTTGAATTTTGGAGGGCACAATCCATAGCAGACATGGAGACATATTTTTGAAGGTCACCATTCAACTTATCTCATGGGGTCATTTGTTACCCAGCAATAGATAACTAATACAAACATACTCTATTGCAATAATTTGCTCATCTGTCTCCTCGACTGAACTTGAGGACAAGAATGGTCTCTTGCTCATTTTTAAAAATTTATTTATTCATGAGAGACACACAGGGAGAGATAAAGACACAGGCAGAGGGAGACGCAGGCTTCTCTCAGGGAGCCTGATGTGGGACTCAATCCTAGCCTCCGGGATTACACCCTGAGTCTAAGGCAGATGCCCAACCACTGAGCCACCCAGGAGTCCCTCCTGCTCACTTTTGAATCCTCTAACTCCTAGCACAGTTCCTGGCTCAAAACTTTGTCAAAAAGGATACGTACTTTTTAAGAATATACAGGATAGGGGGATCCCTGGGTGGCTCAGCAGTTTGGCGCCTGCCTTTGGCCCAGGGCGTGATCCTGGAGTCCCGGGATTGAGTCCCGCGTTGGGCTCCTGGCATGGAGCCTGCTTCTCCCTCTGCCTGTGTCTCTGCCTCTCTCTCTTTCTCTGTGTCTATCATAAATAAATAAATAAATAAATAAATAAATAAATAAATAAATCTTAAAAAAAAGAATATACAGAATAATATTTAATGATATGGAAGATGTACATATGTTTTTCTTTTGGGAGAAGCAGTTTACAAACTTTTGTATGTTACTGTTGTAAAAATCTATAGACTAAAAGAAAATATATCAAAATATAATTTTTTCTCATTGCCTTCGTTGACTATGTATTACTGCTATAATGTACTTAAGATGTGTTGAATAAATGTTTTTTGCTTGTTTATTTCACATACTTGTATACATAATTCCGCATCTTTTGTGCACAGTTTTAATAAGAACTTGTCCGTGTTAGTACCTATTTATCTCAAACATTACTTCATAATGCTACACTGCGCAATAAACCATTGTTTTCTGAACTATTTTGCCATGGAAATAATTTTTTGTACTGTCATACTGCTTCTGAATGTAGAAAACACCTCCTGAACTTACCCCCATCACCATTAGCCATTTGCTGGACACTCTGGTGCTAAATAAGTCCTTGTAGATTGATAG
This sequence comes from Canis lupus dingo, assembly GCF_003254725.2. NCBI lineage: Eukaryota > Metazoa > Chordata > Mammalia > Carnivora > Canidae > Canis > Canis lupus. The sequence continues at coordinate 24,327,724 of NC_064252.1, read as the reverse complement.
ACTTTTACAGCTAATATGTCTAACAGTGGACAATCTTTTCTTCTGCAGTGTTCCTTGCTGCTCACAAAGCTTCAAGTGCCCTGCAGCCCTCTGTGAGAGGATATCTAATGGGAAACGTCTTAGACTCTTCGAGGAAGGGGTCACGTAAATTTAAAATAATACTAACAGCTTTTAGATCCTTGAGATCGTTTAATTTTTTGATAGTCGAGTTCCTTCCTTTCTTTCCTTTCTCAAGCTTAATGATAGCTCCTTTATAAATATTTTTCAACCTACAGAATGGTGAAGGCGAACTCCTGCGGACTCAACTGACTGAGCCACCCAGGCGCCCCCCCTAAAGATTTTATTTATTTATTTGAGATAGATCAAGTGCGAGAACGCATGAGGGGGAAGGGGCAGAAGAAGAGGGAGCAGCAAGCTCCCCACGGGGCAGGGAGCACCCCTGAGGACTCCTTCAGCAAACTGCCTTGTCCTGAGCAGACACCCGCCAGTCCTCGCCGGCGCCCTTCAGACGCCCTCGTGGGCGGCTGCTTGCAGGACCTTGTAGCACTCGGGTTGCGCAGGCGCATTACCTCGCTTTTCCGGCGCGCGGCGGAGGGCGGTCTCTCCAGTGCGCTTGCGCACACGCTGCGCGGGAAACGGTGCTGGTGCCGTGGCTGTGGAGTTCCCGGGGAAGACATGGCTGTGAGGGACGCGGCCCGAGGCCCTCCCGGGCCCGGGAGGGACGAGGAGACGGCGGCGCTGCTCTTCGAAAGGGCTCATTACCGGCATGACCCGTGCTGGCTGCTGCCCGTGCCCCCGCGCCTCTGTCTGGCCTGCATGCTGGAGCTGCTGCCGGAGCCCTGCGTATCGGTGCGAATGGGGCCCCGGTATTTCCCCCCACCAAACTGGGCCTTCCCTCCCCAGACCAACTCCCTCGAACCAGACGCACCTTTTCTAAACCGGGCCCACTCGCTTCGTTAAATCTACCCCTTGAACGGGCCTGCTCCCTCGCCAGGACACAGCTGCCGCCTTTGCGACTCCACCTCAGCCTCGGTTTACCCCGCAGGCCGCCCCGCCCTGAGCAGAGTAGCCCTTTGCAGACTGGCCTCTGCGCCTGGCTCTGTGCCTCAGCTAGGCCTATTCGTGCCCACCCCAAGCCCCCACCCCTCCGGGACTCGCTGGCACGCATGCCCTCCTCCCCTTCCCTTCTCTATGGCTGCCCTGCCATTTCTCCAGGATTTAGCCTTGGCTCGGCCCATGGCCGGGTACTCGCGCGGCGGGGGAGGCCCCTCATTCCCTTCAGACTTCTGAGGGTATAAGTGTGGGGGAGGGGTCTCTGCCTTGGACTCTGCGATGGCAGAGATGACACGTGAAGTTAAAGCCAGGCAGTGTGGGGTGAAGAGGGACAGACCTTTCTGATAAGCAGAGCTGGCTGGAAAATGGGATGCCTTTTTTCCTCACTGCCTACCCACCTTTGTAATGAACTTCGTGTCCGTGGAGGCATCCAAGAAAAGTGCGGGAGATCTCTTTCCTCTCAGATTCGTGGGAAGGGAATTCCCGCCTTGGAGGGAGAGGGAATGGGCTAGATCAATGGTTCTCAAGTTTTTTTATTCTCAGGGTGCCTTTACACTTGTAAAATGTGTTGAGGATCCCAAAGAGCTTCTTTTATGTGGGTCGTATCCACTGATGTTTACTGTATTAGAAGTGAAAACAATTTCAAAATACTACTTTAAGAATAGTAGTAAGTCGATTACATATTAGCATAATTGGTTTTATTGTGGCGAAATACTCATGATGTAAAATCTACCATTATAAGCGTACAGTTCTGTGGCAGAAGTAATTTAAATAAGAATAATGATATTTTCCAAAACCAAAAAGATGGGGAAAGGAATGGCTTTGTTTTACATTTTTGGCAAGTCTCTTTAATGTCTAACTTAAGATAGCTGGTCTGCATTTCATCGGTTGTATACTGCTTGTGTAATCTTTGGAAAATTTCACTGTACACTTGTGAAAGAAAAAGAGTGAAAATAACAAACCGCATCTTTAGTATTATATGAAAGTGATTTTGATCTTTTGTATTCTCTGTAAGGATTTTGGGCACCGTCAGGGGTTCCCAGGCTATGCTCTGAGAACTGCCGGCTAGCTGACTATACTTGAGATTTCACTCAGGCCAGAAGTTCTGAGGCTGCCCTTCTTGGATAGTGAGTCAGAGATAAAGAAAGAAGATTGATGTGGGGGAGAAAATGAGAAGGCTAAAAATTACTGGGAATTTAGTAAATAGACATATTTGTGGTCAACTGCTGCTGGGATAGGGAGGGAAATTGGGAAAAGGTTTTTTAGAGGAGGAAGCATGTGAATTAGGCTTGAGAAAATGAGTGATATTTAATATTTAGACCAGAGGAGATGGGGGAGCTTATGCCAGGAAGTAAGTATTAGCAAGGATGGGTTTGGGGAAGTAATCAGAGTGTTAGAATGGAAGTTGAGGGAAGTGAGATTGAAAAACCAGGTTAAGATGAGTTCCTCCAAGAGTTTGAATCCAAGCTAAAGAGCTTGGACTTAATCTGATGGGTGACAGTGAGTCATCGAAATTTTTTGAGTAACTCATTTAGATCACTAGCTTAATGTATTATGTGTGGGAGGAACTGGTGAAGGAATACATGAGATTTGCAATCACACAGGTTACAGGCAACAGGAGATGTACCTTCATCTTTTATTGAATGCACTTTTTTTTTTAGCTTCAGCTCTCCCCAGTTGAAAGGGTGATGTAGTTAGTTGTACCCATGTTCCTGCTCTATCCTTGGTGCATTCCCCCTCCCCTGCCCTTTTTTAAATCAAACTTTTGCTACTGTCTTGAGCACTTTACACAGCTACTACCCAGTTCCCTGTACTGGGAAGTAAATTGACTGTGAAGACTTATGTCCATATTGAATGGAAGGACGCACTTCTCTACTGACCTCTTTTTTTTTTTTTTTAAAGATTTATTTATTTATTCATGATAGACATAGAGAGAGAGAGAGAGAGGCAGAGTCACAGGCAGAGGGAGAGGCAGGCTCCATGCCGGGAGCCCAACGCGGACCGGATCCCGATCCCGGGACTCCAGGATTGCGCCCCGGGCCAAAGGCAGGCGCCAAACTGCTGAGCCACCCAGGGATCCCCTCTACTGACCTCTTTGAGGCTCATGCAGGGTTTCCAGAATTACTCTCCTGGACTGTTGAAGTGGAAAGGGTACTAACCTTGGACAAGAGCTGGTTGGAGACAGATTTGAGTCCTTAGGAATGTCTCTGGGCCTCTGTTTTCTCATCTGTAAAGTAGTGACAATAATACCTATTTTTGCCAACTTGTTAGGTTTAAATGAGCTAGCAGACAAAAGAGTGATTTGTGAATAGTAAAGTGCTCTGTAAATATAGGGTAGTAGAAATCTTAGCTCATGTATAATCCTCTGTATAAATACATGGATTCCTGAGTGTAAATGATGCCCTTTCCTATACTCTCTTCAGGGATTATGACCTTACCATAGTTTAGATGAACCTTCCAAAATCATCTTGTAATTATGTTTAGAGATTATTTGTTTGGGTTCAGAATGGCTGAGACTTGCTTGCTACTGAATATTTTTTCATCTGCCTCAAGTTGGTGCGTAAGAAGCATGTGCTGTCCTGCTTCCAAGATGCTCTCTTGAGGCATGCCTCCCTGGTCATGCCGCTGGTGGCTCGGGACCAGAGAATCTGTATCCACTTCATAAGCATGCTTTTTGGTAAGATTAAAGGGGAAACTTGTCATTAATTTTGCATGGATAGCATGTACATTTGGGTTTGGAGAAATGGTCTTGGTCTTTAGGTTTTTTGCCATGCAGCAGTTTAACTTATTAGTAAATTGTTTTGTCATAATGATGAAGAAATGATCCCATTTCTAAGACACATGATGCATTGTATGGTAACTGGCTTTACTACACCCAAGAGGTTAGTAAAAGTGTGAATATGAATATGGGAAATGTGCTATCTTTCAAAGAGTCCACTCTGGTCTTTGAACAGGATCAGAAGATCCAGACTAGACTCCCTTGTCCTGGTGTGACCCTGATTGAATTACTTCCCCTTTCCTGTGCCTGAGATGGATTAAAAGGTCCCTTCTTTTAATACAATTATAATGTCCTGTGGAAAGAGCCCTTTCAGGGAGGAAGAGGAGCTAACTCATATTAGGTACTTTACTGTGCTAGAGGCTTTTCAGGCTTTTATCTGCCAAGACAGTCCTTTAAGGGGGAGAGGATGATCCCCAAGGCTAAGAGAAGTCATAGCTAACAACTGGCAGAACTGGAATTTTACCCCAGGTCTATTAGAGACTCCAGAGCACTCAGTTTTTATGCTGCGCCACATTGACTGTTTTTATCCTTTTAAAGCCAGAGTGCTCTGGTCACTGAAAGTCTAGGTGTTTGGTGTTGAGGATAGCATTTATCTGGGACATTGCTTAAAGCTGCTATTAGTCTAGAATTTACAGCGTGCCTTTGTGGATTTCTCTTTTAACTATGAACCATCCCCCTCTCTCTTGTCTTGGCTCCAAGAGCTATTATGCAATGTGGAAGATGGGAGTGTTACAGACCTCTGTATTGAAGGTAAGGTGAAACTCTGTTTACCTAGCATTTGAAGCTGGGGATGTTAGCCTGAATTGCAGCTCTAGTTGTTTGAGACCTTGATGAAATAAATGTCTCATTTTAGAAACAGATCAAGAAGACTCACTTGTCAATTACTAAGTATGCACTTCTTTCTCAGGCACCTATTCTGTACCATGTACGGTATCAGACACTAGGAATGCATAGATAGGTAAGACATGGTTCCTGCCCTCTAAGAGTTTACAGTCCGGGGGAGAGATTGGGTGGCAAATAATGAGAACTGATAAACACTGTTAGAAAGGCATGTATAAACTCTGTTTTCATTCCATCTACATTGGTTGGTTGGAAGTTGTCTGCACATAGGTGATGGTAAAAAAGCTGTGGAACTGTGTCAGTTTACTTATAAAGGGCCCAAGGAGTGGAGTGCCTGATCTTGGGGTTGTGAATTCTAGCATCATGTTGGGTATAGAGATTACTAAAATAAATCAATAAACTTTAAAGGGCTCAAGGAGAAAGAAGACAAGAGCATTGGGATAGGAGGATTCTTGCAGAAAGAGCAAGAATTGTGTCAGAGTCTATTCAGGAATCAGAAACCACACAAGTTATTTCAATGGGAAAAAACTTTAAAGAATAGTTAACTGGCTAACTGGAGGCAAAAAGAGAACACCAAGTTTTCACAGAGGTAGCAATTTCAGAAAGCAGCTCCCACCCTTAGACCTGGGGAAACAAAAGGAGGTTGGAATTATTAAAACATAAATTTTCTCTGAGGAGAAGTTGCTGCTTGGCTGCCTCTCCATCCATGACCATCCAACCACACAGCAGCTGTAACAGATCATAAACAGGTCATAAACTGTATATACTTCTGACCGTCTCTCAGTCTAAATAATGTGGACAAACAAATGTACCGCTTGAAGTTCTGACTACTGGCAGGAATGGGGAGATTTCCCTTCGCCATTTAGCCACTTTTGAGTGGGGCTATAATCCTAAAGCCATCCACCTCTGGATGGTGCCAGTGTAACTTGGACACCTTCATCAGACCCCAATAACTTTACTGAGGTGGTAGGTACTTGGTAGAGACTGCAAAGCCAGAGAGAAAGCAGGACTTGCTTCTTTCCCACTGTTTCCTGCTTGCCTTCTTCATGTTTCTATCATTTTAGAGTACTTCTTTACCTGGGAAGTGGCAGTCTTCCTGCAGCAACAGCTGAATCTAATTTGTAGCTTTTCCCAGACTTGCAGAGCCAGCCTCTTTACCGCTCCTCAAACATACCAGCAGAAGCATCACAAATGATTGTATACAAGGATGAGTTTGGGGTTGAGAGATAATATAGGCAATTATTGGCATGGGAACTCACCCATAATTCTGTTTTCTAGTATATGAAGGAGCAAATTGTGAGGAGGAAAAAAAAGTAGAGATAATATAAAATTTTCAACCTTAGTTTCCCAGTAGACTTACCCAAGTAGCTTTATTTTTTTTCCTTTTTCTTTTTCCAAGTAGCTTTAAAAATGTCTAAATGCTTAGGCTTTTTCTCTAGAGATTCTGATTTGATTGGTCTAGAGTGGGAGTTGAGCATTAGTATTTTTTTTTAACTTCCTAGGTGATTCTGATGTGCAGCCTAATTGTGAACCACTGATATAAAACAATGAAGAAGCCAGAAATCCTTTGGTTTGGATATGTACACAATTGAGATAGAAAAGACTACACCACAAGAAAATGGCTTTGAGTAGAAGGGCTATGAAAGGTGAAATATGGGCCAGGGGTTGTCTTCTGATTAGTAATGCTACTGTGTCTGCTCAGTTCTTATCCAGCTTACAACTCAGCTGAAGTTAGAACAGACCATCTGTTGCCTGCTGGATGAGTGCCACAAAGAGGTCAGTAAATAGTTGTGGGTTCTTGAGTACCCCTCAGAATCTTCAGATATCAGAGCTGGGCCCACCCCTCTTTGGATGGATAGGTGGGGAGATTGAAATACAGAGAGAGAAAGGGACCTGCCTGAGTGAGGTCACTGAGTCAGTGGCAGAGCCAGAGGTAGGGCCTGGGTTTTCTGATGCTACTCCATTACTTTTATAGCTTCCCTCCTTCCTCCTTCAACCTTCCAAATGCTACCTCTGTGTGCTGACATAAACATAATCATCCCATGGCTATTTTATTTTTTTTATTTAAAATTTTTAAATTTTATTTATTCATGAGAGACACAGAGAGAGGCAGAGACACAGGCAGAGGGAGAAGCAGGCTCTATGCAGGGAGACTGACATGGGACTCGATCCCAGGTCTCCAGGATCATGCCCTGGGCTGAAGGTGGCACTAAACCGCTGAGCCACCCAGGCTGCCCCTCCATGGCTATTTTCTATACTCTTGTAAGTACAACACAGATTTCCCTGATCAGTTTATCAAGGAAATCTGTTTACTATGTCTTGGCTTGGTATTTTTTTTTGGCTGGAGTTGTATACAATATTTTATACTGAATTCATTTGCTTTTATCAGCATCTAAGGTGAGCACTGAGTAGTTAACCTGCCTTCTTCAAGATAGTCAAAAACACAAATTCAACAAGCAACTTGCATTGTGTTTAAGATTTAGGAATAAGGGATCCCTGGGTGGCGCAGCGGTTTGGGCCTGCCTTTGGCCCACGTTGGGCTCCCGGTGCATGGAGCCTGCTTCTCCCTCTGCCTGTGTCTCTGCCTCTCTCTCTCTCTCTCTCTCTCTCTCTCTGTGACTATCATAAATAAATAAAAATTTATTAAAAAAAAAGATTTAGGAATAATATCAGAATCACTTTTTATTTTTTATTTTTTTGCAAAAGGAAGACAGATGCTCATCTAACCCCAAGAACAACATGTAATTATAAATTATACTGGGATCTCTGGGTGGCTCAGCAGTTTGGTGCCTGCCTTTGGCCCAGGGCATGATCCTGGAGTCCCGGGATCAAGTCCTGAGTCGGGCTCCCGGCATGGAGCCTGCTTCTCCCTCCTCCTGTGTCTCTGCCTTTCTCTCTCTGTGTCTATCATGAATAAATTTAAAAAAATTATACTAAATTATAATTTCATTATTATTACTCTCCATATGATTATACACCAGATTGAATTCATAATTATATACAATTATATGTATATCCATACTTGTCATTATGATGATACCACTTAACCCTTTAGAGCACTTTCTATATGCAAGGCATTGTTAGGTGGTTTACTTGCAGTATCTCATTTAGTCCTAACAACCCTATGAAGTTGATACTATTATTATTTCCCACCAGGGGAGTTAAGAGTCTTACTTAAGATGCTATAGCTAGTCACTAGAACAGGAGAAAAACATACTATCAACTCTCCCTGTAAACCATCAAGCATAGGGCCTGGCAAATAGAGTGTTCAATAATAGCTATGATAATGATAATACTTTTTTTTTCTGTACTGAGCCAGAATTTTGTCTTTATGATGTTCCCAACTTTCACCCTGCAATTTCAGGCTCTGTAGAAGACAAAATATGCTAATTTTAGTTCAGTTTAACAGTCATGTACTGAGCGAGGTACTGAGCACTCTGAGGGGAATTGGACTCAGCCCCTTTCCTGGAGGTCTTCCCAGTCCAATAGGGGAGATAGACACTTAGTTAAAGGGGCTGATTACTGATTGCGTTGAGAGACGTATACAGTATAGGCTTTGGTGTGGATAGAGGAAGATGCATTTCGGTGGGGGAATCTGTCCTGATCCTAATTTATAGAATGGAGTGTGTTCACTTTCTATAGCTGTGTAACATGCCCTCCATGCGAGGCAGCCTGGCCACCCTGACCCTTCTCGGCAAGTTGGTGGATGCCGTCCCTCTCCTGGCAGACAAGCTTGTAATGGAGCACAGTGAGTGACCTCTGGGGAAAAGCTGCCACTACCCTTTACCTGCTTTGATCACACTTGTATCTGGGTGATCCATTCACTATACACACCTGGGAAGTCATTACTTTCCTTTTTTAGGCTTTAGTTTTCCTGTCTGCAAGATGTGCTCTATGTTGGCCAACTTGAAAAAAGTATTTCTTGACTCTGATCTTGAGCTATTTTTGTTCATTATGTTAACTCAAACTAATTAAGTACCTACTTCTGAACTCTCCTTTGGGTGAAAGAAGGAATTAATTCTGGAATATAAAAGTACTTTTTTTCTATCAGTAAAATGCAAATGAATATCTCACAGAGTATTTACCCAAGGGTAAATCACTTAACTTCTCTAAGTCTTGGTTTTCCCTTTTGATTAAGTGCCCAGAAATCATTTATTATGGGGGATTATAAGGGATTATCATTACTACCCCACTGGGTACAATGGTTTGGAGTTTTATATAGCGGTTGACATTGTGAGGTTTCCATGGCCCCTTGGTTGTTTTCTGGACAGGTGATCTGATGGAGCATCTGTTGAGAGGTTTAGTGTATCCCAATGAAGGGGTGCAAGCTTCTGTCTGTTACCTCTATGGGAAGCTATACTCCTCACCAGTGGCAGCTGAGATGCTTTTGGGCCATTTCCGGGAGAAGCTGTGTCCTCTCTTCCTTTCCACCCTGGATGGTGCCCAGACAAAGGAGCTACAGATCAACTGTTTGGGTAAGACATAGGACCAGAGAGAAAAGAGAGAAAGCTTTTGAGATTTTGCTTCAAGACTTGTTAGCTCTCGGGGATCCCTGGGTGGCGCAGCGGTTTGGCGCCTGCCTTTGGCCCAGGGCGCGATCCTGGAGACCCGGGATCGAATCCCACATCAGGCTCCCGGTGCATGGAGCCTGCTTCTCCCTCTGCCTGTGTCTCTGCCTCTCTCTCTCTCTGTGACTATCATAAATAAATTAAAAAATTAAAAAAAAAAAGACTTGTTAGCTCTCTAGTGGTGGAGAAATTTGCTGCTTTGTAAGGTAGAAGTCATGGGTTTGGGAGATAAGATGCACAAACTGTGACAGATGCCTAGAGTTGGTGTGACATCTTAAGAATGTTGCCTTTGGGTGTGTGGGTGGCTCAGTTGGTTAACCATCTGCTTTCTGCTCAGTTCATGATCTCAGGATCCTAGATTGGGCCTCATTGGCTTCCTGCTCAGCAGGGAGTCAGCTTCTTCCTCTCCCTCTGCCCCTGCTTTGTGCTCTCTCAAATAAGTAAGTAAGTAAAATCTTACACACACACACACACACACACACACACACACTCAGGGATGTTTAAGGAGACATGAAGAAGTTTCCAGGGAATGTATTAGGGGCAACCTTGGGTATACTCTTGTGCCTATACTCCTTTTGCCTCACCTCCTGACCCTTTTGTTTTCCTAGGTTTGCTGAGGCAGTTGCTGAAGTATGATCTCTTTGTGTCTCTAATCATGAACAAGTCTGCACTGGCAGAAAGTACGGAGGGTGTTGAGGGGACACCAGGAAAGACCTCATTGCCTTTGGTGCTCAAAAAGGTGATTGTCTTGTGATTCCTGGTCTCTAGATTCAATAACAAGGGAGCCCAAATGGTTCCTGGACCTTGTATCACTCCTACCTAAGATTTCCAAGGTATTTTCTTACTGGTCCAAACAATGTGCTATTAGAGTACTGAAAATAGAGTTGACCCAAGGGGTCAATGCAGGGCTTGGGGCACTGACCCTGGTGCAGTTGAAAATCTGCATATAATTTTAAACTCCTCCAAAATGTAACTACTAATAGCACCCTGTTGACCAGAATCCTTACTGATAACATAAGCGGTCAGTTAACACAAATTTTGTATATTATATGTATTATATACTGTATTCTTTTTTTTTTTTTTAAGATTTTATTTATTTGGGACGCCTGGGTGGCTCAGCAGTTGGGCGCCTGCCTTCGGCTCAGATCCTGATCCCAGGCTGTTGGATCGAGTCCCATATCAGGCTCCATGCAGGGAGCCGGATGTGGGACTCCATCCCTGGTCTCCAGGATCATGCCCTGGACTGAAGGTGGCGCTAAACTGTTAAGGCACCCGGGCTGCCCTATATAGTGTATTCTTAAAGTAAGCTAGAGGAAAGTGTTATTAAGATAGTCATAAGGAGTAGAAAATATTTATAGTTCTGTACTATATTTATTGAAAAAAAATCCATGTGTAAGTGGACTTATGCAGTTCAGACCCATACTGCTCAGGGGTCAACTGTAGGTTTTATTTCAGTTGTGAATCCTCAGATACACATCTTAATGTCTAGGCTGGCTAATAATGCAGAATACAGGCAGTGACAGAAACAATGCTGTCTCAGTTGTTTTAGGGATAAAACTCAAGCTTCTTAGCTTGGTACCTAGAGCCCTCTTTCTCTGGATCCTGCTTACCCCTTCAGCCTTATTAGCCTATCTCTTCCACCCCACAACACAGTGCTCCAGCCATATGTAACTTCTCACTGGCCTTGCGTGTACTAGGACAGCCTGTTTCTGTGCCTGTGTGGGTGTTCTTCCCCTTTGCCTTTAAAGCCTTTTCTCCTCTCCTTTGTCTCTTGATCCTTCAAGGTCTATAGGGTTCCCTGTCCTCTTGGTTCCTTTAGGTAGAAAGTGCCTTATGTCACAGTGCTTACTTCACCATATTATGGTTGATCTATTTAGAGTTTCTTTAGGACAAGACCTGAGTCTGGCTGGATCTCTCTGCAGTGTTCAGCACAGGGCTTGGCAGAACTATTTATCCTCATCTGATATTGGGGATATCATTGATTGACCAGATTGTGGCACTTCTTCTGTAGGAAAGAGGAGGAACCCTGATCAGAAGTGGGAAAGGGAGAGTTGGGGATATGATAAGGTAGGTATTAAAAAGCCAGTGTAAACCGCTCCTCCTTGTTTCCTTGGGATGCCTCTAGAAATACCCATGCAGGGCCTGTGAACTCTGAAGAGCAAGTCCTGTGTATCTGAGCCAGAAAACCTCATATGGGTTCTTTTCTGTGCTCATTTTGTTGCTGCCATCCTGGAGTCCATGGTAACATCTAATTAGAACATTTGATCCCAGGCTCAGCAGGGCACAAGGTCTTGTGTCCTCACAGTGCACCAAGGCAGCATAATGGTGGCAGGGACAGAGATTAGAGAGCACTTTCCTAGGGGGACATGACTTTATAGAGATAGGAGTCTTGGTTTAGGGGTCCTAGCCTCCATTCATATATGGAGACTGTTCTCTTGACAATTTTGGATGGTCAATGTATTATTTTACAACAGCAACCAGCAAGATTGGGGCTAGGGTTAGATGAGGGAGGCACTTGCCTTTGGTGCAAAATATAAGGGAATGCTAAAAAACTCAGCAATCAAGATAGCTAGTATTTTAATACAATTTTTTGAAAAAAATCAAAGTTAATGCAAAAAATTCAGAATGAACAAAATACCAAAATATGTATCCCTTTACCTCTATTCTGGCATTTTTGTCAGAGTCTAATGTTATTCCTTCCTGCCTTTGGCTGATAATCAACTTATTCTTCCAAAATTCAGGTCCCTGGGAATATAATGTCAATGTTTGTGGCTCTGCTATTGCAGTGTTGATTCATTCATTTAGTCAGATATACACTGAGCACTAATGTTATATGTCAGTCACTATGTTAAGCACTGGGAATATCATGGTATGTAAACAGATGAGTTCCATGTCTTTGCACAGTCTAGTGGGAAAGGCAGGTAATGAACGAGTAAGTGAGCAAGCAAAGTAATTCTTGTTTTGCTACAAAGGAAATAGGAGATGAGATAGTGAGGAAGGCCAGCTACAGGTTGGGTGGTCAGGCAGAGCCTCTCTGAAGGGTTGATGCTTGAGCTGACACTTGAAGAATTAAAGTAAGCCAGTGGTTAGTTATACCTCAGAGGGATAGTTGATACGTTCTAAAAGCAGATGGAGACCAATGGGATGGATGGTGGGTATGATGTGAAGGGGCAGGAGATGAGTCTAGAGGGAATATCATGCAGGTCCTGATGGGTCATGGTAAATAATTAGGACTTTTTTAAAGATAAGTTTTCATAATTTTGTTTTTAATGGAAAAGTAGAATTGGAGTGTTTCTTTCTCAACACAATGAGGAGTATGTACTTTTAACCAGAATCATTGTTTTGCTTAAGGATTGAATATCATTTTTGTAAGAGACATTTTTTTCACATTTTAGCAGCTCTGAAATTGAGAGACATTTTATCATCAACGGTGTGTCATAGTTTAATTATAGCTCTTTTTCCCTAGTGGCATATAAAATAATGGTTTGCCTTACATCAATAGCATCTTGAAATACATGTCATTTTCTATATAAAAGAGAACACATTAAAGATTAAGATTATCTAGAAACTCCTTTACATATTAACAGAAGACTAGTCAATTATGTGTCCATTTTTAAGTCTAAGATGACTGAGATGGTTTAAGTTTGCAGTGCTCAGATGCATTTCTATCAGATATGATTGGGACTTAGTCCTTTTCCTCTGAAACTTTAAAACCAGGAACACACTCTTTTGTCTCATGATATATATTTACTCGCCGTTTTCCCACAGGAGGCTAGTTTCTCCTACACTTAAAGTCTTCGGTTGCAGTTAACCCTTTCCTTGATTTCTGAGAGTGTTATGGGACTCCTAATAGGTAAGGTGTCCAGTAGGAGTTTAGATGTTATCCAGGGTACAATGGAAATTCATTGAAATATTTTGAGTAGAGGAGTAACCTGATCTAAAACCCCACTGTAAGAAGACTCCTAGATTTGGACGTGGCTGACCTGGGTTTCTGCCTTAGCTTTGCCACTCATTAGCTGTGTGGCCTGCAGTAAGTGACTTAACCTCCTTGAGCTTTAATTCCTTCCTCTGTGTGTTGAGTCTCCAAGACCACCCCTTGGTTCAGTGATTCTTTAGGAGGACTCACAGGTTTAGTAGATAGTTATATTCATGGCTAGTATTTATTACAGTGAAAGATACAGAACAAAATCGGCAGAGGGAAAGTTCAAGGGAAAACAAGGCACAAGATTCTGAATCCTCTCTTAGTGGAGTCAAACAAGGATGCACTTTATTCCTCCAGCAATGAATTGTGGCAACATATGAAATGGTGCCTGGCAGGGAAGCCCATTAGAGTCTCAGTGCCCCAGATTTTTATTGGGGGCTGACTGGTCATGTCAGAACCTTCTGGCTAACACATTCCAAAGTTCCAGACTCCCAGAAAGATGACAGGTATTCAGCATAGACACCATTGTTTGTGCAAATAGTTTAGTCACAGAGAGTCACTCCCATTGGTTCTAGTAGTGGCAGGAGCCCTCCTGAAACCCAACATCTGAAACCCAGTCAGTGGCCAACTTTATAGACGGGGCTTTCTAAGGATAACAGCCTCATGCCTGCATTTTTAGTTATTTTTAGCACAGTCTGTAAAGGGGACTCATAGTAGAACCTTCCCTTCTTATCAGGTTTGTTGCAAGCATCAAAACCAGATGAGGGCTGTGAAAGTACTTTTGTCAATGAAAGCCCAAACCCTTCTTGGTGATGGTTTTAGTGTTCTTTGATGTCGTTGTGTTCTTTTGTTGTTTCCCACCTGCTGTTCTTTATAGAGACCCCTTTCCATGATCCATAAGTGCTCTCCCTGAGCACCAGCCTTGTGCCTTATGCTGGATAGTGCAGGAGGCACTCAGACTGCCGCCTTCTACCCATCAGTGCTGTGACTGTGGCACTTTTTGTTGCCTGTTTCTCCAGCTTCTCCTCTCTAGAGATGAGACTCTGCAGGTGGCCAGTGCCCACTGTATAACTGCGGTGCTTGTCCACTCCCCAGTGAAGCATGCCCCGGCCTTCATCCATGCTGACATTCCAGGTAGGGAGCTCCTTTTAATCTTTTCCTCTGAGGACCCCAGAGTTCTGACTGGAGACCCTGGAGTCACAGCAGCAACAATCATATTGGGGTCCTTTGATAATGTGTACTGGAGAGATGGGTTGATGGCAGGCTCAGTTGTATAGGACAGAGTCTGGGACTTCCAGACTCATAGGCCTCATCAAGTGAATCTTTTTGCTACAGCTCTCTTAGATGACCATGAGCAATCTGTTACTGATAGGGATAACACCTAGTATGGAGTGATAGAAAGACCTGTGGACCAGGAAGACAAAGGGAACTAATGTTTCTCATGACTTGTTATGACCAGGAAATATACCCTAAGGTGCCCTGTCAGCATTGCCACATTTAGGTCCTCAACTTGGCTGTTTTATGGATAAGGAAATTGAGGATCAGAGAAGGAAAATAACTGGTGTAAATTTACAAGGCTAGTCACTGGCAGAGAAGGGATATGCAGTCAGCCTCTCTGGCTCTAAAAACCTCTCTCTGCATCCTGGAATTAAGAGACCTGGGTTCCAGTCTCACCTCTACCACTAGCAATACCTTTTTCTGGGTCTCAATTTCTTCAACTGTTAAAAAGATGAGGTTAGACCATACCCCGAGGTTATTTTCCAGGTTTATCTGTGAATTCATGATCACATCTCATGGAGAGGGTGCGTAAAGAGATGAAGTAAAGGTGTGAGATGCTGAATAAATCCAAGACTCTAGCTTTAGTGAAGAGATCATAGTCATACAACTGTAATTTATTGTTTTCTCCCCTCTCCTGGCCAGAGTTCCTCTTTGAGCACCTGTCCTCTTCCAGTGAAGTGCTTGTCTGGTCTAGCTACAACTGCCTGATACTCCTGGCAGAAGAGCCACTCTTCTTTTCCAAGTGCCACACAGTGTATGGTTGGTAGTGGGAATCCTACACTAGCTCTGGGTAGGGTGGTGGTCAACCTTTTATTTATTTTTTTTCTTTTTAAGTAGGCCACATGCCCAACATGGAGCTCAATGTGGGACTTGAACTCATGACCCTGAGATCAAGACCTGAGCTGAGATCAAGAGTCAGATACTTAATTGACCAAGCCACCCACACACCCCTAGGATGGTCAGTACTTTGAAGCTGGGCATCAGTAGGAATGATGGGGAACTAGCCTGCACCTTGGAGAGGAGTACTGGGTCTGGTCATTTCCATCAGCCCAAACTCATCAGTTTCCATATGCAAGCAGTGATATCCAGACAGCTCCCTTCACTGATTAGCAGACATATGTATGTTTGGCAAGAGAAAGGTATACCTATTAGCCCCTGAATGAATTCCTGCTGTACCTTAAGAACAATTTTACTGGCCTTGGACTCGGGCTTTTCCTGTCCCCCAGATATGTGTCTGTCTAGTTAGTCCCTAAGTTTAGCTGATTCATTCTTTCATAGTTTCTTTTTTTTTAAGATTTTATTTATTTATGACACACACATGAAGAAAGAGAGAGGCAGAGACACAGGTAGGGAGGAGCAGGCTCCATGCAGGGAGCCTGACGCTGGACTCGATCCTGGATCTCCAAGATCACGCCCTGGGCTGAAGGCGACGCTAAACCGCTGAGCCCCCTGGGGCTGCCCTCTTTCATGGTTTCTTGAAACTGTCCCATCCTCTTCATTCCTGGTGATACTTTTTTGGTTTGGGACTTTTTATATCATGTCTGGATTTTTAGACTGGGCACATTCAATCATTCATTTTATATTCTGTGTTCCTGTTCTGTGTCAGGCACCAGGATGGGACCACATTTATAAGTAGTCCCTGTCCTCTAGAAGGGGAGAGAGATACAAATGAACCAACTGGAGCTCTGCTAGATTGAGGTATAGGAGGTGTGGGAGCTCAGCGGAGGTCCATAGCTCTACGTGAGTGGATTAGGAAAGGCTTCCTAGGAGTGGAGCTCTGACCTGATTCTTTGAGAAGAAATAGGAGTGTGACTAATGGGAAAGGCACAACTCTGTCAGTAGGCATTTACTAAATACCTTGAGTTCAAGGGCCTGTGCTATGGCTTATGCTGGGTTTCAGGGAGACAGAGATGAATCAGATAAGTGCCTGCCCTCAAAGATCTCACAGTCCTATCCCATCAGTTTGATCTTGTCAGGGCTCCTCCATGAGGGGCCACCAGCAAATGTACGCTGTCCAGAGCCTCTCACTTTTCCTGGGCAGGCAGTGAAGGAACTACCAAGCACTGATCCCTGGCCTCTGCCATGTCATTTTGAGATAGGGATCGAGTCAGTGGTGAGGAGTCTACAGGGAAGCCTGAAGATGAACAACACAGAGCTACATAAGCAGGGCCTGCTGCTTTTTGCTGAAATCCTGACTCGGTGAGCAAAGTGATGGGGTGTCAGGCCTGTAGGGGCCAGACTGGAGATGGAAAGAAGTATTTATTCCTGGTGGCATCAGTGATAGATATTCACTTATTTGTTATTAATTTATCATTTCTCAGGCAGCCAGAGGAGATCAAGCTGTTCACAAGCTCAGCCATATGTAGAGATGCTGGCCGTGCTCTCCAAGAAGCAGTAAGAAGCCCTGTGTTGGAGGTGGCTGCTGAGGCATTGAAGGCCATTTCTGCCTTTCTAAGGTGAGAGATCTAGGCAGGCTGAACTTTCTACCTTTGTATGCCCCATGGGTTAGGCCAAGCCAGGGGATACTTGTCCTTTAGGTCAGGGAAATTTTCTTGAATTTCTTCTTTCCAGTATGCTATTTACTCTGTTTTCTCTTTCTGGAACTGCCATTCAAATGTTGAACCTGGATTGGTCCTCTAATTGTCTTTCTTTTCTGACAGCTCTTCATCTTTTTGTCATTATACACTAGTTTCTGGGAAATTTTCTTGACTTTATCTTTCAACCCTCTTATTGTATGTTTTATTTTTGATTTCATATATTTTTAAAAGATTTTATTTATTTATTTGACAGAGAGATAGAGAGCACAAGCAGGGGGAGTGGGAGAGGGAGGAGTAGTCTCCTGGCTGATCACAGAGCCCAATGCAGGGCTCAGTCCCAGGACACGGGGATCATGACCTGAGCCAAAGGCAGACACTCAACCAACTGAGCCACCCAGGCACTCCTGCTTTTATATTTTTAGTTTGGAAGAGTTCTTTCCAATTCTCTGCATGATTTAAAAAAAAAATTTTAAATATTATATATATATTTTAAAGTAAGCTTTACGCTCAATGTGGGGCTGGAACTCATGACCCTGAGATCAAGAATTGCTTGTTCCACTCACCAGCCATGTGCTCCATCTGCATATTTTTTTTAAGATTTATTTATTTATTTATTCATGATAGACACAGAGATTGAGAGAGAGGCAGAGACACAGGAGGAGGGAGAAGCGGGCTCCATGCGAGGAGCCCGACGTGGGACTTGATCCTGGGACCCCAGGATCGCACCCTGGGCCAAAGGCAGGTGCCAAACCGCTGAGCCACCCAGGGATCCCCCCATCTGCATATTTTTAAATAGCATTTTACTCTATTCATTTCATGGATATAATTAAAAAAAAATCTCAGTCTTTTGTTTTAGTTCAGACTTTCCCATTTTCTTCCTACAAATTGTTCTTTCTGCCCAAAATGCTCTTCCCTAAAATCTTTGCATGACTGACTTCTTCCCATCATTCAGGTTGCATTCAGAGCATGATTCCCTAACCTACCCATTAGGTTGTTATAACACCTACCAGACACTTGATAGTTCTTGCTAATTCATTTGTTTTGTGTCTCTTTCCACTTTAATATAATCTCCAAGAGGTCAGGGACCCTGTCAGTTTGTTCACTACTATATACCTTACTCCTGAAAGCATTTGAATGAAGGATATCAAAATGAATGGTAAGACTAAGAGATCCTAAGGTCTTTACTCATTTTGATTTTAGTTTGGGTAATTATCCCCCTACATCTAGATAATATGTTTATATAATGCTGTTTCTTCATTTGTCAATTTAGGACATTATTAATTGAGTCACCAGTAAGAAAGGCCAAGACTGAGATCATATTATTTTGTCTTCTCTACATTTCCTTGGCATTTTTGCTAGTTAATATTTTGTCTTGAAATCTTTAGATCGTATACTTAAATCTTGTTTTTCTTGTTCCCTCAACTCGAAGCAGTATCTTTTGACTCTCTGCTTGGTTAGCTGAGTTTATGAGCATCCAAGCTTTTCCTTTTTCCTCTCTACCTTCTGCTTTTCAGGGTCAGTCAGCTGTACTTTTCAATTTTACATGGTAAACGTTATTAATATTTATAGTCTCTTCTGTAACCATATTTAAATCTTCTTGATTTGACACTAGGTTGGTTCTAAAAATGGAAACAAAAAATGACATTTACATTACAATGACTTCAGTCTATTTCTTTTCCACCTCTGTCCTTTCCTGGATTTGAGTCTCTAAATCTGGGGCATGAATCCAAGTGAGGGTGAGGTGAGTAAACTAACAGTAACAAAGGCACAGAGTAAGAGCAGTTCAATTAGAGGTGCCCATGTAGAACTGGAAGTCTCCCAGGAGATCAGTGTTATGGGGGGACTGGTGGCACCTTTCAGGCAGGAGGTGAGTGGTGTTTGAGCTGTGCTAAGAGGGATGAGCGAGATTTAGGTTTGTGGAAGGACAATATGCATGGGAAAGGTTAGGGGATTACTTAGGGTATAGTAACCAGTCTGGCCAGAAGGTTATGTGAAGGTGAGTAATACATGAAGAAGCTGGGAAAGCTGGTTGGGTCAGAATTGTAGAGAGTGCTGAATAGGGGGCTAGTTCTTAATCCTTGGATGATTTTACTTTTCATGTCAATTTCCCAGAATGTGTATTGAGATGGTCCTTCTGAGGTGGAGTGGTTCACTGAGTCTCTGGGAAGCACCACTGGAAGAGGGAATGAGGAATGAGAACTGCTGAAAAGAATTTAAAGATAGTGGAATCAGGGCTTGGCAATCAATATGGATAGAAACTTAGAGCTTCTAGAAATGAAGAAGGAAAGGAAAATCAAGCCTTAACTATCAGGATGCCTGCTGGCTCAGTGGTTGAGCATCTGTGTTCAGCTCAGGTTCTGATCCCAGGGTCCTGGGATCGAGTCCCACATTGGGCTCCCCACAGGGAGTCTGCTTCTCCCTCTGCCTCTGTCTCTGCCTCTCTCTCTGTGTCTCTCACAAACAAGTAAATAAATTATTTTTTAGAAAAGCCTTAACTATCAACAGTAAACTGAAGGCCTGTTAGAAGGCCCAACAAATTACTCTTAGTGTTCAAAAAAGGCGTGGTGATGAGAGTTGACATAGATTTCTCCTTTGTTACTGCACTGGGTTGAATAGCGTCCCTCTAAAATTCAGGCCCACCCATAACCTGTGAATGTGACCTTATTTGGAAATAGGGTGTTTGTAGATATAATTGAATTAAAATGAAGTCATATAATCTGGGCTCCTAAATCCAAAGACTGGTGCCCTTATAAGGAGAGGGGGATTTGGACATATAGTAACACACACACACACACACACACACACACACACACACACAGGGAAAGGTTGCCATGTGAAGAAGAGGCAGAAAGTGGAATGATGCAGCTATGAGGCAAGGAATGACAGGGATTGCTGGCAGCCACCAGTAGCTAAGGGGCAAGGCAGGATTCTTCCCTAGAGTCATTAGAGGGAGCCAACCTTGATTTTAGATTTCTAGCCCCCAGAAATATGTGAGGAAATTTTTCTGTTGTTTTAAGCCATGCAGTTTTGATGATTTGTTACAGTACCCCTAGGAAACAAATACAGCTACTTTATACCCTGTCAAGTAGTCATTCATTCATTTAACATCTTTTACAATTTATCATTAGTTTATAATGCATCTAGCTCTGTTTAAGTAAAATGAAAAGACAGAGTTGGTCTCTGGCCTCTTGGAGCTCACAATTAGACTAGTCTATGACTCTTGCCTCCCTGAATCAATGGAATATAAAAGTTCAAATGGACCCTATGTCTTACTTTCCATATTTACCCCACACTCACAATGATTGAATCTCCAAAGCTAGTTTCTAGTCTTTGCTTATAATTTCTAAGAATGGGGAGCTCACCCTGCCTAGATTTTTTTTTTTTTTACCTTTATAGAGTTTGACTCTTAGAAAGTAGATTGTGGTTTTCCTTACCACGGTAACAGAGAGCAAATTTGGTCTCTCTTCCCCATGAGAGCGTATTACTAATTTGAGGACAGTGGCCATATATATCTCTTGAGGCACCTTCAGTTCTAGATAGTACTTCGTTTTGAGAAAGCCCTCTGTCTCCTTAATAACAGCAATAATAGTCAACACTGTCATTTAAAAGGGCTATCTATTAAGCATCATGCTAAGTGGTTGGCATACATTATCAAATTTAATCCTTAAAAGAACTTAATGAAGAAAGTACTATTACCTCTCATTTAGTAGGTGAAGAAACTGAGGATTAGGGAGGATGAGGAATGTGCACAAAGTCATGCAGCTAGACAAGTGTTGGAGCAAGGATTTTTATCAGATCAGATCCTGAACCTGTATTTTGATCCATCACATTGTCCCTCATTGCTTAAGAACCTGAGGGTGTCTTGGAATACCCTTATCTTACCCTAAGCTTGCTGGTCTCTCTGGCTGCAGGAAGGACCATCAGAGTACTCCACCTGTGCAATACAGGGAACTGCGAGCCTTGCTTGAAGCCATGCTGAGTCGCTGTGCAGATTTTTCCCAGACCCCGCTGAGCAGGAGGCCCCTGGTCAGTACACTGTATGCAGCCTGTCTCTTCTGGAGATCATGTTAAGAAGATAATTGCTTTACCTTTATATGCTTCTTTATAGCTCTTTCTCATGCACACATATCTATAATGAGATGTTATTTTTTCCCCCTTAATGGCAGAGCTGTGAAGCTTAATAATTGCTGTCTTTGTCTTTGCAGATTTGGAAACTGAAGCCACAGGGTTAACTAATTTTTCTCTAAGGTCCAAAACTAGCAAGTATCTGATTTGGATAGTAAATCCCAAATAGTACAACCCAGTAAGTTGTACCCAAACCTACTATATTATACCATTTTGTCTTTTATATCATCCAAGCAGTTAATGGTAAACATGCTCACAAAATTATTTAAGGCTGGAGTCACTAGGAGCTTAGAAAGAATCTGACCAATGTGCAATGTGTTGGCTTTTAATGGTCCATGGATTTAAAATATCAGAAAGATATGGGTAATATGGATGTTTGTTATGTCTTTCAGAATTAACTTTGGAAACGAAGTTTATCACACCTGATAGGGTGGGATTTTCATGTGTTTTGGAAGCAACTAACATGGGCATTAGAGCCAGTTAGGCTAATGTCCACCAGCCTGTGACAGCTTTCTGCATATAATAGAACAAGAGCAGTCCTGTGGTTCACCGGGAGACAGATGATTAATGTTCCCCCAGAGCTGTTAGATGACTAAATCTGCAAGGATATATATAACCAGGATCCCCTGGAAAGTGTTATGTGTGTGGGAATGCCAGGCTCCAGTGAGAGGAAGAAGCCTGTGGTCCTCCAAGCACAAATTGGGACACAGAGTAGGTACTTGGCTAATAGGTGCCCTGTCTCCTTCTCACTTCAGGGCCATGTCTCCAGTAGAGATTCTGGGAAGGCCATTCTTCGAAGGGGAAAATTCCTCCTGAGCACCCTGGAGGGGTTTAGAAATGCCTGCAGGTGAGGGGCCCTCTGTGTTCTGAGGCAGTATTATGGAGGGTGAAGGTGGAAGAGAATCAGACTAAGGATGAAGTTTGCTTGATTTTTGGTGCTTTGTTGCATAGTGAGAATGCTTTGGCTGGGACAGAGGTTGGGGATGTGTGTGTGTAAGGGTATGGAGAGGAGGTTTGAGGAGGAGGAGATAGAGTAGGAGGTTTCTAAAGATTCCCTCCTGGTGAAGTTTTTGTTACTCTACATTGAGGATGTGTCTCATTCAGCTTTGTTCCTCTTTCCAAATAATGTGTCAAGCCTGTGGCTAGACAGTGGGAGTAGAAAGATAAGGTCAGATTGACTCCTGCCCACAAGGAGCTCACAGTCTCTTGGGAAAGAGGCAGTTTTGTGGATATATATGGAGAATTCATTAGGTTTTCACAGATCTGGGGAGGACATTCCTGGGAGAGGGAGCAGCATCTGTAAAGGTAAAGAGATGTGAAATAGCAAGTAGCATGGTATGTTCAGGGAAGTACATGTAGTAGAGTAGAAGAGTCATGTATTATGGGAGAGGAGGTGGGGAGCACGAAGCTGGAGCAGTAGCTAAGGACCAAGTCCTCCATGATTGAGGCCTCTCGAGTTGTCTCCAGATCTGCTGATGGGGATATTTTCCCTGAACCCTGAGCTCAGGTGTCCCTCTGGGAGGATGCTTCTAACCTTTATGTTGTATAGGTAGTAGTGGATATACTCACATATTGATTTCTTAGGTTGGCTGTGGAATTCCAGAGTGAGCCTTCAGCCCAGGAGAATCCATTCACAGCTCCCAGTGCCGAGAAGGAAGACACTTTGGAGGCCTTCTCAGAATTTCTTCTTAGTGCCTGTGACTCCCTTTGTATCCCCATGGTGATGGTGAGTTCCCTTGAGCCACAGATAGCATGAATTTTGAGGAGGAGAAGAGTATGATACTGAGCCAGGCTGAGACAGACAGCAAGTACTCATCTAGATCTTCTGAAGGTCTCAGAACAACAATACTGTTGTTTAGGCATTTTTCCTTTGGTTTTGGAAACAAAGTGTAGCAGCACCTGGCGGGCTCAGTCAGTGGAGTGTGTGACTCTTGGCTTTGGGATGTGGGTTTTTTTTTTTTTTTTTTTAAAGATTTATTTATTTATTCATGATAGACATAGAGAGAGAGAAAGAGGCAGAGACACAGGAGGAGGGAGAAGCAGGCTCCATGCACCGGGAGCCTGACGTGGGACTCGATCCCGGGTCTCCAGGATCGCGCCCTGGGCCAAAGGCAGGCGCCAAACCGCTGCGCCACCCAGGGATCCCCGGGATGTGGGTTTGAGCCCCATGTTGGGTGTAGAAATTACTTAAAATTTTTTTAAATTAAAAAAAAATTTGTTTTAATCTTAAAAAAACCCTCAAAACCCAAAAAACTCCAAAGTGTGTTCTTCTTTTACATTAATACATGCCTCTTAATAAAAAATAGAAAGCAGTAATAGTAAAATAATAAATAGTGTTTATGGGGTGATAAGTGCTTCGTATTCATTACCTAATTTGATCATCCTAGTGATTATATGAGATGGGTACTATAATTATCCCAATTTAAAGATGAGCTTGTCATGTTCCAATAGTTGTAAAGCAAGTGGACAACAATACTGAAATTTGAACCAGTGTGTCCTTATGATTAGTAAAGAACAGTGGTGATTCAAGTTTCACTAAGGAACACATGTATTCTGTAAAATGAGATTGGCCACTCTAAAGAGAGACCTGATCCAAAAGCGCTTTGTTTGGAGCTGACTTGAGATGGAGGTGGTAGGAAAAGCTGGGTCCAGAGCAGCTGACTGCTTGGTTGACTTTAGGTAATAAGTCTTGTCCTCTTTGAGGTTTGGACATCCTGTGATTCTGCAGTGCCTTTTAGTCAGGGTACCTCCAAACACCTACCGGAAATAGTAGGTAGCAGCAGGGAGTTTCAGTAGCGGAACTCTGGTTCTGGGGGCAGAGACCTCTTGGAAGAAGCCTTTAAGCCAGCCTACCAGAGTCTTCAGGTGGGTAACCATCAGGAGCTATAGGCTAGATGCATGCTCTGATTGGCACTCACTAAGCAGTAACACTTAAGTGTTTCACGATGGTTTCCTCATCTGTTCTGCCTTCTTTCTATGAAGTGTTAGTCAGACCTAGAACTAGATGATAGAATTATTTTATTATTCTTTCTACTTTTCTGTATTTTATACATTTTCTTTCTTTCTTTCTTTCTTTCTTTCTTTCTTTCTTTCTTTCTTTCTTTCTCTCTCTCTCTCTCTCTCTCTTTCTTTCTTTCTTTCTCTCTCTCTCTCTCTCTCTCTCTCTCTCTCTCTCTCTCTCAGATTTCATCTACTTATTCATGAGAAACACAGAGAGAGAAAGGGGGTGGGCAATGACACAGGCAGAGAGAGAAGCAGGCCCCATGCAGGGAGCCTGATGTGGGACTTGAACCTGGGACCCCAGGACCATGCCCTAGGCCGAAGGCATGTGCCAAACCACTTAGCCACCCAGGTGTCCCTTTATTACCTTTCTAAATAAAAACCTTTTTGTTGTTGTTTAAAAACCAAAGGAAAGGTATCTTTAAGAACCACATCCTTGAGACTCTAGCTTTTACATGTAGGGAACTGAGACACTGAGAGGGGAGGGTAACTGACCCATGGGAACAGTGACTTTGCAGAGCTTGACTGGAACCCAAGTTTGTTTACTCTTAATCAATCCAGAGCTCTGTCTGCTACATCAAGCTGCCTAATGACTAGTGTTTAGAGATCATATGAAAAAAAAGTGAAGATAGTTTGTAAACCATATGACTATTACTAATGGCAATGGTCTTAGAAACTTGAGTGTCAGGGAGGGGTGCCTGGCTGGCTCAGTCGGTAGAGCATGACTCTTGATCATGAGCCTACTTTAAAAAAAAAAAAAAAAAGAAAGAAACTTGAGTGTTACTCTGCATTATAGTTTAGAAGGTACTTTTTACAATCAGATATCATTTGTTTCTGGGATATAGGTCTTGTTATTCCTGTTTTATTCTTTTTGGTGCAGAAGCCCAGAGGTAATGCGTCTTATACAACTTATTAAATGGTGGATATAAGCCTTGGATGCAGGCTTGTGACTTCAGGTTCCCTAGCTTTTCTTGTGCCCTTCAAGTGAAAGGGGTTAGTCTACTATTGCTAGATTTCATGCCAGTTTTGCTGATACTTTCTTCTTCAGAGACTCAGTCCTGGTGTGCTGTGTTCTTCCTTCTGGTTCTTTGCAGAGACACTCAGAACAGGCCACCCATCCAAACCTGATGGAAGTTTTCCTCTCGATTCTACACAGCCTCTTTATCATCGTCCCTCACATGAAGGAGAAGTTCTCCAAGAAGCTCGGTAGGCAGCAGGCAAGTGTGAAAGTCAGGAGGGAGGCAGGTGCTCAGAATATTCAAAGAAAGCCCACTTCCTGTGGGCAGGAGGTTTATGTAATCACTCAGAGTCCATATCCATATTCTGCTTAGTGTTGGGTGGAAGGGAATACCATCCAACAATCAAAGGTACTTAAAGTAACTTCTCAAATTTACTGATACTTCTCTGAGAATGTCAAGGAGTTCTACCTCAAAGCCCACAGCACACGTCTTTCCATATTGCTCTCCATACTTCATACTCAGACCTCACAAGATGTTTAGCATCTCTGACTTCTGACTGCTGAATGTCAGAAGTACCCCCAGTCATCTTGACACCTGAAAATTTTCCCCACATACTTCCAGATGCCTTGGTAAGGGGTGGCACTCCATGTGAAAGCTGCTGTCTATCTGTATGCTGAACTGCCTTCTTAAAATTGAACCCCTGTGGCTCTCAACTACCTTAGCCATCTCCAGGCCTTCTTGCATCTATTTATTTTCTTCTCTTACTAGTCCTTTTTTCCTCCGAAGCATAAACCTTCCTTTCTCACTTTTCCCGTAGTCACCTTGTAAATACTTCAATCTGCAGAATAAGCCCAGGAGTGAGAGTCAGAGTCTGCTTTATTTTCCTTAGAAAGTAGTAGTGATGGTGAGAATGGGAAGGGGAAAAGAGCCAAAAACAGTAAGGGAGGAGAGAGAAAGGTAATAATAATTAATAACTAATAACTAACATTTATTATACTCTTACTATTGTCAGATACTGTCTTCTTTGTTTCTTTTTTTTAAGAAACAGACTTTTTTATTTTTTATTTTTTTTTAAAGATTTTATTTATTCATGACAGAGAGAAAGGCAGAGACACAGGCAGAGGGAGAAACAGGCTCCATGCAGGGAGTCCGATGTGGGACTCGATCCTGAGACTCCAGGATCACACCCAGGCCTAGGCAGCGCTAAACCGCTGAGCCACCGGGGCTGCCCAGAAACAGACTTTTTTAGAAAGATTTTATTTATTTATTCATGAGAGACACACAGAGAGAAGGAGGCAGAGACACAGGCAGAGGGAGAAGCAGGCCCCATGCAGGGAGCCCAATGTAGGACTCAGTCCTGGGACTCCAGGATCACACTCTGGCCCGAAGGCAGACACTCAACTGCTGAGCCACCCAGGCACCCCAAGATATTGTTTTCTTAAAAAAAAGATTTATTTATTTTAGAGAAAGAGCACATGGGAGCAGGGGGAGGGAGAGGGAGACAAGCAGACTTCTGACTGAGCAGGGTGGCCTACACAGGGCTTGATCCCAGGACCCTGAGATAATGACCTGAGCTAAAATCAAGAGTCAGATGCTCTGGGGATCCCTGGGTAGCTCAGCGGTTTAGCACCTGCCTTTGGCCCAGGGCGTGATCCTGGAGTCCCAGGATCGAGTCCCACATTGGGCTCCCTGCATAGAGCCTGCTTCTCCCTCTGCCTGTGTCTCTGCCTCTCTCTCTCTCTCTCATGAATAAATAAATAAAAATTAAAAAAAAAAGTCAGATGCTCAACCGACTGAGCCACCCAGGCACCCCAGGTAGATACTGCTTTAAGTGCTTTACATGTATGAACTCATTTATAAAACCCTTAGAAGTATGTACTATGATTATTTTCTTAGAAGGAGAGACATAGAGGGAGAGGCAGATATATAAGCAGAGGGAGAAGCAGGCTCCCTGCAGGGAGCCTGATGCAGGACCCAATCCCAGGACCCTGAGATCATGACCTGAGCTGAAGGCAGATGCTCAACCACTGAGCCACCCATGTGCTCCAGAGCTTTGAGTCTTAGATAAGATTGGTAGAGTCAGATTTCTGTTTTAGAAAGATCATTTGTGGATCAGTGTGGACCATGAGTTAGAGGGAGGCAAGATTGGAGAAAACAGTTCAATCTCTTGCATTAACTCAGTCTGGTGATAGGAACTAAGGCAGTGTTAGGGGATGTGCACCAGTTGACTGTGGGGTAGGAGGGAGAGGGAACAGCTCAGGGTAATGCCTTGGGTTATAACTGCCATCTAGGTGGGTCATGGTGATTTTTATTGAGAGGAAGATCGCTAGAAGAGAATTTGATTTGGGAAGGTAGTAGAGGATGTGATCAGTATGAGCCAGGATGAGCGTGTCCTAAGTCTGGTTTAAACTGCTCTCAGTGATTGAATGTCTGCCTTTGACTCAGGTCATGATCCTGGGGCCCTGGGATTGAGTCCTGCATCAGGCTCCCTGCATGGAGCCTGCTTTTCCTTCTGCCTATGTCTCTGCCTCTCTCTGTGTATCTCTCATGAATAAAGATATAAAATCTTAAAAAATAAATCTATCGGGGATCCCTGGGTGGCGCTGCGGTTTGGCGCCTGCCTTTGGCCCAGGGCACGATCCTGGAGACCCGGTATCGAATCCCACATCGGACTCCTGGTGCATGGAGCCTACTTCTCCCTCTGCCTATGTCTCTGCCTCTCTCTCTCTCTCTCTCTCTCTCTCTCTGTGACTATCATAAATAAATAAAAATTTAAAAAAATAAATCTATCAAAAAACAACAACAGCTGGGCAGCCCTGGTGGCCCAGCAGTTTAGCACCGCCTTCGACCCAGGGTGTGATCTTGGAGACCAGGAATCGAGTCCCGCGTCGGGCTCCCTGCATGGATCCTGCTTCTCCCTCTGCCTGTGTCTCTGCCTCTCTCTGTGTGTCTCTCATTGATAAATAAAATCTAAAAAACAAAAACAAAACAAAACAAAAAACAACAAACAAGCAAACAGTTACTCTCTGCTTTCTTCCCACTTCTCCCAAGCTTCCTCATCGTTCATACGACTAACCCTGGAACTGAAGGCCAGGTTCTGCAGCAGTCTGAGGTATGTATGGTCTCAGGCAAAATTAGTGCCAACCAGCCAGTGTCCTTGATTGGACAAGTAGAAATTTCTGACTGGTGTGGTTTTTTCATGGGGGGATTGACACAGTGTCAGAATTGCTCAGCAGCTGGTGGTATGAGCTAGACGGGCTTCTACAACTTTTATTTAATCTGGTTCTGTTGAGACACTCATTCCATGTGATATTTGGATGGGCATCTGTTACATCAAAGCTGGAAAGCCTCTTAGAGATCATTTGTCTAACCCCAGTCGTTGTACAAATGGGGAAATGGAAGCCCTCAGAAGGTAATGAAAGAAGAGACCAGAGAGAGAGAGAGAGAGTCATGTTCTAGATACTGTTAGCTGAGCATTTCCAGAGGAGAAGCTCTCTTGTTCAAGGTAGAGACTTCTGGAATGCCTGGGTGGCTCAGTGGCTGAGTATCTGCCTTTGGCTCAGGGCATCGTCCCAGGATTGAGTCCTGCATCAGGCTTCCCTCAGAGAGCCTGCTTCTCCCTCTGCCTGTGCTCTATCTCTGTGTCTCTCATGAATAAATAAATAAAATCTTAAAAAAGTGAAAACAAAACAAAACAAACAAACAAACAAAAAAAAACCCCAGAGACTTCAGTCTCTGTCTTGTTACATTTTCTAGAGTAACCTTTTCTTCCTTCCCATTTATGGTTTTCTACCTGTCTCTGCGTTTACTTGACAGAGTCCATTTGTTACTGCCTACAGCCTGCAAGGTGACCATAATGCACTAAGTCTCCTTGCATATCTCTGAATAAAACACCAACCTTCAGGAGGGAATACAAACACAGGGATCTGTCTGGATTCAAAGAACTACCTGTTTGGACAGGTAGTTCTTGACTACTTGTCTTGATTCAATAGCTTCGTTTTAAACTAGTATTCCCAAGCCCTTTCCTGGCTTAGCAGCACTCATTTTTTGTTAGTATGGTTTGTTAAGTTGGAGTTCAGTAGCCCTCCTTGATTTATTTTTTCAGTTAAATTTTAGTGAATGCTTGTGTGTCTAAGTTACAGCTGTGGCAGCAGGTTCCATATTTATTATTCACAGCTACCTCCAGAACTCTTCTTCTAGGGCCACAGATGGCTAGAATTTCACTGGGCTCTGGCACAAGGCAGTGGTGCCCCGGTATATGGCAGGGATAATGCTGTCCCAGCCAAAGTTGCAACATCCTCTCTCCTGTTCTCTCTTCCCCTCCACCCTCTAAGGCACTCAGCCCTAAATCAAGTATGTTCCAGCTTCCTCTATTACATGATCCTCAACCTCCTCTCAGCTCCAGAGAAGACAGAACCACTTTCCAAAGAAGGTAAGACGCTGCAGCCTGACCATTCATCAGGTCAGTGGTGATCTTTTACAGTCTGGATGCCTTTGTTGATTAGCTGGGTAGTGAGTCAATATCACAATAATTATGTCCTCTTTGCTAGAAGCTGCCCAGAGGAACCATGAAGTCATGGAATGGTGGGACTGTAGGTTAACACCTAGGGAGATGAGATAATAGAGTCAGAAAACAATAAGAACCTGAGGTTGCTGGATCCTTAGACTCAAAAGGTTGAGAAAGACCCCAAAGCTTATCAAGCCTAGTTCCTCATCCTGGCCATCTCCTCTGTAACTTCCCTTACACCAGACTTTTCGCTCTCTGCTTGTTACCTCCAGAGACTTCTCAAAATACTTTGAATGGCCTGTTCCACTTCTTTGTTTCTTCATTCAAAAAGTATTTCTTGAGCATCTTCTGTGTGCCAGGTGCTGGTTAAAGAATTTCAAAGTTCTGACCTTATGGGATGACAGAGGTAGACAGTAAACACACAGATACAATGCTATGAAAAAAATAAAACTGGACAAAGGGATAGAGGGTGATGGAGGGAGAAGATGCAGGTTAGATAGGTGGTTAGGGAAGGCCTCTGTGAGTACGTAACATGTTAGCAGAGGTCTGAGTAAGTTAAAAGAGGTATCTTCAGAGTCTAGAGGGGGAACAGCAGATGTAGGGCTGAGAGCTGAAGTTTTTCCCTCTATCGAATATTCACTGAACTTCTGCTATGCCAGGAAGGCCTCAGGGCTGCTGTGGACACAGTGATAATTATGACGTGTTCTCTGCCCTAAAGAGTTCGTCTATCCTAGACCTCTTTTGGTATAACATAAAATAATTTAATCATTGTTCTGTTCATTCATTCATTCATTCATTCATTCAGCAAAGATGATACCTTCTTTGTAGTGCTGACCATGTTTCCTCTTTTTTACATTTATGAAGATGTGTCATGTCTCCCTACTTCCTAAACCTCTCTTCCTCTTTCTTTTTTTCCTGACGCTGTGTAGAGAGAGACAGAAGCCTAGGTGAATATTTTCATTCCTTCCAACATGGCTTGGCTCCTAGTTCCCACACTATAGCATCCACTCCTCTCTGCGTGGTGTCCTGCTCTCTGCCTGTTCAGGTGTGGTCTGGCCTGCAGAGAGGCGAGCACAACTACTTCTGCCATGGTTGCTGCCTAAGATATCGTTGGCAGCCACTGCATAGCACCTCTTGTGCTCACCTTGCTAGCCTCACTGCTGCTGACAGCGCCCTCTCTTTTGGAAACAGGACACATATTTGCCACATATCTGCCTTGTCAGATCTGAGTGCCAGGAAGAACAGCAGACCTTACTTACATTGCAGCCTGCTTCTTTCTTTTATATATCAGGAGAACGGGTGTGTGGATATATGAAACTCAAGAATATTAGTTTCATTTTGACGATAATGATCATAGTGTGCTTTGGTGGAGAAATCACCTAAACTTAGAATTAGGAGATCTGACCTGGCTCTGCTATTAGATTGCTGTGTGACATTCTCCATCCTCACCCTCCAGTTGGCCGTAAGTCCACTGTACTGGTAGGACAGATTTCACTTGACCTCTCACTTGGCTTCCTGCTTTTGGTCTTTCATCCTCCAACCGATCTCCATCCACTGGTGGAAAGATCTATCCAAAAACCAAGTCTTATCATCCTAACACCCTGGACTTCAGCTGTGGTCCCCAAACATCAGTCTGTGGGGCACTGTGATGAAGTGATGAAGTGATGATCATTGCTTCACAGTGATGAAGATTCCTCTGATCTGTGGTGAAATGTGGAAAATAAGGGTAATATAGTGAATTTTCTATAAAGTTGACTTTATTGAAAGTTTAAACTCTGAAGTCTTTTCCTTTCTTCTGAAACAGAGGTTTCATAGGAAATGTATTCTTAGGATAAAATCTAAATTCTTCACTCAGCATTCAAGCTACAAATAATATCACATAGTTCTGCAACTCCTGAGACTCCATATCTATTCATCACTGGTTCCGTCAGCCTGAACTCCTTGCTGCGTCCTAAATATGTCCTCTTATGCCTCTGGGCCTTTCAGCACCTTGCTTCCTGTGCCCAGGATTCTCTGTTCTCACTTTTTTTTGCCTGTTTTCTGCTTACCGTTCACAGTCCCCTCCTTTTGGAGCTTGTCCTCCAAACCCCAGGTGATACAAGTCACACCCTCCTCCATGCTTGAACAGGGTACTTGCTCACATGTCCTATAACCGTCTCATTATGTCTTTTCTCAGCCACCAGCTCCTGGAGATAGGGCCTATGTGTCACAGCCTGGCCTAGAGGAGCCACTCAGGGAACATTTGTCAGTGAATGAATGAAGGATTGTATCCATGTTCTTTCACATGTTACCTTTCATCCCTCCTGGCAGACTGAAGGCTGCATAAAGGAAGCAGAAACTCTGATTTCCCTTTATCTTGCATGTACCCTGCTACCCTTTGCAGTACTCTTCATATAGTAGATACTTATATGCTGATTATCTGCTTTCCTGTGTTGTCTGTGTGGCTTTCTCTTGCTTCTTTCTTCCCCAGAACTCTCTGTGGTATCCACGTTCCTACAACATGGGCTGCCCCACATAAGCAGCAGGAACCCTGAAAGCCTTGCCTTCTTATCAGATCGCCAGTATATGGAGAAAACTGCTCGCCAGAGACAGTACTGCATCTTGCTCCTCTTCTACTTGGCCTACATCCACGAGGATAGGTCAGTGTTCCATGCCAGTGGCTGGCAATGCATCCTAGGACTCTCATCTGTAGCCCAATTTAGTTCAATAAATATTCACAGAGACATCTGCTCCAAACCTGGTGCTGAGCACTGGGGACACGGATAAGTGAGAAATGGGTTGTATTCCTGAGCGGCTCACATGTTGGAGGAGGGTTAAGGCAGCTGGGTAATCAGGGTGTTGAAAGCAGAGGCCTAGAATGGTAATGAAGTTTTTTTAGTATGCTTAAAAGGTATTGTTTGTGCATAGAAAAAAAATTAGTGGTTTACTTTGGTTTTAAGAATTACTAAATAGGGCAGCTGGGTGACTCAGTTGGTTAAGAGTCTGCCTTCAGCTCTGGTCATGATCCCAGAGTCCTGGGATCAAGCCCCGTGGGCTCCCTGCTCAGTGGGGAACCTGCTTCTCCTACTTGTGTCCCTCCCCTCCCTGGTGCTTGTGCACATGCTTTCTCTGTCTCTCAATTAAAATATTTAAAAAGAATTACTACACAGGGGTGGCTTAATCAGTTGTCTGCCTTCGACTCAGGTCCTGATTCTGGGGTCCTGGGATCAGGCCCCATGTTGAGCTCCCTGCTCAGCGGGGAGTCTGTTTCTCCCCCATACTCCTAGCTCATGCACTCTCTCTCTCTTTCTCCAATAAATAAATAAAATCTTAAAAAAAAAAAGAATTACTATACAGTTTAAGGGGCTCCTGGGTGGTACATTCTGACTCTTGGTTTTGGCTCAGGTCATGATCTCAGGGTCCTGAAATTGAGCCCCACCTCGGTCCCTGCTCTGGGCATTAAGCCTGCTTAAGATTTTCTTTCTCCCTCTCCCTTTGCTCCTCCCCCTCCTT
This sequence comes from Canis lupus dingo, assembly GCF_003254725.2. Classification (NCBI taxonomy): domain Eukaryota; kingdom Metazoa; phylum Chordata; class Mammalia; order Carnivora; family Canidae; genus Canis; species Canis lupus. Next base: position 24,294,664 of record NC_064252.1, on the reverse strand, counting down.
AAAAAAAAATTACTGTACAATTTATCAAAATTTTAAAATCAAAGCTTAAAAAATTTTTTTGAGCTAGAATTCCTATAACATAAAATTAATATTAAAGTTAACAGTTCAGTGGCATTTAGTATATTCACAGCATTATGCAACCACCACCTCTCTCTAGTTCCAAAACATTTCCATCACTCCAGAGTAAAATCTCATACCTATTAAGCATTCACTCCTTGTTCCTCCTTCTGCTTAGCTTCTAGGAACAACAATCTATGATCTATCTCTATGGATTTACCTATTCTGAATATTTCTTATAGATGGATTATACATAGATGGATGACTTTTTGTGTCTGGCTTTTTCCACTTAGCATAATATATTTGAGACTCATTCAGTTAGCATAATATTTGTAGCACATATCAGTACTTCATTCTTTTGCATGTAGCTTATGTAGATTTGCAGCATCATATGTTACAAAGGCTATTCTTTCCTGCACTGAATTGTCTTGGCACCCTCATTGAAAATCACTTGACCCATGTGATTCTTTTTTTTAATTGAGATATAATTGACATATAACATTAATTTCAAGTGTACAACATAATGATTTCGATATTTGTATATATTGCAAAATGATCACAGTAAGTTCAGTTAGCATCCATCACCATGTGTAGTTGCAAATTTTTTTTCTGGTGTTGAGAAGTTTTAAGATTTGTTATCTTAGCAACTTATTTATTTATTTATTTATTTATTTATTTATTTATTTATTTATAGATTTTATTTATTTGAGAAAGAGAGAGAAAGCACAAGCAGGGGGTAGGAAGGAGGGGAAAGGAAGGGCAGGGAGGAGCCAAGGGAGAGAGAGGTGAGGGAGGAGGAGGGGGAGAGGGAGAGGGAGAGGCAGACTCCCTGCTGAGCAGGGAGCTTTGTGCAGGCTTGATCCCAGATGACCCAAGCCAAAGGCAGATGGTTAACCGCCTGAGCCACCCAGGTGCCCAGCAACTTTCAAATATACAGTGCAGTATTATCAACTGTAGTCACCATGCTGTGCATTACATCCCCAAGGTCTCTTTATTTTATAACAGGAAGTTTGTACCCTTCACCCATTTTGCCTACTCTCAACTCTCATCACTAACAGCCACAACAGCCACCAATCTGTTCTTTGTATCTATGAGTTCAGTTTTTTTTTTAAGATACCAAATATAAGTAAGATCATACAGTTATTTTTTTCTCCCTTTCACTTATTTCACTTAGCCTAATGTCCCAAGGTCAATCCATGTTGTTTTAAATGGCAGGATTCCCTTTTTTTAATGGTTGAATAGTATTCCATTTTGAGTGTGTATGTAGGACATTTTCTTAATCTACTCATCCACCAGTGGACACTTAGGTTTTTTTCCATGGCCCGTAGTAAATGGTGCTGCAGTGAAAATGGGGGTGTAGATATCTTCCTGAGTTCAGATAAATACCCAAAAGTAAAATTGCTGGATCATATGATAGACTATTTTTAATTTTTTGAGGTGACTCCATTCTCTTTTCCATAGTGACTCCACCAATTTTACGTTCCCACCAGCAGTGCTCACGTATTCCCTTTTCTCCACATCCTTGCTAACACTTGTTTTTTGTTTCTTTGATAATTGCCATTTAACAGATATTAAGTGATACCTCATTGCGGTTTTGATTTACGTTTCCTTGCTGATTAGTGATGTTGAGCATCTTTTCATGTACCTGTTTGTCACCTGCATGTCTTCTTTGGAAAAATGTCTATTTAGATCCTCTGCCCATTTTTACATTGGACTTATTTTTAATTTTTTTTACTATTAAGTTGTATGAGTCCTTTATGTGTTTGAATATTATATTTTATCAGATATTATGATTTGCAGAGATTTTTCTCCCATTGAATAGATTGCCTTTTCATTTTGTTGTTCCTTTGCTTTGCAGAAGCTTTTTAGCTTGAAATTGTCCTATTTGGGGCACCTGGGTGGCTCAGCTTGGGTCATTATCCCAGGGTCTTGGGGTCGAGCCCTATGTCAGGCTCCCTGCTCAGTGGGGAGTCTGCTTCTCCCTCTCCCTCTGCCCCTTACCCCCACTCATGTTCTCTCTCACTCACTCTGCTCTCTCTCTCTCAAATAAATGAATAAATAAATCTTAAAAAAATGCAATAGTCCCATTTATTTTTGCTTTCAGTATAGGATCCAAAAAAAATCATCCCAAAGACTGATGTCAAGCAGCTTACTGTCTGTGTTTTCTTTTAGAAGTTTTATGGTTGCAGGTCTTACATTCATGTCTTTAATTCACATTGAGTCAATTTTTGTGTATGGTATAAGAGATTGGACCACTTTTTTTTTTTCCATGTGGCGTGCAATTTTCTTAATACCATTTATTGAAGAGACTGTGCTTTCCCCATTGTATATTCTTGGCTCCTTTGTTGTAAATTAATTGACTGTATATGCATGGGATTATTTCTGGGCTGTATGTTTATCCCATTGGTCTATGTGTCTGTTTTATGCCAATAACATACTCTTTTGATTACTGACCATGTGATTCTTAGAATGTTTTTCTTAAAAATCATGTAAATATTCTAGTAAAATAGTTGGGTATAAAGTTAAAATAAAGCACATTTCTTTTTTAAAAAATATTTTATTTATTTATTCATGAGAGACACAGAGAGAGAGAGGCAGAGACACAGGCAGAGGGAGAAGCAGACTCTATGCAGGGAGCCTGACATGGGACTCCATCCTGGGTCTCCACAATCAGGCCCTGGGCTGAAGGTGGCGCTAAACTGCTGAGCCACCTGGGCTGTCCATAATGTACGTTTCCATACACCTGCTAGAGTTAACTACTGTTATGTACCCTGTGTGAACTTGTCTGTGTATCAGCAAACAAACATATGCTTCTTTTTTTCCAATATACAGAATGGGATATTATATAAGGTCTTCAACTTGTCTTTTAATCTAGCAATTTATCTTGGAGATCTTTTCATATTAGTGTTTGTATTAATAGATCTACCTCATACTTTTAGTAGCTGTATAATATTTATATTATACCTATCATTTATTTTATTTTTATTTCTTAAATAAGCATTTTATTTTGGAGTAATTATAGATTTATAGGAAAGTTGCAAAGAATAGAGAATTCTTCACTAATTTTCTCCTAATGTTAACACGACTATGGTACTAAGACATCAACTTTGGTACACTGGCATTTTCCCCATTTTTTTTATTGTGGTAAAATACACAAACATAAAATTTATATCTTAACCATTATTAGTGTACTGTTCAGGAGTACTAAGTACATTAATATTGTTGTGCTACCATCACCACTATTCATCTCCAGAATTCTTTTCATCTTGCAAAACTAAAATTCTGTACCGGTTAGATAACTCTACATTTCTCCTTCCCAGCCAACAGCAACCACTATTCTACTTTCTGTTCCAATGATTTTCACTATTCTAAGCGCTTCATATAAGTAGAATCATGCCATATATATATCTTTTTGTGACTGGCTTATTTCATTTAACATAGTGTCCTCAAGATTCATCCATGCTATAACATGTTAGAATTTCCTTCCTTTTTATGCTAAATAATGCTCCACTGTATGTATATACCACATTTTGCTTATAGATTTGTCCGACAGACACGTGGACAGCTTCCACCTTTTGGCTATTGTAAATAATACTGCTGTGAACATGGGTATACAAATACCTCTTTGAGACCCTGTTTTCAATTCTGGGTATATATGCAGATTGTTGGATCATCTGGTAGTTCTATTTTTAATTTTTTGAGGAAACGGCATGCTCTTTTTCACAGCAGCTGTACTGTTTTACATTCCTGCTAATGCTGTACAAGGGTTCCAATTTCTTTTCTTTTTTAAAAAAAAGATTTTATTTATTTATTCATAGGCACAGAGAGAGGGGCAGAGACACAGACAGAGGGAGAAGCAGGCTCTATGCAGGGAGCCCGATGTGGGACTCGATCCCGGGTCTCCAGGATCACACCCCAGGCTGCAGGCAGTGCCAAACTGTTGCGCCACCAGGGCTGCCTGGGTTCCAATTTCTCTACATACTCACCAATGCTTGTTATCTTCTGCTTTTTAACAGTGGCCATCCTAATGGGTGTGAGGTTATTATCTCATATTTTGATTTGTATTTCTCTAGTGATTAGTGATGTTAAATACCTTTCCCTATACTTATTGGACATTTATATGTCTTCTTTGGAGAAATATCTGTTCAAGTCCTTTGCCCATTTTTGAATCACCAAGTTTTGTTGTTACTGAGTTTTAGGAGTCCTCTATTATTCTGAATATTAATCCCTTATTAGATACATGATTTGCAAATATTTTCTCCCATTCTCTGAGCTGCCTTTTCACTCTGTTGATGGCATTTTTTGATACCCAGAGGTTGAAAACTATCAATTTGTCTATTTTTTTGTGGTTGTTGTCTATGCCTTTCGTGTCATATCCAAGAAAATCATTGCCAAATCTGGTGTTGCAAAGCTCTTGCTTTATGTTTTCTTCTAAGAGTTGTATAGTTTTAGGCCTGGACCCATTTGGGGAATATTTTTCTTTAAATATTTTATTTATTTATTCATGAAAGACACACAGAGAGGCAGAGACAGGCAGAGGAAGAAGCAGGCTAACCATGGGGAGCCTGATGCAGGATTCGATCCCAGGACCCTGGTATCATGCCCTGAACTGAAGGCAGACACTCAACCACTGAGCAACCCAGGCATCCCGGGGAATATTTTTTATATCATGTTAGGTGAGGGTACAGTGTCTTTCTTTTGCATGTCCAGTTTTGCCAGGACCATTTGTTGAAAAGCTTGTCTTTTCCCCCATTGAGTGGTTTTGGCATTCTTGTTGAATTTCGCTAGTTTTTCCTCTACTGTTCCTTTTCTGTTCCAGGACATTATGGTTATTTCGTATTACCCATTTTAAAATGTTTAATTTTTTTAGAACTTAATTCAATAGGTAGTGAAGTGATGGTGGAAAATTCAAAAGGTATAATAGGGTATATGCCTCTTATATTTCACCAAAAAAAGTCAGTCTCCTTCTCACCCCCATTTCCCTTGCACATACAAGCATAGATGTATCCCTTTCCCAGAAAGTAGCCCATTGAACACATCAATGTTTAATGATAAAGAGTAATGGATTGGTGGCCAAAAAGGACTCCTAAACCCCAGAAGTAGCATTCTTCTCTTTAACAGTGCTAGGCCAGTCAGCAGACCCTTCACCTCCTAGTTACTAGTGTGGAGTCTCTGGCCCCTAACAAGGCCTTGTGCAAAGCATAGAACCATGTGCTGTGTGTGTATGACAATGTTTTGTAAGTATATGTAGCATGCTCTGTGCAAAGGTGTCATTGGGTTGTGGACATGCTGGGGCAGAGGACAGAAGGCAGCAGGAAGATGTGGCAAGGCAGGACAGCCATTTCTGTCTTTTTCACTCACTCTCCTTGGTTGACAGGTTTGTCTCAGAGGCAGAATTATTTGTGGCTGTGCAAAGCTTCCTCCTGTCTCTGCAGGACCAGGGTGAGCGCCCTCCACTGGTGGTCTTCAGAGCCTCCATCTATCTGGTTTCACTCTGTCAGGACAAAGACAGAGCACTAGATGAGGTATGCACCAAAATGGTTGGGACTCTTCCTCCTCCCCCTATATCCTTTATATCATGGGTCCTTGAGAGACCATGGTGGCACATATATAGAGAGAGATAGGAAGAGAGGGAGAAGGAGTCTTGGTGGAATGGGGAGGGAGTGGGGGCTGACCTGTTCAGAGCCTATGTAATTTAGCTAATTCTCTCAATAGTCCTGAGAGGAAGATTATTATTTCCATTTTTTACAGGTAAGAAAATCAAGACTTGGGTTAAAGTAACTTTCTCTAGATCACACAATTAATTGATGGGGGAGCCAGGACTCCAATTCAGACTTGACCAACTCCCAAGGTTCTTTTCTTAGAAGCACCACCTCTGGTTTGAAAAGGAAGAGAAAAGTGTGAGGTATATATTTCTATAAACAGTTTATCAAAGTGGGTGATCAGGTGATCTTGGAGCACTTTGTTAGTGGTTGTTTTCTCTTTCCAGATTCTTTATAAATTCTTATGGATCAAGGACTATATCTGATTCATCACTAAGTCTTTTGCCTCTTTCATTGAATATTGCTTCTACTCCTCAGATATGGAACTTCAGCCTCAACCTAAAGATACTCTTTCTTCACTGACTGAATTTTTCCTCTTTTTAAAAGGTTTTCAAAAATTTTATTTAACCTCTACACCCATCCTGGGGCTCAAACATGACCCTGAGGTCAAGAGTCACACACTCCTCCATCTGAGCCAACCAGGCATCCCATAATTCTGCCTCTTTTTGATTACTGTTGAGGCAAAAATGATGTAACTAGACCTGGTTTAATTTGAATGGAAGCAGAAAGTTGTAGTTGAAGTGCATGAGTTTTCAATAAAGTAGACCTAGATATAAATATCCGATTATATCTTTTTTTGTGACATTTAAAGCCATTGGTGATCATTGCCTACTATTAATTCATTAGGGGTTGCAAAATAATACTATCTTAATTCTGTAATTTAGTCTTTGTTTATTAACTGGGATAGTTGCATAAAAAGAAGCTTCCTTTATCAACTATTCAGTTACTCAGAATGGTAGATTGTATAGGAAGCATAGGTTGAATATTTGAGTCTTTCCTTTTAATTACAGTGTTTTACAAAAAAGGAATTGGTTGTCTAGAATTCCCTAAGGGGAGCAAAGAGATTTATTTTTAGTGTCATTATGAACTCATGGATTTAAAAATATTTGGCATGTTTCAATCTACTGTAGTTATTATCCTTTTGTTATCCTATCTTCAGTCAGTGGGAGCCATTCAGGGTAGCTCCTGAGTCCTTGACATAACCCTCATAGTCTTTGGCAGAATTTGGGTTTTCTACTCTGATAAGATGCCCTAAGCTTATATATGCTTTCTGCTCTCCCATTTGCTTTTGAACCTACCCGTTAGGCTTTCACCCCTACCACATCTGTCACCAGTAACAGATACTTGACTAAAGCCAGTAACCAATATTTAGTCATTACCTTACTTGACTTGTCAACAATGTTTCTTTCTTTTCTTTTCTTTTCTTTTCTTTTCTTTTCTTTTCTTTTCTTTTCTTTTCTTTTCTTTTCTTTTCTTTTCTTTCTTTTCTTTTCTTTTCTTTTTTCTTTTCTTTTCTTTCTTTTCTTTTCTTTTTTCTTTTTTGAAACATTGCCTTTATTTGGCATCTAGAATGCTGTGTACTCCTGATTTTCCTCCGACCTCTCTGGCAGTTATATCTTAGTGTTTTTTGCTGATTTTCTCTTATCATCGGGACCTCTAAGTGTTGTAGTGCCCCAGGGCTCAGTCTTTGATGCTCTGCTTTTCTCTCTAAATTTATTTCTTTGCTAATCTCATATAGTCCCATGGTTTGATTCATGGCTGAATTAAAAAAGATGACTCTGACTGCTAGGACAATAGACCAAAAGGGTACAAGGTGGAAGTGTAGAAACCAGTTAGGAGGCTACAGCAATAATCTGGACAAGAGATAGTAGAGGAGGTGATGAAGAGCATTATCTTCTGGATAGATTTTAAAACTAGAGCCAAGAGAATCTCTTTTTTTTTTTTAATTTTTATTTATTTATGATAGTCACAGAGAGAGAGAGAGAGAGAGAGAGAGGCAGAGACATAGGCAGAGGGAGAAGCAGGCTCCATGCACCGGGAGCCCGACATGGGATTCGATCCCGGGTCTCCAGGATCACGCCCCGGGCCAAAGGCAGGCGCTAAACCACTGCGCCACCCAGGGATCCCCAAGAGAATCTCTTGATGGATCAGTGTGAACTATAAGAATAAGAGAATAAAAGGACATATATTTTAAAGATTTTATTTATTCTTGAGAGACACCGGGAGGGAGAGAGAGAGAGGCAGAGACACAGGCAGAGGGAGAAGCAGGCTTCATGCAGGGAGCCTGACCTGGGATTCAATACCAGGTCTCCAGGATCAGGCCCTGGGCTGAAGGCGGCGCTAAACCGCTGAGCCACCCAAGCTCGCCTAAAAGGATATTTCCAAAGATTTTTTGGTTCTGATGGAGGCTGAAGAATTGTATTGAAATAGTAGAGAGAATGAGCTGGAAAGATAGCGGAGTGGTGGTAAAGTGGGATACTTGAGTTAGGATTATTGAGGAACATCAGTTCTTGGTAATGGTAGGACCTAGGGGCATGACTGCCTGAGGCAAATAGAAGTGATTAGAAAGGAGAAGAGAATTTAGAGGCCATGTTTCAAGAACTAGGGAGATGGGAGCAAAAATAGCCTCAGCTTGAGAGATTGTAGGCAAAACAGGTTTCTGGAAGAGGATCAAAGCAACAGGGTGAAGGTTCGGAACATTCAAAGAAGAGGCAGAGAACAAGGAATTTGCTGATAACTGTGAGTGACTTCTAGAGGGCACTGTGAAAGGGTTTTGGGAGCTAGGAATGAGTGGGAGATGGGAACAGAAGAGGGCATGTTTTGAGCCATATGGGATCATCTAGAAGTTCCGGACTTTCTGAGGTGATTAATGTAAATGGGAGAAAAGGATAGGATTGGAATAGTCCTGACCGTTTCAAGACTAATAATAATGGTAAGATTGGATTTGGGAGGCTTCTCTACATATCTACAAGTGGTGGTGTGGAAACTAAAGAAGCCCATGGAGCTCCAGGCTTTCCCTCTAGGGTTGAATCCATAAATGATATATAACATTATTTTGCATGCTTAAAAATTATATATAAATATATAAATGATAATACATCATCACAGCTTGATTTTTTAACCAATTTTACTTTTTTGTCTTTATGTATTATTCATTCAGGATTTTTTATTGTAGTAAAACACACAAACAAGATTTATCATCTTATCGATTTTTAGCGTATAGTTCAGTGGCATTAAGAACATTAATATTGGGTAACTACTACCACCATTCATGTCCAGAACTCTTTTCATCCTGCAAAACTGAAACTCTATACCCATTAAATAATAACTCCCCAATGTGGATTGACCACTTGACAGGTGCCATGTGGGCTCTTGTCAGGATTAGGGTGAATCAAACATGTTCCCTACCCTCAAGGAGCATCAATTTGGCAGGAGAGACCAAAAGATTCTCTATAGGAAGGCAGTAACAGCAATGAGTGCTTTCCTGGAGCTGGAGGACTGGTCAAGAGGTATGAAAACACACAGAGAAAGATATTGTATCTGATTACGGCATCAGGAGAGGCTTCATTGAGGAGAGAATTAAGATACAGAAGTAGGAAGTTTTCTATTCTATCCCTTCAAGGGAGAAAGTCTAGTCTAGTCTAATCTAGTATGCCTTAGATAAGTCATATAAGAGACAGAGTGGAGAGAAGCTGGAAAGGTAGATTTAAGTCTTTAACATGCTCAAAAATAAATTTAAGAAAACAATTCCAAGGTGCTTGGGTGGTTCAGATGGTTAGGCATCTGCCTTAGCTCTGATCCTAGGGTTCTAGGATCAAGCTCCACATCAGGCTCCCTGCTCTCTGGGGAGTCTGCTTCTCCCTTTCCTTCTGCCCACTCCAGTTCCCCCTCGTGCTCTCTCTCTCTGTTACTCTCTCGGTCTCCCCTCTCCTTTCAAATAAATAAAACCTTAAAAAAAGAAAACAATTCCATTTGTAATAGCATCAAGAAATAAAATACATTAGAATAAATTTAACAGAAGAAGTACATTTCTGATCATTGAACATTATAAAACATCATTAAAAGAAATTAAAGAAGACCTAAACAAATAGAAAGACATCCTATGTTCATGAGTCAGAAGACCATAACCAGTTAAAAGATAAAAAAAAAAAATCCTAGGATATAATGTACAACATACTGACTATAGTTAACAATTCTATTTTACATATTTGGGAATCACTGGGAGAGTAGAGCTTAAATGTTTTAATCACAAGGAAAAATATTTTGTAACTGTGTGAGGTGATGGATGTTAGCCATACGTGTGATCATTTCACAATATATATATTTATCAAATCATTACATCATATATGTTAAACTTACAGAATGTTATATAGCAGCTATATCTCAATAAAACTGGGGAAAAAAGAAGACTTAATAGTGTTCAAATGGCAATAATCCTCAAATTGGTCTGTAGATTGAACATAATCCCAATCAAAATCCCAGTTGCCCCTCCCTCCCTCCCCTCCCTCGCTTCCTCCCTCCCTCCCTCCCTCCTTCCCTCTCTCCTTCCCTCTCTCCTTCCCTCTCTCCCTTCTTGAAATGGACAAGCTGATCCTAAAATTCATATGGAAATGCAAGGAACCCAAAGTAACCAAACAGTCTTGAAAAAGAATAAAGTTGGAGGACTCACACTTTTTTATTTCAAACTTACTACAAAACTGGAGTAATCAAGGGAGATTCTGTAGATGTAAGAAGAGCTGCTTGGAGGTGGTAAATAATAGCTCTTCAAGTCTGCAATAAAAAATGGCCTCCAGTAAGAGTACATTGCAAAAAATGGAAAAGAAACAGAATGAAAGAGTAACAAAGTAGAAGAAGCAGAGCCTGAAGAGTTTGTGGTGGAAACAGTACTGGACAATAATGCAATGAATGAGAAGGTAGAGTATTTCCTCATGTGGAAGGGATTTACAGATGCTGACAGTACCTGGAAATTAGAAGAAAATTTAAATTGTCCAGAATTAATTGAAACATTTCTCAATTCTCAAAAAGCTGGTAAAGAAAAAGATGGTACAGAAAGAAAATCTGAGAGTGAATCTGATGATAGCAAATCAGAGAAGAAAAGATGCTGCTGATAAACTAAGAGGCTTTGCCGGAGGTCTTGATCTGAATGAATAATCTGCTAGACAGCAGGGGGAGAATTCATGGTTCTCATGAAATGGAAAGATTCAGATGAGGCAGACATGGTGCTGGCAAAAGAGGCAAATATGAAGTATTCTTAAATTGTAATTGCTTTTTTTGAAGAGAGACTAACTTGGCATTCTTGGCCGGAAAGTGAAGTTCCATAATTGTTATATTGCCTTTTATATATATATATATATATATATATATATATATATATATATATATATATATATATATAATTTATATGTACATGTATATATATGTGTATATATATGTGGGTCTTGTTTTTTTATTAGTGTGAAGAAATAACATTCTAATGAAAAACCAGTTAGATAGGTTGGTTTTGAAGTAGTATTGGGGGAGTTGTTAGGGTTCTTTTGCATCTATAGCACTAGTTACACTGAACAAATAAGTTTCCTGTAGTTGCTTCCTTTATCAGAAAAGAATATTTGCGAGGCACCTGGGTGGCTCAGTGGTTGAGCGTCTGCCTTTGGCTCAGGGCATGAGTCCTGGGATCGAGTCTTACATCGGGCTCCCTGCAGGGAGCCTGCTTCTCCCTCTGCCTGTGTCTCTGCCTCTCTCTCTGTCTTTCATGAATAAATAGATAAAATTAAAAAAAAAAAAAGAATATTTGAGACTATGGTATATTATTTCCCTGCATTCAAGAACACCTTTTCTAAGTGTTGGGGGAAATCTTCATAGTTGTTACTGAATCAGAATTTGTGTTTACTTCCCATATGCCTAAGGACAGTTCTGGGCTTTTTGTTTACTTGGGTTTTTTTGTGTGTGTATACATTAAATTACATGCTTAAATAGTTTCCTTCTCTCTCTCTCTCTCTCTCTCTCTCTCTCTCCCTCCCCTTCCTTTCTTCCTTCCAGTCTCTTTCTCTGGCTTTCTTTCATTCTTTCACATTTACCAAAACAAAAAGAACATTTCATAAACATGGATAAGCCCATGTTTCTGGAATGCCATCATTTTCAGCAAACTAAGAAATAAATCACTTAAAGTTAAATTGAAATTTTTCCTGAAACCTTAACCTTTCAAATTTTGTAGTTAATTGGGCAATTTAAATATAATGTAAACAATTTAAATTGGACAATTTAAAAGCAGCCGTATCAGAATCCATATCTGTATCTATAGTTATGTGAATGCAACTTTATTTGTAAAACCCCTGGGAGGAAAATTTTATCACAACCTCCCCACTCAGATAAGAAAACTAGACAAGTCCTGGTGTGTTTTAATTAGGTGAGCAAAACTTAGTTAAATGGACATTTAACGGTTCCTTTTAGTAAAGCATTCCTTTTCAAGAAGTTGAAATCCCTGTGCTGTTTTGTCTAAAAGGTCATGATTCATGGAATATCTAAGACTTCTTTTTTTTTTTTTTTTAAAGATTTTATTTATTTATTCATGAGAGACACAGAGAGAGACAGGCGAGACACAGGCAGAGGGAGAAGTAGGCTCCATGCAGGAAGCCCAATGTAGGACCCTCCAGGATCACGCCCTGAGTCAAAGGCAGGTGCTCAACCGCTGAGCCACCCAGACATCCCAATATCTAAGATTTCATTCATGGAAACATAATCATAATTAGATTGTTAGAGATATTGGCAGTTTAGGATCTGCTGGAATAAATGAGTGAACAAACTGCTGTAATCTAAATTCCTGACCTGTATGTTTTTTCTTTACCCCAGCTCATTCATTGCCTGTAGGCTCAATTTTCTCAGTATTTCGGTTACTGGTTCAGCAGAAGCTAGGAAAAACAATAACTTTGTAGTAATCAGAATGTTTTCCAACTATATATATATATATTTAACATTTTTAACATTTATTGAGAATTCTTGCCCAAATCTGTCCATATCCTAATGGTTACAAACTTTCTAACTCTACTACTCCTTCCAGTACATTAGAGGGGGAAAAATTTTTCATAATCTCCGAATCCACAACAATAAAACAATGTTGGAAACTGCCATAAGAACACAAGTGAAAAAAAAGTCTTTTCTAAGAACCACAGGACTATAAATTTAAGAAGGACACAAAAAATTCTAAGTGAATCAAACTTATCAAATTATATATATTAAATGTATGGCTTTTTTAAAAAAAATGTTACTCATACTTCATTTGAGTGGTTTTAAAAAAGAATCCCCAACTATATATTGTTTATTGTGAATCCTGGTAAATAGTGATCAGTAGTTTTCCCTTAAAAAATACTAGAATAATCAAGACTGGGTTTCTGACATAAGGATAGTCATCTAGATCAATGGAATAGAATTGGCATTCCAAAAATAAACCCACATATTTTTTTTATAAGGATGCCAAGACAATTCAGTGGGAGAACAGTCTTTGTAACAAATAGTGCTAGGACAACTGGATGTCCACATGCAAAAGAATGAAGTTGGACCTTTATCTCCTAGTATACCTAAAAATTATTATTATTTTAAAATATTTTTATTTATTCATGAGAGACAGAGAGAGGCAGAGACAGGCAGAGAGAGAAGCAGGCTCCCTATGGAGAGCCCGATGCAGGACTCAATCTCAGGACCCCAGGATCATGGCCCAAGCCAGTCAGACTGTCAATCACTGGGCCACCCAGGCGTCCCAGCGTACACAAAAATTAATTCAAAATGGATCAGACCTGGGCAGCCTGGGTGGCTCAGTGGTTTAGCGCCGCCTTCAGCCCAGGGCCTGATCCTGGAGACCCAGAATCGAGTCCCACGTCGGGCTCCCTGCATGGAGCCTACTTCTCCCTCTGCCTGTGTCTCTGCCTCTCTTTCTGTCTGTGTCTCTCATGAATAAATAAATAAAAACAAAAATCTAAAAAAAAAAATGGATCAGACCTAAATGAAACAGCCCGAACTATAAAACTCTTAGAATAGCATATTAAGGACTAAGCTTTGCTATATGTGCAATGGGAAGAGATGGGTTTTTGAGGGTTAATAAATGATTCAACACATATGCCCTTACCGCCTCTGTGCCAGGTCCTATGCCCGGTGCACAGATTAATCTGCATCAGTCTGTTCCCTCAAGCAGCTCAAGTCTAGTATGGGAGGTAGACACCTACACTGATAATTACAGCACACCGTGGTAAGTATCATTATAGAGCTGGGTTTCTCAGCCTTGGTGCTATTAACATTTTGCACAACATAATTCTTTTCTGTGGGAGGCTGTCCTGTGCATTGTGGGATATTCAGCGGCATCCCTGCTCTCTCCCACTAGATGCCAGTAGCACTCCCTAAATCAAGAAAATAAAAAATGTCTGTAGACATTTCTAAAAATCTCCTGTGGAACAAAATCACTCTAATTTGAGAACCACTGTTACAAGGTAAGCACAATGAGTTTTCTTCTCACCAGAGGGCACTGGATGAGCCACTGAAGAGGTCCTAGAGTACTGAGATGCCAAATACATTTTTCCCACTTACATCTTGGCTATGTTTGTTGGGCTCTTTGGGTCCTCTGCAAGATTTATTTAATTTCTTTCTCTCTCTCTTTCTTTCTTGCTTTCTTTCTTTCTTCGTTCTTTCTTTCTTTCGTGTCTTTCTTTCTTTCTCTCTTCTCGCTCTCTCTCTCCTCTCTCTCTCTCTTTCTTTCTTTCCTTCCTTCCTTCCTTCCTTCCTTTCCTTCCTTCCTTCCTTCCTTCCTTCCTTCCTTCCTTCTTTCCTTTCCTTTCATTTCCTTTCCTTTCCTTTCCTTTCCTTTCCTTTCCTTTCCTTTCCTTTCCTTTCCTTTCCTTTCCTTTCCTTTTCTTTCTTTTTTCTTTTCTTTTCTTTTCTTTTTTTCTTTTCTTTTCTTTTCTTTTCTTTCTTTTCTTTTCTTCTTTCTTTTCTTTCTGCTCTCTCTCTCTCTCTCTAGGCTGTGGTCAGTGCCATCAGAAAATTTTTAGAGGACATCCCAGACCTACACCTGGTTTACACTCACCATCCCCTCCTGCTCAAGTTCTTCCTGTCGTATCCTGCGCTGATGAGTAGGTTTGGGCACCGTGTCCTGGAACTTTGGTTCTCCTGGGAAGAGAGCAGCTATGAGGAGCTGGATGATGTCCCCTCTGCTGGGCAGTCACCACTTCCTGCCAGCTTAGCAGCCCTATTCCACATGCTCAGAAGCAGCCCCAGCATCCTGCTCATTTTGCTAGTAGGTGACCTCTTCCTCCTTTCTGCATTCACAGGTGGTGGGGCCCTCTCTGGGAGTTGGTTTACTGAGGTCAGAGGCAACTACAGTTGCTTCTGCCTGCTTCCAGATTTATTGCTGTTTCCATGTGAATGGGAGGTCCTTTTGGCTGGCAGGTGCCTGGTTTCTATAAATCCATACTCAGAATTTTCTAAGTCTGATGGAGGGCTGCTTACTGAGAGATCTGTCCCTCTGTATTTCTCAGGAGATAGAACTATGAAATGCTGACCTCAGTCACCATTCCCTCTCACCTCCCTGTCTTTTTTCAAGCAGATTCTACTAACAAGGATTAAATATCAGAGGAGATCCTTGGGGCATGGAGATGGCTGATTGTAGAGGATCCAGGCCTCTTTTTTTGCTATAACTCACAGGATAATGTTATGTATGCAGTGCACTCCCTTGGGCAAATCCAGAATTGTCAGAAATTCTAGCACTTTTTTTTATGAATTAAGACATTCCTATAATTTCTATCAGGTATATCAGATAAATCAGCTGCCTGTTGTCTGGAGTTTCTAATATGCTAGCTTTAGTGGTATCTTTTCTTCATCCACTCAAGAAACTGAATTAATGAAAGTGACATTATTTTATTACAGAAGTAACTGCTGTAATTTATTTATTTTAAAAAGAAAATCATTTGCACCATTTGACACTTTGTATTTAGTGAGTGACTACTAGTGGCAGGTGTCAGACTGACCACAGAACAGCAGCATAGGAGACACTTGGTTTAAAACCACTGCTTTCGGGCAGCCCCTGTGGCGCAGCGGTTTAGCGCTGCCTGCAGCCTGGGGTGTGATCCTGGAGACCTGTTATCGAGTCCCACGTGGGGCTCCCTGCGTGGAGCCTGCTTCTCCCTCTGCCTGTGTCTCTGCCTCTCTGTCTCTATGAATAAATAAAATCTTAAAAAAAAACAAAACAAAAAACCACTGCTTTCAATGCCAGCTCACCAACTTTGCCCTTTCCTGGACGATGTTCTTAATCATCAACAAACATGGTTTCTTAGAGTGTTTTCTTTCTTTCTTTCTTTCTTTCTTTCTTTCTTTCTTTCTTTCTTTCTTTCTTTCTTTCTTTCTTTCTTTCTTTCCTTTTCTTTTCTTTTCTTTCTTTCTTTCTTTCTTTTCTTTCTTTCGTGATAGACATAGAGAGAGAGGCAGAGACACAGGAGGAGGGAGAAGCAGGCTCCATGTCGAGAGCCCGACGTGGGACTCAATCCTGGAACTCCAGGATGGCGCCCTGGGCCAAAGGCAGGTGCCAAACCGCTGAGCCACCCAGGGATCCCCCCCCACTTTTTAAAAAGATTTATTTATTTATTTATTTATTTATTTATTTATGATAAACAGAGAGTCTTAGAGTGTTTTCTATTGGACTATTAGAGTGACTGTGGTAGAAATAACACCTTCATGTTGTATACCTCACTTCCTTAGGTACGTACTAATGTCCATATTCACAAATGCATGCATACACATCCCCCTCAAACTTAAATCTTCACCTTCCACCCTGGATACCTGTCATCTTGTGAGGTCATGTGTGTTGGCTTGATAGGGGCTGCATTCAGGCTTTGACTCAAATTCTTTCTCGGAGGAGCAAGGAAGGAGAAACAATGGGTTAAAAATAAATAATCAGTTTATAGAGGAGGAAGGCAAGATGGGTGCCAGGGAAAGTAGCAATGGACAAAGTGAGATACTGGATTTTCTTTGCCAGATGAAGCATTCATGGTTGGTTTCTCATACACAGTAGGTACTTATAAATATTTGCTGACCCTTTGAATTAGGGTTCTAGACAAAGTCTCAAAAAAAAGCAGATCTTCTGAAATATTTTTTTTCTTTTTAAACAAATGAAGAAATAGGTTTAGGAAAATTTTCCATAGGTCACAAAAGTTGAGATTAAAACCCAGATTTTGACTCCCTGTCTAATGTTCTTCCCAGTAAATTGAGCTAATTCTGAGAACAAGAGAGAAATAAACCCTGATCCAGTGTCCTATATAACAGGAGAGCTGTCTATTTGAGCAGGGAGGGTATAGGGAGGAACTGGAACTACAACCTACCTTATGGGCCAGGGAGGGAATCAGACACAACAAACCAAACATACCTGTCATAACAGTGTGGCAATAAAAGTAAGGCAGAGTGCTTGGGTGGCAGGGAGGTTAGAAGGGTGTAATTTCTGTCATATATTGCAAAAGATTTGATAAGTGAAAGTGTTGGGGGAGAATCCTGCTAGGCCAGCACGGCAAGCATCCAAGTGCTTACTGCGATTCAGGGACAGTGAATGAGTGGTCTGGTGTGATTTTGGAGCATGGAGGGTATGTCACCATGAGTTGAGATTGGAGAAAGATAGGAATGAGCAGGTTTTTAGAAGCCCTGAGTTTAGTTGTTCACTTTTTCTCTTATCATGTATTTATTTGGTTTTTATTATTAGGCCCTAGATATTGAGATACAAAGATAATTCAGATATGGTTGGTCCTTGCCGTTGAGGAAATCACAGATGCTTGTTTCATCTGTAACCTTGTAGAGACTTCTAAAGCATCACTGGAAGGAGAAAATCAAAGAATGGTGAGACTAGAAAAAAAAATCTCAGATCATGACCGTGGACTGTGGGAGTGGTAGGCAAGTCTAAGTCCCTATAGACTTACTCCTGGTTATTCTGGTTATCTTCTACTCGGACCCAGACTCTCACTGGTCCTTGCCCTCCTAACCCTTTCCATGTTTTTGTCCTTCTCTTTACAGTCAAATTCCTAGAAGTAGTTTTCTAGCTCTCAAAATTGTCATTTTTTTTATTCCCTCACTTATTGGCATTTGCCTCCATTGACACTTGAACCATTCTTACCAAGATCAACAGCAATGTTCTTGTGACTACTTACAGTGGACTTTTTCTCATCTTAACATGACCTGTTATTTTTTTTACAATTGTCCACTTTTTATTGGCACATTCTTGGTTTTGGCAATACAAACTCCCTTAATTTTTCTTTTACCTTTCTTGGTGCTTCTCTCAGTCTCTTACGGTTTTCTTTCTGGCTAGTGCTTGAAAGTTGATTGTTCCTCAAAGTTTTTTTCCTAGGCTCTCTTTTTATTCAGTTTCTTCTTTCTAGGCTGTGTCAATAATTCTCATGGATTTGGTTGCCTCCTGCTATATGCTGATGACTTAAATCTCTTTCTCCGTGACTTTTCTCCTTAGCTCCAGCTCCATAAAGCTAACTATTAGACATTTCTGTCTAAAACGGAGCTCATTATCTTCCTCCCCTAAGTTTTCTTTTTCAATCTGGGTTTTTCTAGGGTTAAGATCCCTCTCTGGTTGAAGACTTATCTTAGGTTACTAGCTTTAAGGAACATAAGTACTTAAAAAGGCCAAATAGAAAATGAATCTCGAGAGACCAAATCCTCAGATAGACCCTGTGTCAGGGAAGCTGAGCAGGTGCCCCACCCTTTGTTGTGGTGACTCAGTTTTTGTCCTTGAATGTGAACCACACACCACCCCTCCTTCGTGGGCAGAGAAGGAGCCTTGTACTTTGCTGGCCTAGAGTTCAACAGGAAGGATCTATCCTTAGGGCTGGATCCGATGTAGAGACCCAGGAAGATGAAGACTTTTCTGAGCTTTGGTTTCCTTGTGTATAAAGTAGAGATAACATGTGGATAAATATATGGGAATAATATGTGGAAAGATTACGTAGGGACACTCTTTCTATTCTATACACCATAGGATATCATTCGCTGATCATTGACTAACTCTGAATCAGAGAATGTTGATCTCAGAGCAGCTTATTGAATTGTTCAAGGTCATGTAACTTACAAGGGTCATGACTGTGATTGGAGCCTAAAGTTAATGAGATTTTCACTAAATTGGATCCTGGAAACATCAGTGGTGAAAAAGAATAGCAAGGAACAACTTTGCTGTCTGTTTATATATATAATTCTTACCATTTCTCTCCAGCTTCTAGCCACAGGAGGGGAAGAGTCTAAAAATATATGTTGGTACCAATTTCTGTTTTTGACATGGGTAATTAACAGCTGAAAACAAAGGTGTTAATTGCCACTCTTATCAATGGGTGGTCTTTCATGTAGGTTGTTTAAATATGAAAAACGGTAATGTCACAGAAGCTGTTTGTTCCCTCCTTGGCCACATCACCCTAGTTGATCCAACCCCAGAAAATTCTGGACAGCTCTGAACAGGAGCTGGGCCATGTTCCACCCAGAGCTTTCCCCACTGACCCACACAGTGGGGTGCAACTCATCCCCCCCCCCCCCCGCCCCTGCATTTACCATAGCCACCAAAGGCTGAGTAGCTGTCTTTCTTTTGGACTATTAAAATTTAACTCAGGATTCTGCGGGACCAGGTCTCTGGTTAGAAAGCCAAGTGCTGGTGATGAAGCAGGATCAGGAAATTGGTTTGACCTTGGGCAAATCATGCTTCCTCTGGGCTTCAGCCTCATACCCTGTAAAGTAAAAGGGTTGATGTAAATGAACCAGTAGTCTCTCTAGCCCTCCTGTTCTGTGATCCTTTCCTTCCAGAGATGCTTTCTGAGTCCCTGCAAGGTGACAAAGATGAAGCCAATCTTATCAGTATTTTTCATTAACTCATAGTGTAGTAGAATTTACAGTGCCACTGCTGTCTTAATAGGCAGACCATTTAATTTGCCTTTTTACTCATTTGAAAAATTAGGGTGACATCTACCTGGAAGAGTTATTAGGAAGATACAGATAATGTATCAGCAAACATACAGCTACAATTTGAATACATTACAGTGCCTGATTGAGCAGTTGCTGTTGATTTATAGTTGTTACTCTGGCAGCTATGGACATTTGTGAAGAGCCAAGCCCTGATGCCCATGTGTCACTCAGTGATCAGCACATCTGGAGTTGTCTAGCTGGGTGCCCTGTAGCCATGTCTCTATGTGTCAGCTGTCCTCCCTGGAAAGGGAGTCTGTGTGTGACCTTGGATTCATAGCACTCAGCATGTTAACCTGTCCAAAGGAATTGGCTTGTTTGAGCTGGTAGGTGCCGGAGCTATCAGTAGGATAGTCTCTGGTGTGACTTCTGACTGGCTTTGCCTTTAACATATACTCATTAAAATAACTCTGAGAGCAAATAAAAAATGATGTCCTTTCCTACTTTCTGAACCCAAGGCCTTTACAGCTTGGGGCAGAAATAGCCAGATGCCATGGAAGAGAAGGGGCCTGACCTGGTCTTCGCTTCCCTTCCTGTGCCCTGAATCTGTCCTAACCTATCCTTTTCCTGCCTTGTGACATCACCACCTCCCTCTCTTTTCCTCCCTTAAGGCACATTCAGGTCCTCTGTCCTGAAAAAACCTCTTCTTGACCCTAAAACTTATATTTGTCAGAGAAAGGCATCCTGGAAAGTAGAAAGATATTTGGACTTGGAGGTAGGAGATTCAAATCTTAGCTGTGCCACTTACTGGGTTATGTGACCTTTGGCACACCACATAATCTCTCTGAGGCTGTTTCTTCCTATTTAGGATGGACCTGTTCAGCAGATTAATACATAACAGGTGTCAAGTAAGGGAGCACTCCCTTCCCCATGTTTTATGACACCATCATCCTGGGTCCTTCCCCAGTCTCTGTCTTCTTCACTGTCCCAACTATGATATTCTCTGAGGTCTGGCTTCCTTTTCTCCTGCTCAGGATCTCATCTATTCCAGCTCAGTGGACACAGCCCACAAGGTACTAATTGTCCTAAGAATGTTTTTGAGGAGGAATGAGGATGTTGAAGTGGGTGGTCTCATCCGAGGCCACTTCCTGCTGATCCTACAGCATCTTTTGGTGGAACATGGGGCCTCTCCCTCAGAAGGTCAGTCTGCAGCTATGGGGGGCATGTTTTGACCTGAAACTCAGGAGTGGGCATCTCTGCCCTGATGAAGTCTGCTCTAGGAGAAAGAATCAGAGTTTTCTTTGCAAAATAAAAGGCCAGTGTGGCATCAAGCTAAACTTTACCTCCTTCCTCTCATCAAAGAGTGAGCACTCAGCATATTTGGTGTGTGTGTGTATGTGTGTGTGTGTTACATATGTTTATGTTTAATGTCTCTGTTTAGCATAGGTGGGTGTGTTCAGTGTATGCATGCATGTCCCCACCCTGCATGGCATGTGCTTACAGCTGTTTGTCACAAGAATGGTAACCTTCAGTTGAGAAGAAGAAAGAGGGAAATAAGGGGGAGGCCAGGAAGGCAGCAGCAGCGCACAGGAGTGGATCTGAAATGTGTTAGAAGCTGCCAGTGAGATACAGAAGGATAGTTTCTAAATCTGGAATGGGACTCCTTAGAGTCAAAGAAGTTTGATGTTTGGTACAGTAAAAAGACACTGAAAAGGTTGGCATTGGGTTCTCTTTTCCTATTTTTAAAAAGTTGAATTTTAAAATTTCCAAGCAATTAAGAGGAAGTGGGAGGAGAACTGTGGTTCACTTGATCTAGTCCTGACTGAGGATGGAAGTTTGGAGGTAGATTTAAGGGTGTCTGGAGGAGGTGAGTCCTTCCATTTCAGGAAAGGATAATTCCTGTCTAACCGATAATAATGTATAAAAGCCATGAGATTTCGTGGAAACAAAATTGAAAAAATGTGGACGTTGAACTCAGATTTAGGTTCAAGTCCTGGCCCTGCTACTAACTGGCTGTGGGAGCTTGGAGAAGTAACTCAGCCTTTCAGCCTGTTTTCTTAACTACAAAATAGAAATAATCCCTATTTCACAAGGGGGATTGAGATATCAAATTTCTGGTACCCAACCCAGAGTTGCCACTCAATATGTCAGTTGCCCCTGTGCCCTAAGAAGAAGGCAGGAAGTAGGAGTGAATCCCGACAAATATTTACAAAGGGGTAGGGTATCTGTCCAACCTTGGGGTGATCTGAGTATCAGGTGTCCTGATCAGCCCTCCTTGTTCCTCACAGCCTCAGGGAACCTGCCATTGCTACTGAGCCTCCTTTCTTTAGTGCAGCTGAAGAACATGTCAGAGCAAGAACTGGACAGCATGGCCATGAAGCTTCTTCACCAAGGTGCTTGGGCTTGGGACAGGGCTTAAGGGCCCAGGGCTGGGCATGCTCCTTTATTCCATCATTCAGCCCTTTGGAAGAAGCTAGTGGGTCACTGTTCCTGTGGGTTTCTTGCTATGGGACATTTTAGATCTTTCTCTAGTTGTACTATGGGACTATTTGGGAAATGAAACAAAAACAAAAACAGAACATTGTGTGACAGATACACCTCTAGAGTCAGAAATGCGTGGGTTTATTCTCAGTCACTAGCTATGCAATCTTGGGCAATCACCTAGCTTTAGGTTCCTTACAAGTTAAATAGTAGTAATTAGCTGATTTAGGGTTGAAATAAGGGGTAACTAGATGTGGAATGCTCACAATGCTTGGCATGCAAGAGACCTCCAGTGGAACTCTTTGTGTAGACTCACTTTTCCTGGCACAAGGTCAGTTCTCCACCTCACTCCACAACTGACTCAGAATCTAATGATCTACTTTACAGTTCTCTAGACCTCTTCCACCCATACCAAACCACATTGGGACCTTTCACTACTGATTAGTGTAGTTGCCCTTCATAGGCAGCATTTTTTTAAAGATTTTACTTACTTATTCATAAGAGACAGAGAGAGAGAGGCAGAGACACAGGCAGAGGGAGAAGCAGGCTCCATGCAGGGAGCCTGATGTGGGACTCGATCCTGGGTCTCCAGGATCACCCTGGAGCTGAAGGCAGCGCTAAACCACTGAGCCACCCGGGTTGCCCCAATAGGCAGCATTCTTAGGAAGATTTATTGAGGAAATACTGAAATCAATAGGAAAAATGGTGTGTGTTCAGTACTGCGGACTGTCAGGTGTCGTGGCCACAGATGAGGATGGTTTCTCCTCACTTGGAGCCCAGGCCTCCTCATGAGATCAGTGTCAAGCTTAAAAAGGGCCTTCAGGCCTGGCCTGGTGTTGGACCCAGCCTATCTGTCAGATAAAGGATAACACTCAGCTGGGAAGGAAGATTGCCTGTGACAAAAATCAAACTGCTGTCAAAAGGGCCTCTGGAGGGGGAAATGATGATCTGAAATATACATGTGAAATGTAATATACATTTACTTATAATCCTTGAGTCTTTTATTTGAGAGCATTGTAGGTGGAGGACAGGGGTAGGAGGGGGGCTGCTTGTCTAGTTGACCACAAGCCAGTTAGGAGTCAAGTATGATTTGGCTGCCAACACAGTGAGTGGAGACTTGGATAGATTTCGTATTGGGGATGGTGGGCAGGGGAGCAGAGAGTATTGAATCTTAGGAGGAAAGGCATGTGTTCTATAGATATCTACAGTGTAGAAACTACTCTGAGGAGGGCTAGGGGAGCCTGAAGAGGCATCTAGTCTTGCCTTGAGAGGTTACAGAGGGCTTATGGAAGAGATAAACTTTGAGTTGAATCTCAATTGCTGAATAGGAGTTAAAGATTTGGTCAGATGAGGGTGATGTGAGAGAGAGAATATGGCACGTTAAGGGAACTGCACACTGACGGTGATGGAGTCCCCTGGGAGGGTGGTGAGTACCCATTGCTGGAAGATTTCAGAGGCTGGATCTTCTCTTGCTCAAGTGGCAGGTTAGCCTGGATAACCTCTGCAGACTCTCCAACCTGGAGTCTTTGCCAGCAGGAATGCTGTTACAGGATGCCTGTAGGTCACCTCAACTTGAGTAGTCTGTTTTTTTTTTTTTTTTAAAGATTTTATTTATTCATGAGAGACAGAGAGAGAGAGAGAGAGAGAGGCAGACAGAGACACAGGGAGAAGGAGAAGCAGGCTCCCTTCAGGGATCTTGATGTGGGATCCCATCCCAGGTCTCCAGGATCATGCCCTGGGCCTAAGGCAGGCACTCAACCGCTGAGCCACCCAGGGATCCCCTGTGTAGTCTGTTCTAAGTACAGCTGAGGGCTGCTTGCCTGAAGTTTTTTTAGATGAGAGTGTGAACATACCTTCAGGTTTGTCTGTGTTTGTTTCTTTCCATTGGCTGTATTACCAGGGACACTTAGTTTGTGCTTGGTCCCCAAGACTGACAGATTGACATCTGACATTAGCCAGCAGAAGGATAGGTTAAAGATAACCTATGAGAATTGTGAGTGCTGGTAAGCATTTAAAACATAGAGTGCTACATGAGGGGTGCCTGGGGCTCTTGCAGTGAGCAAGCTGTGTGGGAAATGCAGCCCTGCTGATGTGGATATCCTGCAGCCCTCCTTCAACTTCCTGTATTGGAGCCTTCATCAGACTACACCGAGCAGTCAGAAAAGAGGTGCTGGGGCCCCAGCTGAGACAACGAAGAGAAAAGGGTGTTGGGTAGTGTCTGTAGCCATTGCTGCCCTTAGTTTCTTCCTCTTATAAAAATATATAAGGGGAGGATATAGCTGGGCCAGATGGTCATAAGGTCCCTCTGGTTCTGATAACCTGTGGTTTGAGAATGAAGTTGGAACCCTTAAAGCCTCAAACTGATCTGTTTGTTTATTCACTATGTGTGCATGAAGTTCCCCTCAGGTGCTAATCATGAGGCTGGCACTGAGCCGGGGCTCCTGCATAACCTCTGTGGCCCTTGCTTCACCAAACCATCTACAGCTGCTGCAGTACTCCTTAGCAGTACCGCCCTGATTGAACTTCTGGAGAAGACTCTGGCACTCACCTGGACCAAGGTAGACTCTCCCAGGACTGAACTCCTTTGCTCCGCCTGGCTGCTCACTGCCTCTTTCTCTGCTCAGCAGCACTATGCCAGTCTGCAGGTTAGTCACTAACTCCTGTGGCTTTGGGGCATGGGGTAGCATACAAGGGAGTGACAAAGTTCCTGAGTTCTGGTTCTAGCTCTGTGGCTTATTAGCTGAGTAACCTTCATAAGGTATTTGATCTCTGAACTTCAGTTTCCTTGCCTATGGAATGGGGAAGAAAACATCCAGGGTTGTTGTCAGGTTGGTTTACATTAATTTACCATATATGGATAACCTACATGCCAGTCTGTGTTCTAAGCACAGAGAAATAAGAAATACACCATGTACCCCACACTTGGGAAACTTGTAGTCTCTAAGCAAAGCCTTGAAAGGTAAGTAAGACTGTACCAGGCAAAGATAGTGGGGAAAAGATGTTCCAAGTAAAGAGGAATATTTGAGCAATGACATGAAACTACAAAAATTTAGGACATAGTGTACATACTTGGAGACTGGTGAGGTGCTGTGTGATTAGAATGTACAGAGTGGATGGTCAGATTGGACAGGAAGACAGAAGCCAGCCTATGATCTTGTGCTGGGTGGTAAGCTGTTTAATGCCACATATGTAAGCTGTCGTTTTGATTGTTGGGGAAGGGAACAGTGGACATAGCCACAGAGCACCTCCTTTCTTCTCAGTCCCTCCCCACCCCCTTGTGTAGGACCTTGTCATCATAGAGCCCTGCAGGAGGTCGTCTGTGGGCTGCTCCACATTCAGGTGTCTCCTTCCTCAGCCTGACTGCACCTTGTGGATAGAAACCATCTTCTAGCCTTTGAGGTATCTTTGCCCTGTGCCCAACTCTGTGCCATTCTAGGGCCAGGCACATGCTTCTTTGTGTAGAAGTGAAGTCATTTTTAAAGTTTGGCCTCTAAAAAAAACCAACCAACCAACAAAAAGTTTGGCCTCTAAGATGGCATCAGGCTGTGGCAAATCTAAACTATAGTAAGTCTTCTGGTCGTTGACCATGCATCAGTTTGGGATAGGAACCTTTTCTGCTTTTCTGTATGAGGCTGTTGGGCCCACCTGTACCGCTGTAGTTACCTGTCTGGATGGAAGCCTGCACTGTGTCCCTGGCTCTGCCCTGGTCCTCAGCTTACACCCAGCCAATTACCTACTAACCACCTCCACTCTAAGTCCTCCCCACTCCCTTAGCTCAGGCCTGATAGTTCATCCTCACCACTAATGTGGCCTATTCAGTCTCCTGGCTCCTCCCCTTTCCCTAGCTCCACATCTCTTGTCCCTGTAGCCAGTCTCTGCATTCTCCACATGGCCGCTGAGACCCTGCTTACCTGGCCCTTCTGCAGCCTTACTTTCTGCCATTCTATCCTCCTTCTCTGTCCTCTGACCAACTGTTAGCTCTTATCCAGATCAGCACTACTCTTTCACAGCTCCATACTGTTGATGGTTTGGTTTTGATCAATTGATTTTTAAGATTTTTTAAAGATTTTATTTAATTTATTTTATTTTTTTTAAAGATTTATTTATTTATTTATTTATTTATTTATTTATTTATTTATTTATTTATGATAGACACACTGAGAGAGAGAGAGAGAGAGAGGCAGAGACACAGGCAGAGAGAGAAGCAGGCTCCATGCCGGGAGCCCGACAAAGATTTTATTTATTTACTCATGAGAGAGACAAAGAGAGAGGAGCAGAGACACAGGCAGAGGGAGAAGCAGGCTCCACACAGGGAGCCCAATGTGGGACTCAGTCCCAGTTCTCCAGGATCACGCCCTGGACTGAAGGCAGCACTAAACTGCTGAGCCACCTGGGCTGCCCTGATTTTTAATTTAATTGTCCTCTTAAAAGTTGTTTTATTTATGAGATTGAGAAAGAGGGGAGGGAAGGGGAGGGGGAAGAGGAGGGGGATAAGTAGCCTGGCTGAGTGTGGAGCCTGACTTGGGGCTCAATCTCAGGACCCTGAGATCATGACCTGAAGCCAATAGTCAGACGCTTAACCATTTGAGCCTCCCAGGCACCTCTAATGGCCTTTTTTTTTTTTTTTTAAGATTTTATTTATTTATTCATGAGACACAGAGAGAAAGGCAGAGACATAGGCAGAGGGAGAAGCATGCTCCCTGCGGGGAGGGAGCCCAATGTGGGACTTGATCCTGGGACTCTGGGACCACACCCTGAGCTGAAGGCAGACACTCAACCACTGAGCCACTCATGCATCCCTATTTTTTTTTAAAGATTTATTTATTTATTCATTCAGAGAGAGCGAGAGAGAGGCAGAGACACAGGCAGAGGGAGAAGTAGGCTCCATGCAGGAAGCCCGACGTGGGACTCGATCCCGGGTCTCCAGGATCACACCCTGGGCTGCAGACGGTGCTAAACTGCTGCGCCACCGGGGCTGCCCGATGCATCCCTATTTTTAAGACAGTTTTAGGTGTGCTGAAAAGTTGAGCAGATAGCACAGAGAGTTAGTTCCCAAATAACTCCCACACAGTTTCCTCTATTAACATCTTATATTAGTATGTTATCTCAATACCTTTGTACAAGTTGGTTCTTCCGCCTAGAACCTGCTGATTTCACTAGCCAACAAGCATTATTGAGGAACTGCTTTGTGTCAGACTGTGATAGATCCAGTAGAGAAGTAATTCCTGCCTTGAAGCAGCATGTGTTCTCTGGGTAAGGAGAGCAGAGCAGACTTGGCTTTGAACGTATCCCCTCAGTTTGGACATTGCTTTGGCTTTAAAGAGCACATTCACTAATGCTGATCCTCAGCTCTTCTTCACAGTAGTTCTGGAGGGAGTGAAAGCAGGTGGCCTTGTTCCCATTTCATACAGAAAGGCTGGGAGACGGGCAGTGATTTCCCCTTGACCACATGGCTAGCTAGTGGCAGAGCCAGGGTTTTGATTCTGTCTGACTCTAGATCTAAATTAGTTGGATGCTGGGCTGAGGTGGAGACTCAACCACAGATGAGGCCAGTGAGGCTCCCTAGTGAGACAGTGGGGGATATTTGGGAAAAGAAAGGTTTTCTATGTACAGGTTAATTTGCCTCCTCACACTCCTGAATCTAGGACTGGTGGGCTCACAAGACTGTGTTGTCCTCTCTGTCCCTCTGAATGTAGTGGGTATGTATGGGTACCTGGGAGATACTGGGACAGCTTATTTTCTGCTCAAGCTGCCAGACTGTGGGAGCTATCCCCTTACCCCCGTCCTACCAGGTTCACCAGACACTGTCCGTGGATCTGGACCAAGTATTGAAGGTCCTCAGCTTCCCAAAGAAAAAGGCTGCGCTGCTCTCAGGTATGGCCTCAGGGGCCGCTAGCAGGAAAAGAAGAGCTTTTCCCTTTGGCTGTGAGATGGGGCTATCCCCCACCAGACCAGCCTATGGTCACCCCATTGTTATCTCCACTTTCTTCCCCCTGTGATAAAGCTAGGTGGGACGTGGGGAAGGGGGCAGAGACTGGGTGTAAGGGATTTCTTGCTTTCAGCTGCCATCTTATGCTTCCTGCGGACAGCCCTGCAACAAAGCTTTTCCTCTGCCTTTGTGACCCTGGTGCCCTCAGAGGCCCAGCCACCACTGGCCCCTGAGAACACTGTCTTAGCTCCACTGGGAACATCACAAGTATTGTCCCTGGTCATTGGACTGCAGAACCTCTTGGTGCAGGTAAGGTGCTTGCTGAGTGGGAGCCTGTTGGTGGAGCCTGCTTTATCCAGAACAATAGGAAGAGATGGCTACCTGTCAAGAACCTGGTATTTCCTCCAGGATTGGAGGGTGGATTAATTGGGACCTTTAAAGTTACAGTGATAGAAATGAAACTCAAAATGGCTCATAACTGAGAAGGTCAGGGGTTAGCACTGGCTTCAGGCCCAGCTAGATCCCAGAGGCTCAGACAGTGTTATCAGAACTCTGTCTCCAGTCTTGGTTCTGCATTCATCTCAGCTTTGTTCTCATGGGATGGTAGGATAACCAACAAAAGCACCTGGCTTATATCTTTCCAGGAGCAAGAGACTTTCTCTTGCCCAACAGTACCTAGAACTGAGTCTCATTAGCCTGGCTCGGGTAATGTGCTGTTCGCTGTGGCTGGGCCATGGGATGCTTTGGTTGACCTGGCTTGGACAGCGCCCTCTCCCAGAGGATGGGACATATGGTGAGCTTTCCATAACTCAGTGTAGACTGAACATGAAAGAAGGATGGTTCTCCAAAAGAAAACTGTTCACAGAAAAAGGAAGGGTGAATTTCATGTAAGCCAAGACAGTAGATGTTTACCCCAAAGGGTTTTATGTTTCACAGCTTAGAGGACTTTTGGAGTTCATTGTTTATCCAGCCATCAAATACTGTGAAGAGTGGTGAGGGCATGGAAATATGTCAGGTGCCTGCCTTTGACGAGTGAACATTTGGGGAGGGGCTGCCAGAGAAATAAAAGGTGATAACACTGTGATCAGTTTTGGGGTAAAGGGACACACTGCACTGTGGGAGTTCAGAGTAACTAATGGGCTAGTGTAGGGTTAGTGCAGAGCTGTCAGAGGTTTCCTGGAGGAGGTGCTTGAGCTGGGCTAGAAAGACCAAGTGACTTGTCTTACCTCCCCAAGGGCAGAGGGGGCATCAGAAATGGGATTGATCTTGATGGCAACACTATTTTGTTCTCTGGTATGGACTTATTTGCTGTCCCTGGTCTCATAACCTGTCTCTCATCCTTGATTCTCCAGGACTTTCTTCTTTTTTTAAAGAGCTTATTGTGTATTATTTTCAAATATGAGCTGGTTGCTATGGGGTGACTGAAGCCCTAGATGTTATTCTGTTATACTTGGACTCTCTTTTCTTGCCCTTTGGAGCTTGTCCAAGGAGACAGATCTGGTATGATTTGATAGCAAGTCATTCATCGGCCAAGAGGAGGGAGGTGAGAGGAGCCAGCAAATGAATGAGAGGAGTTATAGAAACTTCCTGGGGGTGAGGTGAAGGCCTTGATTTGAGTATAATCTATTTGGTGTCAAGATAATTACTGTGCATATAGAATATGGCTGTTGATTGTGGGAGATTATGTTTAAGTATTGATCCCTACTGGGCCTGTGCACAGTATGGAAAAAGTTGGAGATGTAAAGGAGATAGAGGACGCTCCAGGAGTGGCTCTGTGCTGACTCTGTGGTTGCTGAGACTTGTCCTGCCAGCACATCTATGCACAAGGCTCTATACCTTTAGCTCTCTCTGTTGTACGTTTCCATTTTCATACCAGTCTTCACTGGTATGAAAGAAGTTCCTTCTTAAAGGAAGGAACTGTGTTTGACTAATCTTTGCGTTTTATTCCCCTTGTGGGTTCAAAACCAGATGAGAAATCAGGAATCAGATGAGAACCAAAACATTGGCTTTATTTCTCGTAAACACTGTAGTAGAATGTAGCTGGGACTTCAGGTCATATGGGCTTTTTAGGCCTGGAATTTTTCATATAGAGCAAAGGTAAAAGAATTTTATAGTGGAACATTCACACACCCACCACCTAGATTCCACTATTAACATTGTAGTATCTTTATATCTCTCCAAAAAGAGAGAGAGAGAGAGAGAGAGAGAGAGAGAGAGAGAGTGTGTGTGTGTATATATATATATATATATATATAATTTTTTCCCCCAAAGAGAGCTTTTATAAGTGTTAAAGGGGGCACCCCGGGTGGCTCAGTGGTTTAGCGCTGCCTTCAGCCCAGGGCCTGATCCTGGAGACCTGAGATCGAGTCCCACGTCAGGCTCCCTGCATGGAGCCTGCTTCTCCCTCTGCGTGTGTCTCTGCCTTTCTCTCTGTCTCTCTGTCTCTCTCTCTCTCTCATAAATAAATAAAAAAATCTTAAAAAAAAGAGTGTTAAAAGGTTTAAACCACTCTCTTTTCTCCCAGGCCAGATCAGAAGCCCATAGGCAAGGATATTATGTTTACTTTATGGACACTTTGCCACCTAGCCGTGATCTTAAGAGTTTAAGTTTAGGGACGCCTGGGTGGCTTAGCAGTTGAGTGCCTGCCTGTCTTTGGCTCTGGGTATGATCCCAGAGTCCCGGGAGCCTGCTTCTCCCTCTGCCTCTGTCTCTGCTTCTCTCTCTCTTTGTGTCTTTCACGAATAAATAAATAAAATCTTAAAAAAAAAAAGTTTAAGTTTATGGGAGCATGACCTTTAATACCTTGATCCTGTTCTGATGGCACAGTAAATGTTAAGCTAGCATTTTACCTGTTAGATAAATCTCTCCTTGGGTGAAGAGGAGCCAGTTAAATGTGGGAGCAAGGAGAAATGCTTTTTCTCCAATGTTTTTAACAGGCTGAGGTTACTATTTTAACATTCAGAAGTAAGAGAAAAATGACTCTCTTATACTCAATATCCAGCATAAACCCTGGCACCAAATTAGCATTCAGTGTTTGTTGAATGAATGAATGAATGAATGAAGACACAGAAATGAATATAATATGGTTCTAGCTGAAGTACACAGATTATAGGAAGCACTAATGATTACAATTAATGCCAAAATGACCTATTATTTGAATCAAGAAAGTCTATAGGAGAGGTTGCATTTGAACCAATCCTTGAATGATTGAAGCACTTTCCTTAAACCAGTAGCCTAAACACTAAAGGGTCAGTGACTTCCTGTACCACCATTACTATTACCTCCCCTGCCCGAGCCTAGGGGTCACCAGGCCTGGGACACTCTTCTGTGCCCCTGGCAGTTTTTTTTAATCATGCTAAAATATTACATAACAAAATTAACCATTTTAAAAATCATTTTAAGGTATAGTTCTGTGGTAGTAAATATATTTATGTTGTTATACAAACACTACCACCTTCTATCTCCAAAACCTTTTCATCTTGTCATACTAAAACTCTGTCCATATCAAACCATAACTTCCTATTGCCCCCTCTCCCCATCACTTGATAACCACTGTTCTGCTTTCTCTGTTTGGCTCTTTTGACTATTCTAGGTAGCTCATTTAAGTAGAATAATATACTATTTATCTCTAGAAGTTTTTTGCTATCTTCACCAGTCCTTGGAAAGAGGAATCAACTTGAATAACTCATGAATTCCTCATGAAGAGGCTCCTGGGTCTTTGCCTGAGTTTCTCAGCCTCACAGTCACTGTCCCTGATGAACAGGACCAAGTAGCCCCTTCCTCCCTTCTCTCAATGACACACTCCTGAGAAATTCCCTGGCCTTCTGCTTTCAGCCATAATGACCTTTCTATCACTGCCCTTAACCCAAGGAAGTATATGGAAGAGCCATTTTGTTTCTCTGTCCTTCCCCCAGGACTGGAGCTAAGCCTCCTTCAGACCCTTCCATAGGTTTGCTGTTTAAAAATAGTTCTGTATTTGTTCAGTCATTTATACATTCAGCAAACATTATTCCATAGTAATCCAAGAATAGAGGAGGTCTGTCTGTCCTCCCCTCTTTCTCTCCCCCACCCCCACTTCTGAGCTCCAGAATGGTTTATTCAACCCTGTAATGAGGATCGCATTTATCATATTTTATTATATGATCAGTGATTTGCATTTCTGTCTTCTTCCATAAAACTGTAAATTTTTTTTAGGCAAAAACTTCTGCTTGCAGGGGTCAGAGGAGGCCTCACAGAGAAGGTGACATTTGAATTCAGCCTAAAACAATGTCTAGGAAGAGGTAGAGGGAAGGGCATTCTGGGCGGGGAAGACAGAATGAGTAAAAGTACATGATATAGAAGTGTGCAGTGGGGAATGGGGGCAACGAGAAGTAGATGACAGTGAAGAGCTGGGCAGGGGCCATGCTAGTCAGTAACTTATATACCAGGCCAAGAAGTGCTGAGAGAAGCCACCAAGGGCTTCTATCAGACTGATCATTGGCAACCTCAGTAGGGAAGAGGGAGGAAAAAGCCTGAGGCAGGGGGGACTGTGGAGCAAGAGGTTGTTGCAGTGACCCAAGTAAATGAGTGAGGCCCATTTCACACCCACTGGGATGGATAGCTAATCAAATAATATCAAATTTTGGTGAGAATGTAGAGTAAGTGAAACTCTCATACATTGTTGGTGGGAATACAAAATGATGCAGCTACTTTGGCAAACAACCAGGAAGTACTTCAAAAAACTAAACACGGAGTTTCCATATGACCCAACAATTCTACTCCCAGGTATATGCCCAAGAAAATGGAAAGCATTTGTCTACACAAAAGCTTGTGTAGACAAACAGATGTTCATAGTAGTACTATTCATAATAGTTCCAAAGTACAAACAACCCTAATGTTCACCAGCTGATGAATGAATAAATTGTATGTACACACACTTGAATACTGTGTGGCCATAAAATGTAATGAAGCAGTCACATGCTACAACATGGATGAATCTTGAGCCTCCATTTCTCTATCTAAAATAAAAGGAGTCTTTCAGTGTTAAATGATTTGGGCCTATGAGAACTGCTTTAATTCCCCCAGGAATGGAGCATAGCAGGGAAGTGTTGGTTGCAGTGAGGATGGAGACGGTGTCCAGAGTTCATTATGCTGGGTCACAGAGGGGAAAGAAGGGAGGTTAGTAGCAGCAGTGGAAAGGTCTGAAGAAGGGCTGTGGTCACTGGCATGATTTACATTGGAGTAGGGCGAAGCCAGGGCAAACTTCCCTTCTGCTTAGTTCTTAGAGGAGCCACCAGGATTGTAAATCTCTGAATGTCTCCAGAATAGAAATATAGTAGGCTTGTTTTGGGTTTTTTGGAGATGGAGACCATGGCCAGGAGGTGGAGCTTGCCTTTTCTCGTGGGGCAGGACTGTGTAACTGGATTCCAGTCCAGTTGCTACATTCCTGTGGAAACCTGGGGAAGGGTAAGTGTGGGCCTGGGCAGGGAAGAGGCAGTTTTTCCTTGTGCTCAGACTTGGCTTTGTGATCGGGGTGGGAGTGGAATGTTGTTACTAATTTGGAAATCAGTGAGCTAATTAGTTTTACAAGACGTGAGGTTTTGATCTCAAGGATCATTCTTATAAGAGCAGAGGTTCATGTCAGGTTAAGGTTCTAGGAGAGTAGGAGGTGGGGAGGGGACATCTACTGAGTGCCTACTCTGTGTAAGCACTTGGCACATGTCATTTATTCACCACAACTCCTCTGTAAGGTAGAAATTACATCTTAGTTTTTTTTTTAAAAGATTTTATTTATTCATGACAGAGAGAGAGAGAGAGAGAGAGAGAGGCAGAGACACAGGCAGAGGGAGAAGCAGGCTCCATGCAGGGAGCCTGATGTGGGACTCGATCCTGGGTCTCCAGGATCACACCCTGGGCTGAAGGTGGTGCTAAACTGTTGGGCCACCGGGGATGCCCTTTTTCTTTCTTTCTTTTTTTTTTTTAAAGTAGGCTCCAGTGCAGAGTCCAATGCAGGGCTCGAACTCACAGCCCTGAGATCAAGACCTTGCATGCTAACCGACTGAGCCAACCAGGTGCCCCTGATCTCAGTTTTATAGACAAGGAAACAGAGTCCCAGAGATAGTAAGTAACATGTCAAAGGTCACACACTTTTAGGTCAGAATTCAAACCTAAGTCTCTTTGGCTACAAAATCCATGTTCTTTCAGTGTTCCAAGATGCGCATCTTGTGAACAGGTGCCATTGTTACCTGAGTGGTAGTACCTAGCTTTCCTAATGCCCAATGGCCTTGGCTCTTCATCCACCTTTCAGCTGGCCCTCGTTGGGTATATAAGGTAATATGGACACTGGGTCAGAGAGTGACACTCAGGCCACAGCTCTTCACCAGATGGGGAAGCCAAAGGCAGTGGCTGGGTATTATACCAAGTGGTCTTGGGTATTTGGGAAGAGGCTGGAAATTCCCACTGGTTAAGAGTTAATTTTAGATTGGAGAAGGAGAAAGGGCACAAAGCCTAGGGTTTTCTAGACCTGCCACCTATTGATATGTACAGGTGTCCTCAGATCAAGTATTTTTTTTTCCCTCTGGCTCTCATTTTCTCAGCTATAAAATGAGGTGAGTAGATTAGCTCAAACATTTGAATATGTGCCTTGGAGGCCTTAGGGGTTCTGTGGAGAAAACCCAGGGGTTGTTAAAGAGGGGAGTGTTCTGTTGTGCATTTTATGAGGCTGCTCTCACCCTTTATTGTTTACTCTGTGTCAAGCACTGGCTGAATAGTCTATACCCATTCTCATCCAACCCTGTCAGCAACTCAGTAATTTTTTCTTATCCCCAGTCAGCAAGGATAAGTGACCTTAGCCAGAGTCACCTAGAGTAAGTGATTAATAAGCAAGGATGCAAGCCCAAGTCTGTCCCATATTCTTTTTTCTTTCTTTCTTTTTAAAAGATTTTCTTTGAGAGAGAGAATGAGAGCATGGGCAGGGCATGTGGCAGAGAGAGAGAGGGACAAACAGATTCCCTGCTACTGCTGAGCAGGAAGCCCAACTCAGGGGCTCAATCCCAGGACCCTGAGATCATGACCCAAGCCAAAGTCAGATGCCTAACCAACTGAGCCACCCACATGCTCCTGTCCCCTATTCTTAACCACCACATTGCTGCCTTCCAAAGAACAGTGTGAAGACAGCATAGCCTCTTTGGGGGTTAGTTTTTGCATTTTAAAAAATGCAAATGTTTTTGAGATGTAACTTACATGCAACAAAATTTACTGGTTTTAAGTGTACAATTAAATGAGCTTTTACAGTTTTGTAAACACTACCACAATCATGGTATTGAACATTTCCATCACTCCAGAAAGTTCCCTTGTGCTCCTTTTAGTCCATCTCTTCTCCCTATCCCTGTCCCTCATAAACACTGATCAGCTTTCTGTCACTATAGTTTTGCCGTTTCTAGAATTTATATAAATAAAATACAAAATGTGGTCTTGTGTGTCTAGCTTCTGTCACTTAGCTTAATGCTTTTGAGGCTCATTCACATTGTCATGTGTGTCAGTACTTCATTTCTTTTCATTGGTGAGTAGTCATCCATTATATGGCTATACCACAACTGTTTATCCATTCACCTATTGATTTGGGACTTCTAAATTTTTGGCTATTATGCATAAAGTTCTTAAACTGAATTATAAGTCTTTGTGTGGACATATGGCTTCATTTCTCGTGGGTACATATCTAGGAGTGAAATTGCTGGGTCAAATGACATACTCACTTTCTAATGTGTGTAACAAGTTACCACAAATGTAATGGCTTAGCCCCACACTGTGTATTATCCCACAGTTCTCTACTCAGACTCAGAAGTCTGGGTGGGTTTGACCAAATTCTTTATTCAGGGTTTCACAAGGCTGAAATCAAGGTGGTGGCCAGGCTGGGTGCTTATCTGGAGGAAAGATCCACTTCTTGGGACGCCGGGGTGGCTCAGTGGTTGAGCATCTGCAATCGGCTCAGGGCATGATCCTGGAGTCCTGCACTGGGCTCTCTGCATGGAGCTTGCTTCTCCCTCTGCCTGTGTCTCTGCCTTTCATTGTGTCTCTCATGAATAAATAAATAAAATCTTAAAAAATCCACTTCTTCCTCAGCGGCCTCTTCCAGGTTCTTGAGGTTGCCCACATTCTTCCTTACCCAGCCCCTCTATCTTCAAACCACCAATGATGCATGCTGAGTCCTTCTCACACCTTCAGGTTCTCTGGTTCTGTCACCAGACAGACAAAACTGTTTTTCAAGGGTTGGTGTAACTAGATTGAGCCCAAACAATCTTCCTTTTGCCATATTCCGTAGCATAATCACAGGAGTAAAATCTGGGGGCAAAGGTCAGGAGACTGACTTGTCTTAAAATTCTGCCTACCACATAAGGTAAGTATATGTTTACTTTATAAGAAACCATCCAACTGTTTTTCCAAAATGACTGCACCATTCTACTTTCCCACCAGAAGTTGAGAGTTCCAGTTGCTTCAGATTCTGGCCAACATGGTATTGTCAGTCTTTTTAACTATTTGTGGGTTTTTGTGGTGTCTCATGGTAGTTTTCATTTGGATTTCCCTAATGCCTGATGATAATGAGATCTTTTGGTATCCTTATTAGAGCATAAAATTTTGTTTGATGTAAGGTTCTGCTTGAAAAAAAGGTTGAAAGAGGGGTGCCTGGGTGGCTCAGTCTGTCATTTGCCTTCAGCTCAGGTCATGATCCCAAGGTCCTGGGATGGAGCTCTGTGTCAGGCTCTCTGCTCAGTGGGGAGCCTGTTTCTTCCTCTTCCTCTGCTTGTGTTCTCTGTGTCAAATAAATAAAATCTTAAAAAAAAAAAAAGGTTGAAACCTACTGGCTTAGATAAACTGAGGTTCTTACAGAGTGTAATCTGTGAATCTCTTAGTGGGGCTCAGGGCTTAACCACTTTTCTGAAACCGTGAAACAGTCTCTCTTTTCTTTTTTTAAAGATTTTATTTATTTATTTGAGAAAGAGAGCAGGAGTGGGGGCGTGTACAGAGGGAGAGGGAGAAGCAGACTCCTCGCTGATCAGGGAGCCCAAAGTGGGGCTCGACATGGGGCTCTATCCCAGAACCCTGAGATCATGACCTGAGCCAACAGCAGCAGCTTAAGCAACTGAGCCACCCAGGTGCCTCTCCTTTTCTGAAACAGTCTCTTGAATGTAGATAAATGTAGGTAAATCGTCAGTATAAGCACTATGCTCCATGTGTGGTTTAGAGATGAAAGCAACAAACATTTCTTGATTATCTACAGGGTTACAATCCCAAATCTGAAATTCTGAAATCCAAATTATTCTGAAAACCAAATGATTTTTTCTTGGTTGGTATCAAAACTCATTGGTAGCAAAACTTAACACGAATGGGTTTTATTTGTTTATTTTTTTTACAGAAGGACCCTCTTTTGTCTTATGCCTGTGTTGGCTGCCTGGAAGCCTTGCTTGACTACCTGCATGCCCGGAGCCCAGACATTGGTAGAAGCCCTCCCCATTCTCTGATGTTCCCATAGGGCTGGCCAGCCCCTGCCACCTTTCTGTCTCAGACTCCCAACCTCTGGTTTTTGATTTACATTCATTTTGTTTAATTCTTTTCACAACATGCAAGGGCATTGCAATGCCCATTATATGGATGAGGACACTATGGTCCAAAGAGGTCAAGTAACCTGCCCAACCAAAATCACAAAAGCTCCAAAGTTGCAGAACCCTTCCCACAATAGTGGGATATGTGGTCTCCCTAAGCCATGCAGCATAGGTGGATAGAAGCCCAGGGAAAAAAGAAACTTCCAGTGGCCAGTTTGTCCAATGCCCTGCCTCTAGCTGAGCAGCCCCTTTTTAAGCCAATAAAAGAAATTCCTCTTCATCAATGTTCCAAGGCCTATGGAAAAGCAGTAACAACCCAGGGCGACTGATGTTTCCTATAGCATTTCATGTGGTCTCCCAGCCCTGGAATCGGTTTTTGCTGTTTACCCTCCTGGATGCTGGAGAGAGTTCCTTCCTCAGACCTGAAATCTTGAGGCTCATGACCCTGGTAAGTACAGAATGGATAGTCCTGTGGGGTGAAGAATGTCATTAGCTGGGTGTTTTTGAAGAGTCCAGGTAGAAGGGTAGAAAGTAGAGGGGCTGGGTGGGCCTTTACCTTACAAGAGGCCTGCTCAGAGAATTTCCTGTAAACACCCACATCTTTTCACCCCAAAAGACCCAAATACTCTAATTCATTCACACATGAAACATTGGCCAGGGCCTGCTGCCACATCTAGATCCTATGTTAGGGACCAAAGAGGTCACTGAGCCAAATGCTCTGGCTTTTAAGGGTCCCTCAGTCTAGAGAAGGATATAGATAAGGAAACTAATAGTTAAAACAAGACAGTATTAGTGGCACAGAAGATATGCTAAGTGCTTGGAATGCAGTAAGTGCCTATTGAATAAACAACAAAGTGAGCCTGTGAATGATAGTGAAGTGGATCAATGAATAAATCAGTATTTGGTATGGGAACACAGAGAAGAGTACAGTTGACCATTGAATACTATGGGGGTTAGGGGTGCTGACCCCCTCACAGTTGGAAATCTGCATGTTAGCTTTTGACTCCCCCTCCCCATACTAACTACTAATAGCCCACTGTTGACTGGAAGCCTTACCGATAACATAAACACGTATTTCACATGTTCTATGTACTAAATACTGTATTCTTACAATAAAGGAAGCTAGAAAAAATGTTAAAATCATAAAGGGAAACTACTTTTACAGTACTGTACTATATTTACCCCAAATAAATATACAGGTCTGTGTATAAGCAGACCTGTGCAGTTCACTCCTGTGTTGTTCAAAGGTCAACTGTAATAGCTTCTGCCAGAGCCAGAAGGGAGAGGTGAATAAGGATGTAGTAAGCACTAAGTTAATGCCTGTATTTCTTTAATGAAATGAAAGAACATTCAACAGGAAGGTAACATTTTAGCTGAGACTTGAAGGATTAATAGGCCAAGAAGAAAAATATTCCAGATAGTGGAAGTGAAAGCAGGGACACGAGCACATGGTGGTATATTTGGGTAACCACATGTATTCTATTTTGGCCATGAGTGTGAGGTGACAGGCCAGGGAGTGAGGGGAAGAGTACTGAAGGGGTCAGCAGGACCAACTCTCAGGGTTTCACAGTCTGCCTCATTTACCCCACTCTTCTATGATACAACCCCACCACCTCTGCCCACTGACCCTGAGCTCCTGAAG
Source organism: Canis lupus dingo (assembly GCF_003254725.2). NCBI lineage: Eukaryota > Metazoa > Chordata > Mammalia > Carnivora > Canidae > Canis > Canis lupus. The sequence goes on along the minus strand of NC_064252.1, from coordinate 24,255,466 downwards.
GCAGGGTTCTCTGGGCTTCAGATCTATGCCCTCAGCCCAGTGCCAAACACAGCAGAGGCACAGGAAATGTCAGTGAATGAAGGAGATACCAAATCTCTGTGTGTTTGGGGCTTTTCTCCCTGGCCTAGTTTGTGCGGTTCCAGAGCAGCAGTGTCCTCTCTCACGAGGAGGTGGATCATGTTCTGCAAGGCGCAGCTTTGACTGACCTCTCCACCCTGTCGAACACCACACTTCAGGCTCTGCATAGCTTCTTCCTGCAGGTGGGTGGGAAGGGAATGCTGTATAGCCACCATAAGGCTAGATCCACTCACCACCATCTTCACTATGGAGAATGGGCGCTCTAGCCACAGCGGCCAATGGGAAGCCAGGAATGCAGAGGGTAGAGGGTAGAGAGGGTCTGTATGGAGTGGCCACTGAGGCCTGTATTCCCTGCCACCTTCTCTCAGGTCCAGAGCATGGGCCTCCTGGCTGATCACAGCATGGCTCAGACCTTGCAGACCTCGTTGGAGGGCCTTACCCCCAGCACCTCCTCCGCCCAGCCGCCCCTGGACATGCTGTATCCTTTCTTGCATCTGGGAGCCTTGGTCTGGGCAAGGTCACCCAGGCTATGGGAGGCTGTGGCATCATGCTTCAGAGGGGTGACACTCTCTGTAGCCTTGTCCTTTAAAGTATATGTGTTAATGAGGATAATTAATAGTGATAGCAAGGACAATGACTTACTGTTTTAAATTCCCACCAAGGACCAGACACATTACATGCACTGTGTCTAATCCTCACAGAAGGTAGAGGTGTTAGCATAGCTGTAACTTAGACCAGAGAGGTTAAATGACATGCCCAGAATCACACAGTGATAGCATTAAGATGTGACCCCTGTTTGTCTCCAAAGCCACATCACCAAACTCAGGAAGGAGCCAGTCTTTCCCCAAGAGTTTTAGAGAAAGTAGTCCAAACCCAGTTCATACTGGTGCTTCCCTCAGCCTAATGGTGCATGTATGCACGCGCTTGATGACTGACCTGTCCCCGAGAAAGACTGGGGCTGTGGGCAGTGGCTAGAGGCCCTCTGGGGTGGTTGTGGTGCTCCAGACACCAGTGGAGCTGGTGGGTGTTGTGTGGTCGTGCTTCCTCCGCACCCCCACTGGCTACCTCCTTGTCCCTCCTCCTTCCCCTGTGCCTGAAACGGTTCTGTTAAATAGCAACTACCTACCCAGGTGTTGAGGTCCCAGTGTTAGAATCCAGCCCACAATTCTGAAGAATTCTGGGCTCTGGAAGTGTGGTTCTCCCATGGTTGGCTCTACCTTTCTGCTGTTCTCCTCTCATGTTCTGCCAGTTACCTGGGAGGAGTGGCTGTATCCCTGTCCCACATCAGAGACTGACCCTCATGACTCGAAGGCCCAGAAACAGAGAGAAGAGAAAATCAGAGCAGAATTATTGGGCAAATGGATGACAATTGTAGCCATTTACTCCATTGTTGACATGGAATAAGGAAATAAAATGATACACTCGCATGTCTCTGTTGGCTCTGTAAAAACATTTCAGTCTCAACTTCTCTGGACTCCCTGGAGCTGGTAACTCTGCCAGTCAGATAGTGGATTGCTTCAGAAAGGAATGTGTCCTGGTAACATGTAAGAAGCACCAGCCGGTTGCCTCAGCTGTACTCAGAAAATACCCGGCCGGCCATCCACGGGGCTAGAAGTGCGAGAAAGGCTAAGTGTTCGCTACCTGCTACTGCTACCCGTGCGATCCAAGTGCCCTAGAGGCACTCTACCTGCTGCCTCACCTCATGTGAAGGTGGAGAGAGGTGCAATGCCCAGGTAAGGAGGCTGAGCAGGGCAAATCTGCCTCGCTAGCCGAGCCCCCACTGTTCCCTGGCTGAAGCAGGCCCCTCGTGTTTCCCTGGGCTCTCCCCAGCACTTGTATTTCTATGTCCACGTGTGCGGTTCTTTTACTGTCGGCTCTCCACACCTGTGCCTGCTTCCTGCTCCCAGCTCAGCCCACCGCGCCTCTGCCTCCCGGTCCCCCACCCCCACCCCCTCTGGGTGCCGGGAACTGGGCAGCCCACCCTTACTCCTGGGGTCTGGCTGTACCGACCCTGCACAAAACTGAACTCCGGCCTAATGAACGGATAGGGAGGCCCCCGAGACTGGGTTTAGAAGCTGGTGGGACTGGAGCAGAGGCGCCAACTTCGCACTGCAGGGTTCTTAGAAAAACAACAGCGAGTCGTGACCCACCGAACCGATCCGGTCAATTTCGGCTTAACACTGTCAGCTGATGGAAAGTTTCGGTCAGGGCCCCAGTCCGCTGACGCGCCCTTTGAGTCGGGCCCAGACCCCACGCAGACTTCACTTCCTCCAACCTGAAGGAGACGCGGCGGCCAGCCCGAGCGCCCGGCACGGGGTGGGCGGGACACGACTCCCCTTCGCTGCGCTCGGCCCGCGGGGGGCGGGGCCGGAAGTGAGGTCAGCGGGGCGGCGGTCGCGGCCCGCGCTCATTGGCCGGCAGCGGCGCTCGGAGGTTCCTGCGCTACCGCTGGCGCCTAGTGTGAGGTCCCGCGCCTTTGCTACTCGCCCCGCGGGTCGTGGAGCGGGGCTGCTCGCCGAAGTCCTGCCCGCGCGCCCCTTCCCGCAGCGCCCGGCCAGGTAGGTGGGGGCAGGGGTCGGGGGAGGGCGGGCTCCCGGTGGGGGGTGGGGAGGCAGGAACCAGGGGCCCTGAACCTGCTGCTGGGTTAGGGGGATGAGACTCGGGGCTCCGAACACTTCTTGTTGGAAGGACTCGTTCTCTCCCCTGGGGAGACCCAAAGGGCTCGGGGCAGCAAGCCGGGTCCGCGAGCCCGCGTGGCCGGCTCAGATCCCACCGTCGCCATATCCACCCTCACAGAATGGGTTCGGAGTAGGTACCCAGCACCCAACCAGGAGGAGCGCTGGGAGCGCACGGGGCGGGATTGAGAGGCAGGGCGAGCGGGAGTAACTAGAAAAAGCAGAATCCGCCTCCACGAAGTCCGCTTTTTCGGTTTTCCTTCCCAACTTCTTTTCCCTTTCAGTCATTACCGGCTGTCTAATACCCCCAGGCTTCAAGTTCTGCCCTAGCCCAGGTCTGGTTCCCTGAGTTTAGAGCTTCACGTGGAAGGCAGGTGGTCCTGGGTGCACTTGGGCTACTCCTTCCCATTTTTAAGGCTTCAGTTGTCTCCTCTTCGTAGGATGGCTCCGAGGCGGTTCTCTGAATGATCTCTGCAGGCTCTGTCAATAACAGCATCTTTCCCCTGGAGCAGGTGTCCTGATAGAACAGTGGCAGCTTTGAGGTAGCCTGTGTACATTTAGAATCTTGGTTTAGCCTGCGGATAGCTGAGTTCTTTGGGCAGTCACCTCACTTTTTTTGTGCCTTGGTTTCCACATTGGTAAAATTGTGCCGCTCTCATCTCAGTGGGAGGCCTCCTCTGACCACGGTTTCATATTGCATCCCACCAACTCCTTCATCCTTCTCTGCTTATTTTACAAGTTTATTGATTGTTTCCCCTACTACAGACAAAAGTACCACGAATGCAGTGATTTTGTTTGTATTAGACACTGCTGTATTCCCAGCTCTAAATGAGTGTGGTACTCAGAAAATAATTAGGGAATGGTGCTCCAGTAGGAACAGGTGTTGTGGTGCCCGTGGTTCCATAGTGAATGAGTGGCAGCCTTCTTACCCAAGCCTGTGCTGCCTCCTTTCCTGCCCTACATCCCTTCTTCTGTTCTTTTTTTCTTAAAGATTTTATTTTTAAATAACCTCTACACCCAGTGTGGGGCTCGAACTTACAACCTCAAGATCAAGAGTTGCATGCTCCACTGAGTGAGCCAAGCAGGTGCCTCATTTCTTTTGTTCTGATGATAAAAGTCAGAGAGGGAGGGAAACTGCAAGTTTCATATGTCCCCTGACTGCCTGGGCTTCCTTAACCAGATAATTTCTTGGGATCCAGCATGGGATGTGTTGAAAGGAAATAATGACCAGCCCCTCTTTCCCCAGGCTAATACTCACCCAGTCCTTTCTCCCTACAGCAAGGAGATGACTTTCTTATCTCTGTTTTACAGGTGGAAAAGCTGAGGCTCAGAGGCTGAGCAATTTGCCTGAGGGCCCACAGTCAGAGGCAGAGCTCCAGCCCACAGTTCTAGACACTGACTCCTGTGCCTTAAGCATCCCTAAATTACCAATATTACCTGTTTCATCCTTTCTACCATCCCACAGTGTTTGTGTGTCTGTTGGTCACAGGCCCTGGGCCGAGACTGGTACTCCAGGGCTTCCCAAAACTGAATTTGTGGTATTTGGAGGCCATGTTATGTCAGGAAGTTGCCATTCACTTGCATTCTGTGTTTTATATAACCAAGCTCTGGATCTCACCTCTCTCTGGGTTACTTTCCTAGCTCTAGGATCTTACCTATGGATCTTCTTCAGTTCCTGGCCTTCTTCTTCATCCTGCTATTGTCTGGGACAGGAGTCACAGGCGCCCTGAAAACCTCCCTGGACCCTAGTCTGGAAATCTGTATCCTTTGGGATGGCAAGGGGGTTAATGAGCTGTTTCTAAGGAGATCTATAAACAGTCTTTCTGTACCCACAACCCCTTGGATTCCAGGGTTGGAGCAGACGCAGCCTAAGGGGACAGGGGAGAAAAAGTGAGGTTCTCTAACCAAACTTTGATCAAGTCAATTCTCTTCTGATCCTCAGGTTCCGCATATGTTAAATGGAGAAGGCAAGGCAACCCCCACAGGGGCTCTGAGGATTGTGCATGTGTTTTGCATGTTGTGGGTAAGACTCAGGCCCTGGTATACTAGGCTCCCTACTTTGGCCAGGCTTTGGGGACACAGAGAAGAGTCAGGACCAGTCAGTCCCTGTCTTTGAGGAATTCACAGGCCTTACGCTGGACTCTGTAATCAGCACTAATGAACCATGGACAGGAAGGAGAGGCATGTAGATACACGGTGCTTTGGCTTTGGAACTGGGTCTTAAAAGAACAGAAACTCATGGAGAAAGGGGTGGTGGCATTCCAGGCAAAGTGTACATTATAAGCAGAGGAGTGGAGGTTCTGGGAATAGTGAATGGTTGTAAAAGGTGGCAGGAAGACCATGGGAGGGGAGGACAGGAGCCAGTTCCTAAGGGATGTGTTCAGGGTGTTGGATATAGAATCTTGTGTGAAATGGACAAACGATACATTGCAGGATATCTGTGCCTCTCAGTTTGTTTCTTCCCTGGAGGTGGGAGGAGGGGGAGTGTCTCAGCTATGGGCATCTATGGCCCTTGCAGATACTTGCTGGTTGGGAATGGGCCCTCTGGACTGGGACCAGTGGATTATCCAGGCAGGAGTATGGGTGTAAGCCCCTTAACTTAATGCTATTCAGACAAGAAGATGTTTGAGGTGAAACGACGAGAACAGCTGTTGGCACTGAAAAACCTGGCACAGCTAAACGATGTTCACCAGCAGTACAAGATTCTTGATGTCATGCTCAAGGGGCTCTTTAAGGTGCGTAGGGGCTCTTTAAGGTGCGTGTGGGCACGGGGTAGCTCATGGCAGGCCTAGTCTTTGTTCTGGGCACTGATGATGGGTAGGAGTTCCCTAAGGGGATGGTGTTCAATGAGGGGGAACTATATGCACAAGATTTGAAATAGGGTTTAAATAAATAGGGCCATCTGTGAAGCGTTCTGCAAAGCCGCTCAGCCTAGGTGGGGTTCCCTCAGGTGCTGGAGGACTCACGGACAGTGCTCATTGCTGCAGATGTGCTCCCAGATGGGCCCTTCCCCCAGGACGAGAAACTGAAGGATGGTATGGTCTTCCCAATCCTACCCTTTCCTCCTCCCCACTACCTTAATCTTCTACAGCTGCTTCTTCCCTCCTATTCTTCTCACTTTTTTTCTCTGGAAGTATCCTCTTACAACACCTTGTCCCATATTTCTCCAGGCATTTCTAGGCTTCAGAGCCAGTTTTCTGGGCCCCTGATGTGGGTATATTCCTTTGTCCTGTACTGTGCTTGGGGCATGAGAAACAGAGAAGCCTCTGCCCATGACCCCACCTCAGGGATTCTTGCCTTTTCTACCATCCTGACCCTTGTAGAGAAGGCAAGGGTTGTTCCTATTTATAGGAGAAAAAGCAGTTCTGTTGAAGAGACTGGCCAGTGTGGGCAGTTAAGAGTGCTCTTTACTACTGTTTTAAAGCCCCAATTCCCTTAAATCCTTTTTGAGACACTGGGAAGAACAGATAAGATAATGTTCTGTGTCCTCTTATCTCCTCTTCCAAGAATTGTTCTCCTGTGGTAATTCCCCCCCCCCCCCCATTAAGTGGTTATATTCTAACAATAAAACTGGTTAGATTATACTGTCTGGGAAAAGATGGAAATAGCACTTAAATGTCAAATGGTGGGGACTTTACAAACATCACCTCAAATCTCTGCTCTCAGAGGAAGGCACCATTGCCTCCATTTTCTAGATAAAAGAGGACAAGTAGTTTGCTCTTGCAAACCTGTAAACCAAGCTAACTCCTGAGCTCTTTGAGGTTCAAGATTGTTCTGAAGCCCAGAGGTTCCCACTCCACTTGTCTTGGACCCAACCTGGCATCTACTTATCTCTCTGTGTGGCCTGGCCAGTGCTGGTGAGGGCTGCCTGGGCTTTATCTGCAGTGGTGGCTCAAACAGGGACTTATAGCAGGGCTGGGTATGTAGTTATAGCCTAGGTTGTGGGGGGACCTGCTGCCATGATGGACATACTAACTTAGTCTGAACTGATCTGTTGATGAGAAGAAGGACATTAATGGGAAAATTGGTGAAATTCAGATAAGGTCTAATAATTAATATCGATGTTAATTTCTTTGTTTGGATAGTTGTACAATAGTTATATTAGATGAAGACATTAGGGGAAGCCAAGTGAAGGAATTTTATAATATATGATGGAAGCCTAAAATTATTTTAATATAAGTTTGTTTTTTTTTTTAAGGTTTTATTTATTTATTCATGATAGAGAGGGAGAGGCAGAGACACAGGCAGAGGGAGAAGTAGGCTCCATGCCCGGAGCCCTTCACGGAACTCAATCCCGGGACTCCAGGATCATGCCCTGGGCCAAAGGCAGGTGCTGAACCGCCTAGCCACCCAGGGATCCCCTAATATAAGAACTTAAGTAGTTAAAACATAATAAAATTGGGAGGTGCCTGGGTGGCTCAGTTTGGTTAAGCATTTGCCTTTGGCTCAGGTTATGATACTAGGTCCTGAAATCTAGCCCCACATTGGGCTCCCTTCTCAGTGGGAAGTCTGCTTCTCCTTTCTCTCTGACACTGCCCTGCTTGCGTGCCCACGTGCTCTCTCTCTTTCTCTCTCAAATAAATAAATAAAATCTTTAAAATAAAATAAAACTGGAAAGCGATTTAAAAAACCGCCAAAACCCTAATGTGTTCCCTGGTTGTCCTAATAGTCATGACCCCTCACACATACTACAGTTGTGTTAACTGTGGGGCCTGGCTCTGGATATTTAAAGGCCAAGTTGGGGAAATAAGATCCAGCCAAGCCTCATGTGACGCATGTGTCTTCATGTGCAGAATGGCACCCGTCTCTCTGGTCCCCACAACAAATGAGATACAGGGGGAAGAGCATGGCCTTTGGAGTCAGACCTGGGTTTGCAGCCCAGATTTGCCACTCACCAGCCATCTGAGCCTCATTTTCTGTCTGTAAAATGGGAACAGCAGCCTTATCTCCCTCAAGGTGGCTTTGAGGATTCATTGATCTGGTGGACCTACAGCCATTAGCACACACTATACACGTGGTCAGCACCTGTGGATAGTGGGCACAGTTCCCTTGTCTGATTAGTAGGCTTAGTGGGCTTCTACTCTCTGTAGGGTGGCTGGGGCTGGCCAGATGGGCAACAGAAGGGCATCTGCCCAGGCCACTCATCAGGATCCTCTTGCCAGCTTTCTCCCAAGTAGTGGAGAACACAGCCTTCTTCGGTGATGTGGTGCTGCGCTTCCCGAGGATTGTGCACCACTACTTTGACCACAATTCCAACTGGAACCTCCTTATCCGCTGGGGCATCAGCTTCTGCAACCAGTCGGGCGTGTTTGACCAGGGGCCCCACTCGCCCATCCTTAGCCTGGTAAGGACTAGGGCAGAGGAGGTTCAGGAGCCCTCTGCCTGGTGGTGTACTGTGAACCTTGAATCTGCCTTCATTTGGGCCTGAATGTCAGCCCTTGGTTGTGCTTTCTGTGATAAGCCTCAGGGCGCCTTGAGATGCTATCTCAGGGAGTTCTGTGGTGACCTGGGTCCCTAGGGGTCATCACCTTTTTCACATCTGCCTAAGCGTTGGGCCTGGGTCCCACCATGGAGGGAGTGGCTGTGGGTAAGGAGTCAGGAGAAGGCAGAGGATGACTAATTTTTCTTCATCCATAGATGGCCCAGGAGCTGGGGATCAGTGAGAAAGACTCTGACTTCCAGAACCCATTTAAAGTAGACCGCCCAGAGGTAAGCTCTTGGGGCCTATGGCCATGTGTGGTCTGCCTCTGCCAGGTCATGGGAAGCCAGGTCATATAGGGGCTGGAGCATGAGGGCTTTCAACTTGGAGCCAGACATACTTGGGGTTGAATCCATATTCCATCACTTGCTCATTGGTGTCTTTGAGTAAGCCCTGTCTTCGTTTCAGGCTCTCTGTCTTTTCATGGTATATGGACCCCAGCTGTAGGGGAGGCAGTCAGAGGCTGCAAACACACCCATCCCGATGTATAATAGGCATCCAACATCAAGTGGATGCTGGGGAGATCAGGCCATGCTTCTCTGCCCTTGAGCTTCTGAGCACTCAGCCAGGCTTCTGTCTCACATTCCTGCATATGCTTTCATCCAGAGGTGGGCTCTGAGGGCTGAAGCTGCAGGGTAGGATGACAGATGGGGACACATACAGTAGAGGGGAGAAGGGAATCAGGTAGAGGGGCAGGAAAGGCTGGAGGACTGGACTTGTCAAATCACAGGCTCTCAACTCTGGTGTAGGGAGATGTGTCAGGGTCTTCGAGGGACCTAGGATTTTAGCCTGCTACTGTTCCATGGATGCTGAGAGGTCAGAGACATCAGAGTTTATTATAGCAAAAACAGTATCCAGACTGTTGGCCTGGTCATATGGGTTCCCCTTGTTCCCCAAGTCACCCGTGCAGATGCTATGCATGCAGTGGGTTTGTGTGAATCTGAAAAATACCAAGCTTGAAATATTTATAGCCTTTATAGTGAATAGAAGCAAACTTACTCTTAGAGGGGCAGTTGTCATGTCATCCTTCCCAGTTTTCTGCAAGCTTTCCTGACAAATGGCCCAGATACAGAGTGATCGGGGCTTTTCTTTCTTGGTGTACCCAGTGAGAACATGGAGGGATATTCAGGGCTCTTGTTGATTGCCTCCCCCACAGTGTCCCCCATCCCTCCCCACACCCTCTCCCCAGCCCTCTTAGCTTAACTTAAATTTCCACATGAATGTGCTATTCAGTCTCATTGATCTGATAGGTAGAGGCTAGGACCAAATATGTTCAGTTTGTTTCATACTGCCATTAGATTAAAGCTTCCATAATAGGACTCTGAGCAACAGAATGAAGCCAGCCTGCAGTGTTGAGCTCAACCCTCTAGTGTTGCAGATTCAGCTAGCTGTGATAAGTCGTGGGTGGGCCAGTAGGTCTTAAGTTAGACAACCAGAATGTGCTCTAAGGCCAGTCAGTTACTCGTTACCGTCCACACATCCTTGATGTCATTGTCAGTAGTTACAGGGAGCAATAAATGGACCCAAAGCAGCCCTTATCCCCAGCAAAAGGACATTTCTTTTTTTTTTTTTTTCTATTTAGAGAGAGAGTATGCACATTCATGTGTTAGTGGACAGGGTGGGAGGGCAGAGGAGGAGAGAGAGCAAGAGAATCTTAAGCCGGCTCCATGCCCAGCATGGAGCCTGACATTGGGGCTCAGGGCTCCATTTCATACCCCTGGGTTTGAGAGATCATGACCTGAGCCGAAATCAAGAGTCTGATGCTTAATCAACTGAGCCACCAGGCACCCCAGTAAAGAGACATTTCATGGCCCACTGCTTCCCACATACTACTACTTGATTTGAATCATCGTTATATTATTGACCTGAGCCCTGAGGGCAATATCACTATGGAGTTGCAGCCTCAGTTGCCCTACTTGGCATAATGGAAGGGCACTCAGGCATCAGGAGAAGCAGATGGATTTTTATCTATCAGATTAAAACAGGTTGTACTGCCATCTATGTCTGCACAGGGTCATTTTGGGAACTGCTTTTGATGGCATTGGGCACATTAAAATAGTTCACTACTGACCATATCCATAAGAGTTTTCCTATCACAAGGTTGAGAGTAACATACCCAACAGCTGATCAGATTGTCAGCTGCAGCTGCCACTTGGCTTGGGCAGACTCTAGAATTATTTGCCAAATGGCAGGGCTAGATCTAAGAGACCAAGAGGATTAATTGTTCCTTCCCCAGATGCTAAGATTATTGCTACAGAATCAGTGTGCCACATCCCAGTACCCACAATTCCACTTTTTCTCTAATTGTCCCCTACTCTCACCTGGACTTTCTTTCCTCCAGAAGGGTCAGATATGAATGGGACAAGAGCATTTTTACAAAACATTCAAAGACACATATTTTCCTGGGGAGATCAGGCCATGCTTCTCTGCATGGGCCTGATCCATCATGGGCCACATGGGCCACTGTAGGGGTACTAGAGGGAGCATACCCAACCAAGTGGTTATTATCCTAACGATCTCAGGTCATACCATTCCAACCAGGGACTCTAGGTGGTCAAGTCAGAAATACAGAGTCCTCTGCTTTGCTCCTGTCCCTGGTGGAAGGTATGTCGCCAGTCTAGTACAATGATGCATTTAGGTGGCAATGCTAGTTAACTGGGCATTATAGTCTTGATCAGTGTTTTGATTCTGGTTGGTCTCATCAGGGAATGGGCCTTATGACAGGCATCTAAACAAGTGATCTGGATTATTAAATTATCAACCACTATTTGTTTTCATAGTTTGTGGCCTCAAAGAGGAATGGTTGTCTTTGATCTGCCCATCCATAGTCTTCTGAGTGGCAGGCCATTAGCATAATGACAGTCAGTAGAAATATGATGTGCATGATATTAGGAATATTATCTAGGCAAGGCTGGTGGCTTCTAATTCTGATCATTATCTGACTGGCCTTGTTGCAGTCAGTCTTCCAGCATTGTCACTGGGGCTGCTGCTGCCAATAGACAAGAGTGTCTAGGGTTCCCAAGAGCACCCCCAGGTTTGATGAGGAATGAGTGTATAGTTCTGCTCATGGCTGTAATTTAGGATACAATGCAAAATCAGGAGAGGGAAAAAGGCTCATAGGGTGAATTTTGAGGGAAACCAGGCATAAGCCTCCAAGAGTCCTCTCCCAATAGAGTTCTTCAGGACATACTTCATTCCCTCAGCAACAAGATGTGACATGTGAGAAGCTGTCTGTCAGGGAGGTTCATTAAAGACTCGGTTCCTAGGGTTTTTATCAGGAGCTGGTCACTTAAGCGCCTACAGCCCAGTGCATACCAGAATTCCAGACAACCAGGGGAAAAGCACGTGTTCAGCATAAACCACATTGTTGGCAAAGTTTAGGCTCAGTGAGTCACTCATCACTTAAGGTGGTGAGAGTGAGAGCCCTCCCAAAATCCAAGTTTCCAGATACCAGCCAAGATCCAACTTTAGAAGCAGGCCTTTCAAAGGATAGCAGTCAGACTGGCTATTTAACTCTTCTGGACAGTGCCATTAGCTCTTAATTTAGGTGAACAATTAGTGGATCAGGCATCAGTATTTAGTGGAACCTCTGAATCAAGGCCCCCTTTGAACCAGAGGCTTTGCTTCAGGCAGTAGAATGGGAGATGTGGGTTTTCCTACTAGGGTTGCTGTCACCCTGTCATGTAACATCCCTCGAGGTTGCTTGCTTCCATTGCAACCCTGATAAATGGCCAGTGTAAGAGCAGTCAGAGCATATCCAGCAAGAATATGCAGGGACACTCAAGGCCGTGGCCAATTGCCTTTTTCAGTGAGGGGCACCCACAGGGATGCTTTATTGCTGCGACACTGGCTCTCCTTGCCTTGTAGATCAGGAATGCCTCTGACACAGGAGGAGGGTGAGAGCATGCACCAGAGAGAATGGATATAGGATAGATTTAGTTTGGCTCTGTCCCAGTGTGCTCTGCTTGGAAATTACCATAGCAGTAACATGCTTGCCTTACTTCTTGTTGGCTGGGGACATTCTCAAGATTTTACCCACTGTTTGGCATTCAGTAGGGACCTGTCCTACCAGCAGCAGTTCAGGTTTACTCAGCTCCCCTCATGTACTCTCCATGCCAGGGAGTGTTCTGGGATGTCCTCTCCTCCTTCTTAGGTACCCATCACTAGAATGAACTCCCACCTCTATCTGCAGGCACGTCCCAGACGTCAGCCCTCTGGAGGCTGGGGAGGAACCAGCAAAGAAGTCCTAGAATGACAGTGTGAGAGTAGAAACCCAGGAGGTGATTGTTTCCCAGAGTCCCTGTGAGGAGAGTGTAGCAAAGAGAGAGTGAATGGCTTGTAGCAAGCATCTGCTGGAAGGCCGAGGAGCATGAGGCCTGAGAACTGGCCCCTGGCTTTAGGAATATGGACACTGGCTATCAGAGATCCTAATATAAGCTGTTTTGGTGGAGCAGTGGGGACAGAGATTAGATTTCAAGAGAATGAGAGTCAAGGAAGTGAGCACAGCAGATGCAGACTACCTTTGAAGAGCTTTCTTTTCAAGGGGAACAGACCAATGGGAGAATAGCTGGAAGGAGTGTGGATTCCAGGGGAAATTTTAGGTAGGAGAGACTAGGCATTTTGGCATGTTGATGGAAATAGCACATTAAGGAAGAAGAATGGATGGTGCAGGAGCGGGAGAGTTGCTGGAGCTTCATCCCTGAGCAAGTAAGGCAGGGGAGATTTGGTGCCTGGAAGAGCAGTGTGGGCACAGAAGCAGCTGGGTTGATGGATGTGGAGGTAGGAGCTTGTGGAAGTTGTCTTGTGAGTGTTTCTGTCCTCTACAATGGTGTGTGGGGGAGGAGTGGAGTAGGGTTGGGGGCTCAAAGTGTGTCTAGGAGAATGGCTGAGTGAGCAGACCAAGGAGACATCCCAGATTGCCAGGCAGCACAAAGGGCCCACTTGAGGTTAACCTCAGGAATTCTTTTTAAACGTTTTTATTTATTTATTTATTTATTTATGAGAGACACACAGAGAGAGGGAGAGACATAGGCAGAGGGAGAAGCAGGCTCCCTTGGGGGAGCCCAATGTGGGACTTGATTCCCAGGCCCAGAGATCATGACCTGAGCCAAAGGCAGATGGTCAACCACTGAGCCACCCAGGCACCCCTAACATCAGGAATTTAAAATAGGCATTAGGGCAGGCCCAGTGGTGCAGCGGTTTAGTGCCGCCTACAGCGCTGGGTGTGATCCTGGAGACCCTGAGTCGAGTCCCGCGTTGGGCTCCCTGCATGGAGCCTGCTTCTCCCTCTGCCTGTGTCTCTGCCTCTCTCTCTCTCTCTGTATCTCTATGAATAAATAAATAAAATCTTTAAAAAATTTAAAATAAAATAGGCATTAGGCCTAGTGGGAAGGGGGTCTGGGAAAAGGAGAGGCAGTGTTTCTCTTCTGACCAAGTCAGGTTTGGGCTCCCCTGGTGAGGCTGAGCCTTCTGGGGTTGCCGGGCCCAGATCTTTTGACTTCCTCTACCCCAGCCAGAAGCCACACCTCTGTGACTTGGGGAGTCTCCCAGCTCCTCACCCATCTCAAGAAGATCAGAATTAATTAATAGGGATAAGAGGCAGAGTGTGGTAGGGGGGAACACTGTCCAGAGAGGTGGGAGGCCCTGGGGACTAGTTCCAGTTGTGCCTCCCACTTGCTATATGACTTAAGCATATCACTTACCCTTTCTGGGCCACAGTTCTCTGATTTCACCCCATCTTCCAGATATTCAATCTAATGTGGCAGGTACTTTGCTCTGCAGGTAGACCTTCGTTTGTTTTTAATTTCTACCTTGATCAACATTTGTCACATTTGCCCTAAATAAATGGGGATATTTCACAGCAGAGTTAACATGAGTTTGGGGTACTATTGCTGCATTTCATATTCTAACATGGTTCATTCATTTATTTAAAAAATACATACTGGGATGCCCGGGTGGCTCAGTGGTTGAGCATCTGGTTCGCCAGGGCATGATCCCAGGGTGCTGGTATCCAGCCCCACATTAGGGTCCCTGCTCAGCGGGGAGTCTGCTTCTCTCTCTGCCTCTGCCTCTCTCCCTGCTTGTGTGCTCTCTCTCTCTCTCTCTCTCTCTCTCTCTCTCTCAAATAAACAAATAAAATCTTAAAAAACAACAACAACGTACTGAGTGCCATCTATATGCCAGGCAGGGGATGCCTAGGTGGCTCAGTGGTTGAGCATCTGCCTTCAGCTCAGGACGTGATCCCAGAGTTCTGGGATCAAGTCCCACATCAGGCTCCTGCATGGAGCCCGTTTCTCCTCCCTCTGCCTGTGTCTCTGCCTCTCTCTGTGTGTCTCTCAAGAAATAAATACACAAGACCTTTAAAAAAAAAAAAAAAATATATATATATATATATAAGCCAGGCAGGTCCTGTGCTAGGGGGTGGTATAGCAGTGAGCAACACCTGACAGGATCCTCTTGTCCTTGTCCTGCGGGGTGGGGGTGGGGGGGGGTGGGGGGGGGTGGTGGCAGGCACGAAGCATGTGATCATGAGGGAGGAGCCAGCCCCAGCCCCAGCCAGGAGTCAGGGCAGGTCCCTGAGAGTGGTGACTGCTGAGCAGGAGCTAATGTAGCAAAGGGGGCAGGAACAGGACCACAGCATGTACAGAGGCTTGAAGTGGGAGCGACCAGGGCATCCAAGAACCCAAGGCAGGGAGTGTGAGGGAGGAACACGGGTAGGCAGCATGGGCCTGCAGATGCAGCATTTGGAACTTGATCCTGAGAGTAATGCAGAGTAGAGTCACAGAAGGGTTTAAGCAGGAGTGTGACATGGTCAGATTTGCATTTTGCTTTTTTTAAAAGATTTTATTTATTCATGATAGAGAGAGAGAGAGAGAGAGAGAGAGGCAGAGACACAGGCAGAAGGAGAAGCAGGCTCCATGCCGGGAGCCCGACGCAGGACTCGATCCCGGGACTCCAGGATCTCGCCCTGGGCCAAAGGCAGGTGCTGAACTGCTGAGCCACCCAGGGATCCCCGCAGATTTGCATTTCGAAAAGAACTAACTGCAGTGAGGAGAATGACTAGAGAATGACCAGAGTGGGTGGAGAGAGCCTTAGGAAGCCCGGAGAGTCATTGGGAGGGAAGTGGAGATGGTGATGGGGTTAGTGATAGGAGAGACGGAGAGAAATAGATGAGTTTGGGAGAGACTTAGAGTTATAATGAGCCATGCCTTGGCCAAGGACTCCACGTGGAGGGAGAAGGGGGGCAGCATGGAGCCCTGCTGTTCTTGAGGACAGGGACACTGGAAGAAGATTGGGTTTTGGGGAGATGGAGGCATACCAAGTGTGGGGCATATTTGGGATATCCTAGTGGCGTTTAGATATGGAGATGTAGATTTGAGCAGCAACTGACATATACACGTAACAAAAGCCGTGGGTTTAGATGAGCTAGTCTGCAGAGAGCAGACGCCCTGGGGATTGCAGTTGAGGAATGCCTCCACTGAAATCCTCTTCTTCCCACCCTGGCTTGCCCTGTGTTCCTGTCTCTTCACCAGGACCACCATCCACGTACCATGGAAGCCGAGAGCCTGGGCACTACCATCTTCTTTTCCACCTCCTTTTCAGGGTTGTCAGTTTGACCTCTGACCCACTGCTTTCTGTGTACTCCAATGCTTGGGCTTCTCTGCAGCTTGTTTGAAAGCAGCGGGATGCCCACAGTCCCTGCTCTCACTGGTGCCCTCCCCTCCTCAGGGTGTGGGGGAGAGGGGTGGGTCTATGGTCATCTTGGGCACTCAGCCGCCTCACCTTGAGGAGTCTGCTTATGGTTTCGCAGATGTCCCATGCAGGTTCACACCTCAGCACCTGCCCCTCTCTCATCCTGTTTGCCTGGTGAGCTCCTGGATATCTTTCAAAATGCTCTAAGCAGCTTTTCCCAAGCTTATTGAACTATCTCCTTGTCTGTAGGCTCCATGAGGACAGGGCCTGAGTCTAAGCAATCTTCCCACCACCACAAGCCTACAGCAGCCTAGCTCAGAGCAAACTCTTTGCTGCCTGCAGACTAAACCAGACTGCTCTGCTCTTCTCTCAGTTCATTTCCAGCACCGACCCTTTCCAGAAAGCCCTGAGGGAGGAGGAGAAACGCAGGAAGAAAGAGGAGAAGCGGAAAGAGATCCGAAAAGGCCCACGGATCTCAAGATCCCAGTCTGAGTTATAGCCATGAGCAGCCCAGGGCTCAAGGGGCCAGGAGGAGACCAGTCCAGAGGAAGAGGTGGAGGTATCGACTGGTGGTGAGAGCTGGCCCTTGTGAAAGAGGAGGTGGCATTCCCTCAGCCCTCTGGAGCCGGCTCTGCGCCCTAACAGAAGTGACTGGGCCACAGAGGGCTGGATTTCCTCCCAGGGGCCTCCCTGGAGGGAGTTCCAAGGGGGCCTTCAGAGGATGCCATGCTGCAAATCAAACCACATCAAGATGCTGGGGGATGCTGAAGGGATCCCAGCTGGACTCTCCCTTTGGGTTAGGACTGCTGGCCAGCTGGCTGCCACCTTTCTGGAGGAGGCAGCAAAAACCAGGCTCTGAGCCACTTGTGGAAGTGCCATGCCTGCTGCTGGCCCCACTGTGGCACTAAGCTGCCCAGCACAGGTCCCAGCTCCCTGCAGTGATATAATAAAAGCCAGCAAACCCTCCGAGCTAACCAAGGCTGGTTTGGGTCCCAGGGAGCTGTGAACCCTTTCGTGGGGCAGGGGCCTGGGTAGGGGGACCAGGCATCCTCCAAGATGTAGAGACTACCTTAAAGGATATTCCCACCTCATTACAAGGAGCCCTAGGCCCTGGCAAGGCAGTGAAGCAGGGGCTTGGCTTAGCTCTCCTATTCCCTTCTCAGCACTGTCCTTCATGAAGGAGTGAGCAACACGATCTCTGTCCTCAGATCTCTGGAGACCGTTCATGAGCAGGTGCAGGGTAGAGTCAACATGTAGTGTCTGGCAACCCTAGAAGTCCCTTGGCCTGTGGGTAGAGGATGTCAGGGGACAGGCTGTAGCTCTGCAGAAGGCTGTGCTTTGCAATGGCAGTGCTGCCCCAAACTGGATTGGTCAGATGGAGAGTTCCCCATAGCAGAGACCAGGGGCCATAGAGCAGGGAATCTGCAGAGGGAATTAGGCCCTGAATGGGCAGCTACCCTTGAATCATGCTTCTCCCAGGCAGAGGAAGGAGGGACTCCGATGGGAATTCCAGTTGTTTCTCTGACCTTGCCAAGTCATATCTGTCTCTTAAAAGAGGAGAAACACATGACTATCCCAGAACCCTCCACCACCACCCCCACCTCTGATAAGAGTCCAAGAGAGATGGGAGTTTTGTCTCCGCCCCTCAGACTTGCTGAGTGACCTGACCCAGCCCTTCCCTGTGCTGTGGCTTCATTGGCAAAATGAATTTTAGTCTGAATCCTCTGCCCAGCCCTAAACTGCTTCTTTGAGTCTGGGGCCTGGCTTCTCAGTGACAGATGCTCTTTTCTGATGGGTCTTATGTCACCCTGTATGTATAGTTAAAGAGGGGTCAGTCTTACCTATCTTCACCTCTGTCCTGTCTGGCTCCCCTCTCCTTCTAGGCTCTACCTTCTACACCTTCAGCCTCTCCATCCTCAAATGGGCCCAAGTTTCCCCATCTGACACCTTCAAAGAAAGAAACAGAACCACTCAGCTCTCCCCCTCTCTCCTTCCCTTTGATGCCACTGGTGAATTGTTCCTGGAACTCCACCTCAAGTCTTAACTGTAGGCAGAGCCTTCCGATTTCCTTGTCAGGAAGTATAGAGGCCGTGGTTCCTTGCAGCTAGTATTCAGTCCTCTGAGCAAAGTGCCATTAACCAGATGTACCAACCATAATAGGAGTTGTGCTGGTGGAGGTAGTGGCTGCTGGGACTAGAGTTACCAGTGGGGCAGGGGATGAGGGCGGTTCTAGTAGCCACACTGTCTTCACTGGTGTTTTCAGCATGGTCTTAGATATTGTTCCTGTCTGCTGAGCTTCAGAGTCCAATCTGAGGCACCCCTGGAGAATCTCAGAGCTCCCCTATATCCTCAGAGGCAGGGTTTTTCAACAGTGGCATTTATTTACCTTTAGGGCCAGATAATTCTTTGTTGTGTATATAAGGATGGCTGTTCTGAGTGTTGTAGGATATTAGCATTCTTAGCTTCTGCCTACCAGATGCTAGTAGCAGTCTCTGGACATTACTAGATGACCCCTGGGGGCAAAATCTCCCTGGTCCACAGCCCTTGTTCCTCCTCATCCCAGTCCCACATCTTTGTCTGCTGTCCCTGGTTCCTCAGTCAGTGCCCCCAGGGAGATGCTGTTGGAAGCTCTCTGAGATGATCCTTCCAGGCTTCTGGGCTAGTATGTTGTCCTGGTTCTCTACCCTCAGTCTGAGTCTGCTCTGTCTCTTCCTGATTCCTCTTTCCTCACCTGCCCCTTAAACAAAACATTTTAAGCTAAATCTCTCCTCTCTGCTCTTTTTTTCTTAGTAGCTGCATCCTCTGAGACTCCAAAGCTGATGGCACCTGCCCTCTTGCCCCTTATAACCCTAAGTCCTTATGTTTCAGTTTTTCCAAAACCAAACTTACTAGTTCCCATCCCCAAGCCTAATCTCTGTGTCAATCCGTAGGGTACATGTTCTTGCCTAATCCTGGAGGAGGTGACAACTAAATCTGGGGGAGGAGGAAGGGCACGGGGCACGGTGAGCAAAGCCCTAAAAAGGGAGGTGTCAAAGGTAGTAAATGAAAAAGGATATGCAAAGTTCACTTCCTCTGGCCTGTAGTAATTGCCCAGTATGTGGTATATCTCTGGATATATGGTTGTCTGCTCCCTCCCTTTTCAAGTGGAGAACCTAGGTCCCTTTTTTTTTTTTTTAAGATTTATTTATTTATGATAGAGAGAGAGAGAGAGAGAGAGAGGCAGAGACACAGGAGGAGGGAGAAGCAGGAGCCCGACGCAGGACTCGATCCTGGGACTCCAGGATCGCGCCCCAGGCCAAAGGCAGGCGCCAAACCGCCGAGCCACCCAGGGATCCCTGAGAACCTAGGTCCTAAGGAGTGACGTGTCTAAGGCTGCTCCAGCCCCGAGAGCCAGTCTCTGTATTCCCAGTCAGGACAAAGTGCCAACTGGAAGAGATGTTCAGTTAGGTGGGATCCAGGGCCACAGGGAGAATGCCAGTGTTCTGCTGAGGCTGGGTGCAGCAAAGCCACCTTTCTTTGGCAGTTTCTACTGAGCCTTCATGTGTGCCTCTGTAGGCCACTTTGTTAGGCACTGCAGCCTCTGGACAGGTCCAGTTGGGAGTTGGGACAGCACAGAGTGAGAGTAGGGTGTGCCTACTTCCCTGTTCATGCAGCCCTCTTCTCTGGGTTGGGAGACCACTAGACCAAAGTGACTTATGGTAGGCCAGCAGACAGTCACCCTTCAGTGTGGGGAGCCCTGCAAGAGGCTTAGTCAAAGGTGGCACTGCCCAAGTCAATGCCTGGTCCTGAGCAGAGCAGCAGGGTTTGGTTTTCTGTCTCAGGGTAAGACTAGTAGGTGTAGTCTGCATGTGAGCTCTTCTACATGTGAACAATGAAGAAACATTCTTGTCCTTTTTTCCCCCCAAAATAGGCAACCTTTTTCTTGTTATACATGTTCATTATAAGAAGTAATTTAAACAATGCTGAAATACCAAGGAGGAAATAAAATTAACCCTAAATCCAACCACCCTGTAATCAATGACTGACAGTCAGCTGTTGGACCTTCCAGCCTTTTAACTTTTTTTTTTTCCAGCCTTTTAACTCTTAATGTGAACACATCTCTATTTTGTTGGTTACAATAGCTGCTGTGTATGGGCACATACAGTATGTCAGGCCTTATGCCAAGAGTGCACTGGCAGCAGCAGCTCCTGCCTTAGGGTCTTTGTCCATATCTGTTCCCATGGCTACGTGAGACACGATTCCTCAAAATTTTAGGTTTCTTCTGAATTGTCAGAGTCCTTTGTTAGTTGCATCACACCCACTACTTTCCCTTGATGATTTGTGCCATTGTCTGCTTTTTACTGTTTAATGTCTGTTCTTTCACTACCGGAAGCTCTCAGAGGGTCAGGAACTGCCACTTTTTGCCTGTCAGAGACATTCAATAAATATTGTCGAATGAATGTGCAAATGATCTCGTTTAATCTTCAAAACTGAGAGAGCACTGTTTCCCCTGCATTTGAGATGACAAAACTGAGGCTTAGAGCAGTTATTTAGCCAGCCCAAGGCCACACTGGATCCACCTGTCTGCCTCCACGTGGCCTATGTGCTCTCCCCTCTTGACCACAAGAAACCTACTTTTCCTTTTTAACAATATATTGTGAGAGTCTTGGTCAATAAATAGACATTTATGTACCTCATCTTTGATGATGCCATGGTATCCCATCGTGTGGCTGTAATTTGTTCATCCACTGCTTTATTGGGCTTCCCAATTTGTCCCAGTTACAGAGGGTCTG
Source organism: Canis lupus dingo (assembly GCF_003254725.2). NCBI lineage: Eukaryota > Metazoa > Chordata > Mammalia > Carnivora > Canidae > Canis > Canis lupus. The sequence continues at coordinate 24,234,770 of NC_064252.1, read as the reverse complement.
TGATGAACGTCTTTGAACTAACCTGTTTGGGCACTTCTTTGAGCACTCATGCTTTTATTCTATAGGGTAAATTCCTATTAGTTTGCACATTTGTTTATACCGTGATCAACTGCAGGATGGGGCCACAGGGCGCGTGAAGGAGTGGGACTCTGTGCGGCTGCGGCACCGTGACAACGCTCGTGCCTGGGCCGCGCCTCAGGAGGCTTTTGGTGGTCTCGGGCGCCCCAGGGCCGCCTTCTGAGGCGCCCGGGGTGAGGACTGTCGGAGTGGGCGCGTGGTTGCGACAGGTGCTGAGGCTTAGAGGTTGTATGATGCACTCCGCACTCGGGACAGCTCGCGGCCCGCGCCGAGCCTCCGTTTCCACCTTTTTAAGAAGCTTGCAAGGAATAGCGACTTGAAAGATCCAGACTCTTCGGGGCCCCAGTGTTGGGGGGCCAGGTTTGATTCTACCCGCTCTCCCGGGCAGGCTGGGCGGGGGAGCAGCTGGGAAGATGACGTAATGTGCTCCCAGCTCCGGGGGCGGCCAGCGGGCGGGGGCGAAGAGTGTTAACCCTTCAACCCCCAGCCCGTGGGTGCGAGAGCTTGCCGAGGCAAACCCAACGGAAAAGGGAGCGGCGCCTTTAACCGTGGGGAGGAAGGCTGGGCCGAGGACCTGGGGCCTACTCTCTGTATTTGCTACGGGCCCGCGAGGGGTGGGGCCTCGCTATGCAAATCTAAGCTGCTGATCGATGACGCGCCATCACCCCACGCGCCGCTTCGCTCGCCGATTGGCCGCGATGGGCCTGGTCCCATTGACAACAAACAAGGGGGCGCGCGGCCTGGGGGCGGGGCCGCGGAGGGCGCGGGTTGGGGCGGGGGAATCCCGCCCCGCCCCTCCCGCGCGGCGCAAACATGGCGGCGGCTGGCACCGGCCGGTGAGGCGGTACCGGGAGGGGACTGTCGGGTGTCATGGGCGGTGGCGGCTGCACCGCCCCCGCGTCTCCCTGAGCGGGACGGCAGGGGGGCCTCCGCGCCGAGCCGGGCGATGGACGAGAGCGGCGAGCTGGGCGATCTGGAGACCATGGAGACGCTCACGGAGCTGGGCGATGAGCTGACCCTGGGGGACATCGACGGTGAGTGCTGGTGGGTGGGTGGGAGTGCGGGGGCGCGCGGGGAGGAAGGGGTTACGGCGGCGCGCGGGTGCGCGTGCGCCCACCCCCCGCAAGCCCTGGCGCGCGGGAAGGCTCGGCACGCGCGGTCGGCCCGGCGGAACCCAGCCCTGCCGAGCGCTGCGAGTTTGGGCCCCCGCGCGGCCGCCGGGTTCTGCGGCGCCGCGTGTCCGGAAGCGGAGCTAGGGTCGTGGGACCGGGGGCGCGGAGCCGGGGGCGTCCCGAGCCCCGGGGGAGCAGCCTGAGGAGAGCCGCGGCCGCCGCCTCCCTTGCGCGCCTACACGCGCCGCCCGGGGTCCCGCTCTCCCGCCGCCCGCAGCTCCGCGGCGCACCTGTCACTCCCCGCCCGGCTGCGGGGGCGGCTTGGGGATCACCGAAACCGGGTCCCCAGGCTCCGCGCGCTGCTCTCTGGGCTTCCCGGGGCTGACCCGCCGCCGGGTCCCCTGGCGCTCAGGGAAACTTTGGGCAGGGAGCGGCTGCAGAAGCAAGTTGCTGATGAAGCGAGCGGTGGCGGCGGAGTGTGGACACTTCTCTCCGGGGTGGAGACCCGGGCGCTCCTGCTGCCGCGCTGCAAAGGGAATTGAGCAGCGAGAATTTTGAGTTGTGGCCCTTCGGGGACAGGCTGGGGAGCGGGTAGCCTTTGTTCCGGAGACCTTAACAGCGGAGTGGAAGAGCTGGTAGGAGCCCAGGGATTCTCTCTTGCAATGCTCTCATTTTGTGACCATGGGAACCCAGTGTTTGGAGAGGGTCAGCTACTTGCCCAAGGTCAACCAGCTGGTTAGAGAGCCCATCTCCTGGGCTAGTGTTGGGGTCACTGTATCAGGCTTTCATCTGACTCTTGGTAGTGAGGAGTCCAGTGAATAGGTTAATAATCATAATAGTAACTCAATAGTTGGGTTCTTCTGGTGTTGTAGTCCCCAAATTCTTTTTATTGTTTCACTTCTCACTAGGGCCCCATGGGAGACTGAGGCCAGATGTTTGCTTGTCTAAGGTCACTCACCTGAGATTGTCCAGAACCCATGCTTTTAAGCAGTGACTCAAGTGCATTGCGCTCTTAGTTTATAAAGTGCTGTCGTGTCCAGGATTTCACTACAGTCTTGCAGGCAGAAACAGTGGCTACATCCCCATTGTACAGATGAAGACACTGAGGCAGCAGAAGATTCTCTTCTAGAGGGAGAGATAAGTGGCAGCAGCTAATTGAAAAGGATCTGTTTCTCATTTTGCTTCTGTGACGATTAACCCCTTGGCTTGTCCTTGCCTTCTGTTTTTGGCCCTCTTGGCGGTGAGCTAATAAGACCCTTAATTGAAACCCCAAATCTAACCACAGATTTTTCCATGAAGTGCTCCTAAATAGAGATGTATTAACAAATGGAGAAGAGAGGTTCTTGGAACTTAACAAGGACAGCTAACATATTTTAAGCATTTATGTGCCAGGCACGGTGTTAAGCACTCCATACATGTTAATAGTCTCAATCCTTGACAACACTTTCGCCAGGTAGAATAACATCTGTTATACTACTCTCATCTCCTTTCATAAATCCTGAAACAGAGGCTCAACGTGGTTCATTAACTTATTAGCCAAGGTTACCTAGCCAGTAAGAAGTATGTCCAAGGCTGCCCACCAGCAAGCTCACACGAAGGAACTCATGTGCATTTTGCCTTCTCATTCCATAACTGATTCCTATTTATATTAATTTCTAATGTGTTGAATTCCCAAGTGGTTAAATATTAACCTTTCCCCTATAGTCTTCTGAGTAAAATATACCTTATGGAAACTACCACCGTGGTTCCGTGGCTTCACAGGTCCCCATACCAGATTTGGGAAAAAATGACTCCCTGTCCAAACTGGTCAACAAGTATTCAAGTGCCAGCTGTGGTTTCTCAGCTGTAGGGAACATGAGAGACAGGAAAGAGAATTTTATGGCCTCATGGAGCTTAAGATGAACAACAATAAAACTAGTAATGCCAGGATAGAATAGCTTATATTTGCTCAGAGCAGTAAGTGAAAGTCATCACTGAAGGAGTTTGGTAGACTCATACCAGGAAGACCACACCAAGGAGGTGGCCTTTGACCGGGGTCTTGGAGCACAAGAAGGGTTGGGCAGGGGTGAAGGCCAGTGGTCTGCAATTACAGATATCCCTGAATTCTACATCCATTCCTCCTCCAGAATGTCAGCTTCATGAGGGCCAGATCTTTCTGTTTCCTTCATGCTGTATTTCTTGCACTTAGAACTAAATACTTGCCGAATGCCTGAATAAGTCCAGCAACCTTGGGCAGAACTATCTAAGTTATACTAGATAGACACAGCCCCTGGGGTTGGGTTAGATCAGTTGCTTCTAGGAGCTAGTCAGGTAAGGAAGAAAAGACTATGAATATGAGTACGCATACTTTGTGTGTGATGGGGGTTGGGGGGTGGTACTTGGAACCTCAAGCTCTCATGCCTACCTCCAGGAACCAGGTGGGCAAGGATGCTTCACTGGGCAACATCATTCCAGCGGTAATCCATGAGGGTCCTTTGAGGATGTGAGTCCAAGGAGGCCGCATCCATTCATTTGTCCAGCACATCTCTTAGGTGGCTTCTAAGGACCCATTTGATGGACAGAGTGCCGAGGAGAGATTTGAACAAGACATACACATTCTCTTCTCCCTCAGGGAACATAAATTCTTGAGGGAATAAACACAAGCTGAATAAATAACTGAAATGAACACTCTGGCAGGATACATGAAGAAAATAAAATGGACCCGTATTCTAGAGAATGACTAGGGCAGACTAGACTAGGTAGGTAAGGGAAGCCTCTTGGAAAAGGGATCTGTCATCTGTGAAATATCCACATTTTAAAATGTTGGCTCAAAGTAGTTTTTGTTTGTTTTAAAGAAGCATACTGTAGGCCCAACAAAGAAACATGTTGGTCTCCAGGACCTTGTTCCACTGCAGGATGCTCTGTTGTCCCAGGCTATCAGCACCACCCCTCCCATGATGGGATATCTAGAGTACTTTCTTTTGTGGCAGATAGCTGTATTATGAGAAAGTGCCTCATGGATTGTGATAAACCAAGTCTTCTGGTTTCTCATTTTGGGATCAGGAAAAGCACAGTGACAGAGGTGTCCTTCTTATGAGACCCAAAAGGGTGGGTAGCAGAATCAGTGTGACAAGCACATGGCAGAGGAGGATCAAGCTGCCTTAGAGATAAAGGATTGCTTGCAAGTTCTTGGACTCTTATGATGTGTGTAAGGAAACGGTAGAAGATAAGGTCTGAGAGGTGAGTTGGAGCTAAACTGGAGAGTCTTCATACCTGATGCACATGTTTTGTGGAATGTACAGAGGGAACTGCTGAGGATTTTTAAGTAGGGTGATGACACACCAACCACTTATTTTAAGAAAATTTGACTGTGGCGATGGGCAAGGAAGATTAGAATCAGGGAGACCAGGTCAGTGGGAGGGAACTGCAGCCATTTCCAGGTGTGAGATGATGATACTAAGGGTGATGGGGTTGGGATAGGAAGTGGCCATCATGCAAGATGGTGGACCTAACACAATGGGGCCTCAGCGAAGGCCTCACCCTGAAGGCAAAGTAGAGGTGGAATTCTAAGATTCCATCACAGCTTTGATCCTGGGGCATTGGGAAAGTTCAGGAGCCAGCAGGAAGAACTGGTCTAGGGAGATGATAAACATTTGTCTTAAGTGGGCAGAAATTGAGGTGCTGGGGGTGGGGTGGTCATCCACAAGGTAATCCGAGGCCAGTGCTCAGGAGGAGGTCAAAACTGAGGATGGAGATTGAGGAGTCATCACTGGAGTTGAGGCTAGAGGTGAGAGAGAAGATAGAACGGAGAGGTCAGATCAGGTGAGGAAAGTGTAATGAAAACTAAGGGAAGGAGAGCTTCTCAAGGAGTGGCTGGGTAGTGGATGATGACTGGGATAGTGCTGCAGAGACAGCAAGGAGGACAAAGCCATGAAAGGAGTTGCGGGATTTGGCAGTTTGGAGGCTGACATGGGACAGAGCAGTTGGATGAAGGGGTCAAGTCTACGTAAGCCAGAAGGAAGTCAGGAATGAGTGGGTGACAGCAAGTTGAGGCAGCTGTTTTCTTTGGAAAAGATTGAAGATCACTCTCAGTGAGCTCATTTACCTTCGTCTTTGTGGATTTGCCCTATTCTGAACATTTTACCTACGTGGACTCGTACAAGATGTGGCTTCCTTCACTTAGCATAATGTTGAGGTTCATCTGTGTTGCAGCATAGTGTTCCCTTGTGTGGATACGTCATGCCTTATTTACCCATTCATCAGTCAGTGGACACCTAGGTTGTTTCCACTTTTTGGCTGTTATAAATGAAGCAGCTAGGGACATTTGTATACAAGCTTTGTTTGGGCAGACGTTTTTATTTCTCTTGTGTAGATCCTCTACATTTTTTTTGTTGCTGTTTGTGTTTTTCCTCGGACTTACAATAGCATCAGTTATTCACTTGCTTACTTTCCATGTTCCTGCAATGAATTCAGCCCTAATTCTTGTGACAGAGATTCTCAATAGGGGGTTAGTTGCTTTTATCCCCCTATTGGGATAAAAAGGGAAGCTCTCCTTCCCTTAGTTTTTATTACACTTTCCTCACCTGATCTGATTTTATCCCCCTTGTCACTGTCTCTTCTGAAGCCCTCCGTCCTTTTGCCCCATGTCATATTTGTCTAGCTCTGCTGTCCCACACTTTTTTTTTTTTTAATTTTTTTATTTATTTATGATAGTCACAGAGAGAGAGAGAGAGAGAGAGAGAGAGGCAGAGACACAGGCAGAGGGAGAAGCAGGCTCCATGCACCGGGAGCCTGACGTGGGATTCGATCCCGAGTCTCCAAGATCGCGCCCTGGGCCAAAGGCAGGCGCCAAACCGCTGCGCCACCCAGGGATCCCCTGCTGTCCCACACTTATCCTGGGATTGCTTTAGCCATCAGTAGGGAGCGGTGACCTTGAGGCCCCCATTCCCTGGTTCTTGTTTTTTTTATTCCCTAGTTTTGTTGGAGTAGCTTCCTGAGAAAAGGTTACATTAGAGGGAAATTGGGGGGTGGGATGGAGCCTTGTCTATCTTAAAACATCTTTATTCTGATTTCATGCCAGTTTGCTAGTTTAGAATTTTAGGTTGGGATCCCTGGGTGGCGCAGCGGTTTGGCGCCTGCCTTTGGCCCAGGGCGCGATCCTGGAGACCCGGGATCCAATCCAACATCAGGCTCCCGGTGCATGGAGCCTGCTTCTCCCTCTGCCTATGTCTCTGCCTCTCTCTCTCTCTCTCTGTGACTATCATAAATAAATAAAAAATAAAAAAAAAAATAGAATTTTAGGTTGGACGTAATTTTATATCAGATGTTGGAAGGCATTTCCTGATTGTCTTCTAGCTTTTGGTAGTTGAGAAATATGATACCATTTGATTCCTGATCTTTTGTGTGCCACCTGTTTTCTCCTCTGGAAGTTTATAGGCTCTTTATCCTTGGTATTCTGAATTCCATGGTAACATACACTGATGTGAGTGATTGTCAGCCACTGTACCTACATGGTGGGCTCTGGGGGGCTCACTCTGTCAGGCACTTACATTCATGTAGTCCTCCTATGGCTAGTCCATGCTGAGCCCCAGCCTGCGAAGGAACTTCCAGTTCCTGAGCCTTTGGGTAGCACTGCCTTGTCCTCTGCTGTCTTCATTCTTGCAGTCAGCCCCGTCTTTGGCAGAGACCCTGACACTACCTAGTACTGGAGAGGCGCTCTGGAAAGGTGTGTCTGATAAAGGATAGCACCTCAAGCCCAGGGTGTTGTGTGGGCCCCCAGCCAGGTGTCCACATCCATGGGGAGTTTGGTGTGACCAGCATACCATTGGGAGGCCCAGGTCAGGAGAGGGATGGAAACCTACTACAGGCTTCTCTAGGGAGTGTATTTGGGGAAATTGCTCAGTAAGGTGAAGCACAGATCTACTTTTTACCCTTGGGTGTATCATTTTCAAGACCTAAACTTTGTTTTGACTCTTGAACATAGATCCCTGTAGCTAATGTTTGGGTGGGAAGAGCTGCTGTTGCTCACAGCTTGTTTATTTCCTACCTCATTTTAGCTCCTGATCTCTAGTTCAGTTTCCTAGGACATAAAGTTTTCTGAGGTTGCTCAGATCACTGACTCCTCCCGGGGTCTGTCTGGCTATGTATGCCCTTGACAAACACTGTTCTGCATTCACACCCAGGCCTTTGGCCTAATGTTTACTGAACAGTTTTTTGTTTTTTTTTTTTAAGATTTTATTTATTTGTTCATGAAAGACACAGAGAGGCAGAGACATAGGCAGAGGGAGAAGCAAACTCCTAGTGGGGAGCCTGATGTGGGACTCGACCCCAGAACCCCACAACCTGAGCCAGAGGCAGATGCTCAACCACTGAATGACCCAGGTACCCCCTGAACAATCTTTTCTGTCGTTCTCCTACTCAGCTCATGTATTGGCATAAAATATATATATATTTCTCTTCTCCATTTCATAATTTAAAAAGTTCTTTAACAGCTTGATTCAGAAAGCGCTTTCTGACTATCAGATTGTCAGTATCCTCTGGATTCTGTGTGAGTTCTATTAATGTGTGCACAAATTGTTACATTTTTACGTAGGGGTTGCTAGGTGTTGAAATAGTTGAGGTGGAATAGCCATATAATCCAGTGTAATCCACCCAAATAGGCAGGCCCTTGCATATCCACATCCCGTGGAACGTTTGCGTCATTTGCAGCTTTTCATAACATAAGTACTATTGTCCTGAATGCGTAGGAGCAAGTCACTTTGGAGTCAGTTCATTGGTGTGTGTTTCCCAAAGAGGACTCCATCACGAGGTGGGTTACAGCTCCTTCACAAGACCAGCTGTGGCCCTTCCAGTTTGGAAACTCTCCAGGGCTTTACATTTGCTGAGATTGCTGTGCTGATTGGGACTTACTACTCGGAAAATATTTTTATTTATTCAAAAAGGCAAGATGTTCATATGGTGAAATAAAAAAATGTGAGAGGGTACTGTGAAAAGTCATGCTCCCAGCCCTTCCCCCTGGTGCTTAGCATCTACCAACTCTGCCTCCTCATAAGTAATTCATTTTTCAGTTTCTTTTACCTTTTTCAAAACTTGCTTAATGCAAATATAAGCAGATAAGTGTGGATTTTAATATTCGCTCCCCTTTTTATTTCTGCACAAATGGGTAGCATGTGACAGGCTTTGTTCTTCTGCATCTTACCTTTGTTTTTTTTCACTTAACCGTATATATTAGAGATCTTTCCAGTCTTCATTGCTGCATGGTTTTCCATTGCATGGATGCCTGTAACACATTCATCCAGTCCCTTTATGGTGGATATTTGAGGGTGTTTCTAGTTCTGCTATTACAAACAATGCTGGGGCGGCTGGGTGGCTCAGTAAGTTAAGCATCCAACTCTTGATCTAAGCTCAGGTGTTGTTCCTTAGGGTTGTGGGTTCAAGCCCTGTGTTGGGCTGGTCCACACTGGATGTGGAGCCTACTTAAAAAAACTTAAAAAAAAAAAAAAAACACAATGCTGTGGTAACTAGCTTTGTAAATTCAGAATTTCATACACATGCAGATCTAAGTGTGGGATAAATGACAAAAAATGGGATTGCTGGGTCAAAGTGGGGGTGGTGATACCTACATCACAGATGCTGCAAGAATCAGATGATATAAGACGTATAAAAGGAAGAGACAGGAACTAACATTCTGTTCTGGCCCCATGGGTTTGCAGTTTTAAGATATCCTAGGAGGGATCCCTGGGTGGCGCAGCGGTTTGGCGCCTGCCTTTGGCCCAGGGCGCGATCCTAGAGACCCGGGATCGAATCCCACATCGGGCTCCCGGTGCATGGAGCCTGCTTCTCCCTCTGCCTATGTCTCTGCCTCTCTCTCTCTCTCTCTCTGTGACTATCATAAATAAATAAAAATTTAAAAAAAAATTTTTTTAAGATATCCTAGGAAACTTCTGTCCACAGTGGATGTACCAATTCACATCACCATCAGCGTGTAGAAGAGGGCCTGTTTCCCCTCAGTTTCCTGATAGAGTCCAGAACTCTGTCCCTTTAGTCTGCCTGTCTTTGCCACCTGTGTGCCATTCTAGAGCTCACAGCGCTCCCTCAGCCCCCGACGACACACATATACAAACCCCTCTGTCCTGGCCTCCAGAGCCTCACTTGACATTTCTGTATTTGAGGCTCCTGGATAGTCAATGAGTAGCAACCAGCTTTCTGAATGATCCCGTCCTGTGCCTCAGATGTTCTCTTTGCTTGCCCAGGACCCTGGTGCTTGTGACCTCTGCCACTTTTGGTTTCTTGGAGCGATCGTTCATCTGGTTTGCTCACTCTCTTTACTTTTCAAATTGATCCTTGGGGCGCAGGGTGGCTTGGTCTGTTGAGCCTCCCACTCTTGGTCTCGGCTTGGGTCTGTATCTCAGGCTTGTGGGTTTGGGCCCCAGGCCCAGCGTGGATTCTACTTAAAAAACAAAACAAAACAAAACTCCTGAATGTACAGCAGTTCCTCATTTTCAGCTCTCTACTTTGGGGGACTTGAAAAATGATTTGTTTTACCTTGTTTCGTTGGGACTCTCTTCTCTGTCTGTGCTCTTTCATATAGCTTCATGGTGGCAACCCTTGCTGCCCTGCAATTTCAGTGCATCCTCTCAGAAAAAATTTTGGGGGCTTTCCATCACTATAAATGGTGTCCTGGAAGTTGTTTCCTTTCACCCGAATTCTCTTATGATGACTTTTCACCAAAATTGGCAGACATTTTAGGAAGTATCATTTGTTATGAATAGCCCCGTTCTCATCATACCTTCCTTTGAACTTTAAAAGTCATTGGTGTTCTCTCAGAGAATGTGACTCGTCTTTTTCTTTGTTGTTATTGACTGCCTCTGCAGTTGCCCCTACTTTTCCATCCTTCAGCAGGTTTTGAAATCACTGTGTCTGCAGCACCAGCCGTGAGCCTCGCAGTGTCTAAGCAGCCCTGCAGCTGAGACCTTTACCCAGGGCATGTGTTGTGCTGGGCTTTGTGTGCAGCGCTGGCAGGGGAAGCAAGGACCCTGTCCTTCACACAGCACATATGGCCTTTTGTCTACGTTGTCTCCTAATATGTTTTTGCTTTTAATCCTTTCTCCCAATTCTGTGGTACGCTACAGATGAGAAACTGAGGCCCAGACCACACAACTAGTAAACGGTAGAGTGGTGACCTCAATCCAGACCTGCCTCACTCCAACAACACCTGTGTCCTTTTCCTACACCTTGTGCTGTCTGATGTAAGTGAGCTTCCGAGTTGCAAACACAAGATGGTGTGGTGGGCTAAGGCCAGGGGGACTGAGGAGCCTCTGCTCACTTCTCACTTGTGTTTATCTAGAAGGGTCTGCTCTGTGCTGCCCTTCAGGTGACTTCCCTGGGTCCTACAGTACTTCTCTGAGTCTTAGTTTCTGCTGTGAGGTGGAGGCTGGAGATAGCTACGTCACATGTGCCGCAAGAAGTAATCGAGCCAAAGCCTATAAAAGGAAGAAGGCAGGAACTGACGTTCTCTTTTGACCATATCTGAGAATGAATGAGGAACTTCACATCTCAAGTTGACTCTTAGGACCAAAGGGCCTTTTTTAGGATATGGTTTTGAAATGTTTATTTCTCCCTTTTGAAAGGGCTTTTGTAGTTGTGGTGGGCAGGACACAAAGGAGTAGTCACAGAGTGCAGGGGAAAGTGTTCCATTCTTGGACCACAGGATTCAAGGGTTAAACTTGTTGACATGATGGAATTTTTTAAAGAGTAGCAGGATCTCAGAGGCTGGGCCTCCAGGTAAGACTCCCTGGGGAACCTCTGTTTAGAAACTAATCCTAAACCATTGACAGGCTTGGAAACTGGAAAAGCAGAGCTCTTTCTGCATTACTTAGGCCCTTTGGAATTGCTAATGAATATGTATCTAAATGGCCCTTATAATCTGGCTTTATCATCTGGCCTGTGGAACTTGTCTGTTTGGTTCAGAGTCTGGTTTGGACCAGTGATGAAATTCCGTCTGCCAAACCAGATGTAGAGCTGCCTTGTTAAACTGGTGTCTGCCCAGCTCAGGCCTTCACCATCCCACAGCAACAGGGGAAGATAATGCTTCTTGCTAAGTATGAAATTTATGGTGAAGCCTTGGACTTTACAAAAGTCCTTCAGATACATTCATCTTCCTGACAGTGCCGTGAGGTAGACGCTTGATTTTTATTCCTGTTTTGCAGATGAGACACTGAGACGGAGAAATAGAATGAACTGCCCAAGGTTTCCCATGCTGACAGAGTCAGGAGTTGTATTTGGGCCTTCTAACGTGGGTTCCCATACTCTTTCCTGCCCTGTGGGAATGAGGTGGGAGGTGTCCTGACTCAGGAAGCCTGTCTAGGAGCCCCTGCTCTGGTCAGAAGTTATTTAAAAATTTTTAAATATAATTTTTAAAATTTGTTCAAACCAGTTCAGCATGAATGAGTACCAGCATATTCCCAGCACGGTGTTAGACTCTTTGGGGGTATTGGAGGTGAGTGTGAAACAGTCCCAACTTTCAAGGAGCTGAGCTCCAAACAACCTGACCAAATACAAAGCGAAATGCAACAGAGGTCTTAACAGAAGGACAAACCTTCCCAAGTTTTTTGAGCACTAAGGAACAGAATTAGCAAAATTTTCACAGAGACTTTGGCATCTGAGCCGAGATGTGAAGGATGAGGGGATAGAACTTTAGGGTCAGGGTGTTCATTGAGAATAATTTGGCACACTCTGAGAACATGATTCAGGGTGGCCAGAATACAGTGTAGGACTGAGGTTCTTGAACTGCCAAGTGTCTAAGAACCCACAGGTCTGGGATGACATCCAGGAGGGGCACTGAATGAGTGGAGAGGTGGGATCAGAGAAGGTTCTTATGGAGGTACTTTGTAAGCTGAGGCCTCAAGGCTAAAGGGGCAGGAGAGAGGAGTCATGCTCTAGGCTGAGGGACTAGCCCTTCTGAAAGGCATCGGCCTGGCCACAGTCCTGATAACTGTTATCTTTCTCAAACACGATTTTGATCAGCTCCCTCCCTCTGCTGCTTCAGTGTGCTCTCAAGAGTCTGGGTGATAAGCAGCAAAAACTGCCTCTGGGTAGCCTAAACAGAAAAGGAATTTATTGGAAGGACACTGGTGCACGAACTGGCCAGAGAAGCTGCAGAGCCAAACTTGGAAAATGGGCCAGAACCAAGGGAGGCTCAGCTAAGGATAGCCCAGGGGCAACTGGGTTAGGACCCCACTGCTTTCCTGGGTCACTCCCAGTTGGGGGTATGCACGAATCCAGGCTGGGTGACAGAAAGCCTTACCTCCTACCAAGACCACTTGATGGGGGTTCTCCACTAGGAATATCAGGGTGCTGATGCGTTGAATGATGGACAACCCACAAATGTCCACTAGCAAATGTCCACTACATTCCCTATGTCTCTCCTTACCTCCAAAATAATAGCCAAATGCCTAAGGGTGCCATTAAGGCCTTTCACAAGTTAATTAGAAGCAGCTCCTTCTATCTCTCCACTTCAGCTGCTTGCAGGGCATTTCCTGGTGCTGTGGTTTTGCTCAGCCTGTTTCCTTTGCCTACAATACTTCCTTCTAACTCCTAAACCTCTTCATCCACTGCCTTCCAGCATGGATCCATGCTGTCTCTACTCTCTGACAGCCCTTTCTTTGTGAGGCACTTGTCTGTTCTCACCCTTGTCACGGTGCATGGGAGTTGGTTGGCTTTTTCTTCCCTGTGAGATGGGGAGGTGGGAAGGGAACCAGCCCGTTGGAGTCCTTGCTCTGAGCTGGAGCCATGGTAGGTGCTTAGCATCCTCCAGCTCTCAACACCATAACACACAGGATATGCAGGTGCTGGTTGGGTATTTGTAGCACAACTTAATAACCTACTTTGCAAGTATTTGTTTTGTCCTTAGTCTTAGGGAGGTTTGGAGGTGGTAGTGAGTGGAAGGATGGGGTGGTGGGTTATAGAGGTCTTTCACCTTTTCCTGGCTGGTTTCAGGACCGAACACGGTTGAGAATCCCCTCAATGGAGACTCTGCCCCCAAAAGAGTCAGGAGGGTGGTTTCAGCTCGCTATTGATTTCATGGACCCTTGGTTACCTGCCACTGTGAAGTGTGATGCCCTTGTCTTCTAGAACAGGACCATACAGTATCGGTCGGTTCCTTGGAGTTGTACTCTTTGCAATTTGTTTACTTTTCACTCTTTCCAGGAGAGTGAAAGCAATATGATGCAGGGCAGAGCAGGTGAAGAGCCAGGAAATAAGGGAAGACCAGAGATGACAGTCCTTCCCTTTCTCAGTGGGGGATGTTGGCTCTCATTTGTGAGTGAGGCACTAAATGACCATCTGCCCGGTGCCAGGTTCTGTTTGGTGACGTCCATTCAATAATAGAACCGAAGCATCTGTACGGTGTGGCAACTAAGAGCTTGACCTCAAATTCCAGCACCATCACCTGCAGACTGGGTGATGTTGGACAAGTTACTTAACCTCCCTGTGCCTCATTTTCCTTGTCTGCGAAATGGAGGTGATACTGGTGTGTGTCTACCTCAGAATGTTGTGGAGATTAAATGAGGAAATCTAGGCAAAGCGCTTAACACAATTGCTGACACATAGTGAGAGCTTGGTAAATATTAACAGTTATGTACTATATTATTGCTACCACTAATTGGCTCAGATTTTTTCATCTTAGTTGTCGTTCTTAGAGTCTCTTCTTAACCTCTTCCTAAGAGTAGGCATTTCAAAGTAATGAGTGGAATAAGAGGGACAGCCTTTCAAACGTGGGGTGCCAATAAACTGACGCCTCTCATTTGACCTTAGGTAAGGATTGGAGGCCTGGGTTTGCTGGCTGGGACCTAGGGTGGGGCTCTTGCATGGGTGGTACGGCCTTTGGTTATTGACTGCAGCATTCATTCTGAGCCCAGGCCATGAGGCGGGGCATCCGGAAAGGAAGCTTCATGGTGTGATGGTTGGGGCAACTTCTGGTGCAGGGTGCTTGCAAAACGATCACAGGCTTTGGAAGAGAAGACTGACACTCTTACCCACCTGCCTACGACCATGTGCAGGTCACTGCCTCTTTGGACTTGGACTTGTTTCTTCTGTGTAACCACCGCCACCACCACCTTTCAAGAACTTTTGTGTCAGGCACTGTTCTCTGGGCTTTATATATACTAACTCTTTTTAAAAAGAGTACTTGAGGGATCCCTGGGTGGCGCAGCGGTTTGGCGCCTGCCTTTGGCTCAGGGCACGATCCTGGAGACCCGGGATCGAATCCCACGTCGGGCTCCCGGTGTATGGAGCCTGCTTCTCTCTCTGCCTGTGTCTCTGCTTCTCTCTCTCTCTCTCTGTGACTATCGTAAATAAATAAATAAAATTTAAAAAAAAAAAAAAAGAGTACTTGAAACAGTTACGTCACAGGGTGATTTGAAGATTATATACCACCATATGTGTGAAAGTGCCAGCAAGGTGTTAAAAGCAAAAACAACTGAGTGACAGTGCTAATGAGGTTCTTTTCCAGTTAAGAAAAAAAAAAGTCACGTTTAAATTTTGCATATAAATGTATACTTACACACAAACACCAGATAAATAGCAGTAAAAATCAACAACAACAAAAGCTTTTTAAGCAACATAAGCTACAGGTACTTTTCACATTGTGCACCTTCTTTTTATCCTAACATTTGGCACCTGGCCATGGCAGATGTTTTATACAGGGTTTTGCCATCAGAACACATGCCTCTTGAAGGCATTTAATTTTGTGTCTGGCACATAGCAAACTCTGTTAATGTTTGTTGACTGCATATCTTAAAGGATGTGTCTTTATTGATTTGCTTTGTATTTTAAAGGAGAGAGACTTGAAAAAGCATCTTGTCGAGGCAGAAAGTCTCATTTGGAGAATAATGTAATCATTTGAGTAGGAGGGTATGTTCACAAAACACAAATAGCCAGGCAAAAATATCTCTCCCCTCTTCCCCCGGTGAGTCAGTTACATGCATGCTTACCTTGAGATTAATCTTCCATTCACATTGAACTTAATATTGGAAATAATGAGATGGATTACATAAGCACTCCCCCCCACACACACACACCTCTAAATTCTCCTTATTTTATTGTCACTTCAAGTCTCTCTTGCGTCTCTCTTCCAGGTTGTGATGAGCATAAATGTAAAATCCAAGAAATGTTTGTTTTATAGGGGAAAATTGTGTGCATAGAGGGGAGATTCAGATAAACCTAAATCGATCTCAATTCAAATCTTGGTTCAGCCACTTTGTATCTTAAGAGGGGGGCTCCAGCAAGTAATTTAATTTATTTGAACCTTATTTTCCCCACTTGAAAAGCAAAAGAATAATACTGGTCTTAGGATTTATATAAAGTACTAAGTAGGTGTCAGTGATAGCTATTATTATGTTGTTCACCTAGAATCAATAAGAAATTAATTTTAGTCATAGCCACCTCTATACTTTTAAATAAAATATAAGTGTGATATCTAATTAGAAAATAAGTTTATTAGCTTCATCACTGAGTTACTTTTGCTTTTAAACATCAATAATGTGGAGCGCCTGGTTGGCACAGTTGGTTAAGCATCTGACTCTTGGTTTCAGCTCAGGTTGTGATCTCAGGGTTGTGGTATCGAGCCTCATATAGGGCTCTGTGCTGAGCACAGAGACTGCTTAAATTTCTCCCCACTCTGCCCCTCCTGCTCATGCTGTCTCTTTCTCAAATAAATAGATCTTTTTTAAAAAAATCCATAGCGTGACCATTGGCTTTTATTCAAGGGTTAAATTAGAATCTAACCTGGAGATGATGCCCTTTCATATTTGTTATGTTTAAAAATAAAACAACACTATGAAAGAATCAAATACTTTTTTATGTTCTGGGTATATTCATATATATGTTTATAAAATATATATATGTGTGTGCATTTATGTATACACATACACATGTGTGTATGTGATATATATACCTGTATCAGAGTTTGGTTAATTCCCGTATCTAAAGGAAATGGACGCTCAGGGAGATTTCTTTTCCAAAGGCAGCTTGACAGTTGCACTGCTAGATTCATGGCCCAGTGTTGCTAATCCAATAGCCAGGTCTTCTTCAGCCAGTTCTATGTGAATTTATACTTGGGAATCCCTTTTCTGTTTGGCCTTCCAGTTCGTTCTTGGTTTTTAGCTTTTTGACCTCCTGCTTTTCTCCCTTACTATGATTCTTTGCCATACTTCCCTTCACAAAGTCCCTAGGAGGTGGCCTGTTTCCTGGTGTGGGCCATTTTCTAGAATCTCGCATATAACTAGAACTTTTCTTGAATCAGTTTTCAGAAGATTCTCTTCATCAGTTGAAGTTACCCAAGTTTTTGTTCCAGCTATTCTGATATTATCTTCTCAAGTCAGAATTCAGTCCTAAGTTTGTGCTTAGGATGATACTTAATGTGTTCATGATGTGTTCTAGGGAAGCCAGCACCCTCCCTGTACAAACCAGCCATGAGCAACCACTGAGCTAGAGAGGCCTCCCCTTCCTAAAGCATTGTTGGATGACTTGATGTGGCATTTCCTGTTTTAATGAGGAGAAAGACCAAGTTCATCACCATGAGCTATAGAACCTGTCATGATTTGACCTTGACCTACCTGGCCAGCCTGGTGCCCTACCAGTTGCCCATTCTCTTCCACAGCCCACCATGCTAGCTTTGTGCCTTCAAGCCTTGGCTTGTGAGATTCCCTGGGCCTAGAATTCATTTTGGGTGCCTACCAGCCTTCAGTCTAGTTCCCTCAGGAAGCTGTTCCATTGTCCCTTCCCAGTGTCTTCCTTGCTGCTGTGATTATGTCACTTGCACTAACTCATTGAGGTTAAGGAGTTTTTTTTATCATCTCTCTAGGCCAGCACACAGTGGGTGCTCAACATGTTTAAATCCTTTTGCATTTACGTACCCACTCCACCAAAAGTAGAAGCTTTGCAGAAATTGCAGATTTGTCCAGATTTTCCAGGATAACCTGGATTTCAAAAATATCTTGTCCCATTGTGAGGTGATATGTCCCTTCCAGTTTTGGTTCATAAAGCATAATTGCCATTTTTACAGATTGCCTGAAAGTTGCTTTGGGGAGCATTTCAGTGAATTGATTCCAGTTTTATTTTAACTGCCAGAGTGGTTAGTGCTTGGAAAGGTACAGGGGAACAGAGTTTGTCTGTGCACTTGTGAAGCATAAAATATAAGAAAAGCATTTAAAAATATAACTTATTACATGCAATGTGGCAAAATAAAAATTGTTTAATGTTATAAACCTACTCTTAGACTGATATCAGCACATATCAGAGATTTATTAACATTATTATTTTTTTTTATTAACATTATTAATGAGAAAACCGTCAGGATGACAAAACTGGATCCAAAGAGAATGTAAGAAACTGATATTTATGTAGTTTAAAAGAGGATGCAGTAATAAGATTGCAAATATAGATGCAAAACTGGTCAGTGTCCTACAGGGCAATAAAAAAACAAAGCCTTTGAATTCATCTTTTTTTAAATCATTTGCAGCTTATCGATTTTCTATAAGTGAACATCTAACTTCACAGAATGTGGGCCTAATCCATAGTAAATAAAAAGTCAAACAAGTTTATGTTTACACAGCATATCAGATGACCTTTGTGTAGACAGGGTAGACATGACTACCTCTAGTATGACTCTAAAGGAACAGTTTTTTTTTTTTTTTTTTTTTTTTGGCCTTATTTTCAAGTTTCGGTAATTTTTTCTTTTTCCCTTTCCTTTTCTTTTTCTTTCTTTCTTTCTTTCTTTCTTTCTTTCTTTCTTTCTTCTTTCTTTCTTTCTTTCTTTCTTTCTTTTTTTTTTTTTTTTTTTTAGAGCATGTGGGATCCCTGGGTGGCTCAGTGGTTTAGCGCCTGCCTTTGGCCCAGGGCGCAATCCTGGAGTCCTGGGATCGAGTCCCACGTAGGGCTCCTGGCATGGAGCCTGCTTCTCCCTCTGCCTGTGTCTCTGCCTCTCTCTCTCTCTCTCTCTTTCTGTCTTTCATGAATAAATAAAATCTTAGAGAGAGAGAGAGCACGCGCGCGTGTGCAAGCAGGAGTTAGGCGGGCGGCAGAGGGAGAGAGAATCATAAGCTGGCTTCATATCTAGCAAGGAGCCAGGGCATGATCTCACCACCCTGAGGCCTGAGCCGAAATCAAGGGTATGCTTAACCAACTGAGCCACCCCCTCAGATAATTTTTCTTAACAAATAAATCACAGATGGGTCCAAGAGCACAAAGATGGCTGGATCTGAGATAGAGAAGAGTGTCCTGGTTGAGAGTAATTTTAAGTGATTTTGAAATAGAATTGTGAAATTCAGAAAGGAAGAGGGTGGTAACGAGCAGAAAAGGTGAGGCATGGCAGTCACAGAGAAGGATCCCCTCCCTAATCCCGCCAAAGGTATGTGCAGAAAAGGGTGTGGGTATTTTCCCCAGGTGGATGATGAGCTAAGGAGAGTGGGAAGTGAAATCCTTTGGAGTAGGAGGGAGCAATCGGTAGGAAGCTTTGAAGCTTGTGTTTGAGAGATTTGAGAGATTTGATTTGAGAGACTGTTGGACCAACAAGATACTCAAAGAAGACAGTTGTCACTAGGGAGGAGGTTGCAGTTAAAATCAAGGTAGAGTATACAAGTTAAGCAAAGAGAACTCTGATACCATGAAAGGAGACCTGCCAGAAGTTCATAGTAAACTTCTGGCAAAAAAAAAAAAAAAACTTCTGGCAGAGGAAAGAAAGACCAATTGAAGGTGATGCTGAAGATCATTCTCCTGGTTGAAACTGAGAGCTGCTTGGGGGCCCTGCTGTGTTGGACAGAGAAGTTAGGACTGGCCGGCCCAGCTGGGACTCTCTGAACCTGCCCCTGACACCCAGCCTGGCAGATAGGGAGAGAGAGTCAGACAGAGCAGACCAGAAGACCATTGGAGAATGACTTTCGCTTCCCTTTATGCTTTCTTTTACTCTTAATTTTCAAATGTTTTATTTCATTATGTAATATTTGATATATGCAGTGATACATTTGTGTTATGTAACACGAGCATTTGAGAATCCCACCTCCCTGCCCGATTTTCCTTTGTGGTTTCTTTGCCAGTAAAAAGAGTGTACTCATCCCTTGCCTAAAATATAGGATGCCTGAGTCACTAGTTTGCCATCCGGTGTCATTCAGCCCTCCTCCAGACTCCCTGTCTCCCAGGAAGGTGACCCAGAATTCCCTTGATGTACATGATGCTGTCCCTGTGCTATGAGCTTCTTAGCAAATGTGCTCCCTGGTGTTTCGAGTGATTTTAGGCACGAATTTGCTTGAATTTGTTATAATTGTCCCTGCGTTCCTTATATTATTGCATTCCAAGGTTTCTACAGCAAAGGGTGTAGGTGTCAGCCCAGCTCCTGAACTGCCCTTCTGGGTGACTTGAATGGGGGTAACTCATGTTTGAGGTCCTGAGAAAGCAGTGGTGATTACAGATAGCAAAATGGTAGAGAAAGGAAAAGCTATCTCACTATTGATCTTCAGGTCAATACTATTGATACTAGTCTACATTTGATTTCTTTTTTAATTATTAGAAAAAAAAATCCTAGGAGGGAAGATAGGATCATCAGCTTGAGTGCAGGATACTTGTTTCTTTTTTTTTTTTTTAATTTTTTTTTTTTTTTTAATTTTTATTTATTTATGATAGTCACAGAGAGAGAGAGAGAGAGAGGCAGAGACACAGGCAGAGGGAGAAGCAGGCTCCATGCACCGGGAGCCCGATGTGGGATTCGATCCCGGGTCTCCAGGATTGCGCCCTGGGCCGAAGGCAGGCGCCAAACCGCTGCGCCACCCAGGGATCCCAGGATACTTGTTTCTTAAAGAAGCATACTTGTTGGGATTAACTTTTGTGTTTACCTCTTGCTCACTGGTTGTGGTCCATCTGATTCCCAGTAGCCTACAAACATTACATACCACACTTACTCTGTCTTTTATGTTGGTTGGGCAGATCTAATGTGAAAGATTAAATGAACGACACTAAATTAAGAAAGTTTAGATGAATGTCCTTATAATCTTGGGGATGAGGAACTTTTTCAGTGTAACACAAAAACCAGGTAATTTCATTACACTACACAGTATTAGCATTTGCATATAGTCAGTTCTGCTATAATACAACATATACATTCCTAAAAATCACTGCACTGAGCAAAATCATGTGATGCAAACCAAAAGGCTTATGAGGGAAATGGACTCTTTTTTTTTTTTAAGATTTTTTATTCATTTATTCATGAGAGACAGAGAGAGGCGGAGAGAGAAGCAGGCTCCATGCAGTGAGCCCAATCTGGGACTTGATCCCAGGACTCCAGGATCACGCCCCTGGGCCGAAGGCAGGCTCTAAACCGCTGAGCCACCCAGGCGTCCCGGGAAATGGGATTCAGGTCACAACACTCAAAATCTTTAGAAGTGATTGAAAAAAAAACTGAAAAAACTAAGAGCTAAAAACCTAAAAAAACAGCTTACTTTTATAGATTATTAAGTCAGTAAGAAATATGAAATACCACAAGAAATGGGGCCCCTTACCCTAAAAAAGACCTGAGGTTTGCTTGTGGAAGTGAGTGTTAGAAGTTGTAGCTTCTGAGTTATTGTGAGGTGATGGACGAAGGGATGTCTGCAGTCCGATGGAAAGTTCTGATCCAGATGTGGATGGTTATGATTCATAATACATGCTGTGACCTGACAAAGCTGGTAGATGTTTGAGGTGTGCACCTGTGCTCATTTTGTGTACCCCTATGTGGCTCATTTCAGCTGGGTGTGTTTTGCATTTCCTAGTGTTTCTCTCATGCATAAGTAAACACAAAATTCGTGACATGCCCAAATTGTTCCCTAATATAGCCAAATGCATTGGAACAAATTCACATTTGCAAAACTGACTGTCAAAAAAACCTGCCACAAATAACATGCACTAGATACTACTGAGTGCCAGGCACTGTGCTTTAGATTCCATGCAACCTCTCTCTTAGCAGCCCCATGAGGTAAGTATAATTTCAACCCCATTTTATAGATGAGAAAACTGACCCAAAAAAGTAAAACTTACCCCAAGTTATAGGGCTAGGGCATGATAACGTAATCACTGTGGCATTACATTTTCTCAACAAAAAAAATTTTTTTGAAGATCTTACTTGAGAGTGAGAGAGCAGTGAGCAGGGGGGAGAAAATGGGGGTGGGGGGAGAGAAACAGATTCCCCACAGAGTAAAGAGCCTGAGGCTGGGCTGGATCCCAGGACCCTGAGATCTTGAGCTGAGCCGAAGGCAGATGCTTAACCAATTGAGCCACCCAGCCCACCCCTGTTTTTTCTCAACAAATTAAAAGAAAAATAAAGTGGATTGTATGTCAACCATACTTCAATAAAAATAACAGTGTGGCAGATATATGCACATATATAAGGAGGAAATACTCATAGTATGTGAAATTTTTTTGAATCAGTAAAAAGAGACAACCCAATAGAAGAATGCATAAAGATCAAGAGCAGGCAATTTAGAAAGAAAGAAATACAAATAGTCAATAAAATTGGCAGGAGACATCCAACCTCATTAGCGCTCATTCATCCAAGCCGAAACAGTTTGATGTTCTTTCCCCACTGTCTGGATGACAGAAGCAGATGTGGGGAAATGCTGGCAGAAGCATAGGTTGTTACATCCTCCCCAAAGCACACATACCTGTCTTTTGACCCAGCCAGTCAATTTCTAGAAATTTATCCCAATCATCAAATCAGTGGGAAAAGATTTTTGTAAGAGTTGGTAATGCTGGGGCCACCTGGGTGGTGCAGTTGGTTAAGCATCTGACTCTTGCTTTCAGCTGAGGTCAGGATCTCAGGGTTGTGAGATCAAGCCCCACGTCAGGCTCTGTGCTCAGCTCAGAGTCTGCTTGAGCTGTCCCTCTCCCTCTGCTCCTTCCACTCATGTTCTCTCTCTCCTAAATAAATCCTTTAAAAAAAAAAAGTTTCTAACGCTAAAAAATTGAAAACAGCCATTTGTCATCACTAAGTGGTTAAATTCTAGTGTGTTGGGCAGCCCTGGTGGCCCGGTGGTTTAGCGTCACCTTCAGCCCAGGGCATGACCCTGGGGTCCCAGGATCAAGTCCCACATCAGGCTCCCTGAATGAAGCCTGCCTCTCCCTCTGCCTGTGTCTCTGCCTCTCTCTCTCTCTCTCTCTCTCTCTCTCTCTCTCTCTCTCTCCCTGTGTCTCTCATGAATAAATAAATAAAATCTTAAAAAATAAATAAATAAATTCTAGTGTGTTGATACAATATGCTACAATACAGTACTGAGGGACTCAAACAAAGGATGCTGCTAAATCCACAGTGGTTGACACTGAATACTTTCTGTGTTTTATTAAATAAAGGGGGCAGGGTACAAAATAGCATCTTCAGTGTGATCCCACTTTTTTAAAACTGTTCTCACACGTGTGCTTGTGTGCACAAGCAAGCCATGCCTATGTATAGGAAGGACATATCAAAACATTGACAAGTAGATGCCCCAGGGAGGTGGAATTGCTGGACTTTTTTTTCATTTAACTTTTTTCTAAATTTTTTAATAGTTTACTTTTATGATTTTTAAAAAAAAGGTAGTTATTTAAAACATTATCTGGGGTGCCTGGGTGGCTCAGTTGGTTAAGCATCTGCCTTCGGCTCAGGTCATGATCTCAGGGTCCTGGGATGGAGTCCCACATGGGGGCTCCCTGCTCAGTGGGGAGCCTGCCTCTCCCTCTGCCCTTCCCATCCTTCTCTCCCTCGCCAATAAATAATCTTTTTTAAAAAAATTATCTGGGCAGGGGCAGTCCGGGTGGCTCAGCAGTTTAGTGCCACCTTCAGCCCAGGGCCTGATCCTGGAGACCCGGGATCAAGTCCCACATCAGGCTCCTTGCATGGAGCCTGCTTCACTCTACCTGTGTCTCTGCCTCTGTCTCTCTGTGTGTGTCTCTCATAAATAAATAAATAAAATCTTTTAAAAAAATTATCTAACACAAGGGGGTAATAAATACGAAATATAAGAGCATCAGTGACCTTTTTAAAATCATTCTCTCAGCACATACCTGGGCTAGGTAGCAAATTCCTGCTAAAGGATGTTGGCTGACATGACTATGCAGTTTGGAGACTATGTTACCTCATTTGGGGGCTTTAGATTCTATACTCCTGACCAAAATTAATCTGCCCAGATTTCAGATCACCTCCCTCTCAGGAAGATGTTGCTAGCTGGGCAGGGCAAAGTGCTTGATGTTACCTCCATGTTGCAAGCTCCATAAAGTGCACATGAACTTGGGGTTTCTTCGGATGAGGCTCATGACTGGTTGCAATGCACAGGTGACAGCTGCAGTCTCGGATTTTGATCACAAGCTTTAAAGAGACCAAAACTCAGGAGTAATTTCTTGGGGCCCCGCTTCCTTGATGCAACAAAATTATTCCTTCAAGAAGCAACTAAAAAGGGCAGCCTGGGTGGTTTAGCAGTTTAGCACGGCCTTCAGCCAAGGGTGATCCTGGAGACCCGGGATCGAGTCCCATGTTGGGCTCCCTGCATGGGGCCTGCTTCTCCCTCTGCCTGTGTCTCTGCCTCTCCATCTCTGTGTGTCTATCATGAATAAATAAATAAATAAAATCTTTAAGAAAAAAAAAAAAAAACAGCTAAAAAATAGTTCTGTAGCTTGTTTGAGGAGGGTAACTACCAGGAGCACCCCTGCTGGGTAAGCTAGGATTTGCAGGCCAGAGGGTGGCCTGCCTAGCTCCCAGGAGGCCCACCCAAGTTTGGCCTTCCGCTCTAGTGACCACAGCTCATCGTGCAGGATCTGGAACTTCATTTTCAAAGCCCCATAAAGCTTGTGCCTTCTTCCAGGCCTCTCTTTTCTGGGTTTCACTGCTCTCAGAGGAAATGAGAACCTCTATAATTGCGGCACTCCAGTGATTGGAGCAGGGAACACGAGACATTAGGATACTCCCACGGGTACAGCTTGGAGCTTTAGAGCAAAACTGTACCTGAGGTGGGCCTTTGGCATCTTGGTTCTCCAGGCCTCGTTCTGGCTGGTGGGGCCTCCTCTCCTCTGTCACTGCAGACCAGATGGGGTCCTGGGAAGGCCCCACCTGCCTTGCTGGAGCTGGGGCTCAAAGAGCCTCTTCCCATCACTTCTTCCTTCAAATGCTTGGTCTTAAGGGGCCCCTCTGTGCGTCTCAGCCCAGTGCCTATCTGCCTTGCTGCAGATAACACCACCGGAGCTTGTCATGTGTGGGTTGAAAAGGATTTATTTTTTTTAAGTCGTTGCATCCCATTTGCCTCCATTCTCTTAACCTGCTTTGTGAACAAGCTTTAGGA
This sequence comes from Canis lupus dingo, assembly GCF_003254725.2. Taxonomy (NCBI): domain Eukaryota; kingdom Metazoa; phylum Chordata; class Mammalia; order Carnivora; family Canidae; genus Canis; species Canis lupus. The sequence goes on along the minus strand of NC_064252.1, from coordinate 24,210,274 downwards.
CCTCTGCAGGTTATTTCACCATGCCAGCCCAAGTCTTTCTCCGCAAAAGGTTTTAGAGAACACTCAACTAGATGAGATCAGTGGAGCCAAGTGCCCAGGCGGTAGGTGCTCTGGAATTACCACTGACAGGGACCCTTATAAGGGTCTGCCTCTCACCAGACACTTTGCACAAATTATTTATCAATCCTCACAACAAAGAAGCCAAGTATTCTTAAGGCAGCCTTTTGTGGTGAGGAAACCCGCGTGTAGAGAGGTGACTTGCCCTCTTGAGACCCTACCTAGTACCGAAGTCTGTGCCCATCTGCCAGGCCTCTGGCCTCTCTTGCCTTGTGCCCTCCTTAGCTTTCCATGGATGAAAACAGTCAATCAGGGATTGACGTTCTTTTGGCTCACAAAACACCTCTGGGCTGATTCCACAGGGTAAGAACTTTATGGGCATTCTGGAAAGTTCAACAGGTTATTAGGTTTCTCTTAAGCATTTTCTTTTTTCTTTTTTTTTTTTTTAAGCATTTTCTTAAAACTTTTTATAAATCTTGTGTTGTGCTTGGATTGTTTAGCACTAAAGTGTGTTTTGTTTAAATTCTGTGCTGAGTTTAAGGACATTTCTTAGTTTAATCATTTACAAGGAACTGGAATTGGTTGGTACCAATTACAATATCTGTGGCAATGTGCCCATTTCTCCTTCCCACACACAGCAGGCTGAGTGTCGAGGGGACACAGCAGTGTTGAGGTGTTGGTAAATAATACTACTACATAGTCATTTAATCTTATAAGATGCTGTTTTGTCAGCAGGCTGAACTGATGAAACGCTGGAAGTAATGAACTGCTAAACTTCAGTCGTCCTGTATGGTCATCCTAGAAACCCCCAGTAGCTTTCTGCTTGCATAACACAGGACTCTTCATAGCCCCAACCCGCTACCACCACACAGGAGCATGTGCATGCATATGCACGTCCACACACTGTTAGAGACCTGGGAAGGTGGGATGGACTTGGCTGGTAAAGGTTTGGGAGAATGAAAAGAGTTGGTGTGTTTTTTGTTTGTTTTTGGTTTGGGGTGTTTTGGTGGCTAAGTCAGAGCATCGAGCGACCTTGAATGTTTAGAGAGGAGGGTGTACAGTTCAGAAACAAGCAGCAGCTCCTTGGGAATGTCTTAGAGAGGAAAGGGGAGGGAATGGAAGCAGTGTGAAGAACCTTGGGTCTGAAAATACCCATGAGAAAGCCAAGGTTCCAGACTTCTAATGGGGACCAGCCCTGTGGGGAGGCAAGAGTCACAAGAGATGAATTTTAGTTGTGGATTAAGTTGGGTTTTGGTAAATTTAAGGGTGAACTAGGGGAAGAGATTTGGGGCCCTTTGGGCTGGGAACTTTAGGGATCCCAGGTACTTGGAACACATATCCCAGTGGTCCCACAACTCTTTGCCCCGAGAAAAGGCGCATGGCCAGGGTGGGCCCTCTAGAACACAGAATCCAGGGCCGGGGTTGCTCTGCCCCAACCTTCTGGCAGTGAGTGTGCTTGGTGCAGTAGAAGAGCCTGAAGCTGGGAGGCAAGGAACTGGTCCTAGTCCTTGCTGTGCCCTGATGAGCTGTAGGACCTTGGCCAAGTTATTTCCCTGTTCTGGACTTCCATTATGATCTTTCCATCCACTCCACCCCCTGAAGTTCCAGGACTTGGAGGCTATTGATTTCATCATCCCTGAGTGTTTCTGAGGGTACCAACAGTGCCAAGTGCCCAGGGCTATGCGCTTTCTGGGGAGAAGCCCCAGAGGCTACCTGTGGTGAGGAAGGAAGGCTGCCTGAGGTGAGAGCAGTTTAGGGTCTGGCCAGACCTCCTGACCTCCTGATTCCATGCGTTGTCATGGGGAGCAGTCCTGGGTTGGCGGTGGCCTCACACCTGAGGCTACTGAGCTTGAAATCCTTAGGACAGAGACTACCCACTTTCCTCCCCCAGTGTCCCCAACTGTAAAACGAGACCAGCAATAACCTCCAAAAGCAATACTTACCTAGCCCAGGGGTGGCTCTTGTTTGGCCTGATATAATCAGGAAAGTTAGTGGAAAGGGCCTGGAGGTGGGGTGGGGAGAAAGAACATCAGACAGATGAATCCTGACCTGTTGTTCTTCGGTTGGCCACCTTAGCTCAGGAGGCTCTCCTCCTGAGAGGGAGGTGAGGGTCTCCTGACCCATTTCTGCTGTGCTCGTGGGAAAGCCTTTAGCTTTGCATGCCTCGGTTTCTTTTCTTTTCTTTTTCTAAGATTTTTTATTTGTTTGAGAGAGAGCCTGAAAGCAGGAGTGGGGGGAGGAGCGGAGGGAGAAGCAGACTCCCCACCGAGCAGGGAGCCCGACTATGGGCTCCACCCCAGGACCAGCCCCCGCCCCCACATCATGACCTGAGCCCAAGGCAGACGCTTAAGCATCTGAGCCACCCAGGCGCCCCCATGCCTCAGTTTCTTAAGCAAATTTGGAAGTTAATAGATATTTTGGATGGCAATAAAATTACTCCTTTTCGTTTCTTTCCAGAGATGCTGCAGTTTGTCAGCAATCAAGTTGGAGAGTTCCCTGACTTGTTCTCCGAGCAGCTGTGTAGCTCCTTCCCCAGCGGCGGCGGCGGCGGCGGCGGCAATGGCAGCGGCAGTGCTGGGGGCGGAGTGGGGGACCCCGCAATGTCGCGGTCCTTCAGCCAGGTCCCGCTACCTGCCTTCTCTCCCGCCGCCGCCTCCCCGCAGGCTCCCGCCCTGCAGGTCAAGGCTCCCCCCACCACGGTCCCTACCCCGCCGCGGGCCACGCCTGTTCTTCAGCCCCGCCCCCAGCCCCCGGCCCCGCCCCCGGCCCAGCTGCCGCAGCAGACGGTGATGATCACCCCCACGTTCAGCACCGCTCCGCAGACGAGGATCATCCAGCAGCCTTTGATATACCAGAATGCAGCCACCAGCTTTCAAGGTGATTCAGAAGTCAGAGATGATGGTGGTTGGTTGGTTCAAAAGTTTATGTGCCACGTTGCAACCACATCCCTCTCTGGGGATGATGGAATCGGCAATTTGGTCCTCTTCTGATTGAGTTTTGGGTAATCGCAACAAGGACCGTGGTGTGGGGATAGTCCACACTCTGCCTCTTCAGATACCCTAATATCTGTTGTGCCTGCTTCAAGGATATTGGGTCAAAGAATGGAACAAGCAGAGCAGGTGCAGGGCCGTGCTGGTAACTGGAGCTAGAGGCTTGAATAAAGTGAGTCTAGAGACTTACCTGAACAACAGCCAGATCTTGGCACCTCGAAGTTGAGAACTATTCATTCAGCAAACATCTCCTGAGCAGCCACTACAGAGACTATGAATTAGAGCAGGTGCTATATCTCCGTTCAGCAGGCCCTCAGTGTGTGGTGAGCTAGTGAGTGACTTTCTTTGGGCTGTGCCCAGTGCCTTTGCGGCAGACCTCCCTCCAGACCTCCATCCGTTTTCGGACCCTTTGGGGGAGCCCCAGGTGGGATTAGTATTACTCTGAATTTCAAAGGATCTTAAAGTTCTTCAGTGGGCTTCTGAGGGTTTAGGGCCTACAGAGAGGCAGCAAAGCAAAAAGCTGAGACTGTCATCCCAAAATGCACTGTCATCCCAAAGTGCACTTTCTCTTCCTTCCACGAGGAGCAATGGAGCCGTATGGAATTGTTGGTTCTCTGTATCAATTCTACTGGGTGCAGTCTTTTGCTGATTAAGCTCCCCTCACGTCCACCCCTCACCCAGAGTAATAAAATAATCTGTTCTCATTCCCTCAGAAATTGATGCAGCTCCCATGGAATGTTCTTGTTATCTAGACCAGCCTGTAAATGGCTGTGTACATCTTCTTCAGCAGCAGGTGGGGAGTCGGGCTCGTTCTAAGGCACCCCATCCGAGGTGGCTACTGCAGCTACAGTGACATAATGCATTCCTCGTCTGTGTGACTTTTCCCTCCTCTTCTCCCAAGTCCTTCAGCCTCAAGTCCAAAGCCTAGTGACATCCTCCCAGGTGCAGCCAGTCACCATCCAGCAGCAGGTGCAGACGGTACAGGCCCAAAGGGTGCTGACACAGACAGCCAACGGCACGCTGCAGACCCTCGCCCCGGCCACGGTACAGACAGTTGCTGCACCCCAGGTGCAACAGGTCCCGGTAGGTAGCCGATGAGGATTCAGGAGGGTGCTGGGTGGGGCTGGGGGCTGGTCTTGAAGATGTGGTATACATACTAAGAAGGACCAACAGAGTGTAAGGGAGCAGCGTTTAGGCCGTGGTGAGCTGGGCATGGAGACCTAGCTGGGATGGCATCTGGGGAGGTACACTGGCCCTCGCACAGTCCCAGTGGAGGTGGATTATTATTTTTTAATCTTTTTTTTTTAAGATTTTTATTTATTTATTCATGAGAGACAGACAGAGAGAGAGAGGCAGAGACACAGGCAGAGAGAGAAGCAGGCTCCATGCAGGGAGCCTGACGTGGGACTGGATCCCGGGTCTCCAGGATCACGCCCTGGACTGAAGGCGGTGCTAAACTGCTGAGCCACCCGGGCTGCCCTGGAGGTGGATTATTTACCCCGGTCATGGGTAACTGGAAAGGGATGTGCCAAAATGTCTTGAATTTATGTATTACGGTGGATTGTAGTTTCTCACTAACAAGGTAATTTATCTATAAAAAAAAAAAAAAAAACCGCAGGTTTTTTTCCCCTATCTGCTTCTCAGCCCTGTTCCTGGTTTTGCTGGGTTTGTCGAAAATCAGCCCTCTGTCCCATCCTCCATCCCCAGACTCTGCCCCTGCCAGGCCCTGGCGTTACTCTCCTTGAAGCCTTCCAGCCTTCCAATCCAAGACCCTCTTTAGCTATACTCTTTCTCCTTGTCATCAAGTTGTGTTCTTGGTTTTAGGGAAATGTTATTTTTTCTTCTTTCCTGGAGGGAAAGAACCTAAAGCAAAAGAAAAAAAATAACACTGCCTTCCTTTTTCCTTTTCTTCATTCTCTGTCCAGGTCCTGGTACAGCCTCAGATCATCAAGACAGATTCCCTTGTTTTGACCACCTTAAAGACAGATGGCAGCCCTGTCATGGCCGCAGTCCAGAACCCAGCCCTCACCGCCCTCACCACCCCCATCCAGACAGCTGCCCTTCAAGTACCAGTAAGAGCTGCCTTCCTCCCTCCACCCCCTCCTTTCCTAGAGGTGTTAGGCCCCAGAGATGTTAACAAAACCTCTACAGAGTGGGTAGGTGCAGAAGCTCTATGGAATGTGTCAGATTGCAAATATCACCCCCTTTTAGGTTCCCTCCCCACTGCCTTGAGAAGTACCATCAATGCATGTTATATGGGAGTACTAGGGACTGAGGGAGGAGAGAGGACTAGCAGAGGGTCCCCGGTTCCCATGTAGCAGCTCCACACAGGAATGTCTGCCTCTTAGGTCCTGCTGATGGAGGTTTGACTTCTGAGGGACCCTACACCCATCAGGCAGGGAGGGGCTATAAGTTGAGGGACACGGAAGGCCCCCATCCTTGGGTTGCAGGGTCACAGCCACTTTGGTATGTTATGGCAAGAGAGTCTGATAGAGTAATAGGTGATCAAAATTTGAAAGTAAGCTTTATTCATAAGAGCCAAGAACTGGAAATAACACATGTACAAAAAGAACTATTGATACATATGACTGCTGAACCTCAAAAATAGTATGTTGGGCAAAAGATGCCTATCACAAAAGAGTTCATGCTGATGATTGCATTTATATGAAGTTTTAAAAGAGGCCAAACTAAGCTGTGGTGATAGAGGTCAGAGCAGTGATCACAGAGGGGGAAGGGGCAGACAGAACTGGAAAGAGGCACAAGAGAACTTTCTAAGGGGATAGGAATCGTCTGTGTCTTGGTCTGGGTTATCTTGGTTACATACATTATATCCCTATGTAAAAATGTATCAAGCTATATACTTAAAATGTGTATTTTTTTATTATGTGAGAATTATTTCTTAGTGATTAATGAAGTTGGGTGGTTTTTTATTTGTTCGTTAGCCATTTGGATATTGAAGCCATTTTTTGAAAATAAAGCTAAAATGAGTAAAAAATAGAAACAGAGAGGGGAAAGCAGAGTTGAGGAAAGAGGAGCCTCTACAGTTGGCCTGTTTACTCAGTAGAATGGCTCTATCGGTTCTGCTCTTGTGCTTGTTGATGGCCAAATTATATAAGGAAAGGCAGCAAGTGGTTTTACCGTCATGTGAGAGGAAGAGATGTATCCTACACCAGGAGAAACTGCCTTGGAGCCAGAATGATATGGTACATTTTATGCGAGCTCAGAGGTGGCTAAATGGTTTGACACCAAAGCAGAAATCATAATCTTTCAAGTACCCTGAGACCAAAGGTTAAAATATATTTACCCACATTAATCCTATTGTGGTGTGATTTGTTGACAGCGGTTCTGAATGGGGCTTAGTAACTCAGATACTGTGGCTCCTGAGGTTTCTTGGGGCCTGAGTTAATCCAGCCAAGAAGGGCATCAGACCGGGCAAGGCCACATGGCCAAGGCTGCAGGTTTGTGTTCTGGGATTGCTTCATTCAGACTAACCATGGGCTAATTCTGCTCTGTGTCTGTGCCTGTTCTAGACTCTTGTGGGCAGCAATGGAACCATTTTGACCACAATGCCTGTGATGATGGGGCAAGAGAAAGTGCCCATCAAGCAGGTGCCTGGGGGAGTCAAGCAGCTGGAGCCCCCCAAAGAAGGAGAGAGGCGGACGACACACAACATCATTGAGAAGCGGTATCGTTCCTCTATTAATGACAAAATCATTGAGTTGAAGGACCTGGTCATGGGGACAGATGCCAAGGTGGGTGCCAAGCATTACGGTATTTCATGGGCCATCATCTCCCCATCTACCTATCTTTGCCTTAGGAATTTAGGAAAACCCAGGTCCAAGTGAGTGAATGTAAGGATGGTTAGAGGTGCTTTCTTTCTGTAGCATCTTGGGGTTTTTTCAAGATTATACAATATTAACCAACATAAGGGAACTGTTGGGTTTGGGAAGGTAGCAACCTGGCTGGACCTTTGACTCTGCTCTGTGGTGATGATGGATCCCAGGACCCCAGGTGGAGGGCTGCCTACTGCTCACTGGCAGTCAGGTGCAGATTGTATGTACCTTGGAATCAGCTGGTGGTGTTGCTGGCATATGTTTAATTGTGTTCATGGGTGGTTAGCAATATTTTTACCTTGCAGGGAAGAAAGAAAATGGAGATCAGGTCTTTAACCAACAGCAAATAGAGGGAATAGATTGTTCATTATTTTGAGTTTTTCAGTGAATGTGTCTTCTGTCACATAGTTTATTTGTTTTTGTGTTTTACCTATTTATCTTCATCATCTCTTATTTTATTTTATTTTATTTATAAATTTTATTAAAGATTTTATTTATTTATTCATGGCAGAGAGAGAGAGAGAAGTAGGCTCCATGCAGGGAACCCAACGTGGGACTCGATCCCAGGTCTCCAAGATCACACCCCAAGCGCTAAACCGCTGAGCCACCGGGGCTGCCCTATCATCTCTATTTTAAAAGAAAATTTGATTTTCCTCATAGCCTATAGATCTGAAATGTGCTAACATAACTTAAGATGGCTATCCAACAGTGCTCCGGTTTTTTGTCAGTTGTTTTCTTTAAAGTTTGTTTTGGTTCTAGGATTATTATAAGAAAGAGGAGTACTAGGGACTCCTGGGTGGCTCAGCGGTTGGGCATCTGTCTTCAGCTCAGGCCGTGATCCTGGGGTCCTAGGATTGAGTCCCACATCGGGCTCCCTGCATGGAGCCTGCTTCTCCCTCTGCCTGTGTCTCTGCCTCTGTGTGTGTCTGTGTGTGTCTGTGTGTGTGTGTGTGTGTGTGTGTCTCTTGAATAAATAAATAAATCTTAAAAAAAAAAAAAAAAAAAAAAGAGGGATCCCTGGGTGGTGCAGCGGTTTGGCGCCTGCCTTTGGCCCAGGGCGCAATCCTGGAGATCCGGGATTGAATCCCACGTCGGGCTCCACCGGGAGCCTGCTTCTCCCTCTACCTATGTCTCTGCCTCTCTCTCTCTCTCTCTCTCTCTGTGTGACTATCATAAATTAAAAAAAAAAAAAATAATAATAATAATAGAAAGAAAGAAAGAAAGAAAGAAAGAAAGAAAGAAAGAAAGAAAGAAAAGAAAAAAGAAAAAAGAAAAGAGGAGTGACAATATTTATTTATTGTCACTATGTACCAGATCGGGGGCTACTCTCTGTACATGTATTATCTCATTTTACCCTCACTACAAGTTCATGATTCATGTATCATCATTATCCTCATTTTAAGGAGGTTCAGAGATGCTGAGTAACTTGTCCTGGGTAGCACAGCTAACCAGTGATTGAGCCCAGCATCTCAGTCCGGAGCCATGCTTTCACCCCATGAGCTCTGGCCTCCCCACTCTCATTGTGCCACCTGCAGTGATGCCACTGTGTTTTTACCTGGCTTCCTTCCCAGATGCACAAGTCTGGTGTTCTGAGGAAGGCCATTGACTACATCAAGTACTTGCAGCAAGTCAATCATAAACTACGCCAGGAGAACATGGTGCTGAAGCTGGCAAATCAGAAAAACAGTGAGTGTGTGCTCATTGAGAGAAGGGTTATCAGGCCTTCTGGTTGTAGAAGTTCTATGCTAGGCACTGGGGAGAGCCCACGGATGCTGTGTACAAGGTACCTTTGGGGGTGAAGCAGAAGCAAGGACCATGTGCCCCTTACCCAGCTCAGCCCTGGTCCAGGCACCCAGGCGGGGGCTCTTTACAAACAGACTGTTTGCCAGATGTGGTTTTCTTTGCAGAGCTCCTGAAGGGCATCGACCTAGGCAGCCTGGTGGACAATGATGTGGAGCTAAAGATTGAAGACTTCAATCAGAATATCCTTCTGATGTCCCCTCCGGCCTCTGACTCAGGGTCCCAGGCTGGTTTCTCCCCCTACTCCATCGACTCCGAGCCAGGAAGCCCTCTGTTGGATGATGCAAAGGTATGAGCTTTTGAAATCCTCTGATCCCTGGAATCTCTCCCATATCTCCTAAGTTAACTGTGGAGAAGCTGCCGATAGGGAGGCAGGCCAGGTGTTGAGAGGACTGGGGCAGGAGAATAGGAATTCTGTGAAATTAGGTCCTACTGTGTCCCCCACAAAATCCACTTAACTGGTTCAGTGTAGTCCAGTTTAACTGGTCCTTGCTGAAAGAGCCCATCTGAGAGGAATAAGGGCCAGATCCAGAATGGGAACACACAGCAGCTGTCATGCGGGTGCTAGGAGTTGCCGGAGGCGCCTCATTACATCCCTCACTCATAATGGGCCTGGCAAGACCATTTTTTGATGTTGCTCGGTTGGTTTAGGGCAAGGCTGCCTCTGGGCCCTCTTCTGGAAATGATTACAGTTTCCAGTCTAACAAATAACATTCCAGCCAAGGGCCTTTCATCGTCAAAGAAAGCCCCTGGCAATTGTGGTTTAATGGAATTAGCCAATAGAGGCTCAAGCCTAATGATCTAGTAGTCCTGGGAACCCGTGGAGGCCACTGGCAATTTCTAACTTCAAAAGCACAAACTTCCCTTCTAGCCTGAGTTTTTGATCAAACTGTTTATAGTATCATGTTCTTAATCTTAGTGACGAAGCTCTGTTTGTGAAATACTTTGTAAATGTGATTCTGTTTGGTAACAGAAGGCCATATGATGTATACATTGAATTAGCTAGGCATCTGTCATCAGAAGAAATTTTCAGATGGCTTTAAAATACTGAAAAGGAGTGGTGTAGTATGTGCACACTGGAAGTTGGGAGAGATCTGGCTCCAGCCTTCCTCCCTGCCTCTCTCTCTGGGCACCCTGGGCAGACAGGGCTCCTTTCTCCAGTCCTCCCTCTGTAGGACGGGGATGGGAAGAAAAGCAGCCTCCTGGTTTTACCACAGGCAAACTCCTGTAAATAGATCCATACTGAAGTTGTATGGTTTTTTGTTTTGTTTTGTTTTGTTTCTTTTTTGGTAAAAATTTTGTTTATTTGAGAGAGAGAGAAGAGACCATGAGAGAGAGTAGAGTACACGCAAGTTGCAGGGAGAGGCAGAAGCCGACTCCCCACTGCGCAGGGAGCCTGACATAGGGCTCAGTCCCAGGACCCTGAGATCATGATCTGAGCTGAAGGCAGACGCTCAACTGACTGAGCCACTCAGGCACCCCAGTTGTATGGTCTTTAATCAGGTCTGTTGGTGTTTAATTTACATGAGATAAAACCCCTATTTTACAGTAGCATGAAGTAGTGGCATACAGTATGAGGAGTTTTGAAAAGCAAGGGTATACACATATATAACTATCACTATAATCAAGATATAGAACACTTCCATCACCCACAGAGCTCCTTCATACACCATGGCAGTTAGTTCCCACACCCCTCTCCAGCCTCAGACAGCTATTGCTCTGATTGCCGTCACTTTAGATTAGATTAGCTTGCCTGTTATGGAATTAAACAGAAACAGAAGAGCAGCCCCGGTGGCTCAGCAGTTTAGCACTACCTTCAGTCCAGGGCATGATCCTGGAGACCCAGGATCGAGTCCCATGTCGGGCTCCCTGCATGAAGCCTGCTTCTCCCTCTGCCTGTGTCTCTGCCTGTGTGTGTGTGTGTGTGTGTGTGTGTGTGTGTGTGTGTGTGTGTGTGTGACTATCATAAATACATAAAAATTTTTTTAAAAACTTAAAAAAAAAAAGATATTGAACATTTATTAAAAAAAAAAACAAACAGAAACAGAATCCTGCAGAACGTTCTCTTTTGTGCTCTCCTTTATAAACAGGACTCCTCTCCCTCTGGTCTTCGGAACATATTCTTTTCCCAGGTGGCAAGAGGATGAGCGTTCCAGTGTCTGAGAAGCAGTCGGAGGGAGAGCTATGGGCTTCTTACCTGTGTCCCATGCTTTTCCTGTCTGACTTTGGTTTTTTTGTTTGTTTGTTTGTTTTTAAGATTTATTTATTCATGAGAGAGAGAGAGAGAGAGAGAACGAGGCACAGACACAGGGAGAGGGAGAAGCAGGCTCCATGAAGGGAGCCTGATGTGGGACTCGATCCCCGGTCTCCAGGATCACACCCTGGGCTAAGGCAGTGAGTGCTAAACCGCTGAGCCACCCAGGCTGCCCTCCCGTCTGACTTTGTAGTCTCAAGTTTAAATCTCATGGTCTGCCTCCAGTTCATATAAAAGCAAAATGCTATAAAAACCCATGCAGTATTTAATTCCAACCTCTTGGCCCTGTTTTGAAGGTCAAAGATGAGCCAGACTCTCCTCCCGTGGCGCTGGGCATGGTGGACCGCTCTCGGATTCTGCTCTGTGTGCTCACCTTCCTCTGCCTCTCCTTTAACCCCCTGACTGCCCTGTTGCAGTGGGGAGGGGCCCACAGCTCTGACCAGCACCCATATTCCGGCTCTGGCCGCAGCATCCTGTCACTTGAGTCAGGTAGGCAGAGGACCCCTTGTACCACCCAAGCGTGGGTGGGCAGCTGTGACAGGAGATGGGCCCTATGTGTACAAACTGCTCAGCTTATCCACCAGGTTCCAAAGGGCTTTTGTAGCAGGCCTGATAGGGACTGGCATAAGTCCCTATTTGGAAGTAACAGGGCACACCCAAGCTCCGTCAGTAAGAACAGAAGAAATCAGGAACCTACACTTCTATTATTATAGGGGTTGGGGATAAGGGAAGGGAGGGTACCTATTTGAAGGAGATGTGATATTTTTGTCCGAGTCATGAAATCAGTGGTCTAATCAAACCCACCTTGATTGACGGTGATTTTTGCTATCTTTGTTATCTAGCTATGGTACCTAGTTCCATAGTGATAGGGGCTACGGGGCTCCTATTTAGGCTACAGAACTGTTCCAGATTTGCCTATTGTGTGGATTAAGGTTATGTCTTATTCTTATGGAAAGCATTTAGACATTGTTACTAAATGAAGCAATCTTGTTACACACACTTCTGAAAATGAGGTAGAAGGCTTCTAACCTGTTAAATGCTGGGGGTTAGTCAGATGCCCTGCAGTCCCCTAGGGCTGCTCTAGGAGGCCGTTCCTCATGGGCTCAGTGGAGACCTTACTTTTTAGGTTCTGGGGGCTGGTTTGATTGGATGATGCCAACGCTTCTCTTATGGCTGATAAATGGTGTGATTGTCCTGAGCGTCTTTGTGAAGCTGCTGGTCCATGGAGAGCCAGTGATCCGGCCACATTCACGCTCCTCAGTCACCTTCTGGAGACACCGGAAGCAGGCCGACCTGGACCTCGCCAGGGTAAGTTCTGCAGCTGATAACTCAGCAACTTATATCGAATACCCTGGTATATAAATATGCCCTGTGGTAGGTGCTTGTGGGTGATAAGAGTAGGAAGGGACCTGGCCCCTGATGGTCATAGGCAGCAGAGGAGAGGACTTCTATGTGTAAATTATTGCATGAACACGAGATAATCAATTTATAGTCTGGGTTATGACAGAGGAAAAGTAAAGTTCTACGGGAGTTCAGACAGAAGGGACGAGTTCTGGTCAAGAGGATCTGGGGCTTGAGCCACACGGTCAGAAGCAGGAAGGACCTTCTAGGTGGAGAAGTCATGAATAGATGGGGTACTTGGAGACCAGCAGGTAGACAGGTATGTCCAGAGTGCAGGATATATCTGGGACAAATGAGGTCTCAGGCTGATATTGTATCTCTGGCCCAAATTGGAGTTAGTAGTCGAAGTAACTGGGCTTTTTTCCCAGTTCTCTGGAGAAATCCAGGAAGGTTTTTGAGCAGAAAAATTAGCTGAAAGTTTTCTGTTGAAATCAACAAAGAATTTATAGGAAGGATTCTGGGGCAACTCACAGCATCGAAAGAAGAGTTCAACGTCACATCTCAGAGAAACAAGAGCCAGAACAGTCCTCAGTTTCAGTAAACCACAGGCCGGCTCTCCCCTCCTACAGGATGCCATGGCCACCAGAGAGAACCAGACTGACCAGCCTGGAACTGTAAGCCATGCCTAGGGCTGTGGCACCTGGAATACAGATGTCATTGTTAGGGGCCTACCCCTTGAAGTGAGACTATTCCTAGAAAAAAAGCATTCCAAGCTGTATATCCTAGAGGCAGATTCAGGTCCATGTTTCAGGATTGTTACTCTGGCAGCTGCGTGAAGGATGGGGTGCATGAGGGGGCACAGAAGTAAGTTGGGGACTCCTGGAATAGACCAGAGGAGAGGTGGCAAGAGCCCAGAATTGAAAGGAAAAACTGATTCCAGAAATATTTGAGATGTAAAGTGGAGAGGAGGTGATGGGACACTGACACCAGGGTGGGGGAGTCTGGAGCTGTGGTGGCCTCTGTCTGAGCCATGTTGCTCACAAGTGGGGTGAGAAGGGACCAGGAGGCAAGGCTGAGGTGGGTCGGGACCAGAGTGTGCTGGAAGCTGCTCATCAGCCAGGAGAGAGGTGCTGCCCCTGCACTGACCACTTCCTGTAGTGATGCCAGAAGGAAGTACAGGTGTGCCCACTGCAGGACAGGGGAAGGGAGAGGACAGTCTCCTTGTTTGCCAGTGATGAAACAGGTGTTCAGTACAGGGCCATAGACTCTCCACTAGACCCTCTCAGGCTGGCCAAGAGTAGTTTATCTAGATCCTTGGTTATAGTAGTCTAGCCAGGTATTTGTGTAAAACAGTGGTTCTCAGACTTTAGCAGGCAACAGAATCTCCTGGAGGGCCCCAACCCCAGAGGTTCTGATTCAGCAGGTGGCGCAGGGTCGGGCTAGAGCACCAGGAATTTGCATTACTTTTTTGTTTTTTTTTTAAGATTTCATTTATTTATTCATGAGAGACACAGAGAGAGAGAGAAGGGGGGCGGGAGGGAGAGGGAGAGAGAGACACACACAGGCAGAGGGAGGAAGCAGGCTCCATGCAGGGAGCCCTAGGTGGGACTTGAAGTGGGACTCAAAGTAGGACTCGATCCCAGGTCTCCAGGATCACACCCTGGGCTGAAGGTGGCGCTAAACCACTGAGCCACCCGGGCTGCCCAGGAATTTGCATTTCTGACAAGATCCCAGGGGCTGATGCTACTGGTTCCGGGAACCACACTTTGAGAACCGAAAAGCCTAAAAGATAACATTAGCCTGAAAAATGATCATTTATATCCACTTTATCATCTTATGTGTAAAGCTACTGTGGGAAATTGTGAGTAGTATTTGTTCCAACGTAGACCAGAGTACAATCCCAATTTAGTAAAAGGCGAGAAGAAAATACGTGTAAATGTCAGCTATCATTCTTCCTGGGGTGTAAGGTCACAGGTGATTTCTTTTTACTGTTTTAGCTTTTTTTTTTTTTTTTTTTTTTTTAATTTTTATTTGTTTATGATAGTCACAGAGAGAGAGAGAGAGGCAGAGACACAGGCAGAGGGAGAAGCAGGCTCCATGCACCGGGAACCCGACATGGGATTTGATCCTGGGTCTCCAGGACCGCGCCCTGGGCCAAAGGCAGGCGCCAAACCGCTGCGCCACCCAAGGATCCCTTTTTTAGCTTTTTTAGCTTTATGAATTTTCCTGGACTCTTCAATGAGCATGTATTACTCTGGTAAACTAGGGAGTGAAGGGAAAGTAAAAGTTTTTGCTAAAATAAAAAGAGGTGGGTGCTTGAGTGGTACAGTCTGTCTGACTTCAGCTCAAGTCATGATCCCAGGCTCCTGAGATTGATCCCACAGCAGACTCTCTGCTGAGCGGGGAGTCTGCTTCTCCCTCTGCCCTTTCACCCTGCTCGTGATCTCTCAAATAAATAAATAAAATCTTTTTAAAAATTAAAAATGAAAATAAAATAAAAAGGGGCACCTGAGTGATGCAGTCAATTAGGCGTCCGACTCTTGATTTCAGCTCAGGTCATGATCTCAGGGTCGTGAGATTGAGCTCCGCATCAGGCTCTGAGTTCAGCAGAGAGAGTCTGCTTAAGATTCTGACTCCCTCTGCCCTTCTCTCTCTAAAATAAATAAATATTTAAAAAATAAAGCAAAATAAAAAGGCCACAGCAAGGCCAGTGAATGTCACGCCTCTCGCTGCTTTCTAGGGGGATTTTGCAGCTGCTGCAGCCAACCTGCAAACCTGCCTGTCGGTGTTGGGCCGCACACTGCCCACCTCCCGCCTGGACCTGGCCTGCAGCCTCTCCTGGAACGTGATCCGCTACAGCCTGCAGAAGCTGCGCCTGGTGCGCTGGCTGCTCAAGAAGGTCTTCCAGCACCGGCGGGCTGCCCCGGCCACCACCGCAGGCTTTGAGGACGAGGCGAAGGCCAGCGCCCGGGACGCGGCCCTGGCCTATCACAGGCTGCACCAGCTGCACATCACTGGTGAGGGGTGGCCACTGCTTCCTGGCTGGCCTCAGGGTGCCCGATGCCGTCTCTCCACCTTGGCTGGGTTTGCTAGTTCTCTGGCCCATCAGAGCCCTCTTCCCACTGCTGCCCTAGAACAGTGGGACGGACCTTCCACCCACAACCATGGCCACAAAGGTGGCTCATTACTGTAGCCCATCAGTTTAAGATGCACATCTTTTCACATTAATGTCTCTACGTTTAGGCTATGTTCTTTATATGGTGGCATGGTATGGTTGAGTTGGCACTGTTTTTTCCTTAGTGGTTCTTAATAGTAGACTTAAAATTGATGTCATCTTAGATTCAGTGAAATATTTCATTCAACTGCTGCTCTGCTAATAGGCAGGCAGGTCAGCAAGTGAATTATGATTTAGTGTGGTAGAGGTAGGAGAAGAATCGGGCTTCAGTTGCAGGGCAGGGGTGTACTGCTGAGGAGGGTTTCAGGAAAGGCTTTCTGGAAAGTCTTGGCTTTGTATAACAGGATGGGTTGAGTTTGCCAGCCGTGTGGAAGGGGGTGTGCCTTCCAGGCAGAGGGATGTTCCCAGGGAGGAACCCCATCTGGGGTGGCTCTTGAGAAGAATATTTCAGTTGTCCTGGAGCCAGCTGCCAGGCAAGGGGAGGGTGATGGGAGCCAGGCAGTGAGGGGCATTCGGACAGTGATGACACCATCAGATTCTGACGAGAGTGGATTCACTCTGCTGGCAAGTAGGAGGTGGGTGGAGAGGATTAAGGATTGCGTCGAGGAGTCCAGGTAGGAGCAAATACAGCTGGAGACGAGAGGTGACAGGAGGAGAGAGAGCAGAAGCTGATAGGACTTGGGGAGCCATGGGATGAGAGGGGCAGGAAAGGAGTGGCAAGGTTGGTTCCCTGGTTTCTTGCTTGAGAGTTTGGGGAAATGGTGTTGCTGCCAATAAAGGTGAGGGAAACAGGCCAAAGAGCAGTTTTCCAGGGAGAAGGTGAGCAGTTTAGTGGAGAATGATGAGCGGCGGTGGATGTGCTGGCTCCGCAGCCTAAGAATAGGGCTTGGTCTCTGGCCTACAGTGAGAAAACGGAGTTTGCTGATGAGAGGCTTTTGGTGAAGGGGACCTTCAGGGGACCCAGAAAACACCACATACTACATGCAGGCCAAGGGCAAGTCAGGTAGAGGCTGCCCGAGAGGTTTGGTGTTGGGGAAGCAAAGTCAGAGGGTTTGAGAAGGGAGGTTGCCATGGGGATATCCAGTGAAGGTCAGAAAGCAGCAGTGGGATGTGGTCCTAGGAAGGTGATGGAAGTGCCCTGGTGATGAGGGAGCTGCAGCCCAGAAATGGGGCCTTAGCAGGCCCCAGGTGACATGAATGGGAGATGGGACCTGTGGGGCCAGCCGTGGGGTTTTCACACCTGGGGTCATGGTGATTTCCAACAGAGGGCCCTTGTCTGCAGACCGTGCATCACTCTTCTCTGACCTCTCAGTGTGCCCTTGGGGGATGGAACCAGCTCCCTCCCTGTGTTCTCCCAGCTGTCATGTTCTGGAGAGTTCCAGCTGGAGTAGTTCACATCACTCATTCCCTCCACGTTTGCTGAGCACTCTGTGGGCCTGGCTTTATTCAAGGCACTGAGAGGACAGGTGACTAAAACGTGATCCCCTTGTTGCCGCCCAGCCTCCCTCTCCTGAAGAGAGAAAGCCAGCTGGTGTCTCCTGGGGAGAGAGATACCTGATGTCTGTGCAGAACAAAATGTAGGGGCTGATAGAAAGATGAGGGAGACAGGGTGGCCCCAGGGGGGAAGAACGTGGGGCTGATGAGGTCAGGAGGCCTGACGTGGCCACTGTCTGGACCTTTGACAAGGGGCCGCCCCCGAAGTGCAGCCTCCCTCAGTAAAGCTCGTGTGCCCTGGTGCCTTCCCAGCCCCGTAGCAAGGACCAAAGCGAGCTCAACAGTGTGGAAGCCTCATGGCTTCGATGGGCCCTCATACCCGTGCAGGGGCACTTTGGCCCCTGCCTTCAGGGTCACACCACATGACTGCAGCCCTCACGCGGGAGCATGTAGGAAGCCTTTTCTAGCCATCCACCTGCTCACCCAAGACGTGTCCACCATCAGCGCCGATTTGTGTTATTTCCCCCGTGGAAAGGGATGTGCTTATTACATACCGTGCATTCTTTTACAGTGAAAAGAAATTCATGTCGGTTTCTCTTGTTTTGTTTTTTAATTTATATTACCTCTCTCCATGTTTGGAGACGCAAGATGTTTCAGCAGAATGTGGAAAGTGTGGAAGTGCCTACCTGAGTCCCATTCAACGACCTGCAGTCATAATTGCTCTCATTTCCACAGCCCATGTGCCACGTGGCAGGCACT